>NC_044277.2:37058804-38293804 GCF_004027225.2 Strigops habroptila
AATTAATTAATTGTGATTTTATTACTTGTCAACCTACCAGATTGGCCCCAAAACTAAAAGCATCACTTTACACCTATAAGATGCACATAAGATACATACAGATTAAAAACATGACCTAAGTTTACTTAGTCTTACAAGTGTTCATTTTGGAACCAAACCTCAGAAAATCAGCAAGATTTAAACACCACTTAATCAACTGCAAGTGCAATTAATCTTGTATGATGTCCAAACATAAAACCTATTTCTGTGTTCAAGTTCTGCAAGCCCTGCCCAAATTCCATTTGAATTAAACAATACTATCTTTCTGAATATCAATGGTTTCAAAAACACAATCTTTGTTTCCCTAGTCCAAAGAATCATGTCCTGGCAGAATGTAGCAGATCTTAAAATAGAAGCGGATCCAGCAGCATATTCCAATGTTCTTAAAACAATTATTTCCAAAACTTACTGATCTTATAGACAGGAAGAACAGCTATATAATTCCCAATTTTCAGTGAATTAATTGCCATTATTATCATTGACTTAACTCTTTACTTCACCACTGTACAAATATTCATTAAATGTTTATATGACAATTGGCCACCAGTCATAAAGCAGCAAAAGAATTGTAGAAAAATAAAATTTCAGTGTTCCTTAAGGTTTGAACTCCCAACTCTGGATCACTGAGCTGAAAGGAGTATTATGCGCAGCCTTGGCAGGAGGGGATTTCACTACTGAGGCTGAATTTCTGGTGCATGGAGTGGTTAAACACTACACTGCTGATGCTGGGAACATGTGTTTTACTAACGGGTATCTCCCAAAATTTTGTAAATAAACCAAAATCACAAAGTGAAAACCATTTATTGCTAGATGTTACTCTTTTGTCCCTGATGAGAGAAATCCTAAAAATTAGAGTCTTGAGCATTTTTGGGTTGCAAAACATTTAACTCAAAGCAGTTCTACTGGATGCAGTGTATTACTTCCAATGCTAATGTTAAATGAAACTATACACCCATACAACAAGCATATCAGCCTCTTAGGCACAGCCACCAGCAACAGTTACATGCTTTGGGGATATCATTTGAGTTATCGGAGCAAAACACCATTCCCACCTCAGCTGCCTTAGCAGAAAGGGCAAACATCCTGCAAACCAGTGCATTGTCTGGGGCTAAAATCCCAAGTCTCCTCCACCCCTGCTAGTAAGTACAATAGCCACCCTGTCATACTTCCTCCTCCTTTATCAGTGGACAGATGCTTCATCTCCAGATCAATGGGCTAGTGATTCTTTCACCAACATAAAAAGATGCAGTAATTTACTGGTCCAAAGAATTTTATTTTTTCAAATTTATGAAAATCCCTTGAATCCCCAAGCTGTTAACCGAGTAACTGTTGTCTGTCGGTTCTAACACACAAGCACCAAGAGTCAAAATCATAAGTTACGAGTTTTCCAGCTTTATAAAGCATTTTAAAATGAGATTAAAATCTATGCATGGCATATATCACTTCCCCACATAACTGCTGGAATTCCACCATGTACAGTGACAAATGATAAAACGTTATCATTTGGTCTAATGGATATAGTCTCCTCTCTCTCCTCTTCAAGCGTAAGGATTTACTTACATACATCAGTATAATTAATGTTAATGGCAATCACAAACATAAATCTTCTAAATATTGAGAGGAGTTGGTCTGTTAAAATGGCCAACTGCACTCTTCAAAAAATCACTAGGCAAAACATTAATACACAGAAGCTGTGTTTCCACCTAATAATTCCCCAGTGTGCTCTGCTGACACTTGAATTATTTGGAAAGCAAGAGGTTAAATAGGGAACAGCCTATTTTACACTAGCTATGCTGGATAAAGCAAACACTTCTAAAATCAGGACCTATACAATGAACACAGTGCAAGGAAGTCCAAGGATAAAAACATGAAATGAGATTGTCAAAGCAATGAAAGGGACATAGTCATGCGCTTTCCATTAATCTTCCCTTTACTCCTTTGAAAATCTCATTCACGATCTCCGTTATTTAGAGTTCTTTGTGTTTGTGTATCTATACACTTCTAGGTACCAAAAAATTCCACTTCCTAGAAATGTTGAAATAAAATTATCCCGCAATGGTAGTTTCTCAGAAACACATTTTCAAAAGCAGCATGAAGGTTTTTACCGTGTGACACATATTAACACCAATTGGATTCACACAGCTAAATCTCTCTGCAATTCGTTGTCAATTTACCCCTTCCAGAATTTAATATTTTTTGAACTTGTTTTGTTTTCCAAACATTTTCATGTTGCAGTATTTTATGGCATGTTGGCTACACTAGCACAGGCACCTTCTCTGGCAGCTGCTTTTAATTTTCTAGTACAGACAAGGCCAACATCTGAAACTTCTAATGGCACCAGTACTGAAGAATTATGGCTGTAATCCAAAGGATTCATAACTCCTTATGAGATATTTTCCTGATGCATAGATAGCTCCTAATAGTCTTAATGACAGATTTATGCACAAAAGGATAAACATACACTTCTGAGTTCTTGGACTGAAACTTTGAAAATGGCATATGACAATGCTTTGCTCAGGAAGAGCGAAACAATGAAAAGACAGCAGGGTTTTGTTGTTGGTTGTTTATTTTGGGGGGGAGGGGGCAGGGAGAGGGAGTGTCACAATGTAGTTCTTACACAAAATTCCCCTTGGCTTTCAGAAGCAGAATCCACCTGCAGAGGTTCAAGGAAACAATGCAGCTAACAGCTTTTCCTGAACTGGTGCCACCTAGCCTCCCGCCTCTGTGATTTTTCTCCAGATTCCTGTATTACACATGATGATATGAACTCATGTTTAAGATGAGAAATTTAAATTATAGAAGACTAACTGTCTACAGGCTAACCGCAGAACTGTCCTTGGGGATTACTGAATTCAACATTAAAATGTGTTTATTATAAAATGTAAAAGCTGTTACTCAGAAATAAACACTTTCATAGATCAAAACATAACTGAAAACTGGTATTGTCACATCCTCAAACTGACAAACAGCACTGAAATTACAAACAAATTGTCTTGAAGTTAATACACTTAATGTATTATCATTAGAGAAAGGGTATTTTATTGACTGTCATGCAGTAACTGTTGTTCTCTTCACCTTGTAACTCTTCACTCCAGCAACACATAAACATGCAGCCTAGGCAAAAGTTTGAGAAGATGACAGCTTTTAGGAATCAAGAAACTGCTTTGAGGCCGCTAAACACTGCGTCTTTCTTCAGAACAAGAACCAAATCTTTGGCATGAACATGTTTCCAGGAATTTAGCTTTTTCAGTTTGTAACCCCTTACGCCAAAGAGAATCTATATAGTATGTTGATGTGAAAGGTGTTGCCAACTGTGTTTTAGAATATATCTCTTTGTGGTTGAAATCTAAGGTTGATCTTAAGGTTAAGCCTGAACTGTTCGCAAGCCCTTTTCTGACATGACCAGAATATGACCAAAGGAGAGTAATTTCCTTTTTAAAATACCTGCCCATCTGCCTCCTAAAGTTTTTTCTCAAGTCCTAGGAATCATCTGTACTTCTGAAATGCTACAAATTAGCATTACGGGTGCTTTGGGTTCGTAACATTTCACCTAAATGTTGTCCACAGTCAGTAACACCTCTTTCACCCCTCCATAAATGAATGCAAGGTGAAATAAACCTCGTTTAATGACAGTTCAGGAATGCAGTTTTGCTGTACATGCTTTACACTCATGACCTCTGAGACGTTAGTAAAAGATCTAAAACCACCTGTGGTGACAACTTCTACAGACATAAACTGAAGGCTACCACCACTGAGATCAAGGAAAGAACCTGAGCTTTAAGTCCTTGTCTACTAGATGATTTCTTCAATCTAAACCACAACTTTTCTTTTTAAATGGAAATAAAATTAAAGCATTGTGCCATACAGACATTTATCAGTGCCTGAAATATGTGAATATGACAGTGGAACATTATTATAAAACAGGTAAGTACGTTCAAAAAAACCTGTGCATTAAAGTCATTTTTGAAAGTTGTTGTATCATCTGAGAGGCCTTTTATAAAATATGAATCTTTTTCTGAAAGACTTTATATGCATTTCTCTGCAGATTATAGTGGCTATTCACATTTTACTTCAATTTTATAGCCTCCAAGTAATTCTACAAGGATAGTAAATACAGTTATTATAACCTTCATAACTGGCAGAGAGATATATTTGAAGGAAAAGGGTTTGTTTGCCCTCCGCATGCACTGAAGTAAATCAGGAGTGAGTCTGCTGCAGTCGATAGGACAGTATCTGCAGAACTGCTGCAAAACACCAAAAGTAAAAAGGCCAGAAATGTAGAAACAAAGCTTTCTTCATTCTAAAAGTACAAATCACATGTCCTCGCTGCTTTTTGGCAAGGTTGTGTCACGGAACCACTCAGGCCACACTTAACTCCATCATACTAAAGCACGTCTGAACGAGCCCCAGGCTCACCCAGAAAACAATGGAGGTACGTACACCAGTTCACACAGACTGTCATAAAGCCTTGAAAACAAACGAGAGTCTTCAAATGAAGTCACTGTACACATTGCATTTAAGTGTATTACCCCTGAAACAGAAGCGATTTCAAAGTGCTGTAACAGAAAACTAGAAAGGTTAGCAAAGGATTAGGAAATAAATAAATAATAAACCAACAGTAACTGCATCCCACTTCTTTACAGACATACACAGAAGGAACAGCACTCATCTTAGGAAAGATCATGTGGCAAAATGATGACTCTGAGTCACTAGAAAAGAGAAAAATCTTTTAAAATACTCTTGGGACCCAGGGACTACTGTTAAAAGAAAAGCATTATTTTATCATACGGCTAATGAGCCATAGGATGGATTATTATTGTCTGGCAGTGTTTTGTCTCAACAACTCTTTTCTCTGAAACAAATATGCCAACTTCAGTAAACAAGGAGAAGAAGATGCACCGTTGTGTTGCACGCTGAGGAACATGCACTCAGAGGAAAGGAATCCCAAGAAAAGTCACGGCAGAGGGCCGCCAGACGCCGTTCGCACAAAGGTTAAGAACAGCAGAAAAAGCGAAGAGGCGGCGGTGACGGCGATGTTCCGCGCACACACCTCCTCAATCAGCGCTGACCCGGGAGCTGAGCTGCCCGCGGCGGCAGCGCCCATCACCGACCGCCCCGGCCCCGCCGCAGCCGCCCCCGGGGGCACCGACCCCCTCTGCCGTTGCCTCAGCAGACGGGGAAGCCCCTGCCTGGCACCAGCGGGAGCCACACCGCCGGGAAGCGCCGCCGGGCGGGGGACTCTCCCTGTCTCCGTCCCTCCCCCAGGCAGGGAGCGCTGACAGCTGCCCGGGCTCAGCAGCAGAGCGCCCGCCCCGGCTGCCGCCAACCCCCCACGTCCCCACCCGCGGGGCACCTCTCGCCCCACGCCGCGCTGCAAAACTCATGGACCCCGGGGGCCCCGCTCCCGACGGCCCGCCCGCCTGCACAGCGCACTGCCGGACAGCTCCGCGGCCGCTCCGTGCCCGGGGACGGGGAAAGCACCCGCGAAGCCGAAGCGTGCCCCGGGGCGGGAGGTTCGCACTCACCAGCTGCAGCGAGCAGAGGAAGATCAGCGTGCAGCGCCCCGTGCAGCAGCCCATGGTGGCAGCTGGTCGCGCCGCCGCTTCTCCTCTTCTTCCCTCCCGCGCTGACGCGGCCCCGGAGGCGAGGCGAGCCGAGGCGAAGCGGGGGGCTCACCGCATCCGGACGGAGCGGCCGAGCGTACGGGTCCCCCTCCTTTGTTGAGGGGTCTCTCCTCAGCGGCGGGGGAAGGAACGTGCGGAGGTCGGGGCCGTCCCGGGGAGAGGAGCCGGCGGCGGCAGCAGCAGCGGGGGGCTCTGCCCGGCGCGACGCGGGTCTGGCTCTGGGGAAGGGGCAAGGTGGGCGTGTGCGGGCCGGGGCGGGCAGAGGGAACGCATGCGGGGAGGCGGGGGGCGGCGGCGGGGGTGCGGTCGGTGTGGAGGGAGAGGCGCGGAGGTCCCCGGGTGGGCGCTAGCGGGGATGCTGGAGGCTCTGAGGGCAGGCGGTGCTTGAGGGGGGACTCGCCGGGAGGGGCGGGGGCTGTGCGGGCAGCGGCGGACGGGCCAGCCCGCGCGGGCCGCTTGTTGTGAGCGCCCGGGGAAAGTTCAAGGGACTTGGGCGGGCCGGGGGAAGCCCGGGGCGTGCGCAGGGGCTGCCTAATCCCCTCCGCGGCCGCTGACAGGCGGTGCTGGGGAGGGGGTTCCCTCCCATTGTGCCAGGAGAGCCCGCGGGCTCCTGCTGCCCCTGAGGGGCTGAACTAGGAAGGGCATCCGGGGAGAGGGGCTCGGCCCCGGCTACATAGAATCTCTCTTGTCAAAGGTGAGTGGACTCCGAGAGTTGCGAAGAATTCCTGCGTGCGAGGAGACAGATGGATAACCACTGCTCTCTAGGAGCCTTTCTGTGGGAGAAATAGGATCGGTGGAGATACTGCGGTCCGTACATCTATATACGCACTTTGGTCGTAGACAAGTAATGTTTTGGGGAGAAATAATACGTACAAACATGCACACTGTCTCTTAAAAATATTTTAACTCACGGATGAAGTGTCAACTACCTTTTTTTCTTCTCTCTCCAGCAAAGTATGGATAAATCAGATTAATTTTTACAGGCATTAAGGCATGTTCCACTCACCAAACAGTGTTTCTGTACAGCCTGTTACCAGCTGCTGTTCCATGACTTCTGCCAAACACTGAAGCTTGCCCTCACTAAAAAAAACCCTACCTTCTGCAAGACATTTTAGCAAGATACCTTATTAATATATCTATGGAATGCACACTATTGTATCCCCAAACTACATCCAACTTTTAATTTACGCATCCTTAAGGTCTCTTCCAACCCTAACTATTCTATGATTCTATGACAATAGTCAGATAATTACAAAACTACTGTGAAATAGTATTATGTTTTGTTAGATTTGGAAAGCTGCTTTTTTCTACCACTTCCCTTTTAAGTAGGAAAGCATTAAGGTAGTTTTCTACACCAAAGTGAAGGAACAAAAGAGAGACAAGTAAGAACCAGATTCTGCTCATCCAGGATATGTATTTGACTAAATATGTATGCGAAGAGTGCAAAATATGACCCACATTGCACAATATACAAAACTTCAATAAAACAGCCTGAGATTGATATTTCTGTGTATGGCTTTTAAGATCAAATCCTACCCGGGGCTAGACCTTACTAAAGTTACATGTTCTGAGAACATACATATTTTGAAAGATGAATACTTGAAGATAGGGAAGTAAATTGAAAAGGTGATAGTTGCCAATAATACATGTGCCAGCCCGAACTGGTAAATTTTATGGATAATTGGTTTTCTATACAGAAGACTTAGAGCAGGTATCATCTCTTTAGACTCCACTGAAGTATTTAATATACCACAAGATCTTTTCAGTTAAATCCAATAATACAGAGATTAATAATAAGAACTGCAGGATGGATAAGGAACCAGATAAATTAAATGACAAGACCTAGCGCTGAAGAGATTTTACTTATACTCAACATATTCGGCCCCTGCTTGTACATCAGTGGGACGAGGTCCATAACTCTTTCCTCCCTCTTTCTCCCCAGGAGTAGTGCTCTTCTTAGAAGTAGCTAAATCCTTACTTTTTCTTCTCCCAAGAAAGGGGATACCTTCCAGTATTAGGATAGCAGCTGACACTAACCCCTTTGTTGAGGCAGAACTATCTGGAGAACTGGGTAAGGCACTTTTCATCCGCCCAAGCTATTGTTTCAGCAACCTGCAGAAACAAGTGGGTGTTGCTGTTTCAGAGACAAGCAGTGTCTTCCAGGCTATAAAAGACATAAAAATCCTTTAAAAAATCAAAACAACAACAAAACAAATGAAACAAACAATAACAACCAGAAAAAAAGAGAAAGCCAATAGTGGTTATTTCTGTATAGTCAGTTTACCTCACCCATCTTCATAATTTCTAACTTTTCTGTTACTGAACTTGAATTCCAGAGCTGGTAACTTTCAGAGCATGTAAAAGTGCATCTTAGAGGCGACATCTAAACAGAAAAAAGAGAATAAAATCCAACCCTTTCCCAAACCACTTGCATAGTTGCCTATCCTTATAAATGATGGAAATTCCTCTTTTCACTGCTGTCCTGGTTGAACTTTAGCTGCAACTAAGCACTACACAGCCTCTTGCTCACTCCCCTCCAGGGGGATGGGGGAGGGAATCAGAAGAGTGAAAGTGGGAAAACTCATGAGTTGAGATAAAGACAGTACAACAGGTAAAGCAAAAGCTGTGCACACAAGCAAGGCAAGTCAAGGAATTAATTCACCAGCTTCCATCGCTGGTAGATGTTCAGCCATCTCCAGGAAAGCAGGGCTACATCACACATAATGGTTACTTGGAAACGCAAATGCCATCACTCCAAAAGTCTCCTCCTTCCTTCTTCTTCCCCCAGCTTTATATGCTGAGCATGATGCCATATGGTATGGAATGTCCCTGTGGTCAGTTGGGGTCAGCTGTCCCGGCTGTGTCCCCTCCCAACTCCTTGTGCACCCCCAGCCTACTTGCTGGTGAGGTCGTGTGAGGAACTGTCCTAGGTTCAGCTGTAGCAGTCATTTTTCTCCTGCTTAGTAGCTGGTGCAGTGCTGTTTTTTAACTTTCAGCCTGGGAACAACGCTGATAACACCAATGTTTTTAGTTGTTGCTAAGTAATGTTTACTCCAAGCAAGGACTTTCTCAGCCTCATGCTTTGCCAGGGAGGAGGGGAAGCCGGGAGAAAGCAGAGACAGGACACCTGACCCAAACTGGCCAAAGGGGTATTCCATACCATGGCACGTCATGCCCAGTATATAAACTGGGGGGAGTTACCCGGAAGGCCCAGATCACTGCTCAGGTCGGGCTGGGTATCGCTTGGCGGGTGGTGAGCAATTGTATCCTCTCCCCTTGTTATTTCATTAATCGTTATTATCACTGGTGGTAGCAGTAGTGGTTTTGTATTATACCTTAGTTACGGGACTGCTCTTATCTCAACCCGTGGGAGTTACATTCTTCCGATTCTCCTCCCCATCCCTCCGGGAGCGGGGGGAGGAAGAAGTGGGGTACTGAGCGAGCGGCTGTGTGGTTCCGAGTTACCAGCTGGGCTTAAACCACGACAGCAACAGAAAAGGCCTTGACTCTGTGCAATCACTGCTCAGCAGTATCTAAAACATCCCTCAATTATCAACACGGTTTCCAGCACAAATCCAAAACATGAGGGGAAGTGGTGGTTAAACCATGACAACTGAGAGAAGTTTCATAGAGCTCTACGAATCTCTAACATTTTGTTGAAGTATTTTGCAATTTTTGTCCTCTAGCTAACCAAAAGTGATCTGAAAATCAAAAGGACAGTTGTGTAAAGCAGATTTATTCCTGAGTATAACGTTCACAAACAAAAAACTGTTACCTGGTCAAGGAAGAAGTAAAAAAAAAACCAAAACAGTTAATTATCAGGAGCATGCTGTAGAACATGACTTCCACAGGAGCACAAGGAACTAAGCTATTAGCATGCAATTGCCCTACAGCTGAAAGCACTGGGCATAGGAGAGATATCAAAAGAGAACCTGCATCAGGAGGAGGTTAAAAATGAAGTATGGTTATGAGAAGGCATAAGACTTCTAGAACATACCAGAGAATGGAATATAAGAACAATGCAATGTACGAAGCAAAGTGGGAGGACTGTGTTTTATAGATTTCTCTACCTATGAATTGAGGAGAGAAGCTGATAGTCAAATAACCATAGAACTCATTTCCAGCTTCCTAATGAAGACAGCCCTAATCTAGCACTGTGCATGCCAGGTAGGTAAAAAAATGGTGCAAGCACTAAAAGCCCTGTGGGCTAGCTAGTAAGATGTGCTGTATGGATGCAAGTTTAGTGCGCTTGAACAGAAAGCATGTCCTCAAAAGCTTTATGACATGTTCATATAGATATGGCCATACCCTGACATAATGGTATAATTTTTTATGCTAAAGCCATAATTGTAGGCCATCAGAGCTTGTGCTTTTAATCCCAATGCGTTCAAAGCAGAAAACCAAGGTCGTTCACTTTTATAGAAAAAGAGCATCAAAATATCTGTAAGAAATATTACAACTATGGAGTAGAGACTTCTTTTTCATATAGGTTTATTCCTTGGTAGGTTATACTCTTCAGAATCAAAGATATGAACATTTTAATTTTTAAGAACTAAAACCATCTGTAAAAGATCTCATATCAAGAGGACAAAATGAAAGCCATAATATTTGGCTGTCCTTGTAGCTCTTTAATGGTGTATACTATTCACTTAATAAGTCATTTACTTGTCTGCCTGTGCTGGAGGTTTCCTCAACCTGCATCAAACTTACCTGATCACTGACCTGGGCGTAATGAGCTATGTTTTGTTAACTGGGCCTATTGAACTACAGTAATAATTACTGATGATAGCAGAAACACTTCTTTCATAGCCTGACTTTGCCATCTTGGCTCATGAATGCTATTCAGAGGAAGTTACTAATAAAAAAGAGTAGAGTATCATAAGATAACCCTAATCCTGGCAGTATTTGTATATTTATTCAATTTTAAACAGTGAGACTAGCCCTAGACATTGTACAGAGATTAATAAGTAGATTCAAGGTCTGCAGAATCAGAGCTTAAGAACAGATTCCTGAGGCCTCAGATTTCACCATTAATTTTGGTGTTTAATGCAGAAAGACTGGGGATCAAAAGTTTTGTAATTACTTTTCAAGCTTTCCCAGAAAGAGAGAGGATAGAGGCATCAAAATACACCTCCATACAGTTATCAACAGGTCACACTTTGGGCAGACATAACAGTTGTAATAACCTAGAAAAACATTCCACTGTGTATTCCCCAAGCAGTCTTGAAATACCTCAAGCAAACTAGAAACCCCATGAAATTTAATATACCTTAAAAGACAAATGCGGGTATCAAGATATTATCAGTGTTTTAGTAAATCCTATTTTCAATTTATCCTTCCAAAGGAAGATACACAATATAATGATCTAATTTTTCATTTTGATGTTAACACCTGCTGCTAGGAAACTCTATTATTCATTAAAATGCAAGTATTTTATGGAATCGAACTATACGTTCATTGTGAATGATGGTTTTTGTTTTTAAAATAGTGTTTTAAATGATCAGGCCCAATGTGGGGAACCAGGGTCAGACACAGCCTCTCAATGGCCAAGCAGGCCCATGGGGATGGGGACAGGTCAATGCCAGGAAAGGACATCAGTTCATAGGTTGGGCTCATGGCCAGAGAGGCAGGGCTATGGGGAGCCGGAGACCAGCCCTGCTGAGGGGTTGGTGGGGCAGGGGCTGTTGGCCCTTGGGAGCTGAAATGGGGTCCTGGGCCCTGGCAAGGCGGAGGGAGCCTGAGGGAGTGGGCCGGGACAGGCAGGGGTGGTGGAGCCCTCAAGGCCCTGAGCACACGAAAGCAGTTTTGAAAACATGAGTGCCTTGAGTGCACAGACTGATTCCAGTTCAGCTTTGGGTTTGGTTTTCTGTCTTTACATCTTCTTTTCTTTTCTTATTGTACTTATTTTTTTCTCTAATGCACGCTACCACGTCCTGATAGCCATGAACAGCCAGACCAGAAAAAAGCACAAGATCTTTGCAACTGTCTCTTCTATTAACTACAGGAATACAAAGCTGACAAGTAATACAGCTTTCTTCTTGTTTGCAGGCCAGTAAGTGATTCAGTTTGAACCATTCAGTGTAAATAAACATTGCTACAATTTTAATACTGAAAAACTGGAGTGGTGGTGCAGTGGAGTTTGCAAGAATGGAGTTTACAACAAAGCTTGCTGTAGACAACCATTGAAAGATGGATAAAGGGTATTTACACAATAAATCAAGCTCTTCTTATCCTCAGAGTATTTCTATGTAATAAAAGATACTTTTTGGTGAAGCATTTCTTTAGATGGATGCAGATACATTGAGAGTATTTTTACTGACATTTCCCTGATGAGAATAGACACAACAGAGAACATGTTTTTTTTTCCCACTGAAACCAAGAACAGCTTATCAGGTGTCCAGCTGCAGATGTGTGTTGACAAACATTTTCAGTGATCCATTCATCACCATTTAAAAATGTTCCAGCTCTCCCACCGTGTACATGTTTATATAGAAAAGTCCTTCAAAATACAAAGCTGAATTTTTATCATCTGAAATGGAGTTCAGAATGGATTGCTTTGCTTGCTGAGGCTTTTGCATTAGGTTTTTAAAAGACGGCCCTGATACGAGCTGTGTTATTCAAAACCAAAGGGTTTTAGATGCTAGGATAGTCTGAAATATTCTTGTAGCACTTGCTGCACCCATGTTTTGCTCAGCTTTTGTGTCCTGGTGAATGAGATTTTGGGGATCAGTAGATAAACCATCAGTAGATAATAGGTCTGGGGATCAGTAGATAAACCATCGCAGGTTATGGCACAGGTTTTGCCACAGTTGGAAATGTGGGCAGTACCTCCTGTCCTGGATATGTTCAGAACTCCCATTGAAATCAACAGCAGTTTGGGAAGCAGTGAAGACATTGCCAAGGCCTGAATAGGGCGTGTAGGCTGAGATGAGAGATTGTTCCAGGCAATTGTTCTAAAGTTTCTGTTGTCGGCTTTAGTAGAGGCAATATTTTTCTCTGAGTAATTCACACTCATTTCCAGCTATTTTCAGGCATTAAATGTCAGCTTTTCATAAGAAAGGCAAAACTGACTTGTCTGCTTGATGCCAAATAACAGAATTTACCTAAATTACAGTTATTATATTTGTAATTTTAAAAAAACCTTCTTTTATTATGTCTACAAAGCTGAAATATTTTAACACAAGTTTTCTTTTTCCACAGAGTGCAAAGCTGCCATTTGGATAAAGCCTATGAACAGCATCCATCCAAAGAGATGCACCAGGGGAATTATGGTTCAGGGAAACTATAGGCTGTTTCACTGAATTTTTAACCCTCTGGAGCCAGCTGTATCCCTCAAAAGAAGGGCTAAGGAACTAGGTCTGCATCTGATGCAAACTACACTATTACTGTCAGGTGAAACGCAGCGATAGATGCAAGTTTAAGATTTTACTGCGTGAAGCTGCCTTACCATCACACGGTCCATAAGCATGGTAAACATCTCACGTCTTTTTGTATAAAGCCATCAGACTGGATTCTGGGAGCAATGAATTCCTACTTATATGACTTAATTGGTGTTTTCTTTTTTATAAAAGTATTTTTTGCCATGTTAATTTTTCCCTTTCAGTGAGCTCATAGTACAAACATTAACTTTCTAGGAAGTAATTGTGTCTCCTTTCAGTTTTTCATCAGAAGAAGTTTCTGTTTGCTAAATCAACCTGATTTACTAATTAACATCTGGATCTTATGTGCATGCTATGCACACACACAATAATTCCACAATTATATTATATTAGCTATTTAAGGGCTCATCTAATTTTACTCTATACATAATCCTTGAAAATGAGATTTGCATAAAGTAATTTAAAATAGGCAGGGCAAACTATAAGTATATAATTATGTATCCCTCTGAAATAAATATATTTTCAGTTTTCAATTTCCATAGCTGACTTCATTGGAACATAATTTAGCCTCTGAATAGCTGAATTAATAAAAAAATGACAGTACTCCACTGTCATATATGTACTTAAGTGGAATTTACAGACAGGGTCTCCTTTGTTATACTTACTGGCTTACCTGTGGGGTGAGTAAACCTTGATAACATTGAAATGATCCTTCTCCAGGAGCTGGGAGAAAAAAGGAAGGTGAGAGGCAGTCTCCACTCTAGTTATTAAACAACTAAAGAAATTTTTTCCTTGCAAGATTCTTGGTTTTCTCTATCAATTTTCTACACATTGTAGATATATTTCTGTAATTTACTAATTCTGTTGTAGACTTTGAAATGCCAGTACATAAGTACGCTGTTCAATGTCCATACAAACTGGCAATATATGCTGCCAAGTTGCCAGGCTCCGATTGGATAAGACCCCAGCACCAGACCCTGTTTCAGTTTGTGATCCCAAGAGTGAAATTAAGACGCAAACAAGGTCAAGTACTGTAATCGATTAGTAAGTTTATTACAAAAAGACAGTTATTATAAAAAAGAGAGATTATTGTAATAAAGGGGATAGCGATAGGACAGATTGGAAAAAGGATGGAAAATGAAGCAAGGATTCGGGGTGCAGAGAGAGAGAAAGAGTCACTACCGTGGATCCAGCAGAGTCCCGGGAATCCGTCATCGTCATCGGTGGTGGGTGTTCTTCAGGGTCCGTAGTTGGTATTGGAGCAGAGTGTCCCCCAAGACTCCGTAGTAGTCATCGGAGGTGGGTGTCCTCGTGGAGGTGTCCTTCTGGAGTCATCCTCTTGAAAGTACCCCACGGAGGTGTCCTGATGGAGTTGCCCTAGTGGCAATGCCTCATGGACAGTGTCCTTCAGGGTCCGTAGTACTCATCGGTGGAGAGTGTCCTCATGGAGGTGTCCTCCTGGAGTCATCCTCACGGCAATGGTTCCCTGGCGATGTGCCTCTTGGTTATTACCTTTTCCCTCTTTTACATCGAGTTGGGGGGAGTAGCTCTGTTCTTCATCTCACATATTACATGTTCCTGGTGGACTAGTTTCCCTGGTCTCGCAGCCAGCTCCCAACTGCGCGTGCCTGCATATACACACACACATGCACGCGCGCGCGCACACACACACACACACACACACACACACACACACACACACACACGTCTGCAGCAGTTCTTGGGACAATGGACAGCAATTCCTCACACCATTCCTCAAGGTAATGGATGGAAGAGTCTTATCTCAGCTCTTTCCCCCTCATCCCTCAGGCAATGGGTGGTGGAGTCAAAGTTCAGCTCCTCACACCCTTCTCCCAGGCAATGGATATTGGAGTCTTATTTCAACTCCTCCCACCCATGTCTGAGACAAAAGATAGGTGGAATTCCATCTCAGTTTCTCAGACCAATCTTTGAGACAATGGACAGTGGAGTCCATTGCTAGTATTTGTTAGGTCATGGAATCATAGAATCATAGAATGGTTTGGGTTGGAAGATCATCTAGTTCCAATCCCCCTGCCATGGTCAGGGACACCTTTCACTAGACCATGTTACTCAAGGCTCCATCCAACCTGGCTTGTATGAGACCAACTCCAGGAGCCAAGTGACTATGCAAGAAACTTAGTTTGCAGAAAGAAAAATAAATCCAGCCTTTTCCATGACAAAGTAGAGCTGTTAAGTGTGTAAGAATAACAATAATACATCAGTTGAATGGAAGCTGAATCAGTTCCAGAATCTGATAGCACACACTGACTGCTAAACATAATCATGCCTACTATATACTGAGCAAGAAGGTAGCACTGTTGAATTTTCAGCTTAGATGACCAATTCTGTCCGAGAAGTTGGATAGTAGTTAATTATTTTAATACAGATAATGTAGTCATATAGTTTTGTATTTCTTTGACATTCCTGAAAGTTATAGTGCTATGCTTACAGTTAAATATGTTGTTGGAAATTTTCATTATTGCATCAAGCTCTGTACTTGCTTTAGAAGGGCTCTTTAGTCTCAGGATTCAAAGATGAATGTAGCAGGCAGTATTTTGATGATGACTTTATGCTGGGAATTAGGACGACTGCAGCCAACAAAGGAATGAGATTCTAGAACAACTTTCCTAGGGCTATTGGGAGAAACAAATTAAGCCAATTAATTTTGAGATGGAGTTGACAAGTTAATGAAGGGAAGTGGAAGATACAGACACTTGCAATACCAGGACCCTATAGGATACCAGGAAGTCCCTTTGAATTACAGAAAGCTGTTGAAAATTCTAACATAAAGACAGTATGAGGAGTGGAGGAAAGGAGATGTGTCAGAGACAGAAAGCCATTGTGTCACCTGGGATAGTTTGACAAAGACTCTGGATGGCACAGATGCCTCTAGGCGACAGATCCTGTCCTAACTTAGGCAGTGCTCCAGGATGCTCAGAAGAAGGTGAAAGCAACATTAGGAAACTTACTTGAATGTTCCCCTCAACAAATAACAAATTATGAGTGGCTTGTACTTGAGATAAATGGCCAAAGCAAGCAATTCAGGAATAGTGCATAAACTTTAATACAGATGTCTAAAGAACTCACTGAATAACTCTGAATAATAGGCCAGCACATAAAAATCAGACTGTTTGCAGATAAATTTCAATAGGAAAAAATCAAAATATAAAAGGCTACATTTGCTGAATAAATGATTTACTACAAATACTTTTCCAAGCTCTAATGAAGAGAGTTTGCTCTAGCAGCAGACAGAATAGGGCTATGATGATAGATGGTATCTTGGTTATTTAAAGCTGCAAGGACATTCTCTTCAATACCTCATCTTTACCCATTGCTAAATGAAAATGGTATCACAGTCATTTAAGATCACATGAAATGTAAAGTCCAGACAAAGGCCAGGTCAAGCAGACCTTCATTCAACATTCGGGGAAGACAGGACCAGGCCAACACTCAGAGGGATCATTTCTAGTGCTGGGCAGCAGGAGAGGGAGTGGTGCAAGCCCCCATCTCCCTGCCTCCATTGCTGCTGCAGCTGCAGCTCGGTCTAAGCCCTTAAGCGTAATTCCAATTTGACAGCTTGCATGGGTGTGAATACATTTAAGTAAAAAAGAAACCCTGCCAACCTTAGATGAATTAAACAACTGTGACACACACTGGGCCAGACTCTCTAACGCACCACAGCAAATTTACAGTGCTGTGACTGCTACCTGGAGCCCCAGTTCATTTTTAATACCACAGTTAACAAAGTCATATAGAGATGCAGTGATTGCTGTAGATGTTAAAATTTGTGGTCTTGTCTGAGATTGCATTTTGCAGTTGATTTTCATATAATGTTTTAAAACTGGTAATCTGAAATGGGGGCCATGGTTGCATTTGCATCTCTAGTATCAGTCTGCTATTTATCCTTGGGAAAGTTTTTCTGTATGTCTTGATATATTCATATAAAACTTCAAGGCAGAGACTATGTTCCACTAACTAATCCCTCTTTGGTTCTTAATTAATATCTCAAAGAATATATCCATGGTAAGCATGAAAAACTCAGTTTCAGATAAGTTTTTGTGCTGTTGTCTTAAGCAGCTCATACTTCTGTTTTTATCCACCTGGCTATGTAATAGAAAAAAAAGGGGTCAAAACTTGGCAGCAAATAACAGTTTGTATAATGTTCCTGCAAGAGCCAATGAAACCAGAAATATCTGTGTCTGTCACTTGTTTGCTAAATCAAATATTTCAGAAGAAATGTAATGTGTTAGTTTCAAATGTCACTATTCAATAGAAAATGTCATCTTTTCAGCAGGAACACGGAACTTAACAATATCATAATGAAACTGCAGTGAACTTCTGGATATGAATTTGACCTACCTGTGGTTCATTCTCCATGCCTGTGCAGGATTTTGTTAGCCCCAAGGGACAGAAAGGTAATATGAGCCAGGCTGGGGACACACGGGGCCTCATCACATGCAGCTCTGCTGGTTTTTGGCTGTGAGGGAACTCTTGTGGTGTAAATGTTACAGTAAATATTGAAATCTGAAATAAATAAAGCTGTAACGCAAGATTAAATGTTTGCTGTTATGTAAACATGTTGCCAAGTTTGATCAGCTCTTTTCTGGCAGAAAAAGAATTGTTAAGAACATGGTAAGAGAGAAGCAGCTGTGTAAAAGACAGCATCTTCTCATTCAACAAGTTCTGCTCCTCTGGGTGAGGGACTATGCTCATTAGTCTTTCTTTTGGAACAGGATTTGAAGCAAAGTACCTAAAGTCTGTGTGGTAGAATTCTGCAGCTTTTTTTTCATGTCTGCACATCCATATTCTTCTTGATTCCAGTAATCCTATGCTCTTTTCCACTAAGTGCATCTCTGGGAGCCAAAAAAAAAAGGGAGCAGTCCTTGCTTTTTGGTTAAGTAGGCACTAACCAGAACACCAGTACCACTGCACATGCAAAAGATGTTCTGTGCATATGCAAAAGGAACTTACGCTATGTTTATTCCTCTGAAAAGAGTCCCATACAAAGTATGTTTTCTATGTTATGCATTGTCTTTAAGCATGATTCAGTTGTTGAACAACATATGACTGAACCAGGAGAGCTTTGTACTCCAAGTTAAACTTCAGATGACAAAGGCCAAGAAAAACACCTTAATGAATGCTTTTAAAAAGACCTCAAGTGAGGAGTGAGAGATGAGGAGTAATAAAAAGAGAATAATAGTGTCATTTTAAGGGCAGTTGAGAACTGAATCGCATTTATACCACATCTCTATGAAAATGTAAGCCAAGAATAGCAGCCTTGCCCTTCATCTGCCTCTAAATATAAACTGCTGCCCTTCCAGTTGCCCACTTCTTTAGGCTGACAAAGGCATTCTCATCACTGAACAGCAAAACAGTTTGAATTAATCTGGATTAAAATTTATCATTACTATTTTTTTCTTTCAAGTTTACTTTGGATTGGATCCGTTCTCCCATTTAGCTCACTGCTTGGAAATGCAGATACTGATACTGGCAGCAGGCAGGGAGCAACACGGGGACAAGAACAAGCATTTGGGACCCAGGGAAAGGGCAAAACTGTTCTTCTGGCACTGATGCTATACTGCTTGCAGAACTGCAATGTTAAAGCATCCCACCCCAACTGTGTTTGTTAGGTTATTTCTGCTTACATTAATAGAACCAAAGCAGATCAAGCTAAACTGAGTGGGAGGCTTGGACAAGGCAATCAAAACCCACACACTTACAGTGGCTGGAGTGTTCATTGGTAATGAGGTCTCGAGTAGTAAATAGTTTAAAAGCCAATAGTGGTGCAATCAGTAGTGCAGCTTTTGTGAAATGATGTGGAGACCAAATCCAGATTTGTGCTGCAGCTGGTTAGTGCTGTGTTGCCGACACAAAGCAGCTCTAAAGCTGGGGTAGCCAATTAATGTGGGGGACTGGCATGGCTTGTCTTATGCCAGTGCTTTCCTGGCAGCTAGAAAGGGAGTGTAATCAGATCATCCCTGATCTGACTCTCTTAACTGTCCCAGGGGCCCTTATTTGCTGGTACAATCCTGAGGCTGCATATCTCATTTAAAAGTGCCGTAAGAACAAAATCAGAGTGAGTGCATACACCTCCCGGATGCTTCTGCCTTGAGTGAGGTGAGCACTGTTTGGCTGTGTGGCTTTTCTTGTTTCACAGATATGCCCACTAACAAAGGAAACTAAGAAAAGTAAATACATTCCAATAAAAGAAAATTATTCTCTTTTTTCTTTATGTATACTGGCACACTTGCTAAGTGAGAGCTTAAAGCATGTATTTGATGGAAATGGGAAACTGCTTGCGATTTGTAGTATACAAAACACTTGATAGCTATCTGATAATGTTACAGTGCATAGAAAGTTCACTTCCTAAGGCTCTCCAGGCAGGATGGGCCACACAGCTTGTTAGGAAGGCATTTAAAGCACTTAATTGTTGTTCAGCACAGGTTGTTCAGCCTGAAGAAGGCTCTGGGAAGACTTTATAGCAGCCCTAAAGTGCCTAAAGGGGGCCTATAGGAAATTTGGAGAGGAATTTTTTACAAGGGCATGTAGTTACAGGACAAGGGGGGATGGCTTTAAACTGATTTAGGTTAGATATAAGGAAGAATTTCCTTACTGTGAGGATGGTGAGACACTGGCACAG
This sequence comes from Strigops habroptila, assembly GCF_004027225.2. NCBI lineage: Eukaryota > Metazoa > Chordata > Aves > Psittaciformes > Psittacidae > Strigops > Strigops habroptila. The sequence continues at coordinate 37,078,508 of NC_044277.2, forward strand.
GTTACCCAGAGAAGCTGTGGCTGCCCCATCCCTGGCAGTGTTCAAGGCCAGGTTGGATGGGGCTTTGAGCAACCTGGTTTAGAAGAAGGTGTCCTTGCCCAAGGCAGAGAGGTTGGAACCAGATAATCTCTAAGGTCCCTTCCAACCCAAACTGTTCTATGATTCTATGATAACTACCCCATCTATTTCTATGAGCATGAAGTATCTTTCACATGATCAAAAAGTCATCCACAATATGTGGCAGATTCTTTTTCAGTCAAGAATACAGCGATGGCATGACTGATGGTTACTTGTGTGGTCAGTGGTGGGACAAGACCGGTGCTCCCCTAAGCCAGTGCCCTGGCAAGAAGCCCACCGCACTGATGACAGTACTGCAGCTGTGGTGGCATGTGGGAATGGTCACAGGCCTGTCAGAGGATTCACCACGGATCTCCTGGGACATTGCACTGACCTGCAGCCTGCTCACACCACTGTGTTTTCAGGAAAGCCCAGGGAGAAGGTCCGACACTGGTGAACTCACTGCTTCTGTGGGTGACCAGCACTAGGGAAAAGGGAGAATTCATAATTCATATTGTCTTAATTAACATTGCATGATGTTAAGAGGATATTTCTTGGAGGCAGCTAAACACTGCAACCTGTAAATCATAAAAGATGTGGTGCGTTACTGATCCACAAAGCTGAGCAGCATTCTTTACACTTGTAAAATTATATTACTGAACTGCCACATTTGGCCAAAAGAGTTTACTGACAAGAACTGATGAAGGGATATGTTCTGTAAGTGTTTGCTTACACTGATGGTGATTCTGGGCTCATGAAATACATAGGAAGTTAAAGGCGCTCTTCCTGTAATCAACATGCTGCAGGGAACAATGAAACCGAAAATATTCTGCTCATCCCCTGTTCCAGCCTTAGAACCAAATTCTGCACTCAAGAAGAAAAATGTGCAGTTTCCTTTGTTCGCACAACCTTTAATCATATCTGTGCACGTGAGAAGTGTTTGAAATTATCCCAAACTTCTACCTCTTGAGTACCTCAAATCTGTATTTGCAGGAAAGGCTTTTTTTTTTTTTTTTTTTTTAAATGCTATGGACCCACATTTCTACCAAAATTCTTTGTATTTAAAATTTATCTATGGACTTATATAGCATTCTTTTTACACATTTCTATTCCTTCAGCTCTCCTGCTCATCTGTCACTAACAATTAAATCACTGGATTTTTCATTGTTTGAAATAACTGGTTGCATTACCATCTGGAAACAATACATTTTAAGTGCATAATTATGGATCTTTGAAATCCCAGGAATCCAACTTTATATGCACAGGACTAGGAGGCATCATGCTCGGAAATGTATTGTCAGCTGTGTGATGAACAGTTAAGAGGAAAGGAGGAGCAATTCTCAATCACTTTCTGCTGCCTTTCTGCCACTAGCCTGGGAAAGCTAAACTCTGATTTGACTGCAGAGCAAATGAGAATGTTTGAGACTTCTCTCACTGACACTGAATTTTAACAATTGCAGTGGCACAAGGGGACCCTGGCTGAGCTGTGGCCTCTGAGTCCTCATTCTTAGAGCTCACTTCTTGTTGAGGCTGGAAACTCAACCTTGAGTTAGTTTCTGAGAAGTACAAAGAAATGCAGCACATTGTGCAACAGGGCTGTTGAGGATAACAGTGTACATATAACTGGAAAATGCTTTGATATTCTGAAACAGAAGCTGCAATATAGGATATTGAAATTCTGCAAAACCAGCACATCTCAAAGATAGGCAGTTAGTCAAAACTTAGAACACCAGCAACATATTAGCTAAACTTCAACTAGTCCAAATGGCAAGTCCAAAGGGGACTCCATCCCCTTTTCTACCCTTTCTTTCCTTACATATGACCTATTTCACAATGTATTCATTTGCCTCACTATATTTCAACTGAAAAGGGTCAGACAGGCCCTCCAGCTTCACGAACGACAGCTGCAGGTCCAGGTCAGCCTTGGAAATCACACCAGACCACGTTCTTTTTACTGCCAAAAAAGTTATCAATGAACTCACACAAAGTAAGTAAAAAGAGTTCACTACATACAGGCCCAAGCATGCCGTCAGATATAAATTCTATTTAGCTTTGATTTCATAGTGTCTTGTATTCCCACTTCCCCATTATCTTTCTCCCTTTTTTTTGCCTAGGATCACTTTGTACTGAAAGACATTTGGCTTCTAGTCCTTGGCTTCGAGTCACTGTGTTCTAGGACATCCACCAGTCAGTTCCCCTTCTTCTTGCATGGTTCATATTTATACAAGGTGGGAAGGGGTAAAATTCTCAGCCAGACACTCTTCAGGAGATGTCAGGGGTTTGGTCGCCATGCCTTCTAACTGCCAAAGCTTTTCACCTTACTGATCTGGTGGCACAATGGACCTCTATTCAAATTAATAACTAACTCAACTCCTAGAGAACTCTTTAGTAACAGACAGTATGTTGGATTTGTGGTTTCTGTAGGAAATTACAGTCAGCTAAGAAGCATGGGGAGAAAAGAACCACAAGAAGTATACTGGATATCACATAAAGTGGTTGATGGTAAATCTTAGAGGGTGGGGAGGGGGTAAGGTTCTTTCTAGAAACCAGCCTTCCTGTAGCTGCAGCCACAGTGGAGCAAACCCTCAGTTGGATGTACAACCTGGCCTGACCATTCACTCTGTATCCCATTTAAGAGATCTTGGGGGGGAAGTTGTTATTTTTTATTCACATTACAGTCATGTATTACAAAGCTCCCAGACAGTTTCAAGACCCAGTGTGCGAAGTAGTGATCACACATACATCTAAAAAAGTTTCTTGCCTCAAAAAGGTTTCTATTTTACAAGCATGCTATTATCCATAAACATAGCTAGCTTACCTGTTACTGGATGGCAGTTTTCTAGAGGCATCATAAACTAAATGGCTCTTCAGGTGTCTCTAACAAAGAATCACAAAATGGCCTAATAGGTTTTAACCAGAGAAAGCTCCCACCGCTTCCTCATGCTGATGAGAAGCAATGTGATTAAAGGGGAAAGAAGCATTTGGTCCGTTAATAACCACTGAAATTCACAAAAGGCACAAAATATAAATTTCAGAGATTCCACATCTTCTTTGTTTGTCTTGTGAGGGACAATGAAGATGAAAGATCAGATGTTACCAGCTTTGCGAACCTCATTTAAGCTCCTGGAGTCTCTTTCCCATACTATTCAGGGTTGACATACAATTACCTTTCTATTCCTAGATATGAAAAGAAATAAATCGAACCTTGACAAATGCAACCTACTATCAAGCTTTGTAACAGATTCAGTACTAGTTGTCTGAGGAGAAAAGCTCAATCCTCTGACCTGCATACCAGTAAATGCTTGCTTGATTGAAATTAACAAGTTAAAATCCACACAATCAAGTTTACCTCTGTGAAATCTATTTCTCCATTTCCAAATCTATTTATTTCAGGACAATTAATCATGCCTTTTCTATGCATTTTTCTAATGCAGATAACACTTTTGTTTGAATTACTGTATGAAATGCACATGTAAAAATCAATATATCAGATTTCCTAAAACCCACATGGAATAGCATTTCCAAAAACACATGGAATAGCATTTTGCACCAGTAATTCCCCCTTACACCTCAGTTCTGCATTACCAGCAGCCTTATACAGGCATATAAAACTATGCACATTGAGGACAGCTTACTAAAGAGTAGCATAAGATACATGACCAAAGGGCTTTGGCATAGCTAGAGTAAAGCATATTACTAACATATAGCATTAAAACATAGAACATTAAAAAAAGAAAAAGACCATTTTAAAGTAACGGTCAAAAGGAATTCCTATTCCAACTGACAAGAACCCAAAACACATCAAGGCATCTGGTGGAAGGACTAACTAGTTGCATACTCCTTGGCATTGAGGAAGAGCACTTCAAACTCCCTGGGACTCTGCATGCTTTATTATATGAAGACTGATGCCCTGCATGGCACCAAGCCCAGTTAAGATCATGCTAAAAGCTGTACACAATACCAGATGGTTTTAAACGTTTTAAAATATTCTTATAATTTTCTCAAATAAAGAAACTTCAAAGAAAATCAAGCATTTCCGAAGAGGGAGAAATGGTCAAACTGCATAAATGCATTTCTTTTCCTCTTCTGAATAAAACAAATGGCATTTGCTGGCTCATGATATACCGACTGAGGCACACAGGAAAGAATGCGACTAAATAGCTTTTCATTCAGTGCATTGTTTCTGTATTCAGCCCTGATGATAATGTTCCCAAAGACAATCAATCATTGATTTTAATTTACTTTATTGTGCTAAAGTAAAGAGTGAATTAAATGCAGGATTTGTTTAGCCTTTCTCTTGTATTCTGTCATAAACCAGATGGAGCATATACATTTGCTATTTAGTGACACTAGCATCATTAAGCATTAAGAGTTAACGAGCAGTGCATTTTTTTAGGGCTCATTAATAAAAGTTACAGATAGAAAAGATCCATTGGTCATCAAGTTTATCTATATCTCTTTACTGTGTTTGTGGATTTATTATACAGTCAATAATGATGGGTTATTACTTGCTTATACAGAATGGCTTTTGTGAGGTGGATCTTAACTGAGGAAGCTTAACTAACTTTAAGCCAAGTGAGATCTTTCTATTCCTAAATGGCTCAAAACATAGAATGTGTAAGTCCCTGCACAAGACACAGGCAGGATCTGCTGCAGATGGATGAAGAAAGATGACAGTTGAGAAGAGCAAGGCAGGAATAACTCATAGAAGAAATAGGTTTGACAGAAGGAAGAAGTATATGTGAGGAGGGAAAAGATAATACTGCAACATGAAATAGGAGACTGATTTTAAAACAAAGCAATATACAACAGAAGAGTGAAGGGTCTGGGAAAGGAACTGTAGAGACTCAACTGGGTTATCAATTTGTTTCAATGCAAGGATGAGTTACACCAAGCTTTAGACCTGAGCATTGTCTAGCTAAAACCAGACAATGGTTACATTGCAGTTATAACATAGGTACAAGCATTTTCTGGTAGTGCACAAACAAAGAAAGAACCCAAACCTAAAATCCTGTGTCTCTTAAAACTACTTCTCCGTACAGTGGAGTATCATATGAGAAAGGGGGATATTCCAGAAACTACTGCACACAGAATCTGCTTTCCAAGGGCAATTGTTAGCTGTATAGCTACTCCATCTCTCTGCTTCTCTCCTTAAGACAAAAGAAGTCATAACCAGAAACATCACATAGTAGCATAATAATACAGTGAGTGGTAACACAAAACAGTCAAGTAGCAGCAAGAAAGGGCAGTAAATTGCACATAGACTACGATTTATAATATGTTTCTGGTTTTAACAACTAAATGAATTCACATTATCTGTTTTTAAGTATCTTCATCTTTACCTCCTAACACGCACACCCTCAAGCCCCTAAAGTGTCAATCATTTTGGTCCCCTATAGCTTGGTATGATTCTTTCCCTGTTTTAGCGACAGTCTTAAATAATGATGAATAACAAGGATAGTATCAGATTTTATAGCAATGAAAACAGAGTATTTAAATTAGAAAAGGATTTTTTATATCTCATATAGCTTTGGATTTACCTGTAACTACTCTCTGCTTGACATATTTCAATTAGCTTGGTCCTACTGCCTCCTCTTAAATACAAATAAGTGCATTTAGTTATACAGTTGCTATTCTTCATAGTGCTTCCCCCGGTACAGTTACTAGCGGTATCTGTATTCATAATGGTTTGTCTCTGGCCTGGAAACAAAGCTCCATGCAAGCCTAGAGCCATAGGACAGCAACACTGAGGATGTATATCAGTGACTGCACTATTTTGAAAAGGGTTGCTTCCTGTGTAAATTGAGCACAATAAAAATACCAGTGTAAAAGTTGCATGAAATTGTTATTTTCTTTTCCTATTCATGGAGGAGTCAAATAGCTGGTCCACATCCAGACTTCAACCTCCAACTGGTTCAAGCTGTGCCTGGAGTTTCATTTTTAATAAAAAAAAAATCATATAATCATAGTATGGTTTGGGTTGGAAGGGGCCTTACAGCTCATCCAGTTCCACACCCCCGCCATGGGCAGGGACACCTTCCACTAGACCAGATTGCTTAAAGCACCACCCAACCTGGCCTTGAGCACTGCCAGGGATGAGGCAGCCACAGCTGCTCTGGGCAACCTGTGCCAGTGTCTCACCACCCTCACAGGGAAGATTTTTTTCCTAATGTCTAATCTAAATCTATCCTCTTTTAGTTTTAAGCCATTCCCCCTTTTCTTGTCACTACCTGCCCTTGAAAGAAGTCCCTCTCCAGATTTCTTGTAGTCTCTCTTTAAGGTATTGGAAGGCTGCTGTAAGGTCTGCCCTGAGACCTTATAGCCTCCACAGAACTTACACCACACTGCAATGTCTGCAATCAGAACTCAATTGCTTCAACAGTAGAAGACAGTAAATTGGCTGTTCTGGACTTGTAACAGTAGCATAACCACTGTGAATCCACAGTCTCTTCTTGCAGAGCCAGGGGCATTGTGTGAGTGCCTCAAACTGATCACAGTTCACTGTACACAGACACTTGAAGGATGCTTTCTGGGAAACAGGCTCTGGAGCTTCCCACCCACCCAGTTGCACCAGGACAAGGCAGGCACATCTCTGCCTTATTGGCTGCATTGCTCCCTAAAGACTTGCCTGGTCCACACTGCAGCATCCTAATCCTGTGCAGATTGCACCGGGAGCCAGTAAAAAAAACACTGTTGTGTCCTAAACTTGTGAGAATGAGACAGAAATAGGGCCTAGATTTTCAAGCCTAGAATAGCTGAGCATGGGCATGGCAGGGGACAGGCCATGGTGTGCTCTAGCAATTGTTATATTCCATCTCCTGAAATCATTAAACCCTGTCAAATATTCCTGAGTTTATTATGGAAGTACCAAGGGGCCCAAATACCAAGTACAATCATGTATCAGAGGTCTATTATGAGAGCTGATACACAAACACATTTAATTAAAAGTTGTCAAGACTGTATGGACAAACAAGGGGGAGTTCTTACAGCTGTTCAAATTTGCCAAGCCACATCCAGACAGAAACTGAGTTGGTGTGAGGGAGCAATTGAGAACCAAAATATATTGCCTGATAAAAATAAGTGGTTCTTCAACATGAAAGCAGAAAACAAGTCTATATTTATTACATTAATGCAGTGAGAATTTAAAAATTCAAAACACTTCCGGATGATCCCTGGGAAATCATGTTTATACAGTTTATTTGCAGATTAACAAATTCAATCTTTGCATAATTAGTTTCTTATCTTCTCCCCATTGCAAACCAGTTTTAGTTGCATGAAAATGATTTACCATACAACATTCTTAATTCCTTATTTTTCTGGTTTCAACAGCTTCCTTAAAAGCCAGTTATTTACTTACTCAATTTCCTTTCCCTTTTACACATGCAGCATCTTGAGTAATGACACAGCGTTTTCTCTTGGGCCGGTAACAAAATCCTTCTATAGATTATGGGAGCAATGAAAATCATGACAAGCCGCAGTAACTGTATGATAGTTATCGTTCCACATTTGATGGTAGATTTTCAGTATGTATGGGCTCCGAAACTGGTAATTGATGGAAAATTCTTCCCATCTAGGTAAATGTACCAGTATTTAACTAGCAAAAAAATTCTATTGTCAGGGAATTCTGTTCTCAAATAGTAAGGAGGATCATTTCTCATTCCTGTCCCCTGCCACCTACCAGGAAAATAAGCAGGTGCAGAGAAAAAAAGTAAAATAAAATCAGGCTATATTTTGGTTCTTTTGGTGTGCAGTAGTGTTATGGGAATGCAGAAGACTTCAGGAGACCAGAATATGGATTTTTGTTGCTGGTAGCAGCAGCTGTAACAATGCTAGGGCTATTAGTATCACTACTGCTAATTTAGAGAGCTAGTAGAATCTGCCATACATAATCCTTGGTGCCTTTCAAGGTGAATTGAAAGATGAGTGAGGAGAAATGGGAGAGTGAGAGAAATGTTACAGCCAGTGGCAAAACATCTGTGATGAGAGGGTACAGAGTACTCTCACCTAATATCCTTAACTTGTAAATGAGCCTTCAATCTTACTGTTCTTTGTAGTTACACGTGGATACAAGTTGGGGAAATTATACAAGCAGTTGTGAATGTCCCCCTGCCATAGTTCCTGCTACCATAAATTTAGATCATGGTTTAGCCTACAACAGAGCCTAGCCATGCTAGCTGCTGTACACACACATGTAAAAGTAAATTCCTTTCCCATTGTCCTTGCACCTGAGGTAAAATAGCAAATGCTTGTTGCCAAGTTGCTTCCTGCAAACCAGATACACATTTTGAGCAGTATCTAGAAAGAGGAATTGGCTTTCCTTGCATTTGGCCAGCTTTCAGGTGTGAAGTAGCCATGTAAATAACTGCACATTGGCATCATGGATTCTGTCTTCACTGGGAAACCGAATAAGAAGCTCGGACATCTGGTACTGCTTGGCAGATTGTCACAACACTACAGGACAGAGCTACTGTAGAGAAAACAAGATACTGCACTGGCTGTCTGAAAAGGTCTGCTTGTCTTTCTTCAATTTTTAGAGGTCCTGCGGATTTTCTAGACTGCTGTCTTCTAGTCCACTGGATCCTAAATTGGAAACTTTAAATGGCACTATCTACATAATATTTACCTATGGGGATGAGGGCTAAAACCATAATATATGTTCAGAAAGTCGAGTATTATTTTTTTCCTCTTTGATAAGAATCTATATCCAAAATGTTGCTTAATCATGCCACAAAACTGACTGCATTCTTAGAACAAAAAGTATGAAGAGATAACATAAAGCTCCTTCAGCACGTACTAAAACCTCCTTTCATCCTCTCCTGACCCCTCAAATACCCAAGAAAGACTAGTAGGATTGAACAATTCACCAAGGAAGCATATTAGATTAAGATGTCTTTCTTTAAAAAAGTTGACATTATTACCAAACAAGAAAAGCAGAAAATAAACTCTCACAGATTAAATGTAAAAATCCTGTAAGATAGGCCAACAAAAGTCTGAGGAACAATTCTCAAAAAGCTTTAAAACTAATAATAAATCTTGTTCAAATAAACAAAGAAGAGGAAGTTGACCAGATAGTCTGTAAGGCTAATAGGTGACAAAGGCGTAACAGGGTCCACAAGTTAAGGCCACAGCAGAAAAGTTAGATGAAGATTTCACATCAATTTTTGGCATGTGAGACTCTTCATTATGCAGGAACTCAGGCAGAGTCCCACACTGAAACATTATAGCAGATGCACCACAGTATTGTCTCAAAATGAAGTGTGAGGAGGAAAAGGTTTTGGTCAGAGTGATATAATGCATAGTAACAAAACTCTAAGACTAGTGCTAAAGGAATTCATCTACCAAACAGCTGAAATAAGCATTGCAGGGTGTAACCACTCATTTAAAATTGCTTTAGTGTCAGCAAACATGATGTGCTTCCAGGAGGTACTCAGGGAACATCAGGGGAATAATACCGTACTGTGCAAAATGCTGTAGCAGTGAATAGGATTAGTGGGCATCTGGATAAACCCTGAAAAACTTTCAGTAGTACCTAGGAACTCTACTCAAAGACCATGACCCCATTATGCCAAATACTGCAAAAGCACAGAGCAGATTGCTTCTAGCCCAAACAACAAGCAGGGAAAGTACACAAAGGCTGCTAAAGGAGAGACAGTAACACAGACCTTTGTAGACCTTTTCAGTTGGATTTCTGAATGCTTGTATTATGGCTTATAAATTAAGAGTTTAACATACACAGGCAAAAATAGAAATGCCAGACAAAGAAGAATCAGAGGAGACAGACACTGGCAAAAAAAGGAGGTAACTACAAAACATTGCCTTATTTCTGTTGAGGTAGCGTCACACTGGTGATTAGATGCCCAAGCAGCATTCCTCTCATCCTGAGTCATACCAAGGTGCCTATCTGTAGATCTGACAGCCTCATTTCTCTGCAACTTACATTTGATTCTGCAATAATATGTAGCACTCACCACATTAGAGTTTCTTAAAATTTTAAAACATGTTAAAAACTTAATGTTATTATTTCTTCCCTCCCATTAAGTTTAAAAACATTACATTATTTATATAGTATCATGGTATGTACATTATTTTCAGCACATTTTGTTTGGAGTGCTTTGATACTCAGGAGCTTGTCCACTGCACATGGTTGGGAGTCAATACTATTACATACATAAGAAGAACTTGTACAACTTTCCTGGAGGCAAGTAATGTTTCACATATCTCTGCCAGTTCTTGGAAAGAGTCAAGGAGCGGTATATGAATCTTGTGTATGGAACTACTTAGATCTCCAGAAGACACTCATAAAGACCCCCTTGAAGAGCTCCTAGAGAAAAAAAGCTGCCTTGGCATAAGAGGAAAAGTCTTCATATAACTAACTCCCTGACTAAAGGGAAAAGCAAATGGTTAATTTTCACAAAAGAGAGGACTCACCAATGAAGTCCCCACAGGAGATGTATAATCAGGCTTATATGATTTGGCATATTCATAAATGATCACAGATATCGAAATGACAATGTTTAAATCATTCGCAGAAGTAAAAAGGAAGGCTGACTATGAGGAGTTGCAGAAGGACTTCACAATACTGTGCGATAAAATGACAAATGAAATTCAATAAAGACAAATGTGAAGTAATGCCAGGAAAAAACCCAGACAATTCTAACTTGATAAAGTGAATGAGGAGCTCTGAGCCAGCTATTACCACTCAGGAACAGAATCTCAGAGGTATGGTACATAGTTCTATAAAAGTGTCATCTCAGTGCCTCACAGTGGTAAAAATAAAAACAAGCAAAAAAATGACCAATAGTTTTGAAAGAAATAGGAAAGAAAACAAAAAGATGTAGTGATGCCCTAATACAATAGGCAGTAATCCCAGACCCAAAGAGTTCAAAATGAAACTGGGAAAGTGACATCCTTGGTAACAGCAATGATGAAAATTGGGCAATGGCTATCAGGCAAGGGACAATTAAGTCAACCTGGATCCTGCAAAATGGAAATAAGATAACTGCAGGGACTATGACAGGGATCTATAAAATCATAAGAGGTATAGGGAAGGTGCAAGCCCCCTACCCCAACCACAAGGAGTGAGTTTTGGACATTACGTGTAGTTGAAATTATTGTCATAGGACATCACGGATACTAAAAGTTTTCATGATCTCAAAAAGATTACACTAGTTTGTGGAAGACAAACACATGAAACATAAAGATACACCTCTGAATGAGAAAAACCCCATTATCCATTTTGGGGCTGAGAGATCACATCTACAACAAATGCATTACCAGTTAACAATGTAAAGCCAATGAATACAATGTTCATCAGATTCATTAGCTGGAAGACTCAAAAGAAAATACAAAATTAATTTACCATTAGCTTGAGCCATATATAAATTTACTGTATTCACCCATGCATATAAACTGACATAGCACAGGAATCTACTTGTTGAAATCCACATTGAACCTAACGTGATTTCAATATGGCAATCTTAGTTTTGAAGTTGCTTCTAATACAGTTCTGTGTTAGTGCAAAATTTTAAACTTGAATCAATACAACTTGCTGAAGCCAAAGCACTGGAGAATAGGTAGGTATTCAAAAGTATGAAAAGTGGAGTTAGAGTCACAATCATTCTCTAATAGCATTATTAAAAACAGGTCCACAATTTCAATGTAGTGGGAAGAACTGCTTTCATTGCAAAGTTAAGCATCCAGGGCCATTCAAAGTAAAACCAAATAAGGATGACATTGGTGTATTGCATGTAAACAGATGTACCCAGACAACTGGCTAAGAGCTGGATGTGCATTCAGTTTTCCTTCATCTGTGACAACATCCATTGCTCTTGTACTAGACACAGGACTATACCTAATTAAGCAGCTGAAAAAAGAATACTGCATTGTACCAATCTGCTAGCAAGCACTTGCAAAGACACTAAGAGTAAGCTACCCTATCAAGTCTAGAGATAGACTAGACAGTTCCAGCTGTAGAACATTTCAACCACAGAATACATGCTTATGTTCCACTCATTAGCCAAATAAACACGGAATTTTGATCTTCATGTCTGCCAATAACTAAACTCATACATGTTTGTGCTCCAGCTCTGAAGTGGAGTATCTCTGAATGACTTTTAAAGTGTAGATGAGAACAAAGATGTAGATACAGGAATGGGTAGAGAAAGGGGATTATACTGCTTTGGAAAGCCAAGGGTCTGGAGAAGTATCGTTTTGGTGCTGGCCAAAGGAAGGAAAAGGAGACGAAGGAGATAAAAGAGGCACTATAGCAAGAGTTACAGGTAGGATTGCTCTGTAGGACAGAGAAAAAATCTCCTGCCTAGTGCACTGTTTCTGTGTGGCTGTGCAGTCAACCTAACACAGAAGGAAGCTAAGCACTCTGACTCATATCGTGGAAGAAGAGCTGCACTGGTGTTGGCTTTGCCATGCTTTCTTCCAGGGAGGTTCCGCGTATTCCTAAAGGAAGGCCGTCACAAGGGCCTGAAAGGGCACAGCAGGGGGTTCTGCAAGACCAGGTTGTCTAATGTTTTCCTTCTGGCGTTCCAGATATGTCAATATGTAGGAAGGTCAGAAAAGGTAGGAAAAGGGACTTTAGACGGCAAAGTAGGTGTGCTTACAGGGCAGTGCAGGTACATCTGTTCATGATCTCATATTCGAAAGAAATTCTAGAGTGCTTCCACCTTCAAAATCTTTCTCCTTTCCTTTCAGAAATATCATTAGTCTAAGATTACAACAGGTAATACCAAGTCATGTCTGTCTTCGAAATGCCTCTACTCCTGTTACCTATGCAATAGCATTAGCTTGTGTAAGTCTTGCCACACCAGAACTGGACACAGAAATTTAATGAGACATCCACAGAGTCCTACCGAGTAGGTGAAGTGGCATCTGGAAGCCTCTGAAATGCCAGACTTCAAGGTCAAAGCAACAGAACAACTACACACAACATACATACAGTGCCAGCAAAGAAACGACATTATGCCAAGCAATAAGTCACAGGTACAGACACGATCAGCATACATCCTAAGCATCCTAAGCAAAGTTAATGGAAGCATCTGTGGAAAAATTATCATCAGAGAAAATTTAACTCCAAAAGGCACAATGTTGTCTTTTAAGTAAATAAGTCTCATATCAAAGGCAGTGCCAAAATGATCAGTCAGAGTAGATGAGTAGGGGCAGGAGGTGGCAGCTTGCCATCCAGCAATAGGGTTACATGAAAGTGCTGCTCTGCGCTTTGGGTTTTCTACGAGGTTTTTATGGGCACTTATGTGCCTAATTAAAAAAGATTGTGAAAGACACCAAAATGGGAACACTCTTCTAGGCACACTTAAGTAGGGGAGGAGAAACAGTAAAAAAAGAAAAAGAAGATTTCAGTTGATGTCTTCTTAAGCCACAGTCCTGGGACTCTAAAATGAACGCAATCTGTCCTCCTGTTTCTACATTTCCCTTTCATTGATGGCAATTCTGCCAAATCACGGGAGAAAGTTAATGGCAAAAAAGATCATCTGTTTCTTCCAACTGGTTTGTTGAGTACTTTAAAAATTGGCAGCTTGGAAATGTTTCAAGCCAGAAGGGAAAATATTCATGTATCCACACATTAAAGTGTTTCTAAAGACTGAGTGTACCTAGTTCTGAACATTTCTCAGGTGATCAAAACAGAAATGCACTTCTAAGATGCTGCTTACAATATAACAGGCAGTATGTCAGGGATCACAAAACTCGTTGATCAAACTGAAGCATTGGCTTTACAGCTAAATGAGAAGCAAAAAGAGTTCTCTGGGGGTCAGAGAGCAGGACGAAATATTAGGTGAGGAAATTACTGGCACTATAAGCAGAAGAAAGGGAATCCTGCTAAAAGAGTTACAATAAGAAACAGAGCTGTATAACTAAAAACGAAAAAGGGGAGGGGCGGAGGAGAGTTAGAGAGGGTTAAATAGCAATCTGCAAGAGATATTTTTTATTACTGTTTAAACTCAAGGCATTGTAAGGTATATGCAGTTGGAATTAAGTGATCTTTGGAAAAAAAGATGTTTATATGAGGATGATTTGCCCTGCTTTTTGCCCTTGCATTCTAATTAGAAAATTGAGCCCCAAATTAATTTGATTGTTTAATTTTAATCCAGGGTTGCAAACCTGCTAACTATCAAATTTTTATGTATTTGGAATAGTGTGCCTGGTCTGTCTTTCATATACTGCTTGCTATGCTCTGCACTGAGGGAAATCTCATACAAATGTTTTCTTAGAGAGACAACAGTTGGTTTTATAGTTAGCATGTAATACATTCTGAGAAGGTTCTCTTACCTCTCCTTTCTGTAGCTTACATTTCCATCGTAGAGCTGTAATTTATGGTCCCACAGCAGTATCCAGCGTCCTGTACACATACAAGATATCCTTTTGGAGTTTCCTCTTACTGGAATCTGGGTATCAGCATGTAAAGCCACCCTACACTTGTCGGGACTTTATAAACATGTTAGAGAGTATGAAACAGGTGGAACAATGCAGATGTGATAACTTTGCCTAACATTTGTGGCAACATGCTTCACCCCTCAACCTTTATCTCCTGTAACTCTGCCCATCTGATAATCATCAGTGGTGGTAGTAATGGATGCGCCTGGTTGTGGTGGCTGCATCCGACTCAAAGTGGATTTGGGGGGAGACAGATAACAACACAATAGCCAAAGGCTAATCTGAGCAATGTGCACAGCTCCCCTACCTCACCCAACCATAGTTCTGGTCAAGGTCCAACTCAAGCCAAGCTTGGAAAAAAAATGGCTTCTCTAATCAGTAAGTTAATATGACGTAAGAGTCAATTATCTCACTCTGTAAACAGTGAATGAGCCAAGGCCCATTTTGCGCTCCTGCATGGCAGCGGATTGCACACCAGGATCTGCCCTTGAGTATGGATGCCTCTTAAAGTTACTCCTTCAGGTTGAGAGATTCTTTCCACAACAGCTGCTCAGTAAGTAGATCAATAGCACGATAAACTTTGAAATCTTAGCTAAATGATAAAATGATTGATTGTGCACATATAATCCTTTAGACATGAGCTGCTGACCAAGTCTGGGACTAAGTCTGGATCTATCCACACCTAAGACTCCTCTCTGAGATGAATTTAAAGAGCAAGGGGGTCCTTTCTGAAGCTCATGACCCAATGGGAGGGTCTCCCTGGCAGTTTTGTCTGACCCTGTCCTCTATGCAGTAAATACTCAAGTGTACCTCGCCATCAAATCTTGTTAAACCACTATTGCATTTACTATCAAACTTCGTTAAATCGCTGTTTTTTATCAATAAACATACTGCTACTTCTCTCTTACGAGTGAAATGCGTCACTCCGTCCACAACAGTCCTGCACTTCACAGTGTGGATCAGCCTGTAGTGAAATAATACAGCATTAGGTGAGGAAATATTTATAGGTCTGTCCCATGCAGCCACCCAAGGAAACAGACATGATAGAATTGTATTTATTATCAGATTAGTCTGTTTTCTTCATATAATGGAAATAGCCTGGAAGTGTGATAGAACACAGAAGCCTGATTTGAGTCGATCTCCTATGAGCGCCATGTAGCAGATTTACATTGCTCCTGAGCATTCCACAGAGACACGTTAATTCATGAGTTTGAATGGTTTCACAATGCAAATGTTGAGCTCCAAAATGAGGAAAGTGAAACAAATAGTAAGGACCTGCAGCATCAGCCATCAAAAACATAACTGACACTGGAACTGTGTTGGTACCTTAAGAAACACAGAGAAACAGAGTTGAGAGTCAGCTCTGCTGAGAGCCACATGAGAGCATACCATGTTTAGCTTTCATTACCTGCTGCACTGCCAATTTATTATTTGTTGATAAACACTGTTTTCAGAACTCAGCCACTGCTCCTCAGATAACACTCAATTTTGTTGCCTTTCTATAATAAGGAGATTTTAACACCTCAGAAACCAGTCTGAAAGCAGTCAGAGTGGATCAGCAGAAAGAAGCTGATCAGCTCAGCTAGGGCTTCTACTCTGCACTGGCTGCAGCAATGATGCTCAGAGTATCACACAATTTCTTAGAGCTTTTGTGCAGGTGAGAGAAGACACTAGAAGCAGCACAAGGAAACTATTACAGCTAATGCACTACTAATGAAGAAGAAGGGCTCAAGGGTGAAATACAGAAATTGATCCAAGACAAACACTTTGAATCTAAATTGCTCCAAATGTTGTAGGGGTTTTGTTCAGACTCAATGGTTTGAGAAGCATTTGTCCCTAGATGGCTACTATTAAGAAACTAAATAATCAAGAAGAAACTGGCCTGTGATGAATTTTGTGCAGCTGCCCAGGGGTAGGCACTGCTCATACATGTGAAACAAACAGATTGAACAGGGAAACAGGATCTTGGACATACAGAAAGCATTGTTTCCTTTAATGAGGCTCTTCTTTTTCCAAAGGTATATGAGTAGATGTATAATAATGATCCTCCACTCCACCACTGCAGAGCTTCAGTGGATTTCAGAGGAGTTGAAATTTGGGATTATATGAATAATTGTGATGGTCAGCAAAATCCCAGTAGGACACAACAGGTGTAGTAGAGAACACATCCGAATATCCTAAAGCACATTATGGTCTGTACAGTTATTGAAACTGCACAGCTAAAGCTGAAACAGTCTTAGATGCACAATACTATTGTGTGCATTTATGTTTTTGTTCTTCATTCAGCCTAGACATAGGACAAGGCATAAGAACAATCAGGAATCAGATATACCTCATATCCTGCCCTGGCAACTCTGTCACTATTTCCTCCAGCTGAACAGTGGTCTCAAGTGTGCTGATGGCCTGCAGAACTGCTGTCCTCATCTACCAAGGGTAGTGTGATCTGCTGAAGAGAAAAACAACATGATTTTTCCTGTTTGCCATCTCATAGCTGATGGGCCTGCACTGGCGGAAAAAAAAAAGCAAACCCCATCTCCAACCCAAAGACACTGAGAAGCTTATGTGGTGACACCAAGAGCCAGCAAAAGCAGCAGCATCAGTACTAATGCTGCCCTCAGGCTCTCCTAGGACCATCTTCTCCTTCCTCACTTAAGGCTGTAGTCATGTTTTATGCAGCTTCCTGCATTTCTCCTACATGATCTGAAGCAGAATACATTGAACATGCTACAGTTTACAACATCCACAAGCAGCAAATAAGCCTGTTGTATACATTAATTATGTGCCTCGCATGGAGAAGGACAAAACTGGACAGTAAAAGGGTTTTTTCTGCTTTAATATTTGTGAGACACTGACTCTCAAGTATTATCTTTCAATGTTGTGGATGCAGAGCACTGCAAACCAACATTCTGTCTAGGTCTGATTTGATGTAAACAAGTGACAAAATAACTAATACATGCAGTCAGAGCCAGAGTCTAGAATACTTGCCTGACCATTTCTGCACATTATCTTTTTATTATACATACAACCAAAGTTTGGTCTAATGGCCAACATAACAATGAGCTTTGATCCCAGAACATGAGATCTGCCACCATGATCTACTTGTTACTGAGAAGGCTTTGCTCCATAGAACCTGTTTGTTCATCTAATCTATGCTATTGCAAACACAATTCACAGATCAAATTCAAACCAACTGACAGTAGGACAAGACAAGCATCAATAATTTCAGATGTCTTTAACATGACATTGAACATTTTTCACCAACAGCTCCTTCAAATTTTGCATGTATCAGAGTGATACAAGACAAAGCAAACAGGTATGAAAGTCCCTAGGTATTAACAGATCGATGAGATCCATCTCCCTCTCTGCTGCCTATCTTAAGTCAGGAGAAGGAATATGGTATATAGTTCTGTCTGTCCCATCATTATTCTTAGCATTGAGACAGACAGTGACGGGAGGAAAACTAGAGCAGATGTTCCTTTTTGATATTTAAATCCACAAAACACAGGAAGAAGCAGGTGAATGGAATGGAAATAGCATTGTCCATTGCCTTGTATCCCGTTAGTTATCTGGCCCACATGTGCACAGCTGGTGTAAAGGCTTTCCAGAGGTGACAGGAATGTCCACACTGATACATTATCCCTGCTGTGAGACAAGAAAAAAACAGACTCTGGACCTGTCAGATCCTAATTCCTTTGTGGCATTTTAAATGAAACAATTTTTCACTCGTTGAGTCCTTGTAAACAAGTTTTATAGTGCTTTCAGCACGAGTCTATCACATGTTGCTGGAGAACTGCAAGTGTTTAGGATTTAAACCCTTTTCTTGGAAGATGAGGCTGGAAGAACAAGTAAAGGCTTTATCTTTAAAAGCTTTCAGAACCTTCCAAAACAAATTTCTTGCATTTACCAGTACAAGCTGCCATAAGACACCTGGTGAACCAATTGCTCACTCAAATGAGAAAAGCTCAAATGAAAAATAAATACAGAGCTTTAAAGTTCTCTCATCCATCTTTCCATCTACATCCTCTGTTCATAACTTAAAACACTTCAGGCACAGACCTGTCTTCATGTCTGCACTAAGTGCCTAATCCAAAGTACGCCGCCATCAATACACAGGCTTTTGTACTTCTACAAACTTTAGATTAGATCTTACATAAATACCTGTATACAGAGCAGCTCCTGCAAAATATTTGGAAGCTTTGACTCTCTGAACTTTGCACAATTATTGCACAAGAATCCAAAACCAGTGGGCTAGTTTTCCCACCTCTCTCACTGTCCTCCTATCTATATATGTGCCATAGAAGCGTCCCCACGAAACTACTTGCAAAGGAAAAAGGCAGTGCCTGTAGGTTCACAGAAGATTTCAGGGCTTGGCATGAAGCATGGAATAATGTGTCTCCAGCCAAAGACCAGGAACCAGTTCATTGATGTGGGGTTTTAGAACATGCAAATCGAGATAGAATCTATCCTGCTGAATGCTTATTTGAGAGCTTCTCATCTGAACTTTTATTTATGGAACTACAATACTGTACTGGAAAATCCAATATGAATTTTGACCTCCATATCCAAATACTGGAAACGTCTGGGCAACACTGGGAGGTAAATGTCTTTTTCCTTAGTTAGCTTCTCGGACAATGAATGGGGACACCAAATCCAAGCGGCTGCCAAACTGCAGTTTGTGTCCACGTCTGGCAATTCTACGAGAAGTGAATCAAGGTAAGCATCAAGGGCACAAATTCAACCGCACCAAAATCAATGCAAAACCTCCTGCTGACCTCGAGCATTCCGACGGAGAGAGGATATTCTGGGAAGAGGTATTCTCGTTTAGTGAGAAAGGAGCATTCTTAGTGTGACACCTAGTGTCAGCAACAAATACTTTACAGATCCATTAAATGCAACAGAACAAGGAAACAAGTCAACCTTACTGAAAACTGAAGTAACAAAAAATACAACAAAACATTTTAAATATGAACTAACATCTAAAATACAGAAAATTCGGGGTGGGGGAGGAGAGTTTGTTTCAATAAATAAACCCAATAAAATACATACTGGTCATCTTCTCTACTCAAGCCCAACTCTGACCTGATTATTTGTCCGGTCACCTCAGTGTATCTAGTTCTCTCGACTGCTTATACAGCACTTTTCATAAGACAGTCCAGTTTTATGGAGCATTTCAGGTATCATTGTGGGATGCAAACCCATTCCTGCTGGCTTGAAAGAACACAAAAGAAACTACAGAGAAGCAGAGTTTACAGGTCAACACACTGACTTGAGCTATTGCTGCATTTGTCCTCATGAAGCAAATTCAAAAAAGAAGTAAAGATAATACAGGGATTGTAAGATGATGTTCAAAATGTTAAATTCTCCTCAAAATCAAGTTAGTGGCACCTCAAGAAAGGTGTGGAAATGCCTCGAATGATTTTTCACATCAGCAGTTCAGGAAAGCCATTAATTCTTAACAGTAATTACAATTGATTATTAACCAAGGTCTAGCACTTTTAGGCCTAGATATACTATAAATATGATTTGTAACCTGAATTATGCTGACAGGTTACCTTTTTGCCTTACTCTTTCTGCTTTGTCTCTAAGCTCCACAGCTTTACTGATGCTCAAACTCAGGGGATAACATTCTGAAAGAGCACTTCATCACTGCTGGTGTCTTATAACCAATTTGTGGTAAATGCAGGCCAAATACAATGGGAAGTATAAGTTGTGAGCCAAATTTTTGCAAACTGAAGGCAAACCTGGAAGTCAGGCATCTGGAAGTTGACTGACAGCTGGATTTCTTGACTCAGCAAACTGCAAGCATTTATTCCAAGGAGCAAATTTCTAACTTTTTCTGAAGGTAGGAATTAGGCTTTGAGCAGGCACAGTGACATTCACTGCCATCTCCTGGAAATGCCTATGAGGTACACACGCTGGAGGTATTCAGAGCACTGCCAATAACGTACCAAAGTGTTAAAACCACAGGGGATCACTGATCTGATGTCAGTTCTCTTATAGAACCAAAACTTCCTTCCAAAATAGGAATTTTCCCAAAGTTTTCATTTTTATAGAATAAACTTTCCCACAAAATATGACCGCAATGACAAGACCCTGTGTATTTAACACGTGTCGGCTCAATTGCTGAACAACTGTACAGTAAGCTCTTACAGTAGTAAACTTTACCCCATTAGTTGAAATTGTATTGATAAAAGAACCTGTACACAAGCTCATTGTTGTGATTATATTGATCTGACCATTTCATTTTATGTACAAATGTAGTTAGAATGCAGTAAAAGCAGCAACCCCCTACAATATTGCTATCAAGCATTACATAAAAAGAAAGAAGCAAAATATATATAAAATTTGTAAGTTACATATATTAAATGCATATATATGAAAGTAGATATTTTATTTTTAGCTTCCTCATCATCAGGTCATTATTTCATCATTAGCTGTCTAAGTTCTTGTAGGGAACATGATTTAAAGAGGCCCGGAGGAGTAAGTTCAAGGAAGCTGTTCTAGACATGAAAGTCAAGGCTTCTATTAAAAGTCCCAGTGAGAAGAGCCTGTAGACATAAAATCTATCTGCCCAATATTTGATGGTGACAATATTAAAAATGGCAAGAGCAACAGAAAATCTCATGTTCTGGAATTGCATAGGGCTCATCTCTCTTGTACTGAGGTAAACAGATACCACATGTGGTCATGGTGCCCTTCTGCTAGGGTCCTTTACCACACAACTTGCAGATCCTTCTTACGAATCTGGTTTCCTGCAGCTAAGAAGCGCAAACCAGAATCAGGATGAAAAATGTCCACACCATCTACTGCTGCCAACCTGTGAGGAGTCCATCAAAATAACAAACCAGCCCCAGAATCTATGGCTTTTCAGCATACCTCAGCATGAAATTGTGCTTTTCCTCTGTAGGAACCACAAGTGTTAGGGAAGCCATGCTGGTAAAGTGTCCCAGGAGTCATATTTCCAAGAGCTGGAGAGAAGACCAAGTGTTGGGACAGATGCTGGGTATCTTCACAAATAATGCTAACCCCCTAATACTAACAGAGCTTTCCATCACTATATCAAGGTGGGGATGTGAGAACTTTTACCTCCTTCACTGTCCTCATCACTTCAGTGTTAAACAGGTCAGGAAATCTGTAAAGCAGAGGCATAAAGAGATTTATTTTTACTGGTTGCTCCCAACACATCTTACTTCAGGAAGCTGTGATTCCAGCCAAAACCTTTTACTAACTGTAAGAGAACTACACATATTTGGTTGTGGAAATTGATTTTTTCAAGGCTATTTTAATTGGAAGTGACTTTGAAAAAGACAGAACTCTAAAAAAATATTTTTAGTAGGTTTAAACTTACATCTGTATGTGAGGATGCTCAGCAGAAATTAATTATTTCAATTTACTAGGAAACTTCTGGTAATCAATAAGGTGTCTGCTTCCTCTGTGTAACACATTTAATGCCCACTGCATGGGAAGTGTGGAACACATTTGCTCTTTAATTATGGTTACAACAGATTTATTCTGCTGCAACGTTGAGTAATCAGTCATCTGCTACCTTCATGAATTTGAAAGATTTCTATGGCTAGTAATGAAATCACAGAGCAGAAAAATAAGTTTGCAAAAGGGTTTGTATTTTCTCTAGAAGTTTGTTATCAAGATTGTGAAAGGCAAATGAATCCTGACTTGAAAATTTTCTCTCAACTACCTCCATAAATGTAATCTAACAAAGCACAGCTGATGCAGTTTTGGAATGCTTAGATGCAAACCTAAAGCCCAAACAGCTCAAATTTCAGTTCGAAATCTACTTTACAATAGATAGATAGTATTTTGACACAGAATATTTCTTTTAAGAGGGCTTCTTCTTGGGGAAAACAAGGAGATTCCCAAAAGAAAGGGTTCAGTCACAGAGGGTTTACGTCAGCAATATGAAGGAGGAAGTTATTTAGAAAGCATACATGCACCGGTAGTGAGTAACCACTTATACTGCTTAGTATATATGATGACACACATCAAAGCCCTTATTCATAAACTCAGTCTAACACAGGCTGAGATATTTTCTTAATATTTTCAGACTCACTCAGTAACATCAATGTCAAAGCTCTAACCAAGTAAAGATGCTGCATCAGGTCCCTAAACCATACGCTTAGTTGTAAGAGTATGTTTAAATCTCACTAAGTGTTCTTTAGAACCCACAGTGTGGGTGGAGAGTTCAGCCCACTGACTGAAATATAAATATTCCTGATATTCTTCCTGACATAAATATTGTCAGGAAGAATGGAATATATATTTTACTTTTCCATATAAGAAGTCAGGAAATGTGTTTATAGAAAAACACCATTTTGAGAAATGGCCTAAAACTTCTGTACTTTCCAAAATTAAACTTTTCAACTTTTAAAAACATTTTAATTATTCTTTCCAGATATTCTTCTTCCCCAAACCTGATACTCATCATGAACAATTTTGTCCCTTCCCAAACAGCATTTTCCAGTCAATTTACTTTTAAATGAAAACAGTTATCCAGTTCTACTGGTGTTCTAAACTGGCAACAGTTTGACTTTTCAAAATACGGAGGTTGATTTCCAAAAAGTTTAAAGTACAACTGTCAAGAGTGAGCCCAGAACCTATAAAGCAGAGCTAGGAACTAAAACTTTGTCCACATCACTACAGGAAACTTGGCATAAGGGTGACTAATGCCATGTATATATTTTTTAATAAAAAGATTTTGTTGATTTAATAGTATTGAGTTACTTTAGTACTGCTGTCATGTGTTTGTACTTCCTACTTATGACCCTGGATGCTGTAATCATCCACAATTCAACACAGTTTCCCTCTGAAGGGTGGAATTTCGAATTTGTGAAATGTTCCTCTGCTAGCACCACTTTCTTCTTCCTCGATCTCAGAAAAATCCTTTTCTAGAAAACTCTGCGAAGCCCAAAGAGTAGAAGGATCATGTTAAATGGAAATGGCCAAAACCATTAGCATTCTTTAATTTCTTGCATTCTCGAACACATGGAGTTATATGGCCTAGCACTATTCCACATGTAAATGTGGAATAGTTCAAGAGGAAAATCTCGAAGGACTTCCAACTGTTGGATTTCCTGTATGGATCATTGTTGGATGTTTCAGTACATCCAGATTAACATCATCAGCTTGGTATTAATATGATTTTAATCTATTCCTGCTTGATGAGTCAAATGCTGTTTCTTTTTGCACTGCTGAAACTATGAAACCACCCAACAATTACATTCCCCCAGGACAGATCAGAAACTGCCCATCTGGTTTTCTGGTTAACATTCTGGTGGTGTGTCCTGGAACAAGATACTTTAAAAAAAAAAACCACTTAGATTTCAATTTTCAATTTGGGCAAGGAGTCAGTCAGAACTGTCCTGCTCCAGTACTAGTCGCAGGATAGCATGCCAAATGCACCTGCATTACTCTATGGGCAGTAGTCTTTGCTCACCAAAATGCTGTCCAACTTTTGCTGCATGGCCTGTAATGAATGCTTCAACAGTACTTTGTCCTTTCCCTCTTTTCTACAGCTTCTTTCTTTGAGGCAAGTGTGAACAAGTAATTTTTCAGCTTTCAGAAGTCGTCATGCAACAGCCATAGAAGAGAGACTTCCTACATATTATGGATCTGTGAAAGGACTCTCTACAGTTTAGCCCAAAATAGCTTCATATTGATTACTTGGAATTTTCAAGCTACCACTTAATACACTAATTTTGCCCCACATTTGTACAACCTGTCTCTACTATGCAGATAAGAATATGCAAAACATCTTTAATCCTATACCCGAAGCTTAAACGGAGTAGGAGCATCCCCCTCAGACTTGTGTCAAGGCTAGAGCCAGCCACCTGTCCTTCACAGAAACAATTATTCATGAAAGAAAAATTAAATGGATTTTGATTGAGAGTTTGCTTAAGCTAATGGTGCGATTGGACATTAGTGTAACTAATGGTAATAGGCCCTTTGCATGAGTTACGTGTTAATAGTGCTCCAGCTGCTTTGGCTTTGCAGAAACCAGTCAGCTGGCTAAGAATCACTTTTCTGGTCCTTCTACAATTAATCTCTGTTGAATGAAATAACAAATGAAAATTATGAGCAGTTCTGAAACTTGGCGGGGAAGGGTATTACTATGCTTGGGTTAGGCACTAAAGCACACTTACAATCACCTTGTCTATTTAGAATTCAAATAATCACTTATCAGCTTCTGAAGACTTACACTTAACATTGAATTTACTTGAAGCAAAGGCCTGATATGGTAATTCTCATTCAGCAAAAGGCCATTGTAACATACAAGTTGTGTCATGAACATGGCAAATAAACATAACTATGCCCCAAATTCCTTTGCAGTTATTAGCAATGTAAATGCTACAAATAAAACCTGCAAAACCATTAAACTACATTGACATTATATTATATTTCTAGTATGCTCACAATCATTTTCTAACAAAGGATTTGGAACCAAAACTGCCTACTGTTTTTCACTGCCCTATATTTCTGACCAGTGTGGGGGTTCTCAGCACCCCAAAGTTTAATTTTCAAAAAGCTTTTGTCCCCAAATCCCTGAATAAAGACTCTAGGAGTAGAACTTCTTTTCAGATATTTAGGGAACAACGAAATTCGGTCTAACTCTAAGGTGCGATCATTCAGTGATGGGCAAGAAAAATACTCTGCTTCAAAGATAACAGATGTCTAAACAATTATCTTCAGGGCTACAGTATAGACGACTGACAAGTAACGGTGCGAAGTCAGTATCTTTTGAAATAAAAATACCAAATTTTTTAAAAAAATACTGAAATAATTAGTGGAACAAATTCCACTGTAGCGTGGCAAAAGTATCTTATTCCCCAACATGTTCTTACTAAGTGCCTGAGTATAGTCTGATTATATATACAAGGGAAACAGTACATCTGTCTTCAGTAGGGTGGTTTTGAAAGGACCATTTTATCATCTACCCAGAAGTATTCACTTGTATTGTATTCTGACTCCCTTCCTTCCTGAAAGTAGATGAAAAAGTGGCAAGGGAATTAGGACAGATCTGGCCAGGTTTTTAGAAATATAAGAAGAGACAGAAACAATATTTGATAAACCTAGAGTGTCCTACAAAACGTAAAGTGTTGAAGTTTCCATTTTCCCATATGTTAGGTGCTGAAAATATAAACACATTTATGCAAAAATGTAGAATGGAAAAAAAATGTTCAATGGTCTTTTATTCGGACATCTTATCGAGACACAGACGGTTACATGATATTGCAAATAGGAACATACCTAAATAGACTTTCTGGTTTCCTTCCATTACTGTTCTGCTAAGGTCTGTTTTGCCTCTAGGTCAGGTCTTACATTGTGAAATCACTTGGGAAAAATTACCCTGTCATTGGTGCAGAGGGTGTTCAGATCAGAATTTTCAACACATATTGGCCTGTTTTACATCATTTTACATAGATGAAAGCGCCAGCAAAATACAACAAAATACACTTGCGATGTTATACCATTGCTCTGGAACATTTCCTGAAGAGAACAGCAGCACAATTGCACTGACCCGAACACAGACTGCCTGGGAAGACAGAATGGTTTTTAGTGCAACCTGCAGCAGTACCTGAAAGTTAAAGTTCTCTGGCAGACCAGCATGATTTCCCTGCTGCTTCACTGAAAGAGAAATAAGGATAAAAGATCAAATTATGTTGTAAAAAGCTGAATTTGAAATCTAGTGTAGAAAAAAATTTTCCCCATGCTTCAAACTAGGAAATAAGGGTAGATACAGAATATATGTCCTCCACAATTTAAACAAATGCAGCTCCAAGCTGCCACAGCCAAGTGCTAGGAGTGCCCTTGCTACCTAGATTAAAGCAATGCTGGAAATCTCTGCACTACACTGTAGTCACTCTTGCATGTGCAATAGAAGCATGACGTGATAAAGACTGGTGAATGATATTAAACTATCTTTGTGCCTTTCTGCTCCTTTTTCTAAGTACTAATGAGAAGAAAAAAGAAAAAGAAAAAAAAGAAATAAAAGACTCATTCAAAGAGGCTGATGAGCAGAACACCTCCTCTGCTATACCTGCTGTTCTCCTTTCTGTTCCTCACAGCAGCCCTGGACAAGGGGAATCCAAATGCCAATTCAAACCAATTTAGATCTAGCTGGCTACACAGGTCATATCTAGTGGAGCAGAAAATCTGGCCTTGTATTTGCTGAATTAACCTAGAAACAGTTAGACTGCATAGCCAAAGCAGCCTGGAATCAGAATACAATGCCACACCATCCCTCCCCATGCACTGCATAGAGGTTCTGCCCACAAAATTGTAGGCATGTTGGGGATAATCAGGTATTTAGATACCTATACAACATTGTGCCTAAAGGTACCAAGAGACTGATGAGAAGAGCACAGATTAAGCCCTTCCAGTATCGAAATGCTCTTCCTGTATGTCATGCAGTTCAGGAATAACCAGCTAGTCAAAGTCTACAAAGTCTCACAACTATGCCATTACCCACCTGAAAGGAAGAGAGGAGGAGAGAAGGAAAGACAGAATTACATGATAAGTATAAGGATTTCTTTTCTCACTGCCTCAGAATTCATGTTATGATTGCATTACACACATTAGAAAAGTAAGGAATTTTATTTTAGCTAGTTTTCCTGGGGAGGGGTGTGTGTGTCTACTTCTCTAGAAACATATACAGTTACTTTACACCTTTGAGGCCCATCTATCGGGTCAAATCCCAAACATTTTTCTTTGTTTTATTTAGCTAGCTGCCTGCCAGGATGCTTCCAGAACTAAATCTTCATCTTGGGCCATCTTCCCCTAAGCAGGGCCAACTCCAGCATCCGAATATACAAAGACAGTCCCTGAGATTCTTTCAAAAATGTAGTTGAACTTGACTTACCCCATTGACATTCACCATCTCACTTTAAAAATGGGATGTCCCTGGGACTGGTAAACAAAACTTTTTCCTATGAGAATGGTCAATAGAATATGCTAATGGATTTCCTGGTACTTCAGTAAACAGTTAACTTTGTCCTACCCATCAGAGCAAGTTTCAGTTTTGCGTG
This sequence comes from Strigops habroptila, assembly GCF_004027225.2. Lineage (NCBI taxonomy): Eukaryota > Metazoa > Chordata > Aves > Psittaciformes > Psittacidae > Strigops > Strigops habroptila. The sequence continues at coordinate 37,106,005 of NC_044277.2, forward strand.
TCAGATTTCTTCAGGTATTTTATGTACCACGTTTAACACAAGCCATACTTATCTCAAAAGCAAAAATGACAATAAGGTATTCCATTAATTTTACTATTAACATGGTGGCAGCCAGGTAGCTTGGAAAGGACAATGGATGGAAATGGGTGTATATCCCTGATATCGATTGAAGGAATATTCCCTTTTTAGAGGTAATTCTAACTTCCAGAAAAAGCCATTAAGAAGGATTTGTTTGACTTCAGTAGGAAACAGCCCAGCTCCTTGCCAACCTGCGAGAATGGGGTGGAGAAGACAAGGACCAGATTTTTTAATTCTTAAGGGCATCCTTTCTATCTTTACCTCAAAGCTCCTGGAAACTTCTCAAAGTATAAAATGAGGCTGTGAACTTCCATAAGAGAGAGGCACATGTTTGTGCTGACTGTGTGATTTTTATTCTTATATGTAAAGGCTGAAACGTTCAGCTGCACCTTTGAGCAAAACCTAAAGGGAAGGGAGAGAAGGAGGATGTTCAACTGCAGATGCCTCTAGGAGCAGTCTACAAGGAACTGCTTTGGCAGCAGCTCACAGTAGCCCAAGTGCTGAAAAACTGTGTTTTAAAAAACTGTCTCAGTCCATGTTGAGAAAGCACCAGAATGTAGTAAATGCTTCTATTGATTATGCATTATTAAATCCTGAGAAATAACCCAGCTTTGCATGATATCTAATTTACTTGATTTAGTACGTTAATAATTCTGTCCCTAAGACTGAAGGTGAAACTGCAGTGATTCTTCACTCTGGAATTAGGTGTCTGCAGAGGAATTCATTTTTTTTCAGAGTATGTAAATTATTCAAGAATATTAAAAAGCACTGGTTTTAAACTGTTAAACTGCTTAACCACTCCACTGATGCTAGTCTCTCAGGGACTACTATTTAGGGTTTTGACAAAAAGTCAGTAGGAGGCACTGGAGTCTTAACGATGGTGAGGTTTGGACTAGGGCCATAATGGGCCTTAGAGGAGAGAGGTCTTGATGCATACTGAAACATTTGGGACACTGATGAGCATGTAAGTGTTCTATTGCATGCGATTCCGCATTTGGCATCCACATTAAAATACAACTCAGGTCATAAAAGCTAAAACTTTCAGACTGTACTCACCATATCTTTGCAGAGCTGATTTGTCAGAACTGAAGATGACAGTCACGTACCCTGTCCTTAAGGCAGTAATACTTTCTCTCATATAGTGTATCTTGGTTTGGAGGCATTGTGAGATAATTATTACACCTGCACTTTGTAATTTAAGTATGTTGATTTTTCCTGCAGAATCATCTAGATTGCATTCAAATGATGGATACTCTACTATAAGATAAAATAAATATTACCAAAGAATTAGTGACTTCTATGTTCAACCCAATGTTCAGTAACTGTATTCTCATGCATTGTAACCTGAAATCTCTTTTAAGATAATACATTTAAACTCCACATCTGGAAACCACTTTTTTTTTTTCCCCTGTCTCAAATACAGCGAAGTAACTTTTAAACAGAAGAGAGTGACTGCTCAATTCTTCCTTTCCGTCATGCTTCACTACTGACCTCCAATGAGCAGTAAGCACATTGCCTGAATTTCTTATCCCTTTATAAAGAAGAATTATGGTATTAACACAAGTTCTTCCTCATCAGAGTTTATCCTTTCAGAGTAAACTTGCAGGCATTGCTGCGTTATCCTTCCTAAGCAGCTGCTTTCTAGAGGGACATATACTACAACTGGGACATGGTATTTTTAAACCCTATTAACTAGTAAACTTTCAAATATACTAGCAGATTAAAGCCAAATCTGCAAACATAGGACATAACACTCAAAGACCAGAGTGCTCCTGGAATCAGGTTTGCAAACCTTATGTGAATACAGTAAAACCTGAGTGTTTGTGAAAAGCAGAAGTGTAGTACAGTGCAAAAATAGCACATCGTTGAAAGAGCCTCACACATCTCTCCCTTGGTATGTGCTTGACTGGTCAGGAATTTTGCTCCTGAGGAATACTCTATACTATGTTAAGCACCTGACATTGAAAACCATAATACATTTTCAAACTGTTACATAGTTTTCAGATGGTTAATATATTTTCAGTTTTAGTATTCGTTTTAAAAGCATGTCACGGAATCCGAGAAGGATTAGGGTTCGAAGGAGTCTTAAAGATCATCTAGATCCAACCCTCCTGCCATGGGCCGGGACACTTTCCACTAGACCAGGGTGCTCAAAGTCCTATCCAGCCTGGCTTTGAACACTCCCTGGGATGGGGCTGCCACAGCTTCTCTGGGCAGCCTGTGCCAGTGTCTCACCAACCACACAGTGAAGATTTTTTTCCTAACGTCTTATCTAAATCTCCCCTCTGTCAGCTTAAAACTATTCCCTCTTGTCTTGTCACTACATGTGCCCTTGTAAAAAGTCCCTCTCCAGATTTCCTGTAGGCCCCCCTTTAGGTACTGGAAGCTGCTATAAGGTCTCCCTTGAGCCTTCTCTTCCGTAGGCTGAACAAGTCCAACTCTCCCAGCCTGTCTTCACAGAAGAGGTACTCCAAACCCCTAAGCACCTCTGTGGCTGTTTAGCCCTCATCCTAGTTCATAACATAGTTGCTACTGTATAATTTGACAGTCTTGTAAAAATGTCTAGGTTAACAGCTCTTACAATTACAGTCCTTCCAACTTCTAACAGTCTATTAAGGTTACCATATTTTTGCACTATGCAACTATCTTTACATGATATTAAAAGAACCTCCATTCAAGGGAAAGAATAAAACAGAAATGTTTCCATGTCCCAAACAACTTCAAATATCCAGTGACTGGCAATGTTGTCTAATTGTGGGCATTTCTCCAGGACTCCCCCATACTTTCATCCACGGTTCCAGAAGCCAGGAAAATTTCACTAGCTCTAGTCCTTTACAGTCAGTCTAATACAAATTTTCTATTTCTAATGACCGAGTAATTCAATCCCCAGGAATAATACAATATACCTGAAAATTACTACAAGGTATTTCCTAAATTGCTGTCTTCATCTGTGGCAATAATGAGATTCACAGGGTTAAAAACAAACAAACAAACAAACAAACAAACCCCCACAAAACAAACAAAAAAATCTCAAACCCAAGAACAGCCCCCAACAAAAAACCAAACCAAACCAAAACAAAAAAATCCATACCGAAACCCAACAAACAAAAACCCAAAGAAAGAATAGAGAAAGTTCTAACAGTTTCAAGTGCCACCAAAAAGATCAAATGAGGATATAATATTTCCCCAAATAGTGGAACAAGAAGCTGTTTTTAAGATGGGACAGGGGAATACCAGCACAAGTGAATCACACGGTCAGTTGAGTGTTATGAACTTTCAAAGAAAACATTGTGAAACAAGGGTAAAGCTGCACTCCCTCCCAGAAGACTGTGGCTACAGTCCCTTTGGACCAGCAACACACAGCAAGCTTGACCAAAAGCAGATGCTGCATTAAAAGCAATTTTGCAACAGCTAGCACAGTACAGCTCTGCTTGACCTTTTCTGAAGTAACCAAACACTGTACTGGAGAAAGTATTTGTATTCTGGAGTAAGCAATCCTAACAGAGTATTATCTCAGAAGTGCTGCTGAGTTTTAATTTCACTATGTCACTGCATAATAATTTCTCCCTGTTGAGGAGGCCAATAGGCAGTTTTAAACTTATGCATAGATTGAGGATTAGTAAAAGTCATGGAAGAAGGAGCACATTACTTATACTACTGGGAAAAGGACAAACAATACTACAGGCACATATTAATGACCTCTCTGCCTACACAGCAGACACTGAAAAAAGCTGAATCATTCAGCAGGAGCCAGAAGGACTCTTTTCCCTTGGTGCTGCCTGTTTAGGAGAGGTAGGAAGACCTGGACAGAGATTTTTGTCCGACCTATCACTGAAATTAATGCTTTCCAATTCATGCTGCAGTGTTGCACTACATGACTGCAGCAGTACAGCACTGTTACGGTCACGGTGTTACAGTCTCTGTGGTTCAGCAGCAAGGCATTACCAACACTTCACCCAGGCAGTCATGTTTATACTTTTGGAGCCAACTTTGGGAGCTACTGAGCCTGCAACCTCACTGCACTCAGTAGGAGCTTAAACTAGCAAAAAGGGAATCACACCTTTCCCAAGCCTCAAATTGAGTATTACTGCTGGGTAGAAATCTCTCCAGAGAATTTTCAGGAAGTTTTTTAACCCCTACTCTGGAATAGTTTAGATAGAAAAGAAATGAGTGGGTTTATGGAATTATAATTGCAAATATGCAACTTTAAAAATTTGAATTATTTGTTTCTCTTCATTAGAGACAAAAACCATATTCACAGCACAAAACCATCATTGTTAAAATTAAGTGAGTATAAAATCAATAGTAGATTCAAAGTCAAGTAGTATAAACTAAAAAATAAACACAAAAGAATGTTGGATATGTGCAACATATCTAATAACTAGGATACAAATAGCTTCTAACATATTTCTGAAAATAACAAAAACCCAATTTTGCTCTTACTACAAATAACAGTTCCTTATGGAGAAAGATGTAACTTACATTACAGTGTTTTGACATTTTCCTAAACAGACTGTGAAAAACAAAACAGTTAATTCCCCTTTTGTTTTTAGAGACTGTTTAACAGCAATATGTTTTCATGTATTTCTCCAAAGCTCCACATTTTGTCATCAGTAAGGGTGAATCCTAAAGGCATTCATATTAATATATTGAAAAAGCTCTTGATGAAGATACTTTTTCCAAAATAACTAACATTTCAACCCTACTTTTATGAAAAAGTAGGCAGTGTTATGTAGGTGTCCTAGAATGTAAACACATGCTCAGCTAGAATAAATAATAGGACTCGTTTGTTGCCGTAGAGTCAGAAGACAGACTAATTCACCGGATAGTGACTCAGGTCTCAGTCAGATGCTTGAGAGTAGATGAGATGTTAAAACTCCTTGGAGGGAAAAAAGTAAAAGCTGATAGATTAAACACTGTTTCATGCTAAATATAGATTTCTATTGTACAATGACAGAGAATGCACTTGTTAATGCAAACACGATTTAGGGATTTCAGTGTCTGCCCTGTGAAAAATACATACAATCTGCTAAAGTTCTTAGTTACATACGTCAGATCTAAACTCAAATTAACTCATGTTCTTAATTTGGGGAACTGCAACCAGTAATCACATAAAGGAGAGTTCTAGCCTAGGACAGAGTTATAGGGTGCAAGCTGGGCACTGTCAACAGTCTCCTACATAGCAGGATAGTAAATCAGTCCTTAGAGAAGCTTTTGCAAAACCCACTCTGTTCGCAGTCTGCAATAGGTAGATACAAGTCTGTCTTCATTTCTAAGGTATGAAAGCCGGCCTTTTGGTTCATAGTTTTCCATTTAGTAGTCCCTAGTACAAATCCCAAAACACTGGCCAAAAGGACTGCCATTACACAAACAAGAAATAATTCTGGAAATATTGCTTTGGTAAAAGAGGTGAGTTAATGTTTAATTAACAGCAGTGACAGAACATTCTTAGGATCAAAAGAAAATGTAAGACATCCTCTAACTTTGAGAGCCAAAAGTGATCAGGCAAAGTGACAAATACCTTCCTTTACCAGAGCTTTCCCATTGCCAGCCCATGGAGGCAGGCAGCTCCACTCAACATTATCTCAGAGAAAACCTCTCTTCCGACAAGAGTCTTTTTCTGATCTTTAAAAGTAAGCAGCTCAGATCTAAGTCAGGCAAAACGAATCAAAGCCTCCTCCTTTTTCTAATCCCCAGGAAGTCCAAGAATATTTTCCATGTTTCTTAAAAGAACCATTAGATCATTCTTAAGCAAAAACTTGAATGTGACAGCATAACATCTTTAGCAACATCAGAAGCCCTCAGGAGTCTGCTGTGGATCAGGTTGTGTACACCAGGACTTGGGCATCCAAGCATTGGGGTTCTAAGTCCCAGACAGAAGACAACCTGGCCACTCCTAGCAAAGAAGCCATTGTCAAAATCTGGACTGAAGCAAAATGGAAGCTTCTATTAAACATTCATTTGCCCCATCATGATTTCCTTTTCCTGCAAAAGCGTTACTGATGGCCACAACTGGAAAGAAAGCATATCCAACACAAATGTTCACTACACGGTAATTTATTCATCTCATTATTTTATTTTGTCTCCTTTAATGCTATGTTCTAACATAAGGGTAATTTCTTGAAAGCTGAATTACGTAAACATTGATTTGAAAAATTTCATTTCTCTCATTAAATTGCACTTACCCAATTACCCATTAAAGCAATTCATAATGCAAATGCACATTTCTCACATGGCATTCCAAAGCAATGAACTGGAAAATGACACCTTGTCAAAATGGCATATCCATACACGTGATAATAGAGTTGAAAGACAAAAAAAAAACCCCAAAACAACCCAGAAAACCCCCCAAACCCTCCACAAAACCAAAACCACCCCCAAAGTAACTCCAGTAGTTTAAACCAGCTTTTGCACTGGTTCAGAATCCAATAAGGTGTATTCAACTCAACTTTCTCTAGAACAAAGCAATTTTATTCTTTACCAAATGCTGGTAAATCACAAGCCTGAAGAACATCCCACTTATTGTCCAAAAAGTTACTAGAGAAGCTCTACAGGGCAGAACAACCAGACTCATCTAGAACTCATCCAAAGGACACTGAAAATAACCTCTCAAAATCACTCTGCACTGATGGGTGCAGACAAACTCCAAAAGGCTGTGGCTGTTGAACACGATGCGGGGCCCAGAACACCGCACAGAAATTTAAGCACCATAAGCCAACTCCAGGCGATGGAGCAACAAAGGTGCATTAGTGCAGCTCTGTGCCCCAGTTATTGTGCAGTAGCAGGAGTCAGAGTTCATTAGCTCAGGAACTGTGCTAAACTCATTTATACACACACAGTCTTGAAAACTGAGCTGCTAATTCTGTGGAATGTTGGACTCTATTTGTGAACCTACTAGGTCAGACTGCATCTCTGCACTTTATGCCCCTTCTCAGTAATTAGATGTCCCCTCTGATCTCAGCCAAGGTCTGAGGAAGTGCAAAACAACTCTCCAATCTAAGCATCACGTAGACAGTTGTACCTCAGAAAACAACCTGACTTTTTATCCCTATGCATACAAAGGTCCATTTAAAACCTTTGTACTAATACAAAATATGTGACTACAACAGTAGTCTCTTTTTTGGTCTTTTTCTTTGGACTGTATAGGTACTTGAAATAGCCTCTCAAAGAAGACTATCAGACTAAAGTATAGCCTTTCGTAAAAGATGAGACATTTTAAATACAATGGCTGAGTGTGCAGGGGTATGTGCAGGTATTACTGTCCAGATCATCTGTGATGAGTGACTTTTATAGATTATTCACATTCCCTTGCGTGATCTGAATCCATATCAGCTTTATCTTGGCACAAATCAAGAGATCACTCTTTGGTGCTTAGTCACATTGATAGTCAGCTAGGAATTGTTCTCATTTATGACAGCCTTTGAGTATTGCCTATAGGTCGCTTTTACAAGTCTGAGCAGCCTCAAATCTCTATGTTGCTGCAGTAACTGTATTCCTAGAGCTACTTCTTGTTTATACGGGTGCTGTGGTCACATAGCACTTAAGACAGCCTGTCCTGTCCCAATCCTATTAGAATGCCATGTTCTCTATAACATTACTGTGTCACATCTTACACAATGATCAAACAAGGCACTTGAGTGAAAAGATACAGTGTATAAATATCGCTCATACAAGTGCTAGAACAATAAAGATGAAGTGCAATCTGCACTTCTAAAAGAAGTTCTCTTCTAAAACAAAAAATAATTAAATCCCCACTCAGAATTGTGCTTCTGGATTTGAGAAGCTAAACCATCTCCCTGCTCACCTTTGCTCACAAATCCTGAGCATCTTTGTAAGCACGGACCCACACATTTGCTTGACAGTTCAGCATGTCTCTGGTGACTTTATCTAGGTTGTGAATCAATGATGTTCTTGGAAGCAGAGTCACCTGGAGTCTCCTCAGCAGGACAGCTTTAGTTGAAAAGTAATACAGCTCACTTTCACTATCCACACCTACCAGTTTGGCTCTGCTAGAGCATCTCTGTATTCCATTGCCAGTGAAGTTCTCCCCTTTTCTCAATCATATCTTACATTACGGTTTGCTAGGTTAGCTTGTCTATTAATCGCGTTTACCATGTTTCTGCTTTATCCAGTCCCCGGAAAATTGGAAGCTGGTAGTACTCAACAAAAAGAGGAATGAGGAAAGAAAGCACACAATCATATTTCTATGAAATGTGCACGTTTGTGAGCCATACACTCAATAAAAGGAGCAAGATCTACTGTGTAACAGAAGTATGGTCATAACAGCATTCCTAATGCTATCTGGTTTAATGAGCTACAATTTAACCATGAAACAATCGTGCCTGTGGGCCCACTGAGTCATTATCTCAAGTTGGCTTTTTTTTCCACATCTGTTTCAGTCCAACAACATATGTATCACGCAGTTCTGCTCCAGTGTGCTCTGACACAATTGATTTCTGTGACATAAACCCTACCACTGCTGCCTGGTTTGTGGTGTTCAGGTCTGTACTGCCTGTTCGCATAAGAGAAAGCATTAACTCCCTGCATTGCAGCACAACTACACTTCCGACTACCCTTCCTGCAAATCAGCTCAGTATTACCATTAGACAAATACAACTCATCTTCCTGGGCCTGACAACAAAAATCCGTTTAGTGCTGCAGTAACTGCTTCTAGGTCACTCTGGCCCCATGCCAGTCCAAGCCCATAGGATCCCAGGGACCAAACCAGATCCTCCAGACCCACGCACCACAACTTCTGTGCTCCAGATGAAGGATTCAGAAGAAGAATGCTAGACTAGACTGCTACCACTGGATTGCTCTGTTTTTTTCACAGAAGCTTTCGTGGTTTCTTGGACAGAACTCCACAGCTTTCCCTCAAAATGGAAGAAAAATTATGTCTGGAAGAGAACTTTGGAGGTCATCCTGTCAAAGTTAAATACCATTCTCCATTCACAGTTCCCTGCCTGATAAGTCAGAATGACTCTCGAACCCTGAAAAAAACCACAAAATTTGTACCTGTCCTGTCATTAGCACAAAATATTAACCTATCATCTAAAGCACCAAGAAAACAGTACTGGCATTAGGAATAAATAGCACAACGATTTATGTAAATTATGTTAGACACAGTAGGATGTTCCCCTTTTCCTTTGGTGCCAAACAGCTAATCTTCCCTCCCAGCTCTGATGTTTCTGTCCAGAGGATTAAGTCCTTTCAGTTATTTCAGTTTAAAATAAGTAAAGGCTTGACAGGAGAAAAGACCAAAAATAAAGCTAGTGGAATACCAAGATTTTCCTACAGTAAAAAATAATGAACAGTAGAATCTCTCAGGGGGGGAAGGGGTGGGAAAGGGGTGAAGGAAGTTACATTTCCAGAAAAATCATAGCATTCCTAATGAAAACAGGCTTCTGCTTTGTGGCATTAGAAGTAATGAAATTACCTTTCAAATTAAAGGATATCCAATTTAAGATATGAGGGATTTATATTATTAACATCACATTTCCTACAACATGAATACATCCCATATGGATTGTAAGATTCTTTTAAGGTGTTGGATGATCAGTCGGCAACTCAAGAACAGTCACTTGCTGAGCCAGCTTAAGGTAACATGAGCAATCCAGGGTCCCATGTCAGGGCATAACCTGATCACCTACAAAGATTAGAAAGGAATGTTCCTCATATGTGTAGTCCTGAGCAGCTGGCTCTATGTATCACAGATCATGATGTCTGTTTTCTAACCTTTTCCTTGAGTAGTTAATCAGCATTTCTAGATTAGGTACACAACAGAACTGACCTTGCATACTAAATCCTATTCTCTTTTCTTTTTAGTATTATATGCTGCTTTGGTGAAAAAGAAAACTGTCCTATTATATACTTCAATATGCAGATGTCTTCCCAGGTAATTTCATTTTACATTAAATGTTTTGCTTCCAATTTATTTTCATCACCCACCAGACACTGTAAATGAGCACATTATACAAAATAAAAATGCATACACAAAATAAAAGCTTTACACTCAGGCAAATAAGTTCAGCATTATAAAGCCATTCAAATACATACAAACACAAAATACTTTTTTGACTACAGCTTGTGTGTATATATACTTCTTCTATAACGTAATTGGATTTTACTTACTAGATAACATGATTTAAGTGCTACCCTTTAAGGCTGTAAGCATTATTGCTAACATTTTAAAAGCTACCTGTAATACATAAACAAGATAATAAATACACCTTGGACCAAATCAGATAATTCAGTAACAACAAAGTAAAGAGACCCTCCTACCTCCTGTGGCTTCAGTATTGCCACTGGCAACCCCCTCTAAAAATCCAGCTACTCACAGTCATGGGGTTAAGCAGAAGGGACAGCTTTGCAATCAGTTCAGGATTGGATATTTTACACATCTTATGTCAGGTTCCTCCTTTGGCAGTATATGCTAGTATGAGATGGGAAACATTCCCAGACACATCTTGGGATCTTTAGGTCAAAATGAATACTTTACCATCAGTTTAAAAACTTGTGAAGATCTATGAGAAAAGGCTTATCAACAATTTGTTTATAGAAAAACTAATATACAATATATATACACACATAATGTATATATGTATACACACACATACACATACAACCACCATATACAATAAATAAATGGTATTTATACAGTGCCTTTTGAATGATGTGAAGAAAATAGCTATGGATAGCTAAAGAAAGGAACAAGAATAATTTTTAAGGTTATGCTCCAAACAATGTTGAGCGCTCTGACAAAAAAGCAGATGTATCAGTGACAAGTTTTCCCTCCTTTTGCTTTTTCCTCAGTAGGACATTTAAATCAAATCATAAAGAGAACTTGAAATAAACAAACAGATGCCCTCTTTTGGGAAGAGAAAGCGACCACAACTAATAGGTGAATCAATTTTGGTAGAGAAAGACAATGATTTTTACAGCCAAGGAAACATTAAAACAGGAAGGAGCAGAATTGAAGAGGCACACTCCCAGATTCCTCTCAATAGGTACAGTGCTACTCATGCAACAGGACTAAAACGCACTGGAAATGCAGCATTCCTGATCAATAATAGTAATTTTACAAAGGTAAGCTCACAACCACTTATTTGAACAAATAAAAGGTCAAAAGTTTAAATGTATCAGCGTTTTTGACAACTTGTGCCAGCTCAGTGTCAATCAGACAGGTTAACTATCAAATAGACTGATTCATTTAAACTGTATGAGCCAGCTTTTGTCTGCTTATTTAGCAGAAGAGTAACTGCATTCTGTAATAACAGAAAATATTGATAGAACTCAGGCAAGAGGGCAGAGGAAGATTTAAGTGAGAGCCTGGAGTGGGCTGCATTGAAAGATGTGAATCACTTTAAATATGCTGGGAATCATTAAGCATTTGATTTCTGAAGGCAAAGCTTGCTATGTATTAAGCTACCCCTCCTTCACCACAGGATCCTGGGATGAAGCAAAGCTAAAAGTGGGCAGACCCATCTGAGGAAAGACACTCCAAGCATGCAAAGGAGGTTTTTTGTTTGACTTGACCTCTGTGCAGTTTTCCTCCATGGGGCAAGAATGGAACGGTTTTCCAGGTACACATGCAAACAATTTCCCTTCTCTCTGAAATAAAACTTCAGAGCTTTACCTGCTTCCAAAGAGACTGAGCTCCTACACCTTCCCTGGTGGGATCCCTCAGCCCATTTCTGCCACTGCATTACAGTCATGCTGCTCTATCCTCCTCTTCATCAATCCAAGTAGAAATGGCAGCCTACTATGAAGAAAACAGACTTAGCTGATCTATACTTGGGTTCTAGAAGCGGAGGACCTATATAAATAGGGATTTAAAATATGGACTCAGTTCTGCTTGTGGGGCTAACCCACCACCTCTAGACTGCTCTAATTTGTGACATGAAATTATGGTAAGAAAGAAACACCATGGACTTCTGGAGTAGGCAGAAAATGTACCTGACATTTTTGTCACAGCAAAACCCTCCAGCCAGGTCACTGACGGACTTGATGAGTCTATGTGTCTAATGGAATGTTAAATGCTCATTATTACTTTTGTTTGGATTAGCTAAGAACAGTGTCATCGGTCTAAGTTTCTCCTCAGCTTCACTGCATGTGAACTTGTCAGATGCCACTTCTTTAGTTCTCACACTCCCTTCACTGTCTCGCTATTTTCCCTTTCAAACAACAATCAACTCTCCCCCAAAATCCAGTTGGGCACACCATGTTTGCTAGCACCACATTACTCTTGTGTGTGGGTATGTTCTACTTCTTTTCTTAGCTCTTACCACCTGTCCTCCTCATGTATAAGTAAGTTCTTGGAGTGAGGAACTCTCTGCTACCTTGTATTCTTCTGGTAACTTTCATGCATGACATACCCTTAGATTTTGTAAAAAAACTTAAATAAATAATTAAGAACAATTAAATCTATTTAGTAATGTATATTTGGGTTTGAGCAAATAAAATTGTTTGGCCTATATTCATCTGCCTAAATACGTAAAATTCTTTGACTGTTCCTACTACCTTTCTTTACCTATTCCATCCCTGCATCCCCATCCTTCTCCACTCCATCCCAAAATTCGAATACCTTTCCATTACTAAAATATTTTATTGCAAATGTACTAGCATGCAAAAGGTTCACAGGCTTTTTTTCTAAATTAGCATTCATGTCATTTTAATAACCAGTCGTGAGTAAAGCAAACAGATTCCTGAAATAAGATATCTTCTTTCCAGCATTAGACTTCACACTTCACTAATTCAGTTAATGTGTTGTGATAGGTGTTGTAGGTTCATATTACCATCTTCCTGTACATCTGTATTTAAGTCTCACAGTGCAGTGTAATTGGACCTTCACAACAACGCCTTCCACCTACTGGCAACAGGTAGTGGCACAATTTGTAAAACAGCTTACTACAAAGAAAGTAATGGCCTGATAAAATCAGAAATATAAAGAATGACAGTGCAAATGGAAGTCAGTGGAAATTTTACTAGTAAGAAATAAGTTTGTTTGAGCTTGCATCAGAGAAACACATAATAAGAACTTTGAAGAAAAAGCATCAGAATTGTCTTTATCCTAAATGAAAACTTATTGGTAGTTTTCTTTTAGATTCCACAGGATAGTTCATTCCAAAACAGCTAACATAATTTGAAGGTTACAAATCTATAGCCAAAGACTTTGCAGGGGTAAATCAGTAAGGTTTCACTGAAAGTTACAGTTGGTATGATCCAGCTTTACGTGTCACTTGATCCTATCTTGGAGCCATTTCAGGAACTGTGCTTCTGAATTTCAGAGAAGGAACAACACAGGCAAAATTCTGTCGCTGGCATTACTCCATTCCATTATTTCTCACTCCTATTCACAGCTAACAACAATGGGAACTATACAATCACAATAAAATATAAAACTCATACTGTAGGCAGCATAAAGGACCACATACTGACAGCCATGGAGTACTAGGAAAGCGTTTCATCCCATTAATTACAGTTCACCAGTTCTCACTGTGGGCTATTTTTTTTTTTTCTTTTTTGTGGGCAAAAGTGTTTTAAGTTGGAATATGAAGAACAAAGGAGATCATGGAAGAAAGTACACTAGTGCTTATTATAAATTTCAACATATGGGCAAATGAAGTCAGCATGAGAAACAATAACTTTAATCCTGATATGGAAAGTCAGATGTCAGACAAATGACAGGCATCTGTCAGCTTGTGGAGGTGGGACCCACTCACACTCTGAATGCCACTCTTCTATTCTTGACTGTATATTATACAGAACTTGGCATCCTTCCTCCCTTCCACACAAAGCCAGGGAAGTAAAGCTGAAGGCCCTTGAAAAACGAAGTAACTTTAGCATGTGTAATGCTGGTAGATTCTGCTTGAAGTCCTTCTTAATTTAATTTTTACTTGCTATTTTAAACGACAGTCTTCTGGATTTAGTCTTAAACTTGACCAGATTGACTAATTGGATAAAAAAGGAGCAGTTTTGAAGTTCATGATGGTATGAATTATTAACAGTGAATGACAACCTGTCAATGCAAATTTATTTTCTATATCCACAAACCAGAAAACTTTTCATCAGGATGATGGTGTGCTTCCACTGCAAAGCAAAGTCTCTTCTCATAATCTACAGGATAGACTATCATGACCACCACACCTAGCAGATACTTAAACTATAAGGTGAACTATTACCACCTGCTCTCAAGAGGAAGGCACTTACTTATACCTGCCAGATGGCACTGACAGCTGGCAACTCAACACCCCATGAAGGCCTTCTGCAAATAGGTTTTAAACAAACACGCGTATTCTGGCTTCCTGTTCCCATTCCATTCAAATCAAAAACCTCTGGCTCCCACTCCCCACCTTGATTGGCTTTTTGACTTAGCCTTTGCTCCTGCCCAGTTCAGACTGCTTAATACATGTCCCCATAGTATTTTTAATATTTACATATTTCATCACAGCGAATATTAATTACATTGGTTTAGCCAAAGACCTTGCGTCCCCTTTGTTCAACAGGGGCAATAAATGCCCTGTCTGGAAATATTATTACCTAGAATAAGAGGGAAATAAAGCACCTTTTTTTCTGGAAAGAAAGGTGCCTACTTTTCCTGTTTCGGCTGTGTCACATCAAGCAAAAGAAATCACACATTTCTATGACAGAGACTCCATTCTTTTGACTACCAAATATGTATACTCATCCCATCAGTAAGGGGAGACAAGATTAATATACAGTAAGTGTAGATATCGGTGCACTGAATGTTCAGTACAGTCAAGTGTTTTCTTAAGTCAGGCTGCACCTAAACAAGAGTTAGCATGCCTAGCTACTTCAAATAAATGAAGTAATTGCTCTTTCAATTTGAAAAGTTTGGCAACAAATCGAGTTTTACTTGTCAGTAAGTGCAACCAGGTATAAATCTTATCAGTCCAGTATAATTTTCTTCGTAGAAATTTCTGAAACTATTACAGTGAAATACACAAAAAAACTAAAACAAAATAAAACAATAAAAAAGGGTTATTTAAACAAATGGTAAGATGAACCATTCTTGAAAGTTCTGCTCCAGTAGGAGAAAAAGACATACCTGTGGGAAATCGAAGTAGAGCTAATGGAGGCATACATCTGGCAGAAAATGCTTACTGCAGAACACTTTAAAACCCCACAACTTAAAAACGAAGCACTCAAATACACTAGTTACAGTGATGCACAGAAAGTTAACCAGCCAGGATACATACAGGAGAATGTTCATTTTCTATCTCAAAGGAATCGTGAAATACCATGAGTTTTAAGACAACTCCACTCAGATCTGTCCACGTCCCCACTCATATCATCAAGCTCCAAAGATTAATGAATAAGACACAGAACATTTTAACTCTGAAATTTACTTGCCTAATGCATATGGATAAAATGCCAAGATCCTATGATTAAGCTACATTTCTTCAACTGCTATATGTATCACTGAAAAGTGAAATAGGCTTAAAGGCTTAGAAAGAAATAAAGTTTACTTCAGGAAAAGAGTAACCTAAAGTTACATTCTTTCACCTCGTAAAATGAAGGAACAGGTGAAGGTCCTGGAAATGCTAGCTAATCTATCTAGGAATTTGGCTTAATTCTAAGTCACATTGTGTGTGTGTATGTGTGTGTATGTGTGCGTGTGTGTGTGCACAAAAGCCTCTGAAGGCTGCAGTTCATTTCATATGTTAAACAAACATGAGTGGTATTTATTTTTAACTGAAGATTTTTAATGAAAGTTCATTAGGGAGCATTCAGTTCTTTAATTTGCCAACAGAATGACTAATTAGCAAGTATGTACTGGCCAGCCATGCCAGAACATACCAGCCTTGCAGCTTTGCACTAACCAGACAGCACACGTTATCTGAACATCCCATGGGGATGCTCACAGTACTCAGTGGAAAACAGGAGGGTATTAAAGCAGAGGTGGGAGAGAGTTTTGGGAAACAAATCTCCAGAAATTTAGGCATTGTGTATTCTGCTTCTCCTTAGACAATTTGTTTTCTTTTCTAATGTGGAAAAGTTACAAAATTATTATATTATGAAATGTGAAGGCAAAGCAAGCCTAGTTCAGATGTGGCATTTGGGGTAAGGAGCAATGGGCGGTGGCTGATTTGATAAGAATATTGCAGGTTGATTCTGGAAAGCTGCTCAGTCACTTACAGTAAAGTACAATCCATCAGGACAACCTGTTGAGTGCATTGCTATTTCTGTTCATATCTGCACATTCTCCAAGTTTAGGAACATCCTAATTTATGATCAGTGCAGGTTCTTCTTTTTTAAGCAAACAAATCTAAGCATCATTCTCTTGCTGCCACTTTAACGAGGATTTTATTTTAATCAAAGATAATTGAAATAATACTGATCCTGGTTTGTTGTAGTCTTCATCTGTAGCCAACCTGTGTTTTGCTCTATTTGAGCTCTGTCAGTTGCTCTCAATCCATTTGGAAGATATGACTTCCAGTTCAAAGATCTTTCAAGGCTAGTTTCTGATTGTCTTTCCAAGAATACACATTACAAGTAACTGTTAGAGGTGCACAAAGAAATGTTTGCTCTTTTCTTCTGAGCTTCTCATGCTGTAAGAGACAAATCCACACATCTCTGTGCTGGTGCATAGTGACATGACAAAAGCCTTCACTTAAATTCCAAATAATCTTCACAGTTTATGCAAACCTAATGCCCAGAAAGAGAAATCTTGCTTTGAGATGTTCGCTTCATTCTCAGCTGTAATTACACTCACACAGATCAATTTAGCTGAATCAGACCTGGCAAAATCTGCAGTAAGACCTGCAGAATTCAAGCAATGCTGCAACAGATCCCAGACTACCAGGCCATATTACTCATCCAAAGGCCAAATGCTATGTGAGTTCCTATTTGGGGAGGTCAATGCAAATCAGCTGAGAGCAAGGAGAACAAGCTTTTGGCCTAGACTTTATAATACATAGCCTACATGTTACCTTAGCAATTTTACACTTCAGCTTTAGCTTTGCCTGAACAAGACATGCTTCACCAGGCTCAAGTTCTTTGTGTCCCTTATATTCTGGGTAATTTCATCCTTCTGAATGTCCCCCCAACAAATGGCTGCTTTCCATTTGTCACTATCACCAGTGATTTAGAAAATGTTCTAAGTTTATATAAGAATGCACAGATCTAATAAGAGGTGTCTACTGCCATAAAAGTATTGTTAAAATAAATAGAGGGAATTCTTCCTTAAGAATAACCAACACAAATACACCTTTCTTTGCTGCAAATTCATCTACCTATAAGGGGAACATCACTGCAGACAATGCTGTTGTTTAGGTTTGGATAACTGAGACACTCTTTACCTTCTCTTTTCTCCCTCTCTTCCCAAAATATCTCTATTTTTCCTCTAAGTGATTGCTGAATTTTGGCTGACAAATGCAATTGGCTGGATGTTGGTTCTCTGTATGGTCTGTAACCCCATCAGAAACCAGAAAGCTGATCGTCAGCTCGAGTGTCAACTTGATAATCCAGAAAACAAACAGCAAAGCCTGTTTATCACCCTCTTTGCCCTAAGTTCACCCAAAGCACATTTCTGACAACAGTCAACTATCTTAGAGTTTTTAACATATTATGTTTATCATATCCTGAGAATTCCCTACCTCTTTTCACTGCAATGTATTAAGTCATAAAAATACTTTTCTCCTGTAGTTTGAGAATGGGCTTTCCCTTAATGATAAAGCTGAAACTCACTTATTTATTGGAAACATACATAATCTAATGGACAGCTGTAAATCCATTAGAATAATCAACATATGAACAATATCAACTATCAGAATAAGTTTGAGTCCCCTAAGCCTTCAATTATTCTTTATACTTTTTTCATACAAGAAATGTCATGGCATATTAGCAGTATAACTTTATGACCAATTCAGATAAAAACTGTGAAAGGAAATAAATTTGTCAATAGAACACACAGCTTGAACTCAGAAAACTATAGCACTGAATTTGGCACAGCTGAAGGGGAATTTTAAATGGCTTGTTCAGCTATGATATAGGAAGTGAAAAGTAAAACGCTAAATTAATGATTGCTTTAAGTAGATGTCACTGATTCTTTCCTATTAATAATGCCTCTTTTACTCAGCACCTCTTCTCCCTGCAACAGACAGGTCATGCATTTGCAGTTCTTTTAGAAATTAGAAGACTAGAGACTGAATCCTCTTCATTGGATTCATTCCTGTTTCACTGCTGCTTCAGCTTATCACCTTGGACATGGGGGTTTTTTTTTCTGTCAAATAGCAGAGTCACTGTGATATTGAATGAATCAGGCCAGCAAAACAGCTGTGACTGCATTAATGGTCACATTAAGGTATTTATAGAAAAAAAAAGAAAGGCACAGTAAAAGCATGCATTTATTTTCCATATAGGGCTCATTAATTGATGGCATTCTTCTAATACAATTATTTATGATACGCAGTATAATTTAAATTTAGCATGGCTGTAGTCTCAACAAGAAGCCAATTAGGAGAGTTTGCAGTGGGGGTAAATGTGATTCTTGCCAAGAGGAGGTATGTTTTATTTTCTGTCTTAAATAATCCTGGTCTAAGTGGAAAGACTCCAACTGACTGCTGTGGGCTCTCGTACCTCTTGCCCTTATTATCTAAGTTCTGCTTTTATTCCTCCTGTTTTTTCTTGCTTTTCTCCTTTGCCTTTGCCTGACAAACTTGCCCCTTTCTCACTGTTACATTACTTTTCTGCCCTGTTTCTTTTCCTCCTACAAACAAAACCAATGATATTTATCTTCTTGTGGATTAGAGCATGCCCTTATAATGTACCAAACATGTAGCTCTCAAACAACCGAGTGGATTAAAAGATGACAAGCCATTCCCATGAACATTCACCTACCCACATTGTTTGCTTTCATCTCCATCATCTTTCCCAAAATGACATTTAAAAAATTTGCTGCAGTTTTCATCACATTTCAGATCAGAAGGGATGAACAGATCGTTTGCTGCAACAGTCACCTTGGCAAATTTAAATGAAATTAAGCATTACTGTCCTTGGAATAAGACACGTCAAACTGTCCCAAGCTTCTTCAATGGCACAACATGGATCACAGAGCCTGTGTGGATTATCTTCAGGTGATCCCAGCAGGAAAACCAGACCTACTGCTTTCTGCTATATTTATCTGAAAGGTTGCTTACTCCAAAACCACGCATGACCAAATTTTAAGTATGTGATCAGAGACATCAGGCAGGAATACAAGACTCTCTGATCACGAGAAGACAATAGCCCCTTTTATTTAACATTCTTTTTCAATTTAGAGTTATCTGTGGACTGCAAGGAAAAAGTCTTCCTGATGTTACAGGAGATCAACAGAAACCTCTGAATAACAAGATCATGCAGAAAGCTAGCGATCAGCATAAGGTACAACACTGCTGTGAGCATTTGCACCTGTATAGTTTAGTCCTGCAAGAGTCTGCTTGGACAGAAGAGCATACAAGCAGGTACACCAAAAACGAAATGCTGGCAGCTGTATGCCATTGAAAACAGAAGGAATTTTACAGCCAAAATTTTGTTCACAGTAAATCATCAGCAATATCCTTTTAAGTGTCACCGCTCACCCAGTTGCTTCAATGTTCTTAAGATCTTTTCTAATCAAACTGCCACCTCCCATAGTGTTTTCAGGAAACTGTATCCCACATTAACCACAAAAAGTTGTCTTGACAGCAGTCACTACTCGCAAGAATATAGTCACACAGGCAGTTATTTTCTACTAATTCTTACATTTTCAGTAATCCCGGTTACAGATTATCAATTTTTTTCTTGCTTTCCTTAGGAGAACTTGCTCCTTAGATTGTACTTTCCAATTTGCTGAAATGTTAATAATTTATCCTGTTAGCTTTTCTGTGATAAATGGTACATGGTCATGAGCGCATCCACTCCTCCCTGGCAGCTTTTGAACTTGTTTGGCACCTTCAGCCTCACCAGACAAAAGGAGAGCATCTCAAAAATATTAAGTACTTACACATCATTTGGATACTCAGTAGCAAGAAGTAGGCTTCATTTGTAATGACATTTACAAAACTAACTGCTTTAACTTCTACTGGCTAAAGCACCCACACTGCCGTACCTGTTACCTGACTAAGCACTTCAGTTCAAATCTCATTCAAAATTACTGATTAATGCTCTTCAGTAAATTGTTATTTCTGGTTAGCTTCATTACACCTACTCAGCTCAAAACACAGTGCCAACCTTTATTTGGGGAAAAACCTTCTCTCCCCACACATCCATTTGCAAAAGTGCAAATGCCCAAAACTCTTTATTTTGACCTGAAACATTGTATTTCTGGTCAGGACTCAAAGGTGGGTCTTCCTTTTTTGCTTCATTTTTACTGTTATGCCAAACTACTATTTAAAAAGTCTCAATCCAAATCACTGAGTAACAAGCAGCATCCTGAATTCCTGGGAAAAAAAGGTTTATTTTGTCACAGGCTATTTTAAAGCCTCAAAAGGCCTGAGGATTCACCCGTTGGTGGTAAAGCACTTCAAACTCACCGCGTCGATAGAAAAAGCTCTCTCTGAAAGGCTTAATGAGCCGTTTCCCATAAATTGGGCATTTAACCGGATGCGTTATGAACGCCTGAACACAGCGGAGGTTTAAAGAACAGGACAGAACGCTGTAAACGGAGTCTCTATAGAAACAACCTTCCCCTGCTCAGCCAGCAAAGGGACAGGCACACGGTCACCCCAGCACCCTCCCCTCGTCCCGCTCTTCTTTTCCTCACAGAGCTAGAAGCCCTCGGGGCCGCACAACTCCCCCGTCACACGGCGACAGCCGCCGTCTCGCCCGCCTCCCCTACTTTCTCTCCCGCTCGCAGCCCGAGCCCCTTTCCCTACGAGCCGGGAACGGAAGGAGCCGACTCCTTCCCGCAGCTCGGGGAGGCAGCAGCCACTAACCGAGCACCCAAACCCGCTACCATGAGGTGGCCCCTCAGCAGCGGCCCCTCCTCCTGCGCGCGCGCCCGCCCGCGCGGCCGAACCCTCGCGAGAGGCCGCCGCTCGCTCCCGCGCTGCCACGTTCAAAGGCGCCGGCGGCGGGGAGCGGGTCGGGCACGCGCGCCAGGCACACGGCCGCCCCGCCCCCTTGCGCCGCCCGCCAATCAGAGTCGGGAGGCGCCCCGCCTCGTTCCCGCGGCCGCTCCGCGATTGGCTGGCGGCGGGCGGGCCGGTCCGCTCGGTGCTGCGCTGCCGTGGCCGCGGGCGCTCCCGCACGCGGGGCTCAGGTGGTGGTGGCGGCGGTTCCTGGCTCGCTATCGCTGCGGCCCCGCCGCTCCGCCCCGCCCCCGCCGTGCGCTGCGCTGCGTGACAGGAGCTGCCATGGCCTCACGCAAGGGCTCCAGAGGCGCCGGCGGCAGCCCCAGCCCCGGCTCTAAGAGAGGTGAGTGGGGCCGCTGCGCCGTAGCTCGGCGGGAAGGGGCGGGGGCTCCCGCGCACCCTGAGGGGCGGCCGCCGGGGCGTAGCGCGGCGGGGCGGTGGCTGGAGCCCCGGAGCTGGGGGAGGGGAAGCGGCCGATGCCGCCCCTCACCGTGGGCAGGGGGAGCTCCCAGACGAAACGAGGGGGTGCTGCGCCTTCCCCTGTGCCCGCGCCTCTTCGGCGGGCTGAGGTGTAGCCTCCCCGACCCGTCCCTGCCGCCGGCCCTGGGCTCCTCCGGTGCCGCGGGGGCTGGAGGGGGGCTGATGGCCGCGGTCTGTCTGTCCCTCGCGTTCCCGTCGTTCCCCGTATCGGGAGTTCACGTGGAGGAGAGACTTGGGCGGCCGGGCCTAGGCGGTGGGGATGCCCCTCGAAAGCTCCCCGAAAGGGCTGAGGTGGCTCGGGGCGGGTCTCGGCATCTGTAGGTATCCCGGGGGAGTCTGTTCAGAAGCCGGGAGTAGAACCGAAATACCCAACATCTGATGCTAGCGAAGGCGTTGTTACTCTTGTGTTGAACTTGGAGGCTGGAGTGTGTCCTTAGGCTGACCTGTTTAACAACACTGGTCCAGAGTCATTGGTTCTCTTGTAGATGTAGCATCTAAGCTGATGGTTTCTGTAAGTACAGAAGAAAGGAGAAATAATCTTAGAAAAATGCAAGTATAAGGTTTTTTGAGGCAGCGCCTCCCCAAATAAAGAACATCTTAGGAAATCTGACTATTCATAAACTAGTATGTGTGGACAGCTTAGGTAGGGAAAGCTTTATGTGCAGTAGCCTTTTTAAGCGTAGGAGAACGAGGAAAAAAGTGTGTACTTCTGAAGGTACTGCAACCATGCACACTGCACTGCACTGAAGAAAGGAAGTGCCGTTATCAGAGATTGAATGTTTGCTCATTATACGTAACTTCTTTGGGTTTGAGCTTCACATGCACAGAGCTCCAGTGGTGAAATGTGGTGGTAACACTGAAGTAATATAGCAGTGTTCATGTTCTTTGAATATAGCAGTGATATGGAGACTAGTGTTAATTAGGAGAGGGACTTTTTACAAGGACATCTAGTGATAGGACAAGGTAATGGCTTCAAGCTGAAAGGGTAGATTTAGATTTGATATAAGGAATAAATTCTCTACTGTAAGGGTGGTGAGATACTGGAACAGGCTGCCCAGAGAAGCTGTGGCTGCTCCATCCCTGGCAGTGTTCAAGGCCAGGTTGGATGGGGCTTGGAGCATCCTGGTCTAGCGGAAGGTGTCCCTGCCTATGACAGGGGGGTTGGAACTAGATGATTTTTAAGGTCCTTTCTGATCCAAACCATTCTGTGATTCTAATGAAAGGATGAATCATATAGGATTAGTTTATCTATCATGTGATGAATTAAGAGAAAAAGATTTCAAATATACTTAAATATAAAAGTTTAGAGATTATATTTCAATGATATGACAATATTCATAGAAGTGGGGGTTTTATTTATTTTTCATTTTTTAAAAGTAGGTTTTTTTATTGCTGGCCTATGTTGCAGAGTCTATATTATACTTTTTTTGCTTGGACCGGAGGTGCTCTGATCCTCATGTGGTATTAACCATCTAAATACAGATTTTCAATTATAATGCATTGAGAACATGCATCCCTGGCATGATTTTAAATACTAAACACGGGTCTGTTAATTTAAATATCACTGTAAAGATTCATCAACATTTGAAAAATAAATTTATCGGGAAACTGAATCTCTGACTACGTAAAAAAGTATTCCATTGGTTTTTGTTTTAAATCTGAGTAAAATTTTATCTCTCTGTGTTAAAAGATCTCTGGTTTGTGTAATTGCACAGGGGATTCTGTTTGCTGTTTTCTAGAAGGGGATGAAGCAGTATGAGTAATGGGTTAGGCACTCCCCTAATGTGTAGCTGCTTTAGACAAATGTTTTGTTAGTATCAGCAACTCCTAGTTTAGAATCCCTTGGACAACTGTAAAAATGACAGCGTGAAGCTGATGCTGTTTTTATAGTTGCAGCTGCAGAAAGAGGTAATGGATGATTACTCCTGTGAAAATAAAGGAATAGCTAGGGGAGGAGAGTCTTTAGAGCAGCCAGTAAGCCTTCCACAGCTGAGGGAAATGAAAATGTGATAAGGAAATAATTTTGAGACTGCTAGTAATTGAGGCTGAAGTATAGAAACTTGAAGTTTGAGACTGTTCCTGGTAATGTTGTAGTATTCACTTTCACAGCAGTCTGGGAGAGGACGTGGCTTCTTGCCAAGGCATTGCTCATAGCTCTGAAACCACTGAGGTTGACAGCACATCTAAAAATCTGTCTGCTGAAGACAATGCCTGCATCTGAATGTGGTCATCTGCTTTTAGGTTTCTGCATCAGAAAATGTTGACAGTAATCTTAAAAATAGATGAAGTCTGAAATAGGTCTAACTCTAGTTTATATAGCTTTTTTTTTTTTTTTTTCTTCATTGAAATGTCAGAACTGGAACTAAATATTTTTTAGAAACAGAACTCTACCTTTTACTTTAAAAAGTCATATTCTAGAAGCTGTCAAGTCAGTCCTAACCAAAAATCCCCAAACTTGTATTTAAGCTTTGTATTGCTTCTGAAGGATGCTTCTTTGAAAGTAACGTTTACAGAATTGAATAAATATGGCAACGATTTTATTTGGAGTACAGGAGCAAAAACCAGGTCAAAATGTGAGTTTGTGGATACTTAGGGAAACATGTGTTTGTTATTACCTTTACTGGAGAGTTTGGCTTCTTGTCTACAGAATCCATTGTAAAAACTGTGACCTCTCTAAAGGATGAAAATCAATTTTAGACAGCTAGATGAAGTAATAGATACTTGCTGGAATATTACTCAAAGTTTTATTAGACGAGGAACAGTTTTGGTACAGGAGCAAATGCGTGTCACCTGGTCATGAATTAACTCCCTCAAATCTCATGATGGGAAATTTGGAAATGTCTTGGGTATTAGCACTTGTGGAAAAGCCTTCCAGTAAGAGTGAGGATCAGCAGTCCAGCTGCTTTTGAAACACAGATAGCTGAAAAAATATGAATTACTTTGTAAGCTGTCCTAACCTGTAGGAGTACTGATGATAAGGCATCTATCATTACGTTGCTGTGTTGGTGTCTTTTATCTTAGAGTACATAAGCCAAGACTTACTTAAACATAATTATCATTGATCATATAGTTGGGCAACAGTTGCTGTCTGTTTTGTTTGTATTTCTAATGACAAGTGGGTGAGTAGTTCTCCAGTAAGCTAGACACTACACAAACCACATTTCCAACACAAGGCACTGTCTCTGTCTACAGACAACTGTATTTTATATTAAAAGAAAGAAAGAAAAAAAAATCCTAGCTCTGCTAGTTCTGAGGCTGTGTTGTCATGACACAGATGGAAGTCGAACTCTACTGTTGCTTTGATAAATTTTCTTTAATCTCTGTAGTAATGATTGAGATCATCTTCCCTACTTTTCTCTGCAAGATCCCAGATATTTGCTTTCACTTTTTCCTGTTTTAACCATGTAATTTCTTTATATATCCAAATACAAAGGTACTGCCAAGCTTTTAACTCCTTTTACTCATCTTTTGGACCTTCTAATGTCTGTTAATCCAGCCCTTTCACTAGTTCCTGGCTTTTCAGCTTTCTTCAAATTTGAATTATATATACTTTTATTTTGTATGCGTTCAAATTGACCTGATAATAATATTGCTTCTTCTTTTAGTTAACAGGATCAGTTCTAGAAGGATAGTTGTGTCTGTTAATTTGCATGAACTTTGACATTTTACCTCACCTCTATTGTAAAGACTACTTTATAGTGTGTTTTCTCTGGGTGAGGCTCTCCATTACTCCATTAGGTTTTTTTTTATTTAACGAAAGAACAGAGAAAGTTCATCAGCTAATCAGGTTGCTTTTTTTTTTTTTTTTTACTGGAACTCTTTTGTTGGCTCTTGGAAGCACTGAACTTCACATCACTGCTTCCAATGCAGGAAGGACTGCCTGTGCCTTCTCTGATCTCTCTCAGCTACCCAGCTGTGCTGTGGTGTAACATCTCCTTATCTTACACTGTGGATTCTATGTAAACATGATGCTTCCATCTACCTAAAAATTCTGTCTAATTTCTGACCTGAGCTAATGGTCAGTGGGCTTGTTTTTATGCTCTTGGCTTTGCAGTTGTGTAGTGTATTCTCTAATTTCCTGTGTTACAATCTATCCATTATATCCTTCTTCATTTTAATTTTAATCCTTAGGGAGAAGGGTATTAAGGTGTTGGAGTTCTTAAGTGAGATGTAAATTTGAGATGCTCTGTGGGGCTTCACAGATGTTTTGACTGGTTTGTCCAAGTCTAACTCCTTGTGTTTGTTGGATTAACACAGATCATCATGAATTCAGCTTGTGCACTGCTCAGTGCTTTGATTTGGCTGTTTAAACTCAGTGTTACAGTGTTTTCGTGTAACATCCTTGGTGTTCAGGTGTATGCAACAGAATGTTATTACTTTGTTAGAGTTGCTATAGACTATTGCAGACAGATGAGAAATTCTTTGTGTCTCACTGGTAGAATCTTTATATACTGTTTTAAAAATCTTGCAGTGATTTCTTCACTGAACTTATCCTATTGCCTAATTTAGTTGCTGACAACTAGTTGAAGATTTTGAATTATTATTAGTGTCAGATATTGCTATTTTTTAAACAGTTCGGCACAGACTAGTAAAAAACATGTCTCTGTATTTGAAGCAAGATGGATTTAATCAGGAAAGTTGATTATGACTTGTGAGACTAATCCTAGGTCTCTGAATTTTAATGGCATCTAATAGCAAAACCATGAAATACAGGCAGCCACCTGTTTGTGATTTATCTGTCTGCTTTGTGTCTTGCTCAAGATGGCCATTCTGGAAAACATGTTAACATATTGTAAAATAATCTGCCAAATTAAGCAGTGGTAGTGGCAGTAATGATCCAAACATCTGTGATTTACATGGTATGCTGCTGCAGTGCCATCATTGAAATTACTGGTTTTCCTGTACAGAGCTCGAGTCAGTACCTTTTCAAATAATCAGTTTTCTTATCTCTGACTAAATGAAAGTGATGTAAATAACATTCTTAAAATTGTAAACACAGGTATTCCTCTGTATACACGAGCAGATTTGCATTGTAATAGTGAATCCTTGATAAACCTCTTCGTTCATTCATCTAGAACTGGAGTTAAATGAGCTCCAAATCTTAGAAAGACAACCCTGTCATCTCTTTGCTTTATCTGTATGAAACTTTCTGTGCACCATTAGCTATTGGAAGGTATGGTTACTGGCAGCCAAGGTCACTCTGCAATGAAAAATTAGTAATTTGAGCACAGTATATGCTTTCATGATTTCCATATTGCGTGGTATTTAGATTTATTCTCTTTGATTTTTATCAAAGTACTATTTTGGATTTTAAGATTGATACCTAAGTATAGCAGGATTGACATAAAAACAAAAAGAGCCTGAAACTTTCCCGTCTGTCAGTACTTTTTCTTAGGAATTCTGGAGCACTGGGAGATGCTTCTGGAGGTGCTCTCGCTTGATAAAGACATCAAGGAAAGTTCTCCTGTCCCTTTTGGTCTAGTGTGGTCTGAAATCCTGGGCCTGCTCTGTTGTCTAATGTATCTTACCTGCATGCAGGAAGCCACTGTGGGCTAAAAGATATCATTATTCATGGTACTTTATACTTGACATCTGCAAGGATGTCTGCGTTCATGTATTTTTTAGGTATTTCATAAAGAGTTTAAATGTTATGTAAGAGAGGTAACCTTTTCAATTGCCTTTGGAGGATAGGACTTGTTTAAAATGCTAGGAGAAGAACCTAAAGTATCACTAGTAATCTCAGGGAGACAGATTTTGGCAATTACTCTGAGAACGCACATGAAAATCCCCCATCTGAGCTAGACTAGGTTCAGACTCCAGGGATGTATGTTAGACTGGGGGATTAAGGAGTTAAATTTTTTTACAGTTCAGTGGTATGTGTCTGCATTCAACTTAATCTAGTCAGAGGCTGGTCTGCAGTCTTTCTCTTTTCAATTCTCCTTCTCTGTGCCTGAATTAGTAGCTGTGCAGGTGCTAGGTGAGCCACACAGGGAACCGACAACCTGAAAGCTGACTCTCCTTTTTTCCCCAGACTGGCTTAGCACACAGCTTTATGGAAAGTCATTTGGGTAGAAGGGGAGAGATGATAATGGGTAGCGGGGCATTGAGGCAGGGTAAGGTTGAATCTGGAGTTTTATGTTTGATTATGTCATCATGGAGCCATGGTGTGAACATAGAAGGTGAATGGTGTGGTTGAATATGCTAATGTAATGGCCAGATATGTAAGGCCTTCAGTTAAGACAACAAAATTTGCCAGGAGTAGAACGCACGTATGTGAAGATTGTTTCTAATTACAGAGTGCATAAAGAGGTGAGATTCCAATATTGCTGTTTCTTTAAACTCAAAACGCTTTTAATGATCACCGGTGTGAAAAGAAAAAAACTTCATTTTCAACTGGACCTTTCTGAATCACTTTTTGAAACATGTAATAACTGTTCCTGTGCTAATTCTTATGTTGAATTCTTCATTATAGAGAACTTGAGCAGAGGAGTTCTGATTTACTCCAAGTGGTTCTTTCCTGATGAAGAGCACAAACTGGTAATTTGTGTGATAGCCTGCAGCAATCTTTTTTCTAACTGCATCCTATGGCCTAGCTCTTTGCATGGAAGAGTTTTGAGCTATGCTTTGAAGTGGAAATTATAACTCTATTATGTGTCTTTAAACACACTGGAAATAAGTATGCAGATAAGCATATGCTGAGTTTAAATAGACCGTGTGGTTCAGCTTGGTTAGAACTTTTTAAATGAAACAAATTTTAGTCTCCTTCATATGGAGTTGCACTATTACTATGCATGTACTTACCCAGTGTAACAAATGCTTCCAAGTTGTTTGTTTGAAGATTTTCTTTATAAAATATTTAATAGCTAGGGGGTTTCTAACTATTACGTAGTAGTTTTCTTGTTTCATGTTTTTATTTCCTGAGGTTCTGTTGAATGACAATTAGTTACTAATGTAACATATCTCACTTTTTACACTAGTGTTTTTTTAAGTTTGGGTTGTGTTGTGCCCTTAATACTAGAAGAAAAAGGTTCACACAGCAGTTTGTAACTGTGGTACTATTTCTTTTCATAGTAACTCTAGGGGACAGCTATATGTTTTGAAACAAGAAAGCTGTGAAAAGAGCAATGCTTTTGCAACTGAGATCTCCTAGCAACATATTTTAACAAACATTTACAAGACTGTAGGTGTGAGACTCTTTTGAACTCTGTAGGAGTTACAGATGCATAGAACCTGTATGAACTTACACCTAGTTACCTTGGTGTAGTATCAGACTTGAAATTTGGCTAAGTTCTAGCCATTAAAGAAAGGATTAAATTTAAATTTTTTTTTTTTTTTTTTTTTTTAGCAGAAACCTGCAAATAGCGAGACTTGTAGGTACTTGCATGGCACCTAGAGTTTTATTTGCTTCTATTTGAAACTCCCTCAAACCATGAGAAAAATTGAAGCAACATAATCTGTTTTGTTTCTTTTGTGGCATAACTGAGACTTGTTGCTAAAACAGATTGATGTGACCCATATTACAGGATAGGAAAATGGAGCAAGGAAAAAATACCCTAAAATTGATGCCAGTGTGCTCTACGCAAAGATGAGGATTTTCAACCTTATGTAATGGAAACTCTTTTAAAGGTCACCACCAGCAGAATTTGCATGTTCTGGGCTTAAGTATTTCTTGCATTTCCTTTCCACATTTACCTTTCCTGAACTCTGCTTTGGCCTAAATACCACCAAATATTTAATTAACCTAGTAATTATGTAGGACTATTGGCTGCATTAAATAATTCAAATACAAGATAGGTAAATTGTTTAATTTTAGATCTTATTTCCAAATGTTCTGTGGGAGAGAGTTGGTTAATCAAAATAGCACCTATTAAAAATCTTTTTCATCTACACAGTTAAAATTGGTATTAATTTTGTCTCCTCACCAGTGTTATAGCTGATACATATAGCAGACAAAAGTTTATTGTCTGTAGCAGACAACAAACTAAAATTTTTTTAAAAGCTTGTAGTCTTACCCTTGAACTTCTTGGCTTTATGTTTAAGTCAAGCAAGTTTATAACAGCCAAGTTCTGCATTCAGTTTTGAATGTGAATTCTATTTGTGTTTGTATACACATAAAAACAAAACTTCAGAAAATTGACTGAAGTGTTTGGGACAAATAGCAGACTGTAGGAGAGTATACTTAACGTAAGTAGATCTGTACAGAAAAGTAAATAGATAACACAAAATGTTTTTATTCTGTCTTTAAAGGACTTAATGCTTTTTTCCTGAAGTGCTAAATCTTTAAGCCTGTTGTTATACTATTTTAAGTTTGTGGAGAAAAAGTTTTTAAAAAAATAATAAAAATAATCCAAACTATTCAGATATTATCTGAATAGTAATGGGTCATGAGACACTGGCCCAGATTGCCCAGAGAAGCTGTGGCTGCCCCATCCCTGGTAGTGTCCAAGGCCAGGCTGGGGGGGGCTTTAAGCAACCTGATCTAGTGGATGGTGTCCCTGACCGTGGCAGGGGGTTGGAACTAGGTGAGCTTTAAGGTCCCTTCCAGCCCTAACCATTCTGTGATGGATGCATTAAATACTGCTGTAAATACATTCCTGTTGATAGTATTCATTATAAAACTCTTAGGACTTGTAAGCAGTGTTGGTTTTAGCTATTTAAACTGTGTGCACATCTGTGTGTAGTTTTCCTTGTAAGAAATCCTGATTGAAGAACTAATCAAAATAGATGTTCAGCTGGATAACCAAAAAGAAAAACCCCAAACATGGCTTGGACAAAATTTGACTGGCTTTTGAAAGCAATCATCTTTCTAGCACGTTTAGAAAAGAAGCAGGTGCAGGTTCAGGGTTTTCTGCTATTAACATGTATCTCTGTATTCATTTTTACCTCCTCTGACTTCAGCAGTTATGCTTAGATAAACAGAACTCCAGAGGAAAGTAGCAGCAGCAGCTCTTATGGTAGCAAACAGCTGGTCTCTCCAAACCTCACTGAAAAGCGTAGAGCTAGCACTGCAAGTAGAATTCACTGTCATGATGAATTTAGGTGAAGTGCCTTTGACATGTCTTATGAAACCTTTCAGGACAGAATTTCTCATTAAGTTTCTTTTTGTCTTTAATTTTTGACTTTTTATTTTAGAGACAAAAACTTCTGTTTCTCTAAAAAACAAAACAACAAAGCTAGTTATTCTTGTGATGTTTCTTTTATGAGTAGATTACTTGTGAATAAATTTTCTGATTTTTATTGTGTATGTAGTAGAAGAATCACTTGAATGGAAAGCAATCAGGATTTATTTGCTGTTTGTAAGACAGAATAAATGTAACTACATAAGAATAATGGCAAACGCCCTATCCTTGGAATGATCCTTGGCATCAGTCAGCCTGATGATAATCTTATTCTTGATGTGTGTTGGATTTTTTTCTGAAGAATGATTAATTCCTTCTTGGTAACAAATCACCTTCATTTGCAACTAAAAAACTCTTCTAAATGTTGCGGTGCTGCCTGTGAACCAGAAAGGTATCCATAGGCTTAAAAATACTTTGACTTATAACATCATATATTCAGAAATAGGCTAATTTTTTAAAAGTATTGACTATCTCTCTTTATAAACTGAATATAAAGAAGGAAAAAAATCTAAACATATATATTATACTTGAAGTGTATTTTCAGGTAATAAGATTGTGGAACTGATGCTGTGTAGAACAGAGCTGGAAAGAGTGGTTTCTTACTTCTCTGCAAATATACTTAGATAATCAGTGCTCTTACTCAGGATAGAGTAGAAAAAGTTTTAATTCCATTTCTTCTTGAAGAAGGAAAGGTTTGGTTGACTTCCAGTGTTGCAGCTGCTGTTTTTGTGGTATACTTGAACAGAAGCGAGAGTGTATACTTTAGATTCTTGTTGTTGAAACTGTTCCAATCCAATGTGAAACAAAGATTCAGCCTGCTGAGAGTGAGTATGAGGATAGGCCAGTTATGTCTAGAGTCTCCTTCCTTACCTAGAAAGGAGAGGAAGAAATGTGCTTTAGTCTCTGTTCTGCAGAGCTCCTCTCTTACAAATTGCTGTTGTGGCCACTTAAGATATGACTATGCATGAATAAATAGCTTCATCATGAAGGACTAAAATAGCTTTGTTCTTATACCCTTGGGCATGCTTAAAAATGTGGTTTAGACCTCTGAAGAAATTCAAACACTGTTCCTCATAGGAGAAAACCGAATCTCTGATTTTTCACATCTTGATTAAGTGCTGAATTCAAGGAGGTGGTTCAATCGAATCACTTCAGCTACTGAAGGGAGGAGCTTCCTTTCACTAAGGAAGCTCAGCAAAGCACTTTTGATCCTACAGTTCCTTTACGTATTTTTTGATGCATATCTTTTTCTTTCTTTTTTTTCCTTTTTCTCCTTCAGTTGCCTATCTCAGCATCTCCACAAATCCTGAGTTTATGACTTTGCTCTTGTTTTCAGTATTTATGTTCTTTGATTGTTTGCATAGTAGGATACTTTGCTGTGAGAAACCATATAAGGACTGAAAATTAAGGACCTCAAAGGCTTATATGAAGATTGATTATATGTGGAATAAGGAAAAGTTCCTCAAATACTCAAGTATAAATCTGTGAAGTGGCAGCAGGAGAGACAAAATTGCTTTTCATTTGGCTAATTTATTGTTTTGACTTTAAGTTCTGGTCTGTATTTTCTTTGATCTTACAGCTTTTTCTGTTCCATCCATTTCCCTGTTCCTTACTAGAAAGTTTCTGATTACTTTATTAAAATCCTTTGGTAATATGCACAGGTATGTTTGTAACCATGTAGACTAGATTATATAAAGTGCAGAGCAGAGATCTAGTTTTTAATGAGAAGAATAATAATAAAAAAGCCAGATTGTGTGGTTTTGGGTTTTTGTTTGGGTTTTTTCCCCCCCTATTTTCCATTAAGGTTGCAGTGCTGAAGAAGATATTTTAGATAGCAAAAGGAAGACTCAATTTCATATCACAAAGAATTTATATTGAATTTATTAAAAGTAAACCTTTACCTAAAACTTTAGATTTTTAAAGACCCTTCTGTCACGATTGTTTGTTAAAAAAAAAAAAAAACAAAAAAACAAAAAAACAAAAAAACAAACAAACAAAAAAAAAAAGCCCCAAAAAAATAAAACCCAAAACAAAACACAAACCCCCAAAATTTGAGTATTGTATTATACCACCCTTGGTACACTGAATGAAAATGAAACGTGAAAATCTGTTTTACCTCAGGATAGCACTTGCAATCATTATGGTGTGTAGGCTTCTCAGAATGGAGTGGTTCAACATACATGGGTGTTGAATCTAGATTTTAAAATATATCATAAACTTGTGTGTATATATATGTACAGATATACGACAGTAGTGAGGGGAAAAAACTAGCTTTTTTTTTTTTAATATAAAGGGGGAAAATAGTATCAACAGAGAATGCTGTATATTTCCCTTTAATAGATATTTTAATCAAAATACTTGCTACTGATACTACCCAAAAAACCTAATTAACTGCAATTTTATTACTGAGAATGACTTGCAACAGTTGTTTTATTGTTAATCATATTGGAAAAGATAATTTGGCAAAAATGTCAAGCAGTAGTAGACCATGATCATACATGAGCCAAAACAGCCAAGAGGCTGTTTTCTATTGTTGCACTGGTACTAGTTCAGCTCTGTTGGTGGTAGGATGGTGCTACTGTAACTTATTTTAGGTTTTTACTTCTCTCCCGTATTTGTTTTATCACTCTGCATTTTGCTTTTAAAACAAGCTTGTTCTAAAAGTCTCCCAACTATCTAGCGGGTTGATAATTTTTACTTCTGAAATGGAACTTTAGATATTTCTGAGGTTAGTGTTTCGTTGTTTTTATTTTTTTTCCTTTTAGTGTGTTTTTCTAATTTCTAGTAACTGCCTGCTGTTGTGCACCCTTTTCTTCATGTGATAATCCATAATGGCTTCTGTATTAATTCCTAATGTATCTTTGTGGGAAATAATTATACACATTACGAAAGTTCAGCTCAATGTCTTGAAGCGTGCCTTTAGTTTTGTATTCATAGTTGACATTTTTTTTCCCCTCTAAGCTGCTTTTCTTGCATGTTGGAAATGGTCTACACCTGGAATTAGTAGTGCTAGTCTTGGTTGTCAATTTTGCCTTTCTAAAATACTGTGGAGTGAATACTTTTACCAAAGCTAACTTGAAAATAGTTTTTAAATTTGAAAGTTATACAAATGAGCTGAAGAATAATAATTTTGAGTGTTAATGAAGCAATTTGAGATGCTTCAAAAGCAAACCGACAAGTAGTCACAGCATTTGAATGAAGTAGAGTGAGACCTTGCAAGAAGTCCATGCTTTTGGCTTACATATCCCAATCTTGAATTGTATTTTAAGTATATATGTATTCAGTTTAACCTTAGTCTTTCACAGAACTAACCAAAATTCGATTGCTTGGTATTTAGTACTCTAGCATTCAGAGGAATATGTGTGTAAGTTGTATTTTTCAAGGTGTGCATTAATGTATGTTGTTCATTAGGTGTATAGTCAGTTTTGTGTCCCATGGGTCCATCTTCCTTTTGGTCCATCTTACATTTGATGAGGCTGAAGAGTTTTCCTGTTTTAGCTGTAGTCTCCCCTTTCAGGAAGAAAGGTGTTTGTCATTTCTTGGGAGGACATATTCTTGTAATCAGCTGATTTTTAAATAGCACAAGGTGGCTGTGGGTATTTGGTTAAAGGTCAACATACGCGTGTTAGTTTAGATTGAGAGTCTACATTTCAAATTAATTTCTTCACTGTCTCCACTCATTTTGCTTTTATGGGTTGTGCTGTTGTCCCTGAATATACTTACTTAGTTTTGACTGAAATGAAACAGAAAGATAAGCTACAACTGCTTACAGGCATTCAGCCAGGTAAGATCTAGTTTGGAGCAATCCTCCCAGCATATGCGTAATGTGGACTTCAGGTTCTCAACATCATTTGAATGCTCTATGAACCCACTTGTTCTGCAGACCTGGCATCTGCAAATGCAGGTGCCCCAGAAGTGAAGTTGCAACAAATTGCCTAATCAAACCCTGCCTGTGAAAACACTGTAGGTTTTATATGCAATAGACTACGTATCATTGCACGTAAAATTGCTTCCTTAACGAGCTGTTGATTTTTCCCTATATTAGGTGACTTTCACCCTTTGTTTAAATTTTCTTCCTATCTTGCTTTAAATTGCTTGCATCACATAAGTTGCTGAAATGTGCTAGTTAGGAGGTCTTTCTTAAAGCATCTGTTCTGTTTGATGTATTCAAGTGGCTTTAAAGATAGTTAAAAGATACACTAGTTATAGAATCAACTGCCTGTGGTTCCTTTACATCCATTTTAAAGCCTTAAAACTCAGGTTTTATTTCTCACTTTTTTTCTCCCTTGAGCTATTGGGAATTGCATTTGGTAATTAGTTGCTGGGTGTTAAAACCACAGGAGGTATATGTTGTTTTTCAAAGTAGGTGTAAGATTCTGCTGTTCACTCCATCTACCTGATGGTTATGTTATTTAAAGAAGCGTGAGGGGAAAAAGGGCATGATACCAGATCCTGAAGTTTTTATTAGGGTTGCGGTTAATAACAAATGAGTTTGTTTCTGTCTTCTGCCCACCCAAAAAGAGCTGGCTTTTGTTTGAAATGCAGTGGGAAAAGAATAGTTTGTTAAAATTAAATAGCGTATTAAGTAGTAGATTTTTTTCCTCCTTTTCTGGCTCTTAAGAAGAGAGTATGTTGATCATTAAAAATTTGTGTTAGCTTTAAACTGTACGGGTTAGGTGTATATTGTCAGAATTAAAAGGAGGAATGAGTGAGATGAGTTAGTGTTAGTCCTTTCTGGAAAGGGAGGGCAGCAAAGCAAATCCAACACCTCTGCTACTCTTAACAAGCAATAGAAAATTTTCCTGGTTTAGCTTTATGGGATTTGCTTTGGCAAAAATCATCAATAACCCTCCCTACAAGCAAACATGAGGTGTACCAGGGGAACAGTTCTGATCTGAAAAATCTTCGACAAGAATGTGTGTGGTTGGTTTTAAGTAATTCTTTTAAAGATTCAAAACTACGTTTTAGAAATTAGTTGTCTTTTATTCTTGAAGTAGTTAGCAAGTTTCAAATGAGCAGTCTCTACAGGATACTTGGGAAGCCTGGTAGAGCAGTGCCAACATGGAGAAAGTTTTTTGGGTGAGGGCCAACTTAACAAATGCAAGCAGGCAAGCTTTGTGTCCAGACTTGTGTTTCAGCTTCAACTTCTGCTGATGGATTTAATATCCTTGGAGCTCAGGCACTGTGGCATACGTTGCAGGAAAAATACTACAGTACAATGTGTTCAGTTTCATTCGCTGCTGTGTTTGATGTTGGAGGATTAAGGGGAGGGGAAAGGATCAACTACCCAGGATGCTCTGTTTGGAGGAGTAAATGAATTTGGTTGTCGTCAGAACTACATTGCCATATGAGTTCTGAAAAGCGTTTGGCTCCTGAGGATAACTGCTCTAAAAATAGATTTAGAGGAGAGGTTTCTCTTGGGTCCAGTTTCAAGTTCCTGCTGAGCTGGCTTTAGGAAACTTGTTTGCTCCTGTTGCAAGACTAGTGAGGATAAATCGTTTCTTATTTTGCCTTCATCATTAATTTTTGGAGATATCAACATACTTGCTCTGTCCGTGGAAATCAAGAACTAATATTATGGCTGACGACACAGGTATAATCCTAACCTTTTTGTGAACAAATGGAAAATGTGTAGTTGCAAATACTAGCTATGTCTGATTTTATAATCAGCAAAAACCTGGCTTACTGTAGTATGTTTCCTACCCTGTTTACTGTTTTAGTCTGTGTTACAGGCTGCCTCTGTTCTCTTTGATTGAATGTTCTCTGGAGTAGTGGGATTTAATTAGTTTATGGCAGGCGGTTAATAGTAACTTTAGTTTTCGCTTAAGTAGGATACACATTAACCCGAGAGATGTTGTTTTGTCATCAAATATCTGACTTTAAAGTTACTTTTGGAGTATGTGAAATTACTAGGTGTCCTTTTAATGTAACCTAAAGTAAAAGGAATTCATTTCATACATTTTTATCTAGGTGTGACTCTTAATGCAGGGTAGGCGGGTTATAGGACTTTTAAAGATTTGCCATTGAGGCATAGAGCGCACTTTAAGACTTCTGATGTCTGCATAAAGACATCTGGTCATGTAAGCGCAGGCTTATCAGATATGGCAAGTGACCTACTTCTGACATGGCTGGCAGCATGTGCAGGGAAAGGGCTTGAATTGAGAATTAACTGTCTGGAATGAGCGCTGAGCCAGCTTCAGTCCTTGCAATGTTTTGTTCTAACCCTGTGTGTAGGGTTATTTGTGCAGACAATGGGTAAATGTTATGTTACATAACTTCCATTTATATTAAAGCATAGCCTGATCAAGCTGCCGTGGTTGAATTCTTAGGAGACTTTTTCAAGAGGTTTGAAACTAGTGTTCCTATAAGATAGGAAGCCACAGCATAAAAATGTATCTTTGTGACTACTGTGAATCATATTTTTATAGCAGAATCTGTTTTTGAGGGGTTTCCATGAACAGTCTTGTAGACTGGAAAAAATATGAAATACTGTGCTTGATTACTTAAGTTGTATCTTCTTTCAGTTTCCTTTTTTTTTCCTCTAATAAATAAAGGCCTTTTCTTCAGAGGCAACTAACAGTAAACTGTAGAAAACAGTAAGCTAAATGGC
The DNA here is from genome assembly GCF_004027225.2 of Strigops habroptila. NCBI lineage: Eukaryota > Metazoa > Chordata > Aves > Psittaciformes > Psittacidae > Strigops > Strigops habroptila. Next base: position 37,143,345 of record NC_044277.2, read on the forward strand.
TGAGACACAGTATAAGATTCTCTTTCCTGTTTGCTTCTTCGAATACCTAGCTTGCATAGGACAAAGTTGTAGCCTGGAATATTTTAAAATGCTTTCAGCCTTAAGGTTTCATTTTAAACACATACAAAGCTTCCATTGACTGCATTGGAACACAAGAGTTGCAAAGTTCTGCTGTTACAAAGTATAATTATTTCTGAATATTAACATTTCCAGCTCAAGAGTACTTTAAAGAGCTTTCCTATACAGTTGATCCTATTTCTGAGTGTACTGGCACATGCTGCTTGTCGTTGCCTCTATTTTCAGGCTACATGTACATCTTTCCCACAAGAGAGATGTTATGATGGGTTATGTGTGGAGCCTTGCACACTTGTAGTTAGGGTACCATGCAGTAGCAAGTGATGCATACTTGAGGCTGAGTTGTCTTGCTTTCTCTTTGAATATTATTGGACAGCCTATATCAAGGTAATTTTGTATTTAATATAAAGAGAAAACTAAACTGTTGGTATTTGATCTTTGTACAGAGTACTCAAAATAATTGTTTTTTAAATAAAATGCTGAGCTAGTAAGAGCTGACGTGAGTCTTTTTTATCGGTCTGAACCCTCCTTGTAGCACAGTGAATGTAATAAAAGGTTAGTTTATTACAGCTGTGAACCTGTTGGCAAGCAGGGTCTGAAAGTACTTGTGATAATATCTATTACAGAAATAAGTAAGTCTCCAGTGTCTCATTACTCGTCTTTCAGAGCAATGCTGATATTTCAGGGTATTTTTCATCTTTTTCTATGATCAGTGTTGATAAAGGCATCAAACATTACTTGCAGTAAGTATGACAAACTTAACTCCCTACCATATTGTTTTATCACAGTATTCATGACAAAGTTCCGCAAGTATTTAAAAATCCATAAGAAATAGTTTTACTTCAATAACTAGGACTGGGTAGGGCTGAACAAGCAAAGGCTGGTGCTTAGGAGGAAATGAAGTGGAATGGGCTGGTAGCCATGGAACTGTGGCCAAGTGCCAGCCTTGCAGCAGTAGTATCTGGAGGCAGAAGAGCAGACCTTGAACTTTGGAGAAAGCCACAGGCGTTTTCTTGGATGCATGTTTATTTACTACATGTATCCCTCTTTCCTGTAAATGATCCTAAAGGAATGGACCAAGCAATTTATTTGTTTTCTAGTCATGATGCCCATTTTAATCCCCCTACCCATATGCTAGGTTGAGGTCTTTCCCAGTGGCTTGTTTATAACTACTGTATTTTTTATATATACTTACTTTCCGTATGTGGAGTTATAAATGAAGCTGTGATTTGCATTAAGTCTCTGTGTCATCCTTTTACTTGTATGTTTCCATCAGACTGGGAATCTAAAGGCATGTAGTGAATCTCTGCTTCATTCTTGCAGCAAGGGAGATATTTTTAGCTGGTACAGTATCTGAACATGGAGTCTTACCCTTAACATGGTTTAGATTTTAGACCTTTCTTAGGCTATTTGAATTTTCATGTTTTTTCTGTGAGCTAATTCAACTAGCTTTGAAACTTGCTTCAGCAGATACGCTTTTCTTCCAGACTGTTTCTGCTGGTCATATTGCCCTCTGGTGGCAGTTTGGGAACTGTTGGCATAAATGCAAAGCATCTCAAAAATGTTAAGCTCTATATAAATATACACTAAAGGGGAGCAAGTGGGGATTTTCAACTAAGTTGTTAAGACAAATTGCATCTGGCGTTTTGGTGTTCGGTTGATTATAGGGCTTTTACTTAGACAATCATCAAGCTTCCTACTATAATTCACAGTGATGTGAAGAGCAAGCAACCGGTGAGGTTGAAAAACAATGCAAAAATGTTACTCAAATGTTGTGTTCTGTGTAGTCATAAGAAATGATATTTATAATTGTATCATCAGTCATAATTTTTTAACTTATACAAATCCATTTTTTCCTATTTGTTTGCCTTATTTTTACAGAGACTAAACATGGAGGAGGTAAAAATGGAAAGAAAGAAGGCCTCTCTGGAAGCTCATTTTTCACCTGGTTTATGGTAATTGCTTTGCTGGGAGTTTGGACATCAGTAGCAGTTGTCTGGTTTGAACTTGTAGATTATGAAGAAGTTCTAGGTAAGAATTTTAATTACTAAGATGCTTCTAATATGGTTATGATATGCATTAGATGGAGGCCATTTAAAATAGCTGATTTGACTACTGGGGTGTTTGCAAATGACCTAAATGATAAGAATAGGCAATGTAGTTCAAAAAGTATATTTTAATGCTGAACTCTATTATGATGTTAAAATGGGATTCTCATAAGACTGAAAAAGATTGTTAACGTACTGCATTTATTAAAGAATTGAAGAAATCTCTGAGGATAGGTCTGGATCTCTTTGTAATTTCTATACTGCAGTTCCTTTGAAATGTCAGTTAAATATGCATTGTTTAAATTTAAACCCTCAGCAGCTGAAAATGGGCAGCTAGTGTTGCCACTTCTCTGATGGATTGTGTAGCCTGTAATGTCAGGACAACTGATCAGTCATCCTCCCATAAGTGACTTGTTGAATGACCTCAGTTTTAAACTTATAAGGGTGGTTATTATATCTCAATATGTCAATGTTAAGATAGTATTGCTAATATAATATCGAAGGGTGGAAATTAATATCTCAAATTTCAAGATCTGTGTCCTTAGGTAGAGCTATTGACCCTGATGTAGGACTCAGGATGCACTTTTGCAACTGCTGGTTTTACAAGCTTTACAAATCTGTTGGTACATGCTTCTTTTCATCTGGACTGATTTTAAGAGAAGCTTCTGGTTTCGAACTTAATTGGGTCTAGTAATGCAATTAATGGTTTCTGTATTTTTACCATGCATGCAGCCAAAGCAAAGGATTTCCGTTATAACTTGTCAGAGGTCCTACAAGGTAGGATATTGGAGAAATAAGCTTGTTTTACAGTCCCTTGGCAGAAAAATTTGCTTTTTTATGTTTTTAATTTTTTAGAGAATTACTATTATACATTGACATGAAACTCAGTCATTTCTCATCTGTCTCATTCTTCATGGTTTTGAAGATGATACAATTCTTATTTCTAGAGAATTACATTTATTCCACCAGTCTGCTGTGTTTAACCATAAGCTGATAAAGATCCTTTCTAATTGATTGCTTCCGTACAATGGTGATGACCTTATTTTTGTCCATTCTAGACCCAAGTCTGAACTTTTCTTCCACAAAACTGTTTTCTAATTTTCTAAATACCATATTATGAACTGTATTTAATTTATTTTAATTGTGATCCCTTACTGTGAGGGTGGTGAGGTGCTGGAATGGGTTGCCCAAGGAAGTTGTGAATGCTCGGTCCCTGGCAGTGTTCAAGGCCAAGTTGGGTGGAGTCTTGGGTGACATGGTTTGGTGCGAGGTGTCCCTGCCCATGGCAGGGGGCTTGGAACTAGATGAGCTTAAGGTCCCTTCCAACCCTAACTATTCTATGATTCTAATCAAGTTCTGGCTCCTTTTTGAAGATGTCAAGTGCAATAACATACTGCAAACTATGAGGACTTGGAGTTTTTTGTACAAAGAGTGCAGAGTTTCAATCCTATTAAAAGTTATGTTTGAAGTTTGTCAGAACTAATTAGAAAGCTCACTACTCACGTGGTGATCCCAGGACACTTCTAATCCTGGATACCACGATTCTATGCTAAAAATTCTCTTTGAATAGGAACTGGGTTCTCCTGTGTATGCTTAGGGGTGGTAGAGCTGCAGTTTGAGGGGAAAAAAAAAAAAGAAAAAGTGAGAAGTCTGATGTATATTAGTTGCCTTTAAGAGGACTGACAACTTTTTTGTCTGCAGTGAACGTCATACAGTTGTTAATTAAAATTTATGAATGTTTTGCCTTTGCCCAGGAAGTATGTTGCTTCTGTTAACTTGGCATGAAAAATTACGTATCTATTTTTTTCCTCCCAAGAATTTAAAAAGGCAAGAAACCAATCTGGAAACAAATGGTGATTATTTAATTAAGTCTTGTTATTTCTTTTCCCTCAATCATGTTGACTGTTCCTTGTGAACTGAGATTTTATTCTGAGCAAAGCATGTTCACATAAAGTACAACACTTAATTATGGAGTTGTTTTAAACCTGTGAGTACGAAAATAATGTGTGGAAAAAAACTAACTTGTGTTCAGTCTAAAGTCAAGAAATTGCAAAAAGAAACTTAACCACGTTTTAAATTCCCTGGAAAATATTACAAATACTTTAAGAAGAGTATGGCTAAATAATTTAAAAAATATATGGCAACAACCTAGCATCGACAGTCAACCATTGCACATTGAAAACACTGTGCTGGGAACAAACTGCTGAATCCCTAATTCTCTCTTCTTTTTGCATTTCTAGGCAAGCTTGGGATATATGATGCTGATGGAGATGGAGATTTTGATGTTGAAGATGCTAAATTATTGCTAGGCAAGTACAAACACGGGTGGAAAAATCTATACAACTGTCATTTATGTTTGGTTTTTGTTTCATGTCAAAACAGTATTTCTGTTTTTTTTTTCCTAATTGGAGAACTTTAAATGATCTAATTGTGGTTGGGGTTTTTCTTAATGCAAGTTGTACAATTGTGTGAATAACTTGTAGCAAGTTGTGTTCTTTTTCTCCAAATATAGCAATGTAAGTGGAAAGCGTTTAATTAAAGGATGATTTTGATGCTGCTGTATTGACTGTTGAAAGGTGTTTGTGATTATTAATAAATTCATTTATTAATTAATAATAAGGGCTTAAGATGTTTCAAGAGTTAAAACATTGTTTGTGGTAACATGTTAAGCCAGATCCATTTTAAAATTACTTCCAACAGGCCTTTGTACTTCTTTGATGACTGTTTAGCATATTTCGTATTGTCTTTCCTCTATTCTGAGTTCTCCACAAGGTCTGTTCATTTTCTTTGCCGTTCAGAAATCCTACATGACATGGATTTATCTTTTTTGATGTTGAAACACTGGTTTTAGGCTTCTGCTCCTTGTAGTTTGGGAGAATGTCTTTCTGCCCACTATGTATCTTCAGAGAAAAATCTCAGTCATCAGACATGCTTCGTGGTACTGCCCTTCTACCTACATCTTCTGGCAGTTAAAGCACTACCATCTTCAGTCTCACAATCAAGCACTGGGTAGATACTTCTTGCATATGTGATGTTAGAAGGTTTACTTTAGTTGACCAAGTGTAAACCTATTCTAAGCACGCAGACCTAGCAAGTTAAATAAATGAACAAAACAACAAAAATCCCCAGCATAGTAAATAGTAGCTTGAACAGAGGGCAAAGTGAAATGTCTCAAACTAGTCAAGATTATCAATAGTATATTAGGATGTTATGGCTTGCTCTTTGAAACTCATATTACATTAAAAAAAAAAAAAAGTTTATAATCAGTTTATTTTTCTCCACTTACGCTTGCAGAAATAAGCAACTGTTTGGGGCCGGTGCTTCATTTGTTTAATTTCTTCATGGCTTAGAGAAAACCCATGCAATCAAAATTACTGAACCAGTTTGCAGTGGTGTGAATGCGAGAGGCACTCCAAAGAATCTCCAGTGTCCACTCCAGAATCTACAGAGTAGGCATTAATTATAAATAGTAGCTAATATAACACTTTATATATATACCTATATATATAGTTATAATCCTAATCTTTCTCTGTCTGCTATGTAGTGTATAGAAAGCAGATATCAATTTCTTGCGCGTCATATTAGTTAGATTCAGATTGCCAAGGTGGTAGTCAGAAATACACTGCAGCTTTGTGACATCTCTGTCACTTGATACAGCTGGGAATTCTGCCAGTATATGACAGTGTTTCTATTATAAGCTTGTCTTATCACGCATTTAAACCTCATACTTCAAATGTGACATTAAAAGGTCACAGATCAAAAGTTATCTTTATTAATTTTTGAATACTTGCTTAGATCACGATTTTATCTCATTTCAGAATATTTGATGCAGTACAAAGGAAATGGTAAATTTTGAAAAGTTTCACAACATTGGTTAAAATTACGAGTATAAAATTTTTTTTTCTAATAACTAGCATATAATATTATGAACTGAAGTTCCCAGAAAAATATTTTGCTTGTTTGTATTTAACTTTTAACATGAACTAAAAATGAACACCACTATGCAGATTAAAATTATTTCATTGATGCAGAAACTAGAAGATTAGATTCCCTCTTGAGAAATTTGTCTTCCAAAATTAAGTCTTTGGAGGAGAGAGAACCATATAGTAAGCCTATATTCAATTGCATTAGGGTATCATTGAATGCATAGCTCCTTTTGAGGATTTTCATTAGTACATATGCTGTGCGTGAAGACTTGCTACTTTCTGGGATATTTCTCTGGGTCAGACTACGATAACAGCAAGTGGTTTCTTTGCTAATTTAATATTGTCTTAAAAAGGAGATGCCATTGTTTGATGTTTAATACTAGGAAGTCGTATGCTTTTTTCTTCTCTGCTCTTTAGCTATTAGTAAACTACTGTGTATTGAGATTGTGGCATGTACAATGGTTTAATGTTGTCCCCTTCCATAATCTTTAGGTTTTGCTATAAATTTTAAGATTTAATTTATATACTAATGAAATAAATATTTTTAAGTCAATTTAATTTTGGAAAATGCTTCTACCAGCATGAGTTCATTTCGTATTTCAAAGAATGGTTTAGTAGCTGATAACTTGGTAGTTTTCTCTACTTGGGCCACACCTAAATAGAATTACAGTTAATTGTTTTATTTCTTGTATGTGTAAGGTATGATAGGGTCTGTTCTTTTTTATTTCTTGAAATCAAAGGAGGTTTGATGGTTGAGTTCTCTAAAAGTATTTGTAATTCTAAAAATGGTGTACAAGAAGTGTGTTCTTCTCATCCCTGCTCCTCCACCCCCAAGTAAGAGAGGGAGGACAAAACCCCACCTAAAAACCTGGCCAGCTACCCAACCCCAACTGTATTTGTTTGTTAGTTTTAGATCCATTTATAAAAAAATTATCCAGGGTGGAAATGCAAACTTGCTGAAGCTAGTCTGCAGTTATGTTAGAGATTCTTTTCCAGAGGTATTTGTGAGGTCTGTTTACTGAATTCCATTTGGTAATGGGAAGAGAGGCTTCTTAATCTACTCCTTTGAGGGGTCCTGTTATTAATAATTCTCTTTCCACTTCTTGTCCACTTCACTCTAATTGTTCTTTGAAGGAACTTCTTCTGAGGAGGAGTGTTACATTTCTCTACTTGCTTTGCTCAGTATAGAGAAACAGTGGCTGTAGTAGTGTTACCCAAAAAAGTAATGTGTAGGGAGTACCAATGTTGTAATAGAATCTTTGGAGCCGAGCAGTTTTTTATTTCGGTACTTTCTAACAAGCAACAATATCCTGAGAAATTCTACTTAAATGCCTGCAGTAGTTAGTACAATTGTGGAACTACAGCTACAGAAAGTCATCAATATATTGTTCTTGTGTGTTTAGTTCAGAGTAGTTTGGCTATGCAGAAAATGGGGGAAAATTAACCACTGAAACAATCTTGTGTATCAGCAAACAAGAGCAGTGAACAGTAGAATCCAAACTTTTCTAAATGGGGAACTTTTTCTCCTGGTTCATCTATGTCAAAAAAAGATGTTTTCAAGCAGTTGTGCAAAGATTGCACATTCAGAAAATCTGTGGTGAGATAATAGGAGTTCAAAAGAATGCTTTTGCATGGTTCAGATGTTTAGGAGAAATTTCATGCTCTTCTCTATTTTTCATGTGTTCTACCGTAGCACCTTCAAATATTAAGGCTTGCATATGGTCATTCTCATAAAAGAAATGTTTCAGGAGAAGAAAGGCTTTGTCTTGTTAAATGAATGTAGCCAAGCCCTATGCCCCATTGATTGTGGTAACACTGTGAATAAAGATTCTGACTCCCTTGATCACTTTTTGATTTAAATAGTAATGTTTAGACTTGTCTTGAAATAATTTCCTCTGAGTCACTGATTTAGCATGGTACTCATTGGGCAGTTCCATTTTTATCAGCATTTTCAGGCACTTCTTACCATGCTTTTTTGTGCTTATCAGTACCCAAGTTTTACATTGAAAAGCAGTTCTTGATCATGGGAATGAATGAAGACCAAAAGCAGTTGGAGTATTAATTAGTTTGGGTTTTTTATTGTAACTCTTTCTAAGAAAGTAAAAAGATAAATATATGAAATAAGGTGTTACTTTCGGTAACTCAGGCTGAAGTGCCTTGGTTTTTTTTGCCCTTAGATTCAAAGGCTATTAATATAATCTTGGATAGTTTTTGTAAAGAATTTGAAAGAAAGGATTTGGGGGGTTGTTGTTTGGTGGGGTATTTTTTATGGTAAAGACTATAAGACACATTCTTCAGTTTCTGTGGTTCCCTTTGGTTACCTAATCTTTTCAAATAAAATATGCTGGTCTACTCCATGTTATATTTTACAAAGAGAATTGCCCAAGGGTCTTATTCTTGATTTAGTGAAAGGACATCTATATAGTTCTTCCCAGTGCTTACAGAAATATTATCTAAAGTCTGGAGTCTTTTGTTTATTGATTTATTTTTAATGCCAGTTTCCAACAGAATAGAATGATAAAAATATTTATAATTCTGTGTTTATAACTTTGGTGGGGTTTTTAAGTTATTTTTAGATTAAGGTTTCCATTCTTAAATTGAGATGTCATTCTTCAGTAAACATACTTACTTTGGTTTACGTCTTTACATCTCACTTGGTCCAAATTTTGGAAACAGCTTAGAATGATGACTGTCTACCATGCATGAAGTTAAGTCTAAAAATTTAATTTTTATAGAACTAGGCCATGGAAGAAGTTGGAGAGGGATATTTGTAATACCTTGATTGCCTCCTGGATTCAGTCTCTCATTTTTAACCCTTTGGGCTATCCTGTGAAAAAATTAAAGAGAATGGCTGGTCACTCAAGTAGAGATTCTGGACATCCAGGTACAAGGATGCAGAACATCATGGACTTGGAAGTTTCCTCAGAATTATCATTGATACTTTCACTATTGCTGTAAGAAAAGTGTGTTGAAATGTGCTAAACGTCTCTGCCGTGAACTCCTCTATCTTGAATGTTTCATTAACCTACACCTAATATTGCTATGTGGTCTGCATGTGCAATATGTTCACTTAATCTTATGTCTCAACAATTTGTTTTCACCCTTAGCCCACTGTTCTGCTTCTCCTTCCAACACAAACCAGGGTTTGTTCCGGTTAGAAGTGGGGGAAGCTCCTCCCTTTCCTGCTTTGACGTTTGTCATTGCTTGGTCATTCTGTTGTATTTTTCTCAGAATGGAAAAGTTGAAATTTTATTTAGTAATGACTGTAAACCAGTGGATTTCAGTTAAAACCACCAACAACAAAAAACTCCAAACCGAAAACACCAGGAGGGAAAAAATGCGTTAATCATGGCTTACTGGTATTTTACAAACACCAGTTAGATCAGTGGATTTCATAATCCAAGATAGCAACTGCTGGTATCAGAGAATTTAGAAGTGACAAGCTCTTTCGTCACTGCTCTTCCCATCTCTAGTTCAGCTGTTTTTAGCCTGCTTTAGATCTTCTATGTAACAATGTATACACACTTCATATTGGCTACGTATTCATTTTTATCTAGTGTTCTGCATGTCTTCAGGTTTGGAATTAATTTCTGAGGAGCAAGTGTATCATGTAGAATATATATCATAGAAAAAAAAATTGAGAAGTATCTTAAAAAAACCCAAACAAGCAAACAAGCTGCAGAACACCACCCCTCAGCAATCAGAGTCTACACTTCTAAGCAATATCAAAATTCGGCATGGTGGAATAAATTATATCTTTAATAGTATGTCTGTGACAAGATTTTTAAATACTGTTTGCTTTTGAATGTTATTTTCAGCTATCACTTGCAAGCTCTCAAATTCAAACATAATGGATTAAAAAAAAAAAAGGGCAAATTGAATGATTTTAAGTAGTGTGAGGATAAATGTTAAAGAACTGCCTGCATTAAGGTAAATGCCATGGCAAGAAAACTGAATATAAATTGATTTGATTTTAGGACTAAGAACAAGGGAAAGCAAAGCTGCAGCATTTTTTTAAGATTTTGGCATAGATTTGGCAAGATTTGTGCATGTTTATTGTCCAAATTATAGTTTGTACTTTGAAAGATTCAGCTTTCTTAATAGCTTTCTATTTCCTAGTTAGCATTCCTGTAAAGACAGCTGTGACGAGATGTCTTTCACAGGTCCTCCTTTTACAGTTTCCTCTTTCCACCTAACTGCTGTCTTTTTTTTAACTTCCCTCTTTCTCTCTTTCTTTCCTCTATTCTTGTGTAGGCCTGACCAAAGATGGCAGTAATGAAAATATTGATTCCCTTGAGGAAGTCCTTAATATTTTAGCAGAGGAAAGCTCTGATTGGTTTTATGGCTTTCTCTCATTTCTCTATGATGTATTGACTCCTTTTGAAATACTAGAAGAAGAAGAGAGCGAAGCTGCAGATGATGTTGATGGTACGTCACAGAATGAAGGGGTTCAGGGAAAAAAGACTTGTGTTATTTTGGATTTACAGAACCAGTGACTGAGAGACTAATTTGATTGGCTGTCAAAAAGGTCCATGAAATCATCAGTCTTAATGTAACAGGAATTTATGGCATTGAGGGGAAACTCCCAGATGGATGCTATAAAGATTGAACTTGAACTCGGCCACACAATGTAGTTTTACTAGTTGAAAGCCTTCAGTTACTTTTCCATTTTTGTGACAGGATGACATACTACACAGTTATGTAAATATGTAGAATAAAACATGTATCTGTGGTTGTGTAGTTGGTTTCTGTATGTGCTTTAATTTGTGCATTTTGTGCACAAAACTTACAAAGCTAAGTGTAATAACCTCTATTAACGCTGTAACATTTGTCTTTCTAGCAAACGTTAACTGAAGCGTTTTGTAACAGCTTTGATTGTAAAGTATTCTAGCATGACTGCATTATGTAAATACATATTTATATGTTAATCCTTAATATAGACATGACAATGATAATTCTCTTGTGAAATATAATTTTAATAAATAATTTATTTTGTGATTCACTCATTTCTCAGATAGATTCTTTTTACTTGTTCAAATAAAAGCACTTCATTTAAAAGTGCTTGCAAATTTTACAGAAACATTTATTTCTAAGTTAGCTAACATCTGTTACATTCAGAAGATATGATGTCATCATATGGTTTGTTCCCACTGATTTGACTATTTTCAAACCAAGTTTTCAGTCATTTCTTCAATATAACAATCGTATCACAAGGGCTGTTCTAAATTTGAGGTTTTTTAAGGTGGGCCTTTTATGGAAGTGGGAGGCTGTGATTATGTATTTTTCATGTAATACTGAATATATTAAAGACTAATTGGAAATTAGATTGTCTTCTATTCCTTGCTAAATTCAAGAACTTAATGCAGTTTTGCAAATTTTAAGTCTTTTCCTGTGAAACTGTTTTATGACAGTTGTTCCAAAAATATTTTCAATGTACATGAATTCTTTCCGCTGTCATACAGTTATTGGTGTAGAAAGGGGAGTTTGTACTTGTGTTCTGCAGTTTGTATCTGGTACTAAAAGCTGAAACCAGGCTGTCATTTTAATAAATGAATAGTTGTACTCAATCAGATTATTATTAAAATTACTTTTCGTTGTGGTGCCTGCTATGCTTAAGTTTGTATCAGTTTCCCATATAAAGTTTATACTCAAGTTTTAACACTAGTGGATGCAGGCTGAAATTTTAATCTTTTTAAATTAAATTAATTTTCACTTGCTCTGGCATGGCAATTCAACATGCCTGATTAAAAAAAGAAAAACTTCCATTAAGTCATCCTACTCAGGGTTTTACTTAATCTTTTAAAAGTAGTAAAAAAAAGTGTTTAAGCAAGTGAAGTGCTTTAGAAAAAAACAACAAAGTTGGGACATGTTAATACTGTTGCTTAAGATTTATGAATGGAATAGTGCCATAAGGACATTAGTCACATTTTCTTCCAAATATTTGAGGATTTGGATGTAAGAAAGTACCATTCAAATTTAATGTTTTTTAGGATGATATATATGAAGTATAAAGCAAAGAAAAAAAAACCAAACCCTGTACATTATGAAAATAAGTGGTAGTAGATCTGTGGAATATTAGTGATATGTTTCTTAGCAAGTGGAAGAAACTTGCAAAGTATTTGACACATAGGAAATAAGCAAGCTTGATTTGTTTGGTTTCTCTTTTAATTTTAGAAGCAGATTCGAATTAGAAATAAGAGTTTCATCACTATTATGGGATAATAATATCAGTATGAATTAGAAATACTGTCATGGAATGTGGAATTCTTTTGTAGATGCTTCAGTAATGGAGCTAGATATCCTAAAAGAGGAGTAAAACAGCTACTATGAGGATTCTGTATCATGAAGTTTATACGAAATAGTTAAAATATACATTGATAATCTGGTGAAGTTTCAAGTGAAATAAACTGATTGCAGCTTTCAAGTGGTTCAGGCAGGCACTGAAATAGGTAATGGTTATATCAGTAAACAGTAAATTAGTTTAACTTGGTCTAGGGAGATAAAATGCAGGCCAAGAAAGTTCTACTTAGATATCATGAAAGTTCCTTGTTGTTTTTATTAAGTGGGTGAAAATCCACAATTATAGTGGTAATAAAGAATTTGTAGGAGGAGTAAAAGGGGTGGGAGAGCGGGGAGTGGATGGACACAGGATGCATCTAGGGGAAATATTAACAGTAAATAACTTTCTAGAGTGTTTAGTTTTTGGAATGTAGGTGTGTGTTTGGGTTTTTTTTTTTTTGGTGGGTGTTTTTTCCAAAAATTTTTTTTTTTTTTTTTCCTCAGAAGTGTTCACTCTTTCTTGGTGTTGCTCCTGTTGAGTTGACAGTTAAACCCTCACCAGTGTTTCTGACAGAACAGAGCTCTCAAAGCTCTCAAAGTTTAGGATTAAGTGCTTGATTTTAATGTATTGGATTAACTATTGTGACTGCAAGCAGGAGGACTTGGCTAGTGAGGATGATAATAAGATTTAGATGAGTCTTTGGTTTATAATAGCATGGCAGGGGTTTTTGGGGGTTTTTTTTTTGTTGTTGTTTTGTTGGTTTTTTTTTTTTTAAAGCACTTTAACAGCAAAAAGGTTAAGCTGAGTATGACATGCACATGAACAAGGAAAACTGAACTGTATCTGAACTCTTGCTTCTAATTCCACACAAAGTGTTTGAAATCAATTGAGGAAATTGAAACCTAAATTTTTAGTTTGACTTGTGGTGACTATCAGTTATATAAAATACAGTCAGTATATTAATGCTTGAAAAGAAGTCCAGGAAACTTTTAGTGTGGTTTTAAACTTCAGTTAGAAAGCTGTAGCAGCTTTGCCTTCTGATATCATTTTAGAATAATTATTTTTAGAGGCAAAGCTGCTGCTTTCTACCTGCAGTTTTTGGTTTAAGAATTTAAAATAGGAGCAAATTAGTAGCAAACAGTGTTTCTAATGAAGAACATACATTGTTTAAATCACAGGAACTTGCTAGATTTTGTAGCTAGTTAAGAATGAAAATTTAGTGATTTTATGTTAAATTGGACATGGAGCTTTCATTAGCTACCTTCATATTCCTTACAGGTTATTATATTAAATTTTACAGAGCTCCAGAAGTAAATGTCTGTGTCTAAAGTAGTAGTCTTCCAGTTTGGCCAGCATTTTTAGAAATAAGTGGGATGTTTTGCTTTCACATTTTCTTATGTTGGTAAATGTTTGATATTTTAACTGTCAGTCTTCAGTGGAAGTTTACAAATTTAAACAACATACTGCATGAACCTTTGTAGCTTTGCCTTGCTTTGTTGTGATACTAATGTAAAGAAATCGTAGGGAAAAAACGTTAATACCCTTATATCTGAAATGGTTGAGAATTTATGGAAGGTTTGAACCCCAGACTTCTGTGACCACCTTCAACAATATTTGAAAGTAAGACAAGTGTTTTATGGGGAAGGAAATCACAATGCTCATAATTTATAGAATTAACTTAGAATTGAAGAAAATAAACTGGAAATTGTTTGCGTATCTGTTGAAATTCTTACTGCAACAACTTTTTGCCAGTACTTCCCCCCCCCCCCTCCATGCACACATAATGAGTTGCTTTGAGAACGTGTTCAATCTTTTGTTCCTGACATTTGTTTCAAGGTCAGTGAATAAGGCTTGCCACCTGTAGGTTTCATTTGATGGTAATTTTGCATTATTAGTTAGTCTCAATTGACTGGTCTTAGAAGAAATTGAATTTTTATTACAGTTATTGATATAAGTTACAGGTGGATGAAGGGGTAGAAGAAGAATGCGTTGAAGCATTAGGATTTTCATTTCATTTCATGGTCAGATGGAGTAGGAGAACCACCTGTACTGTAAAAATTATTTGACTAGTATTTGAGAGCTGGGGAAAGCTGTTGTGTACAGTTTAGTCATTTAGGACATTTTTCCTATTCACTTGCCATCATTTAAACAGCTATCATAATGATGGCACAGCAGCATGAAATACACTAAATACTGTCTTTCTGGTCATGACAGATTCCTTAAGATAAGGCTAATAAAGGCAAGGCTTGCCTATTGGTTTCTTATATGTTCTCATACAAAATGCAATGTATGTATCTGTGACTTCAAAAAAGAAAATGCTTTCTGCCCCATGTCTTCAATTCAGGTTTTCCTTCTAAAATTATGCAATTATAACTAAGCAACAGATATGAAAGCAACTTACTGAGAATGTATTGAGAGGAATTTTATTTTTAATGCTCACATGAATTAAAAAAAGCTGTCTTGTGCTTGGGACAGTTACAGGCTTTGGTATGCATACAGGTAATGAATTCAGTTTAAGGTAAGTGGGTGCTAGCTTTCTCTCAGTAAGATACTTTGTTTAGCAGAAGACCTTGTATATCCAATGTAGCATATTGTAAATGCAGAATAATAGTAATAGTTACGTGCAGGTGCATATGCAAACAATCATAGCTTTTTCTGACTTGCACTTCTTCTGGAGAAAGAAAACAGGAGAGAAAAACTTTTAGTAATGGTTTTGGCTTACAGATTTGTATTTCCATTTTTAGTTATGCAATTTTAACATCTTTTGTTAATTTTCTGTGTGATGAAGGAAGTTTTTTGATGGGATCTTGCGAATTAAGGCAAGAGTCTGAAAACAAGCCCTAATTTTTAAAGCGCAACACTTTCTGTTCTGTTACCCAGATTTCGCACATATTGTGGAAGGATAGCAAGTTCTGTCTGTCAGCTGCATACTGCTAACCTTGACCATATGCTTTCTATAGTAAATGTGAAGTAGCCTCTTCCTTTTTCACATGTAAGTGGATAAGATACCATAGTTAGCTTGCATTTGTTGCATGATGCTATGGGTTAAAAGGGTTTATGCAGGGAGATGATGTGGTGAAATTGATTTATAGGAATTTTTTTTATGTGACAAAGCCTGTTGTATAGCAAAGCTATCAAAGCTTTCAGTGTTACTAAATGAATAATAAAAAATTTGCATATGCAAGAAGAAATGTCAGGTTTCTCAATATATTGTAAATATGAGAATGTTATCTGTCAACACCTATGAAACTGCTCAAAAAGACTGAGTGCTTTGTGTTATCTGTTTTGTTTTGCAATGCTTTTATCTTTCCAAATTAAAGTAGTACTTATGTTTTTCTCTTGATGCTGAAATTCTAAAGCTGTGTTCTCACTTGGGGGTTCTTTTTGTGGAGGTTGTTCTTGAAGATTTTTGTGAGCAAAATAGAGGAAATGACTGGATTTTGTTGCAGAATTAGAATGCTTTGTAATGTTCTAAGTTTCAAGGAATCAGTTAAGGTATTATGTACCTTTAAGCATTAGGTAAAAATAACCACTTTGACGTTAATATTTAAGTTTTAGTATGAGTGCTTAAAACACTTCTTTTGAAAATACTGGAAACCTATCCAGCTATGTTAACTTTGAAGTCTACTTTTTAATTCCCTGACTCCAATGGCAGCCATTTCTGACATTCTATTATAACCATATTTGTGGTTATAAATTCTGTATTTCTTTTTGTATTGCCAGTTCTGGCCATTTATAATGTAGTAAAAAAATAGTTCAAAAAAGTGTGCAGACACTTGAATTGAAACTTAGAATAAAGTTTCATAAGCTCAGTTACATGATTCATAAAATTCTGGACGTTGGTTTCTGTCTCCAAAGGCTGCAAGAGCCTACGTCTTTGCCGATTACTTTACTTAGATGCCAGATTTTATCACATGCCGCGGGACATTGCTGTCTTGGAAGTGTTTTGCACTCATGTCGTCTTCAGGCTCTTTGGGCTTCACAAATGAGACTTCCCTGTGTCGTAGCTGCTGTAGGGACCCAGTCCAAGTGGAAATCAAGATACAGCAGGATTTCTGTCTTGTGATTATTATATAATATTAGGATTTTGAAATAATAATTTCAAAATGAATACTTTTCCTGTAAATTGGTCTCTTCATTGTATGTTAAAGTATACGTGATTTACGGAGTTATGTCATGCTTTGATAGTTTGCTGAGAATCTTAAAGATCTTCATTGTATAAAAGCAGATTGAAAGAAATTACTGCTTGCCTGAATATTTAACAAGTGAAATATCAATCAGTGAAAAAGGTATTTTGTAATCATTCAGTGTAGTACATATACTTTTATTTAAAAATAATTTCAAACATCTGTATTATAATCTTTATGTGTACAGGTATTCACAAAATTTTCTGTTTTCCCTGACAAGATGTGCTTTTAAGTCTGTATCTTAAAATATTCAGTAACATTTAATTTTACTATGAAAAGAGGGGAGGAGCTGGAAATTGAAATACGGCTTTGTACAACTTTGCTGAGTACCTTTTATTATTTATAGATTCATTGATGCAGTAGTATAACAAATTTTGAATCTATTCTTTTATGTGAGAAAATTGTTTACTTATTCCACACACTGCTTATAAGTAGTAAGATTGAGTAATGAATTTAGTTAAGTTAGAACTCTGGACTTCAGCAGTGATGGTATGAGGGAAGAGCTTAAAGAGGCTTTCATATCCCAGGTATGAGTTTGTAAGGGAATTGTAAAAATTGTATTTTTATCTGGCTAACCCATTTTAAAGAAATTTTGCCCATAATGTCAATGTTTGGTACTTTGAATACATGTAAGATAGAAATTAGATGCAAGTTTATTACAATGACTTTAGTGCCTACATTCTTAAAATTGGGGGGGGGGGGTGTTTCTGGCATTTTGGTTTTCTTTTGGGGTTTTGTTTTTGGTTTTTTTTTTTAATTGTAGAATATGGGGGTTTTGCTTGTGTTGGTTTTTTTTGAGAATAAATTTTTATGTATATTGTCTCTGGAAACCTAATTCTGAGGTTCAGATGTCTAATGTAGGTGCTTTATATGCCTGAATGAGAAGCCTAATATTGCGACATGGGAATATCTCTTCTAGTTTAATGAGTTTATGTATGAGTTTCAGAAATATATATCATAACTTTTCTTAACTTTCTAGTTGGTTTTGGGGTAGCAATGCACAATATTTTTGTTGTTCAGGTAGTTCTGTTATGATTTAGGTCTTAAATCCACAGCAGCATGATGGTGATAATCCTATATATTTTGATGGTGTTAGAAGATAAGGCTAATTATATATTTTTTTTTTTTTTTTTTGGGTGGGGTGGGTGGAAGGCTTTTGCCTTCATGCCTTTTGTGAATCTACTTGTAAAGCACAATCAAGATGTTGAATAACCTGTTTCTGTTAGGTAAAATGGGTAAATAGGGCAACTCCTGACTTTGGAGACTGAGGTTGGTTTCTTTTAGTGAAAGTCTCAATAGCCTTAAATAGCCTTAAGTAAAGCAGTATTTTAACTGAAATGAAATGGCAATGGAATATGACCAGTACCTCTGCCAAAATACACATTCTGCAATCGACAAAGAAACAAAGATAGTAATTAATTGTAGAAAGATACTCAATTTATATAACCTACATTACATATGTGCTTGAAGATCTTTTGAGTTAGTATGTTTATTAAATCTTTATAAAATTATATAGAAACATAAGTTAGTGGGTTTGAGAGAGAACTGTCACAATACCTGGCAGAGAAATCAGCTGGAATATTGGTCATAATTATGTGGCATCACACTGACGAGAACTGAGCTAGCTCTAGGAAGTTAGAGAAGCATCTCAAGTAGCATCAATCTAGTAATGTGATACTTTTCTTGGATTGTTAGTCTTCTATCTCAGTACTTGTGGTGGTCTTGCTACTGAAGATGCTTTATTCTTAATGAGTTAATATCTGGTATCTCTCCATAGCACTTCAGTGTGCTGTGTAAAGATAACTTTTTACGTATCGTCGCAAAATCGAAAATGTCATGTTTGTTGAACAACACAGATGTATTCATAACCTATTTCCATTTTGCAACAAATCAGGTGAGGAGCCAGGAGGGGTAGCCAAGAAAAAAACTAGAGTCAAAGGTATTTTTAATGTTCTTTTTCTTGTGGAACTTTATGCAGATAATGATGTCTGAAATGCATGCACATTGCAAATACAGATTGCAGGTTATAATAATGTTTACTAATACTAGCTATGTTGGCTAAATGTTGTCTAATAGTACAGCAAACTATTATTCTTCCCATTTTTCATTGTTTTGGTGGTGTGTTTTTACTACTGATTGTAATTTAATGGCAATGTGAGTGCTTTCCTAACTAGAGATTTTGTTTGTGCAGATTTACTTTTACAACAGTTGTTTTATTTGGATTATAAGTAGTTTATGGTAACTTCATATTCTGCATGTGTTAAAAAAAAAATAATCTGATATTTGTACAGTTTTTACTCTGTGTGAAATCCTCCATTAGTTATCTTTCATGAATACATAATACTATTACATATCGTAATTGGACTTGAGCACCTTAATTTCTACTCAAGTGTGTACTTGAATAGTTTCATCTATTTCTTTCTCATGGAAGGAGACATTTAGGTAAAATTCAATAACTTCCCTTTTAATATTAT
Source organism: Strigops habroptila (assembly GCF_004027225.2). Taxonomy (NCBI): domain Eukaryota; kingdom Metazoa; phylum Chordata; class Aves; order Psittaciformes; family Psittacidae; genus Strigops; species Strigops habroptila. Next base: position 37,162,335 of record NC_044277.2, read on the forward strand.
TGCAGGATTGATTGCAGTGATGAAACTTAAAAATTTTCCAAAAGCTTAAAGTAGGATAGCTTGCAACTAATTTATGCCATATATTTAGTTATAATTACATTTCTGTACAAACAGGACATAATGGTCTAAATGTTTCGGTGCAACAGAGAGACTAAGAAATCTAATTAGCCTTAGCAAAACACCAAGGTACCAGATGTTGTTCAGGTACTTAATTTCTTAGATATGCTCAGCTATTTCCACACAACATGGCAGTATGTAAAGAGCACAGTCTCTTTGTTGCACTAAAGACATTTAAACTTTAATGTGATTTTTGTAGCAACATGTGAAAAATGCACACTCTTCGTAATATAAAGTCTCATTAAGGAAAAAGTGCATTTCCTGGGGGAAGCTCTCATGCTCATATATGAATGTGACTTCTCTTTACATTTTCCATGTAAGCTGAAATTTTTAGCATTTGTTCCACATTGTGCTTGGTATGACTTGGTTGCAAATTGCTTGTTTCTAAGAATGTAATAAATGTAATTTAACAAGTCATTCCTGAGTTTTTGATTATTTGTCAGTGTTCAATATAAGAATGAAGAAATGGTATGATACAGTGCAAATGCTTTATACCAAAAATCAGTTGGAAGGAAATATGATGTTATTTCTTTTAGTCTGAGCTGTGTGATTGAATTGTTCATTCCACAGAAATGTTACACAGTGGTTAGAGGCAGATGTTACAGGAGAAATGTCACTTGCCTGCTTTTTACCTCAAAGACTGCGCTTTCTCTCAGAAGTCTGAACAAAAATAGAGCTGTTGTATTTTATATGTAAAATATATAATATGGGAGTATTAATTTTAAAATGAAATGTGAATACTAAATTTAAATCCAATAAAAATGCCACATACAGAGATTTTATGGAAAAATTTATACATTTTATATATTTTTATATTTTTTTTTCTCCTTATTCTGGAGAATGCTGCTGATACTGACACATTTTTGAAACTATGGGCAAAGTGGAAGTAAATATTAAACATCTAAATTCCAAGGATGTTGTTCTGACTGTTCTTCAGATGTATTACCTAGATACCATGTCACAGCCAAATGTGATTTGAAATAGAGAAAATAAGCACAAGGGATACGACTCCAAAAGTAAAACAAGCAAAAAAGTACTACTGGTAACACTACATATGTAAAAGCAAAAATGTAGGATTTAATTTACAGTTGTTATTTTGGTTTCACGGAGTATGTGTGAACCAAGTAAACTTTTTTGGAGTTCATTTAATTCAGCAGGACATTGCTGTTTCTTCTGACTTATGGTGTACTTATTTCTTATTTTTGTAAAATATATACTTCAGATACGTTTTTAAGTCTTGGCTTAATCAGAGGTAACAATGTCAGAAAAAAATACATTTGTGTTGTTAAAACACTTGCATTTGTAGTTTTAGAAAGTCAAGGAAGTGGGGGAAAGAATTATTTTGGTGATGCTCTTGACACTTCTAGATCCTACCATTATAGGAACTGTAGAAACTGTTGTCAAAGAGTCAAAATTTACTGTGACTTTCATGCTTACAAACAAAACTGATTTTAGCATTCTGCACAAGTTAGTTAACAGTAAGCTAATAGAGGCATGGTTTTTACTAGATTAATGCTTTATTTGGATGCAGTTGCAGTAAGCTGAGGTTATTTATTGGCTGGCTGCATGTTGTGAGATATTGCTAAAAGTCAAAACTAATTATTTAAATTGCTTAAAGCTGAAATAATTATACAAGTTTAAATTGGCATCTAACAAACATTAAGTAATAATTGAATCAAGCTTTTAGATGGTTGTTCATAAGATGTTTTCTGATCTAAGAATGGTTCTCTTATTGAACATTTCCTCTCTTTTAAATGAAAAACTAAAAAGTAAAAGAAGCTATTAAAGAACCACTCAAGAAATTGAGGGAGAAGCAGGAATCCAAGAAGGAGGATACCAAAGATGAGGAAGAAAGAAAGAAAACCAGGAAAGGAAAAGATGCTACTGATCGAAAGGACAAGAAAGCTGTTGATACGAATAAGTTAAAGAAAGATTCTGACAAGGCTAAAAGAGACGGAGAAAAGGAAAAAAGCTTAGACAAAAATGTAAAATCCAAGGAGGCTACAAAAAAATCAGCCAGTGAAAAGGATGGTACTAATCAGGTGGGAAAAGAGAAAGGAACAAAAAAGATAGCTAAAAACCCATCCAAGGAAGACAAGAAAGAGAAGAACTAAACAGAGTATCAGTTCTGCTACTGAGGAACAGACCTGAAGAATGAGAAATTCAGCATATTTATATGAATGTGGTAAATACGGCAATAAGAACAGAATATTTTCTGGAAATAAGTGTGAAAAAAGGCTATATGTAATAATTCTTTTAAAAACTATTAAGCGTGTTCTTGCATTGTAAACACAGTAAATAAGGTCTTCTATGAATCTCAAATATGTACATATGTGAATATTCCTGCGTAACAATGTGTATTGAAAACAATCAAATGTGAAATCAATGCAAATTACTTCAAACATACTCTGAATCTCTTGGGTTGTTTTGCCCTTTCATTGTTTCCTCATATTAAAATGCTATTTTCTTGATGTGGAGATGAAAATGTAATGTTGTATATCAAAGGCAAGTTTAAATGCAGCATTAAGAGGATTTTCTGGACACCTAAAATGGAAACTCAGAGCAAAATATATTTCTGTTTCATAAAAACAACCAAGAGGAGTATTAATGGAATGTATTGTCATAGGAACCTAGCAAATAAATGTAAATTATTCCCTGCTAAACTTTTTTTCCCCTAAGTAAGCTGAGAAAACTATTTTGTACACACTCAAACCAAACTTTAGTGTTGTGTTGATTTGAGACTTCAGTGTCTACTCAACCAAAACATTGCAATACTTTTGCTTATTGATCCTGTGACAATATGTTCTGCTTTGTTCCTTTATTTACTTATTTTTTAGCTATCTTTAGGTCTGAAAACTTAATTCATTGTCACTTTTCAGTTAGCTGTGTCCTGATTTTTCTGAGTTTCCTAAGCTTCTGGTAATGAACATTTCTGAAAATTAGGCCATCCATTTAACCATTGATGGATATTGTTGGATTCCAGTCACATTTTAAGTGATGCACTACTTACTACTCCTGTATTCTGGTTGAACTTGATTAGAGAACAGCTTATGTATTTTTGCAATTACTATTTTCTTAAACCAACACTTTTCAAGTACATGATACTTCTATAATCAAGCTCCTGTGTTAGTTTGCTCTTAGAATTCCTGTATTTTTAGCACAAAGGAATGATTTATCCAGCAGTCTCATTAAAATAAACAAAGTTATGAAACATTTCTGCAGAGATATTTTAGTATGTTATTGAATCTATACTTGCTTTCATGTTTATATGGGAAAGGAATATACTCTAATTTTACCAGACAAATAGTATTGCTTGGTATATTGAAATATTACTTGCACAATAAAATTATGCAAGATTCAGAAGGAAATTTGTAATTAAAATTGAATTTATTATTATATTGCAGTATCATTTTAAAGAAAAAGGAGTGAAATTGAGCATGAGTATGTGTATGTGGGTGGTGGTGTAAGATTAGAGTCCTGATGGTTGATTCTGTTCCTGGTTTTGCTTAAATTTTGTCTGTAGCAGTTGGCAATACACTTACCTCAGACTTCCAAAAAAGAACATACATATATCTGTGTAAGATGCTTTGATCGCTACAGATATAAAAAGTGGTAGGGTAAGATCTAATCTTGAGGGTTTTTAGAGGAAACTTATGAAAAATAGTTCAAATGAAAGCTGTAGAAAGTAGTGCTGTAGCTTAAGATTCTAGCTGTGATATTTAACAGATTATATACTGAGCTATTTTCTAAATATTTATATATGTGTGAAGAAGGAATGAAAAGGCGTGTGTTATGAACGTTGTAGTGGTTAGCAAAAAATGACAGAATGAAGATCTAATAAATGCACTTGCATAAGGAGCATTCTTTTTTAGGTTTTGAAGATGATATACATGTTTATTAATCTTTGGTCGGATAAGTGCTAAGATAGATATTTAACAGAGGAGCACTCAAATCACACTTAAGAGTGGTGGCACAGTGGTATAGTGCGCATCACTTTTTATTTTCTCCCCTAACGGGACAGAAGTAACTGTCTGGGCGTGAAATTTGGAATGAGTTGCCTTTCTGATTAACATATTATTGTATCTGTGACCCAAAGTTAATCTGGTCCTAAAAAAAGTTTTGTTGGTTGGTTTTTTGGTTTTGGTTTTCTTTTTTCCCCCCCCCCCCCGGTTGTTTGGGGCTTTCCCCCCCCCCCTTTTTAATTTTTGTTTCATTTTATTTAAGCAGCACACCAGGCTATATGGATAGCTACACAATAAAATGAGGTTTTTGCCCCAGAGATCTGTTGTGGTGGTGTGTATCTCCATGAAATAATACTGTTATTAAACTTAACATAGCAGCTTACCACATAAGCTCAAAAAATGCACCACACAAGTAGAAACTGAGTGCAACTTTATTTTAATAAAAATATGAGAGAAAATAGTATCTTGCAAAAAGTAAATGACTTAACGTATTACATACTTGACAGGGTTGAATAAGAATTGTTTATAAACACATCATGGATATGTATAAAAGCCTGAAAGCAAAGTCAAGAAATGTGCAAGCAAAACAAAAAAAATACTCTTTCTAGTCCCTTTCCTTTCACAACACTCTAAGTGGTTGTTGGCTGTGAAATATTATCTTTTGAAATACTTTGAATCCATTTATTCATGAAGCAAAGCAAGTGGTTGTCCAGAATTAGAGATGCGGGTTATCAGATAATATGAGGTGTTATCAGATAATATGACTTAAAGAGGTGTATATGTAAGGGAACCGTATTTTGAAAGCAGCTGGCTGTTTCTATGCTTAGAGGTTCTGAAGTGTGAGGCAGTGGCTAATAAAAGTAACTAGGTTTGTCTCAATATGTGGTTAAAGATGATTGTAGAAGGAAGTAACTTCTTACTCTTGTAACCATTAATATTACTGCAGTAAAAGATTAATGCAAGTCTTCATAATATTTTTTAATGTTTCAGAGTATTTTTTAATGATACAAAGAAAATAGGCAAAAAAATTAGTCTAAATTGGGTGCTTTTATATATATATATATATACTTTTTTTTTCTTCTGATCTTGATTCCATAGTAGTGGACTCTTAGTTACTGTACTTCTAGATACAGCCTAACTACTTATCTTCATGTAATTTAAGTAATATAAAAAGGTGTAAATAGAATTAATCCTTTTATTTCTGTTCCCATTATTTATATAGAACAGTAGAATAAATATATGTTTTTCTCACGATGCATAAAATAATAAAATCTCTCTAGTTTACACAAAGTTGTTTTGAGGCATACTAGTCCTATTGATATTGAGATATGTTTGACTCCGGTACAAATATGGCAATTAAAAAAAAAACCCCAACCAAACAAACCTAACTTTACTGACTTGAAATATATTACTTTTTCCACTTAAAGTTACTTTTCCAAGATTGTTAGCAGTCCAGGAGTGTTTATTATAGTGTAACCTCTGCTTTCTTAAATATTATTTTTCTATTGATTTCTGTACATACGGCTTGCGAGAAACTAGTTTGTTTGGGGCAGCATGTGTGTTTCAGAAAGTAGTTTTATCTTAATTGACATTGGAACTTAAATATGAACCTTGGAAAAATGGTGTAGGATTATAGGAGAATTCCGTTTGGAAGGGACTTCAGGAGATCCGTATTCCAACATCCTGCTCAAAATAGGGTCATCTCAGAGATATGACCAGGTTACACTGGCCATTGTCCAGTGTGGCCTTTAAAACCTCCAAGGATGGTAATGTATAACCTCTCTCTGCTGGTTTTTTCCACTGATTTCACTGTCCTCATGGGGCAGTGTGTGTGTCTAAGTTTGGGTTTGTTTTGTTTTTGTTTTGTTTTTGTTACACCCAGTCTGAATCTTTGTTGTTTTAAGTCTTGCTTGAAACCTTCCTGAAGAATAGTTGAGAGGAGGATTAGGCTAATAGCAATACAGTCTTTCTTGAGGATGTGTCTTAAAATGTGGCATAATCTTTCAAAGCTACTAATTATCTCTTACAAGGGTGTTGATCATTGCTGTTACTGGTTGCTTTCTTTTCATTGTGTTTTGATCTAGAAAGACTGTAGTATATAGAAGTAAGTATCTTAGTGGTAAAATGCCGTCAGTCTCATTTTTTTCTCTAGTAATTTAGTTGTCAAAAGAAATTGGAGATTGAGATAATCTTATTTGACTTTCTGTCCCAAGAGAAAACAGCGAGAAAAACCTGTTTCCTATTTTTCTTCTGGATACTGAATTGATGTTGAGAATAGCATAGTCATTTGTTCAGTTACTTTGAAATAAAGGCAAGTGCTTAAATTTCTGTTCCATTTTTCTCCTCATTATATGTTAGTCTTAAAAACATACTTTGTTATCTGAATACACTTTAATCTTTGAATATATCACTGTATATAAGGACAGCTGTTTAATTGAATACATTTTGGAGAGTTTTAGCATCAGTTAATTTAATTGAAACAGTTTTCTTAGTTTATAATTGAATAAGATCAAAAAGAGCGTGAAGTTAACTTTATAACTGAAAAATGCAGGCCTTAAAGAAACATCTGTCCCAGCACAGCCAATATCACCAGCATCTGAGGAGACCATCCAGCCTGCTGCGAAATCATATGTTGAATCAGGTAAGGCCTTTTGTAAACTAAACTAACTCATTGTGTTATTTCTTTGGGTAGAAAAAGAAATCTTTCATTGATTTTATGTGTTGCTGATCCGCTTCAATTGATTTAATGGGAATCACTGTTGATAACTTTATATAAATCACTGACCATGAAAAGCTTATAATTTAAATGTATAGAAGGCACTCTTGTCAGCTCTCATGGTTATCACTGGAACCGTATCACATCAGAATAACTTTCTGCTGATGCACTGTTGTGGTTTTGATGTATATGCAACAGTATACCCAGTCAGAATAACAGCAAATTCTCCACCTCAAAAAACCCCAAACCAACCAACCAAACCTAAAACTAACAACCAACTTCATAAGATTAATCAAATATTCACTTTTCCACTAAAATCAGTCGTATGTCATAAATACAGTAAATAGGAAAAAAATCATTTAAACATTTTAAAATCCCCATGGTATTAGTAAAATTCATTAGGTTGAAGAGGAATTCAAGAAAAAAATGTTTTTATATGTCAGAGATCATATATGTGATTTGCATTTTTGTGTTATTCAGAGACTACATGTTTTCTCCTGTTCTTTGAAAAGGCTAATCCTACTTGATGTTTATGTGAACCTAACACAACCCACAAATGTTGAGCATATGGTCAATAAAATAGCATATAGAATTTATTTTTAAAAGACTTACATTACTTAAGTTACAATTTATAAAATATAGAAAGTTAAAAATTTTGTTTCTTTCCACCCCGTAACTGGTACCATTTTGGATTGTTATTTGAAAAATGCAATTATGATTTGATTTTGTGCTGTTGGGTTTCTCAGTGTTAATTTCAGGACATTTATATGAAAGCAACAATTCGTACAAATTCCTGTTGTGTCCTGGGCTGGGTGTGTTAGCTGGTAATAACTTGACCCTGAAATCAGTTTATCATTTATTCTGGTGTGACTTGATACTGTAATGTTAGTATGTATTTTACCTGTTCATGAAGCCAACAAAATCCTGCTTCTGCAAGTGACATTTTGTTGACTAATGTGACATGCTAGTGCTGCTGCCTAAATTGTAGGAAAGTAATGGATGAAAGTGCTAGTAAAATAATTACTTTGAAAAAGAGTTCTTGATTTGAATAGTTATCTGAAGTTATTAATGTTACTGCCACTGAGAAAAATATATGTGCAGAGAATGCAGTGTGGATAAATTCTTCTGATTTATCTTTGGAATGAATTTGGTATTATTGATGCAATACTTCCCATACTGGAGAGTAAGCAAACCCAAATTATTTTTTGTAATGGTGTGAGTTGCAGAGGTTCACCAAGTCAATCTCTGTAGAACTTTATTGAATGGAATAAGAACTTTATGGGGGCTACTGAAAGCTGCAAGCCTTGACCTAATGTTTAGATTTTGCCTTTTGCACTTACCTTCACTGCAATTTATAATCCTTTTAGAGCACAAGAATGCTGACGTAGAATTGGAAGAAGAAATTCAGTCTGTTCTTCATGAAGCTCTCCATTCCCAGCCTGGTAATGCATTAATGCTTAGAAATCACTGAAGAATTTATAAAGCCTACTATAGGCTAGACTCTAGAAACTCAGAGTTTGGTTTTGGTATGTATTTTAAGTACTTTTGCCTGCACGAAACATTCTAATCAGCTAATTTGTTATTTTCAAGAGAATACAGGAAGTTCAGTCACAAATCCTAAAATCACTCTTCCCTAGGGGTGTTTGGCAGCGTAGCTCAAATCAGTCACTTGAGAAAAACTTCCTCAAAATACTGGGTGGAGTGCAAGAGTAGGTAAACAGATATGGCTTTTACTGTGGGTGAAGAAGACACTGCCAGGTCAGTGCAGACACTTTGGGTTTATATTGCTAAAAGGTGCAGACAAGTCATCTGTCCCCATGCCCTTTGGGAACTAGTTGAAAAACATGAAGGGTGTGCTGAAGACCAAATGTTTGCTAGTAATAGAGTTTACCAGAGTACATATTCTCTAACAATCTGTATTATTGATTAGGAGAGAGACATGAAGATGTAGATGAAAGTTTAAATGAACAATGGCAAGTGAAGGAAGAAATACGTGGAGAAACACTTGAAGCTCCTACAACACATGACTTGCTCACAGAATTAGAGAATGAAATATCAGAAGCATATGAAACACCAGATTCAGTTCAGAAAGGTATGGAAATGACTAAATACAATGAAAATCAAATTTTGCTAAAAGTAACAACAGACAAATGGAAATGTCTCACTAAAAATTTGATTGATAATTTCTACTTGCAGTAGAGACTTAACAAATGTCAACTACAGCAAGTATTATTTAGAAAAATATTTTTAAAATCAAAATGAGATATTTTAATGCCTTGAGTTTTGGAATCCAGAGAACTATATATTATTATTTAATTATTGCTATATTGGCTTTCAACCAAACAAATTCTCTTCCCAGTAAGAGAGACTTCTGTAATATCTGTATAGAGTCTGCATCTGGACTTTCTAGTTTATCAAACTAAATTTTGAGGGTTTTTTAGCACAGCCTTTTACAGACACTTTGTCTCATTCTACTTCTGTTGTGGTTTAAGCCACTCTAATGTGGCTCTCTAAGAGAATGTTATGCATGAACTATATTGTAAATCCTGCTGAGAACATAACATTTTATAAGAAGATGCTCATATCCTGCTGCCGTGGGGCACTGACAGGATGATAAAAATTGTTTGTAGTCAAAATAATAAAGCAGAATCATATGATCTAAATACAACTTAGGGAAAAACGTTTCTGAATGCTTTCTAGATGTACTACTGAGAATTTTACATGGATCTTAATACCTCTTTTTTGAAAAATTAATGTAATGGATCATCTAAAAGTTTTGATTGCTAGAAATACACTGGGATTCTTTCTTCACAACTGAAGTAATTAATTTCAGTTTGTCTGTTATACTTTCTTGTTTCTATGTCTCTTTTATTCATCCACAGTGCAAGTTAAAGTAGGGGAATAGAGGGGAAATTAAAATCCCAATTATTTTAAATCTTTAAAATTACTAGTAAGAAGGCAGAGGGAGTATGTTCTACTTCCTTTACATTTACACAGAAATTTCTGTGGAGAGGCATCATTTTTTGAGCAAATGTATGTAGTTTATATGTGTATACATATTCTCAGTATCTTAGAATTATAGAATGGTTGGAGTTGGAAGGGACCTTAAAGATCATCTAGTTCCAACCCCCTGCCGTATATTAGAATAAAATCTTTCAATCTATATACATATCTTGCTGACGTTAGAAATTTTCTTAAAATTTCTGCTTAGATATTTGATTATACTTACATAAGATTATGTGATATTCTGTTGTAGGGTTTGCAGTATCATACAAGGATTTACGAAATTTAAAATTTTGTAAATACATGTTTGTTTCTTAGACGCTGATCTTTTGGAAGACGACCTTGGAGCAATGGAGCCTGAACCATATGAAGCACCAGGTATAATTTTGTTTTTCCAAACTTGGTAATGTTGGTTTTCTGCCTAAACATAGCAAATTATGTGAGAAAGCAAAACAGAAAAAGTTAGACTGGTTTAGGAACAGATAATTTTTAATTTTTTTTTTTTTCTCCGAACAACTATTCTTGATTGTGTTGGATATTTTTACTTCGACTGAGAAGACTGTATCATATTTGCTATTGCACATGGTTCTTAAAAAGAATGATGATGGGTATGGAAACTTTGTCTTCATTGATGCAAAAACTACATTTTACTTTTCTATGTGTTTCTGGCTGTTGTGTATGATTGGGATCTGGATAGGTGAGAGATCTGTGGTTGTACAGTCTAAGAAAGCGAGAATGGGATTTATTGCTTATATTACTATCTTCATAGAGTCTACAATGCTAAGGTTATTCTAGCCTGTTATTCTTGGCATTAGTCGGAAACTTGTGTTCTCATGTGGATCCTGTCACCTTTCAGAAGCATCCAGTTTGTAACCTTTCCTTCAGGACCATTTGTTTCTTTATGGACAATTATACTGTCAGAGTGAGTCAGCACCAAGGACTTCATTCTGAACTAGCCTTACACTGTCTTTCTGCACACCTTCATTCATCTTTAAAGCTTTTGGGAATTTTGCCTGGACTAATCCAGTTAGTTTATTCATCTTCATATTGTGCTTGATATCGCATGCAATGGCATTAGCTCATCTTTCCCATTATAAAGAAACATAAGGTGGATATTACAGTTTCCCTGCTACCTGCCAAGTATTTTCTTCTGGATGTTAATAATGCTTGCTTATGGTACAGGTAGCCTATTCCATTTACATTAGACATTGATTGCTGTTTGGACTAAGGTTCTTATCTTTGGCTCAGTGTTAGTTCTGGACTTTACAGTTCTGTTTGATGCCAAATGCGACAGAAAAATAATTTTCTTAGATGCATCTAAAACTACTTATCCCTGTCTTTGTGGGAGACTACTGCTTTCCAGTTACCAATTTAGAATTTAAGCTGCGATGGCTCCAAGTGAAAGAATAGTTGCTTTACCTTTAGTACCATGCATTGTCAGATGGATCATACTGAGCATATTAATACCATTGCAAAGAATTGTAGTCACAGAGGAAAATAATCCGCATATTTAGCTAGGCAACAACAAAAAAAAAAAAAAGGTAAGTTGCTCTAGATCTGTGATGCCAGAAGTGAATGTACATATTTCTCAAGGTCTGATTTCTGGCTTTTGTCTTCTGTAGATCATCACCAGTAGTCCTCCTGGAGATCAGTAAAGAAGCTCCTTGAGAACTTTGAGGATAGGGGAAGATTGCGTTTTTTTTATTCCTGTTAAAATAATTATTAAAAAATTGATGGAGGCTAATGGTTCTTGTGGATGTAGATTTCATACATAGAGTATAACACATGAATAGAAGAGAGTGGCCCAACTCCTTCCATTAGATTGCCATATGTCAAGTTGCAAGTGTATGTAAGGTTTTAATTTGTCAGTTTTCAACTAAGGACCTACATTTAGCTATTGACAGACACATTATGGACGCAAGTTAAAATAATCAAGTATATAAAATAATTTTATTTCAACAATACTTATTTTTCATATTTAATTTACAGTTTCATATGAATATAATACAGATGTGGAAAATACATTAAGTGATCCAGAAGCTCCAGGTTTGTAAATTTTCATGGCTTCAGGTGACAATATAATGATTTATGCTTATTTTTAAAACATGCTTCGAAGTAATATGTCATATTGACTGTTTCATCACAGTTTTATTTTCAAACAGTTTTTTGAGTAGTTTCAAATAAGCCTGATTTTTGCAACTGTGTTACCATCAGAATTGTGAACACGCCACTCCACAAATCCAGTCCAGAAATACGTAAATATCTTGTTCTGTCAGGAGTCTTCCAGTCTAATCAATGGATTGTGGAAGATCTACTTGTAAATACAAATATGCATGGACTTACTATATTGTGTGACTTACAGTGTAGCTTCTTGAACATGTTTTACAACCCAGCTGGCGCTTTCAAAAAAAACACCATAATATTAACTCAGTACGATTAGTTGTTATTCTTGAGCTAAATATATGATCTTTTAAACTTCTCTTGTGCAATTTAATTGTTGCATGAAAATTTGATTGGAATATAAAATATTAAATATTTTTATTTAAGGTGACGCTGGGTTAATGCTAGAAGATGCTGTGGAACATTATGCAGGTCCATTCCAAAGTCTTATTTCTTTTTATTGAAGTTTCATAAAATTTTGTCCCCAGACCAAGAGAAACAAAAAACCAAACCAAACCCAACCAACAAAAAAAAAAAAAAAAAAAATCCAAAACAAAACCAAAACCCCAAACAAAAAAAACCCAAACAAAAAAACCCCAAACTTCTGGATCTCATAGGTAGCATCAGTTCCATAGTGAGTTACTACATCTGTATTTCTAGTCTGAAAAAATACGAAGACCTGAATGAATATTACTGTAATGTCATCCAAATGGGCAGAATCGTATTTTGAGGGTTAGATTTCCAGTTTGTAATTTAAATTTCATAGAAATGTTTCTGTATGTAAAAAATAATTTGAATTTACCAACAATGTTGAAGTTGGCATGATAAGAGTCAGGAAAAAAGTAGTATCTTTAAAAAAAAAAAAAAAAGTTTGCGAAAAAAAAAGGCAAGTCATAACAGGAGAATTCTAAAATTGTAGAAGTTTTCTGTGTATAGAAACGATCTAAGAATATTTCCATTCTGAATGCTAGGTAATTTGTAGATGAGTTCATGAACTGCGTGAGAAAAGCCGACTTGTAGTGTTTTATCTTTTTTAAGTGTATCTTGCGATGCTAGAAAATGATTGATTTCTTCCTACAAGATCTTTTAGAAATCTTCACCTTTGTTGAACTCTTAATAACTTTAATATAGTATAAAATACTATAGTTTTGATTATCTTTTTTGGTCTGAATAAACCGTACATTATTATTTGTGTGTATTTAATGTCTTAAAATTCAATGATTTTTACATATTTTTTTTTTTTCTTTAAACAGAAGATAGAGTGCACGGCAATTATAATGAAGACCATGGTAAGACAAGTGCTGTACTTAGTGAAATGATAGTATCAAAGTCTTGCATTGATATGAAAGTGAAATTACTTTGTCTTAAAGTTTTCTATGCTGTCACATTACTTCACAAGTTCTAAGTTAAGGTTTTGGGGTTCTTTATGTTCAAATCCCCTGTGTATGTAAACAATCTAAAGCACTAAATCAAGTGTAGAGTATGTGTATAGGTTATATTACCATGTTGGTCCTCTTTAACATACTTTGTGCATATGTGGAATAAGAATGTTGAAGACTTGACATGCCTTTTTCTAATGAAACACTGGCCAAGTCAGCTGTGATTCAGTGCATCTGTTAGCTCAGTGTTACCTTTTCATCTTGCCTGTAACTACCAGTTCTTTGGAAATTACTCCGTTTTAGTTTGATTTGGTTAATGATTTGCTAATAATTGCTGAGACCAAATCAAAAAGTAAATGAGAAGACGACTAGTGGTCACAGTCTTAAAACAAAGGTATGTGGTTGTGAATCCTTCTGTGAAATCCTTCTGGGGACTATCATACTTCAGAAAAATTATGCATATTTTCAAAGTACTCTTGTTTGTTTTCCATGTTTATGTAACCTGAGCAAAGGACAGCAATTCTTAACTTCAGAATATTTCAGAAAGAAAACCTTGAGGTTTATTCTTTGCCATCAGGAAAGAAATTCTGAGATCTACCTTCGGGTTAGAAGTCAAAATCCCATTGAAGGACTTTCAGTGGCCCAAAAGTGTATTTAGACCTTACTGCATGTTTTTCTCAGTGTGCAGAAAAGAGTTATTTGCCTCAGCTATGGTAGCCTTGATGAAATGTGTTGGCTTCAATAGGAAATAGGAAAAGTAAGACAGACCTAGCTTTTTCCCTGGGCTTGTTGTTTACTCTCCAGGAGATACTTATTTTACAATCGGTTCCTAATCAAGAATCACTTCTCTTGTTTCTCACACCTATATATGAATGAGAAGTGCAACTTCTAAGCTTTACTTTTCATGCTCCTTCATATCTAGTGGTGACATGAACAGAGAACACTTCCATGGTTCCTGCCCTCAAGAAGAGTCATCAATACCTGCTTTAGTAGTAAGATGATCATGGAGGTTTCCAAAGTAATTTGCATTGGTTTTTCATAGAATTAGTTCCAAAACCATTGCTTATTCTGCAGTCTCTTGTGATGCCCCCCCACATAATAACATTGAATCACTCTATTTTGTAAGTAATTCATACATTTTTAGTATTTTTTAAAAAATCTTATGTAAATAATTTTTTCATATGAGGGTTAGTACCTGTTACGATCGTGAAATTGTCCAAAACATTGGATGAACATTGAAATTCTTTAGTTCTAAAATTCACAATAAATTCATATTGAAAATTCAGACAATTAATGGATAGCATTTGTCTGTTTTCAGATATTAGCTAAAGTAAAATAATGAATACTCTTAACTTATTTCTTCAGAATTACAAAAATTAGACTGGCTCTTTACTCAAGGATTAGGAGTGTAGGTGAATTTTATAACTATACAGAATGATAGCTTTTTTTTTTTTTCAGTATTTCATCTGTGTAGATAGAAATGCTTGAAATTTTAGCATTACGTTCACATTTGATATTTGGGTTTTGTATAAAATTTCTACTACAATCTCTAGTAAGGGTTCATATATCTATTCAGGCCCTCAAACTAGAGAAAGTCTTTGAGAGCTTTTCATTTATCAGTAATGAACTGGATGCTTAACAAACAAATTTGTAGGATACTCTGCATATTGACCACTCAGAAACTTTTTTTTCTTTCCTTTCAGAACCAAAACATGAAGAGCAGACTGAGGCTCAAGATACAGGTATATACATATAAATGTATATACGTGTGTGTATGTATATGTGTGTGTGGGCGGGGTGTGTGTTTACTCCCACACACATCCATCATCTCTATGTATTTATATATATGGAGCATATTAGAAAAAACTTTGTTTCCTGTGTAGTTAAAGTAGAAAAATCTCCAAAATAAATGTTAGTGGAATATAAATTGTTTTCGAAGTCAGAGAAATATTTTAGTCAAGTTAGCATAAAAATCAGTAACATAATCCTGTTATTTATATATATATTAAAATATATAATCTGTGTGATTTTCAATCACAATATATTGCCAATTATACCAAAGGTTCATTACAGTCTGTGTAGCTATAAAGTTAGGGTTTTGACTATGAACTGAGACATCATCTTCTAATATGCCATCTTTAAGGACTCATCTCTAAGGTCTCAACTGAAGCAAAGTGGGATATGTGGAGATTTTTATGGGCATTTGGAACACAGTAGTTCTGCATAGATACTCAATCCGCTGCCTACCGTGAGCTTTGCTCGTAACCTTGTAACCAGTACTTAAGATGATTCAAAATTTACAGGCTGTGACTATTAACTCTGCTTCAATGCATACTTTTTGCTACTGTTAAAAAATTACTTGTCTGCAGTGCTTTATCCAAGTCCTGTATACTTTGTGGTCTTGAAATAACAGATCTTTTGAGAGTCTTCTCATATTGCTGATTGAAAAAGACAGAGTTGTTTAGTTTAGAATGAAGTCAAGAAATTCTCTAGTGTAAGTAAATTTTAAGTATCTGTTTTGTCACCTTTGTGCTCAAAAGTTTAAGAGGACAGTCAAATGAGTTAAAAGGTGCCATATTCAAATAAAAATCAAAATAATTTATTTTTCCATGGAATCCGTAACTTTAAGTTGAAGAACTTGCTCGTTGTCCTTCACGAAGGAAAGTAGGACTAACCAAGAAATTGCATGTTTATCAAATAAAAAACCTTTTAAAGTGAAAGTTTATAGAGGGCTTTGTTGTTGGTGGTTTTTAATGTGTAGCAGATGGAGTTGATGCTGCAAAAGGTGAAAGTGGGAGTACTGGTCATGCTTAAAATGATTAAGAAGTGTTTTTAAAATTTCAGTTTTTAAAGTTACTGTGTTTTAATACAAACAACATTTATTCAGAAGGTACAATTTTGAAATATTTACCTAATGAATGCGGCAATTCTTCAGTGAAATGGGGAAGAAAATATAAGAATTAACTTGTGGGAGTTTTTTTCCCCCTCAAATTCATTGAAGATCCTGTTTGCTTATAGCAGTTTACTGTTCACAGTTAAACATGCCTGTGTGCTAGCTGTGTTCTTCTGTGTTGTTTGTAAGTTTCATCAGTTGAGAGTTTGAATTCATTATTGCTCTGAATTGAATGTTTTCTTAGCTGTCGACAACCTTCTGGAGGATGTGAATGAAGCCACAGAGCCAGGTATGTATTTCATAGTTGTTATCATAAAGTGTTTTGATGAAATAATTTTGAAATCTGTAAATGTAAAAGCAAACAAACAAATAAAAACCACATTATATATATATATTTTTTTTTAATATTTTCCTTTATAGATGAAATATCAGAAGATGTTGATATTGGTAAAGACCTGTCAGGTATGAGGTTTTTGTTTGTGGAAAAAAAAAAAATTCTTCCACTTTATTCATTAATATAATTTGGAAAAACAAACAAATGAAAAACAAAGCAGAAAAATGTGCTATATAGATTCACAGAATGGTTTGAGTTGGAAGGGGCATTTAAAGATCATCTGGTCCAACTCCCCTGCCATGGGCAAGGACATCTTTCCCTAGATCTAGTTGCTCAAAGCACCATCCAACCTGAACACTTCCAGGGATGGGCCAGGGATGAATGCTATATTTATTTAGGTTTTCCATTTGAAAAATGTCTCCTAGTATAATTAAATGGGGGGAAAAAACATTATTGTTTCACACAACCAACAATTCTAACCAAAATCCCTTTTGGGTTTTGGGGGATGTGATAGGAATGGACATCAGTAACAAAGAGGAGCTGAACTTTTGGACATGAAATGCATTCAGTACCTTCTTTCTACTTTTATCCTAGTTGATTGCCTTGCAGTTTAAGTCATACTTTTTGTTTGATACCAAATTGTGTGGGTGGCTGGTGGGAAATAAAAACAAAATTGTAAACATACTGTGTGTAGCTTTCAACACTTATTTTCTTTCTAACAGTAGAAAGTGAGCATACAGAAGATCTTGTGACCACTGAACCAGAGGAATCAGGTTTGTGTATTATCTTTTGCATGAGTTTGCTACTAAAAAAAAATAAATTAATTTAAAATAGTAGGTATGATAGAGTGGAAGTCTGTGCTGCAATAAAAATACATTCGTAACTTTTCCTGCAGGGTTTGGGTTTTTTTTTTCCGCTTTTAAGGACAGCCATAACTGTGGTGTTGGAAATCTAGCATATTGGGTTTTTTAATGATAATATTTTAATGGCTTCCAGAGCACTCTTCAGTTTTAGAAGTTGAGAGTGCTTCCAGTTCAGGAAAACTTAACTTACATTGATTAAAATAGCCACATTACATCATATGAAACTGAAGATTTCTTTGCTATGCTCTCTTTTCTACCAGCCAGTCAGTACTACATATTCAGGAAAGACAGTATATGTTAGAAATAAAATGGAATGTCTCTCCAGCTTTGAGCACTTGATTTATGGGCTTCCCAAGTCAGAGAATATATTTTCCTCTCTTTGATTCTTATTATCTACAGCCAGCATCCTGGCTATTACAGATTCTTTTCTCTGACTCCTTCCATGCATGAATAGGGAGCTATGTTTAACCTTCAGTCTATCAGCAGTAATGGCACTCAGTGGCATGTGACATGTCTAATTTAAATATATATATGGAATTAGAAGGAACTGAATTTTGAAGTCAAGTATTTCACAGTTACAGCTGGGAACATACTAAGAATATGAATGTTTTCTAAGCCCTTACTGTAATAGCAGGTAAAACTGTGGGAGATTTGTGCTTCGAATAGTTTACTTTCAGAATTTTGAAGTATCTTTTTTGAAACACATTGGCTTATTTAAGTATTAATCTTTCCCCTGAAAAAATTCAGCTGAGAAAAATTTGCATCCAACCTCTACAGAAGTATTAGAGTAGTCTTGATAGGTCACTGTTTTGAGCATAAGGGATAAAAATGCAGCTTTTTGTGAATATTTAGTGAACATCCAGTTTGAATTGCTTGTATGCTTTTGACTTACAGAAGTTCCTGTTAAAGCTGAGGATTATTCAAATGACAATCTAGTGGGTAAGTTTATCTTAAATGCTTGGTTTTTTCCCCACAGAAATGTAGCTATAGCTATATGGAAAATTCGTAAAGAAATTACTTCTTGGAAGGGAGTGGAAGGATATCAGTATTGTTGTTTAATGTTGTTTCCTAGTTTTGAGGCAGTAGTGTTTTCATATTGTACTGGATAAATGCTGTTAATAGTTCCAGGTTATATGGAGGCATTCCAAATAAAACTGAGTAGTTTGTAAATTAAAACTTAATTTTTAATTATTTCAGTCAAAACTGGATACTCTTAGTGCACAGGGAAATGGAAAATTTCAGGTCTCAAAATATGTGCGTATTTCTTTTTCAGAGTAACTGATCATGGGTGGTGATTCTGTCACTTCTCTTGTCTATCAGTCAGATCTGTTGGAGTCTGACTGTGGCACACTCTTCAGGCACTGATCTGGAAACAGGACTGTTTTGTCATGCCATCACATTTTTCTTGACAAAACTGATTTTAAGAACAAGAGCACTTCCAGCTTTTCCATCTGTGCCTTGACAGTAGTAAGCACATAGTTTACCAAACCATTTTTAGATTAGATAAATTGCTTCTAAGTTGGAAGACTGTGTATTGCTCCATTTCATCTTCATTTTGGAGATAATCATTGCAAGTTACTAGTTTGTTCTTCGAAATGGAGCAGTTGTGTTGAGTGAAACACTTGAGTTGTATCTCTGGGCAGTACATCACAGAAGCTGCAATCCGAGAGCCCTGACAGGTATATTTCTGTTTTGTTCTGATTAGCCTGAGCACCTTGCTGGCTTAGTTGATCTTTGCAATATGCAGAAGCTCTTATGTGGTGTGGTGCCAGGTAGTTCTGTGGGGTGTTGGTTTTCCTTGCAGGAAAGGAAACTTGTATTTAGTTCTTGGGCATGCCAAAAATAGCCACAGAAGTGAAAAAACGTAGGAGGCCTTTGTGGTTGCCCAGAACAGATTTGAGGCATGGTTTAGTTCATGTTTTAATTTACATGCTGAACCTTAACTGAGGTGATTTGAAATGCTCACGTCAATATGTAACTGTGTTGTCTGAGAGGTCTTTCTAACGTGTTTATCTTAACAGCCATATGGTGTGTTGAAATGTTTGAAGGCCATTAATAGATACCCTATCTAAAATGTTCTGTTTCATAATTAATATGGATATTTTTAACAAAAGTTTAGTATCAGCACAGGAAGAAGCAGTAGTTACCTTTGACAGCATAGGCAAGAAATTCAGCAAAGGTAGTATTCAGGTGGTTTGTTGTGCTTTAAGTCGGAACCGTAGAAGAAGAATATATGTTTCTGACAGAAAATGATGCTGCTTAAAGTTAAAATACCAGAAAGTTCTTTACAGGACGATTGCAAAATGTCAATAGTAGGTGGCTCTGCAGTGTCGGTTGTATTGATATGAGGATGTTGAGATGATCTCTTGACTTACATATACTATTTTAAAACTAAATTCAGAATCCAGGTACCAACTTGAAATCTTTAATTTTGGGTTCTGTGGACCATATTCCTTATCACTTCTTGTGCTATAATTTATGGCTCAGTCGTGCAGCAGTAAATGAATTTCCTACCTTCACCGTAAAAACTTCGGTGTGTTGTACAGTAGTGGATGGCTTTCCAAATATTCCATTTAGATTCACAGAGTCATTTAGGTTGGAAAAGACCCCAAAGATCATTCAGTCTGACCATAAACCCAACATTGCCAAATCCACCAATAAACCATGTCCCTAAGCATCATGTGTGCATGTCTTTTAAATACCTCCAGCAATGGTGACTGAACCACTGTCCCGGTGTTTGACAATTTTTTCAGTGAAGAAATTTTTCCTAGTATCCAGTCTAAACCTCCCCTGGTACAACTTGTTTCCTCTTGTCCTGTCGCTTGTTACCTGGGAGAAGAGACCAACACCCACTTCATTACAACCTCTTTTCAGGTAGTTGTAGAAAGTGATAAGGTCTCCCTTCTATCAGCTTAAAGCCATTCTTCCCTGTTCTGCCACTACATGCCCTTGTAAAAAGTCCCTCTTTGGATTAGTTGTAGGCCCTGTTTTAGGTATTGGAAGGCTTCTCTTCTCCAGGCTGTTTATCAGTTATTAAACACAAAAATAACTATTAGATGTAGTACCATGTACGTGATTCTTTGTTTAGCAAGTAGAAAATGAAAATAATTTGATCAGCGCAAAATCTGCAACAGTGTACTGACATACTCAAGAATCTTTAGTGATTTGTGTAGTTATGTGGGAACCACTTTGAAGGCAGAAGAGTCGTTATTTATCAGTTTATGTAAAAAGTTTATTGTTTTGGCACATAAAGTGAAATTCAAATAGCATCTCTGAAAATTGAGAAAAGAAACAGGGGACATAATTAAACTACTAACCAGGAATAAAAATTTTACTACTTTTAGTATGATTTCCTGCTATTAGTTATGTTTACCCAGCTTTTTTGGATGTGAAAATTTCAGTTTGAAGGCAATATTATTCTCACATTTTCTTCTTAGACTACAAAACTCATATTTATTACTTTAGGGTTTTCATTATTATTTGTGATGGAGGATTTAGTATGAGAGTTTTTTGTTATCGGAAGTCTTTGTTCATGTGATTTCATTTCTCAGGTATTCAAAACTAGTATTTCCTGTTATTTCAGCAACAATAATATTAAAGTTCATTGTACTAGAGACAGTCAAGAACTCTCTTCTGAATAAAGAACACATGCATATGCACTTTTTACATATATGAAAGGTGTATCTATGTAGTAAACATAACTTCAGGCAGCGTAAAGGATATTCAGAAATATCACTAGAGAGTCCTTATTCTTCGCTAGTATAAATGCATGCTACTTCATTTGAAGCATGATGGCATCACTTTTTATCAGGTTAGGAGCAGTTCAATTTTTATCTGAAACACAGGATCTTACTTGTTTTGGAAAGAAAACAGGAGGTAGTTCAGAGGATGAATTTAGCTGTGAGGAACATTCTCGTATCCCCAGTGAGGAGATTGGGTGTGGGACTTGAATATGCTGGAGTGCAAGTCAAGTTTTTTGCTGATTTCAGGGCATAGCACAAAATAAATACAGTAGGCAACTGCATCCTTAGGTATCTGTAGGTAGTGTTTTCCAATTCTGTAAATTTACTTCTAAAATAATTACCGGTATTCCTTTTCAGCAGTAGGATATTTGAACTATAGTTATAGCCTGTATTCTTGTAAACTAATGCACTTAAGTGGTATGAGAGGCCAGCTTGACTTTTTTTGCTAATCCTGTTTTACACTAGCAGGGAGGGTTACTTGCTGGAGACATATTTTAAGGGAGTCATAGGTTATGGGATACTTTTACTCTCTCTGTCTTAGTATTTTGATCCCTCTTGTATATGATCAGATTTAAAATACCTAAGGGTTGTTCCACCACCCCTCTCCCCCTTCATCTATATTTTACAAACTGCTGAAATCTCTTACATGTAGAGAAGTTTCCACTTTAGAACTTTGACTCTTCCTCATTCCCTGGCTCCTCTTTTCCCATTGTAAGCGTCCTTGACTTAAAAAAAAAAAAAAAAAAAAAAAAAAAAAAAAAAAAAATTAAAAAAAAAAAATTAGTTTAATGTATATGTGCCATGGCCTAGATTTCCTTTACAAGGTAAATGATGTGCCATATGCTTAGATACATTTAGTTTACATTTCCCATCTTATACAGCAACTTTGTGCATATTCATTATGATAGCTCCTAGAAATGGTAGCTTTTTCAAATTAACTAGTCTTAGACAAAGTTGCATTTTTTAGAATTTAAGATTAAGATTTTTTTTTTCTGTGATTGTTTTAGAGAAAGTTGTGTTTTGGTTGGTCCTTTAATATAGATTTCCCCTTATTTTTTCAGATACTTAAAGCTTCAAAAAGAAAAGTCCCTACATCAGGAGGACCAGCCCTAACCATACGCTACAAAAGGGGAGCAGATGGTTGTAATAGATCTTATGACGTAATTACCGAGCAGTTCAGGGTTTGGGGAATGAACACTAAGATACTGTAAATGGGTTTTAGCCAACTGTCATTTTAGTAAGTTTTTTTTAACACTTGGATGTTTAATTTACATTCCTGTCTGATTTCTCCCCTCTGCCCCCTTGGTCAAGTTTAGTGAATTCATTATTTTTCTTCTGTGTTTGTAATGGAGTTGCAACTTTGAGCTACATTTCAGATGTGCTGTTCAAGCAATTGTTAATATTCTATTTATAACGCGACAGCAAGTACATTTTTTCAGATTTTAGTATATATCTTTTGTTGTGGATTCATACAGTATGTACAGAGCAGTTTGGTCCCATGAAACACATATTATGAATTTTTAGATGTTTTATAACTGCTGATATAGCATACAGCCTGACTGCATTTTATTGAAAACACTAATCAGGCGCCCACTATGCTGTGAAATTTGACTTGTATCTCTTTGCACTGATGTTATGTCAACAGTTACACTACATGAATTTCAGGTATTTTTAAAATAGTCTAACAAGGTACAAAAATGTGTATGTTTAATTCATGCTAGTAAAAAGGCAGTTTACTAGATTACTTTTTTCAGAAAACTTTTGTGTGTGAATTCAAACTTTTTATTTATTCACATCTGATTTTTAAAGCAAAAATATCTAGAAACTATGTAATAGCTTGGCAGGGAGTCAGTGTACATTGCAGTGAAACTGAGTTGCTGGAATCAGGTTGAGTTCAGTAAAATAATAAAAATAATAAGAAATAATGCTGAATTTAGTAAGCTGTATATTCAGTGAATTAATTTAAGTCGAATTTGCTTAAATACTTGACTTGAAAATTTTATTTAAAAAAATTGGAAATTCAACCATAAGAAAATAGGATATCTAAATTTAAGACCTAAAATCATAAATGCTCTTGTAAATAATCTGTCTGAAATTTAGACTTCAAGTGATTTAGAATTTTAATATAACAGGTGTACTTTTTACCTGTTCTGTGCTGCTGTTCCACAATTACGAAGACTTTTTTTTTTGTTGCCATTTTGCATGTGTTTCTTTTTGGCTCAGGAATGATTGCTATGATTTTAGAAAATTGCTAAGCCTGAAATGGGAGGTTAGAAGAAATAAGATAAATTTTGAAGGAAAAAAAAATCAATTTAGTAACCCTAACAGTGGTTGCCTTTTGATTGACAGGGAAATTTTAAATTTCTGTAGCACTGTTTTGAAGTCAGGTTTTTAGTTGCTTACATTTACAGTGAAAGGGGCATCATATATGCTTGCCTTTTTTTGTTTGGGATTTCAGGAAGACTTCACTTAAGTGAGTGGTACATCTGATCAACAAACACAGATGTCCCAAAGTGATTTCTTTAGACCTGTCAGGAAAGCAATAATACTCTTAGACTGTGATGTGGTTTGGGGTGGGATATTCTAGTAAAATCACCTGTGATTGTGAATTGCAGAGCAATAATTTTTACAAAGCCATATTTTGTGAGGAAGCTTGGGAATAATTTTAGAATGGTGGATGGAGGACTTTTTGTATTACAGTGGCAGCCTATTTGTAGAATTATGGGACTGTGAGAATATATTATGCTGTGATCAACTTTTAAGTATTTTGTAACTGGGTATGTGATTTTACGTGCTTCATGTTTACAAAAATATGCCAAGCTGAGCAAGGTCAAGTGGACTATTAAAAAATGTATATTTAATCTGTTTTAATGTTTGGCTGCAATAAAACACAGAAGAATATATTTGTCTTTCTAGTGTCATTATTTTTTCTAAAATGTGGTAGATATTAATTACGGGGATAAATATTTGCCCCAGCTACTAATTAACAGTATTATTTTTCAAGGTAACAATTTTGAATGTTTAAAAATATACTTGAAAGAGATTATTTACAAGGAGAAAGAAATATATCAAGTAGAAGTAATTTTTATTCCTGGATGGTATTATGTGAAGGAAACAGGCATTTCTTTAAGCATTTGTTTAAGGTCTGTATCTTCAAGAATTGTGTTGTGTTTCTTCTTTTTGCAACCAGTTTGGCCTGAATTTTGCCTGTGATACATATTTGTAACTTAAAATGGATGAGATATCACTCTTTAACAAACGCTAATGTGTGTGGGAAGTATGATATCTACCTTTCATAGAGAAATATTCTGGGTTATGGTCCAAAGTTTAAATCAGAAATCTAGCAAAGGCATGTTGTCTATGCAGTTCTCTGTTTTAACACAAAAATCTTCCCTGACCTTTTCAGTTTTCAAACACCTTCATATTTTTATGATGAAATATTGCTGAATAAAGAACTGTAGTTAAAGTCAAAAGATTACACCTTTATATTTTCACATTGCTACATTGCATCTTGCTATATCTCGGTGAAATCTGTGAAATCTTGGATTCAGTTGCTTTTTTGAAAATTACAGGAAGAAATACCAATAAGGAAAGCAAATTTAAATAAAATCTAAAGTTTAATTTTAATATTGAAAATTTAATTGATTTTCACATTCTTAGTAGTAGAAAAATCATATGACACTATTCTTTCTAAGAAGTAAAGAAAATTGATAAGGTTAAATATAGGAAAGAGACTGAAATATGACATTTTTACTGAATATCATTGTGTAATTTTGAGTTTCAAAAATTATGTGTATTTAAGAAATTGCACACTTACAGTGTTGATTTGGTTTCATGCTACAAGGTCTGAAACTATTTTTAGTTGGCTAGTAATTTGGGTCATGGTTACATAGACTCGCAAATAGACATTATAGACATATTGTTATATGAAAAATTAAATTTATTCTTTATAGTAGAAACCTTCTTAGGAATACCTGGTGCATACGCTACACACTGATAGCAGTCCTAGATTGTAGAGGCTGGTTAAAACAGCTTTGTCTATGATTTTGAACTAGATTTGTTTTGCTGAAAACAGAGAAGTTGTGTAAAAGATGAGAGTGGTTTGAAGAGCTAAAGAAATTTTTTTGTTTGAGCTACAGTTGGTTTAAGTTGATGACAAAATAGTCTCAAGATTTACTATCATATCCTCTTTTTGAGAGCATATTTTTAAACCATGTTTTTTTGTCAGAAATAGCGTACTTAAAACCATTTGCACCATCAAAGTAGGCTAGAGATCAGCGTAGAGGGAACAAAGCAGTATGCGCTGAATATGATGCTGAAGTGAATTCATGTGAGAGCTGAAACAACATCTTCAGAGCTAACAAGATCGAGTTGTGATGAATTTCAAAAGCAGCTGCTAATTTAGCAGAATACAGGTTGAGAAAAGTCTGAGAGAGAATTTTGAGAATTGATCCTAGTACATAACCTACAGTTCTCTGTACCTATTTGTCTTGCGTGAGCCTCAGTAAGGAAATGCGAAGCTAGGCAGGAAATGGGAGATAGGAGTGATGACCTCATACCTTCTTCTTGCTGTGATGGAAGAGAAGTTGCAGAAATAACATGAATGTCCAAGATGGGTGGAAGATGGTTGCTGACTGACATAGAGGTAATTAGAGAAGAGGTCAAGTGAGAATGTCAAGTATTGCTGATAAAGAAAAAGATTCAGGGAAAATGGGTGGCTAAGTATCATGTTATATAATAGTTTACTATGCTGTCATGAGTTGTTCATGTGCTTTTAGTTGGTAAAAATAGTAGGAATATGAGTACATAAACTATTCCGTGTTTCATCTGGAGCTGCAGTATTGCTCTTTTTAAAAATACTGTATTTCTGATGCCACACATATGGACATGACCATTTTATGTATTGTGTGGTATATGGAAAAAAAACCCAACAAGCCAGCGTTTTAGCAAGTACTGAAATATGCTTTCATTAGTATACAATTATAGTAGTAATATGCCTTCTTCAGGTTATCCCGTAGTGTGTAACTGACTCTATAGATCTTTTTGTCATTTCTTTCAATTTAATTGACAATCTGGATTTATGATGTAATTGAAGAGGTGAATGACTTCCAATGTGGCCATATTTATTTAATTTGCCATACCATAATCAAGTTAATACTCATTCTGCCTTGTGCTGAATATAAAAATCATTCGTACTATCTGCACGTTCTGTAGTAGTTGTCAGCTTGTAGTAAAGGGTGAAATTAGAATGCGATATAGTTTGATTTCATGTGTGCATATAACTCAGTTTCTCCAGGAAAAAAGCAAAGGTTTTCAACATTTTTATGTGGTGTATTCACAATATAATGCTTCTGAGTAGTCGGTTTAAAAAAACTGTGAAGATTGAATATTCTGACAAGCTGGTTTTAATTGACTTAGAAATGAAATAAAATATTTTTCTAGATATAAATGTACCTCGGAATTAAAAAGTATATGTTAGAGAGGAAAACAACTAATTGAAAAGCCAACTAGTCTCTCGTTTTAGTATTTTCTCTTAAGCTTATTGGGAGGAAATATTGGAAGCTTATTGGGATGAAACTGGAAACAGAATAATAATGTTAGAATTGTGTGGCAAGATGCTTTAAATGTTATAGAGTAGGGCAGGATCAAAAAGTGTTGAGAGAGGAGAAAAAGGAGAAAACAAGCGTGTCTATATACCACCTTCACAATATAAGCATACGTGATTTTGGTACAGAGTGTAGTCTACCTTTTGCTACAGACTGTCTTGTGCTTAGTTAATATTTACCTGTGCATTCAGTTATTTACAAAATGCATGAGTTAAATTATTTTGGAAGTTGAAGCAATACCAAAGCTTCCAAGATCCCAAGTCACTTCTGAAAATGAGGCCTGGGTTCCCAGTTGATTTTAATGTTTTGTACATTTTAATCATATATATAGTAAACTAGTGTTCCCAAGAGTTTTTAATTATTGAACAGGGTTTTTTTCTTGCAAAATAGCTTGAATTGTAAATGTGTATCACCAAAATCTACCAAATATCTAAGAGGAAAAGTTTGTGAAATCTTTTGTGACAGAAGCAATAAGGTAATACTTTAAGTATCTGCAAATAAAGACCTTTTATGTAACTATATAGTTCAGACAATAATCTATGATTACTTCAAAAAATAAAAATAAAACAAAAAAGTACTGTTGGCCCAATGATATTTTGAGTGTAAGCTGAATTTTCTTGTATCTCTTATCGTAAATAGTTAACATAAATTTATTTCAATGAAGTTATATTTTTAATATTCTAGGGAAAAGTGAAAAAGAGACTGAACAAGACAAAACAGAAAAAGGTAAGTCTGAAACTAACATTCTGTTCTGAAATTCAAAAGCATGCTTTCTGGGAGGATTGATTGAAATCAGATTAAATAGTAGTGAAGCTTTGTTCCTGGACAACTTCCGTTCGTAAACTGGAGTTGAATAAACATCCAAAGTCTGTTTGCTTTTGCAACTAAATACCACACAATCATTTCCAAAGCTGACATCAAGATATTCCCCTCTTACGTGGTCACAGGCTGCTGTTAAAAGCTTCTACTCTTTCAGGAGTAAAACGTTCAGTGTTGTACTCCTAGTTTAGGGCTCAGGAGGTCACCAAGCTCCTCCTGCGTCTATGGGTGAGAGGCAACCTGGGCTGCCCAGCCAAAAATGCTGGATTCAGCACTGTCTGCTGTGCTAAGCCTGGGGAGACAGGTGGCACTAAAACCAGTTCTTGTCAACTACATGTTTACCCAGAAAGGGTTTCTGTCTGGCTTAGTTTAGGTAGCAACATGCGGAGACAGGTTTGGTGGAAAAGTGAGGTTTTGCTAAGAGTGTTTGTGAATTTGTTCTCCCTGCAATGACATTGGTGCTGGCACTGTGCCAGCATGGATACTGCATGGAGCTTACACAATCTCCTTCATTGGGATCAGAGTTTGTATCTGATTTTGGCTTATATTGGCATATATTGAATATTCATTTATATTGGTGAATTGATATGATAACTGGAACAGTCATTTGTTTGCAATGAATTTTTTTGAATGATATTTTTTCATACACTGAACATCAGCATAGGTAGTTACAATAATAATTTTCACTTTTCAAAACTGAGAAAACATGAAAGTGAAAATGAATGCCGTTAGGTTGGAGCACACAGTTGTGTTGCATCAGCGACAAAGGTATACATAAGCCAGGCTTAGGATGATGTCATTCCACAATTAACCCTGCATCATTCTGATACCAGGGTCAACATTCACCTCGGTTTACTATAGGTCTTTACTTTTGCATGGGATATGTAGGATTCCACAGTGGTACCTATAACCTGTGGAGGCTAAGTGCTGTTCTGGCTAAATGTAATTTTTTGCTGTAGGGGGAGATGAATTGTCCCCTGAACTTCACTGAGAACCTTATCCAGAGCTCCACTGGCTATAGGAAGAGCTTACATGCTTCGCTCACCTCCAGCGTTATCACATCGAGTTAGATGGGCTGAGTTCCACCCTTGTAAGCTCTACGTTTAAGGGTATACATACTACCTATTGATATATATTTAATTGTACCCTGCATCAAATATGAGCTCTGGGCAGAATGACCAATGTTGTACTTCATAGGAATGTAGTTCTCAAAGTCCAAAACTATCCTGAACTAAATGTATAGGACTTAAGAATATTAGCATGTATTTTTGTACAGAAAGTCAATGAAGAAATTGATTCTTGGTCTTGTCAAACAGTTGCTTGATTCTAACCTTTGAATGAAGCCAAAAGATTTCATGATGAAAGGGAGAGGTGAATGATGGAAACACGTGTCAAAAATAAAATTATCATTCCACAATTGTTTCTTACAATCAACATCTAACCAACCAACAGTAATTTCAGACAGAAAACCCTGTAGAATACTTTTTACTGCAAAGGAAATTGTTCTGAAATAACTGCAGCTAAAGATTTATTATAGTCATTAGATTCCACAGCTTTATTAGTCCCTAAAATGCCTCAGTTTTTATTGTCTGATTGCTTCCCCAGATAAGTTGATTATAGAGGTTTTGCCTGTTCCACTGGTACAGTTTAGAAGAATCTTATAATTACTGTAGTGCTACTGGCTTTATATTGTTGAGATGCAGTTACTTGTTTTTATACCTTCTAAGTTATCATTTATAGAAGCCCATAAACCAAGTGGATCACTTACACTATCTGTATCTCACCTAATGAGCTTCCCAAACAACAAGACAGTGACAGGAGGTTTTCATCATCATCAAATTCTCATTCGAGCACGCACTGAGAGGCAGCACAATTTCAAAAACTAATTTGGGTAGCTATATGGGCCTAGTATGAGGAGAGAGGACAATTACCTGAGTAAATTTTGAATTATGGGTAAAAGTGTCTATATATGTTTTTCAGCCCATAACTGAAACTTTGAAACTTGGACTGGGAAGGTCGGAGTATTTGAAGGAGGAGGTGGGGGGAATTAGGAAAACAGATAGTCACAAAATTAGTTCGAAAAATTACAGAGACTGTGATCTTCTTTTATCTAATTTATCTAGTTATCTTTGTCTTCTAAGGCACCCATCCACAAGTTGCCAAGAGCATTATTACTGAATTTGTATTGCAGCAGGGATAGAAGGGTGTTTAGGAAACGAAGCCTGTGGCTTCCCTGGAAATGGCTTCCTTAGAGTTTGACAGTTTAAGGAAAACTGGCAGGAGGAGCCTTTGCTGGGAGTGGCTGTGAAACCACGTCACATGAGGAGGTTTTAATTTCAGATTAGGTTTTGAGATGGCACCCCGCACTTGTCTGTTTTTGTCAATGTGCGAGAGAAATAGAGACAGCATTATATGATTACAACCTCTACAGTTTAAAACTTAAATAAAACTTACCTGCTAGTCATAAGCACAGCTTACAGTCAGTGCAGCAGGATTGTTCCAGTGTAGTTTTCAATGCAAAAACTGGAGACCATGTGTCCTCGAGGTGGCTGTGAAGATTGTGGTTTATCTTGAATCTTTGTGCAAAGCCAGAGTCATAGCTGCTTTCTGTTTTGAATGCCAGTAGTAGCAGATGCAAGATAGATGAAGCCACTAGGAAAGCTCCCTTAACATGCTGTAATGACAATAGGAATAAACAAAACTAATCACAAGAGCTAAAGCCCACTTATGAGGTGGTTTGTTAGAAAAGAAGCAGTGTCGTTCTGTCCTCATTTTCTCTCCCCACACCCTCAGAGACTGTGATGTTATTGTCAGAGGGCTTAGGAAAGGTAATAGTACTGAGAACAAAAGATAGTTGAAGAGGAGAAAAGGGCAGCAAGAATGGGTGGAAAATGGCCTGAGCTAGTCCCAGTTGAGATTTTTTCCTGGCCACAGCTACACGTCAGCTAACCAGCCCACTGTGGTGTCCTCCTTCCTGACAATGCTTATCGTGTCAGAATCAAACCACAGAATTGCAGAATATCTGCTCCCAACTTTTTACAAGGCACAAGAGTGAGAGGTGATTTGTGTTAAGTATGTGGAAGTGCATACTGGTCTTTTGAGATAAGCACTAATTGTTCTGAGATTTTTAATAGCAGTGTGATATTGTCTCCTGCTTACTTTGCTCAGGAACAAAAATGTATATGTATCCTTTAATCAGAGGTTCAGAGGTTGTCAGTAAAGACAGATCAATTCATGCTATGTGTTGTGTGAAAGGTACCCCATCCGTTAAATGATCTTTTCAGAAAAGAACTAATTGAAGTCTTCTAAAAGAACTAATTGAAGTGGAGACAGTATCTGAGACCCACTTAAAAATAGCTTGCTGTTAAAATGTCAAGTGCATGGTGTAACTTTAGGACAAAAAGAAAGTGTGTTAATCATGAAAAAGAATTATGATGGTATTCACTATTTTTGTTCACATTGTTAATGAAGTTATTAATTCTTTTGAGATATCTAGCTGATGTCTGATCAGTCAAGTCAGCAGTGTTTGCTCTTTTAGGAGAATGAGGTTTTCCTTAGCCTCCCCTTCAGTAGAGGCTAGAGAGGGTTCCTTTAGTCCATTACAGAAGTATTCTTACTAGTTATTTCTGATATGATATTTCTACAAGTTACAGTATTTCTACCAGTTTGTTCTGTATCGTTTTGGACTTATGGTCAGATGTAATCAATTTTTTGCCATGTACCAGTCTTCACTGTTTGTTTTCCATATGTTTTTTTTCTCCTGGTACTTGATGTAATTGGTTTGAATGCACTTACCACATTAGCATAATTGGCTTGCTTGGCATTTTACACCAATTTCAAGCCTTGTGTTCTGCTCAGTTCTACAGGAACATACAGACATTTGATCATTTGAAGACATTTGTCGAGAAATTTTAGGAAAGTTTCATTCCTTGATTGTTATTTCCTTAAGTATCTTTTTATATATAAGTTTATATATAAGTTGTAAAGCATCACAAAATCATGTTTGCATTATAATTCTGTGAATAAAATCAACATAAAAGTTGCAAAGTTATTTGCCTGATGCTGTTTGTCTGGACAGTTACTTAAAAAAGATCTGCTTCTGTAAAAGAAGATTTACAGAACTTTATTGTTAATGTTACTAGCCTTTTGTTTTTAGAGAAAAAGCTAATAATAGCACCAGTAATTGATAGTGCTTTCTATCACAAGGCACTGTTTTTAATCACTTATAGCTTTTCTGAAATTAAATTTTGCACTGGGAAAACTCATTTTGAAAATGGCTTTCTAAAAATTGATTTTTTGAGAGGTTTCAAGGAAGAGATTCAGTAGCTTCACAAGATGTACTTTGCACTGGTTTATTTGATACTTTCTTTTTCCCCTCAGTGTTTAAAAAAAAAAGAAAAAAAAAAGTAAACCAAAAAGCTTTTCTTGTGAACTTAGGGTATGTTTTTACCTCCGCAAGAGCATGTAGTACTAACAGCTATAAAATACTATCTCGCACATGCTGGCAAATAATCAGTGGAGATGCATTTTGAGTTTGGCCTCTATATTTCATTATCCATCCCTGCCCCCAGTCCCTGTTTGCTGCTGTATCTCCATGTATCTCAAAGCAGATGGCATATTCTGATCTAGATTTTCAGACCTGAGGAGGATTTCCATTCCTTGCAGCTCTGAACTTTGTGAGATCAGGTCCTGAAAGGAAGGAGTGAACCATTCCTGAGTCTTTCAGTGTTCACACTATTAGCTTCCAAACAGTCTGTGGGAGTAAGAGTTAGCATCTGACAATAATGGCAGCGAGTGAGGAGAACAGCCTGGATGGGTCTTGGTTCCAGATCAAGACATGTGCATGTGGATGCATGTGCTGGTGTGGTGTCCAAACTTCATTATATACAGTGGTTATCTGTACAGTCAGTGGAGCATTCAGCTAATCAACTAGTAGTTGTTTACTTTATGTTGAACTCACATTTAATGCTCCATGGGCTGTAATGACTAGATTTCTAAAGATTACAGCAGTGTTTAGGTGTCTACATAGAGAAACCCAGATTTAGTTGCCTTAATTTTAAGCTGTCACAGCACCGGTGACATTCTCAAGTGATGACTAAATGAATGACCTTTTAGCTAGAGAGCAAAGAGCTATGCCATCAGGTACTGCAGCTGAGCTGAGTAGTTATAGTGCTTCTTGCTCAGGATATGGTAATTTGCAGGTAATTAACACAGTGCTGCATCAAGTGTAGAAATAGGTGAAGTGTTTCTCGAAAAGGGATGCTTATGCTTGTCAGCAGCATTTGGTATGGGGCACATGTAATTATGTGACAGCAAAGAGGCTTTGTCACTTGCGTTCATCTTTCCTTGAGTCACTCTCATGACTGCTTATAGCCCTAATCATTTTCTAAAGTACACAGCAGAGACTGAGAGTAGCAGCATAATAGATGGTGAATAACAGGGATTTGGGGCAAAAAAGTTTAGGGGAAAAGGCCCTTGAAGAAGAACATTAGCAACATGTGTGGAAAAAGATGGCTATCTTAGAACTAGTTGGGGATAAATAGAGCTGGACTGAGGAACAAATTGTGAGCAAGTGTAGAAATGAAAGAGAAGAAATGTGGTAGGGCTTGAGGAGGGAAAGGTTGAAGAAGAGGATGACAGGAGAAAGGAAAGAGAACAGAAGCTTAATGGATGAGTAGAAACTGTAGAACATGAATGCATGATTGTTAGACAAATCAGAAAACCTGCAACTGATCCGTTTGGTTTTGAACTTCAATATTCTGTTGCTGGCATAAGGCTAGGAGGAGTCTTAGTCACAGTGATGACTGGCACAGTGAGCTTCTAGGGGAATTTCTTTAATTAACAAATGAGAGAATGGAAGTTCCCTGTGTAATTATAGTGTTAGCACTAAAGCACATTGAAGTATAGCAGTATATTACAGACATGGTAGAAAATAAGACTGGGTGGGACCCTAAGGCTTACTTTGCCTATTCTGTTGACCAAAGATCTTATCAACTGTGTGCGCGGTTCCTGGTAGATGCTTATACAACTTGGTCTTACAAATTCCCAGGAATTAGAATTCCACAACCACCCTCAGCAATCTGTTCTACTGTGCTTGCTCAGAGATATTAGTTCCTGATATTCAAGCCAAATTTTATGCTGTAGCAATTTTAAGCCTTTTATTCTTTGTCCTGAGTATGGTGATAAAGAAAATAATTTACTGTTTTCATCTCTGTAGCTACTTTTTACAGAGTGGTATGTCCCTCTCTTCCAATAGCAAACTCTTTACTACTTTGTTCTTGCTTACTCAGATGTAAATGTTGCCCCCACCCCTGACAATTAAAGACAAAATGTTTTTAAACTGTTCTTCAAAAGTAAGTAAGTGAATTAATCACGTTTAATCATCTGGTTGCTTTCCCTTATTTCTCATGTGATGCTCTTGTAGTCTGAAGAGTAACTAGCAGTGTATTCATTGTTTTTTCAAAAGGTATTTCTCTGTCCTTTGTAGAAAAAGACTGTCACTGCTTTTGGTGATGACAAGGTGCCTTTCAACATAAAAACATAAAATATGCTTTGTATTTTAGTTTTCATGTGCCAAAATAGGTATATAAAACAGGTATTTCATCATCTTTTATTGGATGATGTGGGAGGCTATTAACTTTACTGCACATTTAATACATTACCACTTCCAAAATATTATTCTTCTCAGGTTTATTTTGTTTTGGGTTGGTTTGTTTTTTTTTTTTCCTATACCTTAATACAGAAGGAAGGTATGAGATTGCTTGTCATCACTAATCATTGTTTATTCTCCAACAGAAAGAATTAGTATGGAGTTTCTTATAACACTTCTAGTTTGCTGCTGTAACAATGGAAACTGTTTTCTCTGAGGTAGTCTTCAGCAATCATATGACAGCAATCCTAACTAGAAAGCCTATCCTTGCATCCAAAGCCTACATATTGAAGATCCTCAGTATTTATTACTCTTGCAAGACCATAGTATGATATATAAAAGAATTATTACCATTTTAATGCTCAACCAGATTTGGATTACAAATCACCCTAGCGATTGCATGATCATGCATTGCTTCAGCTACACGGTGAAATCTGTAAGTCATTAAAGAAAAACTGCATGGTTTTTTCTTCTGAAAACAGATAAGTTCTTTGTAACATTGAATTTAATATATTGGGTCACATCTGCTAAAAGATTATTACACTGGAAGGAGGCAATGGATAATTTATTAAAATACCCCTGCAGGGAGATAGCAGGCTATCTGGTTAATATAGAGGAATGCTTGATGGTTACACTGAAAGCTCCCTGGTGAATCCTTTAACATAGGAGTAGAATGGGAGATGAAAATGATTGCTCGTTATATAATGTTTGCTGTGTTATATTGGTGCCTAGCAGCTGAATAATATTTATGTTAACAGCTCCTTTCCAGCTTTTCATATTGATCTCCTGCTGGTCTAGAGCTGATATATAATTGCACTGAAAATGGGAAGATAATACATTTTTTTGTAATGGAGGGTGGCAAAAAGGTTCTTCCAACGCATCACTGAAATCAGATATGAGGGGAAAGATGTCATAGTTTTGTGCCACAGACTTGTAAGATTTTCATTCTCTTTTTCTTCTGAGCTGTTTCTGTCTCATCTCCTTGTAATGTCAGAGGAATTGTGGAAAGTGTTCCATAGGCAGTTTCTTGGTGGGTGGGAAAGCATCTTTCCTTTACCTCAAAGGAACCTCACTGGTGCTGTGATTACCGAGTTTGAGAAGGACCAGATGACCCTGTCTTTCCATGAATACTGGAAGTTAGAAAGCTGACAAATAGCTTTCCTATATTACTAAATACACAGTTTCTTAGATAAAGATTTTCATTCATGCCATAAAAACTGAAAATTGACATTTTAATTGTGGCTTACATCATTTCTTGTATGTACAGCCTCCTACTTGTAGAACAGGAACAAACCAAGTGTTTTGTGGTGATGTCCAGCTGGAAGCTCCCCAGATCATGTATCCACAGGAACTGACATGCCTCAGTTTTCCTGGTAACAAGAAATGGCACTTTCAGAGTGCCAGCAGCTGTGAGCTCAACCAACCTAAAAGTCCTCAGGGACACTTGCTTTTATTGGCTCCCTGGGCTGATGCCTTTGTGTTCATCCACACCTACCATTGAGCAAGCCAGACCTTAGAAGGAGCAATGGTTTCTTGGGAAACTGAGCTGGCATATTTTTAGCAAAGGACAAAAAAAGAAAAGGGATGGGGGGGGGGGGGGGAAATAATAATCACAAAACCCAACAAACCTTTTGCGTGTTATGGATTTTTCTTTTCAGGCCCAGTGATGTTATGTCAGAAACTCCTAACCATACCTGTTAGTCATTGTGGACTCAAGGTCTGCGATGGAAAGATACTTGCTGTAGTTATGAGAGCAGTTTCTAGGAGTTTTGCTGGATTCAAGGGGTATGAACACTTGGAACAGAGCCGGTGGAGTGCTCCATAGTCATTGTCAGTGACTTGGATGGAGGGATAGACTACCTCCTCAGCAAGCTTGCTGGTGGTACGAAACTGAGAGGAGTGGCTGATACCCCAGAGTGCTGTGCTGTTGTTCAGAAGGATCTAGACAGGCTGGAGAGATGGGCAGAGAGGAACCTTTTGAAATTCAACAAAGGCAAGTGCAGGGTCCTGCACCTGGGCAGGACAAACCCCATGTACCAGTACAGGCTGGGAGCTGACCTGCTGGAAAGTAGCTCTGCAGAGAGGGACCTGGCAGTCCTGGTGGACAACAAGTTGTCTATGGGCCAGCAATGTGCCCTTGAGGCCAGGAAGGCCAGTGGTGTACTGGGCTGCATTAGGAAGAGATAGCCAGCAGGTCAAGGGAGATGAGGCCTCATCTGGAGTGCTGTGTCCAGTTCTGGGCTACCCAGTACAAGAGAGACATGATGTTCCTGGAGCAAGTCCAGTGAAGGGCTACTAGAACAGTGAAGGTTTTGGAGCATCTCTCCTATGAAGAAAGGCTGAGGGAGCTGGGCCTGTTCAGTCTAGAGAAGAGAAGGCTCGGGGAGTATCTGGTCGATGTGTTTAAGTATCTGAAGAGAGGGTGTCAAGATGATGGGGCCAGACTCTTCTAGGTGGTGCCAAACAAAAGGACCAGAGACAACAGAGATAAACTAAACCACAGGAAGTTCCACCTGAACATGAGGAAGAAATTCTTTACTGTGGGGATGACTGAGCACTGGAATAGGTTGCCCAGAGAGGTTGTGGAGCCTCCTTCCTTGGAGATATTTAAGAGCTGTTTGGACACAATCCTGAGTAATGTGCTCTAGGTGTCCCTGCTTGAGCAGGGAGGTTGGACTAGGTGACCCCTGGTGGTCCCTTCCAACCTTAACCATTCGGTAATTCTCATCATTAACTGCATGAAAATGCAGTAAAAGACATCACTTTCCTATGAAATAGATAATATTAAAGTAAGACACAGCAAGACTGGAATCAGCCACAGATTGAAATGCATTTCTACTATATTTTCTGTGGAGAATGAATAAAGGAAATTAAAACCTTCTACATTATTATACAAAAAAAAAAAAAAAAAAAAAAAAAGCAAAAGCAAAGAAACCATCTCTTTGGTCAGTTCAGCTTCATGATAACTGAATTCCTGAAGTATTTAGGGAAGTAAAACCAATATATTAAATTGTGCTATTTGGTAGTTTATCTTGAAAAAGGAGTAAAGTCCTGTCAGGAGTTTTTTCCTTCTAAACTTCTTGGTAGCTAATGCCTTGGAAAATTACAGTAATTTCTGCTATAAGAAGGATCAACAGGGATATAATAATCCTTATGCACTGCTTCTTTAGTAGCTTTCTTTTATAGATCTTAATACATTTTTATATTTAAAGCTTCATACAACCTTTGTGAATAAGTAAATGGCATTTAGTAGGACAGCTTCAATCTTGCTTAAATTCTATTTACCCCCTGCCTCTGAAAAGCAATATCACCAATTTAACTCTGCATACCAATGATGCAGAGTAGATTATAAAGGTAATGTAAAAACCTCTCTTCATGCAGAGCTATCCAAATTCGGTGTTGATAATGACAGTAAAGTCTTACATAGAAAGAACCACAGGTAGTCAAGTTGATGGTGGGTTTTGTTTTGGGTTTTGGTTTTTTTCATCTCGTGCAGAAGCAGCTCAGACTCATGAGGTCATGAGATCCTCTAGTGCTTGGATGGGGTTAGCATTGGTTTAGCAGTAACTAAGGCATTGTTTTTTCTCTGAGGTTTAAAGTAGATGAAATGATTTGTCTACCTCAAGCTCTGTGTAGCATCAGAGTCTCAGAGAGAAAGGATCATTTAATGAATCATGAGCACAGCTTCCAGTACCATGTGGGTGGTTCTTATCATTCCTGAAGTATGCACCCAAGGACTGGGGAAGCAGAATAAAACATAGCTGGTTACAATACCTTGTTATCCAAAATACTTGCTTACAGCATTGCAGCAGTCTTGTGATGTGAAGCTGTATGGTGAGTTCAACTTTACACATACCAGTTACAGCATTCCCTGTTTAAACTTCTACAAAGAAAATAATAATTTTACCTCTTTTCATGCTATTAATGACTTCCTGTCCATACAGGGGAAAAAACAGTAATGCATAATTTAAGCAACAATATGTGCTACTAATTACACATATACATAATTAGTAGTTACTTGTATCAGCCGATATGTATTTTCCTTACTGATATCAGAAAAGGTTGGGTTTTTTTCTAATAAAGCCTAGTTTAGCTATAGCTAATGTGGAGAAAAGCACTTATGCACTGTCATATCCTTCAGTAGTGTATTTGCATTTTTTTAACATCTAATATACTTAATGCAACCAAATAAACATTGTTTAAGAGTGAACTGCTATGAAGTAAATAGCTGTTTAAATTGACACAATTTACTTCAATTTGCTTCAAATA
Organism: Strigops habroptila; assembly: GCF_004027225.2. Taxonomy (NCBI): domain Eukaryota; kingdom Metazoa; phylum Chordata; class Aves; order Psittaciformes; family Psittacidae; genus Strigops; species Strigops habroptila. The sequence continues at coordinate 37,200,848 of NC_044277.2, forward strand.
CAATTTACTTTAAGGCTGGTTTGCTACATACTGCCACTGCTCTGCTACTGTGTGATAGCATGCTAAGCTGTGGAAACTTGATCACTTAAAGAGGTCTTGGTCAGGCATTTCAGCATTGAACACGTTTTTAGCAGGAATTTGGACTATGTGACTTTTTGAGTCCCTCCTACCCCAAGTAACTATGATTTCTACCAACTCTTTTAATTGCTTTAGGCAAAGAAGTAGATATATATAGGCACAACTTTAGAAATTACTAACATGTCCTGGTAATGATATTTTTCATAATATTATAATGTGGAAAAACAGCAGTTCTCTTTACTCTTCCATTTCAATTGTACTAATTGGAAAAAAAATATCCTTGAATATATGAGATGAAAAATGCTTTATCAAAAACTCAACTGCAAAGTTATTCAGTTGGAATGACTGAAGATTGCTTTTTCGTACAGGCATTTGTGACTGTAATAAGTAAATAATATCAACTGCTTTATTTGAAAATCACACACTTTACCAGCACAGTTCTAGTCACTAGTTAAGCGTTATTCCAAACAATTGCTGTGAAATATGAAAAAAGTAATGAACTGTGTGGTTTTTGAATCTCTTCTAGCTAAAAAGAAGAAGAAGCCAAAGCTTTTAAACAAGTTTGATAAGACCATTAAGGCTGAACTAGATGCTGCAGAAAAACTACGTAAAAAAGTAAGTTTTGAATGTTTCACTCAAGACTGTAGACAGCGGGCAAAAATAAATAAAAGTTAACTTAGAAAAAGGGAGAATTACTTTCAGATTAGTTTCTAAATCAAATTTCTAAATTATTGTGAAATAATCTTTTTAAAATTAAATATTCAGTGCATATTTGTCCTTCAAGTTTCATTTCTGCTGCATAGTTTAGCTTAAATTTTTTGAAGTCAAAAACGTATGTTTGTTCATGTGTGTTTGCTCACCTTTAACCTTGAAAATATTTAGCTTAACTGTTGAATTCCAATATACCAAAATATACCAATATACCATTTTCATCAAAAAATGCTTAGATTAGTCACATGGAACAGGGTTAATTCTGTCCTATCACTGTTGTCCATTTGAGTAGTCAACTATTACCAGAGAACTTAAGTAATATAAGCATGTTAATCTCTCTGTTGATATGCTTCATATGCATTGGGTGCATATCTTTGTAGTAGGCACTGTTTCTGTTGGGATTCTATGTGCGCCCTGTGAGTGTCTCAGCTCCTTAGAGCATGAAGCAGATCTTCCTGCCTCTCAGCAGTGACAGCAAGACATTAACATCCATCGGTTTTGGTAGTTCTGAATTTAAAAACTTGACTATGAAAAGCAAGCAAACAAAAAACCCCCCAAAATAAATAAAAACTCTTCAGTCATCTCCTCTGATAAATAAAAGAATAAAATTGGAAGTTGAGTGTTTCAGAAAACAAGACCTTTGCAGAGATGTCCCTTTTCCAGATGTGAGATTAAATAGTGAAGCAAGGCTATATGACTGCTAAAAATGAGATATCTTAAGTCTTTTTCATGTAAATCTTGTAAAAACTGATATGCTTCACAGACAGTCCTAGCACATGTAGGTCTGTACCCTGGAGTTGAGGTGGCTCAAACTCATTTTCAATACAGTACAATGAAAACTATTCTAGTTACTGCAGGTGTAGGAATATCCTTGATTTTCAGAAGACTGACTATGCATTTTTAGCTTTGCTGTCTATGCAGCCCTGGAGTCTGTGACGAGGCTGAAGGGCTGCTAAGTAGAGAGCACTAACCTCAGCCTGCCACTGCTGCCGCTCTTCCCTAGGAGCCTTGTTTATGTGATAGAATACAAAAATAAAAAGCATTTTCATGCTTCTTGGACTTAAACAATTGGTTGATCAGAGAAAGGCACAACAGAAACTTTTGATGAGCCTGTAGGGTCACTTGGCTGACTCTCTTTTCCTGCCTGTGTCTCTTGGTGAGTTGCAGGCAATCATGCTTGACTTGTAGGAAGCAGGATAAATTTATTAGCAAATCAGACATATGGAGTATTTGAAGATAGCAAGACAGTTGTGTATAATAGTCTACTCATATTTATAAAGCTGTAAATGTTGGAAATGGCAGCAAGATCTGATGCTAAATTTTGCCAAGCAGTGCTTAGCTCCCATTTAACAGCACAGCTGGTTCTTCTCAACTTCCATCCTTACTTGTTAGTCAGCATCAGTCATGAAAATATACCATAGTTACATTCGGACTTTGTATGAGGCAGGGAAGAGACACAGAGCACATGTGAAGTGTCCTGAGGAACACTCTTATGCAAAACATGTGGAGGAAATAGCCATACACTATGGATGAGTCTACAGTATTTCCTCTAGAAAAACGACAGTTACAATACTGTTCATGTGATGTATGCAGAGAGGAAATTTCCACATATGTCTAGAACTTCTGTTTTATTCTCTGTTACATTCAGTTTGGATTTTGTTCTTAGCAATAAAACCTTTACACTTTTATATAGACAGGTTGTTGTCATCTCAGCACTCTTTCCAGCCAGCAAAGTGAAAGCGAATAAAATAAAACCAAAACCGTTCATTTTAACCATGGAAAATATATAATATTGTTTTATAAATAATAATAACAAATTTCGCTTAAATAAGCACCAATCCCAACAAAAATATGAGTGAAAACTGTTGATTGCGTCCATTTTTTTGTTTTGTTTTTATTTTTTATTTAATTGGGGAAACTATGTGCATCCTTCAGCATTTTTATTAGATAAAATTGCTGATAAATATCTCTACTTTCCAGGGAAAAGTTGAAGAAGCTCTAAGGGCCTTTGAGGCACTAGTGAATCAATACCCACAGAGTCCTCGAGCAAGATATGGGAAAGCACAGGTACTAAAAAAAAAAAGCCATAATATTAAAAAAGAGAAAATAAACCTTTTTTAACAATGGAGTTCTTAAACCCCAGTCAGATTTCATTTTTAATGTTATGGCTGTTCCTAGGGAAAAACAGAATCATGTGATCTGTCATATTGTATCTGTTTCAGTCCTCTATCCTTCTCCAATTACTTTGGGAGCTTTTGTCTAACTTTAGTCTAGTGGAAAGTATTGTAAATAACACAAAAATAAGATACATCCTGTAGATCTCATGAAAACTGTCAGATGAATGGTAAGAGATAAATCCCAGCTAATGTCCCAGTGCAGGAACAACAGGCAGAACTTAGCTGTTACATACTGTTTGCTGCAGCTGGTAAATCAACATGTCATCTCTGAGCTAAATGACACTTTTTGCTTAGTGGGAATAGAGAAGGGGATTTGGAGTTTTTGTAGAGTGAGTGTTAAAAGGATAAAGAACGCCACCTGACCAACTGTTTGGCTGAGTAACCATGCTGTTTGTTTTTTCCCATACTCAAGGATAGTTTCAAAGTAACTCAAGGTTAACAAGTAAAGGACAGAAGTGCCAAAAGATTCCAGATATTATTACAGGATATACAGCTAACATAGTCGAAGCTATATTATCATTAAAGTGTATGACTGATACAAGAGTGAATTTAGACAGATCAATTAGAGCTTCTGTACCTGCAGTGCTTGGGGTGCATCTATACCTTGCTCTGCTAATTGACATAGGAATGAATGTAAACCAAAAACATTAAAGTCTTTGGGAAAAATGCATTGAACATATGAAAATGCATGCATTTGTATAAGCAATTCAAACTAATGCTTTAAAAATTTAGCGTATGAGATAGTGTTATTTTTTTTCAGCTGCAGAAACAAATTATGAAAATGCCATACAACAGGTGAAATCAGTTGTAGCTTCCATTAGCTTCACCAAAGCTGTAATTTCACAGTAGAGATCTCATATATCCTCTGGTGTGCTCCTGAACTTGAACAAATTTAAGTTCCGAAAGAGTTGTAGGGTAGGTATTCTATCAACATATGCAAGAGTAAAGCCAATTTCTAATTAGTTTTCTGAGAAACAGTATAAATAAATTAGTGTCAGAATATATGAAAGAAATGTTTGTTGGTGTGGTTTTATCTGTCTTGCTGCCAGTGTGAGGCTTAGCATACGAATAATCCATAGTCACCAATTTACATTTCTTCCATATTGTTAAAACAGATTGCTTCATCTATTTCAAAAGCAGAAATTAGGAACTCTACAAATATTAACCAAAATTCCATGTTAATGTATGTTTTAGGTGCAAATTTTTTCATGTTTTCAAACAGTCTGTAGGAAACAAGAATCAACAGTAATACTAATCTACCTTACCATAAAGCACAAACAAATAAGTTCTTCATTGTTATGCCAAAATTATACAGATTAAACGTAATTCTAAAATTATTTCCATAGTCTAACAATCATATAGTTTGCCTTTTAAGAAAACAAAGTTATTTTTAAGCCTAATGGATTATGTGTTCTAATAATGATTTTGTGATTCTTTCCAGTCTGAAGATGACTTAGCTGAGAAAATGAGAAGTAATGAGATGCTGCAAAAAGCTATCAACACCTACGATGAGGTGGTTAGTCTGCCAAATGTCCCTTCAGATCTGATAAAACTGAGTTTAAAAAGAGAAGCAGACAGGCAGCAGTTTCTTGGTAAGATTCAAGAGTGGCATGAAAGTTATGGAAGTTGTGTGAGCAAGACTTTCAAAAGATAACCGAGGATTTGTCAGTGCCAGTTACATTGAAATTGTCATAGGATTTGTGATCCTAATCTCTTAAATGCTTATGGAAAATATTTTAAAATTATTTAATTTTTTTCTGGGGAACTAGTGTCTATAATTGCTATAATTGGTGATAGTGCCTGTGGACAGCAGTGCACTGGGTGCTATGAGAAGCCATGATGAGCAGTGGTCAAAAAATTTTTATTGATGGAGAAAGAAGAAAATAATCTCTTCTTTCTACTGAAGCTGAGGCAACTCATGAGGAAATTAATGGCTTACACAGAGTAAACATACCCAGAGTAAACTTTCATTTAACAGGGAGAGGAATGAAATTGAACTCGGGGGATAACATCTGAAAGTTTACATCTCAATTCTGGCACGTACGAGAAATGTTGATTAGACTGAGGCACAGTCAACTTTGCAGAAAAGTGTTCTGTTCCCATGGGTTGGATTTTCATATCAACTTGTTTTGATCTTGCTGTTCCTAAAATAGACCTCATCTAGGAATTTGAGGAACATACTTGATTTTAAGCATGTAAAGCATGGTTAATTTCATAATGGAAATATAATAGAACTATTGCTTAACACTAGAAATGCATTTAATTACTTAATCAATTAAGATTACATTTTCATATATTTACCTAATTCTGTGGAGCACCCTGACATCTGTGTACGAGAGAGCAACCAAAGCTTCAGTAATGTTGTTACTGCTACACTGTGAACAGTTCTCCACTAGAGGTTACCATAGCACTTCATGATATGCATTCACAGTGATTTCCTGAAATATTTCTTGTATGGCTACACCCCCAGTGACAACCAAGCAGCTGAATCTGCTCCTGTCTGCACAAGGGTTTTTTCAAGTTCTGCTGCTTGACTGTTAGTGAAAGTGCAACACCTGGCTCTGATTTATGTTTTCTTAGATGTTGTGTAAGCATCTTACTACTGTCACTCGTATCTGTAATTGTAATTGAGTCTTGTTCAATCAAATTAGGTCGCATGAGGGGTTCCCTGGTTACTCTACAGAAATTAGTTCAGCTATTTCCCAGTGATACTTCGTTCAAGAATGACCTTGGTGTTGGTTACCTCTTGATAGGAGATAACAGCAATGCCAAGAAAGTATATGAAGAGGTGAGTTTCTATTCCAGCCAAGGAAAATTATTTGCATTCATATGTTCATTCTAAAGACTGCTTGCTTGTAACTTTTTCAGTTGTTAGACATTTCACATGTCAGGTTTTGAAGGGTTAATATAGATATATGGTTTGGGTTTTTTGGTTTGGTTTTTTTTGTAGTGCCATTTGAAATTATCTTCTAATTTTAATTCAGATTTCTTGATACTGTCACGCTACCTGTTTTTCCTTATAGAAAAATGCATATGTTTTTCATATGCTTAATAATATTTAATTTCTTATACCTTGTGATAGCAAGGTTTGGAATATATTGACAACACAAATGTAATGCATAGTATTAAAAAAAAGTCTTATCTGTAAGATGTGGAAAGCAGAAGTGTTTTTCTTTATGGGAACATTCCCTCTAATCATGTGATGAAGTATTTCAGTACTGACACAGCATTTAAACTTTGGTTTTTTGTGATTTTTGTAGGGAGCTTAAATTCTGTTTTTCTTTCATGACACTTGTGTGGACAGTCCATTGGATTTATATCCTATCTTACAGTATGGTTATTGGGCTGGGGAAACTTCACTGCCAGGAAGGACCACCTTGCTCCTGTGATCTGGAAACCCTATTAACAGCTGGAAGCTTTCTGACAGATGTGGAGCTTGATGTCACTGGTAGAGCACAAGCTGTCCGCACCTGATCAGAGATTACCCTGTTGATGTTGGCGCACTTGCTGCAGCACTCGTTAGTACAGGCATGGTACTGTAATTGACTGGTTATGTAGACCAAAGACAAGTCAGCATGATTAGTACCACCTCCCTCCTGAGAATAATGGCCCGGTTTCCCATCCCCTACATCAACTCTGAGGGGATTCTCATCTCAGGTGGTTTCTCAAAGAGGAAGAGGATGTTCAGCCGCATGGTTGGAAGCAGGAGCCAAACCCTGATAATACCTTTTTTTTTTCTCCTCAAGCTCAGATGTTGCTAGAATAATGTTTGCTTTGCTACTTTGTAGGTCCCTCCATAAAACGTTTCTGTTTGATAATTTTTGGCCTGCTGTCAAAATTTCTCAGAGGATTGGAAGCATCAGCTTTTAAAGATAGAATATGTTAACTGAACCTGCTTCTTAAGCTGCAAGGAACTTGAAAACAAAAACATACTCCTTTTGAGCAATATTTTCCTTTGCAATTTTCCACTATTTTGCTGCAAATAATATAGCTATTAGAATTTCTCGGTATAGATAGTCACAGGACTTTTTATAAATGGAAGAATGTAATGAGCTTGCTACATAATTACTTTGATATCAAGTTTGATATACTTCAGAAGAACTGCTCTGATTAAGAACAGATATGCAAAATAAGAACTGGTCTGCTTTTAATATGTTGTTTTCCATGCTTCCATGGGTTTTATCCAACGTAATTACTCTGTTTTGCAGTTCACTAACCACTGAAATTGTATAGATCATGGTGATGTTCTGTCCTTGTAAAAAAGCAGCAAATGAATACCTTTTAAAAGGAGTTGGATTTATTGTATTTAAAAATTATTCTGGCTATTCCTGAGGCTGAATTCCAACAGAGTAATGTATTTTTTATTATTATTATTCTTTCTTTCTTGTAGTTCAGGATAAATTTACATGAAGAATTTTAAGAAAGGAGACATAGCCAAAGAAACAGAGAAGCTCATGTGTATCTGCTTTTATTCTTGGCTATGCTGAAGGCTTCTTACATGGTTTTGGGCAGATTGCATGGGGCCTGTATAGTCTTCTCTTGACAGCTTTGCTCAGCTGTTGCAATACATGTTTCGAAAGTGATTGGTATGTTGTTTGGAGCTCCTACCATAGTTGCTCAGGTTCTCTGTATAGTCAATAAAGAGAAGAACAAGCTGTGAAGGGTGGTTCTGGGGCCCTCCAGGAGACTTCTTCCTCTTGCCATGATTTTTTTAAAAACCTGGGAAATTTCTGTAGTGTAATTGAATTCTCACTAGTGTAGGAGAAGTTAGATATTTGATAGAAAAACATAAGAGAGCACAGACAAAAGCATGAATTCTGTGTTGCACATTAGATGCCTCCAATATTGACTAATCCTGGGTTCTGGTTCCTACTGTAAGGATGTTCATACATTTTATTCAAGTATTCTTTAATGCAGAAGGCATGGACATCTAGAAAGAGAGAGCAGAACTCGGGGCTCGTCGCCAAGAGAACACATCCCTTGTTTGACTAAAGGCTTAGCTTTTTGTTGATTCCCCTCTGCTTCCATTCCTCATGGTTGTCTAACTTCTTGTGCATGTGGTACTTGTTTCTGCTCCTCAGGCAAGTTCCCAAATAGTTTAACACTCTTCTGTGCAGGAGAATCTGGACTCCAAATTTCCCATTTCTTAGAAAACTGCTAGATTCTTGGGCAAAAGGTACCCATTTCCTCCTTTCCTTCCTGCTGTAACATTTCGATCTTAATTCAATGTAAGCATGGGCTGAGCACACACAACCAGCTGGACCCTTCACAAGCACTGTCCCCTACATTGGGATTACAGAATACGCAATTTCAGACCAGACTAACTCCAGCTTGCATCGTCTCCAAGGAATTGGAATAGATGCGCAAGGAATCCTAGTGAATGAAAACTTTCTGCTTTACCCTTATAGCCAGTTTACTTATTTTCCATTCAATTGTTATTTTCCATTCCAAATCTGTTATGTCTTAGCAGCTGTTGAAGTGCCGTAATCACATTTTTATTTCAAAACTCTGAAATATGATGTGTTTCTTCTTTTAGCTACAGAAGTGATGTGTGTAAACACTGCACCTCAGATCAAGAGAGTTTCGTACTTAGAGCTATAATGTGGTATAGCCTAACACAAAATACACTTTTCTAGTATGCATTTGCCAGAATTTATGCTGAACCACAGATGGAAAATGGTGTCCAGCTGGAGACAATTTCAGATTTGCCTCAAATATTAAAGCATTTTCTTTTGAACATTACGCTTAGGGGCAGGAAAACATAATATTAAAAGTAGTCCTCGCAGAATTCAGAGCTATTTTTATTTTCAAAGAAAACATAATATTTAAAGTAGCCCTCATGAAATTTAGAGCTATTTTTGTTTTCAAGGGTCTACAGATAATGATAAAATATAGTGGAAGAGAATTTTATAAGACCAGTTACTCTGCTAATAGCACTTTTTCTGCCTGCCATGCTCAGCATGGCCCAGTGCAGTGTTATACAGACACACATAAGCCAGCTCTGATTGAACTATCTCAGGTACCAAAAGCAGAATACCCCCATTAACACAGTACTTTGCCCTGGCTAATTAGCCACTGATAGCCCCAGAGGTTAATTTCTCTATTCATGATTAATATTTAATGAGCTATGAGCAGTTTAGTAAAACTTATTTCTAAACATAATTAATATTGCATGCAGCAACAGCAACAGAGTAATACAATTTACATTAAATACTTCCAGTGTAATTTCTGCTGATTGTATCTCTTCACTTCTCTTTAGGGGCTCTGAATGTAGATCATGCCTTAATGCAAGTTGGCATAGTTTAAATGAACCGTAATACAGAAAATTCTATACTGTCTTAATTAATCACATAGCTTTATCCTATAGTTAGAGAAAATGCAACAAAATTATATGGCTAATAAATATTTCTGTCAGTCACTTAATTTCACCCTGCAGGTACAGATTCTTGGATCAAAATAATTATGCACAGAATGCTGTAGTCAAAAGGCAGAAGACGTGTAAGGTGTTAAACTATGCTTATACTAGGGGTCAAGCTCATCCTTACTCTGACTTGCTAGGTTCACTTTTTGCCAATAGTGTGTCGTATTATGGACTTCAGGTAGATTCCCAAATTGATAGATCCTTCATAGTACCACTTTTCTGCAAAAAAAAAAAAAGTTAAATGCTGCTATTTTTAACTCAACTTTTTATACCTACATTGTGCTGATTTTGGTTTTGCTTGGATGTAGTAAGGTTTGAGAAAGCAGAGGAGTTGACCCAGGGAACTTGTTGCGGTTTTGCTTGCAATTACTTTGATTGAAAGATTAGGTTAGACAGTGACTGGAAAAGGCAGAGGGAAGTAGCTATAATGCATGCAGACGTTTATCCATGGCATAAGTTTAGCTTCAAAAATGGATTCAGGCAAGAGAAATTGCTCATCTGTCTGTTGTTTTGTATTTAGCAGCTGTGCTAGACATTCAGCAGGTATCAGCCTCTGTCATTCCACCAACTGCCAAGCTCTTGTGATGATCCTCACAGATTCTGATAAGACCATCCACCCTTATTTTAAGGAGAGGAGAGGTGTAACAGCAGATTAACTTGACCATGTAATTGATATCACATAGAGTTACTAATGATATTGAATATATACATCACAAAAATGTGGAGCTGGAAAGTAGATCAAGACATTCTCTAATTTCCCCCTTGGCTGAGGCAGAATAAATGCACTTAAATTATCTCAGTAATGTTGGGAGTACATGTTTTCGGAGCTCAGGCCAGCCAGCTTCACACCTCCTTTCCCTGAAACACTCCTCCATACACTGATCCTTTCCTACAGCTGCCCCTGTATTCACAAATCTTTCTCTTGCACAGTCCCCATGAAATATCCTTGTCTGGTTATTTGCCTATGGGTTTTCCTTTCCTGAAAAATTAAGCTAGGTTATAACTCTTGATAGTATCTAAATCTTGTTCAGGGTACAAAATCTTTAAACTTAATTTGGCATGCAAGGTCTTGGTCTTGGTCAAAGAGCATAGCACACAACTATAATGAATGGTGTTAATTCTATAATGTAGCATGCTGTACACCAAGAGAGAGAGTGGAGAAGGACAGACAACTAAAACATAAAGCAATTCAGAGATTCCGGTTGTAATAATTTTACTTCTGAAACTTTAAAGTTTGCCTTGTAGTAGATTTTTCTGGAGAAGCACAAAAGTGAATGGGGAAAAGAAAGTACAGCCAAGCCGAGAATTCATCTGAGGGTCAGCGATGGAAGAAAATGTCATTGCATTACTAAGTAGTAATATGTGCACAGGTTTGTTAATTTGCATAGATCCATACATGCGTATTTAATTGATTTGCTCTCACGCAGGTTCTAAGCCTGGCTCCAAATGATGGCTTTGCCAAAGTACATTATGGCTTCATCCTGAAGGCAGAAAACAAGATAGCAGAGAGCATACCCTATCTAAAGGTATTTTTCTTTTCTCACCCACAGTAAATGTTTTACTAGTAAAAAAATATAACTGAAATGTATAAAACATGTCAAGCTAGGAGCATGCTAATTGCAAATCACAGTGTAAGCTACTTGTTGGAGTTACATTGCTGTATCACTGTCTATGAACTGGAGCAAGCTTGTACATTGAGACTCATCAATTCTTAAATATCAAATATTTGTTTTATTAGTGGTTAACCCAAAGTACACAGCTGTGAGCCTCAGATTGTGCTGAGGTTGGCAGTATGCTGCAAGATTAAGGTTCTTGAAAGATCCAGGGAGGGCTTGTGTATGCTTCTGGGTGTTTGGGAAGAAAGTACTACAAAATAAAGCCTTAATTCAGCTTTCTAAAACACTTGTGTATATGTTTAAAACACTTGTGTATATGTTTAAAACACTTGTGTATATGTTTAAAACACTTGTGTATGTGTTTATAGGTTATGGGGCAAGTGTCCATCTTTGAATACACCTCTGTCTTGGAGGGACTGAGCAGAGGGGCCATGGAATTTTGAAAACTGATAACATTTCTCAATAGATATTTACTGAAGTATTATCTTCATTCAGCCTAAGTTCCAGGTTACTTTAGAAGTCATATTGAAGATTCTCTTACACTTTGTTTTATTAATAGGAAGGACTAGAGTCTGGTGACCCTGGCACAGATGATGGACGCTTTTATTTTCACCTGGGTGATGCCTTGCAGAGAATGGGAGACAAAGGCGTACGTATTTAACATGTTCTTGTTTTAAAGTCTAAACTGCTGAGAGATTGTAGAATCCAGAAAAACCTTCAGAAATGGGCTCAATGTTGAAAACATGAGCAACAGCCACAACTGTCTGCTATAGGTGTATAGCAGGTCCCATTGCAACAACTATCTGCTATAGGTGTATAGAGGTCAAGATGAGCAACAGCAAAAAATCTGCCCTTGATGTGACAGTAAGACCTCTTAGCATCACTTGCTTTAGAACTGATCCAAACTTTTGAAGCTTGCCTGGGGAAGCTTGAACTGAGGGAACAAAAATGTTTTGAAAATTCAGTGACAGTGTTTTTAGAGACTAATTTATGCTCCTTCCACTTAGAACAAAGATTTTAACCTGAATTCAAAAAATACAGTTATATGTATATCACTGTATAGAAGTTCTCTCATAGCTCTGGTATAAGAGTATTTTGTAAACCTTCCTTCATTCTCAAAGTGACCTTGAGCACCAGCGAGTATGGGATAAAAGACCATGAGAGGACTGAATGTGTGGGCTGAGTTATGGTATTTGTTCAATAACTAAATTAGCAAAGAGATCAGAAAAGCAGAAATTTGTGAACAAGTCTGTTGTGTGCCCAGTGAAAACAAACATATGCCACTGGAAGCCATATGAGTTTCTAATTTGTTAATTTAAAATTATATTTAATTTAGAAGCCAAATTTAAATGTGTGAATTAGCCCTACTGTTATGGTAGGGGATCAAAGGGTTTTGTTAAAGAATGTTATTAGTAATGAACTTTACTATGGGTTTGAATTTAAAAATAACAACAGAAACCCCCCCTTCAGGTTCCTCAATGGGAAATGTGAAGAGGATAAGCATAAAAAAGCATAGTGGAAAATAGCTGTGAAATGCACTGCTTCTTAGTTAGTTATCTCGTAATAGAATCATAGAATCGTAGAATAGTTAAGGTTGGAAAGGACCTTATCTAGTTCCAACCCTCCTGCCATGGGCAGGGACACCTCGCACTAAACCGCGTCACCCGAGACTGTCCAACCTGGCCTTGAACACCGCCAGGGATGGAGCATTCACAACCTCCCTGGGCAGCCCATTCCAGTGCTTCATCACCCTCACTGTAAAGAACTTCTCCCTTATATCCAACCTAAACTTCCCCTGTGTAAGTTTGATCCCGTTACCCCTTGTCCTATCACTACAGTCCCTAATGAAGAGTCCCTCCCCAGTATCCTTGTAGACCCCCTTCAGATACTAAAGTACTGTAAAAAATGCTGACCTCTTGAGTATCTTGACCCAGTCAGGAGAAGGTTCTCCAGTATGAACTGTGTAGATAGATTGGCTATAATGAAGTCTATGTATGTGATCTTTCTTGAGCTTAGTCCATCAGGTTAGCTTTCTTTTTTTTTTATAAATCATGGAAATTTTCTTGCAGTAACTTATACATACAGTAGATTTATAACATTGAAATGTAATAATATCTGAATTTTGTAAGTTAGATTGCCTTCTCTGAAATATTCTTCCAAGTAAGTTGGGGTTTGTTTTTAGTTTTAAAGTTCATCTACAAGTGAGAATCAGTAGGCCTCATTTTACGCTTATACACAGAGTCTCCTTGCACATGCTCTCTCTCTCTGACTCTGTCCTTCTCTCAAGAGAAAACCAAAAAGGAAGTCCCTGTATGCTTCCATGAGATATTCTGTGTTGAGTGGTTGAGCCTAAAACATCCTATTACAGATGTAATTAACATACATCATAATTTTGTTAATGTTTGTAGAGTCAAATCTGCTGTAGAGAAAGTTTTAATTAATGACAAATGAACTTGGGATAGAGGAGACTTTCAAATTTGTCAATGGAAAGTTGACTGTTAAGCTAAATTTTTCTCACTGACCTTGCTAGACTTGCTGAACTTCAAGATTTAATCAAGGAAACAGATCAATATTTAAGGAATATGTGAAATTGCTATCACTGAAGGTTTGTTGGAGGTAGATATTAATCTATTAGAGCTAAATTAGGACTTATGAATATGGTCTTCTAAGTATTAGGCGAACAGTATTGAGTATGCCCTTTCCAACTGTAATTTGATAAAATGCCAAATTGACTTAAGATAAATTAAAACTGTAGAAAGTATCATAGAACAAAGTGCTGTTCACACAGAATGTATAAACTGAGTGCATCTCAAACAATTTCTTTCCTGGAAAGAAGATGCACTGTTGTAGCTTGCCTGAACAGCACAGTGGTCATTATTTAGTCCTTCCACTGCCAAGGTCTGCATGCAAAAATAAAGATTTCTCGTGGAAGCTCGGGACTGGAAAGGATGAGTGAGGCAAGCTAACCCTACTCCACTCTGTCAAAGGCAACCTCATAGCACAATTCTTTTAATAGATAAAGATTAACAGTATTATACTTTGTGATTATGGCTGATGGATCTTAAAGAGCAGCAGTATTCGTCAGTGGCTGAAACTAGTAATTCATCCCCCATACCATGTGGACTAACTCCAGGCATTGCAAATGAACACAGTCAGTCAGCATGAACAATCTATTGATATCCCACTGCTATGACAACTTGCGTCTTGAGGAACAGACATTATAAATCATAATGCGTTCACTTCAGAGACTTAACCAAGATAACATCAAAATTTAGAGATATGTTATGTATTGCCCAAAGGTAATACATAAATTATCTTTTTTGTATCCATACACAACATTACAGAGCTTCTCAATGGAAAAAAGGTGAAAGCTTATATATGGTCTGCTGTTATTCTGTTCATCCGTACTGATTCTCTGTACTTAAGATAAATACTGTAAGGCAACATTCTATTGCAGCCTTTCCTCCATACTTCAAGAGAGTTATAAAAATCAGAGTACCATAATTTTTAAAAGCTTGAAGAAAGTTTTCAGACTCTCAAAAATGATCTATGGTAACAATATAGAGAGTCAAGTGAAAATGTGAAATCAAAACCACCCAGAATAGTTTCTTAACTTACATCTGTGAAATAAAAGGTCTCTGAGATGACACCTGGACATTTTTAGAAATAATCCATTACATGAAGAATTTTCAATAGCTTTTTGTATGTCTTAGTAAGTCACACACTGTTCCCATGATTAATTTGTATCCAAAAAAAATTTTGTTTTTCCTTCTAGTTTACTGGCTTCAAGGTAAACATAAATAATAAGCTGATATGAATTGTTGTTCTAGAGATGTGTTTATTTGATTACATATTTTGCTTTCTATTAGACTCCATATATAAAATGTTTTTTCTTTATCTTAAGAGTTAGTAATGTGGTTTTTGTCTCAGTAAGACTCTTATTTTAGACTTGATGTCAAATGTGGGCCCACATTTGGCTCTCTTTGTGTCCTGGATTCAGCTATAGCAGTCATTTTTCTCCTTCTTAGTAGCTGGTGCAGTGCTGTGTTTTTTAACTTTCAGCCTGGGAACAACGCTGATAACACTGATGTTTTTAGTTGTTGCTAAGTAATGTTTATTCCAAGCAAGGACTTTCTCAGTCTCATGCTTTGCCAGGGAGGAGGGGAAGCCAGGAGGAAGCAAAGACAGGACACTTGACCCAAACTAGCCAAAGGGGTATTCCATACCACAGCACGTCATGCCCAGTATATAAACCGGGGGGAGTTACCCGGAAGGCCCAGATCACTGCTCGGGTCGGACTCGGTATCGGTCGGCGGGTGGTGAGCAATTGTATCCTCTCCCCTTGTTATTTCACTAATCATTATTATCATTGGTGGTAGCAGCAGTGGTTTTGTATTATACCTTAGTTGTGGGACTGCTCTTATCTCAACCCGTGGGAGTTACATTCTTCCGATTCTCCTCCCCATCCCTCCGGGAGCGGGGGGAGGAAGGGGGGAAGTGAGCGAGCGACTGCGTGGTTCTGAGTTACCGGCTGGGCTCAAACCATGACACTTTGAAGAAACAAAAACCAATTTAAATAGTCATGCAGGGAAACTACCATACCAGAATGCTTCTGGGGGCAGTGTTCATCTTCAGATTTTTCTGTCCTCCTGCTGGAAAGAAAAGTGGAAGGTTTGGTTCATTTGAGGAGAACTTGGCGAGGAGGTGCGCACGGCCAGGGAAAGAGGCTAATGGTAAGGTGTGGGGAGAGTGTTATTAACTGGAAGCACAAGGGTGAAATTATAGGCTGTTTTATGTAGAGTGAGGCAAGAATAGATACTAGGCTGGGTAAGGGAGTGTGATAACATAGTCCAAGTTTGGATGAGTGATGCTTAGGTGGACGTGAATTTGATAGGTTGCAGGCTTGGTAGAGAGTGAATTTCAAGCATTGTAGCTAGAGAGGGACTCTGTGCATGACTCCAAGTAAAGAGGATTTTGGATGGTTTCTGTTTGAGAGAGAGATTGCTGCCTGCTTCAGTCCCCCTGCTCTGGACTTTTTATCTTCATATCTCCCTACTTAGCTGTCCTTTTTGGTTTTTATGTTGTCTAAAATATTTCAGGTGTAGCAGTAGTGCTGGACAGAAAGGAGGCAACTATACACAATCATCTCTGTACACGGTTCATCACAGTGCTACTCGTGTTGGATCTTTGCTTTCCAAGCATCTCATTTTCTTTCTTTGCAGAACCTTGTTTTGCTGCTATACAGGGGTAAAGCAACTTGTGGAAAGGTAGAGTAAGACAAAGGAAGATGCAGTATTTACTTCAGTAGTTTTCTACCATGTGATCAGTTCTGGTGTGGCAACAAACATTTGAAGAAACTCAAGTGCAGATATGTATTAGATAATTAAGTAACAATTTAGATCCACAAAGTCAGCAATGATGTTTTCACCATCACGGCATCTCTACTGGAAGCAGAAGGCATAGATAGTTGAAACTGAGAAAACAAAGTTGACCAAAATGAGAAACAATTGGATGTCCCAAATCCAAGGGGAGCAACTAGATTACTGACCCATATTTGATGTGAATGGTTGTGAGAAGATTATCCTATTTTGCTAATGGATTGGACAGCCTCGGCCAATGAATCTATTTTGGGAATGTTAGTTGAGCCTAGGACCTTGGCTGGTATGAATTTGGTTGTTAACAATTGCAATCTTTTAGGCATACAAGTGGTATGAACTTGGATACCAAAGAGGTCACTTTGCCTCAGTTTGGCAGCGCTCCCTCTACAATGTCAAGGGACTGAAGGCTCAGCCTTGGTGGACAGCAAGGGAAACTGGTTATACGGAACTGGTGAAGGTAAGGCAGCTTGTTTCTGTATACTTTGATTTTTTTTTTCATAATAACAACTATTACCTAAGGTATTAAACAGAGAAAATGCTTGTAGATATAGGGTAGGCTTACCTTATATCTATAAGCTAATAGATATAAGGTAAGCGAAACAAGTGTAGATTCCCAGAGATGGATTTAACAAAAGATAACAACATAGAATTTTAGTTCTTTAAAGTTCTTTATTTAATGCAAAGCAAGTAGTCTGATTGTTATTCATAATAATAGTTTTAGTTTCCCAAATTGCATCATTTTTAATATTTTAATAATGGTTATAGTAATTCCTTAAAAAATGAAAATTAAAATGGGGAAGAACATGTTTTTCCCTGTATGTTTTAATTATTGGTATGTGGTTTAGCAAAATTATTCTACACAAATAATTTATTTACAAGAGAAGTTGTTTCTGTGGGTTTTGTTTTGGTTTTTTTTATACTCAGTTACATAACATGATAAAAAACTACTATAAAAGGATGATTTTATTAGAAAGAAATTACAAAAGGAATATTACTCTTTGCTATGATTTTGATGGCAGCATAAATAAGGCTAGGAAATTTAGATTAAAGTGTGATTCTCCAGTTTCATCTCAGTCTCACAAAACGGCAATTAGCTTTAGGGGCTGGTGTTTGGGAAGATCTTAAATGGTCACGTATCGAACTCATTCTTGGGGTACATGTAGAAATAGATACTCCCTGCCATAAAAGAGATGGAGCAACAGGGAACTTCTTATCATACTTTTGCCAAACAAAAAAGAAAGAATATATATTATCTTATTAATGTTTTAGAGCTATCTGAAGTGATGTTTTACAGTCTCTTAGGTGCAAACCATTCAAATTCCTAAATTGCAGAAGGTAATGGAATGGTCCCTTTGGACCCTTGGCATGAGGAGATGTCAGCTTTGAAGGATGAAAGAATTCAGTTTCCTGTTATAAAATGGCCAGGACTCCACCTTGAAGGGATTTTTTTTCAGATGGAACAGGCAATATATGGAGCTCTTGATTTAGATCAGCATCCTGTGTGGCTTCTAGAAGACCAACAAGGACAGAAATTCACCCCTGACCTCCGCAGCACAACTGGCTCTCTGAAATCCAGTCATACCTCTTAATTCCAGTGATTTTGTGATATACTTTTTAGCTATTTCACTAGCAATATGTCATTGAATCTGGACTAAATTGTGGCTGCTAATTTACTTACATAGGTGTCATAATTTGAGGGTGGTAAGATTTACATTCTTCGAGATAACATTCACAGTTAAAAGTATAAACTTAAAATGTAAGTTAAATACATCAGGAAAAAATATTTGTATTGTTGTGTTTCCCCCATAACTCAAGAAAGTTCTTGAAGTTTTGAAAGAAAGCAGGTTTGACTCTAGTAACATATGATGCTGAAAACAGAATTTGAAGCAGTATTCTCTAGAAAATGGCAAAAAATTATTGAAGACATTGGTTTTATTAATTTCTGAAATATTCCAACTTCTGTACATGTTTTAATAGAAAAAAGAAAAAAAAACTCAACCAAACAACAAAACAACATTATATCTTACTGCTTCATATCATTACGTTCCTCTTACATTTGTGTGGGGTGTGTGAGAAATGCTACCAAATCCCAATGATAAAATTTGACGTAGAAAGCTGCTCTGTGAAGCATTGGAGGCCCTGACCATTTCTCCCTGTGTTTCACTGCTTGTTGTTAAATGTGAATGGACAATTCTGAATATCTTGGTAGTTTAACAGTGCTAACTGAAGATTTGTTTGTGGTTAACTAAGACAGCTCTAAAATCAGACTCTCTGGCAGCTCTCTTTGGTTCATTCTATTAAGCAGCATGGCCATGGTCAGTAGCATCTTATAGCACAGACCTGGCTTGATTTTATTGTAAAGGGTCATGTAGTTTCTTGGCACTAGAGATAGAGAGATGAATTTTGACAGTGCGTTTTCCACAAAAAGCCTGAAGAAAAAATTGTCTTTTCTCAGTATTCTCAGCTTAATAAATTTCTCCTGAGGGGCATTCAGCTCACTTAACTGTAAGTCATACAAATGCGAGGCATATTGTCTGCTAGTGATCTAGTTTACAGGTATCAAAGAATTTCTAGAGGATGATTAATTTTTACTATGTTAAATAACTGTCTAAGGATGGCAATGTCTCCCTTCCTGGTGTTAACTTTCCTACTGCTTTACAAAAAAAATAAAGCCTAGGCAATTAATTTAGGCTTGATGTTTAACTGTCTGATGGGTAAGATTAAAGATGACAATCTCATACTTTATTTCACTCACTATTACCTACTTGCCTGGATGTCTGGGGAGACTGGGAATATGTCAGTAACACTTACCAGGATATGTATGATGATGGTAAATCTTGCTTCGTGGTACTTTGCTTCTCTCTAGCAGTGACCCATTAAGGCTTAATTTTGTTGTAGTTTCCTTGAAAGAATAGGAAGGGTTTCTCCCCGGTTTCTCAAGGAGCAGAAAATGTAAACCTTTAGTTCAGTATCAAGTGGTGTATGTAGAAATGTTCTGCTAATGTTTCTGATCTATGGTATTTCAGGCCTTTGGATCCAGAGAGTCAAGAAAATTTCTTGTTTGAGCTGAGCTAAAGGAAAACCTTACTTTTACCTTTGAAAACCTGTCCTTTTCCCTTGGGACAATTAGCTTTCCTTGCTTACTGAGTCATTGCATCGTTCTCTGGTACATTTTGAAGAAGCTCAGCATTATTCTTCTATTCTGGTGCTCATTTTGAAAAATAATGAAAGAGGTAAAATACTGTTAGATACTAGAGTCTTTTCACCACTCTGAAATTAATACATAGGTAATGACCTAGGTAACTTTGTCCTTTCCTCATGTTGTGTCCTTTGACTTTTGGAAAGGACCTGAAGGATGCTTTGCCAATAATGTACTACAGTGAACAGATGATTGATTAAAGTAGATCTTGTATTGTCAGTTTTCTCTGATGGCTTAGATTTTATTAATTAAAAGTTTCAAGTGCACCAAGAAAAGCCCAGAAAGAGAATGAAAGTACTGGCAACACTATATCCATAGTGTTTTCTGTAGAGTGACAGCTAGGGCTTAATGGTTTAGCTAATAATAGCTAAACATTCATATTTAATGGAGAAATTAAATTGAAATGTGCATTTAAAGTGTGGCTGTATGCTTCAAGGGGAGCCGTGTGTTGAAAAGAGCAGAGATGATGTGTACAAGTGCTGCTGCTTAAGCATTTTGAGTGACCCAATGCATGCAATGAATCTATTTTGAAAGGTTTAAAATACTGCTCCTTAGTTAGAGGTTGTCAGCGTTTCCCCAGCAGAGACACAGTAACTGATCATGAATACTCTCCTCCTCTTTTTCAGTAACAAAGTGAAGTAGATTGAAGTCTTCACCATGGTTTTATCTTATATCCGATGGATTAAAATGGACATGCAGTCAGTAGTTAGGCATTGAAAGGGTTTGACAGCACAGAGTAAGGACTCTTTTAGTAGAATAGTCACACATAAAAATAAACTGATATTAAGAAATCCCTATTTAAATATAGTAATGCCTTTGCCAATAAAATCTACACTGTTGCCAGATGTAAAGCAACTGTAAACTTCCATTATTTTTAGGAACTGTATTTAAAAAAACCATATGGAGGTTTATGGGAATCAGCTGCTAGGAAACAAGCACATATGTTCCCAATGCTGGTTGCCACCTAGTTCTTCACTTGGAATCAGGATATTGCACCAAATATAATACAAATTTGTTGCTCTAACCTGAGGCTTGAATCCCTACATATCATGAAGCATAAGCGTATTTAATTTTTTGCTGTAGGTAACAGCTCTCGGATCAAGAGCTGTAAGTCCAAGTCCTGGACTTAGTCTTTATGTTTTAATGGTATTTTTGCATTCTTATCCATCTAAGGCATGTTTAAGAGTCTGTAAAATCAGGGGGATCAAGGCTGAGCTGTGTTTGATCTTCCTACTTCATTTCAACCTAGGAGCTGCCTCTTACAGTAAAGCACTATCAGTGTGTTTTATAGATGGGATCCAGGTTTTCAGGAGTACAGAGATGCTGTTGATTTCAGGGGAAGTTGTATCTAAAACCATCGAGGAGTTAGTTCAAAATCAATGGCATGTATTCAAATCACTTTGTATCCAATAAGTTTGGGAAGGAGTTTTAAAGTGCAAGGACAAACACCCATCTCTTCAGGTTAACTTTCAGCCTGGGGTGTTAGTGAAAGATTAGAGGTGGCAAAGTAGCTGTTGCCTGCAACTTCTTGGGCCACCAGCGCTCTTCATGCATCTTCTTGTCTCTGTGGGTGAATGCCCCCTTACCTTTTTTCAGACAAGAAAGTAGGAGGAGTTTGAGGAAAGAGAGAAGCACTTGTAATATCATTTAAAGTTTTCCAGTTTGTTCATCTGTATCACTTTAAATTGAGGCCAGTGTAAATGCAAGTTATTCTTTTATTTCTTGCCTCCAGCCAGAGCTAAATCTGGTATTTCCTTTTGTAGATATGGTAGCACTGAATTAGTACCAGCACTGTTCCCATATTCATCTCTGATTAGGTGGAAATTTCCAGTCTGCTCAGGTTTTTTTGTAAGTTGCATTTTGGAAAACTCAGTTTCTGAAATGCATTCTAAAAAAACATTTCTACTGAATGTTAACCATTAAATGAGTGTTATGGAAACCCATCAGTGGGAGAGAATAAGGTGAACGCACCAGGAAAGTGTTTTCCCCTTTTAGTGTTGAATGAGAGAGAAAAGAATTAGCTAGGAAGAAGAAATTACTGTAATAACAGAAGTGCAGTCCTAATTTTCGTAGGTCCTAGCCTACATAAAAATGTTCTAGTGACAGAAAGTAGCCGTATTATAGACAGCATGTTCTAGCAATGGCTTGCTTTGCTGATCCTTTTATGATATATCAATGTACAATGTATTTTGTGGGATCAGCTTGTCTTTTAATTGAAAAAAAATCAAACTGAAAATGCAATTGTTTAATTTAAATAGGGAAGACTAATAACCATGCAGATTTTTAAGGCTAAAAAGGGGTAGTTATATGACCTAGTCTGATCTGTGTTCTTCAGACTTTTGAGTTTTAGTCAGCTATACACATCATATAAAAAGGTAGTGTGGGAACACAGCTTACTCTGTTTTCAGTGTGAAACTGTTTGAAAATGTCTTACATAAATGCTTTGTTCAAGAGCACAAACAGAAAATGAAAACTACTCACCCAAATAAGGCTTAGTAAGCAAAGTAAGCAGCTGGGAAATAGAAGTTACACTGTGGGTTTTTCATTTATATTGCTATAACATTAAAATAACTTATTATTGGTAGAATAAAAGGTTTTCTAATCTGTCTGATTTTTACAAATATAAGGTCCTAAGGCAGCAGAGAACAGACATTTTAATTGTAGTATTTTGTGGTTTTGGTACGTATGAAGTACAAGACAGTTTACACATTTTTAATGGTTGCGTCCATAAATCATTACCTGGCATTTCAAGTCGTATTTGATCTTCTTCAATAGTATCAGCATGTGCAAGTGAATCTCTGCACTTTTTTGAAGGTTTAAATCATAACTTTCAGCTTAAGTGCTGTGTTTACATTTGTCCTCTTTGAACTGGAATGTTCTGCCAAAGCCTGGAGTTCCAGGTTAAGAGTGATTTTGTAGTTGCAGGAGTGCTTCCAGGTAACATGTGCAGTGTTTAAGATCAGTACACTTGTTAGCTTGCAATATAAAATGAACTGTTAAAGAGCCCTTAGGCTAATCAAAAAGCAAGTCAAAGTGAGGCCTAGACTGCAAAGAGGCTGGGGATTATTGAAATTTTATGATCTAAATGTAATTGAATCTGAGGAATGCCATGAAAGTTGGTTTTCCTGCTTTAATATGTCAGAAGGGAAATGAGTATAAAGAAACTTGATAATGATGATGAATACTTTTTGTTTAGTGCTTTTAAATTAAAAAAAAAAAAGTTAATAATGGCAGGAAAAAGTAAAAACAGTACTAAAGCTGAACACAATAAGTTCTCAGTGCAGTAACTTGGATCTCTCAACAGTCCTTAGAAAAAAATTGGAAGCTCATTCGGGATGAGGGGCTTGCTGTGATGGATAAAAAAAGCAGCCTTTTCCTGCCTGAAGATGAGAATCTACGAGAAAAAGGAGACTGGAGCCAGTTTACCTTATGGCAACAAGGTAAAACATTTTGTATTTCTTCTCTTTCCCGTTTCACTTTCTCAGATTAATACAGTGTAATAAGGAGTAGCAACACAGTTTTTTCCAGAACCCATTTTATAATCACTGGATCTACAGAAGAAGGGAACTAATAAAATAGCGCCTAGGATCTCTGTGACAGTGAACAAAAGTTCTTTATTCTAAACCATGTTGTCCTGAAGCACTTCTAAGAATCCCTTGAAGGTAATACTCCTTCAACTGATACAAGGCTGACAACATTTTGCATGGTGATGCATAGTAAAGAGCAGCCTGAGGGAAGACAGGAATGTGGGAGAAGGCACATCCTCGATATTGTGTTGTCAGCGAGGTGAGAAATTGTATGAGTAAAAGAATATGACTTAGAAGCTTGCTGCCCTATCCCTGAGCTGTGCAGTGGGAGGCCCAAGACTTATAAGTCTCTTCTAAGAGACTTATTTTTATAATCATAATGTTATACAAGACTGCATATGAAAGAGTTCTGTAAAATAAAATATTAAAAGCAACTTATATCAAAATATAATCTGGTGTTGAAACAGCATGATGTTGGTGGCTTTTTTCATATTTTTTTTCTATGCAGTCTCATTATTGTTTAGACTTTTAGAATCATGCTTAAAATATTAAAAACAACTTATATCAAAATATAATCTGTTTTCAAAAATGTATGATGTTGGTGGCATTTTTCTTTTTTTTCTATGCAGTCTCATTATTGTTTATACTTTTAGAGCAATGTATAAAAAATTGTGGAAATCCTAGTCTTCACAAATAATTTAAAAGCAAAGATGTGCAGGCTGCTCTGGTACTATAATGTTTAACTACTTCTGTTTCACAATCCGTAAAATGGGAATAATAATATTTACCTGTCTTTCAATGTCAGCTCTTTGATAGCTTTGTTGCTCTCTGCAAAGCAGGAAACAAGGAAGTGTTTGTTCATGGCCCTTACCAATGCTCTGGCTGTTATTTTCACTAGGAAGAAAAAATGAGAATGCTTGTAAAAGTGTTCCAAAAACATGTGCTTTGTTGGAAAGATTCCCGGAAGCTACTGGCTGCAGAAGAGGGCAGGTACTTGGCAAATTTCTTCATTTTTACTAATTCCTAATGTTGGGAGCAGGGGTTTTGAGGAATGTGTATGGAGGGATGTATGACATTGGTATATTTAATAGTGCCTCAAGCACACGATGGAGTTAACAGTAAAATATGCCCAGTTTTAGCCCTCAGCAAGTTCAAGATAAAATATGTTACTCAAAGCCTTTCTATGGACTCTAGCTGAGCCATTTTACCTTGTATTTCTTGGGAGCTCATGGTAGTTAAGTAGTTATTTGCCATGGATCAACCAATAAGTAATGATTCACTAAACCCCAGCCCTAAGTGACCTGATCTGGCTCACGGCTAATCCTGCTTTGAGCAGGAGGTTGAATTAGGTCCTTTCTAACCTGAACTCTTTTTTTTCTGATCTGAACCTAACTTTACGAGACTCATTCAGTGAGCCAGGTTCTCACTGTCTACCCTAGCCTGGTTGCAGTAGACAGGAGAATCGCCTCATGGAAGCCAAACGAGTACTGCTCGTCATATGCTTCTTTCCTAAAGCAAAAGGAAAGAAATTTTACACCTGCAAGCTGTGGCCTTGGGTACCAACCCAAGTGCCTGGTCTACACTCTCTCCTTGGCTGCAAATTAACCTCATTAAATCATGCAGTAGACTTATATGGTATGGATTAGTACATATGTAGCTGAATGAATGGCCCAGCACAGATACATGATTCTGTAAGGCAGAATTTTTCATAGGTTTTTTTCCAAGTTGTTATATTTTACCTGTAATGACTACATGAGAATAACCATCGTGTTGCAAAATTAAGGATGCAAAAGTTGTAAAACACAGTGCTAGCATAATCCTAATTCAGAGCCTTGAATGTAGGTGTTCACCAGACGAGTGCCTTTGATGTGCAGAAGTGCACTAGATGACTACTGTTGTGGGAATTAACAAGGTTATTGTTTCATTGATTTGTTGCTAAGTCTGATTGTAGTGAGTATAACTGATGGTTATATTCATGTGAGGTCCTCACACTGTGTGGCTGACAGCAAGGAAACTGTTTTCTGTGGCAGCCATAACTAAAATGGACCTATCCTAAGGAGCAAATTCTCTCTGAGAGGTACTATTTTGTTCATAATTTTTTAGCACCCCACATGTTATCACCAGGATTTGATTTTCAGAGACATTGTGTGTTTACAGTTATAGCTGTAGTCATGTGTTTTGAACATATAAAATGTAAGATAATATGAAAAATGGCACTCTAGAAGTCTTGAGTTCATCCACTATTGGTGGATGCCTAGGACAATTTTGATCTTATAGTATCCATGCCTCAGATTCTTACTGGTAAATTAAATTTAAAATATCACCTAGTTTGTATTCACATATGGAAACAATGGGAACAAATCAGGAAATTTGGAGTTTGCCTGGTGAATTGACTATTAGGATGCTTTGGGCACATCGTGTACTGACAAAGATTAACAAAATGTAAAATAATCACCTGCTTAGTGCTGCTAAGGACTGTGTAGAACAATAACAAATGATCATATTATTAAAAATTATATCATTCTTCTTAAAAATAACAGTAAACTAAAACTAGCACAGGGAGTTTTAATTCTGGGTGTTTCTTAACTCTTCAGAGTTTTAAATTACAACCACAGTATAGTCCATTGGTAGATAGGACTATTTATATATAGTACTCGAGGACAGTGCATACTTTTAATTCCTAGGCATATCCAGGCTGATCTGCGTGGACAGATAAAATACATGACAGTAATCATTCTGCAGTGCTGGTATATTAACATTAAAAAAATTGCTTTTCTGGGATATTAGTAACTATCCTGCATAGCCATTTATTTGCATTGCATTAGGGTCTGACAGGGCAAGCGACTTAATGCACCTCAGTGTATCAAAGGTGGTAAACTGAAATCTCAAGGTGGTGGGAACAACTAAGGCATTAGGCACACACAGTCTTCTGCTGATTTTGCTACAGCTGGAGAGCAAGTAACACCTTAAACCCGAAGATTTATCAGAGTTACGCTATCCCAGCCAGATGTGCAGATTTCTCAGTTGAGAAGATGCTTCTCACCACTGCCATGCATTATTCACACTTCCTGTTCATCCAGTCGTTGTAGAATCACAGAAAGAAGGAATGAGAAGGGATGTCTGGAGATTACCTAGTCCAACCCCTTGCTCATAGCCTGATGAACTAGAGCAGGTTACTCAGGACTGTGATCAGTCAGGTTTTGAATGCCTCTGAGGGCAGAGGCTCTACAGCCTCTCTGGGCAACCTGTTCCAGTGCACAGAAAAAAAAAATTGTTTTTAATGTTTGAATGGAGTTTCCTGTTTTTCAATATCTGTCTGTTGCCTCTTTGCCTGTCACTGGATATCACTGAGAAGAGCCTGCTTCCATCTGCTTCACTCCTTCCATCAGGTATTTATATGCATAGATAAGATCCGCCCTTTGTGCTTTCTGTTCTCCAGGCTGAGCAGTCCCAGCTCTTTCAGCTTCCCCTTGTATGTCAGATGCTTCAATCCCTTCATCATCTTTATAGCTCTTAACCAAACTTGCCCTGGTATGTCCATGTCTCTCATAGTATGTAGCGTAGATGTTGACCTAGCACTCAAGACATCTCACAAACTCTGAGTAGAGGGGAAATATAACCTCCTTCAGCCTGCTGACAGAGCTCCCCTTACTGCAGTCCTGGTGGCTGTTGGTCGTCTTTGCTGCAAGGGCACATTTCTGGCTCACGTTCAAATTGTTGTCTATGGTGACCCCACAGTCTGTTTCTGGGAATTTGCTTTCCAGACAGTTTGCACCAGCTTGTATTGGTACATGGGGTTATTCCTCCCCAGTGCCCAACTTTACCTTTTTGTTGAACATCCTAAGATTCCTGTTTGCTCTTTTCTCTGGCCTGACAAGCTGTGTTTGAATGGCAGCAAGAAAAAAAGTAATATATCAGCCATTCCTTTCCAATTTTCTATTATCTGCAAACTTGTGGAGGGGGGTGCACTCTGTCCCATCATCTAAGTAATTTGTGAAGCTATTAAACAGTGTTGGACCCAGCACTAAGCCCTGAAGTACACCTCTGATGAGTGGCCTCCAGCTGGACTTTGTGCATCTGATCGCAACTCTTTGAGCCTGGCTTAACTGATAGTTTTCAGTACACTTCACTGTCACCTTACCAAGTTTCTATTTCATCTGTTTGTCAATAAGGATGTTTATGGCAGACTGTGTTGAAGTGCTTACTAAAGTTGAGATAAACAATATCCACCAATCTCTCCTCGTCCACCAAGCTAGACTTCTCACCATAGAAAGCTAGTAAAGTACAATTTCCCCTTCATAAATCCATGCTGACTGCTCTCACTCATGTTCTTTTCCTTGGTGTGTTTGGAAATGGTTTCCAAGATTGTTTGCTTCATCACCACCCTAGGGATTGAGGTGAGGCTGATTAGCCTGTAGTTCCTCAGATCCTCCTCCTTGCCCTTCTTGAAGATAGGAACAACGTTACTTTCTATCAGTCTTCAGGAACTTCTGCTGGTTTCAATGACCTTTCCAAGATTATTGAGTGTGGATTCACAACGTTGTCTAGCTCCCTCAGCACTCAAGTGTGAATCCCATCAGGGCTCATGGACCAGTTTAGGTTTGTTTAAATGTGCCCTAACCTGGTCTTTCTTCATAGACGATATGCCGCCTTTGCTCCAGTCTTTTCCACTGGTCTCAAATGCCTGGGATTCCTGGAAGTCAGTCATGCTAGTAGAGACCGAAGCAAAGAAGGCATGTAGTGCCTTAACCTTTTCCATGTCCTTTGTCATCAGATATCCTGATTTAGAAGCAGGCCCATGTTTTTCGTAGACTTCCTTTTACTGCTGATGTATTTGTAGAACACTTGTTGCTCTCCGCTTCCATCTCCAGATTCAACATCAGGAGAGCTTTGACTTACTAATGTCATCCCTGCATGCTCAGAGAGTGTCTCTACAGTCTTCCTGGGTGACCTGACCCTGCTTCCACTTCTTGTATGCTTCCTTTTTGTGCTTCAATTTTGTCTGAGCTTCCATTACTCCTGCACATGGTGATGAACCATTCTTGAGTTTGAATGAGGTAATACTTAAAATAAACCAGCTGTCCTAGACCCCTCTTCTCTCCAGCACTGTATCTTATGGGATTTTTCTCAGCAGATCCCCAGCAGTTCAAGTCTGCTCTTCAGAAGCTGTGGGTGGTAATCCTGTTTTTGCCTTTCTCCCTTCTCTCAAGATCCTGAATTTCACCATCTCATGGTTCCTCCAGCCAAGGCTTACTACAGTCACCTTCACATCCATGTTTTCGTCTGAGAGCAGCTGGCCAGTCTGGCTAACACAGGCCTTTTCTGCTGTAGTCCATCCTTTTAAACAATAAAAGTGGCTGTAACCCTTTCCATAGTAAAATAAGTATTCTTCTGATTATAGATAGGAGATTATTATTTTCAGATTGAAATGTTAATACCTTTTAATTTAAACAAAAAGAAAAATATGGACTTTCACACACACACACCTGGATGCATACACACTCCACAAGACATGCTTTCTATAGCATTGAACATGTTTAGAATATGAGAATGAGTAATGGTTGCTAAGACCATAACAAAAGGTGACATTGCACTTTTGGCCCATCAAGGATGAGATGTAATGAAGTCCTGAACTTCTAGCAGTATGATTGTGAAGCTAAATGTGTTGAAGGCCTGCCTTTCTCTTCTTGCAGATCAAATATTCTATCATGCATCCGGGGACTCATGTCTGGCCCCACACAGGGCCCACCAATTGTCGGCTAAGGATGCATTTGGGCTTGGTGATACCTAAGGAAGGCTGCAGGATTCGATGTGCCCAAGAGAACAGGTGTGGTTGGGTGTTTGCGGTTCTTTTTTCCACCTTTCTCAAGGTGGACTGCATGTAATTAAAAAAACAGAAGGGGGGGTGGTATTTTACTGTTCAGGATGTATATTTCCTTAAACTGCCAATTTGCACACTAACTCTGATATGAAAGTATAAAAATCAGTTCTCAAACGATGCCAGAAGAATCTTTGGAGACAAAGCTGTTCTTCTCTGCTATGGCATGGAAATAGCAGTGGGTTTAGTTTAGATTCTCTGTGTTTACTTTTACAATGCCAGTCTAATGGAGTGTCAGCAGAGTTCCTCTATTTTTTTTTTTTTTATTGGGGGGGGCTTAGATTTCATTGTGGGTACCTCCGTTCTCACCACCATGACAGAGTACTCTTGTATTTCTGGTAGAAGCCTCCTTCCTAGCTGGTATTATTTGTTATAATTCAGTTAAAAATATTCCAGTTGAAGTTGATTTCAAGATGAAGACATTGATGAAGCGTTTGGCCCAATTAGTTACACAGGTAGCAAATTTCTTTAAAGTGCATTTAAAGTAAAGAATTCTTACCTCTTAGGGAAAAATTATGTTGGCTTGAAGACCAGTTCTGTCTCTGTTTGCTTGGCGCAAAAAACAAAATAAGATTCAACAGCCTATACATTTACAATCAGGGTATATACTCCCCTGGGAAATATGAGGACGTGAGAAATGATAAAACATTCAACCCTATGCTGGAATGTGTTAACTTTAGTTACTTTTGGCAAGAGTTGTGCTTTCGGAATCAAAGACAGGATTTTCCCTGAAAGCACTGAAAGTGTATCTACTGCTGGCAATGAAAGGGGTTTTTTTTACATCCCTTCCCCCATGAAAGAGGAGGTGGGTGAAGTACTGTGAAAGGGAATGGTGACAGGAGGAAATCCTACCTTAGGCATTTTACATTCATTCCTCCCCTCCTGGTGGCTCAGAGCCATGGTAAACTAGTGGTTTCAAATACGAGGGCTGATTCAAACATGAAGGTTATTGTAGATCAGACCTTTTCTGGCCTCCTGTTCCACTGCTGTGTGTATGAGAACACAGAAACAATGAGAATTTTGTGCTTGGTTACCTTTGTGTCATCCAGTATGGGTGCTTAAAGGGCAATGTTACAGTGCAACTCATCCTTTGATGGACAGGCAACTCAGCTCTGTCTAGTACTGTGTTCTACCCCTGCAGAAGAGTCTTTCTGTAGCTTCTAGGAGCTGTACACCTCACTATTATTCAGTACAGCTATAGTGATTTTAGGTTGTTGGGCCATTTTGAAGTCCCAGCACTGTAAAGTGTTGGGTACAATGCACAAAAATGATAGGTAAATAGTATCTAGTTCTCAAAATCAAACATCTCTGTAGACAAGGTAATCATGTTTTGAAATGAAAGAATTACAGGCAGAATTACAGCCTTATGCAGAAGCCAGTCCAAGATCTCACCTGCAACAGGTCACACTAGAGCCCTGCAGGTGATATAGAAACTACTCTCAAAGTGGCTTAGCACCAGGCCAGAAGAATATCATCCCTATGGTCCCATTGTGAAGTCTTTCTCACACCATGAAGGCTTCTAGAAAATATTTATTTGCATGCTAATGGTGGGTTTTGTAGTCTATTCAAAAGGTGTGTTGTGGTTTAAGCCCAGCCAGGAACTCAGAACCACGCAGCCATTCAGTCACCCCCTCTTACCCCTTCCTCTGAGTGGGACAGGGAGGAGAATCAAAAGAATGTAAACTTCCTGAGTTAAGATAAGAACAGTCCAATAACTAAAGTGTAATATAAAACTACTACTACTACTACTAATATAATAATGGTAAGGGAAATAACAAGGGGAGAGAATATTGAACTAAAAAGGGAAAGGAAAAGAGAAAGAAAAAAAAAAATAAACACAAGTGATGCACAATACAATTGCTCACCACCTGCTGACTGATACTCATCCTGACCCGAGCAGTGATCTTGGTCTTCCGGGCATATATACTGGGCATGACGTGCTGTGGCACGGAATACCCCTTTACCTAGTTTGGGTCAGGTGTCCTGTCTCGGCTTCATCCCGGCTTCCTGTACCCCTTCTCACTGGCAGATAATGAGACTGAAAGTCCTTGATCAGAGTAAGCATAACTCAGCAACAACTAAAACATCGGTGTGTTGTCAGCATTGTTCCCAGACTAAAGTCGAGACACAGCAAGCAAACAAACAACAAAAAAACCCAAAACCAAACAAAAAACCTAAAGAAAACAAAACCCAGCAACGCCCATCAACAGTAAAAAAGCTGCCGATACAAAATACCCCCAAAATACCGAGACAACAAAAAAACCTCCACACAGACCCAAAAAAAACCCAAAGTTGGTTTGATTTTTTTACCACATTATAGCATTACAAATGGTTGATTCCCACTGAGTTGGATAATACCAATGTAACTTTAGTGCATTAGCAGAGACTCAGAGTCTATAAGGCATAAAATGTTTTTATCAGGTAACTGATATGGTAGCAGAAAAAACACATCGTTATAGCTGAAACCTGCAAAGGGCTCATTATCTGGGCCTTCAAGGCTGATGTCTGTGTGCAAGCCAGTGTGAATTTTTTACTATATTATGCTTTACGGTTTATGTAGTCTTGCTTAAAATATCTTTAGATGATCATTTCAATTGAAATGATCCAATTTCTATTTCTACTTCTCTTCAGAACGTTACAGCACAAACCCATAAATTTTGATGGTTAATTTTCACTTCTGTGGGATTAAAAATACTGAGATTACTTGAGATACTAAATTTCATTTTCACCCTGTTTTTGAAAAAAGCAAATTGTTTTCTCTGTGAGTGAACGCAGTTGAATAAGCTAAGCAGTGTATTTCCATGTTTGATGGCAAAACTTTTGTTTCATAGTTCTTAATTCCCTTTAAGGGCATCCATCTTCTTGCACTGCTTCAGCTCCTAAGGGATCCTGTTAAAAAACTTGATTATGTGGTCATTGTAGGGTGGCTTCATCCAGTCTCAGCAGAGGGGTGTAATGAGAGGCGTGGTTTTGTCCTGCTGCAATGCAAAATAAATTTGCTTTGCTCATACCGCTGCCTGACTCTACAATAGACAAACCACGTAACACATAATCAGCTGCAGTGTCTAAATACAGTGGGTAAGATTGAGATCTGAGAGGCAGTGACAAATGACTAGTGCAGCAACTTTTTGACATGTCGGGACATTATCAGTGGTCACTGATGAGTTGCTGATTTTTTGCAGTATCAACTGCATTTAATCAGGCTCTAAACCTCTTTTCAAAACTATGAATCCAGATCTCAGCAGGCTGGAGAAATGTGCCAGCCGAAACTTCATGAAGTTCTAAAAAGGCAAATGCAAAGCCCTGAAACTGATAACAACAGATCAACCCCTTGCAACAGTACAGGCTGGGTGATGGAAGCAGCTTTGCAGCAAAGGACTTGAGGATTCTAGGGGACAAGTCGAACATGAGTCCTAATGTGCTCTTGTCTTGATGAAGGCTAGCTGTGTATGGGGCCGTATTAGTGAGTGCATATGAAGCAGTTTGAGGGGAGCAATTGTTTTCCCTCTCTTTTACACTCAAGATGCTGCCTCTGGAGTGTTGTGTCCAGTTTGGGGCTCTTCAGTACAAAAAAGAGAGGGACTCCGGTGGAGGATGGAAAAAGATGATTAGGAAATTTGAGTATGTGACACATGAGGAGAATCTTGGAGAGCTGGTTTGGAGTCTAGAAAAGAGAAAGCTAAAGAAGAATCTAGTAGTCTTGAGCTACTAGTGGGTGACTGTGCAGAAGACAAAGCCAGGCTTTTCTGAGGTGCCCAGTTATAGGTTCAAAGGTAATGGACACAAGTGACAGTGAAGAAAATTCCATCTAGATAAAAGGAAAGTTTCACAGTGGAATTGGTGAAACACAGGAAGAGATGGTGGAATGTCTGTCATTGCAGATATTCAAAAATCCACTAGTCAGGAACCTGAGAGACCTCATCTAACTTCAAAGTTGGATCTAACTTTGCAGTGAGTCTTGCTCTGAGCAGAGGCTTGGACCACATGCCCTTCCCAAGGTTTATTCTGACCTAGATTATTCTGTGATTCCATACTTAATACTACGTAAAATTGACAGAAACACTGATTCTTCCAACAATTAATATCTTCCTTCTACACTGCCTCTTGCCATCACTTTTAAATCTGGTAATTTTGTTAATTTTTCAGATGATGGAGGTGCTCAAAACCAAGCCATGTTGAATAAATTGTGTGTCCCTTTTTGTGCCTGACAAAGATACAGATCTTGGAAAAGTACCACTGTTAAAACTTGGCTCTTCCATGCTGTAATGAACAATCACCCAGGGTATTTACACCCTTTCAGTGATCTGCTTTGCTAAGCAGTGCTTCGCAAGCAGAGGGGCTTTAAGTTACATGGTCTCATCCTTCCAGTTTAGCTTTGACAGTGTAGTTAACCCAGTGTACGCCACAACATTGCAACCTTCCTCTGAAGAAAAATCTTTATGCTCAGTGCTTTGAACGGATTTATGGGACAAGACTGTTAAAATCCCTGAAATATTAAGCATGATCAGGGCCTAATTCTGTTGCTCTGATTCGTAGAAAAAGCAGATTGATTTAATGTAATTTGGTTCTAAACCATATAATCAGATTACTGGTCATTCTCTCGGTTTCCATCGCTCATTATGTATGTATCTGATTAGAAAAGGAGAAAAGTTGATTACTACACCATTGTTAATACCTGCTCCCTGCTTATTGGACTCAACTCATTGAAAGTATATAAATAGCAAATACTATAAACGTCTGAATGTGTATGTGGGCATAACTGTGCAGAGTGAGGGGAAACAATCCCTCATTAATAAGAAGGTCCATTAATGGAGCAGATCAGTCTGCTCCATTATGCAGACTGATCTTTCTGTAGTTTATTTTAGTTAAAACCCTGATACTTCAGTCTCTATATTAGGTAGCGAAGTCCTGACTGTGCAATATATGCTGTTTAAATCATTCTGGTATGTGAAAGAGCATTCTCAGAGTTGATACATAGTTTGTCTGCTCCATAACACTTCCAATATTACACCAAAGCATGTTCTTTTTTGTGTTGCAGAGCCTGGGAAGAAGGGAAAGTTCTGATTTTTGATGACTCTTTTGAACATGAAGTATGGCAGGATGCTGAAGATTATCGCCTGATATTCATTGTGGATGTTTGGCACCCTGAGTTAACAGCACAACAGAGACGCACCCTTCCTGCTATTTAAGGGGTTCCTTCTGATGTGCAGAGCAGAGAAGCTTTAACCCCCTTGGAGAGGTTATCCTATGCGAATAGGATTAATTTGTCCAGCATACAAAGAATACAAGTATTGTAAGGGTTAGCAGAGATAAGGACTGCATCCTGCAATCATGAAGGACTTGACTTAAAAAAAGGAAATTAAAAAAGGCAAAAAAAAAAAGCCATGTTTTGTTTCATACTGGTACAGCACTGATGTAAGTTTGGAAATATGAATCTTGTCAGCCAAAGAGCAATAGGTCTGGATTTTCAAATTACGGAATGTGCAGATGTTTTTTGCCATGCCTGTATTATGCATACTAAACCAGTCAGTTATTTGCCCAACCATGTTCAGGCACAATATTTGCAATTCTGTATGTGGGAAATATTTCCCAGGCTTTTATCTGGGAAGTGACATGTAAGATATTTACAAACATATGCACACAGCCAACTTTGAAAATCAGTATGCAGTTTTAACATTAGCTGCTTTAGGCCTAGAGCATGTCCCTGTGTTATCAACTGTAGATAATGTGAATGGGTTATATGTGTTTTGTATTTTTTTTCTAAATAATGACTGTATTTTTCTAGCATAATTACAAACAAATCTTTACTCAACCACTATTTTTTAAAAAGAACAACATATATATAAGTGCATCTCTAGCTATCAGCAGAAGGAAAACATTATATGAACAGATTTCATTTTTGTCCAGTGTGGCCTTCTCTTGCCTTCCTGGAAATGCAAACAGAAACTTGCATAACCAGCTGCTTAGTGAAGATTTGTTCTGCTAAAACAAAATAGTTCTCTTAGTTAGCAGCAACCTTCAGTTTGATAATGTGACTTTGGAAGATACTGAGCAAATGTGACATCTGTAGGTTCAGACCTTAATCTTCTTTATGTGGTGAACTGCTGCTTCTTCTATCATTAGAAAAGTTTATGTTGTGATATCTGTTTGCTACCCAGCAAGGGTCTGGGACATGTCCTTCCAGAGGATCCTTCTAGGCTGTCCTTAGGTGTTCATTCAGCAGGAAAAAAAAAATATACATATGAAGAACTCCTTGTGCTTTGGGCAGAAGGACAAGGTCTGACTTGATTTCCTGCCAGAATGCAGAGCAGACAAAGAGCTTCAGGTTATTAACTTTTATTAACTTCTGCTGCCAGCATCCTACAGAGTGCTAGAATGATCCCTTAAATGACCTAATGGTGTTTTCCTTGTCTCGAAGTGTATGACATATTGTTGAAGTAGTCTTATCTCAGTACCGTTTACTGTAGGTTCTGTATTTGCCATACAGAATTTACACTATGGTAAAAAGGTCTGTTTTCAAGGAAGAAAACTGTTTGGATATTTAAGCAGTTATTTGGTTTTGGGGGGTCTGTACTGTTTAAATGGGAGATGGAGGGTGCAGCTTCCTGCACTGTTAATTTCTAAAAACACTAATGAGAGACCTGAGGTTGCACAGTTGATGCTTATGATTGGCTGTTACCTACTCTCCCACAAAAACAGCTGGGTGTGGATAGGTGTGCTAGCTGCTCAGGCCTTGTCATGAGCAGTGGCAACATTACTGAGGGTTTTGAGAGACAAACACTAAGCAAGGAAACACTGAAGTTACTTAGTCTCCACAGCTTCAGCTTTGTTGCCCAAAAGACACTGAACAGTCATCATATTTGTTAATGCTTAGTGGTTTTGTACTACAGAGACTACATCATGGTACCTAAGTATCGTGACCACAGAATGCCACATTTGCTGAAGCAAAATACAGATAAGAGCTTTGCATTGCCATAAATCGAATGCTTTTCAGATTTTGTATTTTACTAGGTAATTAAATCTTGTAATGCAATGTAACACATGATGATTGCACCATAAATTAGTGTAGCCAGTTTCTGGAGGTGTGCACTTTAATTTCCTTTTTGAATATTAAACTGAAAAACCCTCTCTGGTCAAAGTCAGTTTTAGACAGCTATGATAATTAAGCTTTAACGTGTTGTCCGTATCAAAAATAACTCTGAGACTATACACAATATACAAGAAAGTAACAGTTCTCAGTTAATCATAATGAAAACTTAAAATATTTGAAGATATTTGTGGAGAGCTTTAGGAGAATCATGTGCTAAACTGCAAACAAGGTACTTGTTATTGTGGGGGTAAAATAGTAAAAAAAATAATAAGAAATGAAATCTCCTGGTAGTTGTGTAGTCACAGGCTGTATCTTTGTAAGGTGATCAAGAAGTACAAATTATAAAATATTTTGTAATTCTCTAAAATAAAGACATAGTTTGTAAAGAAGGAATCAAGAACTGCTTAAATAAAAATTTGTGGTTTAGGAATATTTTTATTAATGTTGCATTTTAGTTTCTATAGCTCAGAGCAAACACTAAAGAAGTGGTAAAAGCTTTGGGACGTATTTATGAAAATCTATGCCATCCTTCACATTGTTTTATTGTTCCTTTGAAGGGTTATACTTTATGTTTTCCTATTGCAATTGGCAGAAAGATAAAATTGGCAAATAGATAAAAGTAATCTCCCCAAGATGTGTGTGTGCTGCAGTAGCACCGTTTATTAAATTGTGTAGTGATATATTGACCATTTAAAATCTTAAATGTCCTGAATATAGCAAAATATATTATGAATAGCTCCTGCAACACTGAAGTGAACCTACCTTATCCCTACCTGTCAAGGAGCTGAGAGCCTATCTGTTTGTTAGTTACAGTTAGTGGATTAGCTATATACATGGGAGAGGATATAGCAAACTACAGAAATCATGCCTTGAATAAGTCATATATTAAGTATTCCTGTTTGCCAAATAGTATTTCATCTTGAAAAAGCTTTTCAACATTGGAAACGCCAATGGAAGAAGTGAATGGAAATGTTTTTTAAAAGGGAGAACCATTGCAATTTAAATATTTTTTTCCTTTAGATTTATTTGTAAAGGGAAATGACAGAAAAGGAGAATATAATTTCCTGTTTTAAAGCAGTACATATTCGTTGCAATGATAGGAGCTAGATTCCTCCCTGTCTGTGGTTACCTTGCTTGCAAGCAGACTCTGTATAAGATCCTACAGTTAAATACAGGCATTGTACAGTTATATACAAGGCATCATATGTATGTATTCATATCACAGCTAAAGAAAATAAATAATTCTAATCCTCTGCAAGGTTTAACCCTCAAAGACAAGATTTCAGTGATATTTGCACTTCTTGAGCTGAACAAGTCCCACTTAAATGAACAATGATTGTAACAGGTCATCACAGAGATTCAGTGGCAAGTGTCTTAACAGAGAAAAATTGTAACCCAAAGCATTCTTTATTAATGCTGCAGTATAATAATCAGCGTCTACCTTTTATTGTCTGTTTGTTTTTTTACTTCCTGCTTTAGACAAGTTCTCTATAACAAATCCAAATGCCTCTGAGACGTCATGAGCCAAGGGAAGGGAAACTGTGTCCTTTTACCAGGAGTTGACATCTAGTTTTCTGTAATAGGTGGTAATGCCAGGGGAGGGGAAATGGAAGAAATCCCAAAGACAAATGGACTCAGTTGTCTTATTTGCTTAATGGTCCTGCTAGCCTCTGCCTCTTTTTCCTGTGCTGCCTTACTGGGACCATCCACTGCCTTAAAGATTTGCTTTCTACTGTGGAGGCCAGGCTTTGTGTCAATGGCATGCTGCTGCAGAAGAAGGATTAGTCTGAATGAGACTATCCAGTACAAATACTAGAGGGTAAATCCCAGGTGTGTTGATAGGATCTGGCAGGATGTCCTTTCTGCCCGGTACAGGCATAAAATATTGTAGATAAAGGCAGTATTTTGTTAGTCCATCTCTTAGGGTTGACCGTGCCCAGTTGAACTACATGATCACTTCAGTGTATCACTTAGGAATTCAGTGGATGTTCCAGAGGCGCATTAAAAACCCTTGTGCCCATTATCATCTCATTTGATATATATGGTTTACACTGCTACATTTGATATGTTGTTGTCAACCACTTGTTCTACTAAAATGTCAATGTATGGCAATTTAATTGAAGACTAAAGGTGTGTACAGTGGTTGTAACTGGTTTAGGAAATAAAGTCACTGCACATGCAATTTTATAACGATTTTTCTTTTATTTGTTTAATCCAGTTTCCATTTCAATGAAGGGATGGGACTCTCTTTGCAGCTAGAGCAAACAGAGAAATAACAAACTGATCTTTGGCATTTCAGTTCTTCTATTCTTCCACATTTCCTTCTAGCAGAAGCTTGTACTGAATAATAAATTCAAAGTTTTCCTTTTTCATTTTAATCATGGCCCGCGTCTGCAATCAGCATACCCTTCTGGCTACACCTTTCACTACACTGCATGAGGGAAGGGGGTAAATGGCTCTGCCGAGCCTGTATTTGCTGTTGTGACCTAAATGAAACAATCTGGATTGAACCATTAATCACTGGTGAATATGTCCAATGGGTCTCCCTAGCAGCCCCCTTCGCATACGCACACACACGCACACACACTTCTCTAATAGGCTCCCGAGTTGCCTGTGGAAAAACACATCGTTAAATTAAATAACTGCATTTCAGATTGTGTGCGTCTGCTGCCCACACAGCTCATTCCACTCAGCTGACAGTTTTATACGGGCTTCAAAAGTTAAGAGTAATTTTTGCTAGATGCTGAAATGTGACCCCATGTAAGCAGCATGGATGAGGTGGTCACAAAGTGTCGTGTTGAATGGCATTATGCTGGCACTGATTTATTTTATTTTCTTAATGCAAAATCTTCCTGTAAAACTTGAGCACTCTTAGATGCTGCTGTTTCTGCCCTCAGTGCGAGATTGAACTGATGATTACAGTGCAAAGTTTAAGTTTGAGATGTTTTTCTTTAAAACACACTTAACTTTTGCTTCTGTAAAACTGAGCATCCCTGATGGAGTCCTCAGGAAAGCTACTGACACACCCTGGTTTCTTCAAACAGAGAATGCAGTCCCATAATTT
The DNA here is from genome assembly GCF_004027225.2 of Strigops habroptila. Classification (NCBI taxonomy): domain Eukaryota; kingdom Metazoa; phylum Chordata; class Aves; order Psittaciformes; family Psittacidae; genus Strigops; species Strigops habroptila. The sequence continues at coordinate 37,239,987 of NC_044277.2, forward strand.
CCAATAATTTAATGTCATAAATAAAAGGAAAAAAAAAAGTTCTTTTTCTATGGGCAGACTCCTGTGTCAATAGAAACTTCTCAGGTTCTTTTCAGCGTCGGCCGCACGGACAGATGGCTGGTGACAGTTGTTACTTGTCAAGAATCATGAAGGACTTGTTCTCAAGCAAAACACGGGCATGAGTGTGTGTGTTGTGTGCTTTGTGGGTTCCTGGTATGGTGGAAGTCTGTTAATGTATATGTGCATGTTGGGCACGTGGGAGCTCAGTCCAGAGCCAGCAGTGGTTGGGTATTCTCACTTTCTCCCTGGTCTTCATGTTTTAGCGTGCCGGCTTCCACCACAGACTGGGACCTGAAAGCAAGAAGACATGCATGCTAGCGAAGGCTGCTACAGAAGCACTCACCTTCCTGGAGTCCCTTTTGCTTCATTTTATGGTTTTTGCTTTTGTCCATTTTCATCTTAATGGCCTTTTAATTCTTTTCTGTGGAATTCATACGGAATTTGAGAAGCACTCATTTAAATATGAACAGGGATGTGACTCATTGTAGATCTCAAATGCTTTCAATTTAATGCTTAGCTACTACGCATGATGCTGAACACACCCAGCAATTTAAAGCCCTGATTCTGAGACACAATGAGATCTGTTGGTGCTTAATGTCTTCCTAGGCAAAACTGCTTGTTAGAAAGCAAAAAGACATCTGTACAAGTGCTTGCAGAACTGAGTTTCAGCTCATGCTTATTACAGACCTCAAGTATATAAATCATATTTTACTGATGTAGAGGTTTAAGGAGCAAAATGTCCACAAGTTACCCAACATCAAGGAAGAAGCCAGCATTAATACAACAAAGGAGCTTATGGTGTGCCCAGTCCTGCACTTTATCTATCTCCCTGCCTATGCCCTTCAAGAACTTTATTCAGGGGCAGTCCATTTAAAATTAATTTCTGACTTCAAGGTAGGAAGCATAATTTATCCTTTGGTGTTACTGGCAAAAAAAAAAAAACCCAACCAAACCCAATGCATAAATGAATAAACACCAGAGAAATTGGAGCACCATGGTTTCTCACACTGACAAATGCTTAACAGGTTTAAACTAGTTGGAAAATTAAAGACTATTTCATTTTCTGAGGTCTGTGTGCTTCCACTGTGCTATGGAAAGAGGAACTGTTGAGTTTATTGTTAAAGAGATTTGTTATCCTTCATTTTCTATGGTTTAGGCTGGGAGTTGCCTCCTGGTTTGGAGTGGGCAATAAGCTTTAGAGCAAAATCACTGTGAATTTGAAAGCTTTAAAAAGGGAACTTTTTCAAATGTAGGGGTAGCATCATCAAGCCCAGGCATTTGCATAGTGCATAATATAATTTTAAAGAGACAGCTTTCTCATGGATAGCTTTTAGAAGTAGGAGTAGCTCTCATTCCCTACAGGATCTGTTTGTAGTTCCCAATTGTTCATTATGGTAACCTCAGTTTAAGCCTTAGCTATTTCATGAAATTAGATATCACTTCTCTTTTGATAAGAATCATTAATAAATTGCATCCTTTGGTAATGCAGCACTTGAGCAGGAATGAATACCATGACCGTGAATAACATGTAATTATTTTTCTTATTCTTATGCCTGAAGCTTTCATTAAAGCATAATAAAAAATTTTCATTAAAAAAAAAAAGTCTCCAAAGAGAGATAACAAAAACCGGATGCTCAACGGGAGGATTTTATGCCAAAATTTTCAAAGAAAATACGTTTGCTCAAACGTTTTTGCTGCGTATTTTTTTACAGTAATGTGACATGCATGATGTTTATGACTGCATTTTAATATGGAAAGGCAGCTGGTTCAGGAGATTAGGTAAAATGGCAATTTACATATTTCTAGTATGTGGCAGCAAAAACATCATGTGGCTTTGAAACTGATACAGAATGGATGCAAATTGCAGCATCAACAGGTCTTTATTTTCTTTTCTGAACTACCAGATTAAATTATTATTATATAGTACTTTATTAATACTCGTCACCAATGTATTGTTTCTGTCTGATCCACTGCTCTACAATGAATATAAAAAGTGGCAGATCCATTGAAGCATTTGCCAGCATAGAATCATAGAATGGTTTGGATTGAAAAGGACCTTAAAGATCATCTAGTTCCAACCCCCTGCCATGGGCACTGACACCTCACACTAGACCGGGTTGCTCAAGGCCCTGTTTAACCTGGCCTTGAACTCTGCCAGGGATGGGGCATCCACAGCTTCTCTGGGCAACTTGTGCCAGTGTCTCACCATCCTCACAGTAGATGATTTATCCTAATATCTAATCTAAATCTACCCTCTTTCATCTTGAAGCCATTCCTCCTTTTCCTATTGCTACTTGCTCTTATAGAAAGTCCTTCTCCAGCACCCTCCTGGGCCCCTTCAGATACTGGAAGGCTGCTTCTCTTCTCCAGGCTGAACAGCAGAAAATTTTTGCTCTAAGGCACATGTGAAAAATCTCACAATTTTGTGTTTTGTGTTAGCTGCTGATTATGTCTCATCTCATTACACACACAAAACATATTCTTGCATCTACAGTAGCAAGATACTAGTTTTCCCCCCATACTGGTACTCAGATGCACACCAGGTTGGAAGCAACATAATCCCAAACCTTGTATGCAGGTCCTACACCGTTCGTTTTCACACAGAGCCAAAATAGCTGGAGTATCAAGCAAATGCGTTGCAGCCCACCTGACCTCCAAGCTCAAGATGCCAAATGATTCAAATGGTATGCCCACCCCTTCCAAATAACATAAAGAGAGATCCAGCTGAGATTTGAGTTCCCTGCCAAGTTTTGCAGCAACAATCTCTTTTCCACTAGAAGCTGCTTAGACCCCCATCCTAAAGTAAACAGTTCAGACATCTATCTGAAGGGCACAGTAGTGATTTAAACAATCATCAGTATTTTCTAAAAGACCTCACAATAAAGGACTTCCTATTGTGTTTGGATTTCCCTTTTTCCAAATGCATCAGTTTTTTGTCTGCTGAAATATGTTCCCAGTTTTGTTTTTAACTTAAATTTTGTGTAGGAAGTAAAGAAAATTACTCATTTCTTAACAAGGTTCTGATATATTTTCTCCGTATTCTTCATTTATGGTAAATATTAAAAATGTAGATGCTCAGAAAAGGTTCTTGGCAGTATATATCAATGCAGCTCACAATCAATGTAATAACTGGGTGTGAAAGATATGTTTTGTTGGCCTAGAGCATCCTGGAATATGTATTCCATAGCTATACTTTATTTAACGACAGAGAAAAGATGATTTGCAATAGGCTGCTTTTGCAGAAACCATTTTCAACTGACCAGTAACTGTATTTTTTGGCTGTAGAAATTAATAGAAGACAAATACTACTTGAAAGAATGCACCCGGCGTGTTGGCGTCATCTTGCTTTTGTGTATCTAACACATACATTCAGTTCAAGGAAAGTGGTCGTATTCTAGGTGTGCGCAAGTTTACACAATATTTAGGGGGATTTGTATGCTGACTCCAGTATTGAACTTAGGACTAAGACTAGTTTCTGTTTTGAAAGTACTGCTACCTGTTTTAACTGCATTAACATTTTCTTCAGAGGACTTTACAATCATGTTTCTAATTTTTAGGTAGAATCTGATCATGGTGCTTGAAAGGTCTTCACATATCTAACTCCAACTTAATTTATTATTGAAAAATAAATTACAGTCAGGCACCAAAGCACCTTTCCCCCGACTAGTCCTTTCAATGTGCAACCATCTTTGCATTAAAAACACCAAAGCACCCTCTTCTACAACATTTTAAGCCATTTCGATGTGAAATGGTGAATATCAATATGTACAAATACCTGATGGAGTAGAGAACATGAAGCCAGACTCTTCTCAGTGATACCCAATGATACTTCAATACAGTCGATGTACTATGCACTGACATGTGGCACGTGCCCTGTGTGTGCTGCAACTTTGGAATTCTAAATGAGTATATTATTTGACTTCAAATCTTTCTGGTTTTCCTCCTTTCTCAGCCAAAAATTCTCAGTTACCAGTTTGGAAGATGCTTGGGTGTGGAGGGTGTGGTTGAGTTAAAGTTTAACACAATCATTTGTATCATAGATAGGGTCACTGTGCAAGGCCCTGAGCTGGCTAATTCTGAAGTAATAAATAGATCAGTCAATGCCCATAGATTTTCCTAGTGTAGTTTCCAATGTTAGGTAACCTTGCTTAGGAGAGCAAAATGAAAATGGAAAGAGAAATGAGTTCTCAGTCTCATTTCTGATGCCTAAAGTACCATTTGAGTGTGCTCCATTTAAAGCATCAATCAAACTCCCCATGGTTGTTTTACTGTTCAACAAGAATATTTGGAAGTCTGGAAAATCAACACTACCCAGCTGTTTCTCCAGCAGGTCAGCCATATATTTCAAATGACAGCACTGTACAGGTGTGTACATCAATAGCTAAGAGAGCAGATGGCTTTATGTGTGTGGTCATTTGAATACTATCATCTCTCAACTATTTCAAATTCAGTCAAAAAATATGTAAGAAGACTGGATGCATGCCTTCTAGCTGCACTGATTTCAGAAGGCTCCTGTCAAAGTACAGCTGGAGCGAATCAGCTCACAGGAGTTGATGTCTGTTGGGTATCAGTTTTGTTTCCCATAAAAAATCAAATACCAAAATCCTGCAGTGAGCTAACAGTAACTGCCAGCATAGTGTGCCATGCTTGCCTTAAGACATCTTCCTGTTCTCTGATTCCTCATTTTATGCTTTTCATCACAACAATGCTGATATGCTGCAGCCCACAGGAGTGAGGACATATTACACTGTGCTAGGATTCCTTTGGAGGGTTTTGTGGACGAAAGAGGAGGGTGACATGTTTTTTTCCTGAAGTGCAGGAGGCTTCAAGCTCTCAGAGTGGCACACTGCAGCCAATCAATCAGACCACATTGTGTGACTCTATTCATCTACCTCTCACCTCCCATCTGCTCATTTCCCTCGAATTCCTTTCCCATTTCACCAGCAACTCAGGGCTGCTCATCTCCAAATTATTCATTCCCTTTATAGAACATAATAAGCATTTTTTTAAATCACACCTGTGAATGTTTCTATTGACAAGGTCTGAGTGGCATTTCTTTTTCACCTTCCTCACTCCCCATCAGCCTCCAGAGCCGTGCTCTGCAACACACCTCAAGACTATGCCCTCATCAGGTGAGAAGATCAAGGACCTCCCCCCAATATTACAGAAACAATGCAGATGTGCAGGTGTGTAGTAATTGTGCTAAAAGGTACTCTTTTGTTATTGAAAGCCCTTGAAACTGAAACGCATGGGCAAGGCATCTTGAAAGATATGGATGTTCCCACAGGTGGCGGAGGCAGATGTAGGCAAGCTCTGCTCAGCAGTGCACAACTCCAGCCCAGAAGCCATGAAGTGTGGCTCTCTGCCCAGGCTAATAAGCCCTGCTGAAATCTCTTGCTAATGCAGCTCTGCAGCTTCTGCACTTGCACTGCTTCACAGCTCGGCATCATGACCGTGTGGCATTGCGCGGCAGAGACCTGCCCCAAGGGACAGCTTTGATATACCAACCACAGCATTTCAAGGAGATGAAGCAGCATCTGTGTCTAGGAGCACAGCTGAGCTGGTGAAGTGATCCACCAATGTGGTGAGTCAGGGGGAAAAGCAGCAGGAAAACTCTGGCTTAACCTTACTGCCAGCCCAGTGCATAGCCCACAGGACAATTGTGACAAGCTGCTGCACTTTCCCAAATGGGAGCTGGTTCTCTGGCCACCATGGCAGCAGTGACAATCTTTGTGCTGATGGTTAGCACATCCTAGGGAGAGGTCTCTGTCTGACTTGGCACATCACAGCCAGGGGTGACCATGCTCCAGATCTGTGCTTAATTCTGTGTGTAGTGAAGTCTCTATGGGCGCGTCTACACTGCTAAAGGAGTGACTGCTGTGGAGTGAAGCTCAGCATGAGACCCCTCATCCTCTCTGTGCCCTCCAGCTCTCTCCATGCCCTTCCTTTCCCAACAGCTGGCCACAGCTGCTTCTCCTCACCACAAACCCTGGACATACCTCACTGCACAGTGTGCACCATATAGTGGTAAAGATGATAGTGCACCACATTTGGCTCTCATCGTGGCCCACCCAGCTCTGCACCCTCTCCTGACCTGTCCTTTAACCCACACCACACCTCAGGGCTGCAGTACATATCCTTCGGCACTTGCTGTAAAAACAGTTTTCTGGTGGGCTATAACACAGCTTTTAGCTTACTGCAAACACTCTGAAAACACACAGAAATGCGTGTTTAACATGGCACATACATTCTTATGCCTTAAGGCCACTGAGACGCAGAGGAGAGCAAGAGCAGGCACTATGCAAGCCAAATGCAGCCAGGCTGCTCTGTCAGAGGCTGTTCCTGATCAATACAGACAGGAGTTGTCAGTCTATGCCACCAACCTTGGAACTAGGGTGCACACCCTGGTCTTTTTTCATCAGTGTGGATGTGCCTGATATTTCCCACTCCTAAATGCTCTGAAATTCTGTGTCAAGACCTTGACTTGGTCACATCCCAAGTCCAGGGCAGGGGAAAGACATAGGCGGGAGCTTGTTTTTTCTGCTATAGTGTGACTCGTCCACATGCTTTTTTTCGCATAGAAGGAATAGGAGCACCTGCTTCAGACAGAAGTTCCTGGAAGACCCTTAATCCCCTGGGGTGCACTATGTAAGCCTAGTCATGGAGCCAAATAAAGACAACACTGCAGCAACAATCAACACCAATTTACAGCAGATTCAGTGAGAGCTGCTAAAAGCTGTGCAGAATATGACATCCAAACAAAAGAAATTCAGGCCAAGTAATGAAGAGAATTTTCTTCTCCCCCATTATCAGTATTAGTCACACACTTGCACGTTTCATCACCATTCCTGCTTTTCCTGCTCATTCCAATTTCCTTGCCCACCAAGTGCTCTTTCTAGCCCAACAGCTTCCAGTCTCTCTGCTTAGACACTCTGGATGTTTACACCTGCCTCATCTTATTGTCTGCCTCTTTTTCTCCCATCTCCAGTTCCCAGTATCTGAACCAGATTTGCCACTGAATCAGTCTCCTCACTTCTGCAATAAAAGGAAAGAAGCAGCCCTGAGAGCAAAGGATGTCAGTGCTCCTACTCTCCTGCCCTACATCACAAATTTCCTGTCTTTAACAAGAACAGCAGTGCATGAAAGCAACCCTGCAGATGTACTGTTTAGGCTGGAAAGCAAGCACCGACACAGTGGGAAGAGCCAAAATGGCCGGGTGTGCGGGGGTGTCGTGACCCCCACAATGTGCCCTAGCCCCAGGAGCACTCCTTGTTCTTTCCTGGAGGGCTCTTTCCTCCCTCAGCACTCAGGGTATTCAGTGCCAAGCTGGTAAGTGGCTATTTATTTTGCTTTCTTCTAGCAGTTCAGCGTGTGGCTCTGTGACACATTTGCTGCCTATTATTCCAAGCCTGAATCTGAAGATAGCCTTTGTTAATTCCCTCCTGAGCTTTTCTGTGGAGTTCATCAACATGGTACTTGTGTGCCTCTTAAATGCAAATTTATTTACTGCCATAGCACTACTGTGAGCATTTTTTTTCATTTTCATTTTGCATGCGGAGAGCTGAAGCACAATTAGGATCCAAGTATTCGTCTAATGTGGGGTGTCCATTTCCCACTGCCGAGAGGGTCTCATTTTGCAGAGTGCTCAGCGTTATGTGGCAGCTTGTGTGTTCAAAGCACATGTCCCTTTGATTTGTGTTGCAGGTGAGCGCTGAGTATTTCTGGAAATTAGACCCCAGAGTCTCTAGCTTGGCAGGCTGAAAATAAGCAACGTTCAGTCTCACCATCTGTGTGAAGGTTGGTTTAAGCGACTTGCCAGGCCAGTGCAGGGGCTCAGGGAGAGGAGGAGAGCAGTATCTGCCTCTCCAGGGCTGCACCCAACAGGCTTAACCAAAGCACCATTCCTGGTCTCCATCAGCCCTCCTCCTACCATCTCTATTTGCCAGCCCACCAAGTGTGCTTCCTAGCCCAGCTGCTTCCATTCCTTTATGCCTCCCTCATCTTTCAGTCTGCCTTGTGGCTTCCATCCCAGTGACCCAAATTCACGATATCCCAGCTGGGTTCAGTACTAAATCCTAATCTCTCCAGTTCTCCTGCCAACGGTGAAGAGAATGCAGCCCCCAGAGCATGGACTGTCAGTCTTCCAAATCCTGGCTCCTTGTCTTGCTACAGCCTGGGCTAGTGCAGGGAAGATTGTGATCACAAATAGAAGTTGTAATTACAAAACCCCTCTGCATTCCGTGGCCTAGGCAGGAGATGCATGTTGTGGGCATTGAACCATCAGCCTGAGCTGAACAAGTTTATGCTGGGAGACAGAGCTAACACATGAAGCAATCCTTGAGGTCATTAAATGCTAAAATTAAATATGCTCCTACAAAGCATGTGTGAATTGCCTTTTCAAAGGCTTGTAACTCAGCCAGATGTAGGTGGATTTTTCACAGGACAGCAAAAGACATAAGCATTGTAAAACCATTTGTTTTATTAAGTGTCATGTCTCTAATCTAAACTACTAAACTTTTGGCAAATTTATAGCCAGCTGAAGACATAATTTACAATGCAATATTTTAGGCACCCTGAGCAGCACTGGTTCTGCCATTCCCACCTCCAGCTTGGGTTTGTGCACCCATGCACTGGTAATTGAGTGCTGTAAACAGATAAAAACCCATGCTGTCAATGCCCTCAGAGAGCAACTGGTTTCCTGCCTTGTCCCAGGGGACCCCAACACCAAGCTACCTGTCATTCCTGTACTTTGGTCAGCCGTGGCTTTGCAACTCTGATCTCCTCTTCAGCTTCTCTCGCTCCTGGCTCCTGAGGATATTCTGCACCGTCTCCCCAGCAGCCTTCCTGGGACCTGCTAACGTGCCAGATCCACTGACTCCCTTCTATTTCTCTCTGATGTATTAGCAGAACTCCAGTCAAAAGGTATAAAACCATTCAACAGCTAATAATCTATATTACTAGATAATGCATACATTATGTGATATGCATGTTCCCGGGACACCTACTTTGTAAGACATCTCATCCATAATCTGTGTATGAGGGAAGCACTTCTGCAGAAGCATTCAGAAATTCTCTGTTGTTCGAAATAAATAATTCATAACAAAATAGTGATTATAAGCATTGCACCATAGGTCTCATATATTACAGTGAGCTACTTTAACTGAAAGCTTACAAGGAGTATTTCCCTTTTCCCCCAGCACATGTGTAAATGCACCCCAGCTACGAGCAGAGCAATGCAGATGCCATCCACAGGCAGTGAGAAGTTTTCACACATTCTCATACTGATTTTTATTTGCTGGTATTTTACTACTTCTGCAGTAAATTGGTGCAGACTGTGAACCGGCATAAAACATGACCCATAAAAGTAGAAACATATGGCAAAGGAACATTAAGGTCACAGCAAGGATAGCAACTAGAAAGGTCTGCCTTGCACTGCTCAGCTGGGAATATGGAAGAATCAGCCTGAAAAAATAAAAACCTTCCATAAGTCATCCCAGTGAATGGTCCCTTTTGGATCTAAAGCTGTTTCAGTCAGCATTAGTGTGTATTAGTTGTGATACCCTTCCTTCTAGGAGCAGGATCCCATTTCTGAGAACCAACAATTAGTTTCAGCAGGCAAGTTCATTTGAAGATCAATCCTTTTGAAAACACACACATCAGGAGGCAATAATGGCAAACTCTAACCCTAAGCTGTACTTCAAAATCCTTTCATTCTTATCTAGGACATAAAATTCCACATGCTCTGACTCAACAACATGGTGCAATGCATTTCAACAGTTTTTTTCACTGCATTTTCAAAATGCCTAAATACAGGGGCTTTTGGTGAACCACTAGGCAAGTCATTGCATCTTTAGGTGCTCAAGTCCTTTGAGAGGAAATGGCCTCAAGTTGTGCCAGGGGAGGTTTAGACTGGATGTTAGGAAAGACTTTTTCACCGTAAGGGTTGTCAAACATTGGAACAGGCTGCCCAGGGAAGTGGTTGTGGCACCATCCATGAAGGTATTTAAAAGATGTGTAGATGTAGAGCTTAAGGACATGGTTTATTGGTGGACTTGGCAGTGATAGGTTAATGGTTGGACTTGATGATCTTAAAGGTCTATTCCAACTTAAATGATTCTATGATTCTGTAAGTTTCTACTTCACAGCAGGAAAAGGTGATGGTGTCTCAATGCACAAGTTGTATATTTTCACAATTAACATGCTTGGCTCTACTTTAAGTTTTACTCTAATTCTGTATTTCCTGAGTCTCTAATGAGCTTGACCTGGTGATAATAATTCTCTTGCAATTCATATTATCCTAAGAATAATTTTGAACCCTAAATTTGATTAAAGTTGCCCTTATTTAAACTTCAATTGAATAGATTTTATTAAACAGCACAGGTTGTTTGGCCAGAACATATATGTAACTGTTAGGTAAAATCTCCTTTCTCTGCAGGGAAATTTTAAATTGCAGTAGGTTTTCAGATCTGTTTGCACCAGCAGCAGGTTAAAAGCGAGCACTCTTTTGATACCTGGGAGGGTAGAGGAGGAACATTCATCCCCCAGGCTGTGCTTGGTGACTGCACAGGGAACAAGTGAAGGCAGAGAAGAGTCTTTGTCGCTTGAACTGCAAGTTCAGATGTCAAAAAGTGACCCAGATGCAGCTGCAGAAAGGCAGATCTTCTAAGGGAAAGCAAGTCACAGGGAGGCAACGTGCTACTGCAGGTTACGTGCTGCTGCTGGATCCAAGCATAAGAGTAGGGTGATACTAGGGAAAAAGGAAACTCTTCAAAGAACTGAACTCCTTCATATCTTCCTTAGTCACTGAATCCACCTCTCCTATCGGGGATGCTTGCTCAGTGAGGTTAGGTACCCAGATAGCTACAGGCATGCTTCTCCCACTGTGGCTGGCCAAAAGACTATATGTCCTATTGCACAGTGATATGTTAAGAGCAGTCTCTGACTCTTTAACTGCTATGCTCAACCATCCACCATAGCTATTCATTACACTGCACACCCAGATAAAACCTCCAGCTGTTCCCAAAAACAACAGCTCATCAACAAAAGCCAGCATGAGCGCCTTAGGCAAATGCTTTGCTTTTATGTTAGCTCCCTCTAGACTAAAGCAACCCAAGGCCCCTTTCTGACCATCAGGGCTCGCTGAAGGTTTGGCCACAGCTGAAAGGGAGGTGATTTTCTTCCCTGTGCTCTGAATTTTCACACCATTTACATTGCTCTCGAATCCCACAGCTCATAAGTGACAGGCTTCCTGCATGGATACAGACCATTCAGAAGAGATGGCCCAAGGCAGGGTGTCTGTTGCATTGCTGCTCCCAGGATTATCAAGCGGATGTGGCCAAGCTCTTGGATTGAACCAACTTTACTATTACCGTATTAATGCTGGTTTGCATGTTTATTACCTGGCCCATTTCTAACTTCACTGAGCTGAATCTTAATAAACAGATACATCCTGAAAGGATTTTTGTTATTGTTTCTTTTGTGTTTTTCTTTTTCCCCTGGCCATTAAGACTCATTATGTGGAGTCATCAGCTGGTTTGCTTTGTTTCCCATCTGTTCATACAGTACTTGGGTTCTGGGATATTTCCCGGGGTGTGTGATAATACTGCAGATGGGAGTGAAATTTCCACTGTTTAGATTTTGCCCCAGTGGGGCTTCATGTGGCCACTGGTGGGAAAATGACAGTTGCAATGGTTTTGATTACAGATTTTCCATATTATAGAAACTTGTCAAATCTCAAGATTTTGAAGATCATGTTGCTAACTAGAGTCAGTGCCAGTTTTTTTCAAGAGGATTTTCAATCTGTTCCCCATCTACAATGCCTCCATTTTTTGAAGTAAACAAGGACTCTTTTTTGAGAACAAATCTTGCGCAATTTCTAGTCACAGATAACGTTCTGAGAAGATAATGTTCTGGTTCCATTGCTGTTAAGGGAAGCAGAAATTGGAGTCTAACGAGAATTTGAGGGGCAAAGTCTCCTGTGGTCTCCTGTGATCGGTGGTGGCCACCTCATATCAGACCTTTCACACGTGTATCAGGTTGTCAAAGAACTGTTCTCTCTCCCCAGATTTTATTCTTTCCTCTATTTGTAGAAAATGATCATATCCATTTCAGCCTTCGCTCTGTGAGGCTGAACAAACCACTATGTTCTATAGCTTCTTGCTGGAAAAATATGCTCTCCGCTCTTCTCACTCTCCTCACAACGCTCAGGTGAACCTGATTCAGTTTATATGCATCTGCCCTGATGACAGGAGCCAAAGCACTGCTGTTAGTACTGAAGCCAAAGTATGGGCATGTACTGGCTCCAGCTTGGCTCCCTCCCACTGCTGCTGGGTGCTACATGTTCTCCTGGTTTGCATTTGGAGACTTGTTTTAACTTTCAGATGATGACTTCAGTTTGGTCTCAGGCACACCTTTAAAATGCCTCTTTCCCCCCTCTGCATTCATTTTCTAACACAGATTAAGTGGCCACAAAAGTATTTTGGTCACTTATTCTCTGAGTCTTTTTGCCAGCATTTTTCTTCCAGATCTATAATACCTATCTTGATTTCTCAGCATCTCCACTACTAAAATCACTAGACACTGTATTTGTGTGCACAGTGAGCTTGTCTCTGGGTGTAGGATGGCAGTACTGCATTTAACAGGGGCATTTCTCTGTGGCCACAGGCTCTGAGCTATTCTAGCAGTGTTGAGCTCCAACATTAAGAAAGCTTTAATACAGCACTGGTCCAGTGGCAGTTCTAGCAAGGACGTGCTTGTATGGCTTTACAACAAGCAGCTGCAGAACGAGGAGGGGAAACCTGTAACCCTGCACCTTGTCACACAGCAGGATGGTGCCTCAAGTCGGTGAGAACCACTGTCCCTCCAGCCTCTGAGGTAAATTCACCCCTCATAAGCACTACCCTCCTCTGCAGCTAATTACTGGGCAGGTAAACCTGCAGTGATATCTAGGAAGTCAGAGAGGGGAAGACCCACAATTGTTCAGCAAGGCTTTTGATTCTTAAATTACAGAAACCCAAGAAGGCTCAGCCTTCACATATTTACCCCTTTCAGAGGAACATAAGTGCTAAAGAAAAGGTCAGCCACCTTTTCTTTTTTTTTTTTTGATAAACCAAACATTTCAGCATAGAAACAGAAAATTACCACATCTACTCAAGCGTGTAAAGATTTTTACACTGTGAGTAGAGGAGGAGAGATTTTTAATGAAACTGTAAAATTGCTTTAATAAAGGAAAAAATGATAGGGTGGTTGTGAGGGAATTATTTTCGAGATGAAGACTAATGCTAGGAGATCACCTATGCCTAGTGTAAAGCTTCCTGGAGTATCCAGGAATTTCAGCCATGGCCTGAGACTCTTGTTGTTGTGATGTATGAATCTAAAGAGGCAAGGGCGGGGATATATAAAGACAGGTAATGCTGTTAGAAATCTGTAGACCTTTTAATAGGCCTTAGATATAAATCTGGACTAGTAAATCTAATAAAGCACACAATTATGCTTCTTAAGCATAGGCTTTTACCTCGTTAGGCCAAACTGTAATTTGAGGGAAAGAAGAATCAAAGCAAATACTCATAGGAGAAAATCTGTTGAACCAGTGAACTTTTCACCTCTAAGAGCTAGTAATGACCACGGGGTACAAGATCAGATGGTTCACTTAACTGCCGAGTAACGAAATTAGGCTAAAAGTTAGACCTAGTCTGCCCAGAGGCAACATGACAAATTAGATTCATCTACTCACCGTATTTGTATTAATGCACTTTTGTACTAGTGAGCGGATTATAAAAGAAGGCTTTGCCTCAAGGCAGGGTTTTCTGGCACTGAACTCATTTTCAAGCTGAGGTTCTCCCCTGAGGACACAATAAGACCCTTCCTTCTTTGCAGATGAGGGTCTGATCCTCAGCAAAGTGTTGCCTGTGAATACCTGTGTTAAGAACAGTTTGGAGCTTTAAAACCTGCATATTTCTTTCTATAAAATGGTACGCTTTTGATATATGTTTTAATAATAATGGAATATGTAGTTAGCATCTTTCTAAAATCATTCAGTGTGTTCCATTGCTAATATTTAAAGAAGAAAAAACAACAAACTTGTTTTAAAATGAACTCTCTAGGACTGGCTTTGTAAACTCATCCTGGCTGCCAGTCTTGGCTGGCAGTCAGTAGTGAGAACTGCTATGTAGATGGCTACCTCTCTGTGCCACGGCTGCAACCCTGCAAAGGATCGTAGCCCTTCAGTCTCATGGCCCTGCGAGTCCTGTGAGTGTTTCCAGCACGAGGCTTCATTCTTCAGCTCCAGCAGCATGGCATCCCTCTGACCTGAGAGGGAGCTGTGAATCAAGAATGCATTTCTTTTTCCTCTGAAGATGGAAGACTTTTAAAATTAATTGCACGGCATTATGGCTTGTCTGTGTTGTCAGCTTTGATTTTGCTGTGACAAAATGATGGTCGCTCCCTGTCACACAGAGTGACGCTATGTCTGTGAGCACTGCACTCATCAAGTGGCAGCAGCGAGTGAAAGCATCACTGCGATCTGCATGGAAAGCAGTTTTGCAGAGTGGGGCACAGAGGGTGAGGTGAGTGCAGATGTTACACTCCAGCGGGGAAGGCAACGGCCGTCACTCCACTGCAGATGGTGTTGGCTCTGCCATACCACCCACAAACCTGTGCCAAGTATCCCACTCTCCTCCCTCCATCGCTGCAAGCAATGCAAATTACTGGGGGGTGATACTCTCGAGAAGTAATTTTAAGCATTCAGAGCTGAAGGCACAACCACTAGATCTAAACCCAGAGATCTTAAAAGAGCAACTCTGATGCCTTAGCAGGGCTGGACTGAAAGCGGGAGCAGAAGCAGAGGGAGGAGACTAACCCATTTTCCCTTTAGAGGGCAGTGGTGTTCATCGCAAAAAAGCTGCATTTCCGAGGAGGTAAACCCCTTATCGTTAACTGGGATCAGCAGCAGCAAGCAATGGGGACCAGCACTGAAGTGGTGATGCTGGCCACACTATGCCGTACAGAAGAGCATCTCACTCTGATATACTTTCTGTAATGCTCTGTGCAGGGGCTTATTAATTTCCCCTCATTTTCATGCACAGTAATCAGAGAAATAATTATGGTTCCACAGAGAGGCTTACTTCCTCCCACCACACCACAAGCACAGTCCAGGGCTCCTTACCATCAACACTTGCCAAATTACAGCCTCTCTCCGAGCCAGATGAGCCGTTCCTGCTAGACTTACGCCAGACCTATTCAGAAAGCCAATTTAGGAGGTGATTTCAAAGGCAGCACTGACCTTTTCATGGGTTTGGGCGAGGCCTCCCTCTCTAGGTTGGAGGATGCGTGCTTCACGTGCATGGCATTGTAGGAGGTGTGGGTGTACTCATTTTCGTCACTGTAGTCAGGACCGAGTAACGTTCGAGCCCATGTCCCCATGTCATATGGAGGAAGAGTGCCCCCAAATTCAGAAGGCAGGCATTCAGGGTGTATTAGCTGGTGAAGGCTGTTCAGGTTGTTACCATGAAGAAAGATCTTAGATAAAAGAAAATTCAAAGTCATCATCAATTCGTTACTTCATTAAGTACAGTAACAACAGCACTAATGAGGTGTGGAGCATCATTAGTTTACACTGCATTTTCAGGTGGGAATTCCTGAAGTGCTCGGGGGTGGCTTGGGTGGGAAGCAGGGAGGAGATTAGCTTTGGGGTGTGCAGTTGAGGAATTAGGCTGGCACTATAAACACTTCTGAAAACCCCGATTTGCTTGCTTTTGGCACATGACACTTTCACTTTCTTAAGTACCAGACCAGGGAGAGTGGAAGTCAGAGATAATGACCATACTGCTACTCTAGGAGGATAGAAGCTTGTACCAAGAACAATGAGAAGAAAAGGGAGATGATAGATAGTGGAGCTTACTGAAAGAAGATGTGAAGAGTGGGCATTCAGTGTCTGATAGGGCAATCCAGCCCTGCTCCCCAGGACTGATGTTTCCCAGAGGTGTACCAGGCTGTGTTGTCACTTTGCACTACTTCAGAAACATTTGTCTTTAATCCTTCTTTTCTCTCGGGCTGGTACTACCCTTGTCCTGCCTCATCAGACAGACCCCAGGGTGGGCTCTGGGGCCTCCTGAGGAATGACCCAGTGGTTGGTTGATAGACCGCAGAGGAGAAATGGCTAAGATGACCGCATGGGTTTCAGTGGGGAAGATCTATCTCCTCTGCAGTGTGAGTAAACAGCCTTCAGGTGGTTTTTCACCATGTGAAAACACCCAACTTACTGAAGGAATGAAATAGGAAATTTTACCCTCACAAAAAGAGCTGAGCTCAAGTTTGCCTCACTGCAGGTGACCTCAGCCAGGCCTGATAATTCCTCCACGTTGTCTATTTTCTCTATCCCTGAGCATGTCCCATTAAAATGTATCTACACTTTGTTTGTGATAACAGCTTTCTGGCTTCCTGGCTGAGTTATTGATTCAATCCAAACCACTGCAAACTCTAAGTTTTAATGACAGCAGCAATTCTCTGAGGCCATATGAAAAATGCAGAGAGAAAAAGAAGGAAGAAAAGAAAACAGGCAGCTACTAGGCTACTTTGGCACTGCAGCTTCTTATCCCACCCCCCATCCCCATCTAATTACCCTTTTCCTTGTCTTGTCTTTGAGGAACGGCTTGATTAATGTGTACAGGGCATGGATGTACCAGGGCTGGTTGACAAAATGGACTCCTCCAAAACGGGCAGGAAAGCTGTCCTACAGAAAGAAAGAGAAGGAAGGCAGTTAATAAATGCAGTGCTTTAGTCCAGCAGTCAATAGGATGGGAGTCAGAGGAAGAAGCCTGCCTCTTTCCATCTGCAAACAAGCACTGGGTTTACTGGGAGGGGAAATGCAAAAAGAAAGATGCCTGGAAACGTTTGTATCAGTTTCCTCTGTTAGCAGAAGCAGTCCCTTCTCCCCTTCACACACTAACACATCAATTGCTGATGATTTAAAGTAGGCTTTCTAGCCACTTTGCCTGAACATCTTTTAACTCCATCAGTGCATCCGACTTGGCTGAGATGGGAAGTGAGAGGGGGTTGATGAGCCCCGCTCCCTTCAGGGGAAGCGTTCTAATTTCTCATTGTGCAGCATAAGGCAAGCCCCAGTTCCCACGCACATTGCTGCGCACAGCTCACCTTTTCACCCCTCGGCCTCCCTGCCTCCCCCCCTGCTAAAATCATCATTACAATGGCTGACCTTTCAGGGTGAGCAAGCAGCATATTATGGGGAGGAGGATGGGTGGGAAATGCTGATAAGTGAAGGTGTGGGGAGAGCACACCATGACAGCACCATGGAAACTGCCGGAGCCCAGCTCTCACTGCCGGGCTGTGCACAAACGCTCTTGGCATTAGCATGCAGGTAGTGTCCCGCCGGGGAGGTGCTTGCAATTGCGTCCTACTCCGCTCAGCCAGCCTGGCACGCTTTAATAAAAGAGGAGGTTGCTGGCGTGTCTTCAAAGGTTATTGTATATTGTGATGGGTATTTTGTACCTACACTCTCATCTAACAAATGTCAGTCAGGGAAGAGCCCAGGATTTTTTCACATTGCATAGATGGGGGATGACTGCTGCTCCTGTGTGCAAATACACTTCCAGTGAGAGGAGAGGTGCCTGTCTCTCCCCCGTGAAGGGAGATTCTGGTGAGGCTGTCATCATCCTGCATGTGCTTCTAACCCCTATGGCTCAGCATGGAAAGACAGGGCATAATCAGGTCTCTTACTTCAGGGCTTTGGCTTTGGGACTCAGGCAGGTTCATTCCCCCCACAATTAGCACAGGGTATCCTGAGGCTTTCTCTCACCTTCCTCTGGAGCATCGGAGATTGAACACAGCTGATGAGGGTATGAAGTGGATTTGTGAGATGATATGGAAAAACCCCTTATACACTTGCTTGGTATAGATTCTGCTCTGATTCAAGGTCATTTTTTCTCCCAGATTTAGTACTATGTAGGTATCCCACCACCTCCTACCACCCTGCACAGTCTGGCAGGACGTACCATGCTCTTTCTTTGGCACTGGCCGTGGATTGCCCTGGCAGTCACCTTAAACCACACTTGGGTAATGCTTGTGAGTGGCCACAGGCATTAAGTGATACCTTTTGCTTTTGCTATACAGTAGTATAAGCCACTTACACATCAGACACATCAGCTGACCTGAAACCATTACAAATCTTAATATTGAATGCTCTGTGCAAGACTAGTGGATAGTCAGGCCAGCACGCAGGAAGCCAAGCAGTGTAACGTAACAAGTGATCCCGGTTTAAATCTCAATAAACGATGAACTGAGCTTTTTAAAGGTGGCACGTGCTCTGTTGAGGTGTTCACTCACAATAAAGATGACTGCATTTCCATTGCTGCTGCAATATTCATTAGAGTTTAGGGACATAACTCAGACTGACACAAACTACTGCAGTGCTGCAGGTTGCAGTGACTTCAGCTGGGCTGTGCTGAGAAACAGCTGGAGGGAGTCTGAGACGACCTAGAGAAAAACATTGACCAACAGAAGTGTGAAGCCCAAAGTGATTTTTTACTGTGTAATAACCTAAAATAGGGGTTAGAGCAGACTAGAGCCAAAAATGCCCAAGTCACGCAAAATTCACATACGCAGTTGCTTTCCTCCTACATGGGAATGAAAATTTGAAGATCTGAAATTTTCACAGGATATTCTAAAAGAAAAAAGAAAAGAAATATTGGAATGTTCCATATTGGCCTTTTTTTAATTTTTAATTCTATGTTTGTCAAGCTGGATGCCATCCCACAAGCTCTATTGCTAAGAGAGAAGTTCTGGGCTCCTTTTCATCTTGGGGTTGAGCTGCCATAGCTGTCCCAGGTTGTACCATAGCAGCATAGGTCAGTGAGGAAGGCACAGTCTGAGTCTGAAACAAAGGACGGTAAAGCAATGAGAGATCGGGAGCAGGGGAAAAACTATAAGACACAGAGATTTGTACCTGAAAAAGAAAAATTGTTTTGCCTTCTTACTAGAATGCACAGATGATACTAATCACAATCTTCAGTTAGAAATGTCAGTCAAATTTCATTTCCAAGGAGGAATGTGGGGATTTTCTTTAGAACATGTAGACCAGCCTTAATGATAGCACATTACCCAGAAAGGTTCTGAATGCTGAGAATTATAGGAAGCAGCCAGAGGTTTAAACTGTCATACTTCCTCTGGAAAAGGTCAGCTAAGGAGAAGGATGTACTTTCCTATATAGAAAATTAATTTTATGTCCACCCAACATAGATTGTTTAGTCCATAAACTAGATTCTGCCTGGTGCATCAGTAGCTTAATTGTTACATGGAAGTCCCTCATATAACCATTTTATTTAAAGGCATTTGCTTTCCTTTCATTCTGAAGGTACACCTGAAAATGCACAAATGTCCTTGAAAAGGGAACATGATGGCCAGGAAAAAAACAACCACCAAATAACACGGTTTTTTTGTGTGTAACTTTCTGCTATTTTTTTTTCCCTGGCCTATTAGGCACAATAAGCTCAATTTGACCTTCATCCCTCAGTCCACCTGCATCTGTAAGGCTGTCAATTAGAACAAGGACAAAGACAATTTTTTTTCCTTTTTTTTTTTTTTTTTAAACCAAAGAAATTTGATCTGGGAATCATCCAGACACTATTTGGAACTGCAACATACCAATTTTACACAAGTCCCTAATTAGAGCAGAGCTGTCTTGGAAAGAAAAGCTCCCGTCTGGAGGTCTGCCTTGTGCAGTTCCAGGAAGATGTATGAGACATTTCCCACACCCCACTTAGTGTCTCTGCTGCTTTCCCTGGGGCAAGGTGAAAGTAGCTGAAATTGATTTTCTGCTGGAGAGCTTTTGCTTTTAGGAATTCTCTTTTGATTTTTCATGTCTTGTGATTCCTTGGGAAGGTGTATTTTATAATGAGGTACATTTTTTAGAGCGTACTGTGAAAAGGACCCTGGGATCATGGAGTCTTTTCTTAATCTGATTCCTTGTTAAAAATACCCGACTCTGAGGATATATTTACATTTTATTCCAATGGCATAAATACAATACAGTACGCAGGATTTGGTCTGATTATTTGTGGGCACTACTGTAATTTCTTTTGAAAACCAGGCTTGACATACTAGCATGGTAATGGTTGGACTTGATGATCTTAAAGGTCTTTTCCAACTTAGTTGATTCTATGATTCTATGTTGCTCAGAGAAGAAATGGCAGTATGAAGAAATAAATCAAACCCAGTGTTAATCTAGCTAACTTACTACTCAGCAATAACAGGGAAGAAATAGTGAAATGGCTCCAGATACCTTCTTGGGCAGCTAGACCATGCCAGAATCAGATCAGGTCTTCTTCACTTGCACCTGAAGTGAACTAAAGCAAGGAATATATCTAACCATGCTGCAGTGGCACCTTCTCAAAGCAGTGTAGGCTAACATAGAGAGAGAAAGTTGTCCAAACACAGGGTTTTAGTTGTTCCTGTTGATTGAATGCAACTGGTGCTGTAGATGGGACTATTCTTTTGCCTGATTTGTCTTTTTTTGACTTTATGTATTTGTTTCTTTACTGTTTTCAGTTAATCTCTTCCCATGCTCAAAGAAATGAACACTTGAGTGCCACAGTGGAGCTGCCACAGGCACCCCTAAAACCAATACAGGCCTCAATACATCTTTTATTTCAGATTGGAGAAGTGCCTTAAGAGGCAGATGCAAGCAAACTGTTACAGAGACCATTGTTTCCTTTCTCCACTCAGACATCCTGTGCAGGGGAATTTCTGAACTGAAATGAGTCTGGGACTGAAGACCCCAGTACATAATGTCCTGTTAAATAGCTCAGGAGCGATAGCTGTGAGATGAATGAGAGACAATTTTTCATTATTTCTTCCTGTTCTTGCCTTCATGACATCTATTTCTTTTGGCATAAGTATGCATCAGAAACCTTTTACTGTGCTGTTGTTCTGAACTGCCTGAAAGCTAAAAATCAAGATGATCTTCCAACATCTCCTCACATTGAGATGTGTGAGAAAAACAAAGCTATCTGTGGAATACCAAAATTAGGAATAAATCCAACCTGATGATCATGGTCAGTCTTTCCAAACTGCATAATTTGGCCTCATAGATCAATGACCTGAGATCAAAAACTAAATAATAACATATTTCTAGGTTAGGGGACGTCTGCTTTTTGTGGCACAAACAGATTTAAAAATCCTTCCATAAATC
This sequence comes from Strigops habroptila, assembly GCF_004027225.2. NCBI lineage: Eukaryota > Metazoa > Chordata > Aves > Psittaciformes > Psittacidae > Strigops > Strigops habroptila. Next base: position 37,261,249 of record NC_044277.2, read on the forward strand.
ATACCCTTCACAATCAAAAGAGCAAACACACATCTTGCCAACCAAATGCATTTTAATCTCGACCATACTTGCCAGTTTACTGCAAATCAGAACATAATTCCCTTTGAAAGAAAATAATTTCCCTTAGATTCAGGAAGACTTCATTCAGATACAGAACTGTTTAAAATGAAAGGTCATTTAAACTGAGGATAAAAACAGCGTCTTTGTGCCTGTGCGCTTACATAATCAGTCCCTGTGGTGGATTAAAGCTCCCACAGGCTGTATTAATAGTTCAGGAAGATTTTATTAATAGTTCAGTGATAGTTTCTTCACAGAGAGTTTACGTGAGTGTGTGATTTTAATGGATTGGCACGATAAGTGAAGAGTGGCAGTGACTGAAATTTGTTGTCCCCCGATTTTATAACTTTATCAGATATTGGATAGGTTATGCCTGTCAAAAACACATTCCTGAGAATGTGAACGACAAGTAATGTCATTGACGTGGACAGAGCAGGCTGTCATACAGTATGTGCTAAGAGGGAAGGTAAAGTGTCTCCCCCATCGCTACAGCTTCAGCTTCTAATTTTAATGCAGCTCCTAAGAGATGAATGCTTAGTTCTGGAAATCCTGCAGGCAGGAGGAGGTGGGAGGCAGCAGCAGGCCTGGAGACCATGGGGACTGTGGGACTGGGATGCTCCCGCGCCTCTCTGAGGAGTCCGTGGGGCTGCGGGAGTCAGGGCTGCTCCCGCTCACATGCTGCGGTCCCTGCTCTGAGCACAGGCACGTTTCAAACCTCTGTTCGGATGAGTTGCTCATCTTTCTGTTCTCTTTCTGCTCCCCTGTGTTTTTGTAAAGATGGGTATGCAAAATTAATGTTGCTGGTGGCAATAATTGCAAACTCGTTTGCTTCTACCTTGGCATGCCCTCAGAGTACACAGGGCTTGGAAATAACTGCAGAGTAGTGGAAAACTATTTAAAAAAGACATTAGTGCTAGCAATATGGCAGTCCTGACCTGCTCAAATATGACCTTAAAAATTATTTTTTGCAGTCAGAAAGAACTCATTCATTCGGGTAAGCTGTGACTGTAACTGCTCACACCAAAATGCTCTCTTTTCTTTGGAGCATACAGTAGCAAAGGATTGGAGCAAAATCATAGGAAAATATGAGTGCTTGGTTTATTTTTGCACCACATACCCACATATGTAGATGAGTATGCTCTGAAGTACTGCTGTTAGGGACGTGGAACTGTAAAATGAACATTGGGATGCATTCTCCTAGACATTTTTCATTATGTTTGTTATCTCCCCTGCTACACTCGACAACTTTTAAAATTCAGTCATTTATAGTGGGTTTCTCCCAATCATTCCTGCACATTAGTGAGGTCCTACAGAGCATCTGCTCACAGGTGTTGGCAGATGGCACCAGTAAATCAGGTTATAGAACACAGATTTGCTCAGTAAATGTTGATTTGTCCTGATAGAATCATGCTGTCTTATCATCTGGTCTAACAAAGTAACTTGTAACCTTGGGGCAAAAGGGGGATTTCTTCACTACCTTTTTACAAGAAATCCTTTGCTGAACCAGCTCAGAATAATTTAGGAACAGAAAATTTCCCAGAAGCGATGACTCCGTTGGATACACACCATACCCCGGTGCTGCTTTTTTGCTTGTCATGTGCCCTTGTTGATTTCAAAGTATTTCACACACTTAAGATACAGACTCCAAAACAAAAGATTAATAAATTATATTGATGGAGAAACAGCAGGTTCATTCAGGTTGAGGAGGTATGCAAAGAAGAGAGAAACTCGAGACGTGATTAAAAAATAATAATACAAAGAGCAGTGACACACTGATTTGGAAGTAAAGAAGTGTGTGACTGGGGTTCCACAGTTTGCTCTAGATTAGGTCAGATTAGACTAGGCCAGATCAGGCTTCTGATTGAGCAGGAAGAGTGAAAGTCATGCACTAAACTAAGGAGGGGCAGATTGGGTCACAGGAACAGGCAGCACTATGGGAAGGGACACGAATTAGCTGAAGGCTAATTTTCACGGTTAGTTTAGGAACTTGCTATGATCTTTGCAGCCAGCTCTAGCAAAGTGGGCTAATTGTCTCTGGTGTCCTGATTTTTGGTGTAAACCATAGCTCAGAAACACATTTATATCCAGCTTCCTTAAGTGAGGGTGACTGTAAGCTGAGTCGCTTCTATTCCTGTATCTCACTGAACATGAATGTTTGAAATTAGTTGTGGGGGAAGAGAAAGCAGCAGGAAGATCACCAAAGCTGAAAGTAGTTTAGGGCTTAATTAGAAACTGCAAAATGTGTTGGGCACAGTGCAAGCTTGGCTTGGAAGCTTGCCGGATGAACGCAGGTGCTGATGCCTGAAGTGTGTCACCACACAGGTCAGCTGCGGTGCTTCATTCTCCGGCTGGCTGTGACCTACGAGCTTTGGCTGCTCACTCAAAATCATCATCAGAAAAAAGTCTCATAGAATCATAGAATCCTAGAATGGTTGGGGTTGGAAAGGACCTCAAGATCATCTAGTTCCAACACCCCTGCCATGAGCAGGGACACCTCGCACCCAAGGCTCTGTCCAACCTGGCCTTGAATACTGCCAGGGATGGAGCATTCACAACTTCTTCGAGCAACCCGTTCCAGTGCCTCACCACCATCACAGCAATGAATTTCTTCCTTATATCTAACCTTCACTTCCCCTGTTTAAGTTTAAACCCATTACCCCTTGTCCTGTCTCTACAGTCTCTGATGAAGAGTCCCTCTCCAGCATCCTAGAAAATGTCTCCATGCAAATGTCAGGATTCCAGAAAAAGTGACCTCTCTCCAATCCTTTCCCTGCCACCAAGAGCTAAAGCAATGCTGTTCGTCTCTGCTTGAGCCATTGGTGGATTGTGTGGTATGAGTTGCTCCCAGTTTTTGTGGCGTGATGAAGAAGTGGGGTTTTTTCTAGTCAGATTTTAAGATGGGACCTGCTGAAACAGAATGGTTACCAGCAGAATGAGCATGTCCAGAAATGAAAGTAAAAGTTAGCATTAAGACAGCATTAAGGAAAGATCACCTCGATTCCCTTGCACCTGAAAAAGAATCCACCCAGGCATGCTGGGGTTAAAAAGTTTGGCATGGAAAACTTGACCCCCAAAATGTTCTATTTTTATTACACACTTTTTGAAAAAGAATAACTTAAAGGTTTTTTTTTAAGGTATTTTTTCAAAGCTAAGCTCGAAACAAAATTAATTAGCACTATTAACCACTGCAGCCAAAATCTGCTATTTTATTTAGCTGACCTGACTTACACCTCTCCCTCCATGGCTATATCTATTTCCGTAGACAAGCCTTGCACCCATCCTGAAGGGTAATAGACCTGTGGGACACTCTGGTGGAAAGCACAGGGAGTGAAGGAGTTAGGGAGAGAAGAAAATCATGCAGATGCAAATCCACTAGGATTTGAAAGGGTATTGAAAGGAGACAGTCAAGTGCATGCAAAAAGCCAGTCCTGAAAAAGACAAAGTACACCACCTTATTTCTTGTTTGATACTGCGATTTTAAACAAAAAAACCTGTACAAAGACTGCCTCTTTTGATATACATTGTTATGCATACATCATGTATGTAAAACATTCATTGCATATTTTCTTCACATCACCACTCTATCTATGTATCTGCTTTCTGCCAAAATAGCCCTGTGTCTGAGTGAAGGGGCAATAAAGGCCAAACTGCCACGATGAGGACAAATGCCCACAGCATTAGTTAAAGTCAGCCAAAGAAAAGCAATTAAAAAAGGTCTTGTGGCACTTCCCTCTCTTCTCAGGAGTCTTATTGACTTTGCAGAAAAGCTTTTCATCTTGCCTATGAAAGCACCAAGGTGTCACACAGAAATCATACAGTCTTATTACACTTGTGTTGTGATTGAAAGCTGATGATGGAGAAAAAGAGATTTTGTTATTTATAGTGCTAGGCAACCTATCTGGCGCTGAACACAAGCCTGCTGTAGCTTGGCTTGAACAAAGCATGGAATCATCTTAAAGCTTTTGCATGTGCATTCACATGTAGAGCAGCATGTAAAGGAGATTATAAACTATTATTGTGATGAGGATCAGAAAAAAAAATGATCAAGCAATTTTTTTATTGGCATTTGTTGACTGACTGAAATAAGCTATTTGACAGGGATTATTCCTTATCCAGTAAATTTCTCTGCATCTAGCAAGAAGCTAAGAAAATTCTTTGTGTTGACTTCTCCATACAGCTCCTTGAAGGTATCATAGGCTTTTCACACCCATTTTCTCAAGGTCACCTGCTAAGAAGAAGCTATGTTCCCATCCTATTTCACTAAGAAATTAAGTTTTCATGCTAATCTGTTTGGGATTGAATCCTCACTTTAAAATGGAAGGATGACCTTCACCTAGATCTTGCACAACCTCTTTTTTAAACAATTTCTATGGTCTCTGTCATCCTCAACAAATGTGCTTTGATACGTGTCCCCATGGTAAAGACACTTTTTCAATTCTTTTTTCTCTTATGTGTATGCGACGATGGGTGAGGAAACCCTGTGACCTACTTTGTTTTAAAAAGTCAAAATGCTAAATGACTGTGCAATGGTAGAAACCCAGGTCTGGGGGATTCAATACGAGGCAACTCAGGCTGCATTAGATAAACACCTGACAGCAGCAGCACTTTTGCTTCATGTACAACCTCTTATTCTTCCAAACAGTAAAAGCCTAGGGAAAAAATATCTTTTATTATGATGTGCATGATTCTGTCTCTGTCCTTGTTCCAATCTCAGCGAGACTGCTTAACTTTCTTATCCTTCCATGCTGAAGGGAAACTTGTTTAATGTATTTGTCCCACATAGTCACAAGGCTGATTTGGCAGGATCAGACCAAAGTATTGGGTCTGCAATAAAATATAATCTGTTTGTGTCTGCCCTTTTGTGATCGCTTTCTCTATTTTCATTTTTTTTTTAACAATGGAGGAGTGCCTTGATAATGATAAACCTGACCACAACTGAATGTCTTTGAAATAAGCTGTGAGAAGAAAAAATTTTCGGCTAATGCTAAAGATACACGTGGAAAGATGTAAAGATACATTGTAGAAAATACATTTTTAGAAAGCTGTTTTTACAGTGACAGAAGCATTTTAAGTTCCATGACACTTCTGATGCTCCATTTGCAATTTGTTATAACATTTGCAATTTGTTATAACTGTATAAATTTTGTTATACAGTTTGGTCCCAAAAGTTTCAACAGGGAGTTAAACATATTTTTATGGGGACAGTTTTGGGGGCTGCAGGGTGGGGGTGAGGAAGTGATTTGAGTGTTTCTCAATGGGCTTGGGAGGAAAAAATATTGTTTTCTGCACTTTAAAATATTTCTATGACTACTGGATGGTGGAGATTTAAAGCTCAAAGATGTTGGGGCATAGACCCAACCTTTCACATAAAGTTTTCCTAGTGCACATGGTTTTACTGGCACAGTGAGAATTTGCAGCTACATGTGTGCATATGCCAGAACCCATTCAGGGAAGTTTAGAGGTCGAGATCCTTCATAAGATGTACTAGTCATAGTGATACCCTCTTGCCTTAAAACCTATGATCAGCCAAAATCCTTACAGATCACTAGCTATGTTTAGGTTAGTTATAAGGAAGAAGTTATTTACTGTGAGGGTGGGGAGGCATTGGAATGGGTTGCCCAAAGAAGTTGTGAATGCTCCATCCCTGGCGGTGTTCAAGGCCAGGTTGGACAGAGCTTTCGGTGACATGGTTTAGCGCGAGGTGTCCCTGCCCATGGCAGGGGGGTTGGAACTAGATGATCTTGAGGTCCTTTCCAACCCTAACCATTCTATGATTCTGTGATTCTATGTTCTCCAACCAGTACAGCTGCAGCCCTGACCCATGGATGGGAGGCAGAGCTCTCCCGCAGTAGTCGCTCCTAGAGATATAGTAAAGTCAGGGCTCCCTGAAGCTGTACTTTGATTCTGGGATTTCTCCTTTTTTAAGTGCTTGACTTTGCCATTTTAATGTTCTTTTTGTGCTGTGTTCACCACCTAAAACAGTGCTGGGTGACAGCCAGTGTTGCTCATCATATGATCACTCAGAATCAGGGCTTTCATCAGTCTGACAGCGTTAAATGCTGCATAAACTTTGTACTCATTGCTGCACAAAATACATGCTTATACTCTGCAACAGCTCTCTCATTTCCACGACACAACTTCCCTTCAGTTCACATTTCTTTTTCCTCACTACCTTGCTTTACTGCAAATTTAAATCTGACTTCAGAACAACTTTAAAAGATAGAGGTAGGAAAATTATTTCTGCTGTCTGTGTAGGTGCAAGGAAAGCAGGGAACTAATCAGTGAAGCTTCCCAGCCTTTTCATTATCATCAGCCAAGCATGGATACCAGACTACAAGGATAACTCTAGGGCAATGTTTCAGTCCTTTGACCTCTTCTATGTTATCACCTGGTCCCGCTACAGTCCCTGAACAAGAGGAGTCTGAGGGTTACCAGTTAAGTTTGCTGCCCAACTAGTGCTTACACTGCCTACTCAGAAAGGTTATTCTTAATTGTGTTTTCAGGCAGCACAGCATTAATCTGCAAGCTAATGACTCCTCCATTCTCCTGTTCTACTCTTAAAAATTTGTTCTGATTGTTTTTTCTAAGGCCAAGAGCAGAAATAATAAAGACTTCACTGAACTTGCTAAAACTACAGCTAGCAGGAAGGTGTGACCCTCTATCTCACCCACCTCAGGTTAAAAAGCCATACAAATTTTCCTCTTCCTCTTTCTTCTTGTATTGGATTAAAGTCATGCTTTAAGTACTGCTACACAGTCTTTAATGAATTAAGCTTTTTCAACCCAGAGGCTTGGAGTGTATGGTGTCATATCGCTGGAGGTCATTAAATTTGCTAGGTAGATACAGGGCAGTCAGCCTGTACCTTCTCCTTTGAAGGCTTCCCATCGAGAACTCTTTCCACCCAAAGGCATGCAGCAGCATACCCTTCTCGTTAAAATCCAAGCAGTTTATTGCTGCTCCCTCCTTGAGTACCAGGGCATTTGCAAACCGGTGGGTGTCATTAACCTTCAAGCACATTGGCTCATATTGTCCCACTAGTGAATTGAAGAGATTTTGTTTGAAGAGGTGGTGTACAGTGTGGGTGAAAAATCGATCAGGATGCCAGGATTCAAGTGTTGAGATAAGAGGTACGAAGTCTGCCTCATGGTCATTTACTAAAGTTTTTTCTCTAGGGTTGATACTGGAGCCAGTACAGGTTAATGTCTTTATAAATAACCTGGGTAATGGTAGGGATTAACTAACCCTCAGAAGCTTTGCTGATGGTACCAGGCTGTGGAGTACAGATGATATGCTGGAGGTTAAGGAAGAGAGTCCCTATTTAGAGGGACAGATCCTGACTGGCTGGAGAGATGACTTGCTGGGAAACCTCATCTGTGGAAATGTTCGTATCTCAGCTGGAGTAGACCTTGAATGACCTAACCTAAACTCAAACCTAGATCTAACTTCAAAGTTTGCCCTGCTTTAAACCATGAATGGGATCAGATGACTTTCAGAAATAGCCTTCCAACCTTAATTATCCCTGTATTCTATGGCATTTTCTATGTGTGTATATGTGTGCATCTGAACTTGTCAGACTGTTCCTGCCCTGTAATTTACTTAGCCGTGTTCCACATTTACCACTGACTGATCTCTGGTTACTCCAGGGCTTCAAGTTGCAGTTTCCATTTAAAGCTGAAGCTTTTATCATCTTTAAACTATGCCCTAGAATTTATTATAGACTAATGGACAGGGAGGTAAGGCTTATTTATGATATGTTTTGCCACAAAACCCATATTATGAGCATAACTGGCAGCAATAAACAAAATAAAATAATCTGTTCAGACCAGAAAAAATCTATATCAGTAACTCCCTGCATTGAACTGTTGTTCCAAGAATGAAGGATTTCCTCGTTATCAGGAATGTGCTGGGTGACCAGAAGTCATCAGAAAAGCTTCATTGCCTATTAACTGCTACAGTATTACACACATCCCCCAATGCTTATTAATCCCACTTATGTCCATCAACTTAATTAAAGCCTCTCCATTGTTGAAATCTAGGACTAGTACAGAAAGTTATCAGAGCTTAGGAAACAGCGTTCATTTATGCTGTCTGCTGGTGGACAGTAGAGCTAGGTTATTTCTGGTAGGAAATAAACAATTTCTGATGGAAATCCAGGAATTTGGAAAATATTTGGAGATTGCAACCAAAGACAACATTTGTCTGCACATGTTCTTGGCAAGTTAATAGTACTGCTGAACGTTTTGCAGATGCTTGACTTAGGATTCTTTTTCTCCTTTTCTTTTGGCACTGATACAATTTTGTCATGTATATGCAGTAGTGTGCACGTACGTTACATCTTTGCACAAAAAATCAAGACAAGGGCCACTGCCAACACACTTATAATGCAGAGGTTGCACTAATATCTTGCTTCCCCACTTCTGTAAGGGGTTTGTCTGGGAAAGTCAGTTCACTGCTTACTGGTACCATCCTCTCCAAAATTTTAAGACCAAACTTTTAGCAAACTTCATTATTTTTACTCCATAATTCTCTACTCCGGGCACTATATTGTTTCAATATTGAGGTTAAAACAAATCTTAGGCAAACTGTGTCGCACAACCTGGGAGAGACTGCTCTGACCTGAGAGAGGCCTTGCTATTTAAACTGGCTGAGTTGTGAAGGGGTTCAGGTTATGAAAGCCTGCTCAGTGTGAAATCCATGACTGAACACAGTGAATTCTCCACTCGAGATGACTATTGAAAAACTAATTTTCCCAAGAATAAACAACAAGAAAATATCCTAAACAGAAAAATCAAGATGTTAAATGCCTTGTCAGCACCAAAATTCTTTCAGACTACAGGACATAATTTGAGTAATTTGCCTAGTACTTCAGTCTGTATCCATAAGCCAGAAGTGTCACTGGAAAGGTAGCTTAATTTCTAACAGAGAAGTTCTGAAGCACCTTGATTGTTAAAAATATTTTCCCACCAACTTAGGCAGAGGAGGCTAATTATCAAAGATAATCACAGCAATTTGAGCAGCACTTTCAAGGTAAAGTGAAACATGTCAGATGTATGTTTTCAAATCCACATTATAAACCAGATTGGCAAAAATGAAAGTATGTTTGTGATTGAAAGTAAAAATATTTTTCCAGTTTTTGAAATCAAATTCAGTTTGTGATAACATCACAGTTAGATTCTGAGAATAATAATTCAAGGAAGTGTCTACTGAAATACCCAGAATCAACTTACAGCAAAGCAATGCTGTAAATTGTTAAAGAAATGAAGAACTTGCCAGAAGCTTGAGGAGGTTAGATGTTGCTCTGATGCTGTGGACATGGAAAAAAACCCACAGTGTTTCTTTGACTAAGACAGGAAAGCGTAACACTGTCAGTGGGGGAGTTCACATAGCCCAAGACTCTGAGAAACCTGGAGTGGACAAACAACTCACACAAGATAATACCTGTCATTTGTAAAAGGATCACAACACTACATAGGCTTTTACAAGCATCAGCAGAGATCTGTAAAGGAAGGAAGCAGACTTCTTCATAGCAGTCATGGAAAACACTACATAGAAGCTGAGTGGACTGTCCACCTGAAGGCCCATGAGACACAGACTGATTTTCAATGATGTTTAGGTGCACCAGAGACAGCAATATCAACAGACAAGTCACTGATGGTTAGAGTCAATGAAACTCTCATCTTACAGAGGTAAAATTTATTCCATTATAAAATGATGCCAGCAAGTATGAACGAAAGTGATAATGGAAAATATGGAAGGGTTAAAACTTACAACAGTACCAGAAGGAAAAAATATGCATATTATTGAGATAAAAAGATGACAACTTCGGGATTTCAGAGAATCAATTCATTCAGTGGACAGACAATTGTTGACAGCAACCCAAGAGGATACTAAGGATGCTTTTAGGAAATAGAGGAACCCTCAACAGAGTATGGAATAGAGATGAAAGGGTCAAGGTGGTACATGGCTCATCTACCCAGGAAAGTTCCTCTTGCCATAAATTAGGCTACAATAAGTGGAGGTTTTGCTCTAGGGAGAAAAATATGACTAAGAAGAACAAGTGAGAGTAGTGCTTTTACAGATCAGTTAAAAATCAAGCAAAAACATTGAAATATTTCATTTGCATACAAATGACCTAAAAATTGGCATCTATTGCAATGTCTGTAATGAGAAACTGAAAGGGCAGTAACACTCTGGGAGGTGACCTTTATGAAACTGGGACATCCATTTGTACCTGATCATTATCTCTTTAGGAAACCATTTTCTCACAATGCCATTGGATTGTGCTTGGAGCCAGAAAATTTGTGCTTGGAAATCCAGCACATTTGACAGTGTAGACAGTACTAAGTTATGCATAAGTTATGCTGTTATGCATAAATTATGCTAGATATGGGGGGAAAGTGTAAAAAATCCTGTCTGGAGGCTTCAAGCAACTCAGAAAGCACAACAAATTCTGACAGAAACTAAACAAATTTGGATGTAAAGTGTACAGAATATTCCAGAGAACCTCATGGGAAAGCCTCCTCCAGCAAACCCCTCAGATGGGGCAGATACAGGGAAATTTGCACCTGATCAAGCTGCCTGCATCAGCAACTTGAGAGGGATACTGAGAAGATACATGCAGGAGGGGTAGGTCACAACCAGGTCTGTATTTAATGTTGTGGCACAGTGATGCATTGGAGGTCACATGAACTCTGAAGACAAGACGCCTGTGCTTGTCAGCCAGCTGTCAGAGTCACTTTGGCCTCAGAAGTGTTTTGAGACAGATAAAACAAAGCAGCAAGTCCAGGATGGTTTGTGAAATGATGTTAGGAGTAATGAAGGTGGGAAGCAGTCATGCCAATGTACAGTGGACTCATCCCAGATGCAAGCGACACTGCTGCACCAGATGGGCACAAGCAAAGGTGGAGTGGGCTTTCTCAGCTGAGGTAGCTGAGCCCCAGACATGCGACAGCAGGAACTGAGGGACCTGGCCATGGCAGAAATGGCACCATGGATATTACAGCTCCAAGATCCAAGGCTCCATGTCACAGTACAGCGCGCCTCAGGAGTTAATCGAGCACTGATAATTGATGGTCTTTGAGATTCTGAATTGCATAAAAATCAGTGATGGTGCACCTAGAAACAGCAATTGTGGGAAAATAAAGAACTTGCAGGAGGACTTTTATATAGCCACTTGGTAATAAATGATTATTGATCCCTTCACCTCTTCCATCAGTCTAGCTCTGACCAGTTTATTAGCCACACTGTTGCTGTGCTCACAACTTGGAGTGGAAACATGAAACACCACTTTCTTTGCAGATTCTTTAAAAGTGGCAGAAGCAGGCTCTTTTCCCTTGCAGAGTATAGGATAAGGTCTTCCACACTGTATACAGAGACCAGATTGATAGGAAGCAGCAGTAAAGTAAGAGAAGACAAGAAGGAGGAAGAAAAAGGTAGGAAACGTGTTCTCCCCAGTGGAATTCTCACAACTGGGCAATTTTTCTGGCTTCAGATTCCCTGGTTATAATAGGAAACCATCTGCTTATGGAAAGAGCACAGTTCAGGGAAAGATAACTGGCTTAGTCATCCAGTCACATCACAGCTCTGCAGGGTTTCTCTTATTTTAGTAAACAGGGTTTCATTTTAATCCCTTTTCTCCATTCTTTAAAAACATTTTGATGAAATTTGTATAGTTTAACCTGTCCATTCTTTCCAAAAAAAAAAACCAAAACCAAAAAAAACCCATGCAAGACAAATAATCAAGCATCCTACAAAAGTTTAAAGCTACCAGCAATTGCAGTAACAATAAAGCACCACTGCAATTACAGTATTCTGGAATCAGATACAAGACAAGAGAGTTTAAAGTACTCATATGGTCTTTGCTATAATAGTATCAGCCGTGTTTAATACCAGTGAGAGGGGTACACATAACCCTGGTGCTTACACCAGGACTCAGCTCCCGATGGCAGGTCTGACCCCTCTGCAAAGCACATCCCAAGTTATGGACCCATGCAGGCTAAGTTCACAGAGCCAGCTCCAGCTGTGGGGCTGGACATGTCCTGTGCGCATGGATACATACATGTGCATGTTACAATCCTACAGTTTCTCTCTGACCTTCCCTCTGGCCTTTTCTGGCCTCTTATCTCTGAGCTGCCAATGTGATGTGGATGAGCTGGATGCAGAGGTGCAGGTTAGTGGGACACTAACGTTTCATTGCTCTGCCTTCTGCTGCCTTACTCCTCCAAGAAAATCTCTGTCTAGCAGATACGGAATATTTGTTTCTGTTATGCTGCAAGGCTTGTCAGAAATTTCAGATTCAGACTGCAGACCATGACCTGACGCTAATGTTCTTGAAGTACCTTTTGTGCCTTTTTTTTTTTCCCAGTTGTTGTCATTCCTTCACTCCTCCCATCATCCATAGTCCTCTCCTGCCTCAGCCAAGTTTGTTGAAGCAAAATCCTGGACAACATATTTCAGTGTGTGGTTTGTCTTTCATTTTGATTGACTTCTCATGTATTTTTAGAGCCATAGGTCAAAAGCATCATTGCTCCCTGCTGCTTATAAAGTATTCTAAATAAATAGTACATACCACAGAAATATCTGGTCATCCTAGCAAAACATGAAGATAGTAGCGTCAGTTGGAAGCTGAAGAAAACAGCACCTGCCTGCACACAGCAATTCTGAGTAGTTCTAAAGACATAGAGACAAAATGCCTTGCCTCTGCTGACACAGGAAAATTTGCTGTGAACTGGAACTCTACACATGAGAATAGGGGTGTAATTCTGAGAAAGCAAGAGAGGTTATTGTTCCATCACTGCTAGTAATGTCCTTGAAGCTGCTGGTTACCATCCTTCGGGGAACTGAGCCTTGTGAGAGTCCCTATAGTATTCATTACAAATAAAACTTTCCAGGATGCCTTAAGTAAGCCTGACATATTTGCCTTGAGACTTCAAAGAGTATTTCTGGTCCACAGCTGCAAAAAACTACAAGATGAAAGGTGGATACTACTATTTGCCCATTTCTGGTACTCCTCCAAGTGTACACTCATGAGGTTTGAATTTCTTAAACTAATCCCTACAGAATTGTAGTGGGTTAACAACAGGTACACTGCCATTTTTCACCTCCCCCAAATAAAACATGGTAACACCAAAAGTCTTATTAATATATATCCATTCATCATATGTTTAGTCTCTAAGTTGTTTAGAAAATACCTTTTCATGTGTTTTTTTAGAAACCAGATAACTGAAGACAAGATTAAAATCTAGCACTTGTGCATTCTACATACAGAAAGTATGGACAATGCTTTCTCTGTATAGAAGAGGTTCTGAATATAACACTTGTGAGTGCCTGAATCAGCGAAATTTGCCGTGTACTGCATTTTCTGTCTGATGAGTGTCTTGGTTTTATGGCAGATTTTAATGTCAGTAGAAACTGTAGCTCCAAAGTACAGTCCCAGGTCCAATGGCCTCAGATTACAGAACTGCCTGTCACAACGCCAAAGTTCTGAATTACTCTGGCCTCAAGGGTGTGATTCCACTGGGGAGAATTAGGAACTTTTCCATCTAATTTTAATTTTCTACACTAGGCTTTGTTTCAGCCTTGTGTCACACTTGTTTTGTAATACGTAATACAACTCCGGTATGTTTTCTGTGGAACTGGCAGTGTAACAAGAGGGAAGATTTCAGCTATGCACTTTTGCTGTGCCATGCAGCAATGTGTGCCTTGACTCTAGACATGCTGATATGCAGCCAGCAAGTAGATGGGTTTGCAATGGTGGAGAGACAACAGATATTACTTTGTGTTTTAAACATGTTGCATTGCCTGTGTCTGCAAAATTTTCACACACGCACAACCCCTAAGGAAACCGATGCTTCTTTTCATACTCTGTGGTATCAGACTTTGAGGAAACAACTGCAATATCACAGCAGTGTATTTTAAAAGCTACCTTCACTGTCATGGGTTTGAGATGATGAACTTATCTGACATTTAAATGGAAGAAATACTGACCGCTGATTGTGTGTTATCTTGAAGGACTGCGTTTATAAGTAGAAGCCCACAAAGGGGAGTTGGCAGTTCACCTTAATGTGAGGCCACCAGGGGGAATATTCATCAGACAACATGAAAGGGCATCAAACATGCTTGACAGGTGAGTCTCACTGTGGCTTGACAGCTTGGACATTTACATGAGAATCTGCTCACTCTTTGCTTTACTTTCCATTGAATAAAATTGTACATTGACAACTGCCTTGTCATCTTAGCAATCTCAACCCCTCTCCATTGCACTCAGTGGTCTCATGTGAGGTCTCATGTGAGGCCATGTTTTGGAAGACACCTCAGGGTATCTTCATCTATAAGGTTGCCTAGCAGTTTCTTCTCCCCTCACACTTCCTCCTTTACTCTTCAAAGAAGAAAGATATTCTTCAAAGGACATACTGTTCTGACAACACTTAAAGGTGGGCCTCCACGTCTGATCAATGACCCAGGTGCCATCAGGTTTGGTACATGAATGTTACCTGGTATATTTGTTATCAGGGAAAGCAGGAAATGGGAGAGCAGAAAATTCCCCAAATCCTATAACTGGACCTGAACATCACTTCCTTCTCTTCCATCCCTTGACCTCACTCGCTTGTGTTAATAACTGGCTGCTGACACCAGTGTGATCTCTGATTGCCTTTTCTTTGCTTCTGAGTTATTAACAACAGGACAAATATTCAGGAACTCAACACTTCCTTGCTCGAATTCCATTTTTGAAAATTCCTTTCATAAAAGCATAGGAAGATCCTTACTGAGCCAGATCCAGCTAGCCTAATATTCTGTCTCTGACAGTGGCCACAGACGGGCGGGCAGGAAGGAGTAGAAAAACAAGATAAATTCTGGTATGCTCCCAGAGCACTCTATCTCCAGTTAACAGCTTCCTGAATTTGCTCTTTTACTGAAAAATTTTTCTGTCTCCAAAGACATCTCTTTTCTAATGAAAACTCAATCATGATTCTCCAATCTATAGGTAAAAAAACCCCAAAGAATGAACTAAAGTGATGGGAACTTTGAAGAATATTGCTACCTTAGGAGTCCGATTTGCCTGCCTGGGAAGAGATTGAAAAGTTTAGCTTTCTCCTATCAAAACATTCCTTACTAAACCAGGAGGGACCCCGCCAGGTGCAAAGCTGTCCCTGGAAGTCAGGGTTTGTTATAAGAAGAAGACACTATCATGATTTTTCTTTCTGTGGTTTTGCCTTTCCAGTATATTTTAGTAATGTCACAGTCAATGGGTCATTACTTGCTTCATTGACAGACTCTTTGGGGACTCTCTGTGTCTTGTAGGAGAATTTTCCACTGGAAAAAACAGCTAAAAGCATTTCTGTGGGAGGGGTCAAGCCTATTATTTTATCCTGAGGCCATGAATCAGGGCACCAAATATTGTAGTGAAATGTCCTTCCAACTGCTTCCTCTCCATGTCTCGGATCAGGTACCACCCTGTATATAACTCCGTGTGAGCTCCAGGAACATTTCAGTGCTAGGAAAGTTTTACATGCACTCCTCAGGCACTAGGTAATCCAGTGAGATTTCTGCTCTCCCACACAGTGCTTAAATAACAAAGCTTAAAAACTTATAAAATGAACAAACAAACAAAAGCAGGATCTTTTTGATCACGTTGGTTACATTGCCTTATACAATAGATAACTTTGCAAGTCATCCTTGGAGCTGAGAGCCACTGAGCCTATTTTGCAGTGTGATGAGGACCTCAGGACCCATATATTAGCAGATCTCGTTGGACTACCTCAGAACCTGACCTGGCTTAGCACTCTTGTGTTGAACACTTCTAAGTACAAATTTGTGACTTTCCAAAACACTTGCTTGTTTTTCATTAGGTTGACATGTCCTTTTTAGCTTCACCTCTAAGCCTGAGGCATGTGGGTTTTCTGAGGTGAAAAAGGGTTGAATAGAAGGTGATGATTGATAATAAGAAAATAATTTGCAAGGAAGGTGAGAACAACAGCACTTTATCCAGAAGAATTTGTTATTCTGTGACATTCTGCAGCAGTACTTCTGGATCTCCTGGTACTGCCAAGTGTTTAGTAGTTGCCACTGTAGAATAAAAGGGATAAAACGGATATTAAAGCTATCTCAGTTCACCAAAATACGACATATTTAAGAATCCCTTGCAATTTGTTATACTTAGCTGTCTAGAGTGCTAGAGTGAAATATCGACTCTGAAGAGGTCACAAGGACTAAAGTGTCTTCTAGCAGGTATAATATATCCCTCATTCCTGTGCTCTTTATTTTCGTAGCTGTCTTTACTCCTGGTAATGCAATAAAGCCCATGTTCTAAAACCTCCTCAGCATCAAACTAATAAACGCTGTGCATTTACAGCTACTCAACATATGTTCTGGGCAGTACCAAAACAGGTGGAGATGATAGAAACAAACAGTCATTAAAAAAAAAAACTGTTCATGTAAAACAGAATGTCTCATCCATAAAGCCCCCCCCGGTTTTAGGAAAAAAACAAGAACCCACAAAATCCATGAAGTCCAATTCAGCCTTTTAGTGGAAGCAACTCACAGCTATCCAGAATGTTGAAAGCTTGCAATGCTTATAAAAGTCCCTGGCAAAAAAAATGGATAAAAGCAGGGAAGAAGTACAGTCTGCTCTGCTTGCATAGGGTATACGGACCTATGCACAGACTTCCCTTAGAATCAAGATGCGAATATCCTCACCGTAGGCCAACCCCCTGCCTAGGGATTTCCCTCTGTTGCCTGGCCTGCAGGGAGCACTTAAATACTCCTCTTCCTTGGCTCTGGGAACACCATCTGTTCTGCGAAGTAAACAAGCTCCAGACTGGGAAACCACAGGAAGTTCTTTTTAAACACTTAACTATTCTTACATGACCATTTAATTGTTTAGATAGGTAAACAAGAAATTATTTTGCAGACAACATGACCAAATTGAAACCCTACATCCCCCAGTGATAGATGTCCACTCTTCCATCTAGTGCTATTTAGTTTTTAACACTGCAAGATGAGACAATTTGGTATCAATTTGTTTCAGGTAGTAACAGCTGGACCACAGCAGAAAACATATTTCTGTTGGAGGACAATTTCTGCCAATATCAAGTATTTGTTGCAGAATCAGAACTCGCTCAAGAAAGCTGCAGAGCTACACTGACATGATGACATGTTTAAAGTATTGTATATACTCCCATGTCAAAAGGGCTTCTTAGCTCAGGTGCTTGTCACCAGAGTAGTCACCCAATTTTCAGGCTAACACTGGCAAGTGAGGGTGACACAGCATCTTGTTCGCCTCAATTATAGAGACAAGGCCCATGAGGCCAAAATTTGTTAAGAAAGCAATTTATTCACTGAGGAAACGAAAGACTGACTGAAATTACTTGTGTTTATTTGATGAAGCATCTTGCCAAAAGAGAATGAAGAAAAAAAATCAAGTAAATGCACAAACTGAAGTATTTCCAGCTTTTTTTTTTTAACCCTGATTTTGTTTTGATATGTAGCTTCGGTGTGATACGAAAAGGAAGAAATAAACATTTCAAAATTACATGAAGCCTTTTTGAATGAACTGGATGTTTTCTGTTTTATTTTGACCCACAGTGATTGCTGTTCCAACTTTAATACTGGGACAAAGACTTAGAAAATCAATTTCCGTCTCCAGTCGCTAAGTGGGTAATGAGGCATTCAGTGTGGTTCTGGGCACATTCAATAAACAACTTATTCAATGGCATTAACATTTTCAGCCTGTGAACTCATGAACACTCAATAACACTCATCATTGTGCAGTGCAGGTAAGATGTCTTCAGTGTTTCACAAATCAGTGTCATAATTCAAGATAATATTCAGCTTTTATTGAGCATCTAAAATATTTCTTTATGGCAAAATCTCATCAAAACTGTCTGGACAAGGTGGTCTGATGGTCTACATGTTTTTCTGGCCAATGGAACTTCTGTTGGATTGTATGAAACTGTCCATTAAAGTAACAGGGAAAAAGCAGGTATACTAGGCGAGAGTGTGTGCATCATCCTGTCAATTGTGTGATTTTCCTGCATTATGAAGATGTCTGTCATACTAAAATGTTGCAGGCATCCTATTGTCACTTTGAGAATGAATTTTAATTAAACACAGTATAGAATAATGTTAATAATTAAACTCATGATCATATATTTTACATGAAAAAGGTGCTATGCACTGCATAAAATTGTCATTTGTTTTCCAGATCACCTTTTCCACGATAGTACATAGCGAATTAGATTAGACATGTGATCTGTCTAGTCTGCGATATTCTACGTATTCTGCGATAAGGTCTCACAGTTACTGATTTTAGTAATGGTACCAAAAATATGGCTATTATTCACACCTGTATGGCTGATATATATTTGCAATCCATCCAGAAACCAGAAACCCTTAGAAGAGATAAGGCATATGACTGAAGCATGTCAAAGGATAAGTGCTGTTCTGGATGTTTAACACAGAGGAGCCATGGGCTGTGAATTGCTGGTGCTAAGCAGACATGCATAACTGATCACCTCTGAAGTTGGAAAGAATTCTATTCCTCCTTTTGTTTTCAGTACTGTAAAATAAAGGGATAAACAAGAGCTGGCCCATATGAAGCGAGTGTGAATAGAAATTGAATAGAAAACACTTCTCTAGTTTGAAAACTAATCTGGAAACACGTGAAGATGCAGCCTGGGTGTGACTGCGAAGGCAGAGCCAGGGTCAGGTGTCAGTGGTTGACCCAAATCTTTTGGCTGAGGGATGAAATCAACAATTTTTCCAAATTATTTCCTCCCCCCTCACATGAACAGGCTAAAGGCCCTCAAGCCCATTTGTAAATCACCACTGGAAACTGTATTTGCTATGAAGTGGAGCCAGACCCTCTTGCTTACATAAAAGATATAAAACTCTCTTTATACCATACACCCAGGCAGAGAGAGACCATAATACAATGTGGGAAGACTGTAAGGCTGGGGAAGACAACAGTCAGATGTTGCATTTATATTAAGAAATTAGCTCCTACTGAAGAATCCATTATCATGTGGGTTCTAAATTATTAGAATAAAAATGTGTATCATGTGTCATGTAACCTCTATAGAGACCCTAGAAGAGTATAAGACCCACTCTTGTATTTTTTTAATGGCTGGAAATGTGGGTTTCATGTGACCAAATGCCACATCCTCTTCTCATTCAGAAATGTAATAAAGGCAGCTTCGGTACGCTCATATGACAGGGGCGTATTGAGTCATACAAGGGGAGAGGGAGGCATCAGGACCTAGGAAACTGGGAGGCCAGATAAGAAATTGTCAGAAGATTTTTATCCCTGTTTTCTTCATTTGTCTGAGAGGGCTGTAACACAGATTGATCTGAAGTTGGAGTTGTTCCTGGCTGAATAGTCCCACTTTTGTTTCAATATACAGTAGTCCTGTGCGTAGAAGCAGCACAGCTTTGCTGTGTTATGTGGACAAACTAACTGTGAAATAAACTGGTATGCTTGAATTGGTCTAAGTTCCTAAATTGTTATTTTAGAGTTGTTTGGTTGAATCGACTTGAGCAATCACATAATCCCACTTGCAAATAACCTTGATTGGAAATGAATGCAAACTTGTTCTTAAAAGTTCTCTGTTGATACCAGAATCAGCTGCCCAGACACGTGCAGACATTGGATGAAATTTTGTATTTGTTATCATTATTATAATATGACTTTAAATTAACCGAGCTGGTTATTATAACTTGAAAACTGTACCACCCCCTATTGAGTTCAATTTCCGATATAATGAACACATATCTAAACATCTTCATTTTCCTTCTTGTCATGGCTGGTTTGCTTTAAAAACTATTTTGCCTGGGAGACTTAATACATTCATAATATTTTTCCAGTCTGTATTTTACTTCAGATACAAAGATCTAAAAATCCTGAGAAAAACGTAACAGAGATATTGGTTAAATGAATTATTTGTGTCTGAGTATTTTATAACTCACCATTCTCAAAGACAGCTCAAAAAGGAAGGCTTTCCTCAAGCCTCACCAGGAAAAGCATGACACATGCACAGGACAGTACCATATAATTTATATTTAGAGAAATAACTTAACTTTTTAAAGGAAAAAATGAGTCAACATGACAAGTCTAAGGGTACCGAAGTCATGCCCACACCTCACCACAGAGTGCATACCTTGACTATGCATGACCTAAGTCCACTTGATGTAGAGTGGATGTGCCACATCACACCTGAAGCAGTATTACTTCCTTCACATGTCTCTCTCAGCTCCCTACTAGTTCTTAAATTGATTATCTCAGGCATCTTCTGCCCCCTTTCTTGCAGTATAGATAAGCTATACCATGCACCTCCTCTGACTCAGTCTCCAATTTTAAAGTACTTGTTTGTTCCTTCTAGCATCTGAAGTTCCTTTAACCATGTCCTGCACAGGCATGGGAGGACCTCTGGATGGGAAAAGTGCTGACTGCTTTCACTCTACATCATTATTTTCTGAATTAGTAGGCATAGTTTGCTCTGTGTCAGTTCAGTCACCTTCATGCTAGAATAATGGGGATTTTAATTACATGTTGTTAAACCTCTCACTCTGATGTAGCCATGTACTGGAAGGCTCATCATCAATTCAGCAGTTGATTGAGGAAACCTTGGATAATGAGAGTTTATTAACCCAGGTTAATAAGCCTTGGGCAAAAATGAGAGATTTTGTCCAAATGAGGGATTTTGAAGAGGAGGTCTGAACACAAGAGGCTAACATGAGCAAAACTCAGCCCTCTCGAGATCTGCTCAGGAAATGACAAAGCATTTGGTAGAAATACCAGTGGCTGGTGCTAAAAGCAGAACATTGGTGTTCTCAGGAGTTACAATTTTTTTAATCATGTCCTCCAGATCTCTGAGGAGAGGTAGATATCCCAGCAAGTGCACCAGCAAATGGGGGAAATGGCTGAGAGGCAGTGAGCATGATGAGTGTCTCTTAAGTCCCCTAGAAACTTCCTTCAGGGTCTCCCTGATGGGTTTCCTTCTATTGTCCACCTTGGAACTGATTACACCTCTGTTCCCAGTAAGATGCTCCCAGTCCTTCTCAGACCTCACTCTCTGTCCAGTTTGTGGTGCTGAACATAAGCAACGAGCTACGTACCTGCCCTAGAAGACAGCCCTCAAATAAAACATTGGCCCCATCACATAAATTCACAGGTACATGCTCCTATAGGATGATTCAATAGGGACAGGGAAAAGCAAATCTGAAACAACTATTTACAGCCATACAGCTCTCCTTTCACTTTGGTCTCTCACGCACATCTCCACCCCTGCTATTCTACACTGTCCAGATAAGACATCAATAGATAAGGAGGTGAGAAGCAAAACATTGCAGCAGAAAGGGCATTTATTTGATTACGGTGATGCATTCTTAATTCATAAAGAAGTTTGGCTACAGAATTGCTTTGGGTTTGGCATTTTTTTTCTGCTCCTTTTTGAATAGCTGTAAATGCGGCTAAAATAGCAATAATATTATTTCAGAAGTATTTGCTTATTTGCAAGTTGTTGTGCAAATGAACGAAACTGTGTTTCGTTCACAGCTGGAAAGAAAGATACGTATCAGCAAACAAACGAAAAAATGCATGAACTTCATGAACTCCAGAGCTGTGAAGTACTCTTGTAATAAATGCATTACTCAGTGAAATTATGAGTATCTGCAGTTCAAAAACATGGTAGCAGTAGTTTTCTGGATTCCCACTTTTGTGTCCAATCCATTTAGATCACGAATTCTGAGAAGAGCAAATACTTCAAAATGACTCTTTAGGCTGAAATACTTGGTTCTTAAGTCAGCAAAAGATTTGCCCTTGTTGTCAGTTCTGGGAATTCGTGTAAGCAGTACATTCATTCATCAGATGTTGCTGTTGGCAAAATTCAAATGGATGCAAAATCCTTAAGCTAGTGGAAATAAGAAAAAATGGCCCAGGAGAAAATGGCCCTTGATTTTTGGAACTAAAAAATAGGAAGCTTCTATTTCATATTTTTGCATCTGTCACAAAATATAGCTCATGAATTGAAGTATCTTACCTCCTTCCCTATAGGGTATCTTTTCAAAGAAAGAAAAAAGGGCTGCCTAAAATATCAAGTGTAATGGAGTACCTGTAACTTTTAAAATGAAAATAACTGGGAAATGACTTAATGAATTGTATACGGCCTGAAGAAAATTGGGTGCGTATTATTCTTAGTTTCAATATATATATAAAATCATAAAGATGTTATTTAATGAAAATAATGTCAGCTATGCCAAAAATGTATCTGACACAGATTTGGGTAAGTATTGTAAAGTCTATTGCAAAATTTCCACTGTGTTGTTTCTTCAGAAGGCAAAATCTTGCAGTTCTTATTAAAGTAAACAAAACATGCATACATAGAAATGATCTGCGGGTTTTGTCTCAAAATTAGAACCTTACTCAGCTGGGAAAAGAAGAAGCAACAGTGCTGGAAGAGACCTCCATTCAGCCACCATCACCTTACACATATGCATATATGTGTACACATGCCTATATTTATAAAAATACCTAAACATGAATATCTAAACAATATCTACTGCTGTCAGGAAGGTTACTGCTATAGTGTCATTTATGAGCCACGTGGAAAGGTTTAGAAATGCATGGGAGATTAACACTAAATTCACAGCAGGGCTTCTGCAGCAGGACCATGGCTGCAAAATGGATCTCGAGTTTTACCCCTCACATAATTTGTTTAACAAGGTGAAAAATGTGATCTCTCTCCAGTGTTGTAAGGCATGTCAAAACTTCACAAGCTTATGTGGTGACCACCTTTTCTGCAGTCTGGGGTATGTGTGTAGCTGATAAAGTCATGTTCTAGCTCCTTGTGAAAGACCCTTGCAGTGAGTAGTGCTGGGAGGGAGGGAAGGAAGAGAGGGAGGAAGGGAAGAGGGACTTCAGAGATTTGAGTTGAAGGATGTGAGGAGCAAAATAAACCATAGAATCACAGAACAGTTAGGGTTGGAAAGGACCTTAAGATCATAGCAGACCTTAGTTCCAATCGCCCTGCCATGGGCAGGGATGCCTCACACAAGACCATGTCGCCCAAGGCTCTATCCAATATACTACTTGTTTGTAACACAAGGAGTATTAACTAGTTTAGATTAAAATAGCCACTTGTAGCTTTGAATCTTCTGATGAACTTAAAGAAATGTAGTTGCACCAGAGTACTAACAACTGTATTTGTAAAATCCGAAGGTAGATAAAGACCTAAGGGTATTGATTAAACAGTGAACCAGTATACTCTTTTTATATTTTACAGCTGCAGCTACAGTAAACATATATCAGATGAAAGTTTTAACCTGTACATTACCACCACGTGGAGAAGGCTCCAGACCAGGAGGTGGGGAAAACTAATAACTTAAGAATAGAGAAGCTTATATAGCCAATTATTGTGGGGTTTGAGGTTTCAAAGGGGAATCCTTTCAATCTCTTAAGCAAAAGGGAACATATAAAGAAATACCAGTTCCTTAGTGTCTACATTAAGTGTCTTGCGAAGTTGTGGGCTTTTTAATGGTAAGATTCATACACACAGTTACCCTCAGAACTTACTCTGGAGCTGACACTGCCTTCAACTCCAACTAGCTAACTCAAAATCAAAGCCCTGACATTTCATAAAAAGAACTGTCATGTATGAATACACACAAACTGTACTAAAAATGATGATTCAGTAAAATACAATCCTCTGAGATTTTGGTACTAGAAAGAGACTCCCAGGAGTGACCAAGGCCAGCTGGTGCTAAGCACTCTTGCCAGAACAAGCTTTGGGGAGTGAGAAGACCTGACTTTTCATATGGATGCTACCTACTTAAAATACTACCGGTATTTTCCTTTGGATGTAGTGATAAGATACATCTGGCTTCACATGTTAATTGGGAGAGTGAGAAATGCCCCTTGTTTTGTAAAACACTAGTTTCCATATTTTGGCCTATCAACAAGGCATAGATATAAGCCTTGTATAGTATTATGAATTGTTAAAGCTGACTA
Organism: Strigops habroptila; assembly: GCF_004027225.2. Classification (NCBI taxonomy): domain Eukaryota; kingdom Metazoa; phylum Chordata; class Aves; order Psittaciformes; family Psittacidae; genus Strigops; species Strigops habroptila. The sequence goes on from NC_044277.2 coordinate 37,285,307, forward strand.
AATGCTTAATTGAACTGGTTGAGCCCACCATCCTTCACCACAGCACCTCCTCCCTCATTATGCTCCCCTTGCCCAAGGTAAAGATCCAGCTCCTGCATCTCACAGGGATTTCTAAAACCTAGATACAGGCTGCAGTTCCCAGCAATGTATTTTAAAAAGATGTAAAAAACAAAAAAATAAGATCTATTTCAGGAAAACCAGATATATTTAGACTCTTTATTTCTTTACTTTTACTCTGTAATTAGATCTGGAATTTCCCTTTTAATAGGGTTTGGAAAATAAAACCAGAGAAAAAGCATATGTAAATTTTTTCTTCTTTTTTAAAATTTATTTTCCCTTACCTTTCTTTGGCAAAGAGATTAACCTCAGACAACATTTTTACCTTTATTTCCTTCTCTTTAGCCCTGTATTTGAAATGAAGGTGAGGGAGGTGAAAGGGGACTAAGATCCAAAGAATTAGAGGTTACTTGATCTTTTTTGTAAATAATTGCAGTACCACTGACTGAGTGCCCTGAAGCCCAGCTGCCTGCTGACAGACTGTTGCATCAGCAAAAATTCCTCTTCTTTTGCAGAAGTCTTTAAAATCATCATGGTTTGAATACAAGGCAGGGTACAAAACAAACTCGCTACCAATCCTTGATGATACACACTCGCTTTCCACTAAATTCAAGCATTTTCCTTTCCATTTGCCCCAGGGGTGTTGCCTCCATTGTGCTTATCTTTTCTTCCTTTCTCATGGAGGGAGCAGTATTGGTTGCTTCATTCTCACTGAACCACTCTTTTTCCCATTGAGATTTTTCATTGCAATCAAAATGTAGGAGGTTATTTAATTAATCACTTTATTAAACCTGTTTTCACCTTTGAAAAAAACACTTCATTCTCCTTCATTTATAGTGCACTAATTCCTACATGCCTCTGTGAAGGTACAGCTATGGATCAGCACTCTGTATTCACCAATTTTTTGTGATTAAAAGTAGCTGGGTAAGGAGGCACGAGGATAACCTGGATAACAAAACCCTGCTAGGTGCCTTATGTAGACCTTTTCCTATTCAAAACCTCCTTGTTCCAATACAGGAACATGTGTGCAACACGGTTTAGTCTGTAGTGTCCCTGTCCATGACAGGGGGGTTGGAACTAGATGATCTTAAGGTCCTTTCCAACCCTAACCATTCTATGATTCTACTCTATGATTTGTAGAGGATGAATATGATTTCTCAAATATCATCCTTTCACTCCGAGCAAAAGTAAGTACAGTGTAGTAGAGTACAGTGGAGTCTCTGTAAACCATCTTGTACACCACAAAGAATTCTTTTGACTGTGTCCAAAGGAGGAGGGAGGAGGTCTTTTGTAATGAATCATTTTATCTGAAAATAAACAGCATTTCCGTGGAAAATGTTTAAATGTGGACTTGGTGAGGAGGGAAGTGTTGGAGTTGTTCACAAAACCTTGCTTAGTGCAATAGATGCTATGTGTCATTTGGCTCAGAGAGGTTGTACCTTTTCATCCATCTCTCCTCCTTCATCCATCCAAAACCATTCCACTGCCATCACAACCATGTTCAACACAGCTGTCTCTCCTGTAAGGGCAGCAGCAGCGGCCAGGTCACAAATGAGCCTTGCAAGGGAGTGAGAGCATATGTAAACCTCCTGTTCTGTGGAGACATAGAAGCAGCACTGGCAATCAATAATATTGTGATTTTCAAAGATTGCCTTAAAACTCAAGTTGCTGTTCCTGTGATATTGCTTTAAAGCTGAGCTTTCATTAAAATGAAAAGAAAATGGTTTTAGCCGTCATGGCAGCAGAAAAAATCCTGAAGGCATTAACTGAATGCGCCTCAGAGACTCAAAACCTAGACTGCAAATGCAAAGGAAGAGTCTTAAATTTTCAGTTTGTACTTATGTCTGTATTAAAAAAAATCATGACACTAAGGAGATAAAAGAGAGGAGGAGTGTGAGGGTTTTGGATGTTTTCAGAGGAAGGCTGTAGCACTACTATGGAGCAACTGCCCTGACTGGCAGTCTCTTGCCCACCTGGATGAGAGTACCTGTTGTGAGGTTTCCATGCACTACTTAAAGAGTACCAGGTAGAGCACAGTGTCAGCAGCAGTATTTTGGATGACATTCTTACCCCTTTAAGTCCGTGGTTTGTGCAAAACTCCTGCAAAGAAGCTGAAAAGCACTAGGGAAGACTGCATGGTTTTGTGCCAGAGCACAGCTGGGGAATTCAGGGGTCTTTTACACTTCCTGTGCTTCGGGTGCTCCATGGGACACTGGCGTCATACATAGTACCACAATCCAGCTTTCATCTCATCATCACAGTCACTGCTTCATCTGGCCCCAGGATGGCATGGTGGCTGTTTCCTTGAGAGGGTAGAGGAAGAGGCTCTGTGGTCCTCTGCTTTTCCCATCAGCAGTGCTCACTTCAGCATTACGAGAGGAAAAATAGACTTCCAGCTCAGCAGCTCCTGCCCTCACCCACCTTGGTCAGCCCACCAGGAGGGCAACAGTTAGGAGCAAGTGATGGATCAGTGGGAACAGCTGAATGGTCTGTGCTTCTGATTCACCAAACTCTGCTGCAGTCGTGCTTAGATAAGCACAGGGAGAAATACAAGCAGCTTTCCACTAAATTTCAGAATTTACTACATCTTTACTAGCATCTATTTTGCTTGAATATGTTTATCCTTCAGACAAATATTTCTGCCTTCTGTGAACCTTTTATGTATATCAACAGAGGCATTTGGCAAGCCATATCAGAACTGCAGCTTTACATATCACTGAAGCGGAAAATAAATGGAAATAGTTACTGATGCCTCCAAGTACAGATTCGTTTCAAAATGAAACCTGTAGCTTGGGGGGTGAGAGAGAAGAGGGTGGGCAGTATATATCTAATGATTTCCTGTTGTCTTATACGACATAGGCTCAGACATTTTTATTTCAATCTGGGATGTGGGTTTTCCCTCTTTTGGGGGTGATCAGGGAGAGATGATGGTTGGTTGGTTGCTCGTTTTAACCATATTGAACAAAATCAGATCTTTACTTACTTAGGAAACACAGAAGGCTCTATTTGTAAATTCCTCTCTCATGCTAGAAATTTAAAGTTAAATGGTGTTTGAAGGAAAAAGGTATATACTGTTGCGCCAGTAACATCACTTAACAGAGCCACTGACTGAGCAAACTGTAGTTTCTATATTCATAGGGGTCAATACTAATCTGTTTTCATAAATTTCAGTATAAACCAGTAATGCACATCCTGACGCCACTGAATTGCACTGACAAGAGGAGAACCGAGTCCCACAGTGTCAAGGACTGCTCCTGAGCCATGACTGCTATCCCATTATCCTAACTATACTGGTTATATGCCAGCGGAAAATTTAGGACCATTTTTGCTTAGTGTCTTTGGGCTTTTGGAAGCAAATGTTTTATAACTGTCACCATGACTAGGCAGTACTTGAAGGAATCACTGAGGACAGATGCAAAATTTGGTGCTTCTGGAGCAGAAGGCAGACATGCAGCCAGGCCAAAGACCCATCTAGCTCTGTATCTTTTCTCCAGCAACCCTACACAGCTGCTGAGGGAGAGGAGGAACAGGTAAGTGTGTCTTCATTCAACATGGTCTCAGCCTTCAGTTATTCTCAGCTTTTAAAGTCAGACATGATTCCTGACCTCTTAGTCACCTTTGCTGGATTTCTCTCACAATAACCTGCCCAGTGTCTCTTGAAGCTATGTAGCATCCACGTATCCTTCAAGACAAGGACTTGCAGGTCTACAGTGCACTACAGGAAGTGTTGCCTCCTTTCATTTGTTCCAAACCTGGTTCCTTGTAGCTTCATTCATTACCTCCTCATCTTTGTACTAGTGACAAGTAATTGATGTCACTAATAACAGTGGCAAAGCCTTGTGCTCCTTTAGTTTTTTAGAGCAATAGTTCCTAGACTTCAGTCTGGGATTGAGAAGGGGTTTGCCATGAATTCTCTTTCAAAGCTTTGCTTCTGCGGAATCTAGCTTTTAAACGCACTATCAACAACTGGACTTCTTGGAGGTGTCACATCCCACTTGGAATTGATATGGTTTCCCGAGCCCAAATTTATTTATTGCTCCTCTGCCTGCAACCCCAGGATATAAAAGTATATAGACAGTTTTATTTTGAAGGCCAACTCCAGTTTTATTTAATTTGTCCCCATTTTTATTTTAGTTTTTGCTGCAGGGTGAAAATGAATGGGGTTTTTTGGAACTTCACTTCTATTGCGTTCCTATAGCATCTCAGCATGTGCTGTTAGTACACCAGCCCTGGAAAAGTGTCTAGTATGAAAAAATGACCATCCCTTCTACCCCTCCACACATTAGAACTCTTATAAAGCTTTTAAAGATAGTAAAAGTATTAAATACCATCTGAGCTTTGCTTACTGTAGATAGAAACATCTCCAAAGAGACAGTACCTTGAAGTTCAGGCAGAAATTATCTGAGAAAGGGCAGAACACAAAGAATGTGGGAAATGTGGCAACAAAAGAAACAGCAAAATGGCATGTTTTCTGAAATATTTAGCAAAGCAAACTACTGTAAATATCCTTCCAGTACTACCTCCTGAAAGGGTGTTTTTCAATGTGTGTGCTGAGATCATTTACATAATTCTGATACTGGGGGGGGGAAAAAGAAAGGGAAAAAAAAGAGAGAAAAGAAAAGAGAGATATGGCACTATCTGTTCTGCTTCATAAAACCTCACTTCATGGCAGTGTAACAATTCTTCAACTTTTAAAGCTCTGCTGTGCATTAGCAATTGGAGAAATGCAAGTGAAATGTCAGCTCATGACTGAAAGGGCAGAAAAGCAGATCAAAAGAAAAAGATAAATTAATTTAAAGTTGGTGGTTTGCTGCCTGTAGCATGTGCAAGCAGTATTTTGAAATGTTTAAAGGATGTAAGATCTGCTTCACATGAGACAACAGTTGAATAGCAAAGAAAATCGGGAGGGTTCACCTTTGTCACATCTTCCAAGGCTGTTCCCTACTGAGGTGGCAGGTTTCTCAAAATGATGCAATACACACAAAAATCAACAAATGTTTCATCTTTAGTGATATGTTCCTGCCAATACTTATTTCACATCTTCATTTAGTATGCCAACCAGCCCAGATTCAAAGAGGTTTTTGCCTTGAAATCACAGCCTCCAGGGTCTAGGGAGTGATGGCATGAAGTTTCTCTCTGGGCTTGGATACGACCTCCCAAATACACACAGAACAAGGGAGACATTGATTTTCGCCTGTGGTTACACAGACTTGTTAATAATACTGGTGACATACTTGGGGCTTCCCTACACTGAAATCCTTGATCAATTACCCCTGTTCATGCCAGTGGCATGGGTACTTACTGACAGCGAAATTTGAGACTCAGTATCTGAGATAACTGCTGCTGAGGGAAAACTGCAGTGTGACAACTAACTGTATGGAGGTACACTGAAGTCAGGTATTTATTTTGAACCATGTGCAAGCCCAACAAAGCACTCTGCTGTTAAAAGCAGATTTCTGAAAATCATGTTCTGATATTATTACAGAATTTGCACTGTAATTTAATTGTAATTAAATTACAATTTAATTAATTGTAATTAATTTAATTGTAATTTCAAATCTAAGGAAAATCAGCTAAGAGGACTAATTTGCCAAATCTTCTGTAAACATGCAAGATTATTTATTTCCCTTTTTTTTTTTTTTAGTTTCAGCCTATGTCTGGAATCCTACAGATGTACTTTCTGCATTAGCTTCAAAGAAAAGGAATGCACTACTACAAAGGTTTGTGGGGTTTTTGTCTGAGGTTCTTTTTCCCTATATACACACACAAAGCTGGGCAATCCTTAGAGGTAGATACCAAATAAATCTGTTCAAGATAATAGCAACATTCAATAATTTTGTAGGTTTTTTTTTTTGCCTAGAATATATTTGAAAGAAAACCCAAAATCAACCAACAGAAACCCCCAAACAAACAAAAAACTCAAACAAAACTCAAAATTGTGTAGGCAGTGAAAGTAAAATATTTCAAACATTTGAATTAATTTTATCACAGTTGGCAGGAATTTGTTAGTAAGGTTATTTCTACATTCTCAGGCAACACTATTCAGGCATAACTTCTTTCTGGAATAGAGACAAATCTAAGCCATTTTCATTAAGACAATTCAAATGGGATTTATTTCTTTCTTTACTCAGCAAACTGGATGAGAGGTCTAGCCCTTTAAATGCTGGTGTACCAGTTTTAGAGGAGAGAGGCTATAAGACGGGGGTGCTTCATTAAAATACCAGAGCTGGCACCTCTCAGAGGCACAGGAAAAGAATATTCACTGAGTAAGTAACACATTATAAATTATAATTGAGATTCAATTCTCCCAGGGAGAAGAGAAGGTAACTTGTCATTTGAAGTGTTGTGAGTTTCTGAGAGTGGACCAGGAGTTTAGAGTGTATAATGATATCATTAAGAAATGCCCTTGCAAAGCAAGCAAAATTATACTGTGCTGTTTCTTGAAAACCACAGGAACTCTTTATTGTTCTGTCAGCAGCAGTTCAAAGAGCTATGTGACCCCATTAACATTCACTCAGGCATGTATAGCAAATTGAAGAAGGGAAGTTTCTTGAATGGTTAATTATATTTTGTGTGTTTGAATACCTAACGGTGTAAACCATGTGAGCTCAGCACCACAAAATGCACACCTTGCACACCTGGTTTACCTCACAGCTTTATGCATCTTTTAATATTTAGAGGAGAAAGCAATATCAAACGTAGAGAAAGAGCAGGGAGGTTGGGAAGTGGAAAAACCTAGATAACGACCAGCTGATTTGATGGCTGTTATTGGACAAATCTAGTATTTGCAGTAGTTCTGCTACGAGCAGCAATTATTATTAGATGACCAGAACTCCATTTGAACCCACATATCCATGGCAGTGACTGGGTAGGAATATGTGGGGTGACACACTAGTAAGTGTGAGCTAGAATCTTGCAGAGAAACCAAATTTCTCTTCATTTCAACAAGAGGCAGCTCTTCTGGCCAAATTATTTATTTATTTTTGTGTGAAAAGTAGTGGGCTTCTTACTGAAAATATTGACTTTTTATAAAGAAAGTTTAGTTGCAGAGATTCTCATGCAGCATCTGACCGGGACTGCAGCTTGGCTGTTCTCTGCTTTCTTAGTCCTTTCTAAATCTGGTTGTCCAAGTGGCCCTTTCACACATGATGCCAAATGACTACGAACAGTCTCCATGCTGCAGTGACCGTTGACTCAGCTTAGGCACAATGCCCAACCACAGAAACTGAGGTTTGCCTGATTGGTTTTGAGTGTAAATATTCTCTTTTTGATGAAAAATATTCAGAATTTGTCTGAAAAAATGGAGGAAAATTTTTTGGCATACTTATAAAGCCTTTTTTTTTTTTTTTTTTAAACCATAGAGAATGAGTAGTAGTTATTGTCTCCAGTGTTAGCAGAAACCCAATTACATAGATTAGTTAAGTCAGAATCTTTATCTGTACCAATTCATCAATTTCAGTTAGAGTACAGATTCAGGAATCCTTTTCTTTTTAGGAGTGTCCTCATGAAGCTTTCCTCACACTTAGCAATAAGTTTGATAAATAATATCAAATGATGTGATAAAGGAAAGGACCATCACAAGGAGGTTAATGCTTTCTGTGCTATACTGAGGAGATGTTATTTCCAGAAAAACTTTTAAATTCAGGTTCTCTGTATTTCTAAATGAAGCCAAATAAAGTTAGGATTGTCAGTGGGACTGTTATGAAACTTCACACAGAAGTTAGAGTAGGACCCTTTGTAACTACTGCAGATGTCCATTTACATAAGCATTCCCACCAACCCGCCAGAAACCCGAAACCCATCTCTTCCAGAGTGCATGTGCTACTGAGAACACTTCTACTCATTCAAAGATGTTCCTAAATTCTCTTGGAAAACAGAAGAATAAGGTTTATATTACCCTATAAGTCTAGGCAAGCCTGAATTCTGTTTTCAGTTTATTGAAATTTCTGCTGTTATCATCCACAATTCTTAAACACCAACCAAGTATTTTTCTCACACATATATATTCATGTTTCTGCCTTTCTTCTGAAAAACTGTCATTTTGATGACATTCCAAATGTACCTGTTATTTGTAGAATATTCGCACTTTAATTATTTTTGTTTGCTATGTTTTTTCTTAGCTGCATTTTCATTGCATATAGATTGGAGTTGATCAGAAAGCCTCCTCTGAAATGGAAATTATTTTTATTACACCTCAGCCACGCTTTAAGCCAGTTCTTCTGCAAACAGTTTGAAACAGTGGGGGTGTGCTCAGAGTGAAAAGCAGAATGCACATTCAAATGGCCTAATACATGTCTACCAGAAAGAGGTGTAAAACACATCCTGAAAGAATCATAGGAAGGTTTGAATTACAGGGCAGTACAGCCTCTGGAGGAATTTCCACTGAAATTCTTTTTTCCTCATAAAATGCCCATTTGTTGAAATCAAAGCTTAGTAGGGGGCAAGGGGTAGAGAGGAGGGGAGAAGGAAGAAGGATGAATTTATCACTCGATGTTTTCATCTTTCCTTGGAAGATTGAGATGTTTCATGTTGACATTTTTGCATCAAGGAACCCCTGCTATTCAGGAATGCTTGTTTCAAGTGTTAAGCTCTACACAGTTAAGAAGAGATATAAAAATGCTTGAGAACAGAATGTTTGAATGCTTCAAGATCACCAGACAAAAAGTTCTAGTTGATGTGCAAAATTTCCAAAAAGTGCTTGAATGTTGAGGGAGATTTTCTGCAAGCCTGAAAAACTTATAAAGTGGAAAATCACTTCCTACCATGGTGTAATAGGGTTGGAATTACAGGTTGCACCAAGGCGATGGCAAAATCCTGTTCACATCAGTTGGAATTTCACCTCAAACTTAGTGAAAACATTGCAGTTCCTTTTGACCATGATGACCATAAACCTATTGACCATACAAATATGTTTGACCATACAAAGTATTAAGGAATTTATAAATTACTTTGTTTAGGAGGAGATAATAATAATAGATGAGGTTTTCAAGAGAATTGCTATGTGTGGTAGAAAATTCGTGGTTTTCTGCACATCATAGGAGTCAAACAGTAAGCAGGCAAACATTTCTCAAAGTCATTGTCTTTTTGCACAATTTTAAAATGTTAGTGTCTGTATCTTTCTGTTAAAAACTTGCATCAGAAATTATGACCTTGTCTAGAGCAGCAGAGTGGACAGTGTAAACAGAGTCCTGGCCAGAGCCTTCTCCTGCATCCACACAAGCTGGGCTGCTGGCTCTTGCACAGCAGGGACCCATGGCCAGTTCCACTGATGCAGCACAACCTTGAAGGTGTGTGCTAAAAAGGGGACTGTGAGCCAGAGGTGTAAAGGGACAACTGATCTTACACTGCCACTGCTGTTTTCCCAGAGGACATGAATTTCACTGCAGCGGCTGCTGGTTAGGCTCCAGCATGAGCCCTCTCCCAGACAGCACCAAGACCTTACCTGCCTGTGCTCAGGAGATAATCCATGCCACATAGCCCGGTGTACAGGGATATCATCACTCCTACTCTTGCTGTGACTTCCTTCATCTCCCTAGCCACAGGTACCTCCAGCACTACCTCACATCACAAACAAAATAGTACCCATTCCACCTCTGTTGACACATAACTCTCACTGAAATGTCACTACTGTATCTTTTTGGTCTAGTCTTGTAACTACATTCTTTTCATATTTTTGCATAATTGCTTTATATGTTTCTCATAGCAAGAAGGTATATGTAGTACCCACTCTCTTCAGGAAGCTTTCACTCAGTTTCTGTGCTGAAAAGGAAAAGGCTTTTGGGGTTGTAAAAGAAATTAAACAGTTATTGCAGATGCATCACTCCTGAAGTTCTATGAAATTAAAGAGGACAGGGATAATGTAAATTAATGCAAGTACATTTGACCACATTCACATTTTAAGATACAACAAGAGCTATTTACACATATGCTGGTGGGAAGGTTTGAGGATGAGTAGTTTTAGCTATAGCTGCCTTTTTGCTGGCTACCAGTAAGAAACAGCTGCCTTCTGTTCTAAGGAGACTTATCGCAATAAACTTCTCCATTTCTTTTCTTCCTTTCTAACTCAGCAAGTCAATGAGATCTTTACTAAAATACAATTACTGGCATTAAAAAAAGACTTTCTACTTAACATATCCAGCCTCTCAGGCTGTCCACATTGCAGCTTATCCTTTACTCACAGCCAAAAGCCCGAAAGCCTCCAACTGGCAAACATGACTGGGCTGATCAATTCTACTAAGCAGTTAATTCCAATTTTCAAGTGACAAATGCAAGTCTACAGCTACTATGCTTTTCTTTTTCCTTGTTCCAGTCAACTCCCTAGGGATGACAGGCACACAATGAGCACAGGCCTTCTCTTGCAGAGGGCAAAATCTGTTTATCTACCTTTATTTTATATATAATGAGTCAATCCCTTTTCTTGTCTCCTATAATTTTAAAAGTACCCTCACTGACAGCCTAGAAAGTGCTCACTCTACATATCACAACAGCTGTTGGAGACAGATAGCATGAGCATTTATGGAATGATTCAAACTGACCTTCTTCCAATGGATACTAAGTGCTCATCTTTAGCTGTGACTTCATGTTCAGCAGTTCAACACAGGTCTAATATGAAGCACATTACAAGGAAGCAAATAACTAGAATGGATTTGGGAACTTTTGAGACAACCTGTAATGGAAAAAAATTGGTATGCTTTTTCTGTATATATATTGCACAGTTTAATCCCAATACCTGTGTAAATTTGCAGACTTACATCTCTTGCAAGTAGTGGATTTGAAATCAAGAAAGTTTTTTGCTGCAGATGTTTGGGAAGCAGAGTATCCCATTGCATTTTAAGGCATCTGCTAAATTCTGATCTGTAGCCGTTTTCCAGATGTTGAACATTATTGGATCTTGAAGCTGTCTTTTTTTAGAAACACTTAAATCATTCTTACTGGAAGGAGTTCTCTATTTTCTTCACAGACCTGATTTGTCCCCCCCCTGCAAGTGAACCCATGTTTTCCAGATAATCTTGCCTCTATGAACATAAACTTGAGTTATTAGCAGATCTTCTATAGTTACTAGCAAGGACTTTTGTTTGGGAAGCTACAATATGCCTTTTGGACTTATCAACACACAATGATTATGATACAGGACAGCAACACACATGCCTCTGTATTCTGAGGAAACTGCCTGTCCTCTGGTAGGCCACTACTAAAGAAACAGTTACCTACCCTCAAGAACCCAGCCTAGAATATCCCCTTCTCTTCAGTTTCCCTATCCTGTGAAAGATAATGGAAAGGCTTTTGCACATAGGTTTTGCACATAGGTTTCTTTCTAACAGGAGAAGGGAAAGAGGGACCAACCAGTTGCCATAAATCAGTATTACTCTGCAGATGTGCACAGAGCCCCAGCCAGTTATACCACTCCAGCAACTGGCCTCAGGTGTCTGCTGATTCTGTCTTTCAAGATTTTCAACATGAAAGACTGAGGAGCAGTTGAACAAATGAATGAGTGACTTTTGAGTCTACATTTAGTCTCCCAGAGATAAATAGCTTTAGGGTCAACATTGAGGGTCTTTTTAAACTAGGTGCTAAGGTTTGTTCACTTGTCCTTGTCCAAACCAGCGTATAGATGTGCCTATATATGGTTTTACTTGCCTACTTTCTGTGGAAAGAATGGTTGTATCTTATTCTACTGTGTAAGGCATCTTATATCCTGTATCCTTTACGTGACCCATAAAGAATTCAATTGGAAGTACTAAGTCAAAGCGATCACATCTACCTTGGGTTTCGGAGTACAAATGTGTTTAAACAAGGAGAGAAGAGCCTGTTTCTTGCTCCATAGTCTGGGCTGGTGAGGGAAAGACCAAGTTTACAGAGTAAAGAGTTTGGCAAAGTCTCCAGATGCACAAGGACTGTCTGGGCTCTGTTCAGATCCACAGTTTGACCATAACAAAGATTTGATCATACCAATTAACCCATTGCTGATCTGAAAAACTGTTCAATTATCTCAGCTTGAATTCAACTTTGAAAAAACAAGAAATTCTAACAATTAAGACAGAAGTCAAGTGCATCTTACTAGTCATAATAAAACAGAATATTAAGTATTTAGATTTCCAGATGAAAATTTTGGAAACAAACATATTTCCAGACTTTTTTTCCCTGAGAATTTTGGAAATATATTTCACCATAATACTCCTGTTCTGGAAAAAAAAAAAAAAAAAAAAAAAAGAAAGAAAAAAAAAGAAAGAAAAAAAAAGAAAATTGACATTGTTCCAGAAAAAGATGTTTTCCACTGGGAAACTTTTATCAGCTCTAAAAGCTCATATCTTTGGAAAAAGAAACAGCCCCAGAAAATTACACTTTGATATAATTTACATTTTTTTCCTTCAAGCCTTACATTATAGCCTGCATTTTGAGCATAAATTTTGTATTAGCTCTTCCTCCTGAAGCACAACATGAAAAATATTTGATTGTATAAGATAGTGTCCAGAGACAAGTAATCTGCTGCTATAATTTAACTGACATTAAGTTTCTCAATCCCACATAATTACAGTGGGAGGAAATTAAAAAAAAAAAAAGGCACAAAAACAAAATCAAGAAAAACAAACAAACAAACAAAAAAAACCAAAACCTAAATCAACCTTTAAATCTATTGCTCATATTAAAGATTGAAGAGCTTCTTATAATTTTAAGCAGGCAGAGTTTTCCCTAATGTGGTATCGCATTTCAGATTTTGAAATGGGATAACCTCCAGTAATGTCCAAAAATCCTGTTAGCTTGATTATCTGGCTTGACCTCAGCATCAGAGCTATTCTGGACAAGTGTCTCTTGAACAACTTTCTAACAGAAGCTTATACAAGTTTCTTTTATTTGATTTATTTTTCTTTCCAGAAGAATTTTATCAGTACCAGTATCTGATTAAGGTGTTTTTAAGTCAAACATCATCCATTTCCTTTCATTTTCCTCAGCTCTCAGAAATGCCAGTTTCAAATTTTCACTGGATGATTATAAACTGAAGGTAATTAAAAAAAAAAAACAATAGAAGAACTTTAATGGATCTCCTAATGGACATTGTTGGTCACAAATCCTGTCAAGTTGTTAGCAATGAAAATCTGGGGACAAATTCCTGTTTGCGGATCTTGGTTATTCCCTGTTGTTACTGCTATTTGCTGCAATGATTTTGAAATTTGAATCAAAGCCCTATTGAACCCTAAAGATCACTCCTGCAGTGATACATCATTGTCACAAAGGAAGCGTAGGGCTGGTTTTTAAGAGTCACTGGCCTTGCATAAGTAAGTAACAACTACATGTTACAGAATTATCAGAGAAAGAATGTATATGGCCAGGATATAACCATTCATCCTACTTCTTGTATCAGTACTTCGAGACAGCCTTGGGGCAAGTTAGCCCTTATGTAAGGTAGTACTAGGTATGCTGGAGTGCAAACCTGATCTTCAGGTCAGTTTTGAATCCAGCTTGCTGATTTGGGCCATAAGCCACTCAGCTGGGTCTTGGTAGACAGTGGCCTTCTGGCTTTGTTTTCATCAAAGAAATGGCAGGTGAGATCAAACCTCTTGCTGTTTTGAAAGTTTTGAAATATTTCTGGATGCTGTTGGAGAAGTTGTTGTATTTCAACTCAGAGTGCTAGCTGGGGGAATTTCTAAACTGATATGTGCATGCATGTACACAGACTGCTTACATAGCTCTGTATATATTCAGCTTTGGATAAAGCAAAAGCAAAGAGTGTGTTTCTGTATTCACTGGTAGAAACACCCTAAAATCAAAAGTCCTGTCTGGAGGCAAACCAACTACATCCTCTGAGCAAAAGCCAACTAGCATTAAAGAAAAACAATCTGGACTTCACTGGACACCCAGGCTATGTTCCCTGTAACACTTGCTTACACTTCAGCCGTAATTCCCATGGTCTTCAAATGCAGTGGTCAGTAACAAACATCTTGCATACTAATAAGTGACCATTTTTACATGCTTTACCTGCTTCAAAATTGGAACACGGGTTTCTTACCTTTGCCATTAGACTTTGATGCTTCTAAACTGTTATGTAAAATGCCAAATGATCCGTCTCTTGTTAACCTAAGCTACGATTAAATTTTGTCTGCCATCATAACATAATTATAAGACCAGCATAATACAGAGAAGTATAACTTCACAGATGAAGAGAACAGAGGGGAGAAATACACTGTGAATGGGAAAAGCTGTTCACATTAAAAGAATAAGGATCAGAAGTCAAAACTCGGTAAGTTATTGGCAAAACAGATTGCTTTTATACACGTCTTTCCCCACCTTTCCATCCACATGACAATCTTCTCTATAGTGTGTTAAAAGTCAAAAGATCAATACAGTGTAGGAAGGAGTATGGTATGAGCTCAAAGCATACAGTAGCAACTGTCTTGTGATAAAAGACCTCAGTAGTCAGAGATGGTTTAGTCACCGCGAAAACATTTGTCCCTGCACTGCTGTGGCATAATGTGAATTGCCATGCTGTACAAATACTTGTTTTGCATCTGCACAACTGTTGTTTAAAGTGGAGACATAAGGCTACTTTTAGATCATTAAATAACATAACTGAGAAACAGCGTAGTTATAATGAACTATCTTGTGTGATGCTATATATACAGAAATCCAAACAGAACAAAGAGTAGTATTGAGCAAAGTACGCTTTCAGCCACATGGTGATGTAATTCATACTTCATCTCTCTGAGCATTTACAGACTATACAGTGTCTGGAACTAAGCATCTTATATAATCACAACATATTAATCTCTACAGTCAAGTCTATTAGATTTGCCTAGTGCTGGTCTTACAACACAGGATGAATTAGCATATGCACCTGTGTAGTGTTTGTTCTCTGTGCTTAGTGATAATGCACTACAACAGCAATTTGAGAAAAAAAAGTAAATTCAATACAAATGCAAAAAATGAGCTGCCAATATATTAATTGCCTTAAAGCAATTTGAAAGTAAGAAAAAAGAAAACCCAAATGTATAAATTTAAATTATTTAATACACTACTGTTTATTGTTTAGCAGTTCTATATTTCAGAAAATGATGGTCTGAGACACTGAATCAGATGAGAGCTAAACAAAGCTATGGGAAAATGGTTCAGCCATGACATTAAAATTAATATTACGGTCAGAGAGGCTAGAAGTTCCTGGGTCAGACACCAACATGTGAAGATAAGGTTTCAACTCCACTAGAAATTGTAAGAGAGAATTATTTTCATACCATCGACTTCACTAGATTTACACAAGACTTAACATGACCCAAAATCTTTCCTTAGAAAGAAAGACTGGGACAGCCATGTAATCTGCCTGTCTGAGCATCTGTACATGCAGAGTGCCTTAGCTGTGAGAAATAACAAGGAACTAAAACAATCTCCTTTTTTTTCAGACATCATCATCTCATGAGAGTAGAACCCGACATTTTCACTTCCAGTGACCTTCAATGCAACTCATATTGTGACTCTTCTTTTCCTGTACGTAGGTCTTGCTTGCATTTCAGCAACATTTTACATTAATTTTACATTAGGATAGCAGTAGTTCTTTAAAAATAATAATAGAAAAAAGTCTTAATGAAGGTACTTCAACAGCAACTATGAGAGCCAAAAATACCCACCCTTAATATAAACTAACACCAACACTGCTTGCTAAATATGTGCTTTATAACCATGAATGACTTGCTTCTTTAAACCTGGCAAATTGGAGTGCAGCATTCACAACTCCTACAGCTCTTCAAGCCAGCCAGTGGTTAGAAAATCTAGGACACATTATCCCAATTTGTACTTTTTAAAGAGAGAGTTATATTTCTACTTATCACAGAGAAGACAACAGTAACTTGACTTAAAAGGAGAAATTAAATGCCCACCCACCAACAAGAAGGGAACTTCCTTAAATTGCCAGCACAGAAAGTCAGGCTAATGATGAATCATAAAATCAGCTTTGGTACTCCCAAGCTTTGGTACTTCCAGAAACATATTGATGACAAGAACTGTAAATAAAATGTAGGCAGACAACCTGTCAGTGCCATGTCCAGAAATCAGATGGGATGAAGCCTGGACTGGCCTCTTTCTAGAGAGCTAGAAGTGCAAAATTTGGACAGGCACAAGGACACCTTGCTGGAATCTGATTTCCTTATGAATGTCACTTGGTTTTTTCTTCCTTATGACTGGAGGGTTTTTTGAACAACAGATTGTTATTCTGTGAAGGAAGGCAGATGAAGTGATAGTATCAGCAGGAGAAGATAAGGTATTGTCCTAGACATTAATTGCACAGCTTGACTTTCTAATTTATTAAACAAATGAAAATTCCCCACGAAGGGGAGCACAGGCTTCAAACTGCTGGCAGATTTTTCTACCTCATTTTTGAATAACACGAAGTAGAGACAATTCTGGTCTAATTGTAGACAATTTATTAGTAAAAAAATTAGTTGAATAAATTATTCTTTCTAGTGTGTAAGTTAAAGTCAGAATACACACACACCAGGGAAGATTATTCCTGAGGTATTTATGACTGCAGGATATCTGAAAAGTACAAAAAATAAAATGAAAAAAAAATGGCTTATATAATCTCTCCTTTTAAGTGTGCAGCTATACGAAATTTGTGGTCATTAAGCAACCTGGTCAAAGAGTAAGTCAACCCCACTTTGGGCAGGGGTGTGGACAAGATGATCTCCAGAGGTCCTTGCAACATAAATAATCCCTGGATTCCATCAAATGCCCACAATTAATAAGGTTGTGTCAGACTACTTCAAACCTAAAAATCCATCTCGGGTCTAGCAGCAGAAATGGATTCAGACTCTAGTGGAAAGGGCTCAAGTGCTCTCTGAGCACCATAGCTTATCCTCACCTTCGGGTTGCCCCATCAGGCCCCAGCTATCTTGTCCTCACTTTCATCCTGACCCTGTCACAGCACATGGTTTAGCTTGCTCCTAGTTATTTGCAAGCATCAAGTGTATGCACAGCCCTTGAACAGTCTGAACCCTAATGTAACAGGATCCTGTGTGACAAATGAAGGCAGTCAGAATGAGGGCACAACCAGGAGCCTGTCCTCCCTCTTCCTTATTTCTGTCCAACTCAAATGTACTCATGTGAACACAACAGCACATTTCCATCTGCTGAGGGAGCTTTTCTCTTCTTCTGCCACCCTCCCTCTGCATACAGACGTGCTTGCGTGTGGACTGCGCACTCCAGAAGTCAGACGCTGCTGGATTTTAATCCCCCTGAATTCTCTGATGGATTAAACCTCAAATCTCTAACCCTCCTTTTAATGCTGCAGTAAGCAACACACATATTGCTTACACTGATTTACAGATGAAATAAAAGTGAAAGACAGTCAAACTGAAATATCTGAAAATCAATCTATATTGCAAGTGGATGGGACACTAAAGCACTCTGGATTATTTTCTCCACCCTTCAGTCTGCCCACTCCCTGATGAGGCAAAAATCAATGTCTGCAGCAATAAAAGTTGCAAGTACATGTATTACCCTCCACCTACCTGTAGCCCTTCAATTGCCAGTTTGAGGATAGATGGCGTAAGCTTGGAGGCTTGTTTGAAGGAGAAGTTGCTCCAATCTATAATTAGAATGAAGCCATTTATCTGAAGCTCCTGATCTTCAATGAGCACTTCCAAGGACAGTAGGATAGCCCGAAGGATATCTATGAAGGAGTTCCTAAAGCCAAAGCAGAAAAAAAAGTGATCAATGGTTGCAGTTATCTTCAAACCTCAAGATATGCAGCTTTGCTGTGGATGGGGCGTGAGGGAAGGATGGGGATTTATTCTGGTAGAATTCTTCTGAAAAGAGAGTTGTTTCAGAGATGTCACTAAAGAGCTCCTTCTCTGAAACTCACATTCCTCTGCTTGGTGTGATAAGTCCTGTACAATGGTGGATAAAATAAACCCTGAATGAAATCTTTTTGATTCTTCTGTCATTCCTTACAATAGATTTTAGCTAAGCTACTTTGTGAAAATATTTTTCTTTGGTGACATGAAACAGATTCAGTCTATCAGTTTAAATCCCTGTTCTTTTGGATATACTTTACCAACTTGTTTGTTTGTTTACCTTCTTTTCTTTCTTTAAGGAAGAGGAAAATCTGAAAAGGAAATAAATCAGTGCAATATTAATATAAATGGTATGGTTACAACCAGGCTCCTTGGCTTCATGTTTGAATGGAGGGAATGATCCAAGGCTTTGCACTATAAACTTTGACTGTTGCCTTATATCTGCAAAACAAATGCAATATGAAAAATAGCTGCATCCACTGAAAATAGGAACTCTTTCTTAATTAGCAGTTCCCAATAGGCTGGCTGAAAGGCTTCCCTCGGCTCTGGGAGAATAATTAGAAGGCCCCGAAGGAGGCCCTGTAGGAGATAGAAAGTGACAGTGAAGAAAATACTGAAATGTTTTACTTTCATGTGGAAATCTGTACTGAGCAGCCCGGGCAGCTTTTTACTTCCATCTCATGCATTTTACAAACGCAAGAGTTGGACGCTTAATGACTGATTCCATATTCACACCTGAGTAAGCTGAATCAAGCTGTCACCTGATCTGTCTCTCTCACTAAGACGATTTACAAATAATAGAGTCTTTAAGAGAGGAACAAGAAAAAAAAGCTTCAGAAAGTTCAGCTTAACCTTGTCTAAAATGAGATGGTAACACACTGCTTTTGCAGTCTGCTTTATCTCTGCATAATTCTCAAATTTTGATGAGGCCTGAGGTCTATTACAGGGAAGGTTCACATCATGTTCTTCCATGGAGATTTTAATTTAATCCTCTTCTGCTGTTTTCTTTAATTTAAAACAAGTCATTGAAGCCTTCAAGAGCTTTTTTTTTTAAATTCTGCCCAAAAGAAAAAACCTATGTATGTGCTGTCAAAACAAACTTCTCTACCATCAAGACCTCTTCCTGAACAGTAGCAATGCATGAGATATTTCTATTAGAAGTAAATGGTGAAGTGTTTTCCTGTTCTTTCTCTTCTCTTTTCTCTCATCAGGTTTTGAGTGGAGTCTTTGTCTAAAGACACAGTCCCTTGAAAAAGCTGTTTCTGAACTGTGCCTTTCTGCAAAAGTTAGAAACTCCTCTGAAGTATAATTGCTGAGGCAACTTGCAACATACAGAGCTTAAAGATTTAACTTTGTTGCTGCTGGGTATCAGACTACCCCTCTCTCATTTGCAGTAACAGGACAACATTGACCTTTTCAAACCCTATGGGGAAACTGCGCTAAACAGACAAACTGAAAGAGTAATTTCCTTAGCAACGTAAGGTGAGCGCATACTGATTGGATTGGCAAATTACATTTTTTTTAGTCTAAATTTATTTCAAAAAACTATAATATGGATTTATTACCCATCACCCAGCTGGTGATGATTTTCAAGCAGCAGCACCAGATTATTAGGCTTTCAGTGATGGTAGTAGTGAATGCACCCCTAGACCTTATCTACTTAGTATATCCTACACTGCTCTACTATTCAAGGGGGTCAGCCTTCTACAAGAACTGCCCTGAGAAAGCTCCCAGAGCTGTGCAGTGGCTCCAAAAGTGTCCTCACACACATGCCAGTCTTCCCTACTCTCTCGTTGACATAAAAAACAGTGATATCATCATTCCTGGATGGGTTTTCTGGCTAGATTGGGGAAGATGGACTAATTCAGAGCTCAATTTAACCCCACATTTGCAAACCTGAAAATGAACTGAATACTTGTTATTGTTGAAGGCCACACTGTAATAAGAAAAAGTTTCATCCTTCATTTGTGGGAAGAAGTTTTCTTAATAGGCCACTGAAATTCATATTCATGATCCTGCTACCCCTGATACTTTTAAAGGCTACACGATTATTTCAATAGGGTTGTATGGAAACAGTGCATACGAGGCATCCTCTGTAATTCAATTGAACTCTAAATCGCAATGAAATATTTCATTGGACTGAGTGCAAAATCTTCCTCTTGGACTCTATGCTGAGGAATTCCTGTATTTATTTGGGTGTCTACACAAATTACTGGGATATCAAGCAATTACTCACCTCTACTTCCAGTAGAAATTATTTGCCTGGGAGACATGGCGCCCAGTTTTCTTAGTGTGTGACTAGTCTGGCTGTGCCCTGCCCAGATCCCTCCCCCATCCCACAAGCATTTGCAGTTTTAAGACGTGGTGTAGGAAATAATTCAAAGTGAACACAAAGACATTTTTTGAATGAGTACAAGAAGCCATGAAAGCAGCACACAGATCCTTCAGGTGGGCTGTTTGCAGGCACGCTGTTTTGTGAATGTAGGGTCTGGATAGAAATCAGACAGAGTGCCACTTGAGGCTGAAGCCCTCTGCCCCCTAATCTTGAGGCTTTGAGACAAATCATTCAGCTGTGTGACTGATTTGCATCCAAATAATTTTCCATGCATGAACACAGAACCATCTATTAGTCCATCTCTTTTGTTCCTATGCTTAAAATTCCCTTCCCTCCTCCAAACCCCTCTCCACCAGTTTAACCCTCTCACACACACAAAAAAAAAAAAAGTGAAATAAATTGCTATTATGCAAAGGGAAATGTGTAAGGTGCTGTAAGAATTCAGCATGGAGCCTACTGAAGTGAGCCACTAATGAGTTACAAAGATTTGCACAACGTCCAGAAAGACAAAAAGGAAGAGGGAGGGAGAGTGCCTATCTGCCTTGGCTGAATGGAAAGGTACCACAAAAGAAGCTCTTCAAATATCCTTTGGAAAATGGGAAGTTAGCCCAACAGAAGCTAGTGGTAGGGAACAATAATGTAAAACAAAAATGAAAATGGTTTAGCTGAGGGATTTGGGGGGAGATTAGCCAAAGGCATAACATGAAAATAAATAAGAAGAAATTACTTAATTATAAGAGGTGTAAGCAGGCTGTGAGAGAATCAAAAGGCTCAGTGGAGTACCAAGGAGCAATGGGAACAATTAAAAGGGATAAAGACATTGCAGGGAAATTAAATGATCTATTTGCACATCTCTGCCACCAGTCATTTTGAAGAGATACATGAATAATAAAGCTGAGGGACTGTTGGAAAATAAGGGGTCAAATAAGACACACTGCAAAAAAGTGATACATTTGGGAAAGATAGCATTAGTAAAGGCTTTTGACATTACTCTCTCTGAACAGCTAAGTGCAGGCTCTGTTTTAGGCATGCTAGTGAAATTAATTGGATTATTCAGATGGTTAAAAGTATGAACATACAGAAGTACTGGCAGCTGAAGCCATTAAGATTGTCTGCAGTAAGCAAAAAAACAAACTGTCACTAAAAATCCTGACTATCCCAGAAAACAGCAGGCTAACAAAATTTGGATCAGTGTCATTATCTTGGCAGTTGCAGACAACTCAGCTTAACATCCCTGAGTTAGTACGTGGTAAGATTCTCTCTCATGTACTTACTTAAAAGGCGGCCAAAGCTGAATAATATACAGCAAGCTACAAATATGGCAGAGATGCAAATCAGGTAAGAGACCCCATCTTGCTTTGTTCCCTCCCCAGACAACAAATCACCAATGAAGATCTTTTAGTGGGGGGAGAGCTGGCATTACCCTGCAGGCAGATTCCCACTGGGAGTAAAGCACCGAAGAGGAAACAAGTAGGACCAGAAAAACATCTTCAGATTGCCCAAATTATTTGAGCTAATCAAAGCTGAAGAAGTTGGCTGCGCCTCAAATCCTGTGTTCAGTTCTGGGCCCTTTGCTACAAGAAAGACATTGAGGTGCTGGAGTGGGTCCAGAGAAAGGCAACAAAGCTGGTGAAGGGTCTGGAGCACAACTGTGATGGAGAACAGCTTGGGAACTGGTGTTTAGTCTGAAGAGGAGGCTGAAGGGAGACTTTATTGGTCTCTACAACTACCTGAAAGGAGGTTGTAGCAAGGTGGGTGTCAGTCTCTTCTCTCAAATAACAAGGGACAGGACAAGAGGATATGGCCTCCATTTCACCACAGGAAGTTTAGATTGGGTATTAGGAAAAATTTCTTCAATGAAAGGGTTATCGAACATTGGAACAGGAAGTGGTTTAGTCACCATCCCTGGAGGTATTTAAAAGATGTGTAGATGCACCACTTAAGAGTCATAGTTTAGTGGTGGCCTTGGCAGTGTTAAGTTTACAGCTGGACTCTATGATCTTTTCCAACCTACATAATTCTATGATTCTATGAAAGTCTTAGAAATGGAGATGTGAAGAACACAGCAGATCAGTGCTGGTGGAGGAGGGAGAACCCAGGAAGGAATATAGTTCATAGAATCATAGAATCACAGAATGGTTTGGGTTAGAAACGACCTTAAGATCATCTAGTTCCAACCTGCCTGACATGGGCAGGGATGCCTCACTCTAGACCATGTCACCCAAGGCTCTGTCCAGCCTGGCCTTGAACACTGCCAGAGATGGAGCATTTACCACTTCCTTGGGCAACCTGTTCCAGTGCCTCACCACCCTCATAGTATAGAACTTGTTCCCACACAAAGACAATGTACACTGTCCAGGGAAAAGTCCTTGGAATCCAGTCAGTATTGGGTTTTGAACTGGTGTTCATATGAAGTCATTTATTTCAGCATATTAAATTCGCCTTTCTCCTTATCAAATATTGATAAGAAAACCCCAACATTTGTTAATGTGTTCTTCAAAAATATTTGAGGTTTTTTAATGCATGTATTTATTTTAGAAATATAAAACTCCCCTCAGCTGAAAAAAACACTGGAAATTACTGACATACAGTCCTTGGGGATGCATGTCTCAGGCAGAGAAGCTCACAGCTGACTCATGCACTGAAAAGGGCTTGTTTGTCTCATCTGTGCGAGGTCTGAATAGCGTGTATGCGCACAGACATTAGCAAGGCTTTTGCGCAATTCACAGAGAAAATGAGTTTCAGCCACAGCAAATGTTCGCAACAAATATTTTGACCAGCCACAGGTAACTTCCGTCATAGAACATCCAAAGCCATTTAAACTGGTTAGTTGAAAAAATATGAGTAATTCACTAGCAGGCAAACTGGAGAAATTCTTACACAATGGTATGAGATTTTTTGTCATATTTTGTAGGGTACCAACTTCTTCTTTGTCATGGCCAAGTTAAGTTACAGAATTTTCTATTTCTTTGTAGAATAAGAATATATGCACATAAAACTCCTCCTGAGTAAAATACAGGTTGCATTAAGTTAATGTCATAGCTCCAAAGTATTCTGTCACATCTAGTGTAGCTATCTTTGGTTGTTCCAGTATGTCAGCTTCAGACAGGCATCTCTCCTGTTTTGTAATGAAAAGATAACAAGTTTTTCCCCACAGCATCTGTGTACGTCTATAAATAAAATTCCCAAGTAACTTTACATCCAGGATAACAGACTGGATAGATAAGTGTAGTGATTTTTTATTTCTGAAGTGCTTAGTGCAACAATGCCCTGGATACAAAGAATAGCATAGACTAAGCTGAGACCTGAACTGTATTTAACAACATTAGAAAGCTACTGCTTAGCTTATAACTGAACAGAGGCCAGTCACCCACAGATATCTGTCTGGCCTTGAATTCCTGCTTGAAGTGAGCTGGAAGCCTCTGCCATTGCCAGTGAAGGCGAAATGTGCCAGCCTGCAAAAAGAAACTGCATAGGTTTATTCTTTTATCATGCAAAAATTGCCTCTCGGTGTCTTTCTTAAAGATATAAAAATATTCCCCTTGTTATGTTTCTCTGGAGGTTCTTCTATATACAAGTATTATGAGGTTTTTTGCTGTCACTTTCCACTTCAGTTGAACTCCATAGCAACCAATAGCCCCTGAATTGCACGCTCCGCATTCAAGTGTGTATTACGAATCTCCTCCTACATAGACTCATTCATATTGTGGGCATCCTTGCCAAATGAATACTTTGTTCCTGATGTTAATGTGACTGTGCAAGGACCCCTTCTTATGTGTAATCTGGCTGAAAAACAGGGACCTTCACAGCCCCTGTGCTTGGGGCTGGAGAGTCCAGGTGGTGGTGTTAAGACCCGTGGTTGGACCAGCTTCAAGTAGAGACCTATGGAGGGGAATGGGGAGATGGCATCTTATCTTCCCATTGCCTCAGCCCAGGGAGGTGTCACCCCATTTAGCAGAGAATCCGCTCAAGATAAAGCACTCCTGAGTGTTCAAAAAATCCCTACTTGAGCTCTCCAGAGACTTGATCCCAAATGAAGCAGGCAAACAATTGCAACCTATCGCAGCACAAGCTTAATGACTGCTCCTAAGGGATCCATGTGGGTGCAGTAATGCTGCCCAGCCATCAGGCTAACAGCTTGGCTGGGCTGCAGCCTGAGTACTCAGTGACATGCAGGGTGAAACGTCTCAAGAGCAGTGTGCAGCTCTACTTTGTAGCCTGCTGCTGAAAGGAAAGGCCAGAGTTGAATCTCAGGTGCAATACAACTGCTCCTCCAGCCATGGATTTGTTTTATTCCTTCAAGAGTTAAGTATTTCTTAGCTACACACCAGTGATTTTCTTGCCTTTTTAGTACCCAGGGCAATGTCATGCTTGTGCACTGTGCAAATTTCTCTGTTGAGAAGGAAAACGTGACAGCCACAGGCAGTGTTTTATAATACTGTGGAAATTGTCAAAAGCCCTATGCTATAACCCATAAATGCAATCAATAAATCAGTTCTAGAGCAGAACCAGTGCAATAATTTCCTGTCCCAAATGCAATGTCTGCTGTGAGGAGCATGGGAAATACGGGCAAAGAATATATTCCAGAATGAGCACAGTCAGGGAGTCTGTGGTAGTTTCAGGTTAGTGGTCTCCACTGTTAGAAACCAGTAGATGACATGTGGGAACAGACAGATGGTCACAGCTCAGGATACTGTTTGAAAGGTAGTTTTTAATCTCCTGTCAAGATCTTACTGATGTTGTGATACTGTTCCCTCAAAGCACAGCTGCGGTAATAATGAAGAAAATGAATGCTGGTACAGGAATTGCTTATGGTTAGAAGCATTAGGATTGATGACCTCTCTTGTTTTACTCTATTCTGTGTGTTTGCATAGCCTTTTCTTATTCCCTTTTGGTACTGCAATCCATTTTTGCATCATACTGAGCTATTTGCTCTATTTCTTGCATCATTGTGTTCCACAAGTTAATTTTTTATTTTGAAAGGGAAAGGATGTTCTTTTGAACATTATGAAGCTACTGTTTAATCACAGAAAGCAATTACACAGCTGCTTTGTTCTGTCATTAGAAGGTACAAATGGCACCACTGATTCAGTCCTCCTGCTATCACGTTTCTTTGTGTTATTCCACTATACCTCCTCTAGCTATTACTCTACTGCATCTTCAGCATCTTTCCATCTGAACTAACCCTGGACTTTTTGCTTCCTCCTGATGTGATTACCTCACTTGTTCATAATGTTAATGAATTCCTTTCATTGCTCTTTTTTTTCTTTTTTTTTTTTTTTGACAGTTATATTTTTTACATCCTCTTCTTTTTGAGATAATACAATGTAAAATTAATTCAGTATTCAATGTGAGTTTGGAATATCAACATACATAAAAGAATGTGTTATCTTTTCCTATTTATTCTCCATCTCATTCCCAATGCAGCCTAACATCTAATTAACTTTTCTGACCACCTCTGCACAGTAAGTACACTTCTTAATTGTGCTGTCCATAATGACATGATGTTTTTCTTAAAAGGTTAAAAGTAATTGAAAACCCAGAAGAAACTGCATAGAGTTAAGAGAGGATCTGCATACTAGATTTGGCAACATATTAAAATCCAACCTGTTCTTGCACTGCACTTAGACTTCTTTGCATATTAGATGTTGTTTTTATAGGTCATTCTAGAGTTCTCCACAACTTTAGCTAATCTTCACTAACCTACACAACTTTTCATTTACTTTTTGTCACATTACTACTTACCTCATCTACGTCTGCCAAAAGCATATTACTGCTGGGCATTATGTGAACAAAATTATGCCGCTTACAAATCCTACTTTAGGCCTGAAGTATCGGAGCCATTTTTATGTGCAAGGCAAGAATTCACCTGTATATTTATTAACTTTTCTGAAAAGACTTTAATATAAACTTCACAGGAAGATTTTTTATTAGCTAACTAACTGAACAGTATACTTATGTATTTTACTTTTGCAATTATAACAAAATTATCTAATTGTCCCTTTGTTTGACACCAGTCATTTTTGCAGCAAACCTTAATGATGACTTGATCAAATAGTAAAGTCAAAATCAAATAACTGCTTACCAATGCATATATTCTGAGAGTGATGAGTTCAGAACTACAAAAATCATATTATCGCTTGTGGCTATTCAAACAGCACCTGGTTATTCACACAGCACTTATCAATCCAGAAAGCTTTAAAAAATGTAGCAGAATGCATGGAAGTTCATTCAGAAACCCACTTTTCTCTACCTCCATTGGAAAGTTTAACTGTTCAGCTAATAAAAAGACTCCTTCTGTGCACTTGAAATCACAGTAATGAACTTTCAGTTGTTAATCCTAAACTGACAATGAACCTGAAAGGTATGTGTGAAGTCGCCTCTTTCTTTCTAGTACCTTGCCTAAAATCTCTATGAAGCTCTAAGGTCAGAGGAGAAATCTGGTCCCTCTGAAGCTCAGATTTTCAAAGCCAGTGTAAAATTGGTGTGCTTGAAAGATAAGAGTTAAAACATGACTGTGAAAACATCTCATATTTTAAAAGGAATTTTGCTGAAGGGTCCCTTTTTCTTGTGTTTGGAATTATGGGAGGTACATTTGATTCTACAGGATGAAAAAAAGTCAGAAAAAGCCATAGGAAAACTGGAAAACTAAGTGAGTTTAGATTGTCAGTAACAGGTTGCATCAGGCTCAATAAATAATGATTTATCCAGTAGGAAGAGCAGAGCTGAGCCAGTCATGGTGAAAAGCCACAGTAAAGAGACTGAGTTACAGGTAGTGCCCTGAGTTATGAGCAGTGCCCTGAGTTATAGGCAGTGGACACAAAATTCCAGACACTGTGCATGAAGGTGACAGTTGTTCAGTGTTATTTCCCTAACAAAAGCAGAAGATGAAGAAGAAAAAGAAAAATACAATATTTCAGTGGACTTTAAGTCAGTGTGATATCTTCCTTGGCCTGTGTGAAATGAATGCCCACACAGGGACAGACTGTTGCAGACCTCGCAGCAGTAGCCTGTTTAGAAATGGTTCACGTGAAGATGGTGGAAAATGGCCTGTGTACCTTCATCAGCAAAATCATCCTGTGGTAGTAATGTGTATCTCCACATACAGATTTATAAATTAGTTTTGTTATCACCACAAGGTATAATGGAGAACCAGAGAAACCATGTTTTATCTCTCCTTTCTGGAGGAATGAAAAACAGAGCAGGTATGGGTACTAAGCGGCAATGTCACCAGTGAAAACAAAGGAATAATTTGCAAAGAAAGCAATCAGAAACATCGCAGTCTCTAAACTTACAACCTCTCTCCAGTTAAAATGTCATTTTAATTATCATAATATAGAGGATGATGTAAAAATAATGTTTTTAAAAAGCTTGGAGAAGCTCAGTGGTCCCTATGCCTGTTTGGTGGAAAGCATAATAGGATTTTGCTAGAACAGCAAGAACAGAATGATGAAACCATGTGGGATGTCATCACCAAGGGCAAATAGTCAAAGCTGAATCTCTTCAGAGATATTGAGTAAGAGGTTATAAAGACATGAGAAGAAGTGGCAAAAAATAGAAATAAAAGTATATCTTATTAAACATCTTAAATGGCTATTAAATCAGGCAAATAAGCATATATCTCTGCTTATGCCTGTACTTAAATCTGGGCAGCCAAAGTAGCAGACATTAAAAAGGTGTACAAAAGTGATGTCAATCTCAAAAAGGGTTATAAACTATTTTAGTTGAAGCCCTTCAGGGCAAATAAAAGACAGACATATTCTAATAATTTCTTTTAAGCAAATAAAAAGATCTGTCAAGCATTATATATCAAAGAGGTTTCCCACTAAAACAACTGGCAACTTCAATATAGCTGGTAAGATGGAGGAACTTGATATTATCGGTGTAGGAATGATCATTGAGCAACTCAAAACAGATGCTTTGAAGATTCATCAGGCAGCAGTCTAGGAAAAATTAACTGCATATGCCTTCAGAAACAACAGTGAAGAAAATTTGCTGTAATGATTCAGCTGAGCAGGGGAGAAAGACCAGAAAAAAAATGAACCTTTGTGGATTTATGAAATAGAGAAGACTGTTAAAAGTGTATGGGTAATAGCTTCAAACTTCAACAGGGGAAGTTTAGATTAGATATAAGGAAGAAGTTCTTTACAGTGAGGGTGGGGAGGCACTGGAATGGGTTGCCCAAAGAAGTTGTGAATGCTCCATCCCTGGTGGTGTTCAAGGCCAGGTTAGACAGAGCCTTCAGTGACATGATTTAGTGCAAGGTGTCCCTGCCCATGGCAGCGGGGTTGGAACTAGATGATCTTAAGGTCCTTTCCAACCCAAACTATTCTATGATTCTATGATTCTATGGTGCTGCCAGCCACAAAGAAACTTCTTTGCAGTGTTATGCTGAAAAGGATATGTAGTACCATGAAGATCAAGAAAAATAAGCAGTTTTCACCCTAGCCACTTTTGAGTGCATCATATTTCATGCAACTTCACTGAAATGAAGGTATGAATAGCAACAACCATTCCCCCTAAGAGAACAGATTTTATTTGTTCCCAAGAAATCATACTGAAGGTGTAAATGAGCCAAATCTGTTGAAGACTCCAGAGTTTACGGAATCTTTTATGGGATAAAAACGTGATGCAATCCAACCAACAATGAGTAGTCTGGCCAAATGTTATCAATGGCATTAGAAAAAGGTATATCTTCTTACATTGTCCATGCTTGTCTCAGGCCTCATTGGGTATTGAACCTCCTATGTGGAAAACAGATGTCAGCAGTTGCTTTGGGACACCTGGATTCCACAGACACATGACTCTCCAGTATGTCAATGAACAAAAGACTGATATGGAATGAATTTTATAAGCAGCTAGTAGAAAACAGAAGTTATGGAAGACGCCATGAGTCTGAATCATACTATATTGAAGTAGAAACCTTAGGAATTTAATTCTATAGGCAGTATGAACAATAACTGCTTCTATAATGACTCCAGTGAGTGAGGCAATTGCTCCTTTTGAAGGGCAATTGCGGAATATAGGAATCAAGTATCATCAACATTATATTATGTAGCATTGCTAGCCTTTTACTAAGTGTATTTTTGTGCGGATGACAGCAATGAAGCAAAAGAGGTCTGCCTAAAGGAAGATAAAACTCTTTTTCTGTGTTTTTTGCTAACATTTATGCAGAATAGTCTGGCTAAGGAGAACAAAAATTGCTCAGATCCAGAGACTGCTTCAATCACCTGATGCTTTGCAAGTGAGGAATTGAGCTTTCCTGGGATGTATGGGGTTTCTTTGACAAAATAGTCCTTTGGAATGGTCTTTTTCTTATTTTCTTTTTTTCCTTGAGTTTGAAAAATATGGTTTTCTGAGAGAATTGCAGGACAAAGGGAAAAGAGGTGACCTTGGAAAGACTCCCCTGAAATTCTTCCAAAGGAGCAACCAGAACAAATTAATGTGAATGGCCCAGCTCATTTACAAATACAACTGTGTTTCAACTGCCTTCCTCAAAGCAGATGAAGTAACCATGGAACAAAAATATCAAAATACAGGCTGAAAATTGAAAATTAGAAACTACCAGGTTTACAGTTGTTCTCAAAATGCCCCCTGTGCAGGATCAGTGGACAAAATAGGCTTTAATATATTTTTAAAGTGTGATTTCAGATACCATGATCACAAAGGGAAAAGGGAAAGCATATTTTAAAACTCCAGACTGATTCTTCATAATTTGTGAGTACTTCAATTTCTATGAATGCAGTAGCTTGGTACATAATTTCCTCATTTAAGGAAAAAAAAAAAAAAGAAAAGAATAGGCAATCTACCTGAAACATTTAATCAATTCTTTACTTCTATTTTATTATCAGGATTTGAAACCTTAAGTTTCTGAACCAAATGCTGCCTTTTAACCAAGATTGCTGATTCCATGACCTAGCAGCATGAAGGCTTTTTCCTGAATGGAATGAATTTGAAATCCTAAAAGTGGCAGAAATAGAATTGTGGAGCCTTGTGTTGAATACATGGTCATGGAAAAAGGAAGTCCAGCATGGTATCCCTTATTCCTCTGAAGCCAGTACGTTTTTTTGGTATGTGCCAGCAATTCCCATTAGGGTGTGAATTAGTGTTGCAGATGCAGTGTGGTCCTTGCCTTGGAGTAGTAATGTTATGTTCTTATTTTGGCAGACTATCGAATTTTCTCAGAAATTGCCAGTGAAAAACAATCTAAGCAGTTTATAAACCATTAAAATTCAGTTGAGATGAAAACAGAATTTCATGTGAATTGCAATGTTAAGGATTCTGAAACAAAAGTTTCATTAATTTCTTATTACAGAAGTTATCAGCAACCTCACAAATCAATCTAACCTCTGTACAATAGAGTATACTTATATGTGTGGATGTTTTGTCTCTGCTTTCTGGCAACCACCGTTTCAGGGTTTGCTGTTTCTGTGGCAAGGGCTGTATTTTAGGCTTCTAAACAACTGGAAACTGTACAATGATAATGTAATGATTTATACTCTTCTATTTCTGTTTGTATTGCTTTTTATTGTAAAGCTAATATGATTAAAATATTTTTTTCAGAGTTCTAACAAGAATTCTTACATAGTGCAGAGAATTACTGAATAAACTTGATTAATTGAATCACTCATTCAATTATAAATAATTGCTCATCGAGCAACATACGTAATAATTAAGTACAGAAAATAATAGACAAATTTTTAGTGCCTTTGAACTCAATACACAATAACATGCTGCCAGACCCCACGTTAGTATTGTAGGAAGCAGCTCTGGAACTAAATAGTTGGAACAACCAGGATCTTTACTCTAAACACAAGCAGCAGAGATCACTGAAATAAAGATACAGACAACAGGGAAGGCCTGTTTTGTCAAAAGTCAGAGGAAAAGAGGCCAAAAAAGGATGAGCAGACATTGCAAGTCTAGTTACAAGGCCTTGAGAAAAATGCCAGAAGGAAAACTTCAAGATTAGAAGTAAATGTGGAAGTCTTGAACAAACAAATCACCCCTTGTTATTTACTTCCTCTTGTTTTCTGTAAAAAAGTTGCATGCAGTGATTGGTGCAAGCTTGTTTACAAAGACACACAAAAGTCACAATTAATTCTCCTTGAGATCTAATTGGTTTGATGTTCGGAAACCAAGGGAAGACATGGCCTTTGGAAGAATGAATATATAAAGCTACAATTTGATCTGAAGGGATGACTTATTAAAATTGAAGGGTTAATACTACTTCAGGTGTCCTTTTTTGTCTGTAATTGTCTCACAGTTTAGACTGTGTTGAAAGCACAATCTTACAACACATTTGTTGAAACAGCAGAATTCATTTGCTTAAAAGCAACACTAGTACGTACTTTTTTTTATTCTAGCCAATGCTTTGACTTCACAAATACATTACTAAGAAGGACTTCTGGCATTATCAGAGAAGAAGCACAAGTGATCAAGTCTTTGCAAAATGAATCCCAATATGCTGCAGTTAGTTTAGCTCCACAAAAATACACAAAAAGCAGAGAGATGCTTGGCTCTCTGTGGTTTTTTTTTCTCCCTGATCCGGCAGAAATCTTCAACTTTCAGTTCCCTTGCATTTAGTTGACTTAATTTAGGCTATTATTTTGCAATTTTATTATCAAT
Organism: Strigops habroptila; assembly: GCF_004027225.2. NCBI lineage: Eukaryota > Metazoa > Chordata > Aves > Psittaciformes > Psittacidae > Strigops > Strigops habroptila. The sequence continues at coordinate 37,317,101 of NC_044277.2, forward strand.
CAACAGTGTTTAACAGTCAAGTAAATGCACTGGTTACATTTCTGCGCAAAAGGTGTACTAAGCCATAAGGTACTTAAGCAAATGCCTAATCTGAAGCATCTGAATAATCTCATTGCTGCATTTTGTCTCCATAGGTGAATTTGCTGGGGTTGCTCACGTGCATGTGAGTATATGCCTTGTTGAATCAGATTTATGAAAGAAACTATTCTTTGTCTTCTTGCTGTTTGGAAATGAGTGAACCCTTTAATGTATATGCTTTTGAAAGAATTAGATAAGGAGGTTCTCTGGCTTCAGCCATACAATCTTCTAACTCATAGTTTCATGAAAGTCAGAAAACAGACTTTTAGTTCACATATTCTGACCTAGTCATGCGCACTACTATTATTAAAGGCCCCACAACATGACTGTAGGCATGAATTAGGTCATTTTTCATTCCAGAAGTAGGAAACTGCATGACAGAGTACAGCACTGGTGCAGTGGGACCTTGTGTGAGCAGGACATTGACGAACACCTTCCTCCCCTCTGCCTGGCTGCAGCACTTCGCCCCTGCCACTCCCCTGGTCCCAGCCAGAGCCTCTCCTCAGAGGACACAGCTAATTGAGGTGCAGAGCTACAAATCACACCTGCTTCATGATGCTGAGTACTTCTTCCAGCATAACTATTTCCATTTTTATCCTTTGTTTCGTTTTCTATTATCTCGCCGTACTCACACTGGAGCAATTTGCCACATGCAGAAATTAATCTTGGGTGCCCTCCTTAAATGCTCAGCACCACCCGCCTGGCAAAGGGTTGTTTTCTCAACATACCATTAGTATAGTAACACTTCTTATCTTTCTGAGTACCTCAGGATAACAAAATAACCATTTTTTAATTGAAGAGGTGTTTATAGACACTTGCAGTAAGCCATACCCTTGGCCTTTGGGAGATGTACAGCTTCTTCAAGGGAGAAAAAAGTAGACAAAGGGGTTTGTCCCGACTAGCCTCATGCAAGAGCTGGACCAGGACTGCAGTCTCTCTGGGGGTCAGTGGGGGCCAGTTCAGTTTCCTTCTGCTTTATTTTTTCATTCTAGTGTGTTAGGACCCAGTTTAGAGCTGATAGCAAAAAACGGGAAAATTCATGTAGAAGGTTGGTTGCTGGTGAGCTCAACTGGCCAGTACAAATGCGATATCGATTTAGATATATCATGCAGTAAGCATCACCCACCTCAACAACCATGGCCTGGATTGACTGGGTAAAAACTTTGATGTGGCTGCATTTAAAATCTATGCATTTTATTATGTTTGACGTTTGCCTGTAGGTTACCTCTCTGCATTATATGTTAATATAACCTTTGCTACTCGCTGTCTTTCCCTGACTTTAATGCAGTTGAATGAGCACAGTAAACTCTTTGAATTTCAAACCCACTCTACTAAGACAGTATTTTCAGCTTGGTAGGTCCACTAGTATTCAAGAACAGCATTTAGCATCCTGGAGACTAGATACTCAGCTGTGCCATAATACCATATCCCCATGTATTTCAGAGCTAAGATGAAAGTGGCTTTACACTAATTGAATTGCCTTGGATGTAGGGATGTGGCTGCTGATTAGCAGGGCCAACAAGAGCTTTAAGGACCCTCCTTGTGCTATTCTCCTTGATGTCAGCCAACAGGACAGCACATGTGGCTCTTGCATCAACTGGAGCATTCCCTCCATGAACATGTAGCCAACACTATGCTTGTACCGTGACATTTCACAGCCAAACTCAGTACTTCACAAAATCCCTCCCATGGGAAAACTCAATACCTCTGAAAGTAAGACAGAGACAAGAAAGTACTATTCTTACTCACTGCATCTGCATACTCTTGACAGAGTATTTTCTAACCGATACTTGCCTTAATTTAGAACTTCTTTTATTGAGGTCATGTCAGAAAGTCCCCTTTGGAGAACTATTTCTAAATGGGCTACATCTGGTGCCTCACAAGGCTCCTTGGCTTTTAACATGGAGTCTACATCTGATATTCCTTTGTGAAATAAACCCCCAAATGATCCTGAATTACTTTTAGATGAATCATAGAAAATGTTCTCTGAAAGAAAGTGAATATACATGTACCTGTGCATACATTTTAGCAGAGAATAATAATAAGATGCTGGAAAAGGAAAGGCATTCAGTGGCAGCTATGGCATACACAAACTGCCATTTTGCCTAGACTTGCAAAGGTCTATTATTCAAACAGAATTGAAGGCTTTATCAGAGTGAAACTGAATTTAAAATGCAGTAGCCAGCTAGAAGTGGCTTTCCTGTAAATGGGAACCTAAGAAACAGAAAGATTTCCTACAATCTCTCCGTAGGTCAGAGTTTATTCCTCCTCCTTTTTTATCTTAGTTTTCAAATCAATATTGCTGTGCATTTGGAAGCAGGATTTTTCAGCAGTCTCTCTTTCAGTATAAATCACATTTCTTCTTTTGTACTTACACAACAGATGGGTAGGATTATCCCTGGGGAAACAAGGCAATGCATTCTTATTCAGAAACCTCTCAAAGTGAGAACAGCTAAGAGGATCACAGGTCCAAGATAATAGTAGAGGGTGGAGAGAGATGTCTTAGATAAGGTCATCACACTCTGGTGTCAATTTTCCTCATCAGAAATACCTATACAAAATAAATTTTGTGTGCTAACACATACTCTAACACTCCAAAGGGGTACAGGCACCACATATACTCAGTAGATTGATCTGCGCATATTTAGTATACATGACTGGCAGGCATCTCTTGGATTTGCTGTGAAAGGAAGCCAGGAGGAAGGAAAGAGTGAAAGGTTTAGCACTGGTAGGGAGAGCGCATATTGCTGATCACACCGTAGCAATGGCCTTGTGCTTGTTACCACCTTTATTACTTCGTTCATATCTGAATGTACAGCATTCAGTTTCTCTACGGATGTGGTATAAACCCAAGAGGCTTTGTGGCATGTAGCACAGCACTATCTATGGGAAAGAATAAGGAAGGTGTGGGTGTGACTTATAACTGGAACTCAGTGAAGAAAACCATATTGGTCTGAAAATGTAAAAAAAAGTCTTCAGCTTCCTGCTTTGTTAATTCAGACCATCAGCTACATGTCTTGTTAAGTATGTGAGAGTATGTGTCTTGTAAAATACCCATGAAAGTGGTTCTACTGGATCACACCAAGGGTTCCTCTGGCCCCAAATCCTCACTGTGACAGTGGCCAGCAGCAGGTCTCTAGCAAGGGGTTTGATACACAGCCAGTTGACAAGGTTAAAACAGAAAGCATACTGATTTGCCTCTGAAAAACAAATATTTTTAATATGTATTGGTATGTTAACTTCAAAAAAATGGTAGTCAGTAGCTTAAAATCTTACAGTTTCAATCAAATCCTGAATTTTGGCCCTTTAAAGATGTATCATGGAATATTATGTAGATAATCCATACATTTTCAAATACATTGTTATTGATCACATAGCATCATAACATTACTTGGTGCTGTGATTTTTGCTGCATATATGAAAGATAACTGGCACCACATGTGTTAATGCACACACAGGCATGTGCCATCCACTGTGTGTCTGCAATGGAGAAGTGAAAAAGCGATATCATCTTCCTATAAAGGAAAAGCACCAATGACAACATTTGCATATTACCTTTCCCTTAAAAATTAATCTTTACTGATGCAAATTTGCTCAGCATGGGCAGAAAATAGGCAGTTACATAGGAAATAGCTCCAGCAGGAGTCTAACAGGCTGGCTTTGCCCTCTGTCCCCTACTACAAATGGACCCTCCAGGAAGTTTCCAGAGCTGAGATTATCATGGTCTAGCAGCAAGGGATAGTTGATTTTTACTGCCTCAGTGGTTGCTACACTTACAAAAACTATGAAAGTGCAGTCAGAATTTAAGACAAAAAAATACCCTTTTCCTCAAGGAGTGATACCCTTTTCCTCAAGGAGTGATTCCATTTTCTTCTCTTTAAGAATCAAGTCTCCAGTCGTGGCATATAAATTATTATGCTCCACCTGTTTTATTGGCTTACCCATGTCAAAAGAGGCAAAATATCTTATATGGAAGAGCTTTAGCAATTGAGTTTTTAGGCTGGTTTATTGGAATGTCTTTACTCCTTCATCTTCCTCTTTACTCCTCCACCCCGGCCTCCACCTCTGTCTGCTCTGTCAAATTTTTAGGTGCCTGTGGCAGACGGGTGGTCGTATCACTTTTTTCCTCACATTGTCAAGAGCATACCAGAGATACGTGGTCAGGTCACTCTCACCAGTGCAACCATGGGTACTATCTATCTTCCTCATCCTCCAGCCTCACTACAGCAGATAAGCACTATGAAGGAGTATGGCCATGGTGGCAGGGTAGAATTCACCGCAACATGCCATTCAGCCACTCCATAGAGATCAAGCCCCCATACCATGAACGTCCTAACCAAATTCATGCTGTAAATCCTCTGGGATTACCCAGCCTACTGGCCTGTACCTGTTTCTAAGCATGCCATGTGCTTCTCTAAGGGTGCTGGAAGTGAAAGATGCTCAACGTCTACCAGGGTGTGCTGAAAAAGGCAACTATTTTTGTGTAAAATGCAATTGATACAGAAGGCTCAGAGTTCAGAGGAAAGAATCTAAAATGAATCATGGCCTAGGGAAATAATATATCAAGAAAATATAACTTTAAAATTTCAAATGTATTTAATGATTTCATCTCAATATCTCCACTCTTTTCTGACATTTCTACTGTATGCAGCCTATTAAATAGGTAGGCAGAGAATTATGGTTTTTTCCTCCCCTGACTCTATGCAGTCTGTTCCTGCTGCAATGCATGAATTTGCCTTAGCTCCTTTTAATTAGGTTGGCAAGTTAGAAACGGATTGGAATATTAGATATTTAGAAAACCTGATTTAGGAAATGCTCCAACAAAAAATATTCTTACCTCAATAAAACTCCTTTTTATAAGAGCATTCAGTCATGGTTACCAGCTGTTCCTAAGGGTCAATGGAACAAAGATCTGGGTGGGAGGTCACATTGTTTGGCTTCGTACTATTCTGTTGCTATAGCTCCGTTCTAATGTTGTTTTGCAGAACCCCGCTGTGAGGATAACATATACAGCCCACGCAGGAGTATGGGTTATTTTCTAGGGACAAGGGACAAGTGCTATCACAACTGTATGCAGTTTCTCTTTTCTGCCACCAGACATAAACCTCACACAAAATTTGGGTCTTTTGAGAGTCTGGGAAAGGAGGGGGTGTGTGCATGTGTGTGTATGTATTTGCTGTGTACATTTGATTGTGTGTATTTTTCTTAATCAACTGTTCTTCACTCTGGTTCATAAAGCTTGGGGGTTGGATTTGGTTTCTTTTCTCCACAGGAAGGAGGTGGCGCAGAACAACTTTCTAGTCTGTCCTTCGTTTCCCTTTGTTATTCCACAGGCTGGCTCCAGCAATTTCCTGTCTCACCCACTGGCACTTCACAGTGCCCACTGCTGCCCACAGCTCCTTCACAGCTCTTCAGTTAGCCCTCAGCCTAACACCATCCAATCACCTCCTCTTCACTCTCAATATGTGTCTGATTGCCTTACCTTCACCCCATTGATTTTTTTGTTTTTCCCTTTGAGTCAGGCTTCTCTCACTCTTCAACATATGCTTCATCCAGCTGTTGTTTTTCTTTCTCTTTTTCAGACATTTTCCCTCTCTTTCATTCCTTTCTCAGTCCTACCCAGGACTGTCACTTGTGTATGTCATCCTTCTGTCTTTCATATGGACTACAATTGCCTTCCCAAATGCAGCTTCCCTAATAAGTGATACTAACTGAATTAAGTTGCCGCCTGCAAGCAAATTAAAACACTTCAAGGCAGAGCTCCTTTTTGCCTTCTTTGTCCAACATTAAATTTGCACATCTGTTACTCCTCAAAATGAGTATTCTGCTTGTGCTATGCTTCCTTCCTCTACTACCGTAAATTCTGCTACCATTTCAGACTAGCTCAGTAACGTAATAATGTAGTATGAATTATTTTTTAATACAGTGTGCTTCTAGGCTATTTATTGGTCAATGCAATGCCTGAAACACAACCTCAGTCTGCATTACTGTAAGCATCCCACAATACAGAAGCACCGCCTCCTAACCAATCCCCAAAACCTGCCGTGTAAAAATCATCCTGGTTTTAGGGTTGGCCGTATTTCAGTTGCAATCTCTCATAATAAACAGCTGTGAGGCTGAGTTATTGCCACAGTTTGCCTGTGAGGATAAATCAGTCTCAACAGATATTTATTGCTTCATATTCTATTAAACATCTGAGATTATCCTTGAAATATATTGGAATAATCAGCATTTGAGACATACTCATTTATACCAACAAGATCTGATGATGATAGTATCCTTGCAATTGCACAACTATGAGCATTCTCAGCAAGGACATCATTTTTCTTATTGTGATCCTTGAAAATATTTATAGCTGTTGGTTTACCACTATGTCAGAGTATTTCCTTGCCTTTTAGCCTATCTCAATACACTTTCCTACAGAATGGCAAGTATCTGGCATTTGAGATTCCTTGGTTAATAAAAGAGAATTTATGGCTAGAAGCTGATTTGGGAATATATTTTGTATACAGAGCAGTAGTTTTTTTCCATCTGACTGACTTACAGAATTTTTGGAACTATGTGACAGCTTCTAAGACACAACAGTGCAGACATGAAGACAAATTAATTATCATTTTCATGCAAATGACAACAGCCAACCTTCTGCCCCCCTTACCCCAAGACTCTATTCACAGATGATCATGATTGGAGGTAGCTCTTCTGCTGTCTCTCTACACAGAAATAAATTTTACTGTGGCTGAACAACCTTGAAGGAAATATCTTTACTTGGAAGATTAATGAACACCTTCTGCTGAGTTACTTGTTCACCCAAATCCCCATTTCGCCAGTGTACGAGCAGAATGTATTAGAAGGCAATAGCAGACCTAGGAACAGCTGTGGTAGTTAGTGAAGACTCCTCAATTCAACAGTCAAGAGGCCCTCTATCTGACTTCTTTAAAAGCTTCAGATTTGCTAGAAGTGCATCAGAGGAGTGAGGGCTTAGGTCTGGTGAGACTGATGGAACGAAAAAGTGTGAGAAAAAGTATTTGCAATGCATCACATGGTACATTTGTTTTTATGAGAAATATGGGTTCCGGTCTCATCAAAACTGTACATTTGTATGCACACATGTATTTGTTTTACAAACTGGGATTTTTTTATGATGCAAATTATTTCATTGAAAAAGTTCCTGACAAGATCAGATTGACATTCTTATCTACATATATTACTCCACAATTACCATTTAAAAATAAGGTGCTCTCTAAGCACTGATATATGCGAAGCCTTTGTGGGTTTGGGGTGAGTTCACATGTTGAGCTCTGCTCAAAGTGAATGATGGCCATCCCCTGGGAGGATGGCCCAGCACAGTAATATAGCTCAACATTTTTCTTGTCCCTCAGGGTAGAACCAATCTGATCCTTTCCTATCCATCTGCTCATCTCACTTATTCAATACCTCTGAAGTTTTCTGTTCTGTATCATACGTGATTAACATTAATGAACAGTTCCAAAATATACTATGCAGGACCTAGATAGAAAGTGATAACACCATCTCAAAAAAAATCTGTCTAAAAAATAGAGCAAAATCAAACCAATGCAGAACATGCTAAATGAATGAAACCCTGGTGCCATAATAGATCTCAGCTAGTGATTGGCAATAAGAATTGTCATTCCTTGTGTTTTTTTCCTAGTCATCAAGGGGGTTTTGATAAAAACAATAATCATTATAGTTTTCAACAATGTGGAGATAAAAATGAAAAATCTTGATAGTGAACTTTGCAGATGTCACAAAACGCATGCAATGATAATTGGTGAAGAGGACAGGTTTAGCACTGCAGAAGAGCGTGAATCACATGCTAGACTATGCCCACATTATGGATGAGAATATATGACACATTTACCAGTGGTGTTCGTATTTTAGGAAACAGTGACTTGGAAGCAGGGTTGAGCTGAACATGAGCTCAAAATGTGATAGAGTAGCTAAGAAAACAGTGACAATCTTATATCTAAAAGGAGGGAACTACTGAGCAGAAAAGATGGTGTTACCACATGATGGTTTATTAATGAAAGTTTGTATTCAGTTCATCCATCTGTACATTAGCAACAATGCTAAAATGATAGGAAAGATCCAGAAAAGAATGATGAAAAGTTTTAGCAAGCTGGAAAATCTTCCTAATTCTGAGAGTAAAGAAGCCCAATCTGTTTCAGATTTGGATGCATAAACATATTGCAAGACATTAAGCTAGTGTAATACTTTGCAGAACATTATCTTTGCTCTGCTGGTTGTCCACAAGTATGTTCTTTACTTTGTAGACAACGCAAGGTTGTTTTTTCCTCAAGGAAAAGGGGGGTAGATGTTTTGCTTTCACCCTGGTCATAGAATCATAGAATCACAGAATAGTTAAGGTTGTAAAGGACCTTTAGCTCATCCAGTTCCAACGTGTCTGCCATGGGCAAGGACGCCTCACAATAGACCATGTCACCCAAGGCTCTGTCCAACCTGGCCTTGAACACTGCCAGGGATGGAACATTTACCACATCTTTGGCAACCTGCTCCTGTGCCTCACCACCCTCACAGTAAAGAACTTCTTCCTTATATCTAACCTGAACTTCCCCTGTTTTAGTTTGAACCCAAGTGAACACAAGGGTCACTGCTGTAGAGTAGCTAACATACTATCTTCTTTGCTGCCTGACAGTAACCTACCCTACAGTGCTGCATCCTCAGTGAATTCAAAAGTAGGTTAAAAGATGACGTGGTCAGGACACAAAGGTACAAACATGGGAAGCTGTCGTTTTTATGCTCCCTTTAAACTAACAGCAGCTGGAAGCTGAAGCTGGAAACATTGAGACTGGAATTTAAAACTTAGTTTTCTAGAGTTGTTAGATCTATCACTTTACATTCTTGAAGATGAAATTACAAGGGTTTCTAAAAGCTCGCATAGTAGTTTTATCTTTGATACAGTGAATTCCTTAAAAACATTTTGGATCTGATTTGTCAAAGCAGTCACATTACACAAATAATGACATTTCCTTTTAAAAACCAACACATTTGTAAGACCAAAAAGTTTTGAGGCCTCTTCTGCCTCCTTGACATGTGATCCCAATAGCCGCCTGTTTACTCCCAGGAGTGTAAATGGCAAGAATGTCTGGACTAAAAATCAGTTTTTGGATTACAGCTATGCTGATTTCAAGAAATCCTTTATAAGTTGTTATTTCTTTATAAATTATCCCTTATAAATTATGATTTAATTATACAGAAAAAGAAGACATGGCTAGCTGCAAATGAGATTAAAGTTAGGAAAGGTATGCTGAAGGCTGAGCTCTTACATGGTGATGTGCATGTCAGCATCACAGCATCATATGAATTGCATTAGCACTCAGCTGAAATATAAACTTGTAAACACCTTGACATCACTGAAAACACATGTATAGAAAAGTTGCCCAAGACACATGTACGCAAGATATACACAATGCCTATTTGTTTGAGGGTTTTTGTGAAATATATATGAATATATATTTCCTCTGGTCAATAACCTGCTTCTCTGCTGCTTAACAGGATGTCGCACTTATAATTTCCTTTTCCTTAAAAGCTTTTTCTCTTCTTAATGCCCTTAGACGGTAGAAAAGAAAAAGGTCATCCCTCTATTTACTTACAGTCCAAATCCTGTCCCAAATCCCTGTAGCACTTGGAGTGCTACAAAAGCCCACAGAAATGAATCCATAGAGGAGTTGAGCTTCAGTAGCTGAACAGAGATAAAATTTGCACATGATTTTTAATTTCACTGAGGAGCCTTAGGAAAGTATATCCTATCCTACTTGCCTCAGACTTTCTTCTTTGAAGGTAAAAATTACATTTTCAGAAACAAGGTATGTTGCAGGCAGGATCACCTTGGTTTTTGAACACACATACACACATATACACATATACATGGATGCATATTAAAGCACCACAGAAATTTTGAGCCAAAATCTGACAGGAATCAATGTTCTGTCAAGATCTCATTGCAGGAGCCTCAGACAGCAGCACTCAGCTTCCCAAGAGCAAGACTTGATATTCTAGGTTAATCACAAGGATTCATTTTTTGGGGGGATCAGAAACCCAAAGCTGGCTCTGTATAATACCTAAATCCCTTAATGCAACCAGCAGAGCCACAGAGCTTCTGTCATCTAAAGCTGATACTTTCTATTAATTCAAGATACCTGTTCATTCATCTTCCTTTACAGGCAAATTGCTAAAGGAAGGGATTTGTGGTTGGAAGAAAAGCAAGCTCACAATTCAGAAAGACAGGAAATAAACTGCTGGCCCTTTGTAATCAATAGGACTTTTACCACTGGCTTCAGTTCTAGGTTTCACCAAATACTTTTATATATGCAAAGTTACATTTCTGTAACTTTTTCTGTACATTTATTTACCAGATCTGTACATGCAAAGGAATATCAGAAACAATTCTGTACTCTGTTTTCACACAGAGATGAAATGTTCTCCCAGAAAACAACCAACATGAAAAATTGCATGTATTGTATATTGTTCTCTAATAATTTCTATAGCATAAATTCAAAGTTCCAATCTATTGATTCCTAAAAAGACACTTTCTTGGACAACTTTAGGCCATGCCAAGACAAAACCCTATCTGGAACTCAACAAAATTTGTAATACTACAAACCTGAATCTGAATTTTGTTTTCTGATCTGATTTTTGTCAAAAATCAGCAGAACACATGGCAATTCTACAGCTGATTCCATTTCTCCCTCTCACCAGGAAAGCAGGGAAAATGGAATGGAACGACTTCTGGTGAAGAGGACAACGCGAACATGTTATTCCTGTACTCGGCCCTTTTCTCTGTATTATTTCAAATAGGTAGTGAAAGCTGACTAATCACACTAACATTTAAGGGCATCGTTTTATAATAATGGCTGGGAGATATCTTTGTTCATACCATTCTGCGAAGAAATTACCTGAACAGAAAATACACTTTGCGTGAACCTCCCATTTATCAGACTAGCAAACATATACAGTAACCAGAATGTGCAGAAATTACAATGCAGTTTGTGGAAATCTCATAACACAGGGTGTAATTCCTGAAATGGTTAAAAAAAAAATCATTATCTGTTAAGAAGTCTGGAGACAGAATAAATATGGTCAGTTCCTTCTGCACCAGAAGATCCATGAGAATCCCCATATGTTTTGAGACATTTGCTTTCTCTCAACCTGTTTGGCTAGTCTGTGATATTGCTGAAGTAATTACATAATAAGCGTTAATGTATTTATAACAAACAGACACTATCTGGCTAAAGTCTGGAAATATTTATGGAAAAAAACAGATGAGCTACTCATCTGACACTTTGGTACACCCTTTATATGGTGTATCAATGGTGTTCTGGCTGAAGAATGAGAGGTGATGAGATCAGAAGAAAGTTTAAGTCAAATGGACTCATGGTTACAAAATGTTCCAAGGAAAATGGCCTTGCTGCTTCAAGTATGGCCACAAATATTCCATTACAAATTGAGTGTGAGTGTATGTAAAAAGATAAAGACACTATCTACATTTACCTACTCTGATCCCAGTTGGCTGCAAAAAGCAGAAGAATCTTCCTGCCACAGTGGTCACGATTTTCCAGTACTCCTGGGAACCCATCTGTCAGAGCTCGTTTGATTCCTGGATCATCAGCTTTGAAGTTTTTGAACATATCCAGATTTAACTGGCGGTATTGGAAGTATTGAGCCAGCAGTCTAAAGGCCTCAGTTTGGTGAAACTTTCTGGCTCGGAGAAATCTCAAGATGAAGGCATCATCTGTACGTAAAAACCCAATGTCAGGCCTCGTAATGATCATGTCCCTGACTTGCTGGATATCCTGATGCAAAATGTCTGGGTTTTCATTCAGTTCCAGGCGGGCTTTCTCTATAGTCTCTGGACTAAGTCCAGCTTGTAAATGGGTCATCTCTGCAAAAACCTCTTTTCCAGATCCTTAACTTCAGATATTTCAGTAGGTGAAGTGCTGATCCCATTCAATTGATGATCTGCTGTGAGTGGGAACCATTCAGAAGCTTTTTGCTATCAAGCTGATATATAACAAATGAAAGCAAATGGCTTTTCTTATTCTTACAGTAAGAGTAACAGGCAGTTCACATGTAGTGTGATCCATCCAAAGGAAAGTGTTGTTTATTCCATCACTTACTAAAAGAAAAAACAAATATATAAAAGAAAGATTAAATACTTATGTAAAGCTTACAGGAATGCATTTCTGAAATTTATATAGCAATAAAATTGCTTTGTGTGCTTCATATGTAAGAGGATACCAGTCAAATTATTTCAGAATGGGTGAATTTAAGATAAGGCAGTCATATGTTCAAGCTTTCAGAAAAGCAATCTGATCAATTGTCAATTAATACTGAGCTGCATGAACTTACTATTAGAATGAACTTTCCAAAGTTGTCTTACTGAAGTGTGGGAGTTCCAGTATCCCATAACATCAAGCCCACGATGACAAAAGCAAAAATAAGAGTACTTTTTCCCCACCCCTAACAGGAGCTACACTTCAGCAATCTAAGTATGCAGATTTACACTTACCATTTTAAATACAACAACTGCTTGATTTGGTTTTATCACCCATACTGTGAGCTTGTAGCTTTCCTTGAATTAGCCCATGAGCTGATTGTAAAATTGATTAAAAAAACCCCAACCTTCACCAATATCAGGGGTATTTTCTACTTGGTAAAACCTCACTGAAAATATTTCCCATTGAGACTTAATACACCCTCATGGGAAACTTCCCATGAATAAAGTGTTTGATGAATCTAATCTGACAGGATTGGTGTTTTAGTTGAAAAGAGATGTATTTTATTTCAAATGCTTTTATTCAGTATCTTGTAGCTTTTCTGAATACCTAGTTCTGATTTTAATTTTTATTCCTGTACTTTACCTAGAACTTGTTTTTACAAGTGTTAGAAGAAAAGCTGCTTAAGCTATTATGTATGAGCAAAATGGTACAGTGAATCTCTTACATTTCAGTGACATAATTAGCAAGAGGCTGTCATCGAAGTCTGTGTAGTTACACTTGTGTGAAACAAGATCAAGGTCTGTTCCAAAGAGACATGTGTGTGAGGAAAGATCAAGATCCATCCAACTTTTCAGTCATCGCAAAAACAGACAAGCAAATAAAAAGCCCCGCCACTTAACTGATCTCTCTCTCTAACCTCTGAAAAAGAAAAATTGGTTTTATAACTAAAAGGGAATCCCTCAGTGAATGTCATCCTGCATTTGAAGAAAGCTGTTTGGAAAGTTGTAAAGTATTTATAGCAAAACAACCATTTCACTCAGCCACTCTCTGGGTTCAGCATTCTCAGATTAAACAAAGTGGAGAGCAATAGCCAAAACATTCCTTTGTCCAGGGGCTGCTCAAAGTTACGTTGCAGGACCTGGAAGTTAATCAGCACAAGGGATGCCCAAGTTCCCGGTTTTGTGAGCTTGCATTTCATTCATAAAAGCTACATTTTAGATGGCACAGCTGCAACCCCAGGATGAGATCCTAAAATTTGAATAAAGACAGTTTCTGCATATTTGCTTAAAGGACATTTGTGACAAGAGGTAAGCTTTTCATGTGTTTTAGACTTGTCTGTAGGTGATACAAAGGAGAGTTTGTTAAGCAGCCTCCTTCTGTATTCACTGTGGACCTGGAGATGAGAAGAGTTACTTGCAGGGCAGAGTAGCCGGTGATTGATCAGCCGAGGAAAACTTGGGAAAAGGAAGGCACTACAGAAACACAAGTCCTGAAGTTTTGAGGGGTAATCTATGGGTGCAGGTTATTCAGCTCTCAAAGCAATTAGAGTTGTGTTAAAGATGAATTGCGGATATAAAAACAAAGTAACAGTTATTTGCTTTGCTTTTGCCTTTACTAGACCATGTTAGGGTAACTCAGATGGTATCAACTGAATTCCACTGATATAAAATTGATGTTGGCCATAGGGAAACCGGGACAATATTTTGTGCTTAAAAGATCTCAAATTAATGGTGGCATTAGCATTTTCTTGCATAAATCATGTTTTTAGTTACAATTGCCTCCATGAGCTAGTTAGGGGAGCTAGGTGTATTCAAGTGTGACCCTGTCCTTGGGGCAGTGTAGCGCAAGGATTGGTTGCCTTCCTAGTTTTAACAGCAGGTAGTACAGTAAGGAGACTGTGCTCAGGGGTGCTCAGGAGAAGACTGGAAGCAAGGAGTTATCTGGGGTCTGCATGAGCTCCAACTCGGAGCCCAGTATGAATTGGAACACCTTTGGAGCTCCTGTGACATAGAATCACAAAATCATGGAATCACAGGATGGTTTGGGTTGGAAGGGACATTTAAAGATCATTTGGTCCAACATCTTTTCCCTGTGAGCAGGGACGTCTTTCACTGGATCAGGTTTCTCAAAGCCCCATCCAACCTTGACTTGAACACTTCCAATGATGGAGCATCCACAAGTTCTCTGGGCAACCTGTTCCAGTGTCTCACCAGCCCCATCATAAAAAATTTCTTCTTTATATCCAACTTAAATCCCTTCTCTTTCAGTTTAAAACCATTATCCCTTGTCCAATTACTACAGGCCCTAGTAAAAAGTCTGTCTTCATCTTTCTTTTAAGCCCCCTTTAGGTACTGAAAGGTTACAAAAAGGTCCCCTGGAGCCTTCTGTTCTCCAGGCTGAAAAATCCAACTCTCAGGCTTTCCTCATAGGAAAGGTGCTCCAGCTCTCTGACCATTTTTGTGACCCTCCTCTGGAGCACTTGCACCAGGTCCAAGGACAAGAGGCAGTTAGCTGTGACCCACCAGTGGATTCATTTGTTTTCTAAGAGTTTATGGAATTTAAACTGTCCCTTCTACTGTTCCTTTTCTGACTCCTGCCTCCACCAAGATGCTTCATTGGAAATAGGGCAAATTCTTAAAAGATCACTTACAGTCTGCTCTAGGAGAAAATGGGATTAGACCAAGGAGATAAAATCTGTCCCTTCAGGTTTTCTTACAGGATCCCCAAGCATTTAATGTCAAAAATTATGCTATTTGTTTTCATTAAACTTTTCTTTTTCTTAACCTATTTAAATGGATTACCACCTTTTATGCCAAGGATGATCCCAAGATGAGGGAGATATAGTCTTTTCCTGCCAGATATTGCTGCCAAAAAGCAACTTACAAGTATTCAGTCTAACAAAAAAAAACATTTTTTAATGCATTTCAGAGTTTTCTGATAGTGAGTTGAGCTATAGCCATAGGTTACAGGTTACAGGAGAGCAGTCTTGACACGATCTGAATCACAACCCAGATCATGGGTTTAGCAATCCATTCTAGCACCACTGACTTCAAGGAATCTGATTTACGTCAGTAGATAATATGGTTCTCCCACTGCTTACCTTGGCAATAAATGTAATGCTCCATAGCTATCCAGTTTGTCATTGTGCTTTCTCAAATGATTCTGATTTATCCTGATTCCCAAAGGTACAACAGAAGCACTTTCTCCATTTTCACCCCCTCCCACACATGGCAATTTCGCTTTCTCTTCTGATGTTATGTTCAGCTCTGATACATCTGCCAGTTTTTCAGATGTTTACATCTTTGTTCTACTTTGTTGGGTTTTTTCCAATGAAGATGCTGGCCTTTTTCTCCTATCTTGAATATTGTTGCTGCATGTTAGCACACTGGACTCTTTGTTAATCTCAACAGCTGTTTTTCTGTGTTGTGACTCTTTGTTCCCAGAGGACTATTTGCTCTCCTAATGTCTTTTCACAGCCACTTACGATAAATCATATGCCTAAAGGAAAACAGAGCTTTAAACAAGGAAAAATAATTAACAGAGGTTTGAAATACAACATATTAATAGGGGAAAAAAGGGAAATTTTCATCAAAATTGTGGTGTCACCTACCAATTTGGTTTATTCATTTCAGTCTTAAGAAGAGAATGAGAAGGGACAGAGAATGAATTTAGGATGGGTAAAATACTGAAAACCTTCAAACAAACAGCTTATATTTTTGCCTGATCCTCAAAAATAAAATTTAATTAATAATAAAATGTGTAATAATACTTACTAACCAAATAAAATTAAAATAATATCTTAAGGAAGCATATAAAGCACTTTCTAGTGCTGAAGATCCTAATATGCTTTACTGCTCCCTCTTCAACAACAGCTTCTGGATTAGCATTCAACCCCTATTTGCTCTACATCCCCTGGAAAATTGGCCAAAACATGTTCTTAGTAATGATGACGCTTGTCTGAATCATTTTGTTCCTGCCCGCTTAGCTGTCCCTGCAACACCATTTGCCTCTTGAAGCACTGTCGTTATGTCCATTTGACGCTTCCCCATTGACTTCAGTTCCAGAAAGGTTTTAGTTGCCCCTATATACCAAATGTTTTCCATTTGGTCTAAAGCTATATGCCATGTAAAATTTCATTACCACAGCTTTCAAATGGGAAGGCACTAGGGTTTGATCCTCACCTGGTATTGATACGCATCACTGTTATGGTTTATCTCATTATATAATACCTAACTCCTAGCATTCATACAGATATTAGCTGCCAAAATCGTGCCAGAAAAGAAGGGAGTGGGCAGGGAGGGGGGAAAACGGTAATCTAGAATGATTTCATCTCAGAGTGTGGGTGTCATCTCATTAAATTGCTTTTTAAAAAATATTTTGATGTTAACTGTGGAAAACATCTTTGGGCTATGTTCTTCTTAGTAGGGATTGCTCTATAAGGGCAGGGGAGGATGAACCCGTAGCTGTACTTATAGGAACGGCTCCTATGGCATTTTGTGGCCTTGTGATACCTTAGTGGGAACCCACACTGGAAATGGAGAGGTCAAACGTAGAAAGGGACATACCCAGCTCCATGAACTAATGTCAAAAGTGTGATGAGAAAAACTGACTCTTGCCCTTGGCAGAGGCATCCTGGCATCCTCCTCAGACAGTGGGGAGAGGTACAGCCTTGAGTGATTTGACTGAGATCATGAAGGATGCATTTCACACAGTTGGGAACAGACCATATGTCTCCTGAGCAGCAAGCTTACACTTTAACATCTGGGCAATCTTTCCCCCGATGCATAATGAAGAAAATGCATCCTAAGAAAAATGTCAAGCCATGTTGCGCACAGGGAAACTGAAAGGTAGACTGCAATGTTCCCAGTGCCCCCAGTGTAATTCCCCTGGGCTTCAACAGCACAATCAGGACCCGAAAAGTGTATTTTTTTTTTATGCTTTATGTAAAGAGCAACCCCTCTAGGGGGGTTCCCAACAAGTCTATCTCATATTCCAAGGACACTGAGCCTCACTCAGATTATTGTAGAATCATAGAGTGACTGAGATTGGAAAGGACTTCTGGAGAGCATCAGGTCCAACCTCTCACTCAAGCATGGCCTCCTAGATCTGGTTCCCCAGGACTACATGCAGACAACTTGTGAATAGCTTGTCTCCAACAGGGACATTCCACAGTCTCTCTGGGAAACCAGAGCTAGGGCTTGATCACTCTCACAGTGAAAAAGTGTTTCCTGATTTTCAGAGAGAACTTCCCATGTTTCAGTTTGTGCTCTTTGCCTTTGGTCCTGTCACTGGGCACTACTGAGAAGAGCCTGGCTCTGTCCTCTTTTCATCCTCCCTTCAGATATTTGTACATATTGATAAGATCCCCCTTGAGCCTGCTTTTCTCCAAGCTGAACAGTCCCAGCTCTCTCAGCCTTTCCTTATGTGAGAGATGCTCCCGTCCCTTAACCATTTCTGTGACCCTTTGCTGGACTTTCTCCCATATGTCCATGCCTCTCTTGTACTAAGGAGCCCAGACCTGGACACAGCACCCTAGGCTTTACCAGACTTGACCATCATAAACATCTCCTGCTTTCCTATAGCCCTTCTCTAAAGTACTATATTCTTCCAGTGAACTTAAACAAGTTGAATATCACAAGTTTTTCTCCCTCAACTCCTGGTGCTCCTGTAAACCTTCATTGGAGAGTTGTTACTTCTCATCAATATGAAAATAGTGAATGTTTGTGACTGTAACAGCTGCGTGGGGAATTTGATGGTTTCTCACACTTTTCCAGGATGCGATCTCCTTGCTCAGGTACAAAAAGTAACATTTCTTTCAGTTCACTAAAAACAATACACCACATATTCCCACTCTCCTCATATTACAGTCTTCTTGTTAGCTTGAGTCAGTTACAGTCTACCCTCAGGCCACATCTAGCTGTCCAGTGGTGGTAATTTAGCTGTGGCACAGCACAAAACACGGCAGCAATTCAACTGATCTTTGCAGCTCTGCACAGTATGTAGGACAGGCATGTCTGTAACACTGACCTGCAGTTGTCCTGCTGTTGCTACAAGCTGGCAGGGATGAGGAGAGACTGAAAAGGTTTTCTTATAGATGTAAAAAGAAAAGATTGCTTCATTATCTTTTGACCTGAAATGTGTAAAATGAGTTGCCTACCTGAATATTAAGGAACAGGACCACATGCCAAGGAGAGTAACTTAGTTTGTAAAGAAAAAAGTTTAACGAAACACCTGTGAACGTAATGAGATTGCTTCAAATTTTCTCCAAATCATAGTTTTAACATTTTGAGTATTCACAAGCCACTGCAAAGCCCTAAAGGAACATGAGGCCTGACCTGTAGCATGTTAAAGAAGCAGCAGGCTGCAGAGGACTTCCATGTCAGTCATGACACTAGTCCAAACACCACCATGCAAAAATCATCCTGGCCACTATTTCTCAGAGGTTATTTTCTCCAATAACATAGAAACTTCTTGCAGCAGAAATTATCAGCAGCATGCAAAACATTAATTCTGACACCTACCACACCCCACCCCCCCAAACCTCATAATCGAACTGTATGTAGAAATCTGATAGCACGGGATCATAACATTGTGTCTTGAAATCCCTATATGCACTGTAGAAGTTGTGTTACAACATCTGCACAAAGATATACAGAATAAAAAAAAACGTATTATCATGGTATTTAGTCCTATATTGTTAATAAAATGACATTCACGTAATTTGCTCCCCATTTTAAAGATTA
Organism: Strigops habroptila; assembly: GCF_004027225.2. Taxonomy (NCBI): domain Eukaryota; kingdom Metazoa; phylum Chordata; class Aves; order Psittaciformes; family Psittacidae; genus Strigops; species Strigops habroptila. The sequence continues at coordinate 37,336,179 of NC_044277.2, forward strand.
AGTTCCCTTTTAGAATGCAAAATGCAAAGGTGATATATTAGTGCCCTATTAGTGACTGACTTCTTTCTGCTTTATACATGATGTCAAAGAAAGGCATCCATGGCATCCTGTGGAGTGGCCACAGTGGAGGAAGGGAAGAAGGGAAAGTCAGGGGCAGAAAGGAAGGAAAGCGGAAAGGAATGCCAGAGGGAAGGAGGGAGGCAGAGAAGGAAGGAAGAAACAAAAAGAGGGAGGGAAGAAGGGAAGAAGGCTAGAAAGGAAAGAGGGAGGGAGAGATTTCTGAATCCCAGAATCCATTAAATTCTCCTGTTTTTTTCTCTCCCTCCTATTGAAGTCTGAGAACAAACACAAAGAACTCCACACAGATACTTCTCCCACAACTGTAAAAATAAAGTTTAATATAATTTGATGATACCTTGTGGGTTTGTTTTCTCACTGAAGGAACATATCAGACTTAAGGATTTTATTTCTACAAATCCTACTGAAAGAAAAAAATAAATAATCAAAACCCCAAACCTGCTTGGAAATTCTCAAACTAAATCCTCAGAGCAGTGTTATATCAAGAGGGAAGGGACTTACAACTCATCTGAAAAAAACTATGTGAACTCTGCTCACTGAACCTCCCACTCCATAAAAGACTGATGTTGCTGCTTTCTTTTTTTTTAACTAGTAAGACCTGATTGTCATATCTTGTTTGTGCATGTGCCAGACACCACAGCAATCGGCCGTGGGAGAAAATAATACTCACTTGCCAAACAATAGCACAAATTCTTCAGTAACTGCACATTTAAATCAAGAATTGCATTTGTTTACAGTCTTAGTTTGAAGGAAATTTTCTCCAGCCTTTTATGACAATGCTCATTCGCATTTTAACTGACATGGTCCTCTTCTGGAAGATGAGGAGGCTGCTGCTACATGTTTCAGTGAAGCTACCTCTGTGTTCAAAGCACATAGGGTTTAAGCAATTATGACCCAGTGCTGTGGGTGGATTCTACAGTTTCTCCGTCTCTGCAGCAGATTATAAGTTATAAATGATGATGTAAGAAAGTAAGAAGGTTTTTGGAACAGGCTGCAATATCTTTCATTGTTTTGCATATGCCTTAGAAGAGCCTGATTTTTAGAAAATAACAGTTTTCAGTAGGATGAATCAACAGGATTCTTAAAATAATCGGCAGCATTTTATAGCAGATAGATAAACATCAGACCTGATTATGCTGACAACACAAGCTGCCCCTGTAAACTCCAAGCTGGAATACAGACTGCAAAACAGGGAAAGCTCTGTAAGATTATCTGACTGATCATTATATCACCTTTTCTATGCAATGCATGGAATAATACCATTACATAATATGTCATTTAAATGTTGGCATTGTATTAACTTTCAGTACTGGAGAAAATCCGTGTTATCATTTTATTACTCGGAAAGCACACGAAAGCAGCCTTTCTGTAATTTAATTTTCCTTTCCAAATATGATCCAGTCATGATTTAGTGATGGACAGTGAGTAACGATCTGAACCTTAACTTCATTATTCCTGGAGCTTGTCTAGATTGAGGAATCAGAATTTTGAAAAGGGAAAGCTCTCTTTCTCCTATGACCTTCCCCACGCTCCCAGGATTAAACCACTGCAAACAGAATTAAAGAAAAGCCAGTAGCATGCATGGTGTTTCTTCAGACATTATTTGCTCTCTGTTTATTTTCTATATGAAGCTGTCACTGAACACCTTCACTTCTTGCAGAAACCACAACTTAATTCTTGACTTCCTGCAGCAAAGGGTCCACAAGGTAGGCACAAGTCACCTCATTTTTTCCCTACACCCTTTATTCATCACTGCTTGCCACTGGAAAATCAAAACTTTTGACTGACCTGGCACATTACCTCATTCCTCATTCCTCTTTGGGTTGAATATACCTGGTCAAAACATGTATCAATTTGCTGATGAGCAAACAGGTATCTGCTTCTGTTTGGCAAGCTCCTATCTGTTGCCGCGTGGCTGGAGTCCTTACTTGATTCCTTAACTCTTAGTTTTAACCCTTTCCCCTCCATCCCTCTCACCTCTCCCCTGCTTTAAAATTGTATCATCTGGACTTCCCCTTCCAACTTGAACTCTTTCTCCTGCTTGCCCAGATCCTGGGCTGCTGAGCTGATTTTTCCAGCCCCCATGCCCACTTTCAGAAAGAATTGAGACTGGTGATGGAGAAGGAAAACAGGAAGGGAAAAAAAGGCAGGAAAGTGAGGAATGGGGGAAACAGAGGTGGGGAGGAAAGGAGGCAAGGGACTAGGGTAGGGAGGAGAGTAGACAGGAAAGGCAGAAAACAGGAAGGCAGGATGCAAAGAAGCAGGACAAGGAGAACTGGAGGCAGAAGAGGCAGGGTAGATAAGAGTCAGAAAGCAGGACAAGGAGGAGAGGCAGGGGAAACAGGAAAAGCAGAGGAGGAAGGGGAAGTAAGAGAAGTAGGGCAGGCAGGGCAGGGAGAAGAAGCAGGGCAGGCAGGGGAAGTAGGACAGGCAGGGAAGGCAGGGATCAGGGCAGGGCAGACAGGCAGGGCAGACAGGGAGCAGCGGAAGGAGGCAGGGAGGCAGAGAGTAGTGAGGTAGGACAGGCAGGAGAGGCAGCCAGGGGAGGCAGGAAGCAGGATAAGGAAGCAGAGAGGAAGCAGGCCAGGTAAGATGCAGGGGAGGCAGGGAGCAGGACAGGAAGGGAGCAGGGTGCCAAGGCAGGCAGTAGAAGCAAACAGTGGAGGCAGGGGACATGGAGACAGGGGAGGCAGTGAGCAGGGGAAGGAGGCAGTCAGGGCAAGCAGAGCAGGCAGGAGGCAGAGAAACAGGCAGGACAGGCAGGAAGCAGGAGACAAGGTGGGCAGGAAGCAGGGCAGGCAGGGAGCTGGGGAGTCAGGAGGCAGATGGCAGGGAGCAGGGCAGGCAGGGAGCTGGGGAGTCAGGAGGCAGATGGCAGGGAGCAGGGCAGGCAGCAGGCTGGGCAGGGAGCGGGGCAGGAAGCAATAGGGCAGGCAGCAGGGCAAGCAGCAGGCAGGAGGCAGGGAGCAGGGCAGAGAGCAGGGCAGGCAGGGTAGGCGGCAGGGAGCAGGGCGGGAGCAGGCACGGAACAGGCAGGGAGCAGGACGGGAACAGGGCAGAGAGCAGGCAGGGAGGGGGTCAGAGAGCAGGGCGGGAGCAGGCAGGCAGCAGGCAGGGAGCAGGTAGAGAGCAGGTCAGGGAGTGGGGCAGGGAGCGGCCCCTGCCTGCAGCGCGGCGGGGCTGAGGCCGGAGCTGTCCGCCCAGCGGTGCTGAAACGCCGCAGCCGGGCCCGGCGGGGCGAGGGCGGGGTGGCGGGCATCGCGGAGAGCCGCCCTGCTGCAAACGGAGAAAAGACAAATGCAAATACCTGCACAGCGCCAGACAGCCTGCCCTGGGGCCGCGGAGGCTGCGGGGGACGGTCGGATTTTTGTCCCCCTGTAGGTGTCCTTGCTGTTGAGCTGGGTGGGTGAGAAAAATCTCCCGGCTCCCAGGTTCAGGCTCAGATCTCTCTAGAAAACTGTGAATGAGCGAGCGCCAGCTCCACGGGTATGATATTTTTTTTTTTTTTTTTGGTAGGAGGCGTGTGCACCAAAGCCTGGGTCCTTCCACTCGGCGGCTGCCGTCCCCCTGGGTCCTAAGCCCTCCTGCCGCCCGCCCGGCTGCCTCCCGGCGCTCCCCGGCCGCGGGGTCGGCGCACCGCCACCGCCGAGGGACGGTGACAAAGGAGCTGCGGGCTGCTGACAGCCCGAAGAGCTGCAGCGGCAGCACAGCCGGCCACTGCTTGCTTAGTAGCGACGGCTTTCACCTCATGGCATGGTCTCCACCGCCTTTTTCTCGCATCACCCCTCTTGCAGCGAAACTCGGGAGGAGCAGAACCTCCTGCGGCATTTACAGCAGCCACAGAAAGGGTAATCCTAATGTACCGTGTGTTGTAGATGGGCTGCCCTGATGAACATGGCAGCCGGGATTTGTAAGAGAAGTTTGTCTGGATCTGGCTACAGGTACATCTAAGCTCAGGGTGCTGTCACGACCAGCAGCCTCAGCAAATGCCTGGTGAAGAACATAAAAACAGGACAAGCTTCATCCCTGCACTCTCTCAACCCCTCTCCCAAGCATTTCAAATTCAGGGATTTCCCCAGCAATGTGGTGCCTGTGATTTTAGGATTAATTTGTCCTCCTTGAACTTTCACAGTGTCTCCTAGAACACCTACAAATTTCTAGAACATCCTTCCATAATGTCCTTTGACAAGGAGCTCCACAGGCCATCTGTCTACTTCACAAACTATCACCTCTTTGTCATGATAGGGGTCTCTAAGCTTTAACTAGCATGGTAGAAAGGACAGAAGAGGGGTAGGTCTCTCATTAAATTAGGTCCTGAAAATCACTTTCTGTATGAGCCTCATAAGATCTCTACTAAACCATACTTGGAAGATTTTGGGTGACCTAATGGCTTTGGCAACCAAATTCACATGCAATTGCTCTTTGCAACACAGCAAACAAATGTACCAGCAAAGTGCACTTCTTCTTCTGCTACCCCAATTCACTCCACATTGTGGAGTATAATTGCTTGGAAGTGGTGGATTAATGCCAGCTGACTTTGCTTGACCTCTTTGCTTCGGACAACTCTCTTGTGTCAATTTCTGAAGGATCTTGAATAGCGAAGAAATGGGTGATAAATAATAAAGATAGGCAACAACTTCTGTATAAGAAATGGCTAAACAGTAGGATTCTTCACCATGGAAAAAAAGAGATGAGTAAGTGTGGATAAAATAGTGGTCTGTTTTTTTCATAATTTATAGTATTTCATAATAATGAGCATCATGAGGAAGATAAATTGGAACAATATCTCAATATCATTTCCAGTTCAAGGAGTAGGAGTAAAGAAACCGACAAAGAGCTAGTTTGAATCAAACCAAAGGACATACTTCTTCACAAAATATTCAGTGAAGCTGTAGAACTCATTTCCACAGGAACTCAGGCTTCAGAGATTTGTTGGACATATCCATGAAAGAAAAATCCATTAAGGGCTTTTAAATGTGAAGTCATGACCTCTGGCTCAGGAAGTCCCTGTTCCACAAATTGCTGAAGGCTGGTGTAATATGTGGGAAAGAATTACTATATCCTTGCCCTGCTCTTATTCTTTGCCTTAGCTGTCCACTGCTGATCACTGCTGGAGATTGGTACTGGGCTAGATGGACCTTTGATCTGAACCAGTACTCCTGCTCTTATATTCCTATATACAAAGTAGAAACAACAGGAGCCCTTTCAGCTTTGCTTTCCCTTGAAAGCGGAAAAGCCAGCAGTTTTGTCCTACTTGACAGATCGTACATCCAGACAGAGCCATTTGCTTTTTAAACGAAACCCCACAATATTCATGAGCAAAGGCAAAAGGAATCTATGGAGAAGATGTCTTGTGCTTTTAGAATGATTTCCATACACAACCATTAATTTAACCCACACCATGTTTGAAACTGGCATACAAGGTGTTTGCATCCAGTGACCCAATCACATTGACTGGAAGAGATGAAGCAACAGCTCAAAGGCAGAGCTCAAATTTCTCACAAAGGCATTTGTCCCAACACTTGATGGGAGAGCATTTCTAGCTCCAGGGAAGTTAGTAGTCAGTTAGTAAGTAGTCTGATTAGATCATTATTTTCTGCATAGAGATCAGTTTGGAAATAAAACAATAAGCACTCTGTTTTCATAATCCTGTGCAAGCTTCCACTCTTGCACATATGATAAAGATTAATGTAGTAGCTACTGTAACTATGCAGTACTTCCCTGGGAATTGTTAATAATATTAAGTGGAATGAACATGAGTCTATAAACCAGCTTCCTTAGGCAGTCAAATGAGTTGCCAAATTTGATGTATGCTTAGTATTTAGGGATTTAATATTTTTATTTGGTTCGTTAATTGAGGTTGGGGTTTTTTTTTTCCCTTTTGTGTTGCTTTTAGGTAACCAGTGCCTGCTGATCCACTGGATGATTGACAGGTAGCACAATGCTATGGTAGAAGCAAGTCTATTACAGCAGGGCCTTATATTGATCCCACTGCAAATATTCTCAGGTTTCTTTCTTATCACCACTTCATCACTTCTTCATCACTTTTTTTCTGCAAAGTCTTCTCTGTACGCTGAGGTCATGCTTCAGGTCTTCTCATTCTTTTCTTTGCCCTAGTCATTACATTTCAGCTGAAGTTATGATCTCAGAAAGGGCAGGGCTGAAGGTATAAAACCTTCGGTTTCATAAAGGTATGTCAGGGACATCAGGAACGCCCTTGCTGATGTGCACAGGCTGGAGCTGCATCCTTTTCTCATCTGCAGTGTTGAATATGCATAGCTAAGGGGAGAAAAATGTGCCTGTAATCACAGTTTGTCACCGAAGGCATTAGAACTGACTGAACACATGGAGAGAACAGATCAGTTTGGAAGGGGGAGGATATTTTATGCAGCCCTTTTTGAAAGTGAAATAGAACCTTGATATTAAATTTGTTCTAACCTGGCCCTCCCTATCATCACACATCTTGATTCTCTGTTTTAATGAAAAGCAGTGAAATATCAAACTTGGACAGAGAATGTTTTCACCACCAGTAGAAGGGATCCATGGAAGAGCAGAGTGGTTGGTTGCTCCGTGGTCTGGGTGTGATAAATAGTTTCTAGTGAATCTACCATCTTTGCAGCAAAACATTTTGTCTTCACTCAGTGACATTGTTGTAATTTTGACTCCCAAGAAGTGCCATGAAGCTAGGAGCTAGTTTGCAAATTTTTTCAGCTCGGATACTTCTTTCTCATTGATACAAAGCCCAAAACCATTGAAATATTTTAATTCATCACAGTAAAGAAGTGGAAAACTGTTGTCACTCTGCTTTCAGACTGAAACTCATATATATATCTACATTACACAAAAACATATTGATATTCAGCAATTTATAGGATTAGTGTTTGTGAATGGTGTGTATATATAAAGAGACAAACAAATCTTTGATGTAATTCAGTATATATCTAGTGTCATTTACTTTTTCAACATGATTACTCCAATATTTAAAATGTTCTTTACAACTTATGAAAAGGCAATTTGAGAAAAAATATAATATAGGATGTCCCTGTATCTTAAAATTTTCTTCAACGAACAATTTGCTGCAAGCTTCTAAAATTAACAGTCAATTTTAATAATTAATTGGGAGCTCATTCTTTTTCCCTAATCTACAATTACCATCTGGTTTTATTTCCTTTGAAAGTAACTGCATTGAAAACCCCAGTAGATTAAAAAATAATAATGCTAAAACATTATTCTGAAGGGAGAAGTAACTCTTAGATCACAGTTCAGAGGGATTCATGTTATAAATCCTTCCAGGTTTCCTGAACCTTTAAAATATTTAATAATTTATACCCAAGAATGCAAAACATATGCAAATGGGTTGTTCATATGATTTATTTAATGAGAAGGGTCCAGTTTTTGCCATTTTCACTCTCGATGGAGAGAATTCACTGTTTTGCTGAGTTCACAAGCAATTGCCACCTCTGCCACTCTCAGAATAGTGCGTAACTAGGACACGAGCAAAGTTTAGGCCTTGAGCATGTAGAGGGGTGAAGTTGAACTGTTCCCATCTCCATGGGAATCCCAGGAGCTGGCAAAGAGATTCAGCACAGAGCTGGAGGCCAGCAGCAGTGGTCAGGTAAAGTCAAGCTTTCAGAACTGTGACACAGAATTTCCCCCCTCAGCTCTTGCCTAATTCTGAACTGGTCTAAATCCCATAGCTGGCTTATTTTGGGATTGTGAAGTTCCTTGTGTAGATCCAGGCTGAGTAGCTTGGTACCAAAGATCAATCAGCATTCAAAAAACAAGTCTCTCTGATGGCCTAATCATTTGGGTGTTGTAAACATTGACTTTAGGCCCAGATGTGATGTATAAGTCAGGTGCAGGTTTGGCCTCGCTTTTACTTGGCAGCACTCACTGTGCTGACATTAGTGAGATATTTGTGATTTAAACTACCTGGGGACCTGCTCCTATTGAGTTCAATTACTCACAAAGTCAGTGCTACTCTGTCTAAACAATAATGGCCCTGTCTTGCTAGACCAAAAAGTGCCCTTTTGCAGAGGGAAATAAATTATGAGATGTCATGTTTTGCATAGCTAGTACTTAAATGAAAAATCTTTTACGAATAACATGGCAAAACTTAGCCTTACTGCCTGAGAAAGTGACTATCAAAGCTAATGTTTTTCCTGTCCAGGAGTAAGACAACCTGAGATAGGCGTGAACGACAGGAAAAAAAAAAAACCTCACAGAGCAGCAAGTGGTCCAGAAAGTAGATGGGTCCAGCAAGAAGGTTTAGGGTGGCTGCTACAGAATTAATTCAGAAAAAGCCTCTTGGGAAAAAGCTGGCTGCTTTCTGGTGCCTTACTATATTGCGATCAATTGGGTTTGCACACAAGCAATACTTAAGTCTGAATTCTAACATTCTGATCTTGGATATGATTTGTTAAAAGCTTGAAATACGTGCACTGTGTAACGTTAATTCTCCAGTTAATTCCTTAACTTCCCAAAGCCTGTTGTATATTTTCCTCGAATTGTAACTTGCTCCTATGCATTTGTTCAATATAGGTTGAATTGTTGAGCTCCAAGTGCAAGAATATAACTTCTGAAATGATAAAAAAGGATTTGAAGGCTGGTAGTTTGACTGGAATAGTTAGAGATGAGAGGAATAATAGGATACTCACCTGATTGATTGCTTAGTTTGTTATGTGATTATTTATTTCTGAAATATTTTAAAATGAATGATGTACATAAATGCATGCAGCTTGGGATGGCAATAAGATAAATCAGCAACAGTAATAATGACTGTGAGCTCTTGCATGTGTAAACAAGCATATGTGCAATATAAATTCAATTATCTCAATGTCACTGAGGATATAGAATAATTTCACATTTGCGAAGCGATAGCTGCAGAGAGTTTTGTTGGAAATAAAAACAGATGGAAGACACAATCTTATTCTGGATAGCAGAAGACTATTGAAAACCAAAGTATTTGAATGTATATGCATACACGTGCAGAAGTAGAGGCGAGTAGTATGGCTGCAGTCCTCAGCAGATATAAATCAACATAACTCCACTGACTGTGGTTCAGGTGTGCTAATTTACACTAGCCAGCACGGGGATAAATGTGTGTATATAAAACAACTATTACACCTGTCAGCAGGCTGATGTTTTGCATTACCACTTCATACAAGAAGGTAAGGATGCAACAATCTGCTGAAGCCACTCTGCAGTACAGTTTTATACCTCCTGGGATGCAGCACTGAAATCAGGGTGCAAACAGCATCACCATCATCTCACAAACACTGGGTATAGTTTAATGCCATCGGGGACCCCCAGCACAATCCATCTAGAATATATATCAAGCAGAGGGGCATACAGCAATCATGTACTTTTTAGCAGGCAGGAGGCTTCTCGCTTGTCATAGCTAGTGAGCCCCTAGGGAGGTGAGGCTGCTGCCATTCTGATTCCCAATATATGCCGATTCAGTCATTAAAATGTGCATTCATCTCCCTTCTCCCAAGACCTAGCTGTGCACAGCAGGTTTAACTAAATTGCCAATAAGAAAGCCTCTCAAATCATCTGCAGTCCTGACTAGCAGCCTCACAAGCAGATGCAGCAACCGATCCTGAGGCAAACAGAGTCTGTTCAGCAGCAGCCTTGCACTTCTGTGTGTACTAGTTAGGGGGCTTTGTTATCATTAACGAGTGAGTACATTGAAGATGGAGAGAGGAGGGGCAGAGGAAGAGTGAGAAAAACAGTTGGGAAGAGCAAGGTGAGACTACTGGAAAATTCTCATTACCTTGTCTGCAGCAATACTCTCTCTGAAGCTGTAGGATAAAAGGAACTACCCTTTCCCTTAAGTGTCCCTAGATTCAGGGTCTTGAAAACTGTTAATCAGCTTGTTCTCATGCAGCAGAGACCTGCAGGAGGGCTGGCTGGAGAAGTGCCAAGGACTGTCACTTCACACATCCTGAGAAATCTCCCCTTCAGCTGAGATTTTAATGGCTTTGGGACATGTCTCTGTATGTGTGTGTGTCTGCACATATGTGTATGTATAAGGGAGAAAATCTATTCCCTTGTCACTCTTCCACGTCTCAGAATACACTACTGTAAATATCTACTTTTTCCTATGCATACACATCAAAGGGGGTTTCAGTAACCAGTTGCAAAACTGCTAGAAAGGACACCTGATTCTGGCAGCAAGCCCTCTCAGGTATTCTTGGAGTCTATCATGGCTGCCAGATCATCTCAGGAGAGGCATAAAGTCCCAGAAATTCTTTAACCAGCTGTTCAAGCTCAGTTATTGCCTAACTATCTGGGCATAATTAGCCTTGCTTCCCCTTTAGTAAAAGGTCAAGATTTAACTTTGGCCTGTGAGGGCTGTGTCCAGCCCCTCCTGATACAGGACTTACGATCAATACCATGAAAGCATGCAGCAGTTTGCTCCACACTAATGCTAAGGTTAGGTTATCGGTCTGTCACTCTTCCTATGATGTGTGCACACTCTGTCAGCATTGGACAAAGCTTAGAAACAGCCATTAAACTGAATTGGCCCTCTCCAAATATTGTATATCTCATTGCAGAACAGAGGCTGGCCAAGTCCTGCTGCTGAACATTCAGTGCCACAGACCTGCAGCACCCTTCAGGAGGTGTCACGTATTCTGCTGTCCTGGGTTCAGCAGTAGCAGTCGTTTTTCTCCTTCTTAGTAGCTGGTGCAGTGCTGTGTTTTGATTTTAGTCTGGGAACCGTGCTGATAACACCGATGTTTTTACTTCTTGCTAAGTAATGTTTACTCCGACCAAGGAATTTCTCAGTCTCGTGCTTTGTCAGGGAGGAGGGGAAGCTGGGGGGAAGCAGAGACAGGACACCTGACCCAAACTGGCCAAAGGCGTATTCCATACCACAGCACGTCATGCCCAGTATATAAACCGGGGGGAGTTACCTGGAAGGCCCAGATCACTGCTCGGGTCGGGCTGGGTATCAATCAGCGGGTGGTGAGCAATTGTATCCTCTCCCCTTGTTATTTCACTAATCATTATTATTATTGGTGGTAGCAGTAGTGGTTTCGTATTATACCTTAGTTACTGGACTGTTCTTATCTCAACTCATGGGAGTTACATTCTTTTGATTCTCCTCCCCCTCCCTCCAGGAGCAGGGGGAGGAAGAAGAGGGGGGAGTGAGTGAGCAGCCGCGTGGTTCTGAGTTACCGGCCGGGCTTAAACCATGACATCTGCATGGCTAAATAACCAGATAACAGAGTGGCTCAACGTGGGCACTTGTGTGGGATAGAGTTGGAGTCTCTCTCCTCTTGTCTGTATTTTTTTTCATATGGTACTGCAGTGTAATGTGAAGAGACGGCAAGTATCTACTTGTCCTAGACGTTGCTGAAAACCATGTACTTCTCAGCATCTCTGGAAAGCTATAGACAAGTATAAAACCTGAAGAAAAACAGGAGGGCATGTAGGACCCAAAATATATTTTATAAAAAACCCTCCTGAATTCCAAACTAATCTCCATAATCACGTATGACTGTGAGAGCTAGAAGCATAGAATCACAGAATGGTTAGGGTTGGAAAGGACCTTAAGATCATCTAGTTCCAACCCCTCTGCTATGGGCAGGGATGCCTCACGCTAGACCAGGTTGCTCAAGGCCCTGTCCAACATGGCCTTGAACACTGCCAGGGATGGAGCATAAAAAAAAAAATAAAAAGAAATTAAATGTCTCCAAAAAGAAGTGAAAGGGACTTTGCTAGCAAAGAGTTATAAATTGCCAGCCAGTAACTTGTCTCTAGCAGGATCAGAAGGAAGACAAGTACTTTAGATCTCCAAAGAAATGACTCTACTTCAAGCCATGGAGAGGAAGACAATTGGTGAAATATATGTGCCCAAAAGAGACCAGTGAAGAACATTTGTCAGTATAATTGGTGTTCTAGTGTAGAAAGTATCAGTAGTTGACAGCAGTTAGTGGAAAATTTATTCTGCCTCTTTTGAACCATCTTTAGTGTGAAAAGACTAGTCTGTTTTGGGAGAAAATATTTCCGCACATTAGAAATTAGCACCATGTTTCTGAATGCCCAGTTGAGTCTGCTTACTTTTCTTCCTACAGACAAACGTTTACCAAATACAATGGAAGATCACTGCAAAGGATACAGAAACTAGAAAATAACTCCAGTAATTCATTTTATTTTCTATGACAGAAGTTCTGTGCCAAGTTTTCTTTAAAAAAAAAAAAAACACTGACACCCAAAACTTGAATTAAATATGTATTTTTTCTATAAAGAATTGATGAGATGACTTGTTAAAAAATACCACATTCTCTAACAAGTAGTAGATTTAAGCCAAGAAGTTGGTGTATTGCTGTTACAGAAAAAATCAGAGGCTAAGAACTTTTTCTGGGTTCATTTTTAGAAAGAATGTAAATAGAGATGGTAAAAAATTTTAGCTACATTTTAAAGCAAGCTTATTTTCCTCCATAATTTCACAGCTAACTCTCTTTTCTGTTGGTTACAAAGCTCTCTTTATTTTCAGCCCAAGTTTATTTGATTTTCTCCCTGTTTGCTGTGTTGGTTGTTTTCCCTAGCATTGCCCTTCTGAGAGACAGGACAGCTACAAAACCAAGTGTTTATTTATAGAAAGTGATCAGGTTTCTAGCTAATTTTACTTTTTTAGGCCAAGAAAACTACCTCTGGGAGGATACGTCTCTGTTGCATGAGGGGCTTGCACTGTCTGGGGCTGATGAATCCATCAGGTAGGCCACAGCACTTTGCAGGGAACTGGTCCAGTCCCAGGGGCAGGATAGAGATGTTTGCATGGCTATATTGCCTTTTGTTCTCACAGAAGAAAATCCCTGTCTCCACCTCTAAGAAAATCCCAGTAACTGATTTGACATTCCCATCTGAAACTGTCCTTTTCAAATAAGGAAAATAGGTGATATTTCACATGATTTCTGATTAGTGTCTCGCACAGTGACACAAGCACATCTCTGGTTCTACTGGCTATGCCAGGAAAGGTATTTTCTAGCTGTGGCACTTGCTTTTTTCATGACAACCCTCTACTGGTGGCTCACAATCCTCCTGTAATCAGCAAGTGCCCCAGGGTCTCCCTCGTTCTCTGTCAGTTTCATCTGAAACTCCCAATTTGCAGAAGTTCATGTTATAAGCTCGTTAAGTGCATGACATTGCACATTATGCAATTAAATTTCATCCCATTACTAATACTCTACTCTCAAGGTCATTTAGTTTTTCCTGTACAATATTACAGTTTGCCTCTCTGTTGAGCTTTGTGTCATCACCAAACTTCATTAGTACACGCCAAATTCTTATCCCAGACGTCATTAATGAAGATGTTAAAAAATCAATCCCAAATGTTTAAGGATTTCCGCTAATGGCAGTTCTTTCCAGACCAATTATTGTTTCTCCTCTTTTGCTGATTCTGAGCTCATATCTCTTGCTGCTTTCTACATGTAACCTCTACAAATAATAATTTCCTATAAGGTATTGGTAGTTAGCTACAGTACAGACAGATGAGATTTAGCTTTAGCTTTTAGTGGTGCTTTTGCTTTATTTTTACACAGATTTAGTCATCCGTGGTATCAAAAAGTATAATAATCGTCTGACCAACCTACCACTACTAAATTTACATTACATGTTATCCTGGTTTCTATTTAATTTCCTGCTTTTAAATATCCACCACTTCAATATGTGTTCTAATCTTACATCTAGTTCAGATTAATTTCTTGATTCTGGATTATTTTCCTCCCCTTTTCATATATATATGGGTATATATATACCCATATATATATACAGATAGTGTGCTTGCTGTTTTCTAGTCAGATGGTGTTCCTCCATGCTCCATTAAAAAAACAGGATGCTTTATAGATTTCAGTGTCTAAACTAGCTTGTTTCTCTAAAGAGCATAGTGAGAATTCTTACATTCAGATGTGGTCATTTCTGCCACTGTGCATTTACTTCCATAAACCATTTAGCCTTCGCTTCCATCCCATCAACATTACCTTTCTTACTGAAAAATGAGGCAAAGTATTAATTTGGATCTGGAAATGTATCATTATTATTATTATCTTTCATTTTTCACCCATCCTCACTACACAGTGGACTTGTTTCCTCATTTATTTGCATGACAAGAGATTTTCACTAATTGTTCTAATTTTATTTGCAAAAATCTAACCTTGATTTTTAGCAATTCATACACCTTGTGCTTTAATTTTTAACAAAAAGCATGAATTAGAACCCTTTGCCAGCTCCAAGCAGTATACAGTGCTTCCCTCCACTGTTACTTCTAGTGCATTTTATCCATCACTTTTTTTAATAATCCTCAGTGAGATCAATGGTCTGCCTTGTTCATGCAGCCAGAGCTAGGAAGGCATATGAAAACTTGTCCAATTTCAGAAGCATCTGTCGCTGCCTTGTCACAACAGAGAGCAGGGAACTACAGATTCCTTGGATCCCTGTCTGTCACCCTGTTGTTTCCGGAGGGGGGCAGAGCGAGCAAGCATTTCTGGGTAAGGGTGGGATGGCAATAAGTGTAGTCTCATTGAAATCAGTCAAAACCTTTTCAAACATGTACAAGCATATCTGAGGTTTGTAAAGTCTATCCCAGAATCAACATTTTCTCTCTGCTGCTCTTGGTATTAAGTTACTTAGCGCAGACATACCACTACAGGGCATGAGAACATGTTACGTACAACAGCTACTACGTAGGCATTTGGAAACTGCTGGGGGAACCCATTGGTGTGACAGATTTGAAGCAACAAAATTAAATCCTTGGTTTATATTTAAGGCTCAGAGGGATGGCTGAACATATGCCACAAACATATAAAGTTGCCACCTCTCAGCAGAGGAACCCTAACATATGGGATATGAATATACTCACTACTAATTTAGTTTGTTTCCTCTGATTTTAAAGCTCAATAGAAGAGCAACACCTCACAGATGCAGCGCTCTGAGAATGCAGAAATGACTGATCCGATATCCTGTTACCTTGCATAGTCTGAGGAAGAGCATGAGTCCTCAGCATAGGTTCTGATAATTCAGTGCCAGTTGTTACTGCTTCTGACAGTAAAAGGAGAATCCTACAGTACTGGCACCTCAGTTCTGTGACTGAGGAGGTCTGTATCTTATTCCCATTTATCTTGCATACCTGCTAAATGACAGTGAACAAAATCATTACTGTGATTTCCTTAAATTTCCTGCTCTGTAGACTGAGGATAGTAATGCTAGCCTAGAGCATGAAAATGTTATAGGTCCTAATTCTTTAATACAGGTATTATGTTTTCTGAATAATCAAAAGAAAGCATAGAAGATGATCAGAATATTATTATGGCAAATAGGCTACAAATCTTTGATGATTCAATTATATTTAACTTTTTGAAAACCCAGTGTTTTAATTGTCAAACAACCGTTTTTCTAAAGCAAATGCTGTTGTGTCTTATAATAGTCAGAAGTGACACCACAAAACAAGGGTTTGAGACAGAGCCAAGATCATTTCTAATGCTTTAAACTGGAATGAGAATTTATCAGCCTTGAAGCATGACAGCCATTCAGGAGTTTATTTTTCTGGCTTTGAAATCTGAGTTGTACTTAGCTATGGGATCTGACAAGTTTCTGCTGCCTCACATCATCCCTGCTCACCTGGAAGCACAGAAGGTGTCTCACACTAATGCTGTCAAGCTAAAGCTCCACTGAGAGGAGAGTGATGCCAGTTTAAGTCTACTGAGCTTGTGCTGGGACGGCGCTGGAGAAAGGCCAGATATATGAAGCAGCAAGAATTATAAACTGAAATGAAAGGCTCTATTGCATATAGTCTTTGAGTGATCAAAATGAGGTTTCTTCACTAAACAGTGATCTTTCCTAAATCAGCTTTTCCCCACAAGTCCACATAGCCATAAGGTGCTTGTCTCCTTGAATTACTGGCCCTGGCAGACGATGCCATACTTCTACTAGGAGGAATATGGTCCTGAGAAAATAATAATAACTCTGCAAGAAAACGATCGTCCTTTGACTTTTATACCCCTATGCCCCACTGACTATTCCAGTGACTAATCTCCAGCTATGCATGCAAGCTCAGTGTATCATTCCTTAGGTGAACAAATTTCAACCTCAACAAGATGAGCACAGCCAACACCGTAATTGCTCAGTGAGTGATTTTTAAACACTTTTAATGCTGCCAAATCAAACCCAATTTCCTCCAGAACAACGCTGTTCACTGATACCCCTTGAAAGATATTTCCATGACATTTAGAAGTAGGTTGTGGATCAATACAGTTGTACTCTGTGGGAATATTTTAGTTCCTCACATGGTGTAATTATCCATGACCACAAATACACAAAGCCAGCAATTACTGGCCAACTGAGCATGTGTTAATTGAAAGTGTGAATGCTCTAAAACAACCAACAGCACCAGTTTCTTAAAAAATCACTGCTTTTGGATTGCCTTCTTGTTGTGGATGCCTTTTGGTTGTGGATGTGGCAAGGATGCAGGATTTTATGGCCTACTTCCAGTTTTGAGGCATTGCTCATATTCCATGCGCTACAAGACACAGCCTTTCCTCTAGATCTCATCAGCCTTTTCCACCAAAGGGCAGTGTAACGGCTGTGTGTTGCTGTGTTTCAGCTACCCCTTTTGTCTTTACCCACTCTGACTGAAGACCTGCAGGATCTCACACCCATGAATGCCAGCTGCTGGATATTGTGACATTCCCTGGACAGGACACCCTAAAACCCCACAAAAACGGTGGGAGGAGGCTGTTTCATTAAAGCAGACGGACACACCTTTTTCATTGTGTTATTTACATTAAGCGTGTATAAAAAGCCAAGTCTGTATTAAATAATAATACGTTTTAAAAAATAAAACCTGCTGTATTGCAAAGCAAGGAGAAAGGCTCCCCACCCGCACAAAAGGAAATTATAGGCACAACACCAAAACCTGCTTCCTGCAAAGGTGAGAAGAAAAGAAAGCTTAAGTTCAGGAAATGCTTTCAATATCGGAGATATTAGGTAAGCCTTGACTACTGTTGCATTTATTGTGAAATGAGGAGGTAGTCAAGCCAGCTGATCTGTCAGAAAGATGAAACAGCCACAGATGACAGCGTCTGGCTGGATGGGGTGGATCTGCCAGTTTTCTAGTGTGGGATATTTCTAAGGGATTTTAGGCATTAATTCTGCTAAAGTATCTAATGAAAAGGAATATACCTGTTAACTTGAATTGGTGTTTTCCTTGTAACTGAGATGTGGTTAGTGACTTATGGGCCAGCTCTCCTCTCCAGCTTTAGGCTCTGGATTGCTGAGCTCTGGGCCGGAATCCCCCTGGTATCAGGGTCCTGAGCACAATCCCACACACACACTTGCAGGACCCTATTTGACTAAGTTAAAGAGTCTGACTGAGTCCAAAGTCAATTCCCTCACTAATAGAACTATTGTGAAGAACCGCTAGAAGCAATGTCCTGTCCTCCAAGTCTTCCCCTGGGAGCTGCTTTCAAGCTGCAGCTCTTTAGCTTGGCCATGCCTCTGTTCGGTCCAAATACCTCCTTGGTCCTGACCCTTACCCTGACCCTAATCCTGACAGACTGAATTACTTCCTGGCTTGACCCTGAACCAGCCGCACCACAATGGGCTTGCAGGGCTGTCACTAGACTAAGGCTGACCCTGATCATTGTCCCTGGACCTGATCCTGACCCTAGCTGTCTAAACTTCCTGACTTCTTGCCACAGACCCTTCCTGCCTTGCCATCACCTAGCTCCCCTTCCTTTGAAGAGCAGCTTGCTCTTGCTGCTCCCTGGCATCTGGAAGGTATAAACCCACGTTCCTTTTTACAGAAAACGGGCCTCAGTATCAGCCCCTAGCTTATTCTGGCTATTTTTTGGTCTTCATCTTGACATTGAGCTTTTGATCACTACTCTATGAAGCTGATGATCCAGCCAATTTTGAACCCACATAACAGCCCATCCAACAAACTCCTCCCTCCAGCCCATACTGCTTCATCTTCCAAAGAAGTACACTGTGGCAGATGGTGCCAGAGTCTTAAGAATTGTTCCCCACTCATGTACCTAGCAAGAGGATGCCAGGTGATAAGCTACAAAGGGTGACTTTGTACTCCTGGTACTGTGCCACAGTTGCTGACTTACATGGTTATCCATGGTTACTCCCTTCTGCACAGTGCTCCGGCTCAAATACTGTCCCCTAAGCATTTGTGCCCACACATCTGTGTCTAGTGACCCACAGCCTCTCTAACACATAGACACTATTTGTCTGCTTTCAATTGCTTTTCATCATGAGTCACTTTTAGTCTTTCTAATTTTGAGCTACACAGCCTGGTTTGAGCCTCAAACCTCTTACCATGAAGTGACACTGCTGCTCCCCCTGGATAAACATTCTTCCAGTCCCTCATTTCCATGATTTGTTAATTCCTTCTGCTACAAGAGTCTGAGTTTTCCCCCAGGCCATGTCAAGCTTCTTTTTCGTCCTCAAAACTTCACTGTTGGTTTGATGGTGATTTCTTTTAAAAAAACTTAAAAAAAATTATTTATTTCTTTTTTAATATGCTTCCAAAATGAGACACCTGCAGCACATTTATACCTTTCCAGCAGAGTGCTGAGAGTGTGGGCTGCATATAGCAGGCTACAGAATTACAACATATGAAAAGACCTATCATACTGGGTACCTGCTGGAGGCCTGAGCTGGGCAGAGAGACAGGCCATAACACCTATTGGAACTGCCTTTATTACTCTAAGCATCAAACCACTCATGGATTGTGTTTGAGAGATACCCAGTTGTTCCCACCCAGAACAGATCCCCGGGAAAACCTAGCCTGTATGCTGTACTACTGGTTAGGGAAATGGGACCCTGGAGTGAAACAACGAGTAATCCAAGCTGACGGGCTAGTGACCTGTTGACCCTTAGATAAAGAGCTCATTGTTGATGCTGCTAACACAGGGAAAAGAGTGATCCAAATCTTCTTAAGTATTTGCAGTAGATGGACGGTCTGTCAGGGAGCAAGACATCTTGATTGACATCTCTTTGTGAATGGAAAGACTGCATTGGCAAAGTGTCACTTGTGTTCCTGTCATAGGGCACTTAAGGCATATTTTACCAATTTGCCATTGCTGTATTTTGCTCAAATGCTCCATTAAGTGTTAAGTTAAAGAAATAACTAAATGCTGCTTTATTCTTTTGGGGTCCAATGGAATCAGAGTTTACTTTTGATGAGGGCTTACTGCAGACTGATATGGCTGAGTTTTTGAGCATGGGAAAAACAGAAAGAGGGAAAAAAGTGGAAGTTTCCCATACAGAATTTCTCATGTAAAAACTCCAGGTAGAACCCTCCATCCCACTTTCTTTCTGAAAACTTTGTGACAGATTTTAGTAACACAGAGATGGCTTTTGTTGAAGTAGGACCTCATCAACATAGCTGAAGAACCTGAGGAGGGACTCTTAAGTCAGCAATCAAGCTTACAACTGCTCTTTCAGGAGGAGACAGCATTGCTTTGGAGAATACCAGGCAAACCTCTCTGAAGGGCAAGTGGCAACCCTTTTCAAACTTTGGGTTCTGGCAGCACTGAACACCAAACCAACACTGAACACCAAACAGCAAGTGATGCATCTGTGGAAGGGGAAGAGAAAAAAAAAGACTGCTACAGCAGAAACACAGTGTCATATTGGGTACTTCAGACGATGACAGTCAGAATGTTGCTAGGAGTGAGAAACTGCTAAAAATCTTATATAATAGACATTTACAGCTAATATTATCACTGGATTTCCAAAATGTAGGCTGTGTTCATTTCAGGCAAGCGCATTCAGTTTCTAGCTTATTTTTTTCACTCAATGAATCATAAATAGTGACTCAGAGAGATGGGAAATACTTGATAGCTGTTTCTTTTCTTCACTTGGAATAAAGCATGGGCATGTTTCCATCCCATATGATATGCTGGATAAAGGAGATGTCTGTGACAAAGAAGGATGAACAATCTGCTAAAGAAGGCCAGATAATCTAAACTAAAGAGGAAGTGGCCGCAGATCTTCCTCAATACCCTAATGATTAAACAACTCAAAGAATGTAGCGCTACAAAAGATGGAAGAATTATCAGTCAAATACTCATTTTTAAAAGGGGTCTGAAGACTTCAGCATCTATAATGTGGCTACCCTCACATTACCATCATACAAAACAATGGAGTTTATTTGAAGGAAGGCACAGCAATATTTAATGAAAACTTTTAAAGAAAATGACATCTTTTAAAAGACCACAGTGAAAAAAAAATAGAAATTTCTCTGGTTTTTTTTTTTCCTCAAACCAAACCAAACCAAACCAAAACCCACAAACAAACGAAAAAGATGTTCACTGGTTGATAAAGGCCCTGTGTTGGCATCTCAGGGCACTGATTTCATGCCATGCTACATCTTGACTAAAACTTTACACCCTGAGAATGAGGCTGCCTCTTACGATGTGATGCTTTGCTACCTGTCTACATCTCTAGGAGACATCTCTTTGAATGGACCTTCACTTTCTGTCTGGCCTTGAGGAAAGTATAGTGAAGAATAAAACCACTTTTAACAGTAACATACACCTTAGTATTCTACACAGGAAAGGAGATATAAAATTTGGGAAGACCTATGCAGGTTATCACAGAAGTCTGCTACTCAGCTCAGCTCAGCAGTGTCTCTTTGCACTGACAACAGTCTGCTTGCACTTATGTGTATCTGAATCTGAATCTCTTAGCTGTATTTATCAAACAAGCCTTTTCTTTTTGTTTACAGAACTTGAATCTTGCCTCAGGATTATTTTACTGTATTGCTGGAGCACCTATTCGAGCAGCTAAACAACCCACCTTAGGTCTGATTCAGCTGCTCTTGCTGGACTACTTTTTGTGCTGGCCTGACTGCTGAACTCCTGGACAACTTTTGGTAGAACTAAGAAATCTTCAAACCACATTAATGGCAGGCAGTGGTTTAAGGTTGACAACAAACCTAGAAACGGCAGAAAGGCCAGATTCTTATGAATGATAAATTCGTGTAAATTATTTATTATTTAGGAAGAAGACTTCCAAAGTGGAGACCAGAAGTCAGCTGCAGGTTTTACAGGCCCTTAAGAGCCAGTGATGTTTTTGAAAGATGGGTGGTCATTCTGGAGTTATGGCTCTTTTTTGGAGGCCTAATGGAGGTAACGCGAGACTTCAGATGAGGGCTGCTCAGCAATGCACCTCCAAACTTACTTTAAAAACAGGGGCCAAATCCAGCATTTATCAAACATCTGGAGAGTCATTTGACTAAGACATAACCTTTAAGGCGTCTTAAGATCCAGTGTAGAGTGCAGGCAGGGCTGGGCTGATATGGCCCCTAGATCTATTCTTGGAATAACATAACTCCATATACTTTTTTCTTAAGAGCATGGAAAAATATGTGAGGAGAATTTGACGGTGTATTCACAAAGGCAACAGCAAATTCAGAAATTAAATTAGGTGATAAGCTTTCAGCTCAGAAAATCAAACATCTTCTGGGACGTACCATTAAAACCTGCTACAGCACCAATGCAGCGTCGTCTGATCAAATGAACTGCAGGCCATGAATATAGCAAAAAACTGGATCAGATAACCAGCCTGCTCAGGACTGCTTCCCTCTGTTACAAAAATATGTTTTATACCACTACTTCCCTGACATTGTCATGGCACAACACGTAAATAGATTGGACAAAGAAGAAATATTTTTTTCCCTTCCTGTCTTACACAAAACGCTTTGCTTTGTCAAAGACAGAAAACATCTCACATTATGTGCCATTCCCCATCTGATGCCCAACATCCTTATTCACAACAGCTAAAGAGCAGATGCATCTGCAGTGTATCTTCATTGAAAGGATTTCAGTTGGCTGTGTTGGCAAATACTGGGCTGACCAAACCTAGCTGTCAGCATGAGGTAATAATTGATGTGTAATTCCGAATATTCAAGCATATACACCTTAGCAGAAGCCATTAAGGTAAGGCATGCACATCAGCTACAGAAATACAGTTTAAATTATTAAATTAAAAACATTTATGAAATTCTGGATGCCTCTACCTTTCTTAAATACAGGAAAATCAAACTTAATGAGTTCTGACAGCTTTTACAAGTCTGACAGGAAGCAGACTAGAAATTTCTATCTTATATTAAACATTTAAGCATGATAGTGCTCTGCTGACTTCTCCAGGCCTATTCTGAGAAGAAGTTTTCTTCCATGTTAAATGTCAGTAAATTCCAGTATGAGCAGCTTGCTGCCACTTTGGGTTAACACCGAAGTGACTACAAGAAATAGTCTCAACTATATCATTATCTAGTTTTAACTATTTCATAACAGTCAATTAACCAGCCAGTATGGCATGTATTATACAGAGGTGCTGCTTGCTCAATATGGTGTGAACTTACACAACCCCCAGAAGAGCAGTGAGCAGGGATGTGCATAGCAGTACACACAAAACCAAGCATGACCTGAGATATCAAATAGTACAGACACATTTATGCTGAGATAAATTAGAATCCTCTGAATGCTGCTTATCGGTCCTCAGTCACCGTGAATGATAAAGGAAGATAAAGCACTATCATTCTTTGAATAACTACATTAAGAGAAGTTCTGGTATGTTGTGCTAAAATATCATTGTGCCAGGCTCTTTTCAACATAGTGTGTTATTAATGGTGGCCTCACAGCCAGGGACAGGTGAAAAACAAGTGACTTATCACAGGTTGCTCCAAAGAACTGCCCAGTTGCTTGTAGCAGCAGTGAACACCCTCTGCCCCCTGAGTTTCACAGTGGCTCCTATGAACACTGAGTTTCACAAGACAAAGCACAAACCCTTAGGTCATGGTACTTGGTACCAAAGGTACAAGAACTGGATATAGAAATGGGGTTTAAAAGACAACTTTTCTTTGCATTCACTAATCTGCTTATGTTGAGAGGCACCAGTTTTCTTTTTATCTATGATAAGACTGCTAACTAGATCTTGATTTCTTGTGAGCATTAACTCAATTTGATTTCATTATGCAAGTTCTTGGGGATAATGTAAGCAATTTCAAAATAAAACAAAACAAACAAAACCAAAAACAAACAAGAAAAGAGGAGCCTGAATATTTCAGATGGTTCCTTTATGTGCTATTCCAGTTTTACACTTGCGGTTGATTGATTTGTTCATAAATCTGGAGTGAATGGTAACTCAAAAGTGAGGACATATGTTCCATTTTCTCATACCGGTTATTTGCAGAGTCTATATGTTAAAAGAGAAAAGGAGACATATTATTTCATGTAATCACACCAACATTCATCTCTCATTATAGAAATATTTCAGTCATTAATTATCATGGAAAGATCACTTTTATGGTGCGGTTATTACAAAGAGTAATTGGAGCATGCTTCATGTCATGAATTTAGTACATTGTAAATGAGTAGTTGTATATATTAACATTAAAAGAACAATTACTACTTGGCAATAACAGAGGAGGTGCAGGACAAGTTCAGTGAATTGATGGAGAAGTGGGAAGAGTTGATATTTGAGGCAAAGGCCGCTTATCCCAGTCAGCCACTAATCCCTAGGAAGTACCCTGTGCTAAGATTGTTAATATAGTTATCATATTCTAAAAGACATGAGAATGGTTTCAACTTTTGGGTAAGTGGATCTTGCATTTTGAACATGTTGAAGAATAAATGCATGCTCTTACATAAAGACACTGTCAATTTTCCTTGGTTTTACATTTGTGTGCTATTGGATAGAGCTGGCTAAATACTGTCTGATGTTTAAGGCATCTGCATGCTAAGTTTAAAGACTTCCACCATTTTGGAAAGGCAAAATATATGTTTTCATAAAGGTTGTAAAGCATCTGAGTAAGAATCAATAACCGGTTTTGATCCAGAGATCATTTGTGATGCTCTGTAGATACATTCTGAGTTCATTGCTAAACATCTAGAGAATGGGGATCAGTAAATGCAGAAAGAGAAATTTAACAAATATCAGTCATTATTTAAATTAGAAAAGAAAGTTATGGAGGATTACAAAATCCCTAGAAAAGGAAATACAGAGTAAATAACCAGATAAAATGAAAGCAGAAAAATTCAGTTTCAATGAATATAGTTACCTATGTCAAAGCCCTGTTGAAGTCAATGGCAGTTTTTAGAACAGTATTGCATCACTAGAGCTTCATGGTAAATATTATAATCCCTGTT
This sequence comes from Strigops habroptila, assembly GCF_004027225.2. Lineage (NCBI taxonomy): Eukaryota > Metazoa > Chordata > Aves > Psittaciformes > Psittacidae > Strigops > Strigops habroptila. The sequence continues at coordinate 37,360,424 of NC_044277.2, forward strand.
GATCACTTTTTTTCTCAGAAAGGACCTATCAAATGCTAAAAAGCTCTATGGTAAGATAATGCAAAGGTTAAAGCTATGAGGAGGACTAGGTTCATTTTAAAATGAAAAGCTACAACCAAAAGAGGCAATGTGATGAGTACATAAAATAACAAAAGAGATAATGAAAGCCAGATCTTTGAACCTGGTTTGGCCTTTACATTACCACCACAAAGACAAGAAATATCCATACTGACAGGCAACAGACTTAAAATAATACAGATAAACCATTTTCTACCATTTACAATTAACCCATGATGTTGACTGCCACAGGATATCACCGAAGGAAGTAGCCTAGTAAATTGCTGAAAAGAGCAGCATCTGCAGCTCAGCCTGAGATGACCACATGATAAGAACTACAAACCCTCATGCTCTGAGGTATCAAGTCAGGGCCAGCTGGGTTTCGAGGAAAAGTTCTGCTTTTGTGGCCTGATAGAAAAGGAAACAGAGGCGCTACAGTCGAAGGGCAGATGTTACAACAGAAGAACTGCTGCTTTGTAACGGCTTCGCAGCTTTTGTCTGTGGTCTTACAAATCTGGAGGACAGGATTTGGTATTTACTGGGAAATGTTGTATTAAAATGTCAGCATGCATCTCACGCCTTCTTAGTGCTTGTGATTCATATTCCTATAGATCACTAGAAAGACAGGAGTATTTTTAGCATTTTATTTATCTCAGGCAGTTGAACAACTGAATGGCACTGCAGATTTTTCATTTAAATCAAGTTAGCTACATATCATAAGTTAAATTGAGTTTATATCTTTTAATCCCAAAGCAACAAGTATTTTAAAACAGATTGTAATTTAGTGGTCAAAAAGAAAATGAGGTCTTGGATATTCTCAGCTCTGAGTCAGAACTCCTGTCTTAATTTAGACAAGGTATTTAACTTCCATGCATCCCCACACCTGCAAAATGGATCTGCCTAATGAAGATGATGCTAAATCATAAAGTCCATTCTGTGTTCCAGACACGAAAAACTATTATGTAAATTCAAGGTGTTACTACTGAGCTCTGTTCTGAAGCTCCTACAAGTGAGTCAGACTTCTCTAGCTGTCGCCTCACATCAAATAAATGTAATTATATAGTGGCATCATAGCTAGGGACATTTCTGTGAGAGAAATTCTCCTAAAGAGTTGCACCTGGTATCCCAGATACAGCTTGTCATATTTACCCATGTTTATAGCATGGTGAACTGTTCCTTGAAGTTCTCCACTTGTTTGTTTGGGGTTCTTTATGTGTCTTTCTCTCTTAATCTCTCTCTCAGGTCATCTGCTGTCCTCAACGATCACTGGGCCAGTCACAAAGTGCTATTTTCATGTTGATGAAGCAGCACCACAGATGCTAGCTGAGCTCAGCCCAGGAGCTGTGTTCCTATACTGTCTTCCGTTTCCCATCAACAGCCAAGGTAGTTCCTTAATAGCAAGGACTATTGTGTCAGTGCTGATTATTTTAGCAGTGTGCATCACACAAAGGTGTTCTGCAACATGTCTGCTCTTAATTAAAAAAAGCAAATTGAAATCATAATTCTCTGTGTTACTAGGAAGATTTGATTACGCCTTGCTGCCATGCCTTTTGAATCCAAACTGGTTCTTCTTCTCCTTAGAGAGAAATCTTTGACTGCCTCCTCACAGGTCTTGGTTGATGCTGGAGGGTGCATTTGGGCAACCAGATGGAGACTCACGAGGCTTGGGATTACAGCTGGGAGCCAATTTACTTCTATCTGCCCAGGCTTGCTCCAGGGCAAAGGACAGGATGAAGGTTGCATGCAAGAGATAATCAGAATAAATGTTCCCAGCAACAGTACCAACAGGAACAGATTGTGTAGAAAGTACAAACATAGGAACACTTCAGGCAATGTGCTTCAGGCAATGTGCATGGTGACTTTATGCCTGCAACTGCAGATCACTGTTATTCTGTATGAGCATTACCACCTCCTTCTGTCCTAGATCAGGTCTAAGAGAAAGATATTTTCCATAATAAATGAAAGAAATAACAAAAATGCACTGAAAACCACCCCGACACAAGAACTGCTTCCTGCCTGTGGTAAATGTTACAATCCAAGGAGTAACAAGGACTAGTGTTTTGTTATTTCTAGGTTTGTCATTTCATGTCTATAAAGATAAACCAAACAATCCTTTTGAGCATCAGTGAAGTTACTTGGAATTGTAGGTGCCTTACTTCAATTTGTGAAAGAAATGCCAGATGTAAGCACCAGATCCAAAATTTTGGTTCCAGTATCTCATGCAAGCTCCAGGATTGATGGCCCCAGAGTTGTATATTTTCCTTCTAGCACAACAGAATCATAACATAGGAACACCAGCATGATCTCCTTGTTCAACATTATCCAACCTCAGCCTGATCAGTGCTGCTACTGATTCTTGTAAATCATTTGCTCAGATGCTGAAAGAGCAGAAAATGGATTTGACTAGATGAAGTGGACAGCAGAATAGATTCCCCCATCTATTTCATACAGCTGATAAATAATAATGCCCTTCAGCCTCTTCCTAGCTGGCCCAAGTTCAGATGACCAGCACAGTAATGAAAGTCTCCATATCCTATTAGGCTAGTTCTCAGGCCACCCATAGCTCTTTGAAGAAATGTCTTCTCTGAGCTGAGATGGGTGCCTTCCTCTGTAATGAAAACAGAGTGAGAAGTAAGAATGCATGAGGAAGACCTACTTCTGTTTCATCCCTATGCTAGGAGAATGATGCTTGGAAGGGGGAAGGGAAGTTTTGCTAAGTATCTGGTACCTTTGTTCCATGTAACAAAGGAAAGACAAATGGTAACACATTCATAATTCTAGCACCAGTTTTGACATAATTGGACAAAATGGTGCCTGAGGATTCCTGTGTATCAAGCAGATGGGCCATCCATTATTTTCCTTCGGGTCAGGGGTCGCCTTAAAACGAGAGTCAGCAATCATTTTGCAGGGTATAACAAAACCATTTTTTTCCCTGCATCTTAATCCCAGAAAGCACTACTGTCCTCTACTTTTGTCCACATACATTATCATTTTTGTCTATTATCTATATCCCCAGAGACCTAATAGTCTTTTCTTCATTGCGGCTTGATCTGGAGCAGCTGTAAGCTTTGCTGCAGGCAGTGTCTGACAACTGCTTGCCTCTTGGTCAGTGTCAGTTCCCCGGGGGAGGGCAGGCATTCACTTCATTATTAGAAACGTGGAAAAAAAATCCCATGTTCATTTAGATCCAGAATAAATACGTAATATTTGGAACAAAGGACCCATGTTCCAGTCCAGCTGGCAGTGCTTCTACCATTGCCATTCTTCAAGGCCAGCTCCTGCTTAACTCATGCATTAAGGTCATTTATTTAAAAATAATGGAATGTGCTGCAAAAGCTCTTTTTTTCTTCTGTCAGTCTAAATTTCACCTTCCAGCATCTCTCATTGATCCTCAAGCACTAAGAGCTTGTGTGAAACAGCACTTTTGTAAAAATAAAGATTGTTCAATTACAGTACTTAGGAGAAGAGAGCAATAGCAAAGCAGCAGCCCAGTGTTTTTTCAAAAAGCAGGCCTGAGTCTTATTTTGTCATATAACATTGTGCTCTTATGCAGGTGTAAGGTGAGAGTGAATTTTGTCTATAAATTACCTCCCCCATTACTGGGATAAAAATGGATGTCAATAAAAGGCTTTATTGTTAGCTTACTACAGGACATCTTAGTACTTTACATGATTACCCAAGGTAAGAAGGTGCCCTTCAAACCTGTTCATGTGCTTTTGCTGCAGTTGTCCAGCACGCCTGTTTATGTTCCCTTCTATTTGAGACATGCGAAAAATAGGCTCTGAACCAGATGGCTACTCTTTGTTTCAAGAAGGAGGTAACCCTGAAAAGGTGCAGCATTGTACAGGTTTAGGATGAAATCTTGGCCGTGTTGATGTTAACAGACATGACCACTTACCTCAACAGAAAAGAATCTCACTGGTAATACACACCTACTATTTAAGTCAGACTCTCCTGTTAGTGGACTTCAAGGTGACTGTGCATGTGGATGCTTCTTCCTTCAAAGACCATGCAGAATGGCTAATCAAGATTAAAGCAAAATGCACTTCAAGGGTAAAATCAAACATCCTTATCATTATTGTTACCCTTATCATAAGTTGAAATGCAACCATACGTGTGACTTTTTTTTTAGCTGGTTAATGACTTTTGAATTAAGTTTCTTCAGCATTTTACTGAGACCTTGTGAAACAAACTAATCATGTTGTAGGAAAGTAGGAAGTTTTGCTCACGCTACTGTTTTTTATATAATTATTTTAGTAACAGAAGCAGTAATTTGGGAAAAAAATCAAATTAAAATATTCACTGTTATCTTCTTTAAGATTTGTATTAGTGCAAGCATCATAGACATTTTGTATAAAAATACCTTTCCTCTACATTCAGACATGCAAGACAACATTATCTTAAATAGGACAAATACCAAACATTTAGTAAAAAGGTTGTAAAAGAGAGAACTTTACTATCAATGTGCTAAATATTCTCCATCATGTAGGTATCCTCTCTTTTCTAACCATTTTATTATAAGCTGAGAAGAGGATGGGAGCGTGGACAGGACAAGAAAGCATCTTGAATATCCTTCTGTGGACCCTCCAGCATCCTTCCTGTTCCTAGCTACCTTCAACACCACATGTTAGCCTTGAAAAGAAATTCTTACTGAGAGCAGTAGAAATTCTTCCTAGAGTTTGGAGTAAAGGAATAAAGCATTTTTTTAGTGCCCTGAAGAGAGAAAAAGGAAAATATTTTGTTTTCTATTATACCATGAGTCATAACTGTCATAAAGTTAGTAAAGGCTATCCAATCTTTTTATTATTTGGATAACATTGACTAGTTCTAATGATAAGAATCAAAACGTTAGTAGTAGTTTACTGGGGTTTCCTTTAGAAAATAGTTACTAATTGAGAACTTTCTCAGAACTGCAATTACAATGGCCAAAAATGAAACCTATTTTGGAAGTTATCTCATATTTCCTTTTGTCAGCTTTTGTGGGCTTGGGCTAACTCCAAGTGAGAAACAAGAAGAGTATTTCTCCCAGACGACATAATTTTGTATTGACAATAAACACAGCTATTATCAAGTCATAATCAAATTTTCTACGTAAAAATTTCAGACATACACCACTCAGATATTTCTGAGGAAAGAAATGCCTACCACCCTTCAGAGAAATATGACCCTTAAATATGCACCACACATTTACAGAGGTGATCAAGAAGCTGAAATACAACTTTGAAGTACGACTTCTAGAAGTTTCCCAAAAAATTATGCCTCCATCTTATTTCTGACTTATTTCTGACTTCTGAAGTCATGCAGTCCCTGTTACTTAAATCAACTTTGTAACCTTACTTTGCGGCTTTCAAAAATGTTTTTTTTTCTTCTGCTCAGGGTCTTTTAACTTCTTTTGTTTATTTATGATGACATATCCCGAAGATTCCCTTGAATCTAGTATAGCCAGTCAGTTCAAATGTCCTGCAACAGCAGATGCGTCACTTCTTTGAAGTTCTTCCTCCTCAAAGGCAAGTTCCAAACCCCTTTGAAAATGTTTTGCAGGCAGATACTTCAAGCTGTAAGGTGAGGAAAATATCTGAGAGGGACTGAGATGAGGCTTGCCATCTCTTCGTCATTTACAGCTGTTTTCCTTCAATGCACATACTTCACTCTAATTACTGTTAATAGGAGCTGGTTGTGCAGTCTCAGGAAGTCTGAATTAGTTGCTGTTCATTCAGCAGAGCTGAAGATGTTTGTGACTAAATAAAACTCTGCCATTCTGTATGCCTAGCACATAGCACTAATTGGACCACCACCTTGACAATATTGAAAGCACATGGAGAGGGGGTAAATTTGTCTTTCCTTTGCACGGCCCACAGGAAGGTCAAGAAGAATTGCAGCTGCTTCACTCTGGGAAATATGAGTGGCTTCCTTCCCTCTTCTTGCTTCTGTCCTTCTTTTCCCTTTCACCCTCCACTCTCAACAGCAAGACATGGAAAAAAACCCAAACCCAACAAAAAAACAGGAAAGCAAAGTTGGACAGGAAATCTTTCAATGGCCTTAATTTCTATGCATTATGCCCCTGGTGAAAATAAAGCTCATGCTGAAGAAATGCAACACTGAAGATAGATGGTCTTATACACGGGTACTCATTTCTGCCAACTTGGTTTCAGAGTTCAGGCACATACACAACTGAGTTACAGTGGAGTGTGTATTGGCAGAACTATAGTGGCTGCTAAGGTGAGTTACTACACCAACAGGCTGGAAATTGGTACACCATTGTAAGTCAATCATGTGTCTAGGTCCTAATTTGAAGGAGTGTTTAAATTTTGTTTGGATATTTGTTTGAATCTCACCTTAGCATTTTTTTTTTTTTTTTTTTTAATCTTGTCTTGTATATTAGCTTAGGTTATGTCTACAAAACCTCATGATAAACTGAACAAAGAACACTTTTACAAACTTTAGCTCTGGTTTACCTGAACTTATGTACAGGCTGGCCTGAAATTAAATCAAACAGTTTGCTGAAAGAGATAAGATCTGAGACAATATGTCTATGTTTCCCTTGGAAACATGGGATCACTCTATAATGTGCAACTATGGATAACACCATATCATTTCCCTTTTCCAGCCTAATAGGATATCACCAATATTATCTTGGAGTTCTCCAGAATAATACATATATATAACGCATTTTTGTGAATTTTTTTAGATATTTTATTATTCTTGCATTATTCCCTATCTTTTCTTTCAGCCTCCTTTTCTCTTGATTTGTATGGCAGAAAATAAGTTTTTCTGTCAGCAGTCCTATTTCTCTTTGATAGAAGGTTACATATTGTTAATGTCTTGGCTGAGTTCTTAATGAAAAAGTACAAAAACTTTTGCTAAGAAACCAGAAGAAACCAGACATTCAAGGCCAGGTTGAATGTGGTTCTGGGCAACCTGATCTAGTTGAAGATGTCCCTGCTCATTGCAGGGGGGTTGGACTAAATGACCTCTGAAGGTCCCTTCCAACCCAACCTATTCTATGGTTCTATGATTATTAACATTATTAACATGGTTATTATATGGTTCTATGATTATTAACAAGGTAATAAAATTATGACTGGCTCCTCTGTAAACTTCTAACTTTCCTTAACATGAAATATACTGATAATCTACATCCCTATTCCCAAAACATCCTTCACTGGAAATAAGTAGCCAGCTTCATATGAATAATAAAGCATCCTGAGCATTTCAGAGCATGTAGTCGTTGTGTTTAACTGGCTCATTTCTTCACTGTTCATAGTATTCACACCATATACTCACTGGCCTAAATATGTAACAACCTCAAAACACAATCAACCTTCCTTCAGTTAGACTTTCTTCAGCTCCATGCAAAGCCTCCTGAAAAGCCATTGTCTCACCACCTGCTCTGAGGAAGGTTACACCTCTCACCAAGCCCCTACCAGGCACAAGATGCTGGCAGAGCTGGCTGCTTCAGGGTTTCCTTGATCCTGACTGGAAGCACCCTTTATATTGGCTGGGGATATACAGGTTTGTCTGCACTAGGAAATGAAAACGAGCCAGGGCACAGGCTTAAGCTATGTCCATGATACCCTGTACTGTTTAATTCCCTGCCACATGTGCTCTGTGCTCTCAGGCTCTGGCCCATGAGAACTGCAGTCTCCATATGATGCTGAAATGCTTTGCAAGGTGACACAGACCATAGGATACTCCATATTCATATACAGATGGAGATTCCCTGCAGTTTCCTTGGTTTAGCTAGGGGTAGAAGGAGGGCAAGCTACATAGATGGGACCTGTGCATCTAGTCTCAGGGTCAGAAAAAGGCTTTTGAACCTGTTCAGTTTAATATGGACCTTGTCTGGGTACAGGAATGTGAAATGCATTGAACATGTCACTCTCTAGCCAGCTCATGAGGAGGTCTGAAGAGTAATTTAGTCTTCTTTCCACCTACCATCTAGCAGCCCAGTCATCTGCAGTTTACAGTCCTGTAACATACCCAGCAATTCCACAACCATCTGGGCTTCTCTGCTGGGTCTACCAGCTCAGTGGGACACAGGCTGTGGCCAGCTCTAAGCAGTCTTCATTTGCTTCAGAAAGATTTGAACCACGTTTTGCTGGGGGCAACATTACCATAGGGAGTTGTTTTAATATTTTATCCAAAATAAAACCAACCAAAGCATCGCTTTGAAATGTAGAAATTTTCACAAGAAAGTCTAAATCACAGCAACTGCTCAGTTTATTAGAAAGCCTTTTTTTCCTCCCAAATACCATTATATTGGATTTTTCAGTTGTATATATACTACCATTGAATTCAAATGTTCAAATAAAAATCCATATTTTCATTTCATTCTCACAAAATGAAAATATGGATCTCTGTGCTGCACAATGAACAGATACAAGAATACAATCACTGATGTGGTCACATTTAGGCTACTGATAGAAGAGGAAATAGCAAGCACATAAAGTGCTTTATTATAATCTTGTAACTGGGTCTTTTCACCTAAATCTACTTGGAATCTTATCGTTCTTATTTTGTTTCCCTTCAGAGTGATTAAAGTGCATAATTTAGGCTATAGTATCCGGAAAAGAAACAAATACACAATGTACCTATAACTCTCCCTGGAGTTGGCACCTGCTACAAGAAACACTGTGGAGAAAAGGGCAAAAGTAGGTGGTGAAATGTCATTATTCTGTAATCATTTTTGCAGTTCTTGAGCAAATTCTTGAGGTAGCCAGTGACCTTTTGGAAAAATACCGTATATCAGAAAAGGCATTACATACTGCATTACATTACTATTCATTACCCTTAACGAAATGAAACACGTCCAACGCCCAGATGACCATGGACATCAGGGATCCAGCGATACCTCTGAAACTGACCAAAGCACATATTCCCTTTTCCTATGCCCTGGTTTGCACTTGAAGAAGTGCCCAGCACATGGTCTGGAAGGAACCAGAGGTGCGAACTCCACCCTGGTCTGTGATGTGGTCACTTTGAAGAGGCCAGAATCACCACACATTCCCACCACTCCATCCATCTAGATGCAACCTTTCCATTCATCTAGAAAGTCAGGATCCCCGTGACTGTACAGTTTTAGTTCCAGTGTATGTTATGGTGGCATATAAATTAAGGTCATTTATGTTAGAAAGGACTTGCAAATATTGAGTAATACTTGAAAGAAGTAGTTTCTAAAGACAAGCTGAAGAGAGATGTGATCAGCAGATAGGTCTTACCTGTCTCCTGAGTTCATGCTCTGGCTTCCATCACAAAGATAAGAAATTTCTGCCTATTCTACTGCCACCAGCTGCCAATCCCCTGAGCTGCTGCAAGCTAACCCACCTGCTCCATGTTCCTTCTCACCAGCTAGATGTAAAAAACACCGCTGGGAAAACAATGCTTTCATGCTGCAGAAACCGGCAAACCAGAAGTAAAGGGAGGCACAGCTGCCGCCTTGAGAAGCCCCAACCTGAACTCAAGGCTGAGCACTTGTCTTACCCACAGGCTGCAGAGCAAAGCAGAAGCAACAAAAGTGAATTGCTCAAGGGAGAGCAAAAGTTTGAACATGAAGCAAATGAAGCATGAAAAATGAAGCAGTGAACCAAACAATTATTCACCACTACAAGAAAATCCATTAAAGAAAAACAAAGCCATTTACAATAGCGCAGCTGAGGGAGGTAGAGATGAAAGCATGGAAAACAATCCCTCCTGAAAGCTATCTTGAAATTCTCGGACTGAGGAAGAAAAGTAGAAGGGGAATGGAGGGGGTAAAAAGGGATGGAGGAAAGAAAAATATAAAAATGCAAATTTGCAAGCTTTATTAGTGGCCTCATTCCAAAAACATGTAAGGAAAAAACTAAAGAAGAGCTATTGCCTTTCTGGGCATGGTGCCACTTCATCATGTGTGAGGACAGAATCTCAGATGACTGAGATGGGAGACCAAAAGATCATGGAAATGGTAAAGTGAATGATGAAAAAAGGGTTGGTTTTTTTCCCCTTTAATAATATTCAAGATACTGTACATTCATCATTAGTGTGTAGTTCTGTGACTGGGTTCACTAAAAATAAAAATAATTGAGGTGTGTTTGCTGTGGTACTCTGTTACTAAGTAAAATTTTGAAAATGCTAATTCTGCCAAGTGGCTTACCCTGCAAATAACCTGCTGTCTACTGCATAGCAGCAGCACCAATGAAGATATCTATGGGCATATCCAATTGTCCAGAACTGTCTCCTGTTAAGTCCCATTATTAACAGATCAAGCCTTTTAGACTTCCCCTCCCCCCATGATACTCACATACATTGTGGTGGTGTTTGGGGCAATGCAGTCATGATTTTATGTACCATCAACCAGGGTACAAAACCCAGGGAAGTGTACACAATGACATCAAGATCATGTATGTAACACATTCTGGGATGTCATATTGTATAGAAAAAAAAGGGGGAAGGAAGCAAACTGTCTATGATCCTTGGATATATAGTATTGTCATTCTAGAACACAAAATCCATCCAGTATCTATTATGTATAAGCATGAGATTCCAAATGTCAGGAGGTCTATACTTTACGCCTATTATGTTTATTGAATCTTTCTTATTTCCAAATATATTTATTCATAACTTGAAACTTTGTTGTCTGACTAGGAGAGAGAATATTTTCTGTATGGCCTAAATGGCATCTAAATCACAATCATGTGGATCCAGGAGCTGGGGCTTTTCCTATAACCCCAGGTTTCAGGACACTTGCAAAAAAGGGTGAGAGTCAACGAAATACAGGCTACTGCATAGGGAACCTGGAGAGAACAGTGCTGGAGGGGTAACAGCAGAGATTACCACTGCTTGCTGCATGCTATATCTAATAAGTGAAAGGGCAAGCTTTATATAGAATACATGAGATTTAGAGGTGAAGAGTACGATTTGGGTTCATTTTCCTGAAGAAAGATTCCATTTTCTAAAGTTTGGGAAAGACATGTTTGCAGAAACAGCACCAGGCTAGGCTGTTTGCAAGGGTTAAATACTATCAGTTGCTATGAATGCTAGCCTAAGATTAACAGATGTGAAAAAAAATCTGTATTTGGAGACAGATACCAGTTTAAAAATAATTTAAAATTTTATTTGAACACAGGACTTCACCTTCTCCCTACATAACTTATCTAAAACATATTCAAATCCAACTAAGGAAACAGAACAAAGAGATCTGAAACACATGAAGCACTAGGAAATTTTAACATCTTTTTTAAAATAGAGATTTTAACTTCTGCCCTTGCTACTTCACTTTTACTCAAACTCATTCTCCTTTTTTCCTTCATTTTAGATGTCCTGTGTGGTGCTTCATGGATGTTTCTTCTGCAAGCCTTATCAGCCTCTTTCTCTGATACACTACCAGTATTCATCTTTACATGTTAGGAAACATGGTCAGTGCTGCTGGCCACTGGCTAATTCTGTAGCATATGTATGAAGGATGGGGTTTTTTAGAATTCATTGTCACATTTGGCCCCAGATTCCTGACACAGTTTACTGAAGCATTCCTGGAGCAGAAAAGAGCACAAAAACTGCCATGGTGGATGAGACACATGGTCCATCTAGCACAGCATCCTGTTTCCAACAGAGAAAAGCCTGTCTGCTTCCAAGGAAATGTCTGTGCAGACTATGTCTTCAGAGGAATCTGCAGGGCGCCTTTGACTAGCTGAGTATGTCCTCATCCTCATCTTGAAGCACAAGGTTTTCTTAAACTCTGATGGAAGAGACTTTGGTCCCTCATTCTTTCTGTGATGTTAAATTAAATATTTCTTAAAATCATAAAGATATGAAAAAGCTGAGCAAAAAAGATCAAAGTTGGTTCTGAAGGCCATCGAGCATGTGTCACCTGTCAACATACCCTACAGGTGTCCCCAATGGGCTCTCTGATCCTCCAGCAGTCCTGTGAAGAGTAAGTCTGCTTTGTCTTCTCTCTAATTGCAGTAGAAGTAGGAAAAAAAGAGTAGACTACCAGTGTTAGGAACACAGGGCTTAGAGCTGCTACTAATGAAATTGCTTTTCTCTTAGACTGTAGAATGTGAAAAATGAAGAAGGAGAAAATTTATGAAGTTTGGAAATAGCATGTGCTGCCAGACAGGTTTCAGCCTGTTCAGCCCAGAGTGAGCAAAGCTGCTGGCTTCAAGCTGCTGCTCATGCTCTCTTAGCTCCATGTGTTTCAGTTGGACTCTGTCTTAAAACTCTGCCTATTAGAGTACCTATATCCTGCTTTTTTACTAATTCTTTTCATTGCTGTTTATTTTGTAGGGGAAAAGGAGTATATTCACCTTGCTTTGTTTCCAAAACTACTGGAGGATACAGGTCATGAAGGATGGTAAAAAAAAATGCACTACACACTGCATGCTCTTCTTTTCTTTTCCAAAAACGGTGCTGACACTCTAATAACTATATCTGGCTTTTATATATTAAGATTTAGTTATGTCTTACAGCTAATAGTAATTTCTAGAATTTAGCTCGCCAGGTGAACACAAATAATTACATATAGTCAAGGTTTCAATCACTCTCACATTTGTGCACAGGGCTTCTCTCTTTATTTTATCTGTAGAGGCTCCTACCTGGAGACACTTCCCAACACCACCAATAAATCTATGTATTTACACTGGATAGGTTTGCCCCACACATTTAGATGAAAAAATTCATTTATGTGTATGATATTGATCACACAATATTGTTTGGTTTTCCAACTGTATTAAGAAGACACTAGTCAAACTACTTGCTTTAAGGTAAAAATCAATTCACTTGGCTAAAGTCCATCATATCTACTTTACTATTGATTTCTTTTAAGATGTAGCCCCTTGGACTATTTAGGAACTGGGTTCAATATTTATTTCAATAGTATTTCATCAGTTGATTTTTATTGAACTGGCAGAATGATGTTACATTTTCTCATATGTCCTGAGATACAGTACATTAGCTTTAGAAACTAAGGTGATATTCCTAAAAGGAGTTGCATATTATGTACCACAAAAAAAAAAAAGGAACCCATGAGACTAATCATTTGTATGCAGCCCATTGAAGTATTGATAGTTTTGAATGTGGCATTTGTTTTTAGAAATTCTGATATACGAATTACAAGGTTGTACAAAACCCCCTGAGCTAAATGTCTGGTCCCACAAAACCAACATCTGCTAGAACAGAAGCTCCAGAACCTACAGGAAAAAGAACCCAAATTGGATCAGTTCAAGGCTGATACAACAAAGCTTGCTCTGCCCTTCTCTGACAGGGCCAGGTAAGAGGCACTTCTCATTGGGAAACCAAGTAAGTGAACGCATTGTTCAGACACAGCACTGACCTAGCTAGCTCAGAATGCTGCTGAGGGGTCTGCCTGTACTTGGCTGCACAGGTGCATCCTCATGTGTGACTAGAGAGCATCACAATCAGCTTGGCTTTTGGCTAAACCTTTGTTTGATCAAGGATGCTAGGGGAACTGTATATCCTTATTACCACCTCTTAAATCCAGAGCTGGGCACAAATACCCATGCTGATGCCTGCTGTGTTGCATCAGCATCTCCAGCAAACGAAGTGTGAAGGAGGAGGCTGTGGGAAGGACAGTTCTTTTGTAGATCAGCAAAAGACAAGTGTCGTTGAGCTTGGGTGGGCTGCAGAGCTGTGCTAGGGATTGATGCAGCATGAATGTAGCGTGCTTGGGCATTTCCTTTTCTTACCCATATAATCTTGCTCTATTTCTTTCCTGTTTCTTGAAAATAAATGGTCGCCTTAGATGCAAAACCCTCATATTCAGGCCAACACAGACACAGAGGATTTCAGCTGAAGAGTCCAGAAAGTCAGAACACGCAGTTCTCCCATGCTCTGCTCATCTTGGCAACGCATCATCCAACTCATCCTTTTCTCATTGAAAAAGGAGATTCAAATCCAATACATACTTCCACAAAGTGCTATGTGTTGAGAAGGAAACAGCCTCCTTGTCCCCTCCTCCCAAGCCAGGGGCCTCTTTCGTTTCAGTCCAGCAGATGATGCCTGCAGAGCTCTCCCATGGAGCGCTGCTGTAGCAGAGAAAAGCTTTTTCCCTTTACACAGCTGCTTCCTTACCCTGTTCTGTTAAATGACCACAAAGGTAAGGGGAAAGACACATTTAACTCTTCCATGTACTCTCTAGTGGCATTCAGAGCTTGTTAGTGTGTTAATGCTTAAGAGTTGCTATATTTTCTTAAATTGCCTTAAATATTTAAAAAGCCTTGAAAGGGATTTTCCTGTGTTTTTTAGATAGGTGCTCTCTTCCACAGACAGCAAGAAAGGTCCCCTTCTGTGTTCCCAGCAACAGTTTTTATATGACTTCCCTTTCAATACAGTATGTGTACAAAGTCTCAGCACCTAAAATCCAATCCTGCTATCAAATGCATTATTTCACATATTCAAAAGGGTTGAAAGAGACCCAGGATTTTCTTCATAGTTGAGAGAAAACATATTTTTAACGGTTATCATATATTAGAGTAAAATCAATTAACCCAAGGTCTAAAAAAAAAACACCCCAAACCCAAAAAAACCCAAACAAACAAACAAAAAATTAAAGTGTGTTCACAGTGAGGGACTAAGTAGTCCCCAGAAACCTTGTTCAAGATAACTTGTCACTGGAGAGCAAATCAGAAGTATTAAAAGCAGGAGCTAAAAAAGGTCAGCTCATTCTTTAACAGAATAAAAATCAATGTCTTCAATTATAAAAAAAAAAAACACAAACAAAGATGAGTTAATGGCACTAGCTGTAGCATAAAAATTGATATAAAAGTCTTAACATCAGGAAATAAATACCTATGAACACATACAAACACAACCATCTCAAGAAGCTTCTGAATTTATGGAAGTTGATAGAACACAAGGATTGATTTCCTGGAGCCATAGGTGAGTATGTAAAGGAGAATTTCCTTCTGTCATCTTGAGAAAGGCTGGGGAAAGAACACAGGCTGTTCTCTCTTCAGTAAACTAAGCACGTGCAGGTTTGGCTCATTTCAGGTGATTTTAGTCTGTGCTGTAGCTGATGCTATTTGTTGTGCCTGAAGAGGTATTTAACATTGTATAAACAACAGCCTGATTAAAAAACTTGAGATCATCCCCATATTAGACAAAGACCCCCGAGGTCAGAGGTAAGCCAGCCAGTCCATCCTTTTGGCAATGAGTGCCACGGTCAGTCACCATGTGGCATGAAAGTCACTCACACTTGACTTTCTAAGAGCACCGCAGAGCTGAAAGTTATCTGCGCTTGGGTTTGTCATTTGAAACAAAGCCAAAACTGAGGCAGCAGAATTTAATCTTTCAAACACGACCTTAATCCACTCCTGTAGTTCAAAGGGTTTAAAATTAAAGTTCTCCATTTAGATCACCTTTACTACAAAGTAATTTTCATTCTTCTCTGGAGTCCAATGCCCTTAATGATTCAGTCTAGCTAACCATCCCACAAAAAACACAGTCACACCTTTAATTCCTGCTGCTACTTTTCTTAGCAAAAACCTGCTACCAATAAATCCAATAGGTTTTAAAGAACCTGGATTTCTAGATATATTTCAGTATCTAGCTAGCAGTCATTCCAGTGCCATCCTGGTACTTCAATTATCTTTTAGGAGCTGTAGTATTGCTTCATCTAAGTCTGGTGGTGTTTTCAGTGCAAAGATGAAATTATTACCTATAGTAACCTGTAGCACAGCAAACCTCCAGACCTCATGATTCACAAATCTATTCTAACTAGTTTTCTAATTTTTACCCTAAATATCCTGAAAGCTTCTCATTTTACCCTGGATGTGCCTAAATAAATCTAAACAAGACATCCATTGATATTCTTTGCTTGCAGACTCCTCAGAGCTACCAGAGCACCACACCTAGGGTCTTTAAACTGAGCTGAAAAGCAGAGCTGGCAAGTAAAATTCTCAAACCTACTATTCATCAGAATTAACTAGTTCACCAAAATCAACCTGCATTATTTTAACCAACCTCTGACAGGCTTTGAAGAGCAGGCAGGCCAGAAAGAGGGCACTTGACAGGTTTTTTTTCCTGAAATCTAGCTACACACAGCAGCCCGAGCTCAGAGTCTAAATTTTGGGTGCCTGTAATACTGGGGACCTGGATGCCTTCAGCAAGGATGCCTTGGTGTCTGGGTCTCTGCATCCGCAGCCATCTGCTATCCTAATCCTGAACCTGGGGGGCCTGGAGCTCTGACAGCTCTCTAATGAACCCCTCCTGTCTCCCGCTGGGTTGACAGGAGAAGGATGAGGTAGGCGAGGATGCCTTTTGTCCGCCCATGAATCTGCTGGTGGGACACTGAAATGGCAGGTGTCACACGGGCATGCAGTCAGGAGTTTCTGGGGTGCCTGGCTCTCTTCCAGTCATACAGATGAAGTGCTTGAGATCCCAGGGAACACTTTTTATTTTGGGAACCACAGTTTCTTGTCTTTCCAAAAAGAAATACTTTGGGATTGCTAGTCTGAAAACAGTTCTGAATTTTCAGTTTTCATTCTACTTCCAGGCAATAAAACTGCCTTCCAGTCACCTTCACTGGTGACTTTTTTGAAGTTCATCCTTCAGGTCTGCTTAATATCATAATGCCACTAGTGCTAATGAGCTCTCCAGCAAGCTTTGCATTGTTGCTCCCTTACCTACTTACTTTGGGGAGAATAAAGGACTGAAGATGCTGTGGCCATTAACTCAGAGCCCTGCATTCACTTACATTTTTTACTTTAACTGTCTCTATTCACTGTAAATTCCCTTCACGCTCCATGGTGTCAAGAACACATTATCAGTTTTTCACTGATCTGTTTCTCAGGTGCCTATCGCTGCATGTGTTGTAAAATCAGCATCTGTGTATACATGTGGCCAGGCTCAGCAGCTGCTTTTACAGGATAAGCTGTGATATATATTCTGTATCTGAAATCCGATTAAGCCCCAAATACATCAAACATTCAATTTTAAAGAAAGGCTATGATGCCATTTGCAGCAAACATATTTCTTTATTAACAGTTTCACAGCATGCTCCCCAGCTCCAAATTTTCTGGATCTGGGATTACAATTCATTAGTTCACTCTAAGAGAAACACTCATTCACTTTGTATTATGCCTGCTATATATAATACTATGCTGCTACAGAACATTGCTACTGCCTGCAGCTCTCCAGCTGTCAGGGAACAGGAGCCATCCTGGAAGGACAGTCTGCCCTGGACCGGCCACCCTGGAGTCTTGCATTAGTGTCAGACTTTGTGCAAGACTCTTCCTAACTTTCAGGTCTCCAGTCAGATCTGAAGATGAACAGTCAAACGGTAATGTTTGTCCTCTGGCAAAGATCCTGTGGAAGTCAGAGGACTGCCCCTTCACAAAAGCACCATCAATATTCATTGTCTCTGCTGGTGTTAGAGAGAATAGCTCTAAAGAAGAATTAGCCCCCCCAAACTCCTAACCTAAGCAGAAAGCAAAAGGCAAGCTATCCATAAAATCAGCAGATGGTAAGAAGGAGATAATGAGTGGTGTCACAAGCAGCTCAGCAGTCACCACAGCATTATTGAGTGTTTGTTGTGGAGCACACGGAGTGATGTTGAACCCCCCCCTCCCCCAAAAGGAGCTGTCAGCTCCCTGTAGGTTAGACTCCGTGGTTCCTACAGCTAAACCCTTACTACAACCCCTACAAGATAGGGCTTGCAATATTTTCTTCTCTCCCTCTTGACCTCTCTGGCTACTTATAGATCAGCGACTGCTGTTCCAGGGTTTCTGTAACCTCTGGCAGGATTCAACAGTGTGGGCCCATAAACCCACACCTCACAAATGCAGAAGTCAAAGGTGCTGGGATTTTGAGGTAAGAGTGCAATGGTAATTTCAACCACACAGAAGAGCAGGAAAAAAATCAATACATCTAAATGAGGAAAGCAAAATGTGAAGAAAGAGGAATAATACCCCAGTCTCCACACAGATATGACAAACACCGAAGTGCAGGACTGGTGTATAAAGCCTAAAAGAATTACTAGCTGGAGTTCTGCCAAAATTGTCCCCTTAGGCTTCTCCTGGGTCTTTCTCTCTACAGCTCTTAAAATGGCGTCGACAAAGGAAAGTACAAAACACTTAAAGACATATTTTGCTGTCTATAATCTTCTTTTCTTATCTTCTCAAGCTACACAGGAAAAGTGAACTGTTATGACTTAATAGGATTTGGGCTATACGATTTCAAGTCATCTGTTCTTTCTCTAATTCACACTGGATGTTCAGTTCCTGACAATGCTGCAGGTGCTATTTTCACAAGTCCTCAGCATTGACCTAATTCTTCTCTTGTTCAGTTCATCGGAAAGATCTGTGATAAAATTAAGAAATTATGCAAACTGCTTGTACCAGGGACCAATATGAGGCCCGATATGAAGAGCAGGTCACCCTGCCTCTGCTTCAGTCACTTTCTTTCTCTAACAGGTCTAAAACTTATCCTGATATGGTATGCAGAGCTAAATCTGACCCTTTGGGGTATGGCTAAACCCATGGTTCATGACTGCCATGACATAGGTAACTCCATTGCATTTTCTGTGCACTTTATAAAACTCAAGGAAGTCAATCTGAGTGCTTCAGAAGGAAACAGGATTCCTGGAGACCAGTCACAAGTAATGTAAGAAGTTGCAGCAGGCAGCAGGACTTCTGACAGAAGTGTGATTGAAGCTGCCTGACTAAACTCCAGACCCACCACTGGGTGAAATCACTAGCATTCACTGCTGCCACAGCTGACTACTCTTTGAGCTAAAGTGTCCAGTGGGTTGAGTTAGAAGATATCACAGACTCTGCTGGACTTCCTCAGCCCATTTTGCTCCCTCAGGAAGCAAAAGAAGGAAGGGCCCTGGTTTTTATTTTGATTTTGTCCCACTGTCCAAGTTATATCCAGATTCAGAAGCTTGGAAACTCTTCTGTCACCTCTGGTTTAGAAACAGTTTAGTAGGCAAAACCCACCAGCCTCAGGAGCATCACCCTGCCTATGGATGCTATCAGCATGTGCCTACAGTATCACTCACAAGTCACTCATAAAACAGAATCATCATAGAACCATAGAATGGTTTGGGTTGGAAGGAACCGTAAAGATCACCTAGTTCCAATCCGCCTGCCATGGGCAGGGACACTTTCCACTAGACCAGGTTGCTCAAAGCCCTGTCCAACCTCGCTTTGAATACTGCCAGGAATGGGGCATCCACAACTTCTCTGGGCAACCTATTCCAGTGCCTCATCATTGGTTCAAAGGCAGAGATCAGCCAAAGCTGCCGTCCTGGGGACACTGAAAGAGGTGTGAAATCCCAGAGGAAAAAACTGGGTATAGGTGAAATTGAATTACTATGGGAGAACATCATATTTTTACTCAGATCTATTTTCATCCCTTGTAGGTAGTTGTTCTATTTTCTTGGGCAGTTTTTGTTGGCGTGAAAGCTTAGAGTGGTGTCAGAATTTGATAGTGTACCCTTACTCTGACTATATTGATCTGCCTGTGAGCATGGATACACACATGCATTGGCAAACAAAATTCCTCACTTCTGCACACAGACACCAAGCTATAGACGAATTACTGCTGGGTTTGAGATTGAATTTCCTGCTCAACAAAAATGAATGTCAGGACTGCTCTGTTTGCAGAGCTCTACACTAAAGGTACTAACACCGTTAAGCTTGTGGCAGGATGTGAACACATCCTACTTTTAAAGCAAGGCCCTCCAACCAGAGCTCTACTAGGAAGGAAATGATCCCAAAGAGTCCGGCTGTTCCCTTTGCAAGAGGATGGGAATGTGAAATATGCAACATAATTACCTGGAAACTGAACATTTGGTTGAAAATCTTCCAAAACCACACATTAGATTCATGTTTTATCCATTTGTCTATTTTCTGTGTTCATTTGCTTTCAGTCAGGGGTGAATACTCTAAACTTCAGGCATTGGGCCCATTCACACTGACAAGCTCCACTTGTCTCCTGGTCTGTTCCTTTTTTGATTCTCTTGGAGATTCAAGATCTCCTTCTGTTTATGTTACGTAGAGAGTTAATCATCTACTCACAAAGGCTGTAGGAAGAAGCCATTTACAAAAATCACTCATATGTGCACCTAATCCTTTTTTCAGAGACCTATTTCTCTGCATAAATGCGACACATCACCAATCAGATGGAAGCTTATTGAAAGAGGGAATTATTTCTCCTTGTATTTTCTAGAAAATGCCATTGTTTTTTACGATGCCTTTGTTACTCTTTAGCCTTCCAAGCCTGTCCTTTCATCATGAAGTCCCTGAAGAACTGCTAGGGAAAAAAAAAATCTCTCCTTTAGCCTGTCTTCCTAGGGCAGTGATACTCCCGAGGTCCTGTTATCTGTGTTGTTTGTGCTCCTAAAGACTGCTGAGACCCCTCACTAGTTTCAACACAATTTAAAGAAAGTGTAGAAGTCTCAAATATATTTGTGTTCTTACAATCTTCGTGAAAGCAGGCAGCCGAATAAAGGCAAGACAGACAAATTAGTGCCATCATTGAAGGAAAAGTTGCAGTGCAAATGTGCAATACCAGCTACTAAGTGCAGATTCAAAAGAGATCCATATGAGCGGGGAAAGCTTTGGTGAGAGCTAACACCCTACCATACAGGAGATAATTTAATTCTGTAAGCCTCTTGTTTGTACAGGCTTAGTTTAGTATCAACTATAACTTGAAGGTAATTGCGAGAAATACTCTGGCTGATTATGATTGGTTCTGGTGCAAGGATACACTGATATTTTATGGGGGGAAACGGAAATAACCTGGGAAACCCAACTGACTCAGAGTAGGAAGGGATCTTTGGCACTCTGCATCCATCTTTCCAGCATATTGGACTATCACTAGAGTCAGCAGTGTGATGTGTCCTCAGTGCATATTCAGTGCTATAGTCCTAAAGACAGACCCATCCCATATAGTTTGGCCCCAGCAGAAAACAACAGCACATTATGCTGTCTGTCATGGCCCTAACCACTGTCCTGCTGCAGGGGCACAGTAGGGCTGTGCATACCCACCCATCTCTGTCCTGGGTGGTTGTCTGCCTTGGCTGACTGGAGAAGTCTGCCAGGGGATCTGCCAAAGCTCTAGGCAGTGACGTGAGGACCCACTGGCCATTCACCAAAGGGCCTTGTTTTAGCTGCTGTGATGGATAATATGACTTCACCTGCCCCTAATCCACACATCCCTCCCCACCCCCCCATCTTTTCTTGAAGCATGGTGAGTCAGCAATGCCTTCCTGACCCAGCTGAGATGAAGCAGACCAAGTGACCTTGGATGTGCTGATAGCAGCAGGAAGAATAATCATCAGCATCATAGCTCAAGGGCATCCGGATCCTAGTATGTGACTCAAATGCAGAAATCAAACAGACTTAAAGCCATACCTTTTTTAAAGTGCATTTGAGAACTTTGTCCCCTTCTGTGGCTTTTGGCTGCATTTTTTTCCTCTCTTTTAAGGGCTGGCTCTTGCTGCACCATTGAATTATCCTTGTTTTCACACTGGGCGATTCTAATATAGTTGTGTTGTATTCTGCTCACACTCCAGCTTGATTTTTCTCCACCTAGCAAAAGATGCTGTGATTTTATTCACACTTTCTGACCTTGGGTGAATGCATCAGGCATCTGTTCAAAACATATTTCGCAGGCACCCAGATCATGACACTTCCTTGTGCTCTGCAATCCTAGGTTGTGTTAGAAGAGCAGGCTCTAATGCCACTAAGGGACATAGGCATCTAATTGCCCTTTTAAGATCTGAAGTCTGAAAAATACCTCCCAGTTGTCTAGCATCTATGTTTCTGCCAAAGACATTTCCCAGTGCTAGACACAGAGAACTACCTTATATAGAGGGTGACCTTATATAGAGGGTGACAAACGGATCCTTCAAGGCTACAGTACTCTGGTGACCAGGGCTGCAGTGTGTCATGGTTTAAGCTACTGCTACTGCTGAACCCAGGACACAGTGCCAAATGCTTAGATGCTCACCTTAGGTGCAGAACACGCAGAGCTGAGTTACTTACCTACCCAGAAATCCTAAAAAATTAGTGTGGGAAGATTCAGTGCTAACTCATACCCAAGCCACAGCAGTCACAAGGTAATAGTAATGCTTGTAAACCAAGACTGATAGGAATTCTCAGATCCGGTCTTACAGATGACAAAGAAAGACACAGCGCTGATGAAAACCTTTTTCATCCAAGCAGTTTAGTAGATACTGGGTTAGACAGAAGCTGGGACATCACAAGTCAAAGGACACTTATTTCCAACTCCCTCTTCTACCTCCAGATATCTGATACCTTTTCTCTCCTATGCAAATGGTCTCATCACCAGACTGTATAACACGTTCGTGAATGTGGCTCTCTCTCTTCCGGTTTAAGTCCTTCCTGTCTGAACAGCATAATTAAATAGCCTTTTTGATGGAACTGGAGCCAGTGGAAATACTCCACAGTCTAGAGGTTAGAGCACTCAGCTGGGAAGGAGAAGTCCTAGCTGTGCGGCCCTGCTCCAATGAATATTTACATATTGTACACAAAATACAGCACTGCTGCCAAGAAGAAAGGAGGAAGAATCACTTTCTGGGCAGACTACACCCTGCCAATTTGACTGAGCACTTACAGGAATAGGGGAAGAGAGTGATTTGAGATGATCAAATTCAAGTCTCAGATGTAGGTAGGATGTGAGCTTCAGGCACTCAACTTCTTTAGGCTAAGCAACAAGAACACTTACCAACTGCTGAGAGAGCTGGCTTTTACTGCTTTTATGCATTGGTTACTTAACCTGCAGCTATCTAAGGTCAGTCAGGATGCCAAAATCTGCCTCAGGCTTTTTCACAGTTCACCATTGTGCAGAAATCTTTTCCACTTAGATTCTGTCAGGCACCAAGTACTGTTTCCTGAGGAAGCTAATCAGTTCCCTGAAACCTTTGTGTGGTGCATAAGCTATTGCTTATCATCAGCCAATGGTTCACTAGCACTTCTAAAAAATAACAGCATTAGCAATAATAGCAATTTAACATAGTCCATTCAAATTTTCATCCAGACAAATGAGTCACATAATCAATACCAAGCCTTTACAAGTGGACATAGTAATTTTCAGAAAGATTTGTAAGTTAACATACCAAGAACAATTAACTGTGACTTATTAGTAGCCTATGGAAATTTCAAGAACTCATGAGATGCAAAACATCCAGTGGATCTAAACCAGCAGAATGGATGCAGAGATCTAATCAGATTAAAGTGATTAAAAACAGTAAAAGGAAGAATTTGCAATGACTGGTTTAATCACTTGGCAAGGTGTCCCCATGGTAAACTACTACTGTTCTTAAAATGTGCATCCTCTTCTTCCTGGGATGCCTGTAGCAAACAAGGTAGCAAGATCACCCCTGTTCTACCTGGGAACCAACAGGAAAAGGTCATGTGTGTACTGAACTGGAGGCAATAAAGGAGTGTTGAGTGAAGTGTTGAGTGAAGGTAGCTTTTTAAGTGCTCTTTGTGGACAGATCTAACCCTGTGGTCTGGGGAAAAGTTCTTTGTCGCTATGCATTCCCAGAGCAAATGTTATCATTTCAGTTAAAGCAAAAGCAGTACCTGCAGCAGCACAACAGCAGTTTGACAGATCTCTTGGGAGGTTGGACTAGATGATCTCCAGAGGTCCCTTCCAACCCTATGATTCTGTGATATCATTCTAGCATGCCTTGACCAAGGAATCTGCCCAGACAGCAGCTCAACTGCATATCCTAGGCAGCAAACCTGGAGAAGACAAGACATTTACCAGCTTAGGTGTTATTTAGAGATGTTGGAAGTCATTAGACATCTCTGCAGCGTAAGAGCAATGGTGAGTTCCTGCACCTAACATGTCAGTGGAGGGGGATTGCAACTCCTCTCTAACTCAACAAAGGCACACAATAGGGTTTTTCCTTGTCAACCGAAGTAGAACACCACACCAGGCACACCAGGCCAGGGGCCTCACGACTGAACATGGTTATTCAGCAAGAAGCAAGCCTGGTTTCCTACTGCATTTACTGCAATGCAGCTGATAGACTCACATGAGGGATGTTTTGCCTAGCACCCAGAGAGCCAGCATCATGGGAGTGTGCTTTTAAACCACATTGTTTGGAAGCAAAAACATGATGGAAAAACATAGCCAGTAATGGCAAGATGTTCCTTCACAAACTCCCTGTAACACCTCCTTGAGGGGCTAGAGATGGGCATCTGAGAGAAACTCCCTGGGTCTTCACAAAACACCATAAACCACATAAGCATAAAGCATGCAGGAGAACAAAAGAAGGACATCCATAGGATGGTCGCCCAGAACAAGGGGACTCAAAAATTATTACACTGGGTTGGAAAGTTTCCTTCTCACTCACTTTCATAATTCATGTGCAACTTTCCACAGACACCTGGATACTATATTTTTCTTTTTAATGTTTTGTATTAAGCATCTGTACACTCTGAGAGTTTGTATTTGTAAAGGCCAAGGCTCACCCAAGTAATTACATGAGCAGCAATAAAGATTTTCAGAGGAATATATTCTGTGCTAGATGAGTTAGATGTCCCTTCACTGTCTTCTTGTAAAAAGCTGTCTATTTGATAAATCAGTTATCCTGGATGCTAATCATGAGCTGTAACGTGAATCTTTAGGCACATTGGGTTTTTTTCTCTTTTAATTCTCAGATGCTTGTAGTCTGCCATGTTTGCTGATGACCTTTAAATGACTCCTCTGTGCCAAATACTGAATAATCTAGAGTTATCTCTTGCTTGCCATTTCTTCCTCCTTGGATTTATGAATCTGATGTTTTAAAACTGTACAGGATACAAAAATTTATTTTAAAAATGGCTTTTATCCTTTTTCTCCTACAATGAAGAACATTCATTCTTTTTTTTAAATAGCATCCAAAATCTAGTCTTGCCTTGTCCCAGATATGCTCTCCTAACATATACTGAGCCCTGTTAAGAAGGCATGGGTTTGGATGATTTATGTTTCAGAAGTGCTGTTTGATTTCAGGATTGCTGTTATTTCCCTTGTTGCCTTTCTTCACTGATAGCAAGCCTTGCATCTCACCTTGCTGGGGCCCACTGAGTTGGCCACCAGTGTGCTGTGCACCTCACAGACCGTGAGCCAGGGGACAGTTCGACAGCTACCTTGTGATTCAACCTCATGGAAAGCTCAGACTCTCAGGGACAAGAGGTTAATTGGAACAGATGTTATTTCAGAAGTTGCATGATGCCCAGAGATCACGTCTTCCCCTCCTTAAGCCTTTTCGGTGGTGTTGGACTGTGTGATCTCTCTTGTTTTTCTCACACTGGGCTCCTTTTCATCTTTTGAATCACTCCAAACAATGGCAATCTTTACAAATACAGCAAGCCCTCCTCTTTATATCAGGCATTCTTCCCTCTAGGGATACAAGTGATCTTAGCTGAAGCAAGAAGTAATTAAGGCCATTTTAAAAGCTGTGTGTTTCCCCTGTATAACCTTAGTAAAAGTTGTGTCTAATTTATACTTTGGTGGTGTGTTCGTGCTCTCTGCTGTTTTGACCTCTTCCATTGAAAGACACTTGTATAACTTCAAAGAGGTTTCAGATTTACTTTAAGTGTCCCAAAAGGGATGATGTAAAAACTTTTTGACTTCAGACCATTCTGCCTCTCTCAGAGTGGGAAACAAATAGAGACTTCCTCATTTCTTTGAAAATCTCCTTGCTGGTTTGAAAGAATGCAGCAGGAGCACCTCTGAGATTACATGCACAATTATGTCCCAGTACTACTTCTGTTAGTGGGAATGAGAAAAAAAATGTTAAGGGCTCCCCCTCCTCCCAGTGAATCATGTCCCAGAGCTCATTATTATGAACAGCAGATAGAGAGGTAAGAGATGGAAACTAAATCTGAAATCATAAACTCATTAACAGACATCTATGACCATCTCCCACATGGCCATGAATGTGGGCCATCAGGTACTTCTGAATAACAGTTGAGGTCTGAAGTGTACCCTAGGGAAAACAAACATTCCTTCACTGAATACCCCCTCTCAGCAGCTTCATAGTGAGGTTGAAGTCATACAAAGAAGTAGGTGTAAGCAAAGGGATAGAGTTGAGAAACACCTGTGGTCTGTCACTCTTAGGAAAAGGCTTAGGTATTGTCCAAACCATCCATTACTGGCTGTAAGGTGCTATTAATGCAGTGCATGTTTTATTTGGCCACTTCCTTGCCGGTGGGCACTGACTGAGCTTTGGGCTTATATGTTGCTGGAAAGTTGAAGCCAAGCTACAACCTGTATAAAAAATTAGTAATTTTCAGCCAATATGTGAATGCACCTTGTCACCACATCTCTTTCAGCTGTTCCACAGGTGACTGTATCACATCATGGCTTATCTCCGAGAAGCTCTGAAAGTTAGTGGGAGTGGGGAAAATCTGTAAATGTTCAAGACAAATCTCTCAAATGCAAAAGGAAGGAAGCGAGGAGCAGAAAGCTGACAAAAACATTCCTGTGTTCCAGGCAACAAGACCTCATCCTGTGCCCTGTCAGCATGGCAAGATTACATGATAGAATTAGAAAATGCCATCATCAGATACACCCCTGATAGAAATAACAAAAAGTGTGTAACAGAGCTGTTTAGACTGAAAGGGGGGGTAGCAATAATAAATTATTTAACTAACATTTGTACCTAAAAAATGGCATGTTTTTTATTCCTATGCTATTCTAGATAAGGATTTGAAATATTCATATTTCTCCCAGTCCAAGTTGCTCACTGCCAGGCTGCCTTCCTGTGATGTTAAGTGATGTGAAAGATTTACCTGTCCTCAATATTAAACAATATCATGAGGTAGCATTTCTTTAGCGTAGTGTGTGGTGGCATCTCCCTCTGGTAATGTGATTTATTATACCCACTTTACATTTTGCAGAATGATGCATGTGGCCAAGTATCTTTAATGAAAAGTGATGCCTAGAGAAATGTTTCCCCAGAATAAAGAGTATAAAAAGCAACTGCTGTCCTCTCCCCAGCTACAGTGATGCATG
This sequence comes from Strigops habroptila, assembly GCF_004027225.2. Classification (NCBI taxonomy): domain Eukaryota; kingdom Metazoa; phylum Chordata; class Aves; order Psittaciformes; family Psittacidae; genus Strigops; species Strigops habroptila. The sequence goes on from NC_044277.2 coordinate 37,387,448, forward strand.
AGTTTCTCCAACACCTAGTGAAGCATGGAGTTACATTTTCCTTATGTAAATTGAACTAAGATTTAGTGGGTTTCAGACAACCAGTGATACTTAATATCTATTTTTCCCTTACAGAATGAGAAACCTGAAGACATTGTTCCTTGATACCAGATTATCAATGGTGTTACCATTCAATTAGATATGGTTAGGCAAGAGAGATCAAAGATCATTGCCATGGCACAACCTGTTTGATGAAGCTGAGATTTCTTGTTGGTCCCTGCAATCAATGCCTTGCATAAAGGCCTTAAAGAGGCAGTATTTTCCTCAATACAGGATGACAGTTTTCTGTACAGGAGTGGAGGTGTCCATTCCTATGTTTTTGATTGTAAGAAGAATGCAATCTACCAAATCTGTACTGAACTCCAGTGCAAAATGACTGACTGATGGAGGCATTGGACTGTGAAGAGTCCATCCCACTCCAGTGCTTCACCTGCAGGTGCCATGGACCCAGCTCACCAAATTCATGCTGTGATATATCCATCCCTGCTGAACTGCTCACTAATACATGAAATCATCTTCCCTCAATGTAAAGTGAAATGTAGTCTGGTATCTACCTATGCAAACCACAGCTGAAATAAATGTTCGGTTTGCATTCTGGTTGTCTGAGAGGGTGTAATAGGTAAATATTGTACCCCTTAGGCCCACAGACCTCATTACAACTATCAAACAAAGGAGTAGGACTCTAGGACACAGCATCAAAATTGCTACAGAGCAATGAGAAATTCATCCCATTTTAGAAAGATAAATTATTTGACTGTATGCTGGTTTTCTCTTCCACGTGTGGAAAATCTCTCCACTGGAGTACATTTTATTCAATTCAGTATATGTGTTTAATAAGCTGGTATTTAATAAAATAGAATGAAGGAGAGAAAAAACCTTTTACTCTAATACAATATTCCTCCTATTTGTAATATATTTCCTTATATGTTTTTCCCAAGGACAATGTCGATCCATCTATTACAGGCAATCATTTGAGCTCTGAAGCCCTATTGCTGACATGAGCAAGGTCTGCCACGTGTTTGAACATCAGTTTCTACATGCTCCTGCTTTTTCCTAAGATGAGTGAAGTTGAATATCTCCAACATAACATTTAAGCCTGAAACTCTTATATGGTAGGTACTAAGCAAGAATGAGGTTTTCTGCCTCTGTTTGAAACAGGAAGGATGCAGTTACTTAGATAAATTTATTCTCAGAGGTTTTGTGCCAAGTAAAATTAATCTTGTGGTGCTGCAAGGTGCACGTAGTGAAGCATCTTGTTTCTAGGTACAGTTTGAAGAAAAGGCTCTTTTTTCTAGCAGTAAGGAATTTTTTAACTCTTGCAAGATGGGAGGCAAAATACTTTCAGCATACACTGAGGACAGGATATGAAATTTTCTTTGATCTGAAGTAATGTCTGAATTCCTCTAAATTAAGGGATCCAACTTGATGCATTTTTACTGAAGTGATGTGATACATCTAAGCCATGGTCCCTTCATGGACAGTATTGTATTATGCCATGCTTACAGTCTAGTAAGAGATAATTGTCTTGAGCCTCATCCACTTTTTTGCCTTAAAAACATTTCCAAGACTATCTAACACCCAATTACAATTGCAGTAATCTGTTACTTGCTATTGTTTGGAGGAACAAAGACCTTACTGATACTCCTTTTAGGTTACAAAAACAAAAATAAGCTTATAGGTTGCCTTATAAACATGAGGCAAAATTTCTTTGCTGAATGAAAGCAAAGAATCTCTCTGCTGAAGGATATTTGATTTTGTTTCTCTAGAAAACTTCCAACTTCAATATCATTTATCACTGCATTATTGTACTCAACATATGGAGACAACATCAAGGTTATTTAAAATGGATTGTATATTTAGTGTTTCTGCAGGGTTGTTATGGTAGCTTTTTGTCTACACAGGGCTGTCAGCTGCATATTCCATTATATTTACTTTGCACTGTAATAGATTTTCCTCTCCTCTAGTGGTTTCCTGGTATCCAATCAGAATTCCCACACTAAAGGTAATGTAGCAGGTTTATCCTGATCATAAAGTGAATATATACGGGATGATTTTTGCTGTACAGAGACTTCAATCATCTTATGGGAAAGATAATGCATATAATACTAATATATGAATGCAATGCAGTATCTAAAGATATATATCCTCAGGAGGCAATTTATCTGAAGGGCTGTTTTTCTGGTGTTCGTTCATTTGTGGGAAGATGGTATTCCCCAACTGAAAATAAAGCAAATGAAGGGACTTCCCTGGTGCAAAGTGATGGATGATGATTTTGTTGCTACTGTCAAGAGATGCATTAGACTAGGCTTCTCATTCTGAGGATGCTAGATGAAAAGGGATTAATTTCATGACCATTTGGGAGACTGAATTTCCATTCTTAATTATAAAATGATGCCCTATTATAATTTTCTCTAAGGTACCTTGATGATTGAAGCTGAGTTACTTGACTCAGGGACACACAGAGGTTCCAGAAGGCCCAAAGGTGAAACTTGAGGCACATGATTTACCATACTGTGAAAATCCAAGCTCCTTTCACAACAGGAACCCGAGGCAGACTGCCACCCTGACCCTTCGCCTCCCTGCCTGTCCTGGTAAGAATGGATTTTTGTGAAACAGCTGCATATTGGGAATTAGAAAGCAAACAAAATGATCCAAAAATACAATCCACCTGAGAAGCTATGGGATAAAACTTCCCAAGTCTTTTCTTGATGTGTGACCCTGTACTTTTCCAAGACTGACATATGTTTTGATATGAAACATTCACACACTACTCGAGACAACCAGTTTGCATTGTTAATCTGTTAACCATAACCATTTGCTCAGAAAGCAACTGATACCCCAGTTGAAGTTCTCTGAAATGAAGCAAGGCATCAATAGTGGGACTTTACTGACTGAGTACATTTTAGAGACACCAGGCTATACTAGATTGCCTCCAGTTACAGCCCTAGCAGGTTGCAGACCCATGGGCCCAATGCCATCCCTGCCAGGACTCTGAGGATCTAAAATGGCACAAGACATGCTGGTTTGAATGCAACAGTGACCGATTCTCATTAAGATAAGTGATGGGTTTGAGTCAGGTGTGGGTTGAAGGGGGCAAAATTTAGTTTTTTGGCATTGTCATTCCATGTCACTGCATTGGCATCATCAAAAACATACTCAGCCTATGTGATATTCCCTGACCAGAAGCACTGGTGAGATCTAAGCCTGCAACTCATAAATATGTCCTGACTGACAGCTATTTTGTGGTTTTGAGGTTTGGTGTTTTTTCTGTTGGCATTAGTTTGTGTAACAGGATTGATGGTAAGTGTTGGTTTTAGCAGAAGTCAGTTACACTAACTTAACACACTGAGTTTTTCTCTAATGTAATACAATGCCATGCAAAGATTACCTGACATAAACTGATGCTCAGGTCTGGATTTTCATGAAACTAATGGATATGGCTACACTTCTCTGAGAGCCAGTGATGGATGAGGTCAGGTTTCACCGATGTTTTCTGATGCATGGCACTACATTTCTTTAATATAAACTAATCCATGTCAAGGAGTATCCTTGACTCCATTTGATATATGAGACTCAGTTTTTTGTTTTTGGACATAATGGGAATATACAGTCACCTTTTTTAACTGTGCAGCCACAAGTGATGCTGTATTTCTTTGTGTTCAGAGAAACTCATTCTCATGCATCACCACATATTAAAGACTTGAAGGTTTTTTCTACGACAGTAAAACACAGCTACATGCATAAATACATATCAGCAAAAAATTAGGTTGCTCCATCATTTATATCAGTAACACCAGTGCACAGACAACATCTTTTGCCAAGTAGACCAGTCTCATGCAGGCCTAACTTATAGAGGGAATAGTAATTTTATTAATCACTTTACTGCACAATAGCAGCTTTCTTGGATGTCCAGAAATAATGTCATATATTTCTTCTTAGGTTAGAAACAGGGAGCCCTAACATTATACAGCAGTTATTCCCTGCAGCCATCAGTCTTATTCATCATCTGCTACTGGCAAATCTCTGTCATTTGGGATGTTTTACATTATCAAATAAATACTGATTCTGTTTATATCAGAGAAAAAAAGTACTGTGCATTACTGATTTCAGGCAAAAAAGAAAACTAATGGCAATAAACTGCATTTTTTTTCTGTCTCAAACTGAAGTGGCTTCTTCAAAATGCAGTTTTCTTTGTTTGACTCCTATCAGGGGATCAAGGCCTCAAACATCACTGGGAACAGAGAAATCCAGCACTGTGTGTTTCTTTTCACATAAAGGGACAAGTGACACATTTTACAGGCAGAAGGGCATTGTAACTCAGTTTCAGCTATTGTGACCACCACTTTCTGGGTGTGCCAACAATTACCTTGAATAATGGAATTTTTATAGGAAAACTGATGAAAAGTAAGTAAAAGTTAAGTAGACCAAAACCATTTCTGTGTCTGGGTAATACCCAGGATCTTACTGTTGTTAGGGTCTATTACAGGTTTAGCCTACAGTAAAAGCTTTTGGATAAATTTTTGTGGTTACCACTCCAACTGGCACCTCCCCACGTCCTTCAAGGCCTGGGTCTCACCAGCATTTGACAGTGACATCTTCACGCTCTGTCTTAGCCTTATGCCTACGTAGCTGTGGAAGCCCTGCTCCCATAGGACTTCCATTCAGACCTCTCTATGCAATGAATACTGAGTGAAGACTTCACACAAATCTTTCAATTTCTGGTGCTAGATCTCTTTCACTGGGCATTTCAGTATGACCAATATTTAAAATAATAGTAGACAGTCTTCCATTTCATGAAAGAAACCTCTGAATTAAGAAATGGTGCACAAAAAAGATGTTGATATCCATTCAGCCTTATAAGATATTTCTTTGGTAACTTCTGTTTTCTGGGGACGCAAATGGGGAACATGCCCATACTGTGCAATACAGTGGCTGGCAAAGTTATCTAAGCTAGTGCCATATAAGCTAGTTCTGGAAAAGCAAGCAATTTAGTCATGCAGATATCACATGCTTAAATAACACTGCTGTGTGATGGTTAACATCAAATGAGATGGAAAACACAGTTCTACTGCTTCCAGGCCATGTTAGTACATCTTTCTGGTGCTACATCATGCCATGCTGCTGTGGCACCAGATACAAAGTTACCCCAGATGTCTTTGCACAGAATTCATGCTGGGTATATGCCTCTTTTCTGTCTTTGCATGAGACACCAGTGTTGATACTCATCACTGTAAAGTTACTCAATTCTGTAATTATGTCTACTGGGATGAAATATATCATTCAGATATTCTTATCAATTCTTCAGAAAATCTCAGCCTCTTACAATATATGCTATACAAAATAACTGTCTCATACTTAATCTTGGAGAAACACAGGTCTAAGTTTCCATCTATAGTGTAAATATGGGATATTAGAGAAACCCAGCCTCTTTAGATCTGGAAAATGATCCACGTGATTTTAAACAAAGCAGTTAATCAGTTGCAGTTCTCTTCAGCCAGGAAATCGCTGGCCTATCACTGGCGTTACTTTAAGCTGTGCATCACTATGGTTATTAATTCATTTCATAACTCAATAACTTCAAGCTCACACAACTCTGCTACTACCCAGGTTCTCTTACCTGCGCTCTTCTACTTCAGAAGAGCAAAAACCACACTGTGTGTGTTTCTCCATCTCACCTCCTTACACTTCACTTTCTATTGGGCATTTTGGAATTTGCCATCATTCGATCTGGAAGACACTCAAGTTTCAGCATTATTCTCAGGAGAAACAGGCATGATGTATCACCTTACAGTAGGAAAATCTGGTTTCCTGCACCAGCTTTAAATCAAGGAATCCAAATATTAAATTATTCCAAATATGAAATATTTGGAGCTTTGCTGGAATAAACAGTTCCATGAAGGAGGGTTTTACTGATTAACTGTGGTGAATGATGTTCTGGCTTTTGTGTCTACAATTATCTGTTGAGAGCTGGTGTTGTGAAAGAAACAGGTACAGCAGGCTGGGCTTCTTAACAGACAGTGATAGATGTGATTGCTTCTATATTATATGAATTTTAGAGAAAGTTTTATTGCTGTGAAAGAATGCAGGTGGGGTTTTTTTCTCATATAAAGTGCTATGTCAAGCCACATTCATAGAATCATAGAATCACAGAATTGTTTGGGTTGGAAGGGACCTTTATGAGCTTTAGCTCATCCAGTTCCAACCCCTTGCCATGCTCAGGGACACCTTCCATTAGACCAGGTTGCTCCAAGCCTTGTCCAACCTGGCCTTGAACACTGCCAGTGATGGGGCAGCCACAGCTTCTCAGGGCAACCTGTGCCAGTGTCTTATCACCCTCACGGTGAAGAATTTCTTCTGAAGATCTAATCTAAATCTCCCCTCTGACAGTTTACAGCCATTCCCCCTTGTCCTGTCACTACATGCCTTTGTAAAAAGTCCCTCTCCAGAATTCTTGTAGGCCCATTTAGTTACTGTAAGGCTACTATAAGGTCTCCCCAGAGCCTTCTCTTCTCCCTTGAATTTAGAAAGCACATAGGAGGTCAGAATAAAGAAACTACCAGTGTCTGCTGCTGGTTTGTCACAGAACGTATGATGATGAGTGCACCACCCCGGCAGCGGCTGCTCCATTCTCCCGGCTGTGCTGACCTCTGCTGGTGCTTCCCCGAGGCGCCACGTTTTCCTGTTCTCGCTCATTTTCAAGCATCTCGCGTTATAGTAGAGCAACAGTGCTTTCCTTTCATGAATCCTTTCAGGTTTTCCGGAAGTATTTGATCCACGATGCGAAGAAGTGATGAACTCAGTTTCGGAGATGCAGAAGCACATCCTCAAGTTCAGCTTTTCTCCATTGCTCTTATCCTCAATCGTGTACCAAAAGCAAGCAAACTTCCTGCTCCGATTTCTCCAGAAACCCATATTCTCCCATGCTTTGTGATACCTTGAGGCAGGCAAGCAGGACTTGGGCTCTGCTGTGCGCCAAGCTCTCCCTTTTTAAACTCACCTCTACTGCTATTCAAAGTATGCATTTTACTCTAATTTGGAGAGTTATGCTTGAGGTATATAATTTGGTCATCTCTGTCAACTGCAGTGTTATCAGAGTCTCTAGACTTTCCCAGTTACTTGATAGCTTTAAGCTGAAAGAGGGTAGGTTTAGATTAAATATTAGGAAAAAAATCTTCACTATGAGGGTGGTGAGACAGAGGAAAGGTTGCCCAGAGAAGTTGTGGCTGCCCCATCCCTGGCAGTGTTCAAGGCCAGGTTGGGTGAGGCTTTGAGCAACCTGGTCTAGTGGAAGGTGTCCCTGCCCATGGCAGAGGGGTTGGACTAGATGATCTTTAGGGTCCCTTCCAACCCAAATTGTTCTATGATATTCCAGTATAACCCTTCCTATTCTTAATAGAGCGGTTTTATTCGGCTGAACAGGCTTACTGTTTAATCTGGCCTTTTCATTCATGCCATAGTTCAAATGTTTAAAAAACCAAAATTCATCCATGGCTAATGGTTCCTGTCTGGCAAAATGTTTCAAAGCTCTGTATAGATACATTAGGCGTGTCAGGCATTTTCCAGAATCCATTTTCAGCATGATTCATGTTATTTTCTCTCTAAGTACACAAAGAACTGCCTTTCAATGTCTGAAAAACAACTCCTGATGCTTCACTGGGAATTCTGCATGTGTAAGGTTCAGATGAAGCTTAAGCAAGGACTGCAGGTTAAACTCCAGAAAGACTTTGACACTTCTACATGGACTTAGCTTGTGAGTGCATGTTGACTCACTGTTCTCTACTGAGTAAGGCACCCTGACCATTTCAGGGATATGACCCAGTATTTAATACAAATCAGTATGACACAGCTTCTGTAGGTGCCTTCTGTGAAACCAAACTTAATTCCTTCCTACACTTATGAAACTGAAATCCTTCTCTCCCTTTGGCAGGACCCAGTGAGGAGCTGGGTGCCAAGTCTCAGCACCTTTTCTGCTAAGGTTGTTCAGTGGTGCAATGAAGAATTCAGGATTGACTGTGGAAAACAAAGCAGTATCTTGTAATCTAGTGGCTACCCATTAGGTAATGCCTACATTATGTTAATGAATTTAGTTCTTCAGGATTTGACCTCTAATTAACACTATTGTCCTTTGCTGTTACCTTTGAGTGTTCTGTTTTATTTTTGGATATTCTTTTTGGGCCTTTCTTCACAAGGAAACAAGGAGCATTATTAGCCTGTCCCAGTTCTTCATTTGATTTTGGTCATTATACAGGATAAAAGTAGAATTAGATTCCAAACACTAATCGTTAAATAGCTTTTGTATAGTGATCTGTTCATAAATTACAACCTTGTTTGTTTTTTGACCATAGAATTGCTCTTCCGTTTCAGTTTCCCTGAATGATCTTTCTCCCCATCCCTTGTTTTAAGGGCCATACCTTCATTCATTTGTCACATGAGTAAGGAGAAGGCTGAATCAATTAATCAAAGCCTTGCAGAGCAACACTGAGCGATGTAATGGTTGGTTGAACCTTGCTCTCAATGTAGAACTCAGCCTTAGAAATTCCAAAGTAGGTGTTTCCTTTTTACAAAAACAACCTTGAGGTGTAAAAACAATTTTTTCTTTTCATTCTCTTTTGGTGTTGCCCTTATGCAGGATCGAACTGAAGAGCTGCAATAAAAATCATGTCTGTAACCTCACTCCTGAGGCTTGCCTATTAAAATATCACACTACCACAGGCTTCTGGTTTTGTACTTGTAATTTAGTGCAAGGGTAAGGAAAGCGCAAGAAAGAAGAAAACTTCTAGAAGGGTTAATTAACGGTTATGTAAATAGCAAATCCTTGCCACAGCTGTGTACTAATACTTTATTACAACAGTTTAGTGTGTACTTTAACAAGGTCCAGGTCTGGAAAACGGTAGCAAGCCAGCTCCTTAACACATTTCCAGTTGGAGACTTTACTAGATCTTGAGAAATTTTATCTGGAAAGAGTAATGTCAAGTAAGGAGTGTTGCTGTGAGAGACTGCTGAACAACTGAGGACAGTGCTGACACTTGGAAGGATGGGAAACAGAAATGGGGTGGGCCTTCCTTAAGCCTAGGTCTAGAGGAAGTTTTGTCAAGTGATGAGGTGGAAAACCTCTTCCAGAAATGCAAACCAACTTTGATCACTCCACTGAACTCAGTGCTTGAGGACTAGAAATGTATACAGAAAAAATACCAGAGAGCAACTGAAAGGAATATCTTGAGCAGTCTTTTCCTCGTCCTTTTCCAGAAGGACTTCCAAATAGATGAATCTGCCATATTTTTCTGAAGATTTAATTGAACTTAGATCTTTCCTACATTATTCACTCCATTTCAAGCAACAGCAGTTTACATTTAAAACTAAGACTTTCTCTTTTTTTTTTTTTTATAATCTGAATGCAGGAAATTACTTCAGCTGCCGCTAAAATGCAAAGTTATGTTTTCTAAAATGCATTTTGAGAGCTCCGTAGTCTACTTAAAAAAAAAAAAACTCTGTCTACTCAATTTAATGGTATCTGATTTCAATTTTCTTCTGTATAGTTATTGGGAGCTAAATACTATATGTACCTGAATCCATTGGCCCGAATCAAAATCAGGGAGGACAGAGCATACAGACTGATCACAATATCAAAGTCTAAAGCTGTGTCTAAATATTATTTCTGCATTTTTAGATGGGCCAAGCTTATATTTAGCCAGTCATGTTCATCAGCAACTCATGACACACAGTAAAAGCAAGAATGGTCTTTACGCTCATTTGCTTTCTGGAATTAGAGAGGAAATGATTTTTCATGGCTCAGTAAAGGTAGTAATAATTACTGACAGGTTTATAACAGTTCACAGGGAAGGTGTTTACTGATGGTTGATTGTCAAATGTAGGACCACAAGCAAATGAACTGAATCAGAATAATAATTCTTGTGTTATTTCTAAGAAATTTGAAAACTGAGAAAATGGCAAGATGACTGTTGTGTAAGAACAAAGAAGTGCCGTAAAATCGAATTAAGATTGGAAAGCACCTCAGGAAGTGGCTGTCTTCTGTTCAGTCTCAAGACTGGATCAAGCATTGAGTCATTCCTGACAGACGTCCTTCTTACCTGTTTGTAAAAGACTTTCAGTGCATAGTCCATACCCAGGAAACCTATTCTTGGGCTTTAGCAAGATAAAGGTTTCCCTAAAAATCTAACCTAAAGCTCCCTTGCTGTATTCAGGCACTCTAATTCTTCCCACCTGCCTTTGAGACGAAGAACATATTTTTCCTGTTTGCACCAATATTTCCTATTTTCAAAACTGTTTTAATATCCTGTCTCTTTTTTCCTCTGCCTTTTTCCTCAACATCTCCTTCACTTTAGGCTATCAGTCTTGCTTCACCTTATTCTCCATGTTTCATAGGCTTCTGACCATTCTTGCTGCTCTTCTCCATGTTTTCTCCAATTAGGCCAGATAGCCCTTGGAGTGCAATACCTGAATCCAGACACAGTGCTCCAGCTGAGGTCTTAGTATAGAAAAATTCATAGTTACTACATCTTGCAGACCTCTCTCTAGTTTGAAGTGTATGTTTGCCTTTTCTGTATAACACAACGATGCTGAATCATAGTCAGCTCACAAACTCCAGACCCTTTTCTAGAGAACTAATAGTTAACAGATCAGTGTTATGGTACTTAATATTACTATATACACATATTTTAAATTACTTCTGTCTAAATGCAGTATTTGGCAATTTTTTTCTATTGCTTTTATTCTGTTTTCACCTCTTCTCTCCAATCTATTAAGACATCTTTTCCAGTCACTTTTTCTTCCCCTAGTGCTTCCTATCTTGATGTTATCTGAAAGCTTAAAAACCCCATGTTACTCCATATTGGATCACCCAAACTAATTAATGAAAATATTGAATAATACCAGACCCTTGCAGAATTGAACTTTATATATCCTTGTGTCTTGCCAGGAAATTGCTTTGTTAACTAAACTCTAAATAGTGTGTTTTCTGGGCAGTGTTCTATCTATTCTACACTACATACATGTAAATCTTGCTTCCTTAAAAGGACACGAGAATCAGTGTCAACAACTTTGCAAAAGTCACTGTATGTGATATTCCACCATTTCCACTGTCTTATAAGGCCTGATGTCCTACAGTAAAGTAAACGAGGTGGGTTTGATACGATTACTTAATGACAAATCCATGCAGATCATTGCTTGTCTTCTTCTTCTGTTCCAAGCACTAACACATATTCTGTGACTATTTGCAAGGAAGTCAAAATTAGGCCGGTAGATATCCTTTTCTTTGTGCTCTGGTGTTACAGCATTGTAGCCATCTTCATGGATTCTCAAGGAGTTGTAGCGGGGAGATCCCGTGAGTCAGTTCTATATGTACTCTAGCATAGAGCTCACAGGGCTCTCTAGTTTGAAAACACCCAGATCTCTATGTACTAACCACCCTTCTCTAGTATTGCTCAAAGCTATGTGTATACAGCAACATGACAAAAAATTATGTATTAAAAAAGAAAAAAAGCAGAATGAATTTGGTTATATTGGGACTACTTTTCTCTATGGCCATAAGTTTCAGTCTGTTTCTGGTAGGTATATATGACTTTACAACTGCAAAGAGAATAACTCCTTGTCTGCCTGTTTTCATTACATTAATGGAACTGTATTAAGAATATTTTAAAATTTGACATGAGCTTCAATCTAATGCTCCAAACTTCAATAACATGAGTTGCAGCACATATTTTTAATCAGATTTCCTCATCTGACAAAGAGGTTTGGAATTAATACAGATATTTAATTTTGTTAACTCTGAATACAAGGAGGTGTAGGTGCCTGTTCCAACAACATGACTGTCTCCACACCCTGCAGATGTGTGGTGGGTGAGTCTGGCTATATGCCAGGTGCTCACCAAAGCTGCTCCATTACTCTCCCTCATCAGCTGGACGGGGCAGAGGACAGGGAGGTCATTCACCAATTACCACCTCAGGCACAAAAAAACTCAACTTGAGGAAATTATTTTAATTTATTAACGATCAAATCACAGTAGGATAATGAGAAATAAAACTAAATGCCAAAAATACTTCCCCACCACCCCTCCCTTCTTCCCAGGTTTAATTTTACTACTGAATTCTCTTCCTCCCCCACCCCAGCAGCACAGGGGGATAGGGAATGGGGGTTGTAGTCAGTTTATCACACGGTGTCTTTGTTACTCCTTCCTCCTAGGGTGTAGGATTCTTCACACTCTTTCTCTGCTCCAGCCAACACATGCTTCTAGCAAAGTGTCATCAGTTTTTTAAAGCGTAACCATTAAAACTGGAGCAATTTGAGCATGTATGGTTGATGCTTATGGCCAAAAGCTGTAATTAGGAGTTGCAACAAAGAACTGGCAAATTCTGCAGTTATAAATGCATTTCTTCTCTAAAAAAACAGGCAGTTGGAGTATGTTAGTGATCAGTCTTTGTCTGGATCAAAAATTATCTGAAATCAAAATTATTCACGTTTGACTAACCCTTAAATGCTAAGGGCTAAATATAGGTTTCTCATTCCCTTTGAGACTATACTGCCCTCAATAACTTCAAGAATTTAGACCACTGCCTGATTATCCCTTAACTTAGAGAGTACAAGAAAGTAGTATTACCTTTAAAGTCCATGAACAATTGGGATACTGAAATTAATAACAAAAGCCTTTGATGAAGGCAGGGTTATAATCAATGCCTAATAGTGGAGCTCAACCAATATGAATGAAGAGAAAGACCATCGGTTTCATTTCTTTGTCTGATGTTTTGATAACATCATGACATTAACTTCAGCAGAGCTGAGATCTGACACTGAATCACAGCACTGGTCACTTGACTTATTTACAGTGAGCCAGCAGGAACAGTCACCCCATTAAGAAGCAGTGCTTATTGCTTCCAGTCTTTTTTTCCACATCACCTAAATCTTCACACCCTGATATTCCTTTCAGGCTTTCAGTATTTGAAGTTTATCTCTAGAAGTGTTCATAAAGCAAACTTGAAAATATAAAACTTTAAAAAGAATTTTTTTTTAATTTCAGCCAAGCAGAAGAAATGTGTATGAACACTAAATGCTGTTCAAAGGAGGAGGGAACAACTGGCTTAGCCTCCAAACTTGTCCCTGCACATCCAAGCTGGGGTTGTCCCCAGAAAGTGGAGAGCTCAGACCTTGCTCATGAGGGGCTAGAAAACAGACCATGGACATGTCTCCTTTCTACAGAGGCAGGGGACCTCAGCGCAAACCACTGCCCTTCCTTCCCCATGCCACATGGGATGAGATGCTGGTGAGCCAATAAAAAACAGGCCATTTTGCTCAATGGCCATCTCAGTTTTGCAAAGCAGTTGGCAGCACTGTGACATGCCAAAGGGTTTGTCACTGAGCTCTGCATATATGAAAGTTGGGTTCATTGCCCCCAAGGAAACTTAATGAAGGTGACCTTAAATGCCTTAAATACCAGCTCAGAGCTCAGGCACCATCTGGAAACAATGAGCTGGTAGAAGCCAAGGTGCTGATGCACCGAATTAACACAGGACCCAGGTGCTGACATGTTACTTCCAGCTCTCCCTCAGCCTCAGCTTGTCCCACACATGAATTTTGGCTGCTGGGACTCTGCAGTCTCAGTGGCTAGGGGCTGCCATGCTGGTGTGTTCACTGTAGCTGGAGCTGGGTGAGAAGTGGTTGAGGTTCAGGGAAAGATGTTTTCCTTTTCTGCAATATAGTTCTCCAGGATTTTTCAATTTCTAGGTCTTTTTCAGCATACTTCTATGCTCATTAGTTTTCTTAGCTTTGTTTTACTATGCTACATGTTTCCTTCTTATGTTTATTCCCTCTTTTGTTTCATTCAAATGTAAGACTTTTTCATTATTTTTGCTTTCCATTAATCTATAGTATTTTATTCTGGTTTCATTTTCCCCTATCTTTTCTCTTGTTTCATCTCAGTCTTCCCCTCCTCCTTTCCATCACTATATTTACATTTCTCTTTCAAGGCCCATTTCTATAGCCCTCCCCACATAATCCCTGGACACACTCTCTAACCCCCATACCAATATTTTTCCTTTTTCTACTTATAACCTTTTGTCCTTTTACTGTTTTTTTCCCTTCCAATGCACATTTTCTCCCCCTTCTCACATCCAGATGTTTTTCCCTCTCTATCTCCAGCTGTGCGAATAAATGACTTTTTTGTTTGTTTCAAGGAAGTTCGGTCAATCCTGAACAAAACTACTCATATTTTTCAAGAAACTGAAACTGCGTAAATGTTCATTTTGGGCGAATGTTTCAAGTAGGACAAACCGAAAAAAATGATGAGTTTGATTTTTAAGAAATTTTTAATAAATAATAACTGAAGTAAAGTTGAAAATGCTGGAGGGACTAAAAAAAAAAATAAAATCAAAGCATTTCTGACTTTGGGGTGGAGATAAGGGCAGGGCAAGTAGCTTTCCATTCCTTTTTTGGCAGGAGTAAAGGGAGGATTTCTACCCAAAATAACTCAGATAGATATATCCCACTACACCTTCAAAATGTATTTGTTTTGATCAAAACTGATGTTCAGGGAGCAAAGCAATTGTGGCTAAAAATTTTATTCTAGCTCTAATTTCTATTTCCTTCTCTTTCCCTGTTCAATATGTCTAGTATGTCCAGTATGGTTAGATGCAGAGAGCATGGAGGCATGGTAAGATTTTTATCTGATATTTGGACATTACTCTAAAAAAGAGAGAGTTGATATCTTCCCAGACAGGGAGTATCAACTGCGCTTTCTTAGGTATCCCAGTCCTTAGCTTCCTGGAACAGCAATTAAAATACATCTCAGCTGGCTTAAAAATCTGACATCACATCTAGAGCACAGAAGCTTCTTACTGTTGACAGCAGTTTCTTATGAAGGGGACAAATGCATTTCTTGCAAATGTTCTGCTGCACTTAAATCCACAGAGGCAAAGCATTAGTCTCAGATGAAGGCTACAAAGTGAAAAACGGCAGCTGAGAACCACCACGCTCTGCCTTGGGACATGCAATACAATTTCTTCGGATTCGGATGGAAGCCACATCTGGGTACCTGGGGAGAAGAATCCGGCCCTGAATGCCATGGGGTTTTTTGTCCATTGTGCCTAGATCACAATTAGCAAAAAGATTTTGTGGGAGAGGAGGGAAAAGAAGAGGAAACTGCCAATGAGAAGATATTCTTCGCTCATAAATCCCGATGCATTGAAACACAGATTAGACCCCCCTCTTTCTTTTTAACCATCCCCTGCCTAGAGTCACTCAATCCTGAAATTTGCTGAACTGTTCAGCTCATGTCTACCCTGAAGTAATGAATTGGCAGGCCTATTTCTAACTGATTAATGAAGTTTTTCAGAGGCAACCCATTATTTGATCCAAAGTTAAAACAGTGGTTCATCATTAATCACTACAAGACACAGGCTCACAGATTCATAATTCTCAGCAAGCCCATTTCATTAAGGGTCCCACTCTTTCTTTTGTTAACCCAGGGCTCCCCTGTTTCCCCACACCTTGCAGCCACTCTCCTGGCAATCCATTTCCAGGTCCGCTCACATAAAAAGTCACATGCTCTTGGGAATATTTTTCAGGCTCTGAAGCCTTCCAAAACTACATCATCTTCTTTTAGATTTCAAAAATTCCTCTTCCCATAGAAAAATATCTCAAATTATCAAATATGAGCCAACATTGGCACCCAGTGGCTGAACAGATTAATCACAGATACATATTCCCTTGAGCCCACCTTTTCTATTCTTCAAAGACAGTTTTTCCTCTGGGATGTATGCAGTACTTTTACACAGCCTTCCAGCTCTACGCCATCTAGGCATGGCTGTGAACTAGTTATGCTAAGAAAAGAGAACATACATGCTATGGCTGGTTGTCCCCTCTGCCAGGGCCTATCAAAGTCACTCCACAGAATTCACCAGGTGGGACTAACACCACCAAGTTGCACAGGGTGAGGAGCCCTACACTGACTCCCAGGAGGCCACGGCACTCACACACCACCATTTGACATCCAGCAGACACACCAGGTCTGCTTTGCCTGCTTGGAGAAGGGCTGCAGCTAAGTTTGTAAAAGTCCTGCTCCCCAGCAGAGCTATAAGACCCTCTTAATGGTATGACCAGGGGCCTTTGGAAAAGTAATTTTGAACCTTTTGTCTCTAAATAATCTTTCTGAACTTGCCAATGACTTGTACTGGGAGAATGTGGTGGGTTGACCTTGGCTGGACCCTAGGTGCCCACCAAGCTGCTGTATCACTGCCTTCTTCGGCAGGATGGGGGTTAGGGAAGAAAATAGGATGGAAAAAAAAAATATCATGGGTCAAGATCAAGGCAGTTTAAAAAAAGTAAAAGCAAAGACTGTGTGTGGAAGCAAAAGAAAACAAAAGCTTTATTCTCTACTTCCCATCAGCAGGTGATGCTCAGCCTCTTCATGATGGGAAGCAGAGCTTCAGTAGGCATAGTAGTTGCTCCAGAAGACAAATATTGCAATAACGAATGTCACCTCCCTCCTTTCTCTTGCTTTTACTGCTGAGCAGGCATCAAATGGTATGGAATATACTTTTGATCAGTTTGGGTGAGCTGTCCTGACTGTGTCCCCTCTCAAGATCTTGCCCATCCCACAGCCTACCAGTGAGGTGGGCATGTTAGAGAGACAGCCTTGATGCTGTGCAAAACCTTGATGCTGTGCAAGCACTGCTCAGCTGTAGCCAGAACGCTGGTGTGTTATCAACACTTACTGGCTACCAGTACAAAGCACAGCACTAGGAGGGTGGCTATGGGGAAAATTTACTTCATCTCAGCCAGATCCAATACAATCTCCACCCCTTACTCCATACCATTTTCATCATGATCAGGTCCCACGTAATTTAATACATATCTCTTCTAACCATCCCATTATATGTAATTCTCATTAGTGAAATCTCTTATTACCCACATTTAAACTACATACTTAAACCATGTTTATACCCAACATAGAGATTTATACATTAACTACTATCCTCTGTTCTTTAACACATAGATATAGGCTTCCTTCACTCCTTCATATTTTCATAAGAACAGGCTATGACTTGGGCCCCATCTGTAAAGATAGGTGCTCAGGACAGGAGAAGCAGTATGTTTGATTGTTGGGCACGAACACTGGCTTGGTTTGGGTCATTGTTGCACTTGTCCGGTTCCTTGCAAAACTCTGTCATTTCAGGTCATTCCTGCTACATTACTTCCTACAACATACAGCTCACATCACAGATTATATTTCCCCCAAGGTTAAATCACCTTGAGGCACACACCAGGCCTCCTTCTACAGTTCACTATGGGGACCTTATCTCCTCCCACAGTATGTAGGAGTTTTGTTTAGGCAGGACCAGAAGATCCTTTGGTGTTAACCATCCAAGTGGCTTCTACTAAATTTGTATCCCAGTGTTCCCATACCCCAGTGCCCAAAGCTCTCAACATAGTCTTTTTTTTCATTATGTCTCCCAATCTTTCCAGAGGCTTGTGGGTGACAGGGAATATGACACACTCACTCAGTGCTGTGTTTCTTTGCCAAGGTGTTTATGAAGTTATTTCAGAAATGAGTTCTACTGCGTGATTCAATTCTTTCTGGGGTACTACATCACCCCAGAACTTACCTTTCAAGGCCTAAGATGGTGTTTCGGGCAGTAGCATGGTTTACAGGGTATGTTTCTAGCCAACTAGTAGTTGCTTCCATTATGGTGAATATGTAGCACTTGTCTTGGTGTGTTCATGGCAGTGGTCCAATATAGTCAATTCGCTAGGCCTCACCATATCAAAAATCCAGCCACCACCCTCTCTTCCAGGGAGACTTTATTTGTGTGGCTCTCCTGACAGAGAATATGCATTCTCCAGAATCCCCAAAAGCCTAGGAAAGCTTGTGTCCTTTTTTTTTTTTTTTTCATTGGCAAAACCAGCTTGCAGAAGAATCTGAATTACTTTTTTCCCTTCTCAAACACTGCTTCTGCATTGTGCCCCACACAATGACATCATGAATGTATCATAGATGTTCAAGAGCATCACCCTGTTCCAGTGCAGTCTAGATCAGTCTGTGGCAGATGGTAGGGCTGTGCTTCCACCCCTGGGGCAGTTGATTCCAGGTGTAGTGGACACCCCCTCACATGAAAGTGAAATGTGGACTGCACTCTGCTGCCAAATGAATTGAAAAAAACCACACTGTCCATGTAAATTGTAGCCTACCACTTGTCTGGCTTTGACTGCAGTTCGTATTGGAGCTGAGATGTATGGTACAGCAGCACTCAGTTGTGGCATCACTTTACTCAGGCCACAGTAGTCTACTGCTAATCTCCACCCTCCATTGGACTTTTGCACTGGCCATATGGGACTCTAAAAGGGTGAGTGAGTCTTGCAGATCACTCCTTGGCTCTCCAGTTGATGAATCAGCTCATGGATGGGAGCCAGGGAGTCTCGATTTGCGCGATATTGCTGCTGGTGCACTATCCTGGTAGCAATTGTCACTTGCTGTTCTTCAGCTCACAGCAACCTCACAACAAAGGGATCTCCTTTGGCAGGCAGGGTAGAAAGCTGTTTGATCCTCTCTGTGTTCACAGTGGCTACACCAAAAGCCCATCAGTGCACCTATGGGTCCTTGAAGTATCCTCTCCTGAGGAAGTCTATTATTTAGATTAACATGTTCCCAAGCTCAGCAAAATAAAGATATAAGCAGTGCAGCCAACAAACTCCATGACCCAGAAGAAGCTTACAACTTAATAACTACTATAGCTATAGCATGCTTAATGCAAAACTGCCATTGTCTCATGCCACACGTTGGGTGCCAAAAGGGACCGTGGTGGTTTGACCTTGTCTGGATGCCAGGTGCCCACCAAGCCACTTTATCATTCCACTTCTCATCAAGATGGGACTGGGGGGAAGAAAATAAGATGGAAAAAATTCATGGATCAGGATAAAGGCAGTTTAATAAAGCAAAAGCAAAGGGTGCATGCAGAAACAAAGAAAACAATATAAATTCAAATCTAAAGTTCAAATAAATCTTTTTTTGTCTTATACAAATGAATAACTTGGCTTGATCCCATCAGAGGAACAGCTGTGGGACATTTCCTTTAGTCCTTTTAGCAAGAACCAGCTTCTTCAGTCATTGAATTGAAAATGTTTCATCAGCTTTAATCATGTCTCTAATCAGATGTAAAAATTAAAGCATGGAGGAGTAAACATCTTTTTGTTCAAGTCTACACAGAAAACTATTGGAAGAATCATGAACCGCTCTCCCTGCAGGATAGTGCCCCTTCCAGCACTTATTATGACTATGTCCATATAACTGTAGTGTTAATTAATGAGAAGCTGTATTCAGGTTTTCAAATAGTGCTTTATAATACCCAAATCCATTTGAGAATCCATCTTTTCAATTCTACCATGTTACATTTACCTCCAATCCATTAAGCAATATTATAGACGTGGAAGACAGCAAGATGCTAGTGCCTTACACTGGAAGTGTGGATGCTGCATGGGATTGAAACCCTACCTGAAAACGGATGTTCAATGGCTTACAAAATCGCACACATCTGTACATCAAAAGGAAAAAATGTATTTCACTAATAAAATCCAAAAATAGAATTCCCTCAAAACACATAATTTTGAAGAACTTATCACAAATAAAAAGAAAGTTCTGTATGGAGAAAAGCCACGTTAATTAATTTTCCTTTCATTCTGAGGAACTTGCTTCCCAGTGAACACTTTCCATACTGCAACCGAGGCTGTAAGCTACAATGCAGAACAGCATGAACAATGAAAGACACTTCCTAAATCTGCTCCATGGGCACACTAAGTAGGGCTGCTGAGATCATGATCAGTTTCAAAATGGAAACAACTAGCATAAGAGAAAACAATATCTATTCTGCCTGCCTGTGACCTTGCAGCTTTACTGGAGAGTTTTCCTGGAGCTGTGAGTGGTAAGAGTTTGACTGTGGAGTGCAATGGCCCGGTGTCCCACCAGACCAGAAGTCCTCTAACTGGGTAAGCTCTGAGTTGGAGATTTGGGCTGGCACTGCAGGAATCCCAGGAATGTGTTGGTTATGACTGCTCAGCAGGGTGCTGCTTTCTGCGCATAACCTCCTGCCTCTCCAGGATAACATCCCTCCCAGGACAGCAACATGCAATGCAGAACATTTGGGTGTAACCAGTTACTTGCAATCAGACATCAGATGATGATCTGTGGCCAGAGCTTAGACAGGAGGCACAGTGTGTGTATGTCTCTCTACAGGAAGCATTACAGCTCTGCAGATGCGCCCCAAAACACCAAAACTTTGCCTTCTATCCAGCCAAAAGCGCTGCTGTGTGCACAGGCTCCCCTCACCTCAGCCTCCTCCTGCGTAGGCTACTTTTTAGCATGCAGCTACACATGCCTCCACACCTCTTCAGCCTTCACTTGCTGGCTCAGCCTTCAAGTAACACCACACTGCCGGCAGTTTTGGTGTTAATGCGATACTAGCAGCTGCTTGATGGGAAATCGGCAGCACTCCCAAACACAGAAAGTTCCCAGACTCACCTCTTTTATTTGCTGGTGATTTGGCACAGCATCTGCTCAGCTGCTGCTGGCTGACACGTTAGCCACACCTGGAGGACCTTGCTCTGTGGCTCGGCATTGCCTGTGTAAGAGTTTGCAAGAGGTTCTTTCCTTTATGCTCCACAAGCATATAGAAGGGAGGGAGAAGATTTCCTTCCCCTCCCCCCAGTCTCTTTATTTTCACAGGCTTTGCTCAGGAACTGATCGGGAATACTCGGTGGGAATATATTCTGTGTAAATAGTTTCCTCTTCTGCCTGCCTCCTCTGTGCAGCCAGGAATGTGGGATTTATGAAGCCAGAAAAAGACTATTCAAAAGAAGCCTGTCTCTTTAGCTCCAGCAGTTAAGATATCCATTTGGGCTGAAGCAGGTCTTAGTCCTGTCCCCTTGGCATTTATACAATCTAAATTAGATAATGAAGTAAAAGCAGACATGATCTGAAGACCACCTACTCAGCTGCCAACCACCCTCCCCATCCACCATTACTGACATACCACCCATTCCCTGGTGTCCCTGCCACACCAGACCCAGCAGCAGAAGGAGCTGGAGCGATGCCACAGCCCTGTGCTGCAGCCCAGGTTGCGCTTTGCTCACTGGAGTCCTGCTTCTCCAAGCACCACACCTCTCCCCTGGCATACAACCTGGCTGCACCTAATTTGCAGCCCTGCTACAAGACCGTGTAGACACCCAAAGAAGTTGGGAAAACTTCCAGAGTTGTCCAGTGCCCGCTTGGGTGCTCAGCCATCGCATTATGTAGCGCTGTAGGGTACACAATGCTGAGGGGAGTAGTGAGACAGCCCTTCGGAAGGCATCAGGGAGGCAGGCTGCGAAGAGCAAATTAAGACTCTGTTTTAAGAAGCTCTGACAGAGGCGAAGGGAGTAGCTTCCCGTATTCTTCTGCAGGCCTCTTTCCTTTAGGTGGCAGTATGTGTTTGCAGCTCCCCTCCGCACCGCCTGCGCTCCCAGCCCTGCCGCCCAGCATCCTCTGCCTGGGCTCACCCATCGCCGGGTTAATTTTCCAGAAAATCCTGCACAAGCAATTAAAATGTTAATGTTGTGAGGGAAATGCCTCCGTTGAAGTAAACTCATTCGAGAGTCAGTTGTGCTCGGTGGAAGGGGAACAGTCTATTGATTTTGAACAAGGTCATATCTCATCAGACTTGCCACCTGGATTATTTTTGTTTGCGCTGATCAGCTACTGAGCCCTTGATTTCACAGCGAGTTTGAAATCACCTTAATGAAGCAGAAATTCGACGGGGGGGATGGATGGTTCCCCTCCCAAGACTTTTCTTTATTACAGAAATGTGCTCCCTCACCTGTTTATCTCTGACTACCTGCTCACCTCTGTGCTTGTTAACCTCTAAAGCAGCAGTAACTGATGCAAAACTCTCAGCCCTGGCAGCTGCCAACCAGATTCACACCTTACGCTGGGATTTGTGCCGCAGCCAGCCAGCAGTGCCTTCCCTCAGGAGGGTGGGAATGTCTTGAAGTGGAATTCTGTTAACAACAAATTCAATGGAGATATTGTGTGGGCATAGGGTAGTTCTGCACTGTACTTCATTTAGAGAAGAAAGGGCTATAATAGAAGGAAAGTGTGCACTTCTTATGGCAGTTCTTGCTGGTGTGCCTTGCACACAGAATGACTAACCCTATTAAGACAAGGTATGCTCAGTGAGAGTGTGCTGGTATTTCATTATGAGCAAGAGACACCTGGGACAGAGAAACAGAAGCGCCTAAAGTCTGATTTCATTTGCAGATTCCTTGTGGTCTCCTCCCAGAGCTTGTAGTCTTCCCTCCCCAAGCCAAAGGTCTTACAATGCTCTCTTTTCACAAATGTGGTCACACTGGAAAAGGTGGATGTGCTTTTTATCGTATCTAAAATAGGTTATGCTATTTCTAGTGATACAGGCTATGACTCTCTAACCCAAATGCTAGGGTATTTGCATGCTTAATTCACATGTCTAATTGCCATAATTGCACATGCTCATTAGGGAATTTTGTGTGCAAATGCTGAGTTAGGCACATAACTAGGCATAGTGTTTGCAGTGTGGTTTGGTTCAACACTCGTGGAAAATTTGTGAACAAATTAGACATGCAATTGAATGCACATTTTCTACGCCTAAGAAGTTGGGCAGGGCCTGGCACCAGGCAGCCTGCAGTCTAAATGAATGAGCAGAAAGTACTGCTCTTGTGGATCCCAGTGCAAGATTGAGTCCTTTATCCAGAGAAAAATCAGAACTAGGCTGTCCTTCACATTATCCAAAGATTCACACCCTCCTTTCAGGCTGAGCTGGAATATTTGGAAGCAAAACAAACTTAATGTTCATCTTGGGAAAAAAAAAAGACCACCACAACAATCATGAAGCTCTAATTTTATGATCTGATTGCTGAGGACAAGTAGATACAGAGCCTCCCTGTCAGAAGGCAGACAAAGCCAGCCTGTCTCTTCCTATATTCCCATAGAAGACACAACAGTGAGTAACCCAAGTAGCTCACTGTTAGCAATAAAGGATACTAGCACGGCTTTTAACCAGCGCAGCTGATTTGAGTTAAAGCCCACCTGTGGAAGCATGACTACAAGAAAGCCCAACTTTCATGGTCTAATGCTTGTAATTTCTCTCTCTTGCTGGAGATATATGTTCTTTTAATAAAAGCTACAGAGGAAAATACCCCAAAAGTAAGAATTCAAGGCACAGAAAGATTGAGTTATGGTTTGTTTAATCCTTCAATTTTACCCTTCCAGAGCCAGCCTGCAAACTCTCTTGCCCAGAATTTATGACAAGCAGGACTAAAGGGACTGTCTATAGGTTAACATTGACATTTCCTTTGTGCATTAATCCTTTGAATCTCATTTACCATACATTTCTGCTGAATGACATAAAAATGATGATTTTTTTATTACTGAGTAGATTATGATGAGGCGCATTTTTACCACCACTCAGGAAAATACCAAATGGGAGTCAAAGCTGTCTTTTTCCCTTTGCCTGTACGGTGACAATGTGGGCTCCCTGTGAGGGACTGCCTCTTGGAGGACAACGAGGTGCAGCTCCATCCTGCAAATTCTTAGGAGCCAAAGGCACAGGATGCCTGTCACACTGCGACAATGAGCCCTTGAGGTGGAAGCACTCACAACTGAGAGAACCTAAACTTTGCCAGGACTGCACAGAGGCAGTCCTTCCTGCCCAGGAGAGAGCCTGCAGCTCTGCATGTGTGTCGCCAGTAGTGTACACACCATAGCACTTACCCACAGGCCGTGAGACTCACCACCATCGAAAGCATAGCCTGACACATCCAGTTTCAGAGGAGAGAAGAGGGAGAGGAGAGGAGAGGAGAGGAGAGGAGAGGAGAGGAGAGGAGAGGAGAGGAGAGGAGAGGAGAGGAGAGGAGAGGAGAGGAGAGGAGAGGAGAGGAGACTGCAGCTGTTGTATGAAGAAATGTGATGGTGCTGTCTTCACCCAGCGGCCAGCAGACCCTTCTGGTGCTGCCATGTGGGATTTTGTCCTGCAGCATCTTTAAATGGATACAATTATTCTGATGTTACATGGAGTTGACTGGGAACCTCCCTGTGTTCAAACCTTTAAAGAAAGCATGGAAAAATATATACAAAAAACTGTAACAGGCTGGGAAAGGAAGGAGGGAAAGAAGGAAAGAAAGGGGAGGGAAAGGAGAAAATGCGTCTGTATAATATTGCATGTGCCTATGGTGCTAGCAAACATTGACAATAAGATTCCATGGTTTATTAATATAAAATCCTCAATTTTAAAAGAAGTCTAAACCACACAGAACATTTGGAAGTTGATATTGTGCAGTAAATGAATGTGAACAGGAGAAAAAAACACCCAAGTGAAAATTCAGGGGCTAAATGCCCCATCCTGCTTTATAGCGCACACAGCAGAGTAAGCCCAGGAAATATTCCTTAGGCTATAAAATTACACAAAGGACTAGAGTGTCCCATTTTTCTTTTTAATTTAAAGAAAATAGCCAGAGCCGCTGAAGAGTGGGAATTGACCTCTTTGGGTCTCTCACTTTCTCAGAGACGTTTCTGGTGAATCAAGCCTGCACATCATTCCTGGAAGAATGACCACAGCCTCCACGCTTCTGGCCTCTACCCTGGAAGCCATTGCTTATATTTCCATTACCCCACTGTATGTCTGACCTGTCCACAGCCTTTGTCAATGGTGAAAGGTCAGAAGTCTCCCAAACTTAGATATCAGCATATAATCTCCCATGAATTAGACACAGAAATTTCGAAATCCATATTCCTGATTGATGGGGCATGTCATTCCCCCTTTTCTGCTTCTTTTCAAGGCTTACATGCAGTTTGGCCTGTGCAGCTTTACAATCCATCCATTTTAAAAACAATTAAAATAATATAACATTGATTTTTATATTTTTTAAGCACTGCAGCTCACAGGAGTGCTGAGTGTGGATGTCTCCTTCCCATATAACATAGCATGTAATACCCTCCACAGGTGGGGACCGTGGCTGCTAAGCATCCGTACTTTGAAGGCATGCCCGGCTTTCAGGACACCAGGAATGGGAACAGAGAACAGGTTTCTGCTTGAGAGTAAAGAAACACTGCAAGCCAAACGCTGTGCCCAAGCTGCTCAGAAACACGGCCATGTCTAGATGAGGACTGGCTTAACCAGGAGGCATCTCCCAGTGCTGGCTGTGCCTTAGGTTATAAATAATTTCAATTTTCCTTTGCTAAGGGCTTTTTTTTCCTCTCTCTCGTTGGAAGACAAGCTCCCCGTGGAAGGGTGGCACAGTCCAATAAGAAAAAAGCCTCCTACCGAATCTGCTGGGATGCTGGGCACACTGAGGGCTGCACTTACCCTCAGCTCTTGGAGCAATGAGGCAGGGGGGATGCAATTATCCTCCACAAAGTATGGGGGACACACATCACACACGCACTGGCAATGCAGGGCCTGATCTCCAGAAGTGCTGAACACTTGTGAGGCAGCAAACACCTCCCCAGCAATCAACAGCAGGAGTTAAGAGCATTTGGCACTTCAGGAGAGTTGCTAAGCATCCCCAGGAATCGGAAGATGGGGGGTTCAGTGTGTGAGTTTTTACCTGCCGTTGGATCCTCGGATACTGTGAGATCCCTTTACACCTAATTAAAATAAATCACTGAGAAATATACAAAGATGCATAATTTACCCGCTCTTCGACTGATTTAAGTGTATCCCCGCAGGGAACTACACCCATTTAACTAAAATCAAGTTAGAAATCAATTTAGTTACATTAGTGCATTTTCGGTATGGAATAGCCCTTAATTTGAATGGGAATAAAGACCCACTATGGGCCGATTGATTCTGTTAGGTGAAGGAAAAGCTTTTATTCTCGGTATAGCTACAAACAAAAACAGATTCAGAATGCTATGGGATATTATATATGGGAAACATTTGGATCTGTGGGTATAGGCTTGTCTTTTTTCACACAGCTCTGAACATCTTCATTCCTCCTGCGATTTCAGTCATTCCCACACAGAATTACCCCAGAAAAAAACTGGAAAAGGGGGAGTTTCCCTTTCAAGAACCACAGAGGCTCACTTTCAGTGGCAGAATATGTGGGTCTCAGAAAGGTCTTTCCAATTTAATCTGTGAGCTCAGGAGACACGGGAGAAAGGAAAAGCCTGACCTAGAGCTTGCGGGGGGGGGGGGGGGGGGGGACTGCCTGCATCAGGAGGGAAAGGGATCAGGATGAAAACCCCATCTCAGCTGGCTGTGTGCCTCCCTGAGCAGGAACAGGGGTGGAGCAGGTCTTTGCAGGGGGAAGGGGAGGGAGCAGAGCTCCTGTTTGCATCCAGCGGGACCTGGCAGGGAGGAGGTAACGGGAGGAGCAGCTTGAGCAGCACAACATGTCCCCAGAAGGAGGATTATAATGTCCCTTCAGCTTCCTTAGCTGACTCACGTTCCTCCAAGGCACAGATCTTTCAGAGGGGGCTGGTAGGTGCACTGGGGGAGCCTGGGCACACTAACTGGCCCGGAGGGCTTGTTCACAGCCACCTCTGGCTAACACACCTCTAGCTCCCGCCTGCCATCACAAAGGAGAGTCCTCAGAGGATGTGTCCCATGGGCATTCCCATTTGACCCCCACATCTCTGTGTGTGAGGGACAGATCAGGCAAGGGAATGGGAACGGAAAACAGGGGGTTTCCAGTGACAGTGATCTGCTCATCCATAATGAAATAACAATTTTCACTATTGTCATTTCTTAGACCACTGAAGATCGCTTACTCGTCCTGCCGCTACTATCCAGCTCCTGACCTTCAAGCACTGTCCTGTCCTGGGAGCAATGTTATAGAAGATATATGAAGTAAGACTCTAGGTGGCACTTCAGGCTGCATAACTGTGACCTTGTCTATGAAGACATGCAGCATTTAAATCGTAAGTTTAATCAGGTAATCCTTTAGACAATCAGGATGATCAGCAAAAGTACACTAGCACTGTGTAGTCTCTGTAGCAATTCCCACTGTACCTTTCTTATGTACCCAGACCTATAGTCCAGTTCCACTTCACCGGCAGAAATCAGGAGAAATCTCACTCAAGAAAATGGAACTACTCACTGCAATAAATCAGAAACAGACCCATGGAGCTCTTGCAATACTGAGCGTTTGGCACGTAAACAGAAGCAAGACGCCTAAATATACGCGTAAGCCTAAAATACTAGAGATGAGTGCTATAGCAAAAAACATGGGAAATTCAGCAAAACACTCCACTACTCCAATAGCTGCAGAAGGGATACACAGGGTGTATGTTCTGGTTCTGTTGAAAGTATTGTATTGTTTATTTTCTGTAGGTTTCATCAGTACAGAGGTAGCAATATTTACTTTTCTCCTCTGTCTAAACCCCAATTTGGCAGCACATAACTAGTCAGTGAGTGCCTCAGACATGTGTTTGCTTGACAATTCACTGAGAAATAAGCAACAGAGCAGCAGTGAAGCAGGCTCCGACATGATTTTCAGAATGGGGGCCCAGATGCAGATGTGTTTCTGAATGGACATTTGAAAGTGCTGTTCCACACCACAATTATCTAATGACAAAGCTGCCAAAGGAGGACCCTGCCTTTTCTCACCCACAGCTCTTTCCTCCCTCCCATTTATCACTCCTAAGTGTGCTGATACCCTTCAAACTAAATTAGTGAAATGGCCAGTATTAGCAAAACCATAAAAACCCCACTGATCTGTTTTGGACCTCGGCACCAGAAATAGCTGCCTTAATGTAACTGTGGGAGGGGACAGGAACCTGCAGTAGGGAAAGGAGGAGAGAAGGAATGCACTGGGAAGGACAAGGACCTCTTCAAACTGCTTTCTTCCTATAGAAATGTTAATTGTGACCAGTAGCCAGCTGTCTATACTTAACTGGACCAAAAAATCTGCCTGCTTCTTCCTAGCTCCTCATCACTGGATTTTTGCATTAGACTTGTTCATGATTCTTTACCAGAAACTCCTGTAGGCTGTCTAGAAAAAGGCAAGGGATTCAGGGCATGGAAAAGATGCAGTTTTCCCTCTGCATGGGGTCCTCTCCTTTGCCGCAGCACATCCTCAAGCCTTCAAATGCAATGCAGCCTTTACCTCCCTGCCCTTCCCATCCTTCACACAAGGTCCCCAGGAGGGTTCATGTACCTGGGAAGGGTACATGAAGTCTGTCCCTTTGCCCTCCGGGCTTCGCTAGCGAGCAGCAAAGCTGGGCCAGCTGCTCCAGGAGGTCTGTAACACCTTCTCCCACTGGGCCAGTCCTTCCCTGTCGGCTGCGGAACAGGCAGCAGCCAGCTGGCAGCTGCAGGGGACTGAGGAGCCTTGTGAAGGGTGAAAGTAAGAACAATAAAGAAGGTGAACCCCAGCCAACCGATTGAGGATTTGTAAAATAAGGGTCAAATTTTGACAAACTTTTTTTTCCTTCACAGGGAAACTGGTGGACCCAATTCAGTCATTCCCACGACAAACTTCCCTCCATTCTCTCCTAGGGAGAGGCAGCTTAACCCACCGAAGCTGGCACCAGCATGCAGAGTTTAGATATTCCCAGGTAGATGGAGGTTTGAATTTACAGAGCAGAGGCAGAATGAAAGGAATGCTGTATTTGTTTTTTATGAGGTTCTCTCCCTCTCTGACCCCAGCTTTCCACGGCTACAGAAGCATTCAATAGTCATGGAATTGGGCAAAGCAAGTTCACCT
Organism: Strigops habroptila; assembly: GCF_004027225.2. Classification (NCBI taxonomy): domain Eukaryota; kingdom Metazoa; phylum Chordata; class Aves; order Psittaciformes; family Psittacidae; genus Strigops; species Strigops habroptila. The sequence goes on from NC_044277.2 coordinate 37,416,200, forward strand.
TTGATGATGGGGACATCAGTCAGTCCTGCCCTCCCCACCTTCACCTCTCTGTTGCAACAGCATGAGAACATTTCACCATTATTTTACTGCTCATTATCCCCTGTTTATTACCCTCACAGTTTAACCTCAGTTTACCCCCAGGGATGAATTGAAGGCGTATTTCACCCATTGAGCAAAGCTATGGCCAAACTTCATGAGAGCCTCCACAGGCATTTTGGTTCCTAATTCCCAATGAGGGCCGGGAAGGCTGGTGCTGAGTAAAACTGGTGCATAACCTATCTGACCTGTTTGTGGTCCTGCAGACTGTGTGCGCAGACCTGGCACCTGCTCACAGAGTTGTCCCAGCACCCTGGAGTCCCTTGGCCAGGTTTCTTCCAGGGAGCAGGAGCCAAAAGCGATGCAGTGTTACCAGTGTCGTTCTGCCCACCTGGGAAGCAAGGCAGCCACGGCAACCAACACTGATGCAGGCTGAAGGAAGAGGGACAACAAGCCCACAGAAGGGGCATCGAGGTCACTCTTAGCATCCTACCTACTTCATTGAGGCCACCAAGGGAGGAGCATGCCAGTGCCTATTTGATGAGACAGCTTGGCACTGCACAGCATGCCCAGCACTGGGAGTGGGGAGCTGTCATTCCCGGGAAGAAGGAGAGAAGCACGAGTTGTGTGTGGCAGATACAAGACACCATGTGTGGAACTAGATCCTGCTTCATGGCACTGGGCTGGTGTAATACCACCTGAGCCCCCGAGGCAGTCAATCCCCTGCTCCTGCCTTTGGCACCTACAAAACAGCTCTTCATTTAAATGTCTTATTGCTCCCAGCTTCTTGAGCCTCAGTGATAAACATGAATGAAATTATTTTTATGCTTGCTTTTATATATATGGAAGATGTAACCTAAAAATTGGGGGTTTGTGTCCTCTAGGCCAGCTCTGGACAGTCATGTTGTAATGAGGAATGCAATAAATGTCAGTTTGTCTTAGAAGACACTCAGCAGGGGTTTAGGTTCACCATCCACAAACAGTATTATCTTCAGTGCTGTAATCAGCCTGAGGAGGAGTGGGTTCCTGGGACCTTTGGCATGTCGAGTGAAGTAAAGTTACACAATTAAACTTCAGTTAGGAAATATCCATATCTTACCAACAGGGGAGAGCAGTTAAGAGCATTACCAGCTGTCAGCACCTGGCAAACTAAATTGAATGGCCAGAGTGCTGAGATATGAAAACTGAAGAGAAAAATCACATGTGCCTACTTTCTTTACGGCTGCAATGTCATAGGTCGTATGTTGTGCTAACCTGTAAGAAATAATAGGAACTTGGAGATAAAATATAGCGCCAACTGTGAACCGGGGCATGGCGTAGAAGAAGTTAAGCAAGGACAAACAGATTACTAGTGCTCTGAAGTATAAAATCCCTGTTTCAGAGACTGCTTTCTCTACTCTGGCAGCTTCATAAGCTAAACCAGCTGTTGCAAATAACACTGTTAGGTTTTTAAAGACATCTATTTCTTCGACTGTAAATAGAAATACAATTTCTTTAAACTAAAAATACACTTCCAAGTAAATTTGTTTTGTTGTGTTGTTTTTTTTTTTTGTAATTGAATTAGCGATATAGGTAATGACAGCCATTCAAGAATGTGATGCTCGTACAGATATTCCTGAAAAATTTGCTATCGCTCTTATAAACTTATCATTCCATTCCTGAATATCATAAATTATTTGGGCAATGTACTGCAAAACAGAAAATTAAGAAATAACAACTAAAATGGTTTGGTGGACTTCGTGTGTGAGGAACCGTGGCCTTGCACACAGGAGAGGAGATCTTTTAGCCCAGGCTTATTGAAATGGGGATAAGCAGAGGCAGCAGGGAGGGGTTCAACCTATATCTGAGGAGAAGGATGAATGCTTCTCTTGAAAGCATGTCTTGATTGAGAGACTGAGGAGCCATAAACACCTCCCACCCCTCCATGCAATGGAGCTACTCGTGTTCCCTGACAGAAGCAAATGTGGGACATCTACTATCAATCACATGTGTAGGGCTGATGTATCATCACTGTGGCATCAACAGCAGTGGAGGGTCAGTGCAGGACACAGCCATTTGGCATCATGTAGTGAGAGGGGCCAGAAGAGTACTGGAGCAGGTTTAGGGAAGGAGAGCAGTAGAGGGGAAGAGGCTGATGGGAGATAGAGTCAAGCCTACTGTGGTGTGAATTAAGATCCTGGCTAAAAGCAGGAAATGTTCACACTTTTCAGAAAGCTTTATAAGCAGAGATAATAACAACTCCTGAAGCACCTCCGTTCCCATTCACTTTTCTAATGCATCCATTTGAACAGTAGCTCCTGTCACAGACTGTTCCTGCGGAGCAATGGGCAGAACATGAGTGTGGCCTGAGAGGAGCACATTGACACTCTCACAGTGGTGTATGCCAGCAGCAAGTACTAGCCTGTTTAATGAGGCCTTCCACTGCTCCCTGCCCTGCTGTCTGCACACTGCGGGTGGCACTGGCGTGGATGCCTTCACCAAAATGCTTGCTTCATGTCAGGGAGGTGCACCCATTTGTAACTCTGCTTCCCTGCTCTGCGGGTGCCTCCGGCCACACGCCACGTTGAGGGGGAGGCAATGACGATGGCTGCGATAGAGCCTTCAAGGGAATGCTGACTCACTCCCATCCAGAGGTTGCAAGAAGCACCTAGAAGTCTCCCTCACAGATTTGCAGCAGATGGGGAAATGTAGGTAATAGGTGCAATACCTCCCCAGCCTGCCATGGCTTTGAACTGTCATGGCCTCGCCTAACATTGGTAAAACAAATACAGCAATTAAAAACCTCTGCAAACACACAAATGGTCAGCAGAGTGGTGGTGACAACGAGCATTGCCTGGTAATCCATTTTCTCAGAGCTACATAATGGCTATATCCATAAAGAAGCAGGGGAGGAAAGGGAGGGAAGCGCAGGAAATCTATTACTGCCGTAAAGGGAAGGAAACGGAACAGGAGCCTGGTCCCAAATCTGGGTCCTCCTGGATTCCTGACCTCCTGCCAGGGTAAAATATTAGAAACCAATACCAAGGGTGGAGCAGTGATAACCGCTGCGGTGACTCATTCCCTTGTGAAAAGCAGAGCCACCCAGACAACTGGCACAGTGCCTGGCTGCCTGCGCGGCCTCAGGGAGCTTGCCCGGTCACGTAAGCAGCTGGCACACTTCCTGCGATTAACGAAACAGGCAGATAAGTTAGCATGGCTACCTGAGCACTATCCCATTTATTGTCTCACGCAAATGGAAACAGAGCCATCCTGATCTGACTTTTGATCCCGAAAAAGTGCGTAGCACTACGTGAGATAGCCAGGAAATGAAAGTCCAGATGGAAAGAGATTAGGAATTGCTCTTTGCGTCGGTTAAAATCACAGCTGAACTTATTATTCTGTGTTCAAGCAGAAGGAGAGAACTCCGACACAGGGCAACATTCAGGCTTTCTCCTTCCCCCTGCCTATACTGCTATCGCCCATACCCGATTCTGGTCATGTGCTGTGTTCTCACAGTTCTCACACAATCCCACTCTTGTGCTCTCAACTCAGGGATGAGGAAGCTGTTTATCACAGCATTCCGTTTGTCACATTCATTTCAGACGACGATAATACTCAGTTGCAAGTAGCACGTTTCACATCAGCAAATATTGCAGCAGTTCTTCTCCAGATGGGGAAACGAAAGCTGAGGGGGTAAAAAGACTTTCCTTTAGCCACCTGGCGAGTCACTGATCTCCCAAGTTCCAGTGCAAAATTAAAATCACTGCCTAGGCCTGCTTTTAGATTTAGCTTACCAGTATGTGCATCTGAAATCCGTGCATGAGGACTGTGCCTAACAACTGCACCTAAAACTATATTTCTCTTGCGGGGAGAAAGTGGGAGGAGGACAGGTCTTACCTGGCGACTGTGGTCAATCACTCAAAAGCCTGTATGCTTTCAGCATTTGGCTCATCAAATTTCAGCATGGTGAACAGAGCACTGTATCCAATCTGTCTGTTTGTAAAACCTGGCAAATTTTTGGCATCAGCAATAGAGAAGCCCATTCAGCACCATCTTCCCCAAACCAGGAATTCGTGGCCTGATCAGTGCAGCTTACCTTCATAGCTCACATGTCTCACATGGCTCAAGGAAACAGTTTTACCTGTAACTGCATCTCTGAACACCAGGGGGGAAGGTCTTTGGTGTGACAGACTATATACTTCCTATACATCTTTCTTCTCCTTTCCTCCATTCACTACTGCTAGCCACAGGCAATGCTACAGAGATACATCTTGACATTGAATGTTATAGGGGCTGATGTTAGAGACAGAATTCCTTCAGAGTTCAAGGCTGGCTTGCTGTGTGTCGTCTTTGCTTCTTGAACCTTCTTAAAGCCACAGCTGGGAATTTTAATAGCTTTCCCAGCTGCCTTTCTGTGGTGGGGGAAGACCCAATGTGACCAAAGGCCTGGTATGACTGCGCTTTCACTCCCATTAAAAATTAAAAAATGTCCCTGAAAGTAAATGGGGATTTTGGATTTGAAACTACATTGATGCTGAGATGAGCTGTTGGCACCTAGTGGTTCAATGTATCCATATCAGAACAGGGTAGTTTAGGAGAGCTGCTGTGGAAAGTCCCTTTCGACCTTGCTCCAGGCCCATGGGAATACAGCGCATCCTCACCACCCCACAGCATCAGTTCCTATTCCCTCAAGCCACAAAACTTCTCACTAGCCCCTACTGGCATGTTTAGCCTGCACTTCACAGCTCTTACACTTGCACTGAACATGCTCAAGATGGTCTGAGCATCCTGGGTCTGATGCTAGAGTCTGCTGCAATATTAGTATTACTGTGGATAGGATGATTATTGGTATTTAACTATGGCTTCATTTTCTTGGTTCTTCACAACAAACAAACAAGAGTATGATCTATGGCTGTTTCCATTTCAGTGTCTCTGCAGCTCTACCGCAGAATGCCATCATCCACACCTCTGATCCCTGAGAGTCCTGTTAGCGCATCTTGTTGGCAGCAGAAGTATTCTTCCACTGCAGGTTTGATCCAAAACAGCATATTCCACCATCTGCAGCTACCTGCTGGTGTCCAAGACGTAGTGAGGTGGTTGCTTTCTTTATCCAATAACATTCGCCAATATTTATCTTTGGCACCAAGCGCTGAGGCTATTTTTGCTTCTGCCAAGTCAGGTAACACGTCTTTCGTTACAGACACTTGGTAATGAGCAGTTTGTTGTACTTTGATGAGGTCGCTTGGACTTACGCAAATGAAGCATTTGCCATGTGGAGGTTGGCTCTCGAGCCACACTCCCAACTGGGGATGCAACAACTGCAGCACTGACACCATGTCTCCCCATTCACTGTACTGGCTGCTGCTCCTCCTTTGCCCTTGATGCAGTGGCTACACAAGTGCCATCCTGGCTGAATCACTGTCTCTATTTCAAGGTGAAATATGCCTGGAAGATATCCCAGTCGTTTGAAAATGTCTTGATCACCTTTCAGCAGTCCTAGCTACAGCAGCAGCATGGAGCAATGCCTGCTCTGGCTCTTCATGAGCCAGCTTTTCTGCTTTGCCTGTGCAGTTCTTACCACAGCTATTGCACCTGGCCTCATGTGCAGGCTATTTTCTATTAATGATTTTTTTCTACCTGGTATCTTCCTCTGGAAATTATTTCTTCCCTTTTTATTGTCTTCTTGCACAAACATTAGGGCTTCTCCTTTTTTTCCCTTCTTTCACTACAAAAACACAAGCTGGTTCAGCACTCCATCTACTCAGTGGCTGTGAATTGGTGTGCACTTGCTTTCTGTGTAGCCAGATCACTCTCAACACCAGCAGCCTCACAGAAGTTATTGCTTCTTCTGAGCATATCACAAATTCCTTCTTTTAATATAGGCTCTGCTAACAAAGGAGTCAGCCATTTTCTTTGGGGGCAATATTCTGATCTATTCTTGCCTTAGGTTCAGTTATACTATCTGAGGAGATTCTTTATTTGTGTTTTATTTAGGAGAGAGGAAAGGTTGGAAACTGTTGTGATTTTTTTCAAGATCTTATATGAATCCTCCTGATGTGCCTGAAAGCTGTTGCAGTATGTCCATGAGTGCTACTAGGATGGTTTTTACTGGTTTGTTCTGTTTTGCTTCTTTCCCTCTTTTTCTTATTTTCCCACTGTAATCCAAAAAGCATCGAGCTGATAAATTCATCCCTTTTCATATCCATTTTCCCAAAGATGGCAATCTTGCTTACTGTTCTTGTTCTTTCTTTCTCCTTCCTGTCACCTATCCTTGTAATAAATATGATCACAGCCTTCACTTCCGATTACACTGGTAGAGGAAGTGGATCACCTCTGAAATCATGCTCTCCATGGAAAGGAGCTAAAAAGGCCTAATGAGCAAAAATGACCTGGAAAACAAAAAAATGGAAGAACCATGGAATGCCGCCAGCAGCTCTGCTGAGAACCCAACCTGCTTGCCAGTAACTGAAAAGCTGCTAGCAATTGTAGGTGACTAAACCTGGGACATTGTTTCAATGGCTGCCAAAATCAACAGTAGGCCAGAAGATGGTACAGAGCGACTGCTGTACTTGTCATCAGGTTCTGCTGGCAAACTCCTGCCCAGTTCCCAATCCTGTGTCTCAGTTTCCCTGTCTCTGGAATGGGAGAAGCTGCTAATTTCTGTTACAAAGAAAGGAACACGCTTTATGCACATGAGGAAATTAACTAAAGTATCAGTGAGAAGGGATCAATATAACAGATTGTAATGATGAAAGAACTCTTCCTTCAAATGCCTCATGCACAGCCAAGGCTGGAGGTCAGCAGAAACCAAGGAAAAGAAATCCCCTTCCCATAAAAAGTACAAAGTACACTACATTTGCATCTTATGAATAAGAAGAGCAATTACATGATAGGGGAACAGGTCCATTTCCTGTACTGTAAGCCTTGCCTCCTCCCTTTCCTTACAAAAGAGTGTAAAGCTTTTCTACGGTAATAGTTTACAGGGACAGCTTAGACACTGAACCCAAGAGCCTGGCCTGGACTCCATCTGGGGTGTGGGCAACTGCCTCCCCTTACTTGTTGGTCACCACGTCCTTTATTGGATGTAGTGTCAAGTATATGTATATCCCTATTTAGAAGGTGCTTAAGTACTTCCTAGCTGTGTTTAAGCATACTTTGATGAATTAAGGCATAGGACATTAAAAACTTGAACTATATTGAAAAGAACATAAATCCAAATATATTCAGCAGTCTAAACAGGTTTTACTGCACACCATTAACTCTCTGGTCTGCAGAGAGGTGCTTTTTTCTGTATCTCCAGCTGTTTACAAAATGATCTTGTGCACTGCATTCAAAATTGCTCCTTCCAGCCACATGCCTGTACATGAGTAGCAGTGGGACAACAGGGCATCCTGCTGTATTCACAGAGCAGACAAAAACCACATCTGACCTTGACCTTAGCATACTCATGACCAGACGTGGCTCCATGTGTGGCTGTGCTGGCTTCCCTACACACAGGTGTGCATATTTGGCTGGATGCAAGGAGAACAAATCACGCATCAAAACCATTCTCCAAGGTACAGTACAAACACTGGAAAGAAAGAATACCTTCAGCCTAAAGAATAAATAGAAGAGCTATCCAAAGAATGCTAAAGAGGATTCAATAATGTTGATGTTTCTTAGACCTTTCCACATGATGTTTTATAAATTAAAACTTTTAGCCTTGAATCAAGAGGTATTGAGTGAAGATGAACTAAAGAATGGACAAGGGGTGGTAAGAGGAATGCTTATTTTACCTTGCAGAGAGGAGATTCTTCTTCTAAACACAGAACAAGATCAAACTGGTTTAATAACAGAGTATAAACAGTATAAACACTAGGCTAAAAAGCAGATCTAATGTGCCTAGGAACAGGGTAATAATTTAAGTGTACCAAATTACTGTATTTAGAATAAAATAACTTTATTTCAGATGATGAAAGACAGGCAATGCCCTGAGGCACAGTTCCTCTGGAACTGAATCCATGCTCATGCTCAGGTTCAAACTTACAGGTGCATGCTTCTACTTAGCGAACAAAGTTTGGGCAAGAACTAGCCCTCACAGGCTGACCGCTATTGCATTTCCTTACCATTTTAAAACAATCAGTATCAGGATTACTTTCTTTCTATTAAGTCTGTAAGACCATAGTATTTACTTATTTTGTTCACTAGGTGTTTTGCTTCAGCTATTATATTCAGCAATTAACCTTCTCACTAAACTTCTTTTAAAATCAGTTCCTTACAATACTTTGGTTTTATTTTCTGGAATTGGTTCTTTGAACTCTGGTAGATCCCAGCTCATGTTTGGAGTCAACATAGGCAACCAGGGCTGCTTCCAGAATTAATTTGCAGCATTCTGTGAGCAGGACAGAGCAGAAGAAGAGCAAAAATGAAGTGCAGACATTTACAATAACATACATATTCATGGCAACCAAGTTGTTTTGAATACCTATTATAATATTTCCTCCTATTAATGTTTTAAAAGTTAAAAATCTTCTTAATATACTCCTTTTGTCCCTCTCTCAGGAACAGTTACTATCACAGCTACTTTCTTTAGAAGGTTTATATCTGCCAGCATATTTCTAAGACAAAGCCTTCGGCCCCAGTTATCCAGGCATGTGCACATATGCCTTGGTCACAAGAAACTCAGTGGAACTACTCACATATAGGAAGTTATATTTAGCTATTTATTTAAGCAATTTTTTCAGATTTAGATTCTCTTACCTAGGACAGCTGGACTTACAACTCTGATGTTCAAATGATGGGAAACTATTTCCTCTGAAAAAAAGAAATGTTACTGATGGGCGTTATGCCTCCATCTTCTTATTAAAGTAGTATCTATGCTTCCTCAGACATAAGTATCTTTTACATAATTGAGGTTAACTTAATGGAAAAGATCATGTTCTCTTGTTAAGTGGTATACACCACGTATAAAGAAAACATACATGTAGAAAGAGAGGAAATTGTGTGTTGCTACATTGTCGTCTGCAGAAATTATTGCCTTTACCCCTTGTCCAGTTTTGGATTTAGTTTCTAATCCCTTTAACAGGCTTTCCCAAATCCCAAGTAGTTTAAACTAGTATTTAATATCTTCTTTGCCAGGAAGATTTTCTGTCTGTGTCTGTGTCTATGTACATTATATTATGTATGCACATACACATAATATTATTATTCCCTTAGTAGCAATTAAGCAGTATAATCCACCTCATAGATATTTACAACAATTTAAACTACCCTGAACCAAGGAGTTTAGAGGATTAGAGATGAGATTTAAGCAGTTAGTGAGGGGATAAATTTTACAGTTCCTATGCACTGCAGCACCGTTTCACTTTAAGGCCAGAGAACAGGGGGGTTGGAAGTGGCTGAAGCAAAGGAAATGAATCAAAAGTTATGTCAGAGGACGGTAGACAGCTAGCTCCTTGGACAAGTTTGTCCAACTTCCTTGCCATCTCCTTCCCTTGGTGCTTTCAAGACAGTCAGTGAGCATGTGTGCAGTCCTGTACTGTCTCCAGCACCCTATGTGTCAGTGAGGTGAGCAAGCAGGATAGGTCTTCAGCTGAAAGCTCTGCTCTCTTCAGTAGCGCAGGGCATGCTCTGGGACGGGGCATAGACCGGCACTGGAAGTCCACCATATCAAAGGAAAAGAATATCCAAAGATATTCTGCGTCTGCATTGAAGAAGCAAAACACTGTGGTTTGATTCTTCTGATGCCTGCGTAGCAAACCAACACACCAGCATTGCTCTGTGTTGAAGGGCACACCCTGTCATATATTTATATCAATACATTTATGCTTTTCACTCTTGGACTCCTCAGCTGAAATAGTGTTTGGCTGAAAGTGCCTTTGAAGTAAAACTCACCCAACATATTTATCTCTTGCACAATCCCTGGGTCCCTTTCCTCTAGTCTACCTTGTCAATGAAGCAAAAGCATACTCTTGCTGAAATTACCCCTCTTCTCTATGTAACAGCTGGGATATTTCCCATTTCTTCTCTCTCTCTGCCAGTGAGAAGCTAACACTAAGAAGTAAAAAATAGAGAAAAATTATTGTTGCCACCTGGTGAGCTAAATATATCTCCCACATAATTCTCTAATAAATTACTTCTATTATTCTCAGAGGGTTGTTGTTGTTGGGGGGGGAGTGTGTCCAAATTTATTTGTGAGTAATGTCTTATATACAAAAATACATCAATCTTCCTGTCACGCCCCAAGTGTCGGCTCGTATTATCCACTCCAGAAGAGAGCAGCAGAATCAGAGTAGGAAATGGAGTTATCTGGAAGGAGTGGACTTCCCAAGCCATCAGTCTCTCAGGTGTGATTTTGCCCAGCAGCCCAGAGGCAGCCATCAGCAGCCCTATGGAGCAGCCGCTAACAGCAGTGCTCCTGCTCCCTTCACTATGTAGGGCTCTGGCAAGCTTCACGGCAGTGACCTCCAGGCAGTCAATTTTACTTTTCTAGGGACATCTCCTAAGAAATGTTTTCTAAAATTTTGGTGTCTGCTGCTTGCTAGAAAGAAGAGAGAAATAACAAATGCATATGGAAGACATGAGGATGGAGAGGCCAAGCACAAGGAAGTCCTGTGGCATTGGTGTCACTTCCTGACGACCCACTCTTGGTCATGGATGGCGCAAGCTCTCAGTAGTCTCCAAATGCTGAGAGGAGATGCTCATTACTATTTCTCCTTGTGACCGTAGCTACTTTGCTTAATAAAGAGACTCATTAAGGGGACTGACCTATTTGCAAAGCCTGTAAAAGTCCCAATTCCTGTGTGTGGTGTTCTCTTCTCTTACCAAAAAAAATATAAACATTTCCAAATACCTTTCAGTGCCTGCAGCAATGCCATGGGACAGCAAATTGCCACATTCATGTGCTAGAAGGAGAAATAATCTTTTGGCTATGGCAATGGATTTCATGTTTAAAGTGCTCAGAAGGTTATTGCATTTATTGGGGAATGGGGACAGAAATTACAAAAATGATGATAAATAGCTTGCTGTAGCCCATCTATAAATTTCACCTGCTGACATGGTTTAGTGGGCAGACACTAATACCACCCTCGGGAGGAAGAAGGAAACCAGCGCTGGGACAGGAAGGGGTTAGTCAAGATTTAAGTGAGTGTACAGGAAGCAATAAAGGTTGTGGAGATTTAGCTTGAGTCTGGTGACTGATTGAATCCTTGGTTAGGGAACAAACTTGACAACATTATCTGTTTTTGTTGTAGGAAGAACTGTTCACTTGTCTAAGTCCTGCCCTCAGCGCTGATATATATCAGCCTTCAATTTACTCTCACTTCTATTCGAATCACAGTATGAATCAAGCGCTTCCCTCTGCTCCTATGCAGATGGCATGCAGAGAAGACTATGAGCAGTTTGTTTTAAGGATGTTTTTTTAATTGAATTAGTCCTGATTTGTTCTTCCATTTCCTGCCTAGGGTGAGTGTAGAACAGGTTGTGTCTTTCAGGGCAGGGCAAGCGATTTGGGTGAAACCTCAAAGCTGCCTGAACACGCCGCACTCAGCACTGCCAAGCTGAGCCCACGTTTCTCAAGTCCAGGTTTGGCAGGCAGCAATACCAGTGGGGCCAGCCCCGGGAAGGGCTCTGGGAGCTCAGCCCCACTGCTGGCAGGGGAGCTGGGCCAGACGCCTTTCCGCATCCCTGGCCAGCATCAGGTGCCAGAGCAGATCAGATCAGAGGTCCAGCTAGCCTGAAATCCTGCCTCTCACGCTTGCCAGGAACACATGCAGAAGATCCCCCCTGCAAAGGACAAATGCCCAGCCAGAAACGTGCCCAGCAGTCAAGTTTCACTGCGAGTGGGAAGTACTCATTGCCACAAGCCCCAAAGCAGAGATTTGAGTTATTAAAATAATATTACATTAAAATATGAGTTAATAGATTAACTTTTACACTGGATAGTTTAACTGCAGAGGTAGGCAGTATTGATTGCAATGTCTAACATTTGTTAATCCCGCTAAGCTCTTTACCTCAGTATTTTCTCAAGGCCATGGCAGAGACACTGTGTTAAAAAAGCATTTGCTGGTTTAGATTTAAACCTGTTGCTTTTATTTCCGAGTGTCTCTGATATTTATTACAAGAGAGGGTACACAGGAGTGAACATGTGACCCCTCGGCACCATCTATTATTTTATAAACTGCAATGACATCTCTTACTTGCCTCCTTCCACTACTCAATTGTCCATATCTTAATCTCAAAATGTTTCCATACCTCTTCATCACAGGTTTTGTTACTCCTCTCTGAACTTAAAAATATGTCAGCCATATAATCTTTTATGAGGTGAAACTACCCTTACCTAAAAACAGCATTCTAGCTGAGGACATGCCATTGATCTTTCCATAAAAAGGCATTGTAATTCTCACAGCACTGTCCTTTATGCCTCCTTTAATAGGAGGATAACCTGATTCCGGGAACCTATTCCCAGCACGCATCTAGCTGGAAAGAGGTTCAGGTTCTCTGAGTTTTGACCAGAACATTTTATGATGCAGTGGAGCCCAAAGCTACATTTATCTGCAGTGTCACCTTTGCCGTACACACACGTAAGGTTTTGTCCCACTATCTGTATCCTGCTGGATGCGAATTTCAGCTGCCGTGCATGGCTTTTGCTTGCCTGCCCAAAATAAAACCCTGAGCACCACTGCTGGCTGGCCATTGTCCCCCATGCTGCAGAGGTGGCCACAGTGCAGGGCTGAGCAATAGCAGTAGCTCCCAGGGGCCTGAGGCAAAGGTGGAGGTTATGACCTCTTGTGTGTCATTCGGCAATTAGACAGGACCCTCTCTAACCTCTCAAAACAGAGGGCCTTGGGCAAAACATCCTCCCCTGGGCAAACTGTCCTCTCCCAGCCAACCATGGCTGGTCCTCCTCTATCCATAACCACGCTGTGTTTTGACACCCTCTCAGATATTATTCTGTTCTGCATACAAATATTATTTTACGGCTTTCTTTCTGCGTCTTGTAAACTTGCAATATTTTGAGGCACTGGAAGAAGACCTTATTCCAAGAATTTCATAGACCAATAGGGGAACCAGTACTCTTAGAACCTCCATAGAAACAGGCTGGATATTTACAGGTTTTGCTCAACGCACTATCCCATCTCAGGATCCTACTATCAGTATCAAAAATTGAATGTTTTTACCCAAAGCTGCTTAGAAAAGGCGAGCCAGAACCATGTGTGAAATGAGAAGATACAGAAGGGAACAATTTAAGGATTCAGTCATAACTGAACCTAGCCTACTCAGCTATCAGACCTTGTTGAGGTCATTCCTGACTCCCTGTAATATGTACTCAGATTTGGTCATAATTAAATGGGCAATTCTCAGATGCCTTTTTCTAATTTTTCTGCTTGTTGTATATGGCAACCAAGTCTTAGAGGATATGTGCCCAGGTATGCCTGGTACTTTTCTCACTGTGCATTGAAAGATTAGATGGTCTGAATATGCTCTTTCTTAGACAGTGGTGCTTTCTTCCAGTATAACTGACACCAATGTCCTTGCAAGAGACAGTGAAAACAAAGGAAAGGGAGGATGAAAGGAAAGATGAAGGAAGGGAAGAGGAGTCAGTCTGACAGAAGAGGAGAAATCAGAACACCAGATGTATGCTGCATGTATAGCATTTTATCAGATTACTCCGTAAGCAGTGGTGCAATTTTATGTGTAAGACAGTACAGGCCTTTTCCTCTCAAGGCTATGGTAAGAGAGAGAAAAGATGGTCTTGTTGTTAAGGTAGTGACACAGAATTTGGGAGATCTGGCTCCCATTCCTGGCTCTGACACAAACCTTGTGTAAATCACTTAATCTCTCTGTGCCTCTGTTTCCCATCTGTGAAACAGAGATAACACATCCTTTTTCTCACCCCAGACTGTCTTGTCTATTTAGATTATCTGCTTTCCTGGGCAGGGAAAGCTTCTTACTGCATGGGCTTGGGTTTTCAGTTTGTTTGTCCTCAGTGCTTTTTGCTGGATCTTTTAAGACTAGAGTGAACCACAGTGATCATCTGGTCATGACCCCTTATACAAGACAAGTCCTGGGAGCTCCCAGATTTAAATCCTGTTTCAGCAGCTGTGATAGACAAAAGAATAAATTTTAGGAGAAATATATATGTACATATTGAATGCAAAAAAGAAAAAATCCCCAAATCCAATGTGGCTTTTGGTAAACAACTGATCAGTAACCTTCAGTGATAAAAGCTGGTGCTTTATTCCTTGCTTGATTTTGTCTAGACTCTTTTCCCACTACTAGAGTGATGCTTCCATCACTGGCTCTTATCCTTTGCTGAATTCAAGAGCTCTCTCTGATCGATGTGTGTGTATTTACGGTAGGATTTCTTTTCCATAATTTTAACTATGCATGTAATCTAACCTAGCTGTCCAGTGACAGAAGAACCTGAATACAGGAATTCATCCCAAAGATCTTGGATACCTGTCTTGGGATAGGACAAAATGGCCTCTGTAGGGGTTTGTGTTGACTATGCATAATAAAGATAATAAATTTAGCCTTATTCGCACCTGTAGGATATTCTGGAGCAGTCATATGATGTTCTTCACTTTTCTTCTTGACATATCTTTTCTTTACAGAATTTATACTTGAGATCCATTGCACTTCGTGTTGAGAGCCATTGTGATTGTAACTCGACTTTGGCCAGGATTGTTGCCCCTGTTAATGCGTATTCAGTCCCTCCTATCTCCATCATCACCATACGTCACTTCTCAGTGAGATCCAGTGAGATAAGTGGATTTAAAATATTTTCAAGAGAGGAAATAATTCAAATTTGAGTTTTTCTAACCTGGGCAAGCGAGTGCTCTAACTACAAGGTAATTGAATAAAAGACCTTTTCCTGTGGTCATATGTTAAAGGAAGGTTGCACCTGTGTTTGCATTTTGTGCCCAGGCTGATCCTTCAAGTGTGCCACAAGCACACTCCTTGGACCAAGCTCTGTATGGGAAACAGGCAGACAAATGTATAGTTATGACATTGATACTGAACCACTCAACCCTGTCAGGATTTGAGGTGTCTTCTGGGAGTGCACAAAAGCAGAACCTCAGTTGCCTTGGAAACTTCTCCATCTGAAAACTGAGGAGATAAAGGCAGTTCTGGGCAGCCACAGAGCTGAGCTTTCAGGATTGCCACTTTAGATTCAGATGCCTAAACTCCTCCTAACTTCTCTCTTTAACCACTGTTTGCAGAGCTGGCCCCTATTTGAATAATCAAAATGTCAAGCCACACAAATATCTTACAGAAGGCTAAACCTATTTCAGCCTTCTAAATCAAAACTGAAAATTAAATCACCCCATTTGAAATCAGATTTTAAATGATATCAAGTTAATTTGACAAGAACCATCCTGATCATCATTAATTCTATCACCTTCTTTTAATTCCTTATTACTCAAGCACCCTATCAGCCATTCCATTATTTTGCCAAGGATCGAAGGCAAGCTGACAGGCCTATAATTACTCGGGTCACTGCATTTACCTTTTTTAAATATTGGCACAACATTAGCTTTCTTGTAGTCCTCTGGAACATCCCCAATGTTCCATGGCTTGTTAAAAATCAAAATTAATGGTCTGTAGTGCTCCTTGACTATCGATCTTAAAATCTTGGATGCAAATCATCCAGACCCACTAATTTTAATGTATCGAACTTTAGTATCTGCTGTTTAACACATTCTCTTAGTTACTGCTAGAATGGAAAGCTTTTCATCATCACTCTGTCCTGAATCATCTGGCTTTTCCCCAAATACTGAACAGAAGTATTGATTGAACGCTTCTGCCTTTTCTGCATTATTATTGAGAATTATACCTGCAATCCTGTAAAATTTCCTTTTGTTCTGTTTATGCATTTCTCTTCATACCATTTTCTTTCCTACTGAATTTTCTACTATTTTTGCCTCGAAATTCTGGTGATTGCTGTATGTTCCCTTTCTCATTTCCCTGTTTTCATGTTTATTCCCCTGGTTTAGGGACTCACAGCAGTTCTCTCTTTTATGAAATTGACCCTTTAGAAGCCAACATATATGTGTTTATGTCCATTACATTGAAAATAGGATTACGTACCTGGCTATGCCCTTCTTCATCTAAAGCCCTTTGAAACTTGGCCTTATATACAAGTCCATTTCTCTGTATTATTGGAATTAACAGTAATTTTGTCAAGTGAAACAATCAGTATTTAGCCTGTGATCCAAAACTTCAGCTAATGAATGCTGTCGGAGAATTTTCTGACATTACAGGAAGAAATGAAATGAAACCGGGTTCTTCCTAAAACTTCAGACACGTACTGCTGACGCATGTAATAATCTTTTGGAACCTACACCAGCAGATCCTCTTTCTGTTTCCACCAAGGCGACTCACACCCTCCTCTTGCAAAATCTCAGGACTCTTCTTCTAAGTGAGCAACGAACCTCCAACAACTTCTTACAATGCAGGACATGTGCCATGCAGATGAGCATCTTTGATCTCATGCAATAGTGAGCCATAATGCTTGCATAGACATGCTTTTTTTTAAGCACTTCACAGTAAAAGGCGACATGAAATTTGTATTTGAGACAAAATGAGCATTAAGATTAGTTGTGAGCTGGAAGAAAAAAAGGACTTTCAAGGGGAAGGTGACAAATTCTGTGTTGGGCTTCATGTAGATTCTGTAACATCATTACTATGTAAATACTTTAATAGCCTTTACCTACTCTGTATATGTACCGGACACAAAGATGGAATCAAACGGTACTGTTCCCTTCAAGTCAACATTGCTGCACTCATTCACATCACTGAGATGTAGCGCTGTTTTCAAGAAATAAGACTGACTCCTTGCATAATCAGCTCCCTGAATAACTGGGATTTCTTTACACTTCTGTGGAAACTCCTGCTAGTACCTATAGTGATGATGGAGGATGCCATTTCCCTTTCAGCATTAAAGCTACAAAAGCTTAGGTGGAATGTATGAGAGTACATCCCACTAGCGAAGGGTGTGAGAGCTGAAAATGATAAGTTTCCACAACTGCGTAAAGGGTGCAAAAGTGAAAATGTAATAGCACTAATTCAGAGAAATTCAGAGAGTAAGAGAGAAAGCTCCACCTTGGCCTACGCAGATGGATGAAGCTACAGGGATTTCCAAAGCGTGACTGATCTCACCACCCTCCACACTGCAAAAGCTCATCCCAGAGCAAGCTGATTGTGGAGGTGAAAATGGTCACTGTGTAAGTAGCTGCAACGAACAATTCCAAAGCAAGACAGCACTATTTAATAAGTCAATAAAACAGCAAAAGTAACTTACACTTCTAGAGTGGCATTATGCACACTAATTAGGTGGCAGAAACTCCTTGGAGGTTCACAACTATACAAACGAAACCTTAACACCACTGAACTTAAAGGGAGTGTTCATCTATGCACTTATACAGAGAGCAAAACAAACTTCTGCTGACAATACTTTGTTGTTTAAAATGACAAACATACACAAGGAAGAAGAAGTCTGACGTTCCAGAGAGGTGTTAGGGCATGCCCACTTGCATCAAGATGCAGAACTGGGTCCTTATCAGAAAACTCTAAGGCAGAGACATTTCATCTTTAATCACTTTGATAGGCACCAGCACCTTGCAGTTGCAGTCATTTCTGAAAATGAATGAAGAATATGTTAAAGCACAGATTAAGCAAATAAAGACGAGGAATCACAGCTTCCTAGTGTGTATGAAACCTCTTTTGAAAGCAAGCGCTGGAATCAAAAGATTGGTAGTTTGCCTGATTTCAGAGCTGAGGGACCTACAGGTGCTGACAGCTGTACATCTGCTTTGCTTGCCTTCTGATGGACAGGAACCAACTCCAGTCCAGGGGCTTTGTAGGCACAAGTCCAAGGTAGTAATCTCAAAGTGTCCCAGCTGTGGTTCTTGATCAGTTCAAGTGCGTTTTGCACTCATGATCAGCAGCAGGACCCTACAGCCACAGGGAATTCCGAACAATCTGAGTTCCCAGCTGTGGCAATAAGCAAATCATCAAAGGATAATAAAGTCAATATTGCTCAGTTGCCTTGGGAACCAGGCAAATGCCTAGACCCATTCCCTTTGGTAGCAGAGTGGGGAGATAACTCATCACTAGCTCCCTCCCTCCCATGAAGTGTTCCCAGAGCTCCTGCTCCACGAGGTATGTGAGATGTATCTTGCAGGTAGTGGAGAGATGAATATTTCAGTGTGTGGCTTGTGTAATCAGAGCTTTGGTTACAAACACATAATAAGCCATGTTAATAGGCAGGATATAGTTGTTCAGGTTTAGCACCACAGTAATGCAGCTGCTCCAGTCCTGGCCTGCATGTGGCCAGGCTGGGGTGTGGGTGAAGAAGCGGTGTGATTGCCTGCACCCATCAGGGTAGACAAAGCTCAGTGACTCAAAAGCAGACATTGGATTACAGCCCCATATATCTGACTCACAGACCTATCCTTTAACCACCAGCCACTTCTCAGAAAATATGTCTGGTTAAAATACTTAATCTGTATTCTTAGAATGGGGGGAAAAAACCAGAAGACTCTATTTTAAGAAAAACCTCAGTGTTCACTTGAAGGACCCTATGTAGGCTCAAAAACCCCAGGTTTAAACAGCTCGAATCCATTTTGATTAGCAGCATCTGAATAAAGGCAGACCAATAACCCCTTCTCCCAGTTTAAATATTACTTTGTGTAAAAGCACTGTCTTGCACTTATTTCTCATTCTTCTGAAAGCTACTTCTGTTAAACTACCCAAAACACAAAAACATAACACATGCATAGAAAGAAAGAGTCCAAAAAATCAGTCCTACAGCTGTTGCAAGCACTTGAACATTTCAACAGTGTTTATAAATGTATGCCAAACTGGAATTATTTCTCTCATAATATTTTGATTAGTATAGCAAGGAACTCCAACTCCAATAAATAATTGTGTAGCATCACTCAGAAAGGAATATTATACAAAGAATATTTGCCCTAATATTTTGGTCCAAAGATCTCCCAGTAATGACAGTAGAAATCCAAACACTGACATTAGCATAATTTCTCTGATGTTATGTAACAGAGAGATATCCTAACATTCCTCTGTCACAAATCATCAGCAAGACACTTTTCAGAAATTACAGTAATGTGGCTGGCTCTTTCCTTTTTTAAATGCAATTCATCACTGACTTGACCTGTAAGATGTGTAAATTGAGAAGCAATTCTTTAGAATTCCTACTAACACCTAAAATAAGAACATCTTAATAAGTCCTCCAGCAATACTTTGTGTTAATATACACAAAGAGAGAGGAGGGAAAAAAATAAAAAGCATCGGGAAAGGATTATTTTGAGGAAAAAAATATTATATGTAAATAATTCCAACAGAGAAAAACAAATTTAGTTTTAGGAAGACTGAGAAGAGGAATTTTATTTATATTTATTGAGAAATACAAGACTGACAAGCAAAATACATACCTCAAGACTTCAGACACCAAAGATTTTGCTGCCCACTGCTGAAAATCTCCAGCTCACAAAGAGTACCCTAGGTATGTTCTGCAGGCAGACACTTCTGATATTTAAGGAAACATATTCCAAAATATAAAGCAGTAGGTGAGAGAAAGTACAAGTTATTCAAGCATTCATCTGAAAATCAACAAATTGCAGACCCAGAAGATCTGTCGAATTTCTAAATATTTTTTAATTTCACTAATTCCTCATCAGTCTCAAAGGCTAAAGATTACCAACACTCAAGCTGAACAAGAATGATCTAAGTGCTGTTCAACAGGGATGCAGCATACTCTTTCCTCGAGGTTGATTTATAGCCGGTCATCTTTGCTTTCGTGCCATAGAAGTCTTTCCTACATAATATATTTTATCAAGATTGAGTAAATTACAAAAGAAGCATCATGTATAATTCTAATTCTCTTCTCACAACAGGATGTTTATTTCCTGTTTCAAGATAGTAAAAAGGATTTCCAGTTATCATATTACAGCAATTTACAAAAAATGCCTGTAGGCAGGAAGTTCATGAAGAGTGAAACTGGCTCATAACTAGGTTAGCACATGTGAATGGACTCTGAAATGTAAATTTATCTTACAAAAAATAAAAAAAGGAGGATCAGACACATACACCCAGGTATTCAATGAACTAAAGGTCACAGTGGCAAGATTAGTGCCTAGAACAAGAGGTCCCTGGTCCAGGCTGGAACATCCAGGCACCCATTGTGAAACTAATTACAATAATGTTAAGTCAGTCTTTAAAATAAATAACTCTTTGTGTCCTAAGGAATGAAAGAGAAAAGACCTCATCTTTCAGTCTCTGACTTTTCATCAGCCCCTTTGGGCAGAACTGGATCCTCACTCTGACCTTCAGATGCCCATGGACATGCCTGAGGCTGTCTGAGAGCAGAATTTGGTTGCTGGTGGACTTCAAGCAAAGTTGTGCACTTGCAGATAAAATTCAGATTTGCACAGGGGCACGAAACTCACAGAAATTGCAAGCTGTAGGGAGAAGTGAGTGGTCTGAAAATATAGTATACACTCTTCCGAAGATGAAGCCTGAAGACTTGGTCTCTGAAGGTGGAGTGGCATTCAGGGAGTTCTCCTTGCACTTAAATATCCTGTTCCCTTCAGAAGGCCCAAGCTGTAAATGTGGAGTTGTGTTGGGTGCTCGAAGCATGCTGTGCCTGCTCTACACATAGCAATTGACCCCAAGCAATGGTACAATAATCCTAAACTCCTTCAGAGTGTGGAAACCCCGACCTACCATCACCACCAAGCAAAGATAACCACCTTTGTGGTCCCTTTCCTCCCCACCTCCATCCCAGCATGTCCCCAGATGGGAGCACTGGGCCTTGATGAAAGCCAGTTTCACAGGCTGCTGAAGTACCAGGTAGGGTGTCGCTTGGGACTTCTCTGATGTGCATGGGTGGTGTAAGCAGCCGCTGCAGCCCTGCCTCCTCTCTTACTGGGTTCTGCCCTGGACAAAGAGGCACTCCCTCACTGACAGCAGAGATAGAGAAAATTATCATCAGGAAATGAAATTCCTCAAGCTTCAAATACATGTGTAAAAGAATCATTAATCAGCTGTGTGAAGGAAGGATGGATGCTCTGGTGAACTGTAGGCATATATGTAATTTGAAGGTGCAGTGCAACATCACAGATACTGTTAATTAGAAGAGCAGCCATCCTCTGAACTCTGAGCTCCTTTTTAGTTTAACTTCATGAAACCAGCTTGGCATGTGCCTCACTGATCAGCATACTTGCTGTTCTGATTACACCAGGCCCTCCACATTTCCACAGGTGTTCTCCAGGAACACATGCTTGAGAAACTACAGGGGAGTGTTTAGCAGGTATGAACAAAGCCACAAAGATAATTCACAATAAGCAGGGAGACACCCATCTTTCAATAGAAAGAAATGAAATACAGAGCCAAATGTCACTGAAACAATCTTGTCCTTTTCAGAAGTTGATCCTAAGCTGTTATCACCTGGGAGAATTGCAACATCTTCCAAAGAAGTACCCCAGACCCAGCTGGCTATCTGCCTGAAAGAATGTGACATATTAGGTATGAGCCAGAGAATCAGAGATAAATTCCTCTCGCTGAAAGTGGTGTAAACCTGGAGTAATACCACTGATGTCAGCTGAGTAGCACAGATTGCCACCGCGGTGCTTTAAAGGAGAACTGGATACTCGATCTCATCCTTTTTCACAAATCCACCTTAGAAGGCCATCAGGCATAGTCAGTTCTTTTGTCTTTGCTATGCTGCTACTGCTGTAATTAATCTTTTTCCAACCACTCCATTGGCAATTTCCCTAATGCACACATCCTCTGCTTCCCTCCCTCTCTCTCTCTTTTCCAATTCCTCTCTGCTGTGCACTTCCCCCTCCCCAGCCTTTTGGGAACATGTTATCTCTTCAGTTAGACTGGGAGCCAGATCGTTTTTACACTCTTCTTACGTAGGCACAGAAGTCTTACTCAGATGTATCTGTGCCCTGAATATGGGATTGGTTACTTAAATGGTAATATAAATTAAACCTGAGCTTCACATTAACATTAGTACTAACATACCACTTGGCAGTGTGAGTGAAGTAAGTTGTTAACAGACTTTAAGTTTTGACCAGAGGAATATATTATTTTAAATAATTTGTCTTTTTTTCCATCAAAACAAAACTTTTTGGAAGTAACTCATTTGGAGTCATGTGAATCATCTGAAATTAAACATCATTCCTTAATACATTTTTAGCTCTCAAATTGAAGCTAATTTCAAAGCAAAATATTTTCAAAAAAAAAAAAAAAAATCAGAGCTTTTTCCTAGAAAATACTGAGATGACAACTCTCATCAGTGTAAAAATAATCAGTATCTAAAATGTTATTTTAGTTAACCCCAACAGGCAGATCCTGTTGGAAAAACATCTTCCAAATATCCTCAAGAGCTAGGGAGGAAATAGTCCTTCACTTCTGGATTGCTTTTATATATCATGTGCTGTAGCCAAAGGGAGGACTGGAAGCTTTTTCATGCACTGGTGGGTCAGTGAACTCCTGGGAGGGAAGCGAACATGGCCAGGCAGCCCCTGCCCACCCGTCGTGTGCTCTCGCAGGTGCTGGGTTCTGGGGGATTCAGCAGCCATGGGCACTGTCCTCCCTCATGTTGTCTGCTGCTTGTTCTTGCCCACTGAACTTTTTGCTTATATTAACATTTACACTCCTTGTATCACAACAGCAGGGGTATCTGTGTTTGTACAACCCGCTGGTTACACCATCTACTGATTCAGCGATTCTTCACAAAAATAAAGAGGCAGGAAGTTTCAACTAAAACTTTGAATAAATTCTCATAATAATAATAGCAAATAGACAGATTGATATATGTACTATAGCACTTCCCCAAATTGCTTTTTTTTTTTTACAAAGCAACCCCCTTGCTTTCCTTACATAGCTTCTGTGATGACAGGTACACTTTCTGATTGCCTGTATCAGACCTGTGAGCCACTTAAATCTCCTACTCCTTGTGAAAGTCCCCCATCCTTTCTTGATCCGTATGTCCTGCCATGCACTGCCTGCCCTAATAATACAAGTAATATTAGAGACACTGGGGTGGAAGTGTGCAGGCAGCACATCTCACCCGCTGTCAGCCAGGTACACATTCCCTGGACACTGAGGTGACTGCAACCACTTCTTCCCAAGTGCTCTTTCATCTGGGTCTGCCTTCAGGAGCCAACAGAATGTGATCACTGGGTCGCTTGAATGGCAGAGAGGCAGGCAATTCCACTGATATTCATGTTACTTTGGGATAACGCTGTTCTTCATAACCAGACAGGTTAACTCCAGAAGATGTTAGTACACTGTTTTCTGAAACAGTGGGCACATCCCACATTGATGTTGATGGTTGTCCAAAGACTGGATTCACACAGAGGCAAACAATGAGCATGCTTCTGCCAGTGATGTTCCAGCACAATCTGGGTGGTTTATTTCTTCAGTGGTAGCCATGATGTTGGCGCGGACAGCAGCAATGATAGGCTTCATGTCTTTCTATCACCACAGCACTGGCATTCAGTTTGCCAATTATAGCCCAGTCAGCAACAGATTTGCAGCAGTGTGGTGTAAATTGCTGACAGAGGACAATGGAAATCTGCCTCAGGACTTCCTGAGGGTGTCGGGTCTGAAGTATCTTAGCACTGAAGAAGGGAAGCAAACTCCCTGCACAGTTCCTTGGAGGTCCTGCCTCTCCCAGATCCATATGAAAGGCCTTTTGAGACATTTTGTCCTTGTGCTCCTTCTCTGCTCTCAGTGGTTTGTGCATAAGGACCCTGAAACTCTCATGGTTACAGTCAGAGGTCTCAGAGATGGTCTGTGTGATCCACTCACTGGTGTGTGGATCACCCTCTGAACACCATCAGAAAGCTCTATACATGTCCCGTGCTATCTTTCCATCCCCAGCCTTGCACCATCTCTGGTCTCTCCCATCTCATACCACCTTGGGTCTGCTGAAGGCAGAGTGATGGGATGAGATTTCCTTCTGTAGGGTCAGAACTGTCTGTGTTTGCTTGGCAGTTCCACACAGAGGAACAGGCAGACACCATGAGGACTAACAGTATGGAACACTTCAAGGTCTTCTTCATCTTTTCAGAAGCCTTAGTACCGTGACAGCATGGCCATCACTAAATGGATTATAAGTCAAGAGTATAGCAGGGTGGACACACACAAGTGAACTTGAATGTCCAGACCAAGGTAAACTGTGTGGTAAAGGGTCAGTGGCATTTTTCCTGCCTCCTATTTGCCTCTTGCTTTCCAAGTTTCACTCATTTACTGGTTGCCTCCCTCAATCCAGATTAGTTTATGCAAAGTATTGACCTGTTATACTGAATAGATTTTATTCTGAGCATTTTAGAGAGTTGCAGAGACCGCCTTCATTCAGCTTGTTCAACAATCTTATCCACAACCTCCTCCTAACAGGTGTTCAACACATCCCAACAGGATACATTTATCCTGAAGCTTCCTTGCTGCTTTAAAGAAAGCCTCATATTCCCTCTGCCTTCCCTTTCTCCTTCCTTTGATCCCTCCCTTTTTAAGCTTTGTTTGCACTATTAATAATCAAGAGTTCAGTGCTGTCAGCACATTCAACACAGTGGAGAACAAAGGGCAGAAAACAGCCCCACCCAAAATGAGTTTACAGCCTAATGAATGCAAACAAAACCCTACACTTGGCCGGGTGCACAGGGTGGCAGACTGAATGGTAACTTCTGGGCTGGGGAGGGGGGGCTTGCCTTTAAAAAGCACATTTTTAAATGAACTAGAGTCTGCTTATTCACAAAAGAAAGGAATTTAAGGAGAAAGTTCCTGAAAGTGAAAATGAAAGCCTGATGAAGTGATTTTGGGGCAAAGGGAGCCAGACAGATGGAGATAGGGAGATGGGTGGGTGCAGAATGTAAGCGAGGAGAGATATGGGGCTTAAATAGCTAATCAGTAAGAGGGCAAAGTCACCCAGACACCCTGTGAAGACACTCTCATAAAGAACCAGGGACAGATGGAGCCAGAGCTGTGCAGAGCCTTTGAAGGAGCAGATAAGCAGGTTGAATTTAATGGGGGAATGTGAGAGGTTGTAATTGAAGAACTCAGGACACTGAGGATCATTAAGAATTTGCAAGGAGAATTGAGCACTGCATGAGGAGCTTGGAAAATCTCCCCATTTGAAGGTTTTAAGAACAAGTTAGATAAACATCTGTTGGGAATGTTGTAGATGTGGCTGATCCTGCCCTGGGGCAAGCACTGGGCCCAATGACCTTTTGAGCCCCCATCCCATTTTCTATGTGGGTGTGGTAGGCCAGGAAGATTATTTGCCAGATGGTAAACACATCTTTTGCCCAGATCGATGTTGAATAAGGAGTACTGATTTGGGCAGGCTGCACAACTATGCAAAGGTATCACATGAAAGCTGGAAAGGAGGAGAAAGAATTAGGTTACTGCACTGTCTTTTCTGCTGAGCGTCAGCCAAGTATATTGATGGGAGGGGAATAAGAGAAAGACGAGATGAAAAATGGGTCAAAGATTGCAAGTGTAAATTCACAGTTGTGTTCAATATGATGAAATTGTTCCTATGAAAACTATTGTATCATTGAATGCCACTGTGTATTCACTCACAAAGCCATAAGTATGTCTTTCCCAGACTAGCTATAATGAAGATCTTCATGTCTCTACTCTAAACAGACAATGCCAAGGGGGTCAGCAGAAGCAAGGAGAAGCACTTTACTCCAGCTGGTCTGCAGGTGAAGTGGAAAGGAAAGAAGAGCCAGCGGCAAAACAAAGGAATCGGGTATTGGAACACACACACAGAAGACACTCAATGAGATGGCAGCGAGAAAGGGTTTAAAGAGAAGGGAACAAAAAGATGTGCCTTTGTAATAGGAAAACCCTCTTTATTGACAAGATCAACTGTTCTAAAGTGAGCTGAATGAAACTTTAGGTTTAAAAGACATTTCAGTGTTGCACAGAAAATATTTTCTATTTTCTTAAATGGCTCTGAATGAAGCCCAAAGACTACATCCAGAATGAGGAGTAAATCGAGGTAGTAGAATTGCATGGAGGCTTTACGGCTTTATTACCTTACCTAGGTTCACATGCTTCTTGTATTACTTAGGTAAGATGAGTGAAGTTGTAGACTCTTAAGCAAACTCTGTGTGTTTGTGTACATGTGTACATGCAGAGATTTTTTTTTTTTTTTACCTTATCTATCATGTACCCTTGAAGAAACAAAAAGTAAATCAGATGAAGACTGACATTCCTTCAATGGGATACAGAGAGACATGACAACTGCTGAGAAGAATTGGGCAGAGTAGGTCCCAGTTCCAGAGCTAGACTCTTAGGCTGAGAAATCCCTCCTGGTGCCACGCATGAGGTTTGCTCCTGAAATGTAGGGTAGATGTTTAAACCCAGGAACTGGGTTTAGCCTATTCTCAGTCCTGGTAAGATAAGGACTTACAGCCTCCAGAGTCTGGACACTGGCATGACCATCTGGTGAGAGTGCAGCCATGTCACTTTGCCAAGGAGACCAGGGAACTCATACTGGTAATGGAGAAAGAAAGAAAATAAAAGGCAAAAACAGAATCCAGTTGATATAAAGCTGAGTTTAAGTTGAAGAGAACATCGTATCATTATAAAAGCCGTGGAAGAAGATTAGAGAGAGAATGGCCAGACAGCGGGTCAAGGACAAAGAGGTGGCCATGTGAGCTATCAGCATGGACAGGGGGGAATAGGCTGCCAAGGGATTACCAGACAATGACAATGAGAACAAGCTAAAGACAGAGTCAAAGTAACAAAGGATCACTGAAAGAGTGGTCATAAAGGGAGGGCTAAGAAGGAGGGAAGCACGGTCAAAGATGTCTGAGGAGAGAATAATCAATGAGAAATTGATTATTTGAGTTATCATTGGTAACTCGGTAGTCACAGACAGACTGGGGAAGATGAAAATAGCAAGAAGCCTTGGTAGCAGCCAGAAAAGGTCATGTTGGCCTTGACAAACACTTGTTAGTGGATGAAGGTGCCTTATTTCAGCCCCATAGCAGAGTAACGGATGGGAGATTCAATGGAAGTTAAGTGGTGGCAGTAGGAGGCACTTTCACAAAGTTTGAAGTCGAAGACAGAAGTTGCTGAGAAGGAAAAAAGTGGGGTTAAATTTTGAAAAGACTGAGGAGAGAAGGGGAGGTCAGATGGCAGAGGGAAAAGAAATTTAAATGGTGGTAAAATAAAATATCTGTGATCTGGAGGATAGGGATGAGCCAGACACTTTCAGGTCTTTGTTCTTGCCTATGTATGCTATCTATTGGCATTCCTAAAACTGAAAACCTTCTCACTCTAAGTAGTATAACCTGTAGAGGCTGATGAACAGATGACAGGAGAATTCAGGGCTATCGCTACTGAAAGGAAGCTCCTGGCACAACTGAACAGAAAGACACAACATGCAGAAGACCTCTGCTGCTAGAGCACAATTGCCATTTAGGTGCTCAGCTTCTGCATCCTTCTGCATAGCTTCAAAAAAGTATCCAAAGTCCATCCAGAGTGACTTTGAAACTGCAGGAAAATTATGTCTCTGCTTCTATGCTGGTATATTTTGTTATACAGGAAGGAAGGAACACAGCTTTATGTTAGTGACTCACCACCCATACCTGGATGTTATTTCAGCTAGTTTCTCTGTCTCCATTTTGCCCAGCAGTAGGGAAGTGCTAAGCTCACTGAAAACCAGTAGGAACTCTCATACAGAGCTAAAAATCACAGATCTCATTCTTCCATTTGGCAGCAGCAAATTTGCTATCTTGTGTATGTGAGTGTGCATGTGTGCATATATATGTGTATATATACACATGAATCATAAATGATCAATCATTATTAATTCATTAGATATTCATTGTAATTACCCTGCTTGTGATTAATTCATTTGGTATTAATTTAGATGTCATATGTACAGTAGTTTTGTAAGGATTGCCATATGATTCAGCCTTAATTAATCTATCTCTAAAGCAAAATGCTAACAATCAATTCACATTACTGGGATGCTTAGGCTGTCAGCAGGAGCACGTTTATTATGATTATTATTATTTATGGACATAAGGAAGAAGACATTACAATATTTGCAGTCATCTCTGTGTTCCATACAGTAGGATATTTTAGTCCCAGTATAGCTATATATCTGCATGGCCCTGCTTAACTGATTTGTCTAATCGATTTGTGAATGTCCTTATCTTTAAAGATGTCACCTTGTATTTACAATCACTGGCAGGTCATTATCCATAAAGATATCTCAACTCATTTTTTTCTTCAGCAATGAATCCTATTGCTTACCTGCTGTACACCAAAATCTCTTTTCACTCTTTTATGTTCATTTTTGGAGGTGGAAGAGTTTATAAGGAAGTATCAAAGGTTTAAAAACAGTCCATGAGACATTTGTATTCCAGAATGGGACTTATGTAAGTAATGAAGTGACACTCAATTTAGAGAAAGCTTTATTAGAAAAGAGGGAAATCTTATTTTACTCACATCTCGATTCAGCTGAACTCCAGTTCAGTTTTCTCAGTGAAGCAGTGAGAACACCAAGTGCAAACATTGATTACGGTAAGATATATAGAAGCATCAAATAAGAACAAGCAATATTTCTGTTTAAATGCACCTTGTCCTTCACCATAAGAAAGCACTAAGGCTATCAAAATGGAAGCACTTTTAGAACAGGTAAGAACTATGAACTCTATTTAAATTAAATGTAAATAACTAAAACCAAAGTAAAGCTGCAATACCTAAGGAATGTACTGCAGGAAACAATGAGATATGGAATTTCTGTTATGTATAGACTTCCATATTATTCTTACAACGATTTTTGATACATGGTTATTCCTTGCAGCCCTCTTTAAATTTCCATATCCTGGGAACAGGATACTTATGCTTGCTGAGGTCTTTTTTCCTAAGTTTTGTTTTTCTTTTACCTCTGATACAATGTTGCATTTTGTGTAGAGGTAGTGAATAGCTTATTGTAAAATAGAGAATTAATATTAATGCACATTCTTAACAGCTTTTATCAGGAATACAGTGTGAGCCTCCTTGAAAGATTTTTTTTGTCCTTTTCTTGGGGTATGACAGTATGATGTATATGATCTATCATGCTCATTTCCTTCACGCATTCTTAGCCCTACCAGAGCAGCCTCGGAGTGATGGTAATCTTATGAAAACTCAAAATGATTTGTTTATTACTGAAGGTTTATTTAAGGCTGTCACCATGACCTATATCCATTAGTAACCTCAAGAATTCTTAAAGGGACACTGGTCCCATTACCTGCTATTTTCAGCCATACTCCATGATAGCAGAAAGCTAAGCCTGCTGCTTCTAAGAGCTTTTTATAAATTATATTGCTATCCTTCCCTCCCCATCAACCTTCTATGTGCTATAGATCTCTTGCCTGGAAAAATGTTTAATCCCTCCCATATCACTCAAGCAGCACATATAAGGGCACTGAAGGAAGGGAAATGAGGTAGCTACATCCATGTATTCCCGTGTATTGGCTTTCAGCAATTTGGCTCTACAGGCGAATTGTTTTGAACAAAAAAGCATGAGCGCAGATTTGCTCAGAGGACGCAATGACCTAGCTCAGCACCAAAGTCCACTACCTATGTGGCCTTCACATTTACAGGTTTCCACTCTAATTCACTTAGAGACAAATCACCTAAGGTACCCCCTTTCTTCCAAGGGGGCTGCACAGCCACAGGAAAAGCCCCTGTCCTGCCTCTCTAAGGTCTGCAAAGCCCAGAGCATGATCACAAGAGGGCTTTGTGCAGCAAAGGTGGAAGGGAAAGTGACACAGTTCCTTGCCATATCTAGGCTTCATATGTAGTACCCTATTTGTCATTCAGAAAAGTATAGTATTTTTCACCCTGTTTGGAAGAGTACTTTCTTGCCTCCCTTTTCCCCAGATGAAGCCCTCAGTTATGATCCCTCACCACTGCAGCCAGTCCTGTCAAAGACATTACGCTTTGCATTTCACTTACATTCGGGCGGGAGCCAGGGCCACATCCTGACTAGCTGCTACATAATCCCTCTGGCATACCTTTAGGCTGAATGACTATTCCAGTCCATGACATCCAAGGTGCAAGTGAGGCAGCAGTTTCAGTTTTGCCAGAAAAAGGCAGGCACTAACCGAGAGAGGACATGTGGCCATGAGTTCCAGTGGTGAGAGCACAGTCAGCAGCTATTTAGGATCTGCTGTAAGGATGTACAAGGGTGGGCCTATCTTACAACATGTTACAGCTATGTTATATGTAACTATATTACTACAAAGCAGCAGAGATGCCATCTGCCCTCAGGGAGTAATAGACTTGGGTTTAGGCTCTTTTCAGCCTGTGAGGCATTAAACCTGTGTCCCAAGAAAAAGCCCTAACCACCAAGCCTACAGCATCAGAATGGCAGGGTTTTCTCCTTGCATACAGACAGGTGTTATTTTTCCAGAAAGAAATCCCAGTTATCTATTCACAAGAACACTGAATTTCATAAGGCTCCTATTGGCCCATTTCTCCAGTTTGTCTATGTCTCTCTGTATTGTGACCCTGCCCTCAAGCATATCAGTGGGTCCCCATTCCCTCCCCTGCCACCAGTTTTGGTGTCATTTGCAAATGTGACATGTGCACTCTGTCATCTCCTCCAGATCATTGATAAAGATGTTTAACAAGTCCCAGTACAGTCCCCTGTATTTCTCCACTTGTTACCATCCTTCAGGTAAGGTACAATCCATTAGCCTCTGCCTTCTGAGCCCGACTATCTTCAGAGCAGCCCAGTGCTATAACCACTTTGTGGTTTGTGTTCCCACCAGCGTTGCATACACAGCTGCACAGTGACTCAACTTTGAAAGAAAAAGAAATCAAAACTGGAAAGTGCTGTCACACCAGGTACCCCACAGTCTGGTGTTTATTATGCCCTTCTAAGCCTGAGTTCAGTCCTCATAAAGCCAATGAGAACTTTCTTGCCATGCGCTTGTGGTAGGAAATTATGCAAAAGATGGGCACCACCAGAGATAGTCATACTCTTATGCACACCTAGCTTTTCATGATTCTCCAGAGACTTCTAAATGGACTTCACAGACCCATCTGCCCTAAATCTGGACCAGGCTAAAGCTTCATGCTGTAGAAAGGTGATCATGTCCACAGAATAAACTCTTCTGAACACATGTGAAAATCAGAAAACTTCCAAGATAAGGATAGGCAAAATCTACTGGCATTTTCCATAGATTCACCTCCACAGCTTCATGTTCAGCATGCTGCTTTCTGTATTTCCTATTCTCGGGCATGTAGTATGGGAGTCTGTCATCTAATCTGGGTTATGAATTTTCCAAGATGATAGGACATAGAAGACTAAAGGTTTACTGTATGAGTTCACTTTGTGAATGTAGTTCAAAATTACAGGCTTTACCTCAATAATCCAGACTATCATCTCAATTATCACATATGCTTTTCCTGTCTGACTAAATCAATATATTTCCCTCAGTAATTTCTCCTCCTTCCACAATGTCTTTTCCATCTGAAATCTCCCTGTTTATTTTACCTTATCCATGGGCCTGGCAATGTTGAGCTCTGCATAAAATCTGCTGGGGGATGAAATAAGTGCTATTAAGGTATATTTAATGTTCTAAGATGGGAGAAAACAGAAACCTTCTCTTGTCTTCTTTCTGGTGAAAGAAGAGAAAAATTTGTTCCCCTCTCAGAACCTGACATCACATAACGTAACTCTTTACACTTAAGCCTGGG
Source organism: Strigops habroptila (assembly GCF_004027225.2). NCBI lineage: Eukaryota > Metazoa > Chordata > Aves > Psittaciformes > Psittacidae > Strigops > Strigops habroptila. Next base: position 37,447,949 of record NC_044277.2, read on the forward strand.
TTCAAATCACAGGCTTGAATCATCCCTTTGCTTGGTCTGTGAACTTACACATCTCATAAAGACAGACATGAACAGGCTGTGGCACAAAGTTAATCCCCAGAGTCAAGAGACTGGATCGGTTCAAGTCTGTAGACTGTAAAGCTGTACATAAGGAAAGACCTGAAACACCTGTAAAAAGTGGTGAATATAACCTCTTCTCAGCCCCAGCTGATGACTGAAAGCTACAAATTGGATTCAGTCATATGCATCCACACGGTGTTCAAATTTGTGTCTTTCAGACCAACAGAAAGTGCTCTGAATAGCTAGACATAGGGGCATTAGAGGGAAGGAAGGAAGATCTCTGTTACGTTGTCTTTTGCCTGATTTTGAAATCTGTTTTACATAAAACAGGAATAGAATAAACTCAGCAGAAGACCTCATGTGCTATGCAAGGAGCCTTAACAGTCCTGAGTGTCACCTATATGTCAAGCTCAATATATTGCTGTGCATCCGAGTCATAGACCTCCTCTGGCCAAAGTGTCCCCTAGGAAGATGCCCATACCCTAGAATTCACTTTAGCTGGTTTTCAACTAACGAAAAAGTACAAAACCAGTAGCATGAAGGATCAAGGTGTATCATTCTCCTTTCCCTGAGAGTTATGAATGCCCACAATGTGAATTAGGACCCAAGCTTTAAATTACCTTTGGGCTGGGAGGTCCCTGACCAGATGATGAGCAAAGTAAACCACATAGCTTCAGGTCTATAGACCTGTAACAGTAATCTGTAGTCAGGCAGGTCTGTATCTCATCTAAAAGAGCTGGTCCATAGAATTTCATATAGAATCATAAACTTTATTTAACTCTTTAGAAATATTTTGTATTAGTCTATAAAATGGAGTTGGTTGCAAAATTCAAGGAGATAATTAAATCAAAATCTTTTAGAGAATGTTTTTATTCTGATCCTTTTTGCATTAAGACAAAAACTTTTGGCTTTTGTAATGCCTATGCTCCTAAGATGCATCACTGGAGCACACAATTGAAACTAGTCCCTACAAATGTTTAAGTGTGCCAATGATATCAATAAATAATTTGGGTTACTTCAAAATAAATTACTATTTCACTTACCCCAAGTTCAGGATCCAAATATACAGAGACAAATATGAGAACTTTTCTATGCTGTGTCTTCAAAATCTCCATTCTCTCTGATTATGAGGGTATGATAGTCCATATGGTGAGACCTGGTTTTTAGCATTTGCAGATTTCACTCTTCAACTGTTGGGAAACATGTTTTCTTTAGCAGCAAGGCAAATTGAGGCATCATTTGAAATTCTTACTGGGTAAGGAAACTTAGACTCTCAGCTATAAGAAAGCAGCCCTTCTTTGGGACACTACAATTCCAAGCACAGCAAATGGCCTGCAAGGACCATCTGTTGCTCTGTTGAAATGCTTGAATAAGAGAGGATGGTTGATAAATTAGACCTCTCCTGAAACATCTATGTGAATAAATGTTACATCTAAAATAGATTAGTGTTGTAATGGGCGGGTTAAGGAACTCTTCTAGTATGGGTAGAGTGAGCATGGGTGGAAACTTCTGACAGAGTACTTTTTTCAAGAAAGTGTTTTCAAGAAAATTTTAAAGTCCAGATAGCTAGTTAGGAGCACTACATAAGGCTGTGCGTATTTTTACTTTCTATAAGCTATGACTTAGCTCAGCTGCAAATTGCTTGCTTAGATGAAGAAATCACAGTGTGAAATCGTATGCCCAGTGCTACGCAGGAGGTCAGACCGGATGAGCGTAATGGCCCTTCTGGCCTAAGAACCTATGAAGTCTGCCAAATCTTGCAGAAGGTAATGTCTATGTAGACAAGAAACATGAAAATCAAGTACATAGTTACAGTAACACTATATGTTAAATGGGGATTTAGAACTAAATGTTGTAAATTAGTCAAAGGTTATTTTTTATTTACTTAAGCATATATATAATAGCAGATGTAAATTAAAGTGATCTGTAGATTTAATCACTCACCAGATTTGTCCAACATAGAGGTTATTCTATTGAAATCCTACATATTTCTGTATTTTGGAACAAAACTCAGAATAAGCAGCAGTGTTAGTGGGAAGTACTGCAGAAAGGCCTTTCCAAATCACCAGCTTCTGCCTCTAAACACTGACTGGCTTGCTCACAACTGAAATGCACATGAGAAAGATTGGCATCTGGTAATGAAAGTATTGCTTCCTGGCTATGTTGGGTAAACATCTGTTTGATTAAATCATTTGGGGTTTAATAAAGAAGAATGGGTGCTGCAGAAACACAACACAAGTGGCTGGATCCCTATCAGGCACAAAATATATTAATACACACATATATATATATGTGTGTATATGTATATATACACTCCCTTGTGAATGTTTTTGGGTGCCATGTGCTTGGCAGAGCCCTCCGCGGCTGCGACTGGGAGAAGCCCTCAGTGCCCGCGGAGCGGCAGCGGCCCCAGGGTAGGGGAAAAATTTTTTTCCCCTCCATCATCAGGGGTGGGGAAAGGTTTTCCCCTCGGTCCCCGGTCCCCAAACCCCTTTGGTTTGGTAGAAACGGAGGCGGCAGCACCGCGGATGCTGCGCGGGGCCGGTAGCCGGTAGATGGAGCACAAGGCTAGAGACTGGGCTGAGGGAGAGCGCTGGCTGGCCTGCACAATTCCCCAGTGGTTTTGATTCATAAAATGCATAAATCCTCCAAGATGAATAATAACAGGAAAAGGCAGCAACTGTGCGCTTCCTACCAGGCGAAAATTCTCCAAGTCCCAGCACCCGTGCTGTGACCACCTGTATTTAGCCTTTAATTCAGGTTTGGACAGCAGTTCTGGAGGTAGTTTGCTGAGATTTGTGTACCTTCTGTGTGTTTCTGTTTTGGTTTCACTCACCTTCATGGTCCCAGGAAAAGTCTGTTTCCATCGCCATCCTGCACCTTAACAGTATAGCACACAATAACTGCTGCTTGGTATTGTAACACCTAGCATGCATGGTAAATGGAGCAGCTTATGAAGTGTGAGAAGCACAATAGTTCTGGTTTTTAGAAGTGTATTAAAAAAAAAAAAAAAGAAAGAAAAAAGAAAAGGGCATTTTCAGGTGCCCTTAAAAAAAAAAAATAAAAAAGAAGTTTTTAGATAAATGACCCACAAGCAGAGATAAAGCCCTGAATTTTAAGGTCCTATGACTCTTGCAGGAGCTTCATCATCATTGTCACAGCTTACGTACAACATTGATTTTTGTGTTATTATCCAGACCAGCCAGGACATAATGTGTGAACATCTACCATCTATTTTTCCACTGGCTTTTATTTCTAATGGGCCTCAGACCCTGACCAAATGTGAATTCGAGCCCCTTAGTTCAGTCGAATTTATTATCCTTAAAGGAGAGGGACTGAAATCACAATTGTAAGTGCTCCCTCCGCTCACACACGCATGCACGCACACACACACTAGATGTGCTGTCTGTGCACCACTCCCCTATTGTTTTCACTGTAACTGATTTTGGCACCAGCTCTTTAGCACTTTGGAAGGGCCTTCATTAGCACTGGGACACTGTCCAAAAGGAATCCAGAAAAATCAACACATGGCTGCTCTTGTTCTCATGATAAATGACAGCTTTGGCTGAAAAACAACAACAGTAAGGAAGCAAAACAAAACCCAAAAAGCAACAAGGGTAGCCATAATGTGAATAGGAGAAGTCAGACATGACTAACTCAGCCTGGATGGGGGAACGGGCTTGGCTGGGAGGGGGCAGGGAGATTCCTCCCTTGGTACTGTATTAAAAAAGTCGTTTGGCCTTTACACTGACATGGGGGGTTCATTCTTGGAGGGGAGAGATACAGGAGAGTGGAGAAAGACTAGGACCAGACAGCACCGCTTTGGTGACACGAATGAAAGGACACCAGCACCGTGGGTGACAGAGAATAAAATGTCTGCCATCCTCATGAGGAGGAAGAGGGATCCAGTTGCCTCAAATAAAGCCGATCTTACAAATGCAGAGAATGTATTAGGTTGCTGTATTAACCCATTTATTCCCCAATGGCTGTGTTTACACTCAAATCCTGAAGTGCTTACTCAGGCAAAACTCCCAGTTGACCTAGTCCTGAAGGCTTTAATCAGGAAGTATGCCCAGTGACTTCAATGGGAGCTTTGTCTCAATAACTATTCAGGATATGGCCCATAGGGATCTTGAAACTAGAACTAATTGAATTTTTTGCACGACATGCCTTTTCACTTGAAAAGAACCCTTTTTATCCAAAAACAATTCTTCACAAAATGCGTCATTTTTCTTTATTGTTGGAAATGTTCTATCATATTTTACCAGAATGCTCACAGACTTTTTATTTTGTACAGATAAAAAAGAAGGAAACAAAACCAAACAAAACAAGAAACAACAAAACAAACAAACAAAACCCAAAACAACCAAAACAACCCTGGGAAAAAACCCAAATCCATGTGGAGATTTTTACTTTTTCACTAAGAAAAAGAATTGACAAGCAAATAGTTTTGAAACAATGTTGGTGAAAATTGTGGAAAACACCTAGGGAATATCAAAGGAAAAAGTAAAGCCCTTTTTTAAAGAAGGAAAATGAAATTAGGATTTTGATGTTCCTATTGTTATAAACTCATTCCTTGCATTTTGACTTCTTTCATTAAGAACTACAATACACTACCAGTGTATTGTATCTTCGTTATCTTAAATCACCGCAGACAAAACTCATTTTGGAGCCTCTAAAAAGGAAACAAATGTCAGCCCTGACCTGCAAAGTCTTCCGTAAACTTAAGCATATGAGCTATGGGGAGTCCTTCAAGTCACACAAAATTTGGCAAATATTTTAGAACAGGCTGACATTCAGTACAGAAGACAGATGTGGAAAGAAACACCATAAAGAAATCTTTGGGGCAAACATCCACAAATCTGCGAAACGATGTGTAAACCCATCATAACCGTCAAAAAATTCTCCTGGAACTGCTTAGAAAGTGGGGTTCGTGGCTTTATTGTCAAGTCTGAGAATAGAGTGCTTTTCCAAAAATATGTTTTAGGGTGTGGAGTCCAATCCAAAAGAGTTTTAAAATACGTTTTGAAATTATGTTTTTAAATAAGAACATCTATTGAATTTCACTGGAAAAAAGAAGAACATTTTACAAGGTGCAAATCTGCTGTAAATAAACCAAAGCAACATTTTCCAGAAATCCTTCATGAGCTTTGCACACCACGTGTCTCATCCAAACTTGGCACATATCAGATGGCTGGTCAACAGTGACCCATGAGAATACACACAAGACCCTCACACATCAGCTGCATTACAACTTGTTCATTACCACGCACAGCATCCCACATTGATCATGAATATATATCATTAGAAAACAGGCTGTACACTGATGAGATGGACTTTGAAAATTGTCCTGCTTGAAATTCACAGAAAGTGCATTTCTGATGGATGTTTAGACTGTTGACTTAATATGCTTAAAAGCTAAACAAGTATTTTATTGGAACTTGCACCTACAGCTCTATCTATTCAAAAATATTTAAAGAAAAGCCATACATACTGATTCTGATTTTGCTACAAAGCCAGAGGCCTGATGACGTTTGCTGAGCAATCCCCTCCGGTCTCTGAATTTGAATCAAGGTTTTGATCAAGCTTGGGTCAGGCGTTTGTTCTGAAACCACATGAAATAGCACCTCTCAGTGTTTCCAGATGAGTTTCATGTAAAGCTAGATCTTTGCAGGGCTACAATTCAAACAAATATTCAAGGATACTAGTAGATTACAGCTGATCCTTTCCCATATCTCTCTTGTGAAGCTAAATCACTGGGAACAATCAGTTGAGTGACTTCTAAATTCCCCTTCACACCCACCCAATTAAACTTTTATCATATGGGTTGATCCCATGGTATAAAATACAAGTGTGTCTTAATGCAATTTGAAGTCACAGGCAGCCTTCTGGGAGAAGGCAGATGCCTGGTGTACCTTAAGCTGATGCATTTGATGCTGTTTTTTCCTGGTTTATGCCATTAGTACACTTGTTCACCATCTCCCCTACCACATTGCCATCAGGGAGATCTAAGCTTGGCAGCAGGCTGGGATCCCTGCCTCTAAGCTGAAAGAGGTTGAGCTATTTGCAGAAATAATGCTTTCCAGACGTACTAAACAGCACTCATCTTTCCAGATGGAGGGGCATTAGTGTTGCTTCCAGCCATCTCTTCACCTTCTGGTGTACTTGCCACTCCTCCCGTATGCACCATGAGCCTTATGCTTTCAGATACCTCTTCGGCATGCTGAGAAACTGCGATCTGCCTGCACCTTGCAGGCCTGGGAGCCAGCTGGAGGAGGGGTATAGCCTATTCCATTTATCAGGTGGGAAACGGAGGCCTCTGAAAGGAGCCAAATATTCAGGGACACTTTTTTTCCTCCCATGGTCTGTGTTTCTACTTAAAGGATTCAAAAAGGAGGGGATTTGGCAGGTAAAGGGTCTGCTGGATATAAGCACTGGTGGCAGCTAAGCTAAAGGGATATATAGCGAAAGCCAGTGATAAAGAGGTAACGGCCCCATTGCTAAACTGAAGCTTTTAATGGTCCCCCAAGACCTGCAGACTGTCTGGTCCAATGACTAAGGGCTAAGAGCCAAGCCTTGAACATACAGATCTTGGGTCTGTGGCACACCAGGCTGCATCAACCCTGACGAGGTCATCTGGATCACATGAATGCTTCAAGTCAAACAACGGAAAAAAAATTATTTTTTCTTTCCTTTTTTTTCCTTTTTTTGTTCTTCATGTGAATCCCCAGTGGAAGAAATCCACCGAACAAGCATGTTGATTTTGGCAAAGGCACACACGGTCACTGTGTTCTAAAGATGAGCTGACACGTGCAGATTCACAGATTAGCCATTTCTAAAGGTTAATTAAATATTGCCATTGTTTTCCAAGCTATTTATGTATGTTATTCTATTTTTCTCTGTTAAAGAACATCTGGGTTTTGGAGTTAAAAACTATGCAACCCTGCGTCCTCCTTCAAAAAAGGTCTTAAAAAACACACACAGAGTGTCTCCTTTAAAAATACACCATGACCATCTTCAGAGTCACATTACAAAGTTGAGGGAAAAAAATCACTGAAAAAATATTAGGAAAAATGTTCTTCCATAGATCAAAACATTTGATGTGCATTCTCATCTGCCAAGCGCGTCTCAGAACTAGCTCATACACAGTAAATGGGCTGTAGGAGAGGCTCCTGGTGTTAGTCAGCCCTTTGTTATTTGCTGAAGTTACTGAAAGTGATTATGTTCAGATATATTCCTGCTCCATCCTTTGGTGCCAGGATGTATGACAGCCAGTTTTGTTTACAGTGCTGGCACTGCGTGGTTAATGACGTGGATCTGTACAGATCTCCTTATCCCTGTCCTGTGTCCCTCCTCAGCATTTTGGGCTCAGCTTATGAACAGATTTGAGGTGAAATGAAGAATGAGTAGGATTAGGAGAATGAAGGTGTAGAAACCCTGATTTGGTAGAGGTTTCTTGGCAGGGATGTAAATATAAAAGATTCAAGGCAGTCCTAGCCCTAGCGATCAGGCTTGGCAGCAGGAGCAAAGGAAAGCTAGGCTGTGATACCTCAGATGAACCAGCTTAATTCCTTGCAAACCTCTATCATTACATCTCCAAGCCCAGGCATTAGACAGTCTGAAAAACCCAAGTGATAACATTTGTCTTCCCTTTGCAAAGATAATAACAACTGTTTAAGATGCACATTAAAAAAAGGAATCTAATCCGGTATCTCCTGTGCCTCCATTTAGCTCTCTGTGTAGCACTGACAGTCACATACAGGTAACTCTTAGGGTGTGTCAGGAAGTTTAAGTTATTAATGACAAAAAAGTGCTTGGAAATTCTTAGCTGTAATGAACACAGAAAAATAAAATACTGTTCTAATGAGAATGCAATTTTGCATATTCGAAGGCCAGCCTGGAAGTGGTTCTGGGCAACCTGATCTAGTTGAAGATGTTCGTGCCTATTGCAGGGGGCGTTGGACTAGATGGCCTTTGAAGGTCCCTTCCAACCAAAGCTATTCTATGATTCTATGATTTTATTCCTCATCAGCTAGACTCTGAGCTTCAACTTCATGCTATCTGTGCTAATCAAAGTCCCATGCAAATCCTAAATATTCACCGTGCGTGTTGCTGATTCTGGCCCCAACCGCATTTAGGTCCCAGTCATCAGCTCGTGCATAGTTTTGCCAACTTAGTGGCAACAAATTAAATAAACCTGCTGATGATACTAGCCACAGACCAGTGGTGGTCTAACTCGTGTGCTTCTGCATGACCTTATCGTTTCTTCCTCCAAGCTGTAGTGGTAACTGATCTCTTTCTCACCTCTTTTCTGAGATGGCAAGCTGTGGTGGATTGATTCCCCTGTTTACCTGGTCATACTAGTAGAGGTGAAGGGAGCCCTGTGTTGCTTCCTGCATTCCTCTCTAAAGCATCAGGGGCCAGAAAAACAAGGGCATAGCACTGATGGTGGTAGGTAAATCTGGCTTGGAGCAAGGCTAACCAGCTTTTACAGTGTGCCTGCCATACCCTATGCTGCCATGAACTCATCTATCTGTACTCTATATGCAGTTGGGTTTCCCAGCCTACTGCCCAGCCCTTCCTGATCTTGTTTGGATCACAACAGTCAGCTGAAATGAGGATAACTCTGTTATTTATTTCTGTCATGTTCTGCTTGCAAGGTTTGATGATTCCTCCTAACAGGCGTTTTACTAGTTGACAAAAAGTTATCCATATTGCAGTGCTTGTTCTGACCTGCAAGTTAGCAAACAATAAATCTTAATTACACTTAAATGCCAGAAATCCACAAAGACTGAGGCTACATTAGTCAGTTGTGAATTGGTCCTGACTCCTGCCTCTGCTTTGGCTGGAGATGCAGCTGCAGGAATACATAAATTAGTTTTTTATTTGTTTGTGCCAGTACAATCAGTTGTAGTTGTTCCTTAAGAGCATTTCTAGTATTAGTGGGCTTACTGGCATTCATCCTATTAGCATCTCAGATGCAGGTGCCATCTGGAAAGTTTTATTTTAAAAGACTTTTAGTATTGTACTTAGGTTAATAAGAAAGCGTTATTTTTAAATATTGCGGCAGTTTTCCAGCGTGCAGCTCAGTCTCATGACATCTGCTCAGTGGATACTTGTTACCTTTGGGTTTATTGAAAGAACCTCTCTGAATAACCTTTTTGTTAGCAATCTGCTTTATAGGCCCTGCAACGGAATAGTGCTGGAGTGCAAATGGAGTCACTAGCAGAGGGGATTTTCTATGCTGTTACAAGCTCTTTGGTATTCTGGCACTTACATACTATAAGGTTCAATAAAACCACCCAGGCCTCTTCTTCATTTCCTTCTTTGTGAGATTCTGCCATCTTTATTCAAGAACTGGAGCTCAGTTGACAGCCCAGCTCAGCTCAGCAGATGGGTGCAGTTCCCACTTCAGAAATGGGGGTCTGAGGAACATTTCACTGCTGCCATGTCGGTGGCTCTATCACACACAGTTTTAAACACCGCAATGAGGCCAATCTTAAGCAACTCCTACTGTTCGGGAGCATTGACAAATTACACCGGCTGAGTAATGGCTCATTTGCAATAAATGAAAGGAATCACCTATTCCATGCCCAAATTTCACCCATTCAAATATTTAGCATTTAATGGGAAAATAATTCATTGGAAACCCTGTTGGTGAACAAAAGGGTTTCATTTATACTGAGCAAGTAAGTCCCGTTGCCAGAAAGAAAAACGTACCCTTCGTGAAATTCTCCTTTATTAATAGCTGACAGAGCATAACTGGTAAACCAAACCAGCTATTCAGCAACTGCCATAAATTAAAGCAGAGCAGAAACTGTTTTTACAAAAAGATCATCAGCTGAAGCTAGGGCTCCTGTTTGGTGGCATCATTTTCAATGCACTAAGCCAAATTTTGCAGATTGAAGAGCAAGAAAAGCTGCAAACATAAACCAAAGTGAAGGAATTGAAGTGCTCTTTTCCTGTGAAACACCAGCATAAGAACTGAGTGTCACTCTCAAGATCTAGTCAGGGCCAAAACCTGTAGCTGGGTTCATTCTGGTCTGGCTCCACAGAAATCAAAGCAGCAAAAGTGCAAATAGAGACTGAGCTGATTCACAATCCCTAAGTGTTTTACAACTCAGCGCAGTTTCTATTCCAGCATATAGCTGAGTAAAAATAAAGAAATAACATTCTCAGAAGTTGTTGCAGGTCTTCTGTAAGCACTAGGAAAATGCAGTCATTCTGGTTGGCATCTAAGCTGAAAACTCCAGATTTCTGAAGGTGCTCCTAGCATACAAACTTCAGAATTCACCTTTACTGAATTACTAGAACACAGGAGTCACCAAAATATTGGACAGAGCACCAAAATAATCAGATTCTGCTTCAGCTTCAGTCAAAGAAGATGGACTGAAGTCATAGAAGCTATGTTTGGGAGTGGTAATCAGTAGTTTTCTGGCCAAACCTCAGATTTAGGTTCATTTCTAAAGAAGACAAAGAAAGCTGAGTTAGTCTTGGAAGAAAGAATGTCACCAGTCAGTGTGATGCTCATTTTTTTACAGGAGTCTTTTCTTCTAGTGTCAAATGTGGCTTTAGGAATAGTTTACATGATAGACTTTAGAGAAGAAGTTTAGAAGAGAGAGTTGAGCTTAGCCTTGTGGTTTAGATGATAGCTGCTAGAAAGATGGACTTCAAAATGAAGTAATAGACAAGTGATACAAGAAATATTCCAAGAGATATTTTAGGAGTCTTGGGAGCATTAATTCCAGATACAAAGCCAAAGTTTTGTCTCTGGTCGCTAGGCAAGAGCTCTCAAAAAAGACCAAGAATAATTAAATAAGCAGGTGGCATGTGTAAATCAGTTCAAATCAAGATGAACAAAGGCAGCTTGTTTTAAATACAGAGAAATGCCTTTGGTAACAAGGTCAGATCAGTCAATTTTGGACTGCCAAAAAGAAAACTTTCTCCACTTGGACAAGTGTATTTCCTTCTGTCTTTCTACACTGTGTCAGGATCCCTACAGATGTAGGGATCCGTGTCTCTCAGTGCTACTCAGCCAAGCAACAGCAGTGTCATCAGGTGCAGCAACTCTGGGTCTGGCTGCAGGGCTGTGAGATCAGGTCCAGGCAGTCCAGGAGCTGGATCAGAGGCTGATGACCATCTGTACTAGGTCTGCCAGCCAAAACTGTCCTGGCCAGTACAAAGTTGGAGAATGATCATGTCTTTGTCTCTTTTTGATCTTTCAGATTACCCTGGGAATGAGGGTAGCTACTGGAAAGGCGTAATACAAGGCTCAGCAGGAGAAAAACAATCTAATAACAATTCTGGACCTGAGCCTCCTTGGAGCAGAAGTTCTTACTCTTGGAGTTGAGCAAATCTCTTCTGGAGTCTTCCCACTGTTGCCTCCATATACAAAGTGTATTTACTACTTATGGACTGCCTCCTCAGGAAGATGTCGCTTTTTTTTTTTTCCAGGCTTCTGGAGGTGAAGGACCATTTGGATTGTTCAGGTGAATGTCATCCAGGTCTGAGTGTGAAGCCTTCATGGAGATGGCCTTTCTTAATATACATTTGTCATGACTCTGTGAAGAGTCATCCTGCTGAGGTTTGAGATCAGAATGCTGTTCAAGCCACTTCTGTATCTCCCACCTCTGAGAAATTTGTATGTAATTTCATAACATAGTTCCTGGGGCAAAGTTCTCTGACTACAAAGGTGGTAAAAAAAATCAGTAATAAAATGTTAGTGATGCAGCTCAGATTAAGGTCCTTATCAGGGAAAAGCTTTCCCATGTATTTTTATGTTCAAGCCACCAAGCCAGTTCTGCAACAAGATGTGGCACCAAGAGTTTCCTCTCTATCCAATGTCTTATCTGAGAATAGGCTGACTTGACACGGAGCTAATGGGGTTGCAGACTAAATCCATAAGGCAAATTCACATATATTAGGCTGACATGGGATCTAATTATGGGGTGTTGGAATCATTTTGATACCCACAGGAGTAGAAGCACTTGTAATAAAGGAAATTTGCCAACAGGGAACTAAGATTTTACTGATCTGGGTTTAGTCATTAGCCCCATAGGCTGAGAAAGAATTAGCAATAACTAATGGGATGCATAGAGATGTACATATTCATATGATCTGAATGCCATGCATTCTTAGATGGGTACCTGCCACTGCTGGGCATTTTATAAAGATATTCTTGTTTATGAGGGAGCCAAATGGCAGGATTTTGTGCATACAAGTGTTCAAGCCCATTTGATCCATCAGACTGCCTCCAGTCTACTCTGCTCTTTCTTTTTTTCTTGCCTCTTGGTCAAGAATTGACAAATTTGAAGCTGCGTACAAACAGCGGATGGGACAATCTCTGGTTTTTGTTTCCATGACACCAATATCATTGGGGGTGAGGAAACTAAGCAAGAGCCACAAACACACACATCATTTTTTATTGTTGGCCAGCTACACAGAGAAGCAGACAGCCCAGAGCTGCTGCTGTTTTGAAAAATCCTCACTTGGATCTCAAGTGAGATCCACTCTCATGGAGACCTGAAAAGCAACAGCATGCTTACAGCTGCTCCTCAAGCTTCCTGGGGCAGGAGAGGTGAGAGGAGAGGTGAGAGCAACAAGCTCGAACCTGCTCCAGGAAGAGGGGCTGGAGGCAGTTCACAACGAGACCGACAAAGGTGGAAAGGCGGAAAAGAACAAATAGATGCATTTCCAAATGCAGAGCAGGTTCTGCCAAAAGGAAATTAGTCAGCAAGATCCTTTGAAGAAAATGTGTAGGTAAGAGCCATTAACCACTCCTGGGAGATAAAGAATTGACGTCACGTTTTCACTCTACATAAAAATGTGTTCCTATATAACTTTGTAAAGCATGCTTAGGACTCCAGCTCTCCCATTATCCCCTAAGTTTATTCCCTCTTTTCTTATGCTTACCTGGTTATTGGCAAAAAACAAACAAAAAAAAAAGGCGAAAAAGAAACAACAAAAACCAACACCACCACAACAAAACACTCTATTAATGGAAAATCTCTTCACTCTGGTGGAACCAAGAAATGTGCAATGTCCCTGAATTCAACTCTGAGGGACTGAAGAATGCAGTTAATTCACAGCTGTCTTATACCTGCCTTGATCTCTCTCAGTCCAGGTGTCACAGTGGTGATACCACTCTGACCATCACTCTGGCACCACTTCTGAGCTGTTCTCTGTGAATTAACAGCAGTATTTGAAACAGGATCAAATGCCAACAACCTGAGTTGGAGTGTTCCTGTACCATCTAATTCTATCAGAAGTATCCCCAAAGTTCAGGTCTCTGACTGCAGATCCTGGTGATCCTACCAAGTGATTTTGAGTGACAGCTTGAGTCACCATATCTTCAGACTACAAGTCTGTAGGCACATCTCTGAGCCTGGCTGGAGTGTACCCTCCAAAGGATGCTGAGATATAAATACCAGGTAGACACCTGATATCTTAGCAGACAGTCCACAAAGATGGCTATGGAGATAGCAGATGGATAGGGTGTAGCATGGGCCATGTTTATAGCACCCCATTTATCTATCTTTTACAGTCCTCTGATACTGCCTAATTCAAAGGAAGACCATCAACATTCATCCCAAAGTGTTTAGGCAGCACTGTCTCATGTTTTAGTTTTTCATCTGCAAATCTGCTACAGCACACCACTTAAAACACCTTTTTTCCTTTGCAGCTTTTTTACCTAGGCTGACCTCGAGATGTGAAGATAGGGGAAAGAGTGGCAGAGGAACAACGCTGTGCTTATCCACTTCCTGCTGCTGACAAGCCTGACTGGCTTTACCTGAGGCTTGACCCCTATCTCTCCTGCACAGCTGCCCCAGCAGATGCTGTGCCCATCGTGGAGATGTGCTACTCATCAAGATAAAAGGAATAAGAATCTATCTCAAAGCACTTAGGTATGATTAAATCAAGGAGGCCATTTCCTGTGCTGCTAATCTCTTGCCTTTCAAAATCACTAACTTCACTTATTTTTAAAGTTACCATCTTTTAATTCTCCTGGGCCTCCTCTATAGTTCTTCTCTTCCTTCCTGGGAAGGGGTGATCCACTTCATGATACGACATTGGCTCACAGGGCTGATTAAACTGAACTCTGTGCAACACAAACAGCAATTTTTCATGTACAAAATGAAAGAATTGAGTTGCTCTCTCTTTTGAGTTTTGTCTGGGTCAGGATACCCAATTAACCTGCAAGCTCCTGTACTGGCAGTCACCTGCTCTTCACTTTGAAATCAAGTCACTCTCCTGTTTTGGGAGCTCTACTGCTCTGGAAGTCTTCCTGTCCTTTAATATGATAGAACAAAGCAGAAGCAGCTAGTGTGAAAAAAAGGAAAAATCAGACTCACTCAATACGGCCTCTTACTGTAAGTTTGAGTATTACAGCCAAAAGTTCAATAACACCTTAACTGCTTGGCCACTAAGACACAATTTTAGGACTCTAATTTTTGATGAGCGTATACGAAGTCAAGAAAATCTCTAGGTTGTTCCTTCCCACTCACAAGATATCCAGGGTTTAGACTTTGCAACCTCTGAACCATTTTGTGTGTGTGTGTGTGTGTCATTCTTATTCCCAGAAACTCAATCAGATTACGTGCCTTGTTGTGCTTTCCATGTTAGGTACCAGATGTTCCATACAATTTCACATGGAAAACTCTAATGGTTGGTAGTCCTCCTTTCTTCTCTTCTTTTTTTTCCAATTTTTTTTTTTTAATAATCAAGGTATTTGTAAATTTATCAGCATGAGAGCATGTGAAAGTGGAGCAGCAACTGTGACTAAGTGGACTCTTACCTGCAACAGCCATACAAAATAGCCATTGAGCATGTGAGGAAGGACCATAGGCAGCAAAGCCAAATCTGTTATAGGTCTAGTACAGCCCCAAAACTACAACTGTGTGGCTTGACACTTGAAGTGCAACAGATGTCTGACCATAGTGAAGGCATCCCTTGCCTTTACTTCAGACTGCTGATCAGTGAATGTGTCTGTTGAGCAAAGCCATAGCAAAAAAGAGTAGGATGTATCTGATGAAGTGTCAGATGCAGGGGACATGTGCTGCACAAAGCTCAAACCATACCTCCATCTCAGTTAGCCCAGATGGGAATGTGACTGTCATAACTTGTCAGAGTCCATGTACACTGCATCCTATGTAGGGTCACTGGCAGTACATGGGTAATCAAAATCCACAGAAAACCGTATTTCTGTGTTGCACAGTACAGCACAGCAGTTATCTACACGCTGGGCCTGACTTTCCCTTATCTTATGCTATGAACAGTTTTTTACATTTATGCAAAAGGATGGTAAACCACCACCAAGTCAGCATGGTAATACAGGGTCTGAGATCTACATTTTTCTGTATGTTTCTCTTCTCTATAAATAGACTGCTCTATAAATAAAGATTTTTAGTCAGAGCTAATGTATGGTTTTGGAAACAGTGGAAATTGGTAAAACCAGTGTTCTTTACTCTTTCTCAGTCAGACTTTACTCAGTATGATTTCAAAATACATGCACTGCTTTGGAGCTTTAAAGTTGGACGTTTTTGCTCCAACTTTAACATCACGTATGTGCCACAGATTGTAAGGCTATGCCATTCATAAAATGCAACCGTAATGTGTGAGAATGTCCTGCACTAGCTGCATGGAAACTGATTGCTAAATCTCCCAGAAACCTTAGCTTTTCTGCATCCCAGAGCTTCTCATCATTAGAATCCCCCAGGTTTCCACCTCCTTCCTCGACAGCCATCTGGCCTGTCCACACTCCAGCTGCAGCCAGACGTCCCTCACCACTTACACCTGATCTTTTGACTCTATGCACCTGAAACAATTCTCACTCAATCTATCAAGCAATATACAATTAGACAATCAGGAAAGCTCTTCCAAAAGCTATGAACAGATTTCCCAGCTTAAAATCACCACTGCCTTTCCGTGATATCCCAGGCAGTATTAAAATGGAGGGGAAGATTTATTTGAGGAAGAATATGCAAGTGCATTCCAATACCGCAGTGCATCCTGAGAGAATAGCATTTGTAAAAGTTTGTACTTCTTTGGCAGTTGTTCTTGTGGTGCTCGCTGTTGGGATATTTTGATGGACGACTCCATTGTCACCTCCTGCTAGTCAGAGGATCAAAGTTTAACATGCAGGGGAAGGTAGTGTCCACTCAGAAGGGCACTGCAGAAAGGGAGAGTAGCACGAGGCAGACACTGAGTGCAGACTGTCATTGAATAGTGGCAGGAGATGAGACCGGGGGGAAGACGCTGCTGTGCTTTGAGCCTAACTTGTCTCAAAGCTGAAGGGTATCCATCTCATATCAGAGACCTTTTTTTTCCACTCCTGTTTTCTCCTTCTTTATTTTCCATATCGAAAGGCAATGCTGGATTATTTTCAGTATTTTGTCCGCAAAGCAACTGAGAAAAAAACCCACCAAAACTTCTTTTTTCACACGAGCCTTTTCAAGCTTTTCCAAACAGCAGTCTTTTGTTAGTTTATAGCTCAGTTTGGTTAGAACGAGCTGTTCTGTATCAGCAAGAAATCTGTTACAGGTCAGATGCCAGCATGATTACAAGAGATGGGTAAACCTCAAAAGGCCTAAGATCTGGTTTGGTTTCCATGAAGCTGAACCTCTGGGGATCATTGCTTCCTGTTGGGGGATCTGGTTTTGGAAACAACAAGAACAGGGAGTATTGTTTTTAATGTTATTTTCTGCTCCTGGTTTTAGGCCAAATTTGAGAGTACAGGGATGCTCAATTACTTAAATGAATAAATACAACCATTTCGCTGCTTGGAAAAAGATTTCTTTGTGGTTTGTTTCCCATACTCAATTTTTATTTTATCATTGAACATGGTGGTCTACCTCTAGACCTCTGTTGTATAGTAAAGCTATCAAAGCTTGCCAAATCAAGAAGATCTGACTCCTTATACAACTTTTGTCGCAGCCCCAGCAATCACAGAAACATACTTTCTATTAGGTTTTTTTTGCATTTCTCGATAAGGCTAGAGCTTGTTCTTAATACCTGTTAGATTGCCATTGACTGCCATGGAGCAATTCCAGATTTGCGTTGCTTATCATTAAGAGTTGTTATACCACCAGGCTCATAGCAATAACTTAATTAAAACTAGTTTTCTGATGTTACTCCTTGATTTTTTCCAGTCAAGTAAAACAAACCTTAAGGGAGATTTCTCGCTGGTCAGCCTGGAGAGCCTGCATGCTGCCTCTCAGATCTTTCCTCTCTCTGCCTTCCTGTGCCCCATCTCCCCTCACCAGTCTCCTCTCACACACACTGTTTTATAGTAACGGGGTC
Organism: Strigops habroptila; assembly: GCF_004027225.2. Taxonomy (NCBI): domain Eukaryota; kingdom Metazoa; phylum Chordata; class Aves; order Psittaciformes; family Psittacidae; genus Strigops; species Strigops habroptila. Next base: position 37,465,307 of record NC_044277.2, read on the forward strand.
AGTAGAAAACATAGAGTTCAGCACTATAGAAGTGGAAACAGAAAGCAGCCATGGGCAATTAACCAGGGCTGTGACTGCTTATGTTTGGTTCCTGCTTCCATTTCTGTTTCCATGGAAATGGACATCAGATCATTGGAAATAAAGTAAATTTTCTACTTCTCCTCACCTTCATATCAGCTGGGCTATACAATCCAAATAAATCTAAACTTATCTAATTAAATGTGAATTTATAAATCTTTTCATTTCATTGAAATAAATTGACAAAAGCATCATTGCTTTTGAAGTACTTAGATGCTATTGGCTGTCCTTTGGGAAAGGAGTAGGTAAGTTTGCCCACCCCTTTTTGCTTTGTAAGGTATGGAAACACGCAAACATCCATCTTACCCCTTGCTCTGTGCTCCTGCCTGCCCATTAATATTGTTGTGCTGAACAGTACTCATCACTTGCCCATTAGAGGTCATTTAAGCATAAATGACCCCCCTTACAGAGACTGTGTGGGTTAAAGACCTCTTCTTTGTCTGGCTGCTAAAGCTTTGAGGTTCATTTGTATTGCAGAGCAGCTGCATAAAAAAAGGTTTAAGCCCACCTTTAAAGGTCATATGGTCTCAGAGGAGGAGCTTTGACCTAGAAGGGTTTCCCAGGTGAAAAGCTCAGGGTTTGGGAACAAAGGAAAAAAAGTGGGTTTTAAGCTTTCACATTCCTGTGAGAGACTGAGAAAGATAATTGTGTCTTTTGTAAACAAGCATGTTGGAGACTGAACACTTGATTTCTCCTCTAGGCCTGGAGCTGATCTGCAAAGCTGCCAGACCTGTAGAGGAGTAACAATAATTTTCAGTTTAGGCTTCTGTCACAGCAGATCAGACAAAATCTCGGGGACTGGCTTCAACAAAAATATCCCATGTCATGAGTCAACATTCTTCCAGATGTAGCAATTGCCTTTACTGGTCAGAGAATGAAGGCACAACTTGAAACAACCTGCTAGTCTACCAATGCGTAACACCTACTGGAAGACATTTCATTCTTTTTTCTCAAAACAGCCCTCTAATTCTATTAAACCCAATGAACTAATAAAAACTTGCTGACAAAATAGCACCAAATAGTATCTCTGCTTGAATTGGCATCGCACTTTGCAATTTGCAGTGATCGAAAGCATAAATATTATTACTGTATTAATGCAAACTCAATGCCAATAAATGGCTTGTTTTCTAATGGGGCCCATTTTACAGCAGGAATAGGGGAAAGCTGGCTTTTCCAGCACCTACCAAAGTGTTAATTTCTGGAGTCCAGTAACAGGAACAGAAAGAAAGAAAGCAATCAAAGTGAATCTATATAGGATGGTAGATTTAAACCGTTTAATTACTGTAGCTGTAGCTGGTTATTGCTAGTGCATGGATCACAAAAGCTTCGCTCCTGTAGAAATCAGTCATGCGAGGGAGATCAGGAATTACTTCACCAGTGTGAGGGATTTGCTGTGGTCCTTTGAAGAGATTTCCTCCAGTGACAAAAGCCTTGTGCCTGATACTAATGCACAGTATGTAATAAATTTACTTTAAAGAAAAGTAGCCTGTAACCTAATCATAGTCAGTCCTAAAATATACTTCTTTAAATTACTCATATCAAACTGTTCAGTCATGATGTAGAGTTCTCTTTTTTTTAATTTTTAATTTAAATCCATCTCTGTTGAAGACGCTAGCATGTCTTGAGGAAGTGGAGAAAGCTAGATGATGAGTTAACTAAATGCTCTCAATGGTTAAAGGTATGATTTTACCTCTCTATCCAAAAGGAAAGCTTCAAACTCTTTTTCTGCTATAATTCCAATCATTATGGTTCCTATCACAAGCACGAACATAATCTCCAAGACAAATCTATCATCTGTGTGAGTTTCCTTCACCAAAAGGCATTGCAAATGGCCAAACACAGAGGCAGTTAAAACTAGTGTGATGACCCACAAATGAATGTGGATCATGGATTGAGATCTAACTTCACAGCACTGGAGCCACTTGCAAAGTACTGGGAAATTAGAGTGTTACAGACTGAATGAAGGAGAGGCCTACTAAGTGTTATTTGGGTTTGCACAGAAATACATGCAAAGGGCAGGGAGCAAGGTACGAAATATTTAAGGGGCACAGTAAAAACCATAAAAGAGATACAATTTTGGTTTGAGGTCTAGTCTACAGTAGTAAGTTCGCTTTGACAAATTTTCCTAGGGGTGATGTAATATAAACTGATAAATAAATAGGTACAGGCCATGTTCATTCAATGGTTCTAATATAGCTATGCAAGGCAAATCGTACTTTCCTGATAAAACTATATCTATACTTTAGCTTTTATTTCAGCAATTTAAAGAAAGAATCATACCCTTAATCACTGTTACGATCAAGCCCCTAGTTTAGATCTTGTCTAATTGCCATGTTGTAGAATAGATCCTCAGAGACCCTTCAGCTATGTGTATTGGCTTTGTTCATATCTTTGGAGACTTTTTTCAAATAATAAGAAAGATTTAAAGTGGATGTCTCTTAAAGGATAATAAATACCTGGAGAAGAATGAGGAAATACATTAAAGCTGAATCACTGCTATGTCACACTAATTTTCCCCCTTTACTCTCGAGATTCCACTAAAATCAATGAAGTTACAGTTACTTAAAGCTGTAGGATTATACGAGTGAACCAGGTACATTGTATTGCAATAAATGACTAGAACTTGCTGGCAGGCCTGCTCAGAGTCAAATATGTCCCCTTAAATTTCACACTATTTTCACAATCTTGTAGTAGCAAAGCAAAACAAGAAGTTCACTGTGCAGTCAGAACAAATTCTTTTTTCTCTGGTCTAAGTATTTAGCCAATACAGTATCACAGAAACATTGATTTCTGTTCCCAGCCTAAGAATCCTCCTGATAGTTTCGTACAGAACCAAAGACCCAACACAGTCTCTTCTTTTATGGCTAAGAAAATGCTAGGAGAATCGTTATCCCTGGGAAAGATTTCTCTGATAGACGAGGAAGGACTGTTCATTAGTGTCATGAATGATGCTGCCTCTTTTTTATGCAACTTGCATTCACTGGTGCTGGCACTGTCAGAGTCTCCAACTGTGTGCACAATTCAGTTCATCGAACAAGGAGGCATCCTTTCCAGATACACTCAACGTGCAGTATTGTGGTTGGGAAATTCATTCCACAGAAGAGAAACATGAATTATTTCAATTCTCAAAAAAAAAAAAAAAAAAAAAGACAAAAAAAAAGCACAGTCTGTGCCTTCTTTTTCCGTGTTATTAGAGATTACCAAGAAAAAATAAACACAGCAGTTGTTCTAGGTCCCACGCAAACAAAACAAGGACTGCAGGTCACTCCATACACAGTGCTGAGACATTGCTCTGTTTACTTGTAAGATGTAAAATAACACATTTTTCTTTTTTTTTTTTTTTTTCCTAATATAATTATTCAGTGCTGACAGGGCAAATTTTCAAAATTTTAAGCAGGAAAAAAGCCCCAAATGTTTGCAGTTTTAAGTACACTCTGTTCTCAGCTCCTCCAGCTCAGCCATTTCCCTTTTACGTATTTAGTGTGGCAGCAACACGTCAATTTGTCTGCAGGGAATGGCTGCCTCTCACTCATGCTGAATGTAGGTAGAGGCCAGACCCACGCTCCTGAGTCACCTGCAGAGCTCAAGGTGCATGAACAAATTACATCTGGTCCCTAAGCGGCAAGGACCATATCCAAAAAAACGAGCTATGACACGTGTCTATGTATGTGCCTTGGTGCTTGCCATGCGAGAGAGCCTGGAGCTCACGGCAGGGAGGCAGATACATCTACTCTGAGAAGCAGAGAGCCCTGCAGAGATAATAGCTCGCATCCCAGGAGCTGGGTAGGTGCTTTACATCAGTAAAGCTGACATAGGGCAAAAAGCCCAGTCCTCTCCAGAGGGCTGAGCTGGTACCATCCCAGCAGGATGCTGGAGGCAGCCCAGCTCCGGCTCGGTGAGGGATCAGCTAAGCGGGTGCAGCTGTGCAGTACAGGTGGAGTTTGGGATGCGCTGTGTTCCTGAACCTCTTCACCCTCGCCTCCTCCAGCAGACAGGGGAAATGCACAGCTGGGCACAGGCTTTTTAAGATCACAGCAACTGGCCCTGATCCGCATAGCTCGAAGCCTGAGCTTTAAAAGCATGAGTCTGACCAAGGAGCTGTCACAACCCATCTCTAGGAAAACCCTGAGGAAAGGTGATAGAAGTGCAATTAAAATCCCTCTCCTTCTCCAGAACTTAGGTATTTCATGTTGTGCGTTTTTCCACTTCAGATGCCTCTTGCCTGCAGATCTGAGCACAATTGCACAGGGTGGTCAAAACAAGAACCCATGTCACTGAAATGCTCCATCTTTTGTAATAGTTGAACAGCCCCACCCAAAGTGCTCCACCCCCTTTCCTGCCTGCGGAGATTTGCTTCTTTGCGGAGAGCTCTCAGTCACCCTGGTGATAAGGCATCTGAGGTGGAAAGACCGCCTTTCCCTTCGCTTTTCAAAGCAGTCGTGCTTTATAGGAAATAGATATGTATTTTTTTTTATAAGATAGAGGGAAAGAAAGAAGAAACATTTGGCCTAGTGGTCGAAGATGAACCAGATACGGCAGAGCACAGCAAGTGGATTCGAAGTGTCCTTGTGAGACTGAGACCTGCAACAAGATAAGGGGATGAATGTACTGTTCATGGTTTCTAATCCAACTTAAACATCAGACAAGTACCATGCTGCACAGCCTGGTCAAGGCAGAAGCACTGGTTAGGCATGCTTTGAAACAACGTTAGATGCCTCAGGAACTTTGATAGCAAAGGCTGAAGAACCTGTACAGTCTCAGTGCCTGTAAGACCAGATGGGAGCTGAACATGGGTTTCAGGGAGCCTTACACCCAGGTCCCTAATTTCCATGTAAACGTAAGCACATTTAACATGCCTAAGTTCCCTCTTTCACCTGGTGCGAGATGCAGACACATTTGGAATGCAGACCTTGCAAGGACCCGCGTTCCCCTACCTTTCCTCACATGGAGTCCTGCAGAAATGAGGAGAATGTCCAATAACCACTAGTGAATCCCCCAATAAGGACTTCTTTGGGTCCTTTGAGAAAACTGCCAGCTTTAAAAAACAAATGAACAATCCAATGTGCATGCAAATAATCCACGGTACCAATGGAGTGGATTGGAATGTGGAGCATTCATTTTTCCACTATCAGCCATCAAGGTAAAGGGAAAGAAGTGAATAAATTATGTGCCTGAAGTATTTGTATGGAAACCTTTTCAAGCTAGATATAAAAAGCAATTATTTATTACTTTCAGGAAATACGCTAGCATCAAGCAATGACCCCAGGTTGGTGGCAATGCTCATCCAACAGGATTACTGTTCAGAAAGCTTTATGGTTACCACATAAAGTTTAATCAGTGCATTAAAAATAAATTAAAGATTTGCTAATTGTAATGTAATTAGCTTAATTTAATTACAGTGCTCAGTGACTGAGAATTTTATTGTTATTGTGAGATCTTTTCTCATTTGGGGCTTGAAATTAAGTGGCGTAGTATTGACAACCATTTCCTCCCTTAATATTCAGCTTCAGGAATGGGCTGAAATTTTTACCTGAATCTTGCAATTTATCACAATCAGTATCATCACAAATTACAGAAAGCATCCAGTAACATGATAACTTCTAAATGAAGTGTCTGTAACCAGGGCTGTAGCAGCCTCGGCTGTTAATTTGTCATATTTCATAGCCAGCCTGACACTCTGTCCAATTTGCTTGTAAGCTTTGTCACGAAGACAGCTATGTGAGCTGCCTCTGACTATGAGCAGGATGGAGGAGGTGGACGGAAATTCAGCAGGGGCAGCTTGGCTCTTCGGGTTCCCTGGCTTTGCATACAATCCAGCTGCAAAAGAAACAGCCCCATGTCTTGATGATGTTTGTTTTCTCCATTAAAATCCCTCCTTTCTTCTCTCCCCTCCCACTTCCTCATTAAGACAACCAAATTTTTTTCTTTAAGACTCCCTGCTGACCATAATCCAATGGTCAACATAATTTATTACCAGTTACGGGAGTTAAAAGAAGTAAGAGGGATAACAGTACTCAGGGAACATCATTACCTATCTTACACAGGCTCTCAATTTCAGTACAAAACATGTCATCCTCTCAAATGACCTGCAAGTTTTTCCTTTTGGGCTGAAGTTGGGCAGCACTGTAAAAATGGCCATGAATATCCTTTCAGGAAATTGGTCTCTCTTCTCCTGTTATCTTCCAGATGCTCTGAGGCCCTCAATCAATTTGCATTGATTTAAGCAACATCATTCAATACATATTATCAATCTGATCTGAGGGGAATTGTGTGAAGAGTAGCTCTTCCCGACATGTCAAGCACAACAGCGCAAGATGCTACAAAACCCATAAGATGGTTTCTAAAAGACCAACAAGTGTTAAAAGATGACTGGACTTGCAGAAGGCAAGAAACTGCATTTTAATTTGCTAACACATTAAAATCAGGTTGGCAAATTTGGAATGCCAGAGCAAACTTCAGCGTGGTTGGATTTTGTTGATAGTACTAGATCTGGGAACACTTTTCAAAGTGTCTGGTCTGGGTGCACACAGTACCAACCAGCCACTTAGTGTGATAAGAAAGCTGAGGCTGTTCAACCTGGAGAAGAGAAGGCTGCGTGGAGACCTCATAACAGCCTTCTGGTATCTGAAGGGGACCTACAAGGGTGCTGGAGAGGGGCTCTTCATCAGGGACTGTAGCGATAGGACAAGGGGTAATGGTTCAAACTTAAACAGGGGAAGTTCAGGTTTAGATACAAGGAAGAAGTTCTTTACTGTGAGGGTGGTGAGGCACTGGAACAGGTTGCCCAAAGAAGTGGTAAATGCTCCATCTCTGGCAGTGTTTAAGGCCAGGCGTGAAAGAGCTTCGGGTGACATGGTCTAGTGTGAGGCACCCCTGCCCATGGCAGGGGGTTTGGAACTAGGTGATCTTAAGGTCCTTTCCATCCCAAACCATTCTATGATTCTATGATATCAGAGTAAACCCAACTAATACCAGCCGGACATCCTTGGGTTTTTCTGGAAAAGTAAGCCTCTCCATGAGGCAGGAGGTGTTGCGTTCCCTTCTAGTACTTGCTCCAGCAGGTGGGCCTGAACGCCTGCCCTTCTCCACCTGTTGATGGCTGCCCAGCCACTGCTGTTGAGCTGTGTAACTCCATCAGAACACCTTATAGCTGGGCTCTGCAGAACTCACCTCTGCAGCCTCTAAGTGGTTTTGCAGATCTGTCCCTTATTACATGAGCAACTAAGAGAGCAGCTAGAGGGAAATTAGCAGAAAGCATTCCAGTCTTTACAGCTGAGCCTCCAGAGGGGCTATAAAACCTCAGATGCTGTTGGGGAGTTAAGAGAAAGCAGAGAGCTTGTGGTGCCTGCTGTTAACAAGAGGAATTTGAGAATGGGGACTGTCCAAGCTTACTGGAACTAAAGAATGAGAAGACAGAGAAGAATAAATAAAGGTAGGAACCAGTCAAAAAAAGCCACCACTGTAGAAATGGCAGAAAGAAAGAAGACAAAAATTTAGACAGATTTTTCAAGTTCAAAGGAGCTTATTTGAACCAAGTGACCATATGTCAGTCTCCTGAGGTTTTGCCTATCATGTTGAACTCCAGGCCCACTGATTCTGTAGGATGCAGTCTTCAGCACACGGCTACCACTGTGAGTGAGTCATTTGGTACAGTTCCTGTGGCAAGAATCCCAAATGTGTCAGGCCTGGACTAAAAAGCAAGATGGAGAATGAATACACCTGAAGGCACATTTGGCACTTTAATTTTGAGCAGATATCACTTCTAATTATAGCCAGCCTTATGCCAGCTTACTACCGTTCGAGCTCTTGTGGGTTCACACATTGAGTGCCAGATTTAATCCATTCAAGGTAAAGCGCAAGAGAACCAATTGCATTTTGCATGCCTTCTACCTGAATGATTTGCTTTGTTGTTCCCAATTTGCAGTTTGACTGGAAGATTTGCACCCCTCTGGTTAGTTCTGGTTGGCTTCTCTGCAGCCACGGGGGCATATTTTTCAGCTGAATGAAGCCCAGCTGGCAGGCTCAATTTGCCCCACCAATGAGTCATATCTTTCTCTCCCTCATTTCACCTGCATGAGAGAATTTCAGGTTCCTCTCCTAATTCTTCGACTTCAAAATTGTTCCTGCAAAATAAGGCTCACGCCCACACCAGCACATGGAGCAGTAACCCTGCTTGCCTGGAAGACAGCAGCAAAACTCTGCTGAACACCACTATATTGAACATTGCTTAAATAGTAAGTTTAGTTAAGACAAGCCTTTCCCAGTCTGATCCTGAGTCAGATTTTGATTTTACATGGTTCCTAGTGCTTCACAAGGAACAGTGCTCAGCACCCCACAAGGACATGTTGTTTTCCAGTATGATGTAGGGCTTGGAGAGGAAGGAAGGTTTAATACAATCATGCATCAGTTTTCTTTCTAAGCAGCACCGTGAAACACGGAGCAGAAGGAAGATTGCCTCTTCACCCCATAAATCCACTTAAGCTTGGATTATGAGCCATATTCACCCAATTTTTGCTGGGAGCTTAAGGCAGCACCATGCTGGTGTTGGTCTGCAGGATGCTGGGAAGCTGAGATGGGATTCAGGAGGCTCCAAACTTCCACAAGTGAAATGATCGCATTCTTTGGTGCGAAGGGCTGGAACAGTGTAGGTCTGTGTTAAGCCATGCTCTAGGTCTTTGTGTGGAAATAGATGAAGTGTACACAGCGCAGACAGAAAGGGTTTGTTTTAATAACTTGTCTCATGCTAGTAGCTTTCAGAGCATGTGTTTTTTAGCAGCTCTGCCACATTGAGTTGACAAAGAAATAAAAGGGAACACTTCCCCCCACACAAATCTCTATTGATCCAAATATGGATCTTGTTTCAAGATAGAGAACAACTAGCACCGATGCTGTCAAACAGAGCCTTCTGGAATTATTTCAGAAGCTCCATTTTCTGCCTTATGCCTCTTTCCCTTCCTGATAATACAGAGAGAGGGAGAAAGGGAGGGAAGAGAGAAAAGTAAAGAAAGGAAGAATAGAAGAGGAAAAGGAAAAAGAAAAAAAGGAAAAAAAAAGAAAAATAAAAAAAAAAAAAAAAAAGAAAAAGAAGAAGAAAAAAGGGAGCCAGCATGGCCACTGGCAAGCTGTGTGAAACCTCTGCACACTTCACCTGCTCTGAGCACTGTCCTTCCCATACCCATCCCTGAGGAGCTAGCTCAGTTGTGCAAGGTAGCTCCTAATTACCTCTCTCCTGGTTTCTCTCTTTCCCCCCCTGAGGCCAGCCTTTCCAAGAACTAACTGCACACACACACACCTGGCACTGTGAGATAGGGAGCCTCACCATGGATACCGGCCCCCCATTCCCAGTCCAACCTGCACTCCTGGGATTCGAGCAACTATCTCCAGGATGCTGTGAACTCCAGATGTGCCTTACCTAGTGCCTGGAGACCCCGTGCATGAACGCTGCTTGCGACTGTTATTCTGCACTCACACACACACACAAGCACAGGTTTTGGCTATGCATATCAAGCTTTGAGAAATGAAATAAAGCAAAATGGTAATCTTAATCTTCCCTTTAATATGCTACCCCATGCCAGATAAGAGCAGCTGTGCTCACACAATGTGTCCAACTGGACATGATAAATAGGCTTGGTGAAAAGAAAAATATATACATGCACACATACAAATACATACGTACATATGTGCTCTAAGGAATTTAAAATATTGTTGTTTTCAGAAGTTGTGGCCTCCAGCTCACAGCTTCCTTGATTAATAAACGGGTTGGTTAGAAATAAATATGGCCTGCCAGGGTTGGAATTTTACACAAAATCCTAGAGTAAATATTTGCAAGGGTAGCCCGAAGGGTTAACCTTACCAAAGCACAAATACTGGCTCTCCTCCTGTTACAGTTTAAATGCTGATTGGAAGAAAGAGATCATTCTAGGTCAGTATGTCCTTTACATTGTGAATAGCTTGACAGGGTCTAATAAACTCCCCTGCCTATGGCACCAGTAATTTATTGTATATTCCTAGGCATCACCTGCTATTTTTTATTCATACATATATGTATAGTTTGTTGGTTTGTTTTTAAAGAGGTGAAGCAGGACAATCTGGGTCAAGAAATATGCTTAAACCCAAGCATGCAGAGAGCTGCGCTCTCCGAATCTGAGCCTGTATGGAGAATAACAGCCTGGTTGCTGGTCCCCACACTCCTGCAGGGATTTTGCATGGCAGCTGGGCATTGCAAAGAGCCGGACTGCGGGCCAGCACAGCAGGCTTCTTGCACAAGGCTCTGATGGGTCCTGGTACACAGGGATCCAATGGGTCCTGTGCACCGGGACCAGCACAAACAGCCCAGTGTAGCCCTCGCACACGGTGAAACAATCCCAGTCCATTTATGAGGGACCTCCTGAATTGAGATAACTGCAAAACTAAAGATTTCAAGTTTATTTCCTGAGTGGCTGGGCTGGATCACTCCTCTGCAGCCTGCTACCAAGGAAGCTGTGCCCTGAGAGCAGCACAGCCGGCGTCCCTCCTGCCTTGCACTTGCTGCATTTCACATTGATGAGGTAATTGGGCTGCAGATGAGGTAACCCTGAGCGTTGCCCATGAGCTGGAAGAGGTTACCATATGATCGCTCATGTAAACATGCAGCCGGTCCCCCCGGACAGCGGCTGGCAGCTGCACTTTGCCCTGCCGCCGGGGTGGTGGGCAGCAGTGGCCCCAGGGAGCCCCCCACAGCAGCTAGGCACCCACCACATGTGCCACACAGTGCACAAACCAGCTTTCAATCTGCCTGATGGAGGACCTGGTTTTGTGTCACCCTTGCAGCCAGGTTCACTGTTGGGACGGCTCTGACTCTCCCTGCACTAGGGTTTCTAAACGCATATGCTGTCTCACACCCAGGGGAGGTGGTTCATCTCTTCCACAAGGGCTGGGAAACAACTTCCTCCTGCGGTTGGAGGCATTAGACCTGGGGGAAATCCCTCCATCACCTGCCCAGGGGTGCAGGCGAAAGGAGGGCTAAGGCACCACGGTGCAGCAATGCGGGGAGATGCCTGGGCAATCCCCACTGGTTCAGTTTGTGACCGCTGATGTTTGGTGTGTGTGCGCTTTGCACAGGTGCCATTCCTAGAAAGTCCCCTAATTTGCAAGTAGCAAGAAAAGTGACTTTTGTGGTTAGACAGCGTTGATGACTGCGCCCCTCTCCTGGCTATAAGCGTATGCATCAGAGGATCTGCAGGCCTCTACTTGCCCAGCAGGCAAAAACCTTAAACCAATATGCCAGAACCCAAACACCTCATCTGCAGGGTCTCATACCATTGCCATCTGCAGTACAGCATAGTCAGGAGCCCTACTATCTCTGCTGTGCTAAGTAATCCCAGTGCTGATCCCTACCCAGGCGCTGGTCAAAGCAGACCACTCTGATGAATGTGTGAGAAAGAGGAAGAATTCACAGCAAAAAGAAAGAGTGGGTCACAAGCCTGTCAAGTCCCTGAGCCCAGCGCTCCTCTGCAGCCTGCTCAGTGCCAGGATTTCTCAAAGCCTCCTGGTGATTAACAGGATGACCAGGATCAAATCATACCACAGCTCCCAGTAACTACTTGTGCCTCCACGGACCCTACTTAATCTCACAAAGCATGTTTGAGAAGTTCATTTTAACAAACTTCATCTCGGCAGTGGTGGCTGCTGATCTGGAAATCTGTTCTAGGCAGACCTCAACCCAAACTACATGTGACAAGTGACCCAGGAGGATCCCGAGGGCTAACATGTCATTAGATGTGGGAAAGAAGCTAGGCTGAATGTCTAGAGCTCCATTCCCAGGTTATAAAGCTTAACTCCCCTGGTCTGGCCGATCTGGAGGAGGTCTAACCGAGTAACTGAAGGAAGCCCTAGAAGTATGAGGATCAAAGAGCTCTTGGCAAGAGCGAAAGGCTTCTTTCCATCAGCCTCTGGTGAGTTTATTTGGCCAAAAATAGGAACTACTATGAGCAAGCCCTGGAGGAAGTCATGTCTCTCCTTCCCTTGCCACCCAGAGCAGCTGCTTATACAAGGAGTGGGTCAAAATGAATGACTGTTATAATTGGAGTACATGAAGGGACACAAATCCATTACTGGTGGAGCTGAGCTCACCTCACTTCACAAGGGCTGAGGCCAGGACTCTTCCCCCTACCTTTGGCTCACAAGACTGCCAGAGGGACAGACAGATCACCAAGTCTGCCCAGCGGAGAAGAAACAAGGGGAGAAGTGGGGCCACATCCTGCTCCCCTCCCTCCTTTACCAGCTTGGATTGCTCTCAGGCTCCGCACCAGAAACCTCACAGCAGTGCCCCAGGGAGCCGTGCAGCGGCACGTGTGTTGTTCTCCAGACAGCGCAGCTAGAGTTTTAAAAGATGTGGCTAATTTTATAAGCTCTAGTGGTTGCTGTCATGCATAATGAGGTACAGTTAATCATATCCCTGCCTCATGCTGTAGTGGGATCATCTGTGTAGCCTCTTTTGTAGGGAAAAGCAAGGTGCGGTGGTTTTACACTTCCCTCTCTTGGACTAGGTGCCAGTCACCATTTGGTGGAACACCAGTCCTGGCAGAGCAATGACCTCCCCTCCACCTTGAAGGGGCCTGTGAACAGCCTGGGCATGCCTGCCATGAAAGACCCCAACCTCTGTCCACAAGCCACCAGCACTGTTCAGACATAGCCTGGGTAGAGGGCAACACATGGCCACATCGATGCAGTCTGGGTGGCCTGAGCTCTCCCAGAGCAATGTGTGAGCAGCTGAGATGGGATTCACCTCTCCGACTCCTGCCTGTGGTGTAGATGTCACCATCCAGGCTTGTCACCCCCTTAATGGTTCAAGGGGACAAGTAGACCTCCTGTGGGCACAGCCACCTCTGTTTGAGACAGTTACAGCCCAGGATGAATCGCCCTCCAAAGGTGCCATTTCATCTCTCATGGCCATGAAAGGTCTCTAAGGTCACTAGCTCAGACCTATGCCCTGAAGAAACATGTTACTTAAGGCCAGTCCTAGCCTTTGAACCCGCTCAGCAGTCAAATACAAGTGCCATAATGCAGGCAGGGCATTAATTACAGCAGGAGCTGATGGAGAACCAGCAGGAAAAGAGTTAAGAAAGCCAGGGCTTGTTGCTATCCAGGAACCCAGGCTACCTCACCTCCCAGGATAACCATCAGCCAGCCCTTTCTCAAGCGCTTTTTTGGCAGGCTGTGTTGTCAGAAAACCACCTGTTACTTGGGAGAGATTCAAATGCATAATGAATTAAAAAAGCATATTGTGTGTTACTGTCTAACCCCCAGACAGATGTGTTATTTAAGTGTGGTTATGATCTGTGCTGTTAATTTTAAACAACATATGATCAAAGATCATGTCTGGCTTTGTGCTTTGCTTCCTTTCAGGTTCTGGCTTGTGTGTCCATGCCAGACAGTTGTGGTTTCTGTCATATGGCAGGAAAAGCTTATTTTACGTGCTGCCTAAATTTATATTTTATAACACATTAAAACAGCCCATCAGAATTAAGTTATCGCATTGTTTATAATGGTAAGTGAATCACAGCTGTGGAGAAGAGGGCACCGCATGAAGGGATTTTTTTAGGCACACCTACTCCCTCCTCTAAGGACTTTCAGCCATTTTAAAGACAACAGCAGGCTGAAGCACAGACTGAAATATATAAACCACATCACTGCTCTTGTGGGAAGGCTGGAAAACTGTTGGAAATGGCAGTCCTGCCAACCAATCAGTCCAGAAGCACCAGCCAGGCCCTCAGCAGGCAGGCAGACACGCTTAACAGATCATGAGGTTGTGTTTTTTAATACAGTTGGGGTTCCTTTTATTTGCTCCCTGGCCTGAGCCTTCAAGCTTTGCTGCCCAGCTAGAATAGCTAGACATCTGCCCCGAACAAATAGGTAAGTAAATAAACAGACCAAAAGAAGGAAGAGCAGCCGCTTGTGATCACTTGGCTCTAAGAGGTGAGGCTTTAACTCAGAGGCAACATGTATTTGAAGACACTGGGTTGAGTTGCAGGAGCTTTGGCACACTCAGAATGATAGAGGGACAAATCTTTGCTTGATGTATGCCTAACTAACCTGCTTTCAAAAAAACCCACACAATTTAAGGCTGATGTACAGCTTGGCCAAAAAGTCACTGTTGCTGATTCAGTATGCAGAATACATGTTTCACCCCTGTAGTGTCTGAGGATGCAGAGAGAATCTCAGTTCCGACTAACCTATGAAGCCTGTGTGGAAGTGGGAATCATCATAAGAGAACTGAAAGGGAGAGAACTAGTTTAACATTTACAGTCACAAAGCCAGACTCAGCCCTCCTGTGCACCGAGGTAAATGCGACGTCGCTGCTGTGTCAAGCACAGGGGAGCAAGCAGAAAGCAGCCGCTGCCAGTTGCCCACCTCCAAGAGGCATTGGGGCTTCAGTCCTCCTTTTGCTCTCAGCCTTCTGCTGGGCTGCAGGCAGCTGCCAGGCTCTGTCCACCCTGCTGGGGAGGCAATAATCCCCTGACTAAACAAACAGGTTACTCAGCCCCTTTACAGGAACCAGCCATCTCTTCCACCCAGGTGTGCAGGCAGGGCTGCTCTGACTCAGGGTCAAGGGCGCTATGCCCCTGCTCTACCCACCCCAGTGATTTCGACCCAGGTTCCATTCCCAGCCTTTTCAGCCCCTGAGAAACAGTCCTCTGCTTGTCGCAGAGTTTCAGCTCTGCCCATTCTGGGCCCAGAGGAAGTTTCCTGCTCCCCTGACACCGATGTGCTCCCAGCCCCACACAGAGCAGATCCATCAGCCAGGCTGGCCACTGGCTGCCACCATCCCTCTGAGAGGCAGCCCAGCCCCAGGCTGCAGCCATCACAGAACAAATAACAGGAAAAGGCACGAACTCTCCCCCTCCGAGGCTGTATTGAGACACACCACAGTGGCTCTAGCCCAGCCAGCCTCCCGCTGCAGTGCTACTGCTCTCCAGCCATTTGGCAGAGGTACCACCCCTCCTTCCTGCTGGGGAAAAAACACTGCCCTAAAACCTCTCTGTGGAAGGGACCCAGACAGAAGATATCTGTGATGTATCTATGGAGGCTATCCCCACCTCTGGGAGCCAGGCTGAAACACTGTGAGAACGCTTGGAGGTGAAGCAGCGAGCACAGGTTAAAGGGATCGCACTGTGCTGCTTTAATGTAAAATACTACTGCTACTGTTAGAGGACCTGAAAACACCCTTGCCCACGCAGGCAGTGCTGAAGGGGAGAGCGTGAGGGGTAAAAGGGGATTGTTTGAGAGAAGAGACTGGAGCTGAGGAGAAGATTTTAAAGAGCACAAACTCATTTCATATGGCTGAGTGCCGGCAACACTGGGAGAAATTCAATGGATTATGTTGCACCAGAGGTCAGAATATAATTGTCCCTTCTGGCCTTTAAAACCTGTGAATGTATAGAGGAACCTTGAAATGACCAGATTCCTCAGGAATTTGATTCCTGGGGTTTATTTATTTATTTTCTTACCAGCTGCCAGACACAGCATGCTCCTAGACAAATAAAGAGGTGGTAGCTATGGTGGTGAGTGTATCAGCAGTGCTAATCTCTCGCGGGGGCTTCCTGGTAGAATTTCTGTCTCCCTCAGAGGAGACAAGGTTAAGGGATATGACAGTTTCATCTTAAAAAACCTAAAACACAGGGCTGGTTTTGAAATGAATAGATGCTAGGGAGAGTAAGGGAGAACTGAGCAACTTAGTGCACAAGTATTTTCCTAGAAGATTTTTTTTGAACAGCGCTTTCCCAACCCCCATGTTAAATAGCTCTCTGTTGTCCTTGCAAAGGGCCAAAGAGCTAAAGATAGCTCCACTAATTGCTGCTTCCCTTTGTGCCTTAGCTCTAGAGATTCCCATCTTCTGTATTATTACTTCATCATTTTAATTGTGCAAGAAGCTTTTATGTATCACAGCATTAATTATAATATAATAATAATGCAAAATATAAACAGTTATTAGTATCTAGGTGGCATCATTTTTAGAGCAGGCACTTTGCAAAAGCAACACTTCTGCCTCCACATGCTCGTGATGGGTGGCCTCATTCCACAAACTGGGGACCGTCCTGTGACTCACGCTCATACCAAGGGGCCGCATCCAGCAAGTGTATTGCTGTCTCCTGAGACATGCACTAAATAAAGTAGACAAAAGTTAAGTAACAGGGGGCTGCTCCAGACTTGAAACAGCCTGAAAAGAGAAAGTCTGGAAAGTTTAAAGTGACTTACAGCCACTGTTGCCTTCTCCACACCTCTGGAGGTACAGGACACAACCTACTCTATAACTAATAGCCACATGGGTAACCAACTTGGAAACATCTGGTCCTCCCATACTAAGCAGAGACATTCAAGCAGACCAAGTCACCAGTGTCATTCATTTGCACCTTTCAACTTAATGATATCTTACAGGGAAGGAAAATTCAAATTAAAAATTGAAGCTATTAATATATCTTTGAAAATGGTAAGGGGAAAAGATTAAGATCAAGAATAGGCCACTAATCTTGGCACACTTCTGACTTGTACCCTTTAAATCATTGTAATACCTTGTTCAAATTCAAACATAAATAGGTTTTTTTTATGAGGGTGTTAGCGCTCCTGCTGCATCAAAAGCCATATTAGATTTTATGATTCCTAGAGCTGAGAATTCTCATTCGCAAAATAGAAGGGCTCCTCACCAGATGATTGTAACGCAGATGACTAAATAATGTTACATTGAAAAATACATCTGTAGAAAGTGAAATACAAAGGCAGAAGAAGAACTTTTCTCCTGCACCTTCGGGAAGGGTGCAAGGGGCTCACAAGGTAATAAGGAGGATGTATTTTGCAACTCTCTAGCAGAGATACAGTATATTGCAAAGCAACCACATCCTCTCCCTTTGGCTGCTTCTTCCTTCCTGGTGACTAGTTGCAACTCGCATATGTGTATGACAAGTGATAGCCAAGGACAGGCATAAGGAGGGAGCTGTTCCCAACCAAACAACTGCATCTTTAAACTTCTTCTTCCACCCCTCCATGCAGCCTGCCTGTCTCTGTGAACTCCAGTTTCCCTGGAAGGGAGGGGGGGACCCAAACAAAGCCTGAAGCAATCCCAAATTTCCTTGGTAAGGAAAAAAACCCTATGCTCCAGAGATCACACCTTCAGTGAATCATTTTCCATCCCTCTGACATGTCAAATACTCCAGTGATTCACCAGTCATGGAGCTCTGATTCACCTGCAGTATACAGGGCTGATTGCTCCCCAGAAGCACCGTGGTTTGCATAGCTCTTTAAAGGCTCCACTTCCCCCACAAAGCCCTGCGCTTCTCACCTCCCCGCCACACACCACTGCCACTGTCCCCCTGCCACAGCAGCAGCTGGGGCAGCAACAAGGAGCAAAAAGCCCAGGCTATTGGTTTTAGACTGAGGGGCCAAGAGGGAAGAGTCTTGGGTAAATGAACAGTGAAAGGAGAAGTTTGGAGTGCTCATGAATCTTCCCTCGTTCCTGTTTAAGCATGTAAGAGTGAAGGAAGAAAAGAAGGGACAGGAGGAGTTTGGTATTTATTTGTGGCTCTCATAGGGTTCATCTCCCTGCCAGCGCAGGACACAGTTTCTTCAGAGGGAGCACCAGAAATAGAACTGACATTACATCTAATGAGCTTTTTGGTGGCATATTCATTAAGCTTGTAGAAAGGGTAAAGAAACGCAGGAAGCTTAGTCTTGGAAAGCCTCCAACTGGACCCCTTTGACTCATTAAAGGCGGGAGTAAAATGAACCATGCCCCAGGGCAATCATAAAAGGATAAGCAGGAAAGCAGGAAAGGGTCAATTCATTAAGGACTGGGGGACCCTGCGGTCCCAGACGGGCAATGCAGGATGGGGCCATGGGATGGCTGGGGTATGCTGGCGCAGCAGCTATGTCCGCTCTACCATGGCATGCTGGTGGAGCCACTGGTGCTTTGTCCTGGCCAAGCCCCAGAAGGCAGCAGGCACCTCCCTGGCTGCACTGAAGGGACCTCGGAAAACCCTTGCTTTATCCCAGAACCCTTGTGATTGCCATGAGTTCCCTGTACCAGCATCCCTACCGCCATCTCCAGCTCGGACTGGCCTTCCTCCTGCCGAGGGGAGGGGGAAGGGGGGAAAAGTCACACAGATCCTCACAGGGGCAGGGGGACAGGAGGGGGAGGCAAACTCAATTGAGCAGCTTCGCGGGGGGCCCCAGATTTGCTCACACCAGTCACGCCAGCTGCAGCCCAGCCATGATGAGAAAGGAGAGGAGACAGTGCAGCAACGGCTTCCACGACCCCGAGGGAGTAGGAGGAGGAGGACGAGGAGGCCCAGGCTGCTAAACTGACACCAGGCAAAAGTTGGCCATGTTTTCTCCCAGCCACGGAGGAATAGCGCTGGCAAGTCAGATGTGACGGTGCTACCGGAGCCAGGAGAAAATAAAAACAAGTGACAGCTGACTCTTGAGGACTTCTGCAGGGAATGGGAGGGGGGAGAGAGGGCGAGGAGGGAGGGAGAGACCTACAAATACTGGGGGAAGGGCAGAGCGCAGCCCAGGAGCCTTCTGCAGCGGCAGATGGAGAGGGAAGCTACCGCTGATTCCTGCAGAGTCAGGGAAGGGGAGAGAGACAGCATCGCACTGAGGTGATCACATGAATAGGGAATGAAGGCACAGAACAAAGAAGGGGTTTTGGGGAGAGGGAGTGAGGACCCCCAGAGCCAGGTGCTGTGGCGGTGGATAAGGCTGCACAGGGGCTTGGGCACAGCCAGCAGAGGCTGCTGGACAACAGGGTCAGCGGGAGCAAACGAGGGACAGAGGAGACGTTTGTGCAGTTACTAAGGGGTGAAGCTCAGTAAGACCCCACGAAAAATTTAATTCCTCAGACCAGGACCTGAGCACACAGGAGGAGGGAAAAATCTAAATTCCCTTTCTCTGGGCTCAGAGGCTTCCTCTGAGCTGCTGCGGGTTGAAGCCACAGAGGCTGTGAGTAGTGCCGCCTGCCTTTCTGCTGCTGGTCCTGAGGTCCCCCATGTGCCGGCAATGATTGTTATGACAGTCATTCTCGCTGTGATTGGCACCTCCTGGTTAGATCAAGGTCACTGTTAGAACAAATCTTTTCATTAAAATGGCCAAGAGCCTGTCAATGACCACAGGCCATGGCTAACTAAGGGAGGACCCAACCCCCTGGGCTAATGCTGAGCCACCCGCCCCAAGGGGAGCTGATGGAGCAACCCTGCCTCCAGTTCCCTCCATGCACAGGGAGGACATACCCATTCCCAGCAAGCTGGGCCACCCACTACCCTCACTACTGTCACACAGAGTGACAGCATCACCTCCTCTCATACAGCTCAGGAAAGGCATGGTAGCACCCTGGGCACCCGGGGACAGCCCTTGTGTCCAACTAGGTCTTGGCCCCCCTGAAGGGGAAGGACAGGTGACAACAGGCTCCTTACAACACAATTAGGTGCACATTTGAGGGACAATGATCCATAATTGGGCTTGAGATATGAAGAAAATCCTTTTACAAAAATGTCTGAATATTATCACAATGTTATAATAACTAATTCCTGTGGCAGTATGTGGTTGGTGCTGTGTAGGACTTAGCAAACATGCCAAGGTCTTCTTAGGACCTATTCTTAGGTCCACACTATTCGTATAAATTAGTGGCTCAAACTCCAACGCAGGTGGGATGCGATTACACTATATTTGACCAAAGTATTTCTTGGTGTCAAACACTGAGGTGAAGCCATATACTGCCAGAGACCCTATAAGCATTAGTGTCTCCTATTTTACACACATTTTGGATAGTACCTGCCCATGGTCTTAGTTTGGCTAAACAGTACGTCAATAAAAGTCAGTTTCTGGCTCAAAAAAAAAACCCAGAAATAAATCTTGGGGTCTCTCAGTCCTGTGTTTTGCAGCACTTCAGTCCAGATGCTTTCCTAGAGCTCTCTGATTTCCCCACCATTGAGTGATAGAGCAGGAGTTCCTTATCATAAAACATGGGCCTCTTGGCTGCCTCCACGGATGTCATCCATTTACTTTTGTCATCCAGCTTCTATCAGCCTCACTACCTTGTGTTCTCATGCTGCCAAACTCTCCCCAGTTCAACCCATTTCCACCTTACAGAGGGGTTGTGCTAATCTGAAGAGTGCTATGCCAGCCTCCTGCTGGTCTTGACCCCAGTGTGATCTTGCTTGCTGATGCGCTCTCCCATTTTGGCAAAACATTTCTGTTCCAGCTCAGAATGAAAAGACATTTGGAAATCTTGTCTTCTCTTGCAGCATCCAGGTGGGCCTCCCTTGTTTTGTGTCTGCGTAGGCCCTGCCCAGTTTTCCATCTAGAGATAGGAGATAACCAGTTATCGGCATTTGGTAATGTGAATGCACAGGACACCACGCATTTCTGGCCAAGTGAATACAGCAAAGAAGTTTCACCCCCAAACACCTTGTGATATCAGACACCTTCAACAGCTTCCTGGCAGAGGAGAAGAAGGAAGCTCAATTCCCACCCCCAATTTGTTCTCAGGCTAAACAAATGCTTTTCAGTCTTCCCATCTACTTCTCCCAGTCACTGCAGTTTATAACTTACATTTTAGGCCCTACACCTGAAAACAGTTGTGTAGAATATCCAGTGCACCTAAAGCCTGGCCTTAGCAGAGGTTGCTTAGCACAAGGTAATTAAATAATGACAATAATGATAATTACTTTTGTCTGTGACTGTGGGCAAATAGGAAAAGACCTAGCAGGGACTTACTACCTCACACACGAGGCGTGCTTTCCATTGTGACTTCTTGAAAGTCTGCTTTAAAGAATCTTTTCTCAAAATTGCTGTGAAAAAAAAAAAAAGAGTAAGCTGTGTGTAATGCAGTCTGCATGTCATTCTGCTCTGTAACTGACTAATCCAGGCCAGGACTTCGAGAAACCCATTATGGTGACACTAGGCACCCACTGTGAGAGTCAGTCTGGGAGCTAGACAGCTCGGAAAAACCACAGCTTTGGTCTATGTCCAGCAGCCTAAATAAAAAGTTTCCTTTGCATGCTTTGCATTCATCACAAAAGAGCACTGGCTATCTCTTTTATACAGTAAATATGCCCCATCACAGAAACCTATCACATTAAAGACACACTGGTAAAAGCTCGAGCACAGGAAGTTAAAAATGAGGTATTGTAATTATGTTATCTCAGGTGGATTCCTCCTTTTTACGACTCGTGGTGTTTACACAGCAATGTCAATCTCAAGCATGTAAAAAGCATGTGTTGCTTTCTCCCCGTCCCAGTAAAACATCTTACAGTTGACTTTACAAGTAACGATGTAGGTATAAATCTATATGTTTATGTATCTAGGTGTATGTACGGAATTGTGGTTGTCTCTTCATTTTACATTTTCCATTTTCACTTTGATGGTGCTCAACATGCTTTTCATGAACCTGAGGGTCCTAAAACCGATATTCTCCTCAGTCATATTTTTTGACTCCAGAGGCTCAGGCTTAAGTAAAATATCAAATGTTATGAGTTCACAATAAACTGCAAGAACTGCTAACACCATTAACATCTTATGAGATAAATGATATATACTAAGCCAGAAGAAAAAAATGCAACTCAAAAGCACAACTCACCTGCAATACCTCTGTGTTTATATCACTAGGAATTTAACAGCTGCATCTCCTGACTTCAGTATGAACAATGCTTTTCTGTCAGCTTCCTATGCACTCAATCTTCTTGGTGCTGTTTAAAAAGAGAGAGAGAGAGAAAGAGAGAAAATTGAGCGCTGAAGTTCAGCACTCTCAGAGGGGAATACGGTAGGGAGTAGTGAATTTTGAGCAGTGCTAATTCCCATGCTGCTAATTGGACAGAGGCCATTTCCTGCACACTAAAGTCAAACAGGACAGGAGCATATGGGCTTTCAGAGACAGCGTTGGGCCTTTGCAATGGAAAAGAAAACACATATCAGAAAAAAAGCACCCTAGAATCCCCACAGAATATTGGTGATTGCAGAGAAATTACAGACAAATTACAAACTTAAAAGCTATATGCACAGATGCTGCTCCCATTGCTTCTGGGAGAACTGCACCTTTGAAAAGATGGTGCTTGTTCCTTGGGGATATGCCATTTTCAGAGTTAAATATTCTCCCTTGGCCCTACTTTTAAAATAGGAGAGGGTTTTATTTGTTTTCTTTATTAATTTTTAATTATTTTTCACTTTATCTGCAAGTCATATAGGTTTCAATAGCAGGATGAGATCCTGCTCCCTTGGTAAGCTTTTCTGAGAGCAGTCGGTGTAGCTCTCAGGCCTGAAGGAGGGTTGCACATTCTGTAATGCCACAGAGGGGACAAACCTGCCCTACGAGGCTGAAAGGCTTAGCAGACCACATCATCCAGCCACAGAGTCTTCTTTTTTTTTTCAGCTGCTTCATATTCAACCAAGCAAAACATTTATCATCAATGGGAACCATATCAGGACGAGTTTCAATCATCACCTGCTCTTCTTTAAAATTGTTAAATTCAAGCACAAAAGACTCATATGCTTTGCAAAATGAGTTTGGGACAAGCATAGGGGGGTCATGCTTCAGGGATGTGACAAAATGGGGATCCCCAGGGGTAAGAAGGATGCTCTTGGAGGAGATGCTGATTAGCCCACTTTCCTGTATCTTCCCATGAAGAAACCAGTGTAGGACAGGGTCAAAGCCAGGGCACTGACAGAGCATCATTCTGATCCAATGTGGCAAGGATGATGATGGTCCAAAAGAGTCGATTTTCTTCTATTAGCTGCTAATCAAAGGTGTCTCTTTTACTTTGTTTGACAGTTTATTCTCCCTACAGCAATCTCTGTCCTACACAACCCCCTGCCAAAAACAAATATGCAGAAGGTGCTGTGCAGGGACCATGCATGAAAATTTCAGCTGCTGGAGTGGGTGGTTTATAAAGCCATAAAGCTAGAGGAACACCATGGCTCTCCTGATGGAGCCAGTCACAACAGGCAGTTGTGCAGCATCTTCCTCCTTAGAGGAGTGGACCTGCTGCATCCATCTTCTGCCTGCAGCCTCCAGCTGCTGCCCGACCCCCTGGTTCTGCTGCTGGGGCTCCCTCGGTGGCTGTCACACCTGCTCTGCCCTCCCCTCGGGAAGCTGCCAGAGTTGAGAGCAGACAAAGGAAGAGCAGCACAGCTGGAGCCGCTGGAAGCTGTATGCTACCCGAGGTTGTTGTTGTGTTCGCCCAACACCCCTCTTCCGTAGGAAGCGTCTTTCCTGCCGCTCTCTGAGTTCGGCTTTTCCCTGTGTTTCTTACTTGCCATAGTTTTTAAGGCATTACTGCAGAATTCCTTTGTGGATTTTAGTATTATTATCACTGTTTCTGGTTGGTTTAGCCACCACAGACCGTATGTCTTCATTGCTGGCTATGCCCATGAAATGTGAACAGTTGTGTGGCCTGCCTTGATGCCCACCACACTTGCTTGAATGATCCAGGACAGAAGAGCCCTCCTGGAGCACATGGACACCAGAGCAGCAGAGAAGGGGTTAATGAAGGGTTTAATACCAAGAGGCCACACAGCAAAGCCCAAGTTAGGGCCAGCAGCACCCCCTCCCCCTGGCCTCCATCCTGCAGCAGGAGCCCTGGCAGTGCTGCAGCACTCAAGTGCTGCTTTCGCCTCTGCGCTCCTGCCCCACTTGTGTGATGTAAAGCAATCCTTTTGTTTCCTCTTTAAGACATTAGCCTCAGGGGCCATTACAGGGAAGAAAGGTAGCTGGGGCTCTTTTATCTGAAGAAATCCATTAGAAATGTGGGGGGGTGTCCTTTCCTTCCTCCACGTCCAGGGAGCAGCTCCTGCCTTTGCACTGCTTGAGGGACATTTCGCTGCTCCATGGCCATCTCCTCCCTAATCCAAGGCCACCTCTTCCCTCCTCCAGGGACATCTCCTTCCTACTCCAGGAACATCTCCTCACTGTACCATGGCCACCTCCTCCACAATCTATGGCCACCTCCTCTCTGCTCCAGGGCCATCTCCTCACTGCACCATGGCCACCTCCTTGCAGCTCATGGTCCGCTTCTCATCCCACTCCAAAAATGGGTCAAATACAGCATCACCATGCAGAAAGCATGAGTCTGCTACTCAGTGCCTCCACAAGTGAAATGAAAGGAGGACGTGTTTTTAAACACATCTCAGTGTAACAGACTGGTTTTCTCTTTACTGACATTTTGGGTGACTGAAGGGTGTTTAGTGCTTTGGCATGTCTTTGCGGCTATAGAAAGCCGAAGCTCATTCTTGCTTTGTTTATTCTTGCACTGAAAGCAGCAGTTCCTGTACATTCACAAGACTCCAGGACCTGAGGCTTTAAATAATAACCCCACATATTATGAGACTCTTAATATACTTGAAACCAAGGAAATAATAATAAAGAAATTAAAAAAATATGACAGGGAAACTAATGGGGGGGGGAGGGGGGCTGTCTTTTTGAGCATACCCTTTGCGCTTTCCCAAATCATGAATCACAGAACAAACATTTGCTCTGTACAGTGCACACCACGGAGACCAACAAGGACCTATCTTAGGCTAATATAAATTGCCCGAGTTCCAGTAAGACATTAACAGCAGATATGAGCCTGCCCTGCTTACACTCCAACCTCACCAGCGCCCAAGCAGCCGTGGTCAGCCCAGAGCCAAACCAAGCAAAGCCAGCCCAACTCCAGGGCAGGGTGTATTTACCCAGGCTTGATGTTAACTGCTAACACCATTATGTGGCTTTACCGCAGATAGGAGCTGGCTTGCACATCAGTGATTCAGAAGACAAGCAGGGGTGAGGACATCAAAATAATCCTAGCTAAATACAGTGTTCAGCACAAAAGATGCAGATCAGAGTAGAAAAGGTGCCAGCATGCCTCGCTCCTGTTTTAGTCATGAGGGATAAGATGCTTTTGAAAGCCCTACTCAGCACCTGCCTGCATCCATGCATGGGGAAGCACCTCTGAAAGCCTCTCCCACAGACACAGTCATGGTGGGCACACTGAGTGGCCAAAAATAGAGGGAATAAATGAGAGCAGCTGCAGGGGCCGTGGTGGGAGTGTGCGTGTGAGCAGAAATACATGTGAGCCCACAGACAGGGCTGGGGTGAGAAGGAGCATTACCATGTCTCCTTGTCAAAACCATCTGGGAGAGAAATGCTAGTGGGCTGTGAGTGGGAGGTCACCTCCTTGAGCCCTGCCCTGCCTTGCCCTGCTTTGTCTTGCATGGCAGCTCCAGGAGGGAGGCATAGGGTGAGGGAAGGAAGAAGGTACAGCCTTCCCTATCCCATGCAGTTGCTTTATGAAATGTGGGGTCTTGGAAAGGTGTTAGGGGGATGTGTGCTCTACTTATGGTCCATGTGCACCTTTGAAGCCACATCCTCAAACGCCAAAATCTTTCAAGTTCACTCAGTACAGCAAGAGAATAAAATCATAAATGGAGGAGGACTCCATGGGGAGTACGCATGGGAAGGCCAGTGTCCCTGCCACGGCCTACTCCACCGGGTCTCCCTCTGCTCTCTCATGAGTATCCTTCCCAGTCACCGTATGTCACACACAATCCTCAACACACCTGCCGATACAATTACTCCTGGCCCTGGTGAGGCCAGGGATGCCATTGCTTTCTCAGCAGTCCTGCACTGTTGTCTGTGACTGGGGAAGTAATGACCCCCAGCTACTTCAGTCATAGCCAACAGAAAATGGGAGAAGGGATGAGTCCTGTTGCTCAAAGCAGAGATGGACAGACAGGTGGAAGCACGTCGGTAGCAGGAATGGCACTGGCGTACAAAACATTTAGGCACGTATAATATTGCAGAAGCTACGCCCTTTGATGTGATGATCCTACTTCTGCACAAGCTAGTGCCATAAAAATGAGCGAAGATGTTTGGTGCCGCTGGCAGGGCAGCACACAAACACTAACCTAAGCAGCCCCTCTGGAAAGCACCAAGATGCGCAGCTAGGATGTGGTGTCCCACAGTGTAAACTCCTCGGCAAAGTGTCTATGCCAATCTAGGCAAATGTACACTGGGAGACGATCCTACAGCAGGTGTATACTTTGTATTAGGGTTTAGTGGTGAGGGAGAAGGTGCAAGAAGGGTGAGATGGGCTGCTCACACACACCCTACCTGCAGCAACAGCCTTACAGGAAGTGGGGTAGACCCTGAGCATGTCCGGTGATGCCTGCAAAGACGTGTTAAAAGCAGCTTGGCTTCCAAGCCCGGGCATTCCCCTGTGGATTTCCTGCAAGGAAGGAAAGCAGCTAGCAAACCTGTAGCTGCCCATTAGCAAGACCTCCAGGCTACATACCTCTCACAGCTGTGCTGCCTGTCCTCAGTGCTTCGGGCTGAGCTTGACACCACCTTCACAGTGCCATTAAGCGGGTGTCTGCTGGCATGGCAGAGACACACCAGCCGGCTCTCAGGGAGCTACATCTGGTGTTGGATGTAGCATAAGTGTCTTTCTCATCCTAGGCTGATGTTCCCAGCAGAGCTGGTGAGCAAGCAGCGAGGATGGCTGCCCAGGGTAACTTTGCACAGCATCATGCTCAGCCACACAGTTATGCACTCCTGGATCCACGCAAGTCAGGCTGACAAGAGTCAGGGAGAACTGCAAGGGATTACATTTTGCATCCAATTAATGCAAATAAAATAGGTCATCTTTTGGTGAATTACAAACAAGGCTCATCTTTCTTAGCTGGAGAGTTACTGCCAACACCAAGAAGCTGTCCTCACAAAGACTTGCTACATGGCGGTGGAGGGATGTGAGGGTAACCCCACCATTTGAGATGTGATTGACTGGACAAAACATTGAAAATATGACGGCTCTGAAGCTGCCAGAAAAATACATCAGAGCTGATCTCATCTATGACAAGTGTATTATGTACTTACAGATGGATCTATACAAACCCCCTCATCTGACCCAGGGTCACAGGCATAAAACAGTGGGAGTCACTGTAAACACACTTATAATTATTTGGGAATTTCTTCTCTCCCTTCCGTTCATTAAAGGAAATTATTTTGTTTCTCTTTCCACTTCTTTACTCACGAGGACTTGAACTACAGCCGAATAAGGTTTGCAGACTTTGTGGAATTTGGATCAGACTTTAAAATGCGAACTACTTACTGGCAGGAACCAGCTCTGCCAAGATGTGGAGAAAATGTAATCCTTATCCTTGGGAGTTACTTCTATATCTCATCAGCGTGCAAGCAATAACACCACTAACGGTGATGTTTCTGACAGTCCTTGTAGCCTCACACGCAGGACTTACGCTGGGTTACACATTGGCATCCCAGTCCTGTCGCTTCATGTGCAATTATACTTGGTCTTGGGAAGATGCACCCAGTATTTTTGCTGAGCATTGCTTTTTGCTGAGGCAGTACAACTTGAAAAGGATGCTGTGCGAGGGGCCAGAGGAGTTTTCGACTGCTCCTTGTCCCAGTTACAAGCAGTTCCCAGGGCCGGGGCTGGCCATGCTGGGAAAAAGGGCTAACGCAACCTGGGTAGTCTTGCTGGTGGACTGGCAAACATTGCCAACTAGAAAACAACTAACATTCAGAATTTGTTTAACCCAGCATGTTTTACCCTGCTTGGTGTCAGTTCTGGGGGCCGTCTGTGGATGCTTACAACTCTCCTGAGAACATCACTCCCTTTCTGCAGGAAAAGTGGTGCCCGTGGAAGCAATGCCCCCCGCTGAGGTGACCTGCAAGATGCAATTGGGCTCGCCCCAGCATTCACTTGGTCTCTTCACTGGGGACTGTGGTGGGCACTGTGGTGGCTGGGGCTGGACCACATTTACCTAGACTTTATGTCATTCATTTCTCATCCTCTGGGAAATGGCTCTCCAAGGCCTCAGGCATCTGCTACTGCTTACCTGGGCTGTGATGCTGGTATCAGGGCTGGCACTAGTTAGAGAAGGAACTACAACATTTTATTGCACCAGTTCTGTTTTGCTGAACCCTGCCCCAGAGGCCAGGAAGATGGGGGGACAGGGGAAGATGTAGGTGGACCTGGTCCTCTGCATCTCTGTGGTGCAGGTGGGCTCCCACCCCAGCGCGTCTTGCAGCCAAAGCACCTGTATCCAACGAAAAGGACACTGTCGTTGCACTTGACTAGCAGCTGCATGAGGACAACACATCCCTATGGAGAGGGGAGAGGACATTTTCTTTGACTTGGCTGGGGAGGCAGGAGGCAGGAGGCAGGAGTAGGAAGAAACCCTCCTGACAGGCAGGAAGGGGAGAAAGAAGATAGAAAAGCAGGAAAGTTCAAGCAGTAAGGCAATATCAGCAGGCAAGCACATCATGGAGGGAACCTGTTGGAAGAGCTCCAGGAAATTTCCCAGTTGTTCAGGGAGTTAAGAATGTGTTGAGTCAAAATGTATTAGGAAATAAATCTGGTGGGCAGAAAGGGATGTGCTCACATCTATATTGCCCTCAGAAATACTTTGGATATTGTCTCACAGTGATTGCCCTGAAAGGCCAAGAAAATCACTGCAAATTGCTGTATGATCCCCAAGCCAGCAGTGCCCCCAGCCAGCAGTGATTTGTCAATTCAAGGACAGTGAATGGCCATAACAGGAGCCAGAGACTCCCTCCTAATTCAAGAAGGGACATTTGTCCCAGCAGGGTCTTGACAAGCCACCCAAGCCACCCTACAGCACACCACTGAGGCTGGGTCAGTCTGCAGCCCCCCATCCCTCACTCACCCTACTTCAGGATAGAGCCCTCATCTCCTGTGTTTCTTCAGCCCTGACCAGATAAAACCCGAGGTGCACATGAGATGGAGCTAGGAGCATAGCTAGGAGCACAGTGGCTGCGTCCACGAGACAGAGGAGGGCTGGGGCTGTAACAGCTTGCTCCATGAATGCCACAGCAAACACCACACTAAAGGATCGGGGTTTCCATTAGACGGCTTCCCAAGGATTTACAGCTCAGCCATAAAACTGTGCACTGGGGCAGAAGTCGGCAGCGTGGGAACAAAGTTGTGGCATTATTGTTCATCTGCAGATTTGCCTTGCCCGTTTCTCAACCCTCACCCTGCTACAGAAGAGCACATGTGCTCTCAGCCTTGGTGACAACGTTTGAGCACTGCATGGACAAAAAACCTATGCATGCAAGGAGAGATGAGGAAGGATCCGGTGCAGGATCAGCATTACTGAGCCTTCATGTGTCTGGGGGATTGCTCCACACTGAAAGAAGACCATAAATAACAGTGACTGATGTGGGCAGCAGCGTGCCCTGCCGCAGCAGGCTCTGCAGAGGATGCCAGCAGGGTTCGCAGGGTGGATGCAGGCAGGATGGTGGTTTGGGGTGCCCAGGTGGTGTCCAGCTCCGGGCTCTGCAGGCAGGCACCACTGCCTGCCACGGCAGCAAATTAATGCCTCCCTCCCCTTCCTCCTGCTTTCCAGCCGCCTCTCGCACCACCCCGGTGGCCGCCGGGGAGGGGGCCTGGGGGACTCACCCAGTGGTGGGGACGCAGGTGCCCATCACCTGCTCCCAGCGCCAGATGGGGTAGAGGAGGATGGGGAGAGCAGCCTCATCCCCCTCATCCCCTTCCCCTGCCTGTGGGAGGGCCTGGGCCCAGCAAGAGGTGAAATGCGTTTCTAATAACCACGGCCATCTGCAAGGTGAATCAGGTGAAGTCCTTGAAATGGCCTGAAATCCTTTTTTTCCTCTTTTAAAGAAGAAAAGGAAATGGAGCTGCGCAGCAGTCCAGGTGGGAGGCAGCAAGAGAGCAGCCTCGGGGTCAGTAAACCATGGTGGCAGTCAATGGAGTGACCTGCCGAGGCTGAGTGCTGAACACCACTGCAACAGTTCATACCCCCTGCCACCTCACCGCAGCTGCAGGGCCACCACCACCGCAGAAGCTGCCTTCCATGCACCAATGCCCATGATGCCCATCTGAAGGCACCAGCATCAAGGCAAGCAGGGCTGCCCATCACTGTGAGCCATGGCAGGTTTCAAAACCAAAACCTCGGCGGTGCCCCCATTGCTCCACTTCTCCCTTTCCAACTTGAGGCTCCTTTTTCTTTCAGATGCAAACCGGTGGTGAAATCAAGTTAAGGGAGGCCTGGGCTCTTCCTTGTAAGCAGATGAAGTGGGGGGTGTTGCGGAGGAGGGGTTGCTATAATTGGATCACTCACTGTGTGACTAATCACAGCCGCCTGTAACCACAGTGACTGTGGGTTTAACCTGACTTGGTCGCTTGCAACCCCCCCGGATGACCCAGCCATCTGCAGCAGGGGTGGGGCCACGGAGCCCCACAGCCCACACTGACCAGCCCGTGGATAGTGGTGGGACCTCAGTGATGGTCCTTTCCCCGCCTCTGCGGGGTGGCCTCCCACACGGGTGCAGAGAGGTTGGGAGTGTGGCCACAGAGCAGGCAGGACCAGTGGCTCATGGCCGGGCCAGGCTTCAGCTGAAAATCCAGCTCCAGATCTGAAACTGGGGGGTTCCCCAGATGCACGTTTCAGGCTCGGCCCATTGGGCAAACCCACGTAGCTCCACACCTCCACGTCTGGATGTGACTGACTGCGGAAGTGGCATCTGACCGCCCGCATCTTGCCCTGGCGCATCTATTTCTGGCAAGGGAGCAGCAGCTAGATTACAGTCGATAGAGCAGATTAGGTTTTTATTCTTATTTATTTGAGTAAGGACAATCCTTAAAAGCCATTATTAACCTCCTTACCTTTAATCAGCCAATTGCTGGGAGTCCTGGTAGCCCTGCTTTTACTGGGTGATCCAGTGAAACTGAGCATGGTTCAGGGCAGCAGCCCAAGGGCCACCGCTGCCACCACTCATCAGGAAGCAAGGTGTGTGTCAGGGCATTCTCCTTTCCCTGTGATAAATTCAGGGTGGCAAGGTGATGCTGGGGAACCCCCACTTGCCCCATGCACCCACATCCACCCAGGAGAGCTGGGCAGCCACTGCTGCTCTCACCCATTTTGAGCCCGGTGTTCAATTTCTTGAAACCAGGACGGAAGGAAGCAACAAATGGGAAGGAAACGGGCCTGCTTGTGAAATCCAAAACCGGATCGGTAAGAAAAACATCATAAATTATGGATCCCCTGGAGCTGCCGGCAGCCTGTCACTGTGCATGATCTGCCTCCATTGTACTTTTCTGTGTGGGTGAAACTGTTGTAAACTAACACAGAGCAAGCTTTTTCTGCCGAGGATCACTGCCTGCTGCTGGAAGAGCCCTCTGCCTTCCAGCACAAACAGCCCATTTGCGAACCAAATGTTTTGTGTAACCGATAGCGGCCCCAGTGGATAGGCAAGCCCTTGAAGAGGGTGAAGGGGAATGAGGGCTTCAGCTGATCCTGCTCACTGGAGCTTAGCGCCGTTGGATGCGCCAGCTGCAAGGACGGGGACGGGCAGCCTGGGCCAGCACAAGGCCACTCATTGTTCCCCTTGGAAAAGACGACCGGATTAGGGTAGCTGAGCAGCAGCACTGCGGAGCAGGATGCCCGTGATGGGGAGCCAAGGGGGCTGCTCCTGGCCCTGTGCCCCCAGGCCCTGGGGGCTGCGCTGGGGGTAGATGGGAAGCACCCACAGTGGATGGGAAGCACCCACAGTGGATGGGGAGCACCCATGGTAAACCCCATGCAAAGGATAAGGGGTGTGGGGAGGGGGATTTTCAGCCCTCCGGCTGCACCAGCCTGCCTCGGGTGTCAGATGCAGGCAGCGGGAGGAGGGGAGCAGGAGCAGAGAACGAACTCAAGGTCAAACAGCGAGGGGAGGGGGAGGAAGAGGAGGTGGCAGGGAGGGGAGGAAGGGTGTCCCCCACGCGGGCGGAGAATCGCTCTTTATCCACCCTCCTTCCCCCCTTCCCACACGCCAGCCACAGAGGCAGCCTCTCATCAGGATATTTATGAACACAGGCACAAATGGGAGGCTGAGGGGAGGCAAAAAAACACACACCAATAACCCTGCCACCAACCACCCAACCCTATTTTGCTCATTCTCTCTCTTCAAAGAGCAGATGTGCTGTGGCCTGAAAACCGAGAAGGACACTCCCTTGCTGTTAGCTAATTTAGGCTGACATGCTGGGGGTTTGCGGTTCGAAACAAGAAGTTTAGTAATCAGCCACTAACATTAACCAACACACCTCTCGCACAGCCGCCTGCACCGGGCTCGGGCATCCTTCAACATTACAGGCAAAAAATAGAAGAGATTTGATTTTATCTCTTGCAGGGAAGAAAAAAAAGGCAAAAGGCCTGGGAGCCAGATAGTGCTGGCAGGAGCCAAGCCAGAAGCTCTCTTTCACAGGAGCCCAAAAAGTGAATGACCAGCAGCAGTGGTGAGGAAAAGGCTGTCACATCGCCCTGGCGCTTGCCAAACACACCCCAGCCCCACGGATTCCCAAAATAAGTCTTTACAGTGGGTTTATGTTATTTTAAGGGGTCTTGTTTCTCCTTTAAAGCCACTTTCCTGCTTTTTTTCTCTATTCCTGGCCGCGGTTCAGCAGCTCATCAGAAGGTGGGCTAGTCCCTCATTGCAGATTCAAACGCACTTCTGTGCCAAATTGACCTGCTGTTATCCCCCCTTTCAGCTACTGTAACCAACACCACACAAACAATGAATTATGAGATTAGAGTTACAGAAAAATGGCCTCATTCTGCAGATGTTGTGTCTGGAACCGGCTGCTGCTGAGGCCGCATGTTTGTTGTGTCATCTTCCTCGCTCCCCTCTCATCCTCCTCCTCTTCACAGCCCCACCTTTGCCTGGTGGTGGTACGCACCAGGGACCTTGTAATGCGAAGGGTTAATTAGCAGCTTCCAATCCTGCTCCTCTCCCCGCCCCAAAAAAAAAGAAAGGAAAAAGAGGGGAAATGGGTCAGCGAGAAAAACAGCATTGATAAGAGAATAGCCATTGTATAGACAGAAAAGCAAATAATTGATCCGGAATGAAAAAACCCATGGATCTATTTTAAGATATATTTTAGTTTCCCCTGGGAGCTGGGTGGCTGGGACAGCACGATGCTGCGGAGGCTGGAGAGGGCGCAGGGTATCCTTGGGAGAGGCAGGAGGGATGCATGTGCTGGAGCCAGCAGAGCACCATCAGCTGCTCTGCACCAGCAGCAGCTGCTACCTGTGGACCGAAAGCCCCTGGCCATGGTTGCATCAGGATCCAGCACCACAACCTCCAAAATACATTTGTTAACTGGAGATTTTTTCCACAGTGGATCCAAATTTTCAGGTTACAAAATAGTGCTTTAAAGCAGGTTTTGGGATGAGAAAATATGATAAAACAAAACAAACCCCTGAAACTCTTGAAGCTGCTGAGAGTTCCGCTGTTGATTTCAGCTGGGTAAGGAATTTGCCCAGGAAGCCAGTGACTGATGTGGATTGAGCCTGGTGGATACACCTCATCATTCTTCTCTTTCCCACTATGCGTGGTTTACA
This sequence comes from Strigops habroptila, assembly GCF_004027225.2. Taxonomy (NCBI): domain Eukaryota; kingdom Metazoa; phylum Chordata; class Aves; order Psittaciformes; family Psittacidae; genus Strigops; species Strigops habroptila. The sequence continues at coordinate 37,498,772 of NC_044277.2, forward strand.
CAGCTCAATAATTACCTCTTATGCGCAATTTTTAATGCACATTAGGGAGCGATGAATGGAAATAGAGGCTTTCTGCATGCTGAAGGGCCAAGGCTGTGCTCTTGTTTAGTGGTGGGACAGGGTTTTTTTCAAGGGAGCAATTGACTTAGAAAAAAAACCCAGCTGTAGGTCAGTTGAACCTATTTGCCAAATTCATCATGGGTTTGGTGAATAGTTTTGACAATTAAAAAAAATACACCAGCATTTCATTTGGGGTTTTCGAAATGAAAATGCTCAATTCTGTATTTTAAAATGATGTTTCATTTGGAAATTACTTACGTTTAAGGACTTTAAAACAAAATTAAATGGTCTTCTTTGGAGTGAAAATAACCTTTAATTATTTCCTGTGTTGCTGAGCATTTTTTTCCAATTCACTGAAACCCTTTTTTGGTGGTTGCTGAATTTATGTAAGAAGCAGAGCTGGGTGTCCCCAGCCTGCTGGCTCGCTCCCCCGCCACAGAAGGAGGTGTAATTGCTGGGGAAGGTAATTGCCCACGTGGTGACAAGAACTCTCTGTTCATCAGGATGTGGCTGGGGATGCCTCTGAAACCACAGGTCAGACACCATGGAAGTGGCCATGAGAGGGAGGAGGGCCACCAAACCTTTCCCTCCTCCTCCTCTTCTTGGTACTCCGGCTGGGGGCCCAGCCTGCATGGGACCCCCCTCTATGTCTCCAGGAGGAGCCTGGAGGTCATCTTGCACCAGGAAGCTGTGAGTTTGTGCATCCAAGAGCAGACAGCTCCTTGCCCTGAAGTGCGGCAGTCCCATGTCCTCCAAGGAAGACACAGGCATCTCTCTGAATTGCCTCAGGTTTCATCCATCCATCCTCCTGTTGCCCCCCACGGGCACCTGCTCCAATGTGCTGTGGTGCTGCCATGTGCCTTTTTAGTAACTGGGACTGCTGCGGCACTCCAGAGGACGAGAAAGCACAAAGCAGGAACAGGAAGGCGGCTGCGAGAAGCAGCCCCATGGAGATGCTGCACCTGCTCCATCTTTTCCTTTTTTTGGTGGTATTTTAATCTCTCAGCTAAAATGAACAGCAAGTTGCAGAATTTGGCTTGATCTTTTGCGGTTTTGTGTTTTCTCACTGCAAATTCTCAACCTACCATCTCATCCTGTTGTGCTTCAGGCAATGTGTACTCTTTCTAGGCTTTGCTTGACACCGGGCTGCACAGGCAGGAGCTGTAGATAGGCTCCAATACGTTTAAAATCCTTAGCATTCCTTGAGGAGAAACACACTTTTCTGAGATGCTGCAGATGCTGTTAGGCAGCAGGTTCAAGCTCCTTTTCTCTCTATGTCTCTGGTCTCAACTTCCCAACAGCATCATTTCCCTTTTCACCCTATGTTTTTCCCTGTTGTTTTTACTTCCATTTTTTTAAGGCAGTCTCATATTGACATTCTTATCCCAGTCCTGTGCTGGTAAAGCAGGTTATAAACATCAGTTTCCCTATCAGCAAATTCAACTAATAATATGACAAAGCAACATTTGATAAACACCAGTTATTAAAACCCAACACGGACAGAAAAGGAGACCTAAGACTTCAACAGCCTGTGCTCCTTATCTGCTATTTAGTTTCTTCAGCTTTATTCACAGCAAGGGTCTTCCACTGTGCTATTGAGAGGTTTTGTGTCCTCTGGTCCACTTGCCCACATGTCTATACAGAAAGAATTACTTCACTTTCCTTAGAATTTGAATTGTTCCACAGAGATCTGTGAGGTTGTGCTATGGCTGAACAAAATCTGCTTGGTTTTGTTTGGAATGTTCAGGTCAATCAGTTGCATTTGGTTAAGTGTCTCCATAAGAATCAAAAAGGCGACTGGATTTCTGGTTGCATTTCTGCCTTTTTCCCTTTCCCACCCCTTCAGACAACAAGAAGTCACCCATGAGGAAAGTTTGAGCAAGGAAAGCTAGAATTAATTTGAGAAAGTTATGGGGAACGAGAAAAAGGTCTAGTAATAGAAACTGCATTAACTTGAGTGCTCAAATCCACTATTATTGCAATCCCAGTGTTAAGAAGCCACAACTTGGTGCCACGATGCTCTCAGCAGTACCCCGTGGTGGGTCAGGGGAGTCACTCCCAGCAAGGGGACAGTTGTGGTTAGTGAGTGTTTCGGCTGGATGGTGCCAGGTCTGCTGTGCCATCCCCTCAAGCCCATCTGCTTCACACTGTAGCCATCTCAGGAGGGTGGATGTTTTGCTTCGTGCTGGTGATATACGAGCATCATGGTATCTGACAGTATCCATTGCTTGATTTTAAACTCTTTTCTTTTTTCCTATCTGCATTTGAGTCACAGCTTTAACCTCTGCAGCAGCATCTTTTTTAACCCTTTTCAGAATCACCCCATGGCTCACACACGACACCTCTGCTATTTGGTATTCTCTCTCGTTTTGCTACCCATAGGCATTTTAATCTCTCTCTGCTCATATTGTCCTTATATAGATGCTGTACCAAACTCCTCCCCATCAACTACAGCAGCGAACACCTGTTCTCACATCATTAACTTTATGTGCTGAAATTCTTCACGAACATCACTCCTGGCCTATAGCGCTGCTGCGTGTTGAACCCTGATGGATAATGTATGAAATCTGCAAAATAGCTTCAGGGATGTAATATGGAGGATTCTCCACCCAGATTTACTTGCTGGTTCCCAACTGTCCCATCTGAATTTGTAATATATATGCTTGTCTATTCGGGAATAAGCTTATTAAGCATCTGGGGTTAAAAAGAGCCCAGTTTATCTGTCCATTATTCTTCCAGCTCAACTGGTGGTAAATCAACAGCCTTTATAAAGTGTTGCATTTTCCAAATGAACGAAACCCGCTTCAGGACTCCTGGAGGACAGACAGCATAAGTATCTTCCTACAGCTCCGTACAGCCAGCACCAGCTTCCTCACCTCCAACCCTCCCAGGTTTTGTTGCTGGGATGGCGGTTTGCGCAGGAGCACCTTGACATGCGTGGCCTGGTGCTCGCTGTCCCTCACCCAGCGTGCCTGCTTCCCACCACCAGCAGCACTATCGCAGCGGGTCCAGGGCCAGCCCCCTCCTTCCTTCCCTCCCTCCTCTTTCCCAAGCCATCCCCATGAGGTGCCGCGTGGGCTCTCCCCACGTGACGGGGAGCAGCTGCGCTCCTGCTCTGCCCCCCCGTGCTCCCCCCGTGTTGCAGCTGCAGCCCATCCTGGCTACAAAGGACGAGGAGCTAACTTTTTGTGGCATATGCTGTTACAGTCGGCTTTGCTGCATCTTTTGTCTGCATTTGTTGTCTCCAAAATAGCTGAAGCCCCTTTGCTTTCTCAGCATTCACTGAGCCTGAGCATTCAGACAGCCGACGCATTAGTATTGGGTTCTTTGTAAGCACTCATGGCTGTTGTGAGCATGGTCAAGAGTCATTAGGCCTGGGACATCGCGGCACCCTGCTGCCACAGCACCGACAAACTGATGCTTCATGCTCAGAGAGCTGCCCTCAGCCAGCCGCCTACTTGCCTGGGGGAAACATCCCATCCCATCCAGTCCCATCCCATCCCCAGGTCATCACCTGGGCCTTGCACCTTCACCTTTGCTGCATAGGGGTCCCTGATCAGCCCTACAGAACCATGTAATAATTAGTGACCTGAGACCCTTCCTAGTGTCTCCCTAAGCTTTGCCTTTGTGGTGTTGCAAAGACACCCAGATTAGCAACAGCAAACCCTTTTCCCCTCCTTATCCTGCTCCCTGGAAGGTTTAGGAAGACTTATTCAGGAATTATTTAGGAAGGACGAACACACATTCTTCACAGCCCAATGTGCAAGGAGGTTTCCCCATGACGTAAAGGTCACCTTTACAAAGAGAAGTCATGCTGTCAGCCCTTCAGCATGTTCAATGGCATCTGTGCTTATGGTGGTTTGGGCATTTGGGTGTCCTGGCACCCACAGGGTGCCCTGAAAGCAGCACACTGCCTGGGCTGGGCACGTGTGGGGGTTTGGAAAGATTCCACAGCCATAAAATTCACTGTGACTTCTGGTGTGAGTATCTGAAAATGTGACCCCAAACCCTTCTATGCTCACAAGTGGTTTGTTAGAGTGCATAGGAAAATATTCTTTTTCTAACCTTATGCAGCATTCAAAATGCAACTATTGCTTTCCTCAAATCTCTCTCTAAAGCCCAAGCGGGTGGAAGAGCTTCCTTACATCCACAGGCAAGTGTGGCTCATGTGTAGGAAAGGAGAGACTTTACAAAACAACACCAAAACACCTCATGTGGTGTTGTCACATATGAGAATACAAACACAGCTTTGGTGCAAAACTGTTTTATGCCAGGGAGTCTGGAAGTAGCTGGTGTAGATAAATGAGTTTCAGAGGCAGTTAAGTATGTGCATATTAGGTGAGAAGTCTTCGGCTCAGGAGAGCCTTACGGCGCTGCGTTATACACGTTAGCAGCTGCAAAAATCATGAATGTGCATTTAAAAACAGGAATTGGAGGAAATGATGGTTTTTTCTTCAGCGTGTGTAGAGAAAACGGAATGTTTTTCACACGAACTTTTCACGCTGCCTCTATTATTACACTCTGTGCATGATACCCGTCTTATTAGCCTCTGCCTCCTGCTCTCACCCATCAAGTACAATAAAATGGCTCCTCTGATGTCCTTGGTCTGCAGGGAGTTTCCAGAAACGGCATCTGTGCTGACACTGAAATAATCTGCAGTCCAAGGCAAGTATGTAAGTTATTGACGAGGCTGCCTGGCAGCAGCAGCCGGCTCTGTGAACTGCTCCATTCTTGTTTACTTCAAATCCTTTTCCTTCCTCTCTTTATTTGAGAGCACGGTATGGCATGCCACAGTGCTATCTAATAGCAGCCCCACACACACAAGGGCTGGCCAAGACCGTGGCCTGATATTCACAGCAGCAGAGGAGTCGCTGTTCTCTGCTCCACAGGCAGAAGCTGCGGGATTTTGCCACCTTGGAAAATGCAGTTTCTGCTCTCGGTCTCTTGGCATCAGGCCCACACCAGGGTCACAGTGAGAGCAGATTATACCCACCACATGACAGGAGTCAATTCCTACTGACTCCTAGGTAGCCGCTGCTGACACCCCTTCAATCAGTGTGCTGGTAATTAAAAATTGGTCAAGGTCCAGCTTCTTCCACCTGATACGTTGGGCGAAAGCATCTGGTCAAGAGGGATGGAGGGGTCCCAAGGCACCACCGCTTGCTCAGGCACTGCCTGTGCAGGGAGCCAGAGCCCCATGGAGGCTGTGCACAGCTCAGACCTACCCGAGCCTGGCTCTTCCGGCAGCCTGCAGAGCAGGAACGAACCCCCAGAAATGTGCAGCAATTGGGGGCTGCACTACAGCAGGGTGCAGCACTAACTGGAGCAGGACACAGGCAGGGATGCAGGCAGCAGCAAAAAGTCTTGGTGATGATTTTGGCCATCTTTAGGTTGATACAGCCCCTGGGAAGGACAGCTCTGCCTTATAGTAACTACCTGCACTTCTCAGTATAACAATAAATACAAATTTATAGAAAGACATAGAATCATAGCATGGTTTGGGTTGGAAGGGACCTCAAAGCTCATCTAGTTCCAGCCCCACTGCCACACGCAGGGATACCTTCCACTAGACCAGGTTGCTCCAAGCCCCATCCAGCCTGGCCTTGAACACCGCCAGGGATGGATGGAGCAGCCACGGCTTCTCTGGGCAACACTGGCATGAGACCTTTCTCTGATAGCAGTTGTAGTCTGCTATGGCTAAGAAACATGGAGTATCACATTTAACCCCCACAAAACATCATTTACAAGCCATATACTGCCTCTTGATGCACCACTGGCTGCTCTTCCTTACAGAAAGGGATGCAAAACCAGGACAGGGAGCAACTGTTGCCCAGATCCCGTTGCAGCCACTTCCAGCCTGTCAAAAAACGTAGCTCAAACACAATGCATTGAGATAAACCTGGCGCTCCGGCTTTGAGCCTTTGATCTTCAGCCCGTTTGCGAAGGGAGAAAGAAGAAAAAGGTTAATCACAAACAGAAATTGCTGATCTGGTAGTAAAAATGGCAGATTCCCCTGTAACCATGTACCTCCCAGAGCAGGAGCCTTCACCAGAAAGCAACTGCCTCTCCATTGCAGGAGCTGGTTGAACAGCAGGTATTTCCAGAGAGAAGAGCAGATTAAACTAGTTTTCCATCTACCTTGGGCACGGGATTGTTAAGGATACCAAGGAAGGGGCCACAAAATTTGCTCGCAGCTCTAGCAGGTGTCTATAATACATGCTGCATGCTTTTTCTAGCTAAGCCACAATTTGAGCTTCTACCCTGAGGGTCACCCCCTGAGAAGATAACTGGGATGCTGGAAAGTTTATAATACCAATATATGCTTGCCAAGCCCCCAGATCTCACCCCCTTTCCATGTGGGCACATGTATCTCTGAGCACACACCACAGCCTGGCTCTCGCCTGGAGTTTCTGCTGCCTCTTGGCACAGCTTGGTTCAGCCAGCCCGGCCAAACCTGTCCCGCAGGGCATGCCAGCCCTTTCTTCTTCAGCTTGAAACCCTTCACCAGCGTAAGCTGTGCTCCACACCTGTGCTACGGACTCTCCTCTATTATATCCTTATGGAAAAAGGGTGCCAACTGGGGCTTAGTGGCCCCTGCAAGGAAAATGAGGGTTGCTCCCAGCCCCAGCATGGCTCCTGCTGCTCTGCTGCCCCCTAAAACTCCAGGCTCATCACGCAGGAGATTTTGGTTCTGCTGCCCCATTTCTTGCCATGTCCCTCCGGCAGCACTGATGGTATTGTGAAGGAGACCGGGCAAATCTGGTCTCTGCTCAACCTGGCACTCACTAAAGATCCTGCTCACGAGGAGAAGAGCTGGAGACTTTGCACCAGGCTCCAGCCTTTCCCAGCTCCATCTCTGTTTGCCACAGAGATAGGCAGCACTGGGTGAAACAAAGAGGGAGCAAGAGCAGCTGCGGGAAGCTTTTCCAGAGAATAAATATTTCTATTATTTCCCAGCCTGACTGGAAGCATTCATGGGCTGTGAGGAGATGGTTACTCCCTCAAACTGCTCTACTTATCTCAGCCGCTCTACGTGGTGGTTACAGCAAATGGCTCCCTTGCAAGATAAGAGAGCCCTTAAAGGGCTGCTGTCTCCAAGAGAAAGGTTGATGCTGACTCAGCTGCTGGAAAAATCAAGCAAAACATGGAAAAGGCACGAAAGTTTGTTCACAGCCTGAGGAGGAGAAAATAGGGAGGGATTCTGAGAATAGGAAGACGCTGAATTCAGGCGCATCCGCTGGCGAGGCGAGGGGGGAGGCCAGGCAGGCCAACAATAGAGCAAAACAAGACAACACAAAGGCAGGAAATGCAGCAGTTCAGGTTCACACAGAAGTTCAGGTTCACACAGCACGGCCGGGGCAGCTGCCCCACGCATGGCACAGGTACGGCACCACACGTGGCTGCAGGACCCCCCAACACAGGGTTCTGTGGCTCTGCCCCACACCGGGCTGTTTGGTGGGGGCTTTGTGTGTTTTGCTGCTTGGTTTTTGCTAATTTTTTTAAATAAGCACATAACACCTAGTAACAGGGCTGTGGAGCTGAGCAGGTGGTGCGGATGGTGCAGCACGCAACGTGTCTACACGAAGTGGGGTTTATAGCATGCTGGAGAAGCGGAGTATTCTTTTCAAAGCCAAAAATGATTAAAAATCAAAATAGCGGCTGTCCCCTGTGACTTCTGCTTGCTGAGGGTTTGTTAACGTGCTACACAAGTTTTACAGTCCAGCTACTCTAGCTTTGACGAGATAACCAGATCGCTGTAAAATGTGAAATCTATATTACCATACATCCCCAGTGCTGCTATTTCTATAAGCATTTTGGCAGGTAATATTCAGCAGGAGCATGTCAGCAGTTAATTTTCACTCACTACTAATTGTGGGGGTTTCTTTCTGCTATAATGTTCATAGCAAACAATATTTACAGAAAGCTTTTAATATTCATTAACCAGAGGGTCTTCACAGGTTTATTTCCGTTGCAGAAACTAGCGTCACTACATGTCGAGCAAGACGGCGGAGCAAGGGCTGCAGGCATAAAGGACAAAACCACATGAAACTCAGCTTGGTTAGCAGGAGTATATAGATTCAAAGATAAAATGGTTCATGAAGACTTCAAAACAAAATGTAGATGGGAACCGAATTCATCCACATGACTCGGGGCCAAGTTTCCAATGTCTGCCCTGGGTCCTTTGCTGTGGTGGTTCCCAGGGCCATCGGTTCATGAAGCCTCTCCAGTCAGCAGAAAGGAAAGGACACTGGGTGCCCCTCAGCTCACTGGGGACCACACTTGCAGAGTGGCATCACCCTTGCTGCCATGCAGGTGGGTTACAGCTCTCAGAGGCTGAGCAGGGAAGGGCTGGTTTCCATCACTGACCTTCTCCCTGTCCCTTCTGAGATGCTGTTGCCGGTGTTTTGGGGGTTGCACGCAGCCCACAGCTGAGCTCCGCTGCCCAGCTCTGCTGCTGCCAGAACAGCTGAGCTCATCAGCATGGAAAGGAAACAAAACTGCAGCTCCTGTTCTGCTTTGGGTGCAAAGCAGGAGACCATAGAGCCATGCAGAAGACACACAGATCCCCGTGCATCTCAGACCCGTGCCGAGGAGCAGGAGGCTCTAACAGTTTTTGATGAGGTGGCACCATTTGCTGATAGCATTTTGGCAAGAGGGAGATGCCTTGCTTCTGTTTGGCTTCTGTATTGCTGCTGAAAGAGGGAGAGTAGAGCCTGCAGAGGAGACTCTCTCTCACCAGAGCCAAGCAGCAGCGTGCAAACTCCTCTGGGCAGCCAGGAGGTCTTATCTAGTGCCTGTAAATCTCCACATAAATTTATAGCACTTTATAAAAGTTTAAAAAGAAGGAAGAAGCCGCCGCTCTGTAAGGAGAGGAAGTGGTGGGGAAAGGAGCAGAAACAGGCTTAATTTGTGCAGTAGCCTGGAAAGAGTCCATAGGGAGTTTGAAAGGCAATTGTGTTTTGGACCCTGAAATTAAGCAGCGAGCTGCTCGCTGTTTGGCTGAGGGTGAAGTGGTCAAATGTCATGACATGTGAGGGAAAACAGCAGCTTTCCATCCCCTGTGGGAGCCATGGAGCGAGGGGTTTGGATGGGGAGGGAGGGTCACTGCACCAGAGCAATGCAAAAACCAAACCAGACCAAAAATGAAAAGAAAAGAAGAGGACAGGAGAGCATGGACAGAAATTTCAGCAAGGCGGCCCAGGACTGTCACAGCAGCAGCACACAGAGGCTCTAGTGTGGCTGGAGAAAGGAAGAGGATGCATAGGGAGGGGGGGGGTGAGGGAGGGGGAAGGAGGGCTGGATTATAAACCACTGTCAGCTTAATTTCATTTCCCAGGAAAATAAAACAACTATTTGTAGGCACACAGATGCGAGCAAGGAGATGAGATTCAGCCAAGACAGGTTTGTCAAGAACATACTGCATCAAATCAAATTAATTTCCTTGTGTGGTGAAATAATAGGCTTTGTGGATATACTTGAGGTTAGCAAGGCTTTTGACAGTCTTCCAAACATCCTCCTAAGTAAACTGGGGCAGCACGCTCTGGCTCGAACTCCTGCAACACCACTGAAAATCAAATTGGAAAAACTACATAAGGATTTAGTTTATGGTTAGAAGCAGATTCTGCGAGGCCTCTCAGGGCCTGGTGCACTGCTCAGTGGGGAACAGAGATCACACCTTCACTGAGAGTCTTGAAATATTTCGAATGGCAATCTTCATGCTTGAGAAAGGTCTTTATTCAAAATGATGGAGAAATGTGCATACAGTCCAACGAGAAGCAGCACAGTACTACAGTTACGCAGCAATAATCCATGGAGGGATGAGTGGCCAGGGACCACCGAGGGGACCTCTGGGAGAACATATCACAAACTGAGTGCCATACAACAGCACACATGGCAGGGGGTTGGAACTAGATGGTCTTAAGGTCCTTTCCAACCCAAACCATTCTGTGATTCTATGGCAAAAGAAGAAAACTGGGTAACAGGAGGCATGAACAGGAAGAGCTGAAGCCCCAGGTGAAGCAAGCTGGCCACATGGACTGCCCCAGCACAAACAGGGTTGACCTGCCCTAAAACTGACTGAAGGGAGTAGTCTGGAAGGGATAACCTGCAGAGAAAGACTAGGCCAGCTGTGGGTCAGTCTGAAGAAAGAAGGACTGAGGCAGAACATGGTAATTTATTTCAAAGGTAGAAAACACTGTTGCCAAAGAAAACTGATCCTTTGGTTCTCCATGTTCATGGAAAAGAGCAGTAACAGGAATAGACAAGAACTACAGCAAAGAGAGTAAGCTAAAGTGCAAGCGAAGCACCGCATGGATTGTGGGATCTCCATCGCTTGAGGTCTTCAAGAACAGGTTAAGTGAATATGACTGGAAGAGCCTAAAAGGTATTACCTTCTTTTAGGGCAATAGATCTGTTAGACGTTCAAAGACCAATAAGAGGCAAATACACATTGACACAGTAGTGAAATAAAATGCTTGAGCTCTAGCCCTTCAGTAATAACTCAGGGTATGCAGGCTAATAACTTTGGACAATTCAGGTTATTTTGTTTGGAACCTGGATGCCGTAAGACCAGAATCTAGAGTTGGGATGAGGTTTACTTTTACCTTCAATATAGCCAAGTTTTCACCCTGGGATTCCAGCTCCCTCCACCAACAACCACAACTCTCAATAATAATGTTTGTATCACCCATTTTTATTGACTATTTCTCCACTGCCCCATAGGTCCCTCTGTGAAATGCCCAAGACAGCCTGGCCTTTTAGAATTACACACAAACATGTAAGGGCTCCAACAGCTTTCCCCATACTCATAGGCACCACTGCCTGCACCCAGGTCAACGTGTCCTATTATCTTCATGTTTTGCTTTGCTGACATTTATGAATGCCACTGCTCAGCTAAAGAAAATTTTATTGGGCTAAGAAAGCAGGATATGGTGATGTTCATTACTGGTATAACTTCTCCTTTCATTCATCATAGCCATAATTAATTTTCTAGCATGGGTATAGGCTGAGATTTAAAGCCATCCTCATGAAATGAATTAGCCTCTTTTCTCATCTTATTTGGACTTCCCTATTGTGAATATACTCCAAGTGTAATAGAGAGGCAATTTATGAGAATGAAATCTCATCTGTGTCCTATTCCTTGCCCTCTCTCTGGTGATTTTATTATGCCAGGGTGCCTCTTCCCATTTGTTTAGAGGGCAGGCTGCATTCGTTATCGTAAGTTCAACAGGTTGTTTAGCATACATCAATGCACAGCAGGAAGTGGAGACAGGCCTTGGATGCACGACATCCAACAATCAAAGCATGCAGTTGGGCACCATGGGTGAGGGATGTTGCTGCACGTAGCATCTCAGCACCAAGGAAATCTTTAACGAAGGCTCGTGGTGGTCCAAAACCCAAATCCCACTAAGCCATAGATCAGGCCTGGAGGAACAGATGGATGCAGCAACTTGTGGGCACAACACCTTACCCGATCCAGCACACCTCCCATCACTCCCAGCCTGGCAGGCAATGCAGATGGAAACACAGACAGGGTGGATCAACTCTTTTAATCCAAGGAGGAGTGTGCAGTTGCTGAATCCGGTGAGATTTAAAGCCATCTTTCTGAATTGAATTAAAGCTTTCCCTCATCTTGTTTAGAGTTCCCTGTTGTGAATATAATCACAACAGTATGTGGAGAAAGCTGCTGACTTCTGGGAACAAGCATTCAGCTTCAAGGGAGCTCAGGAAAGCTCAACAGAAGAAGCAAAAGTTTTTGCAATAGCAATAGAATGCGATGACAATGCTCTGAGGCCCTGCTCAGGGACTCTGGTGTTTGCAAGCAGCTAAAGCTCCCCAGGCCTTAGTACAAAAGCTTCCACCTTTTGCTTGTGTCAGAAAACGCCAGTGCTAAAAATTTCTCTGTTGAGGCGGAAGCAAAGGTTTTTCCATGTTGCTGGGCTCTAGGCTTGTCAGTTTGCAGGCAGTGCCTTAGCTAAACCAAGGGGTAACTATTCAGGAGCTTTAAAAAGGCCTTTGACATCAAATGATTGACTCCAAGCCTTTCTTTTTTGTTGTTTAAACATCTTGCACAAGAAGAGCAGATCGTGGCGATCACAGTTGTAACGATCCTTTTGCAGGAGGATGTAGCTGGAACCAGGGAGAAAACAACCATGGCCATCAGCGATGCCCCTGCCAGCGGCTGTGGCGGCTGCATAGGCTAATGTCCCATGACCTCCATGTCTACCACTGCTTCGAGGCTGGTACACTGACAGACTGTAATGGCTTATCTTAATAGTCTGGGATGCAAAGTACAGCAGCTCACAAAGCAGAGAGTGCAACTGCACTGGCAGTTTAAACCATCCTGCTGTCCGTCCTGAGAAAATCTCCATCCACCGCAGCACTGCGTTTTTATCATGAATTGACCACTTCAGGAGCCTGCACATGCAGATCTGATGACATGAAGAGGAATTTTTGCTGGTTTAGTTTCAACTGAGTTGAAAATAAAGATTAGCACTGGTAACTTTTCACAGATTTTACTTTTGGAAAGCGGTTGCATTTGATTCTCCAGAAAACTGGGATGTAGCTAATTAAAACCACGCATATCATCCAAACATCATACCCTCACTACTGAACTTCTAACCTGACATAAATACATTGCATACTGTAACCTGTTTCTCCCGATTATTAACCTTGAACATGGCAGCCTATAAATCATCAGTGAAACAGCTGGTGCTCAGCATTGCCCCAAAGGTGTATGATTACGATCATTTTATATATATCTTGGTATGCAGACATGAAAAATTCATTGAAGAGCTTGGTATTGTAAGACTTATTGTAATGAATTTTCTTAAAAAACATAGATCATGCTTAAAATAGGTGTCTGCTCATTACAGTGTAGCCATTTGTATCTTCCTGAATGACTTGTGCAGAGCTTGGCTGATTTCTTGCAGTCAAATGTGATTCCTAAACAAATTCAGAATGGTCAGTTTGCCTGTGCTTCAGGGTGAGGCTTTCATTTTTTAGCTTTATGCCTTTAATTCTATGGGGGCCAGGGCTCAAACTTGCAGAAATGTCAAAGGGATTATGGGTCTTTCCCATTGGGGATTCCTCTGCAACACTTGGCATTGCATCCGTCGCTACTGGGATTTCAGTAGCTGCAGTTAGCATTTTAGCTGGGGGGATGATAGCTGCAGGGTCACATGAGGTTTGGTACCAGCAAACACAGAACTGTGCAACTGTAAACCAGTAATAAAACCAAAGGCAATAGACTTAACATAAAATAGGACATAAAACCAGAATTTGACAATGACCTTGTAAAAACCACTGAGTCTGCTGGCCCGGAGCTCAAGGAACATGGAGAGTTAGTCTGGAGGGAGTTGTTTACCTGGTGACATTTTGGTCTTCAGGTCGGTGTCCTCACCTTTTCCATCCTCTAGACAGCCACATACATACCTACATACATACAGCATGCACCAGCTAAAAACATGCTCCCTGATTTAAAACTACCCAGCACCAATCTAGTGAGCACCAAGAAGCCCGTGCCACATGTTCCCATCCTACACACATTTTGCAGCGAGGCTCTAACTGCTCGTGTCCAAGGTTGAGTGGCTGTTGGCAGGTGAAGGGAATCATGAGGGAAAGGCCCTGCATTTTGCTACTGATTCATACCAGCAATTTATCATTTGCAGACAAAACCATTTTTTTCTAGTAGGGTACAAGAGGATTTTTCCTTCTCCGGTTCCCCTTCCTCTTAGGGCTCCTCCATCAGAAACCCTGCCTCGAGTGGAATGGGTGGAGAGCCTTCTACTGCCAGTCCTGTCCATGCTTTTTCCCCAGGACAACAGCGTTGATGAGGGAAGCTCCCCTTGCCCTTGCTGTAGTCTCCATTCGCAAAGTGCACCAATAAAAGGACAACTGCATTAAGGACTCCTTTACTGCATTGCCCACATACCCCTTCATTCTTCACCTTTTGCTGGAGAGGCATCGCTGCCACCTTGAACCAGGAAAGGAAATCATGGTATTCCCACAGAAATCCCCACATTCCTCCCAGTACTCCTGGTTCTGATTTTCCCCATGACAATTTTGGTTCACTGCAAGCACAGACATCCTCTTGCACATTGGTCATCAGAGAGATCAGTGCAGATTAATTTGCTTTTGCCTGCTTGCAGCACATTCTCCCCTACCTCTCAGAAAGAGTGAAGACAAGCATAAAAACCAGCTCCACAACTGCAGATATTTTCTGTAGCGTGAACAGTAAAGGCAAGAAAACCTGGTAACGCTGCACGCGAATGTTGCTTGGGTCACTGCAGGCATGGGGCCTAAGAAGAGATCTAAAAAGCTGCCTCTCCATGAGGAATAAATGAAGCACATGGCAGAGAAGCATAATTTGCTCCGATTTAGTTAAGATTCTCTTGGCACGCCAACTTGCAACTGCTTTAGGAAAACTTCATTAAATAGTGTGCAAGAAAACCCACTCATCCTTTAGCTTGTACACAGTGAAATCTACTGATGAAAACAGTTTCATAAATCCTATTCCAAATCCACATTAAAAACCATCCACCTCTGAGATGGTTGTAGTCAAATGCTACACATATTTAAGTGCTGTTACTGCATAGCGTGATCCCTACTAGCCATCAGTAGAGAAGCTGATCCAAATTCATTAGAGGCTGTTACACAGAAAGGGTGCCAAGAAGAGCTGACAAACATGAGGTATTTAGCAGCACGTACTGAAAACAGTCTGAAAGATCTTTTGGAGCTCGCCTCTCATGGCTTCTAGAAAATTGCTTTTTTCCTTTGGATTAAATATAAATATACAGTAAGTAAGAAATGATGGCAGCTCTTCATGTGGCAAGGGAAACTAATAGGGCAATGAAAAAGCTTGCTCAAGTGAAACACTGTGTGTTTAAAAGCCAGCAGATGCCTTTTCTTTTCCCAAATGCTCCTTTTTAGTGCAGTTGTACAGCACCAATGACAGAAGGTGCTCCTTGGTAGGAACTGGTGCTTGGAAAGCCTGACTTAAGGCCTTTTTAAAACCACTAATTTCTGTTAAAAGCCCAGCGGAGACTGGAAGCACCAGCTAACCACTTCCTGCGATCTGACAGAAAGCAGACAAGGCTGGAAAAACCAGGAATACTATCTTCTCTCTGCTCATCCCTGATGTATCCACAAGCTCCGTTACTGAAGCAGCTGTAAATAAAGCCAAGGAAGAACTAAGGCAGAGCTCTTCAGCACTCCTGCATGGCCAGGGAGGAAAGCTGTTAGCTTGGAGTACACTAAAGCTTCAGCAACCTTAATTTCAGATTTGCCCCATCAGCAGAGCAACGCATACTGCTAGAGTGGAGAACATGAAGCTGTACTGACGCAAATCCTGCCACTTAAAACCAGTGTCTGAACATGCAACTTTGGTAACAGCATTAGTCAGGTGAAGCGGCTCACCGTCAGATGCAAGTATGGCCAAGGAAGTATTAAAGAAACATGAATCATAGAATGGTTTTGGTTGAAAAGGATCTTAAGATCATCTAGTTTCAACCCCCCCTGACATGGGCAGGGACAACTCACACTAGACCATGTCGCCCAAGGCTCTTCGCAGACTTCTCTTTTCCAGGCTGAACAGCCCCAACTTTCTCACCCTGTCTTCATACGGGACATCATCCTCGTGGCCCTCCTCTGGACTTGCTCCAACAGCTCCATGTCCTTTTTATGTTGAGGACACCAGAACTGTACACAGTACTCCAAGTGAAGTTTCACGAGAGCAGAGTAGAGGGGCAGGATCACCTCCTTCGATCTGCTGGTCATGCTCCTTTTGATGCAGCCCAGGATATGGTTGGCTTTCTGGGCTGTGAGCACACACTGAAGCCAGCTCATGTTCAGTTTCTCATCAACCAACACCCCCAAGTCCATCTTCGCAGGGCTGCTCTGAATCTCTTCTCTGCCCAACCTGTAGCAGTGCCTGGGATTGCCCCAACCCAGGTGTAGGACCTTGCACTTGGCTTGGTTAAACTTCATAAGGTTGGCATCAGCCCACCTCACAAGTGTGTCAAGGTCCCTCTGGATGGCATCCCTTCCCTCCAGCGTATCAACCGAACCACACAGCTTGGTGTCGTCGGCAAACTTGCTGAGGGCGCACTCAATTCCACTGTCCATGTCGCCGACAAAGATGTTGAACAGGACCGGTCCCAACACCGATCCTGGGGGACACCACTCATTACCCATCTCCAGTTGAACACTGAGCTGTTGACCACAACTCTTTGCATGTGGCCATCCAGCCGATTCTTTATCCACTGAGTGGTCCATCTATCAAATTGATGTCTCTCCAATTTAGAGACAAGGATGTCGTGTGGGACAGTGTCAAACGCTTTGCACAAGTCCAGGTAGATGATGTCAACTGCTCTGCCCCGTCCATCAGTTCCATAGCCCCATCATAGAAGGCCACCAAATTGGTCAGGCAGGATTTCCCCTTAGTGAAGCCATGTTGGCTGTCACCAACCACCTCGTTGTTTTTTATGTGCCTTAGCATGCTTTCCAGGAGAATCTGCTTCATGGTCCTGCCAGGCACAGAGGTGAGACTGACTGGTCTGTAGTTCCCCAGGTCTTCTACCTTCCCCTTCTTGAAAACAGGGGTTATATTTCACTTTTTCCAGTCATCAGGAACTTCACCTGACTGCCATGATTTTTCACAAACAATGGACAGTGGTTTAGCAACTTCATTCACCAGCTCCTTCAGGACCCACGGATTTCATCTGGTCCCATGCACCTGATCCTCTCCTACAGTGGGCCTAAGGTCTTCATTCTCACAGTCCCTGCATCTGCCTTCCAGAACTTGGGTGGTGCAGTCAGAGCATTTGCCAGTGAAGACTGAGGCAAAGAAGTCACTGAGAACCTCAGCCTTCTCCAAATCCAGGGCAGCCAGTTCTCCCGATAGCTTCCAGAGAGGGCCCACATTGTCCCTAGTCTGTCTTTTGTTTGCTACGTACCTATAGAAGCCTTTCCTGTTATCTTTCACGTCCCTTGCCAAACTTAATTCTAACCGGGCCTTAACTTTCCTGACCTGGTCCCTAGCTTCCTGGACAATATCCCTCTATTTTTCCGAGGCCGCCTGTCCTCACTTCCACCTTCTATAGGCTTCTTTTTTCCTTCTGAGTTTTCTCAGCAGTTCCTTAGCCATCCATGGAGGCCTCCTGGCCTTCTTGTCCCATTTCCTTCTTGTTGGGACGCAACACTCCTGAGCTTGGAGCAGGTGATCCTTGAGTATCTACCAGCATTCTTGGGCCCCCCTGCCCTTTAGGGCTTTATCCCATGGAACCTTTCTGAGCAGGTTCCTGAAGAGGGCGAAGTCCGCTCTCTTGAAGTCCAGGGCAGTGAGCTTGCTGTGTGAACGACAACCAACACTCCTCCTGAAGAAGTCAGTGTACTGATTTATGTTCACATTTCTATGATGTCCTACGCAGTCAGAACAGAAAGCATACCCAAGGTTGAGTGGTAGCAAGCTGCACAGCAGAAGCAATAGCTGTAGTCCTGCCCTGAAAGCAGGACTCAACAGGACATTGAGAAGTGAGACCCAAAGCTTGGAACATGGTTTTCTGTGGAAGCAGGAGACAGCAGAGAGAAGCTGCCAGGTTTGGTCCCTCACAGTGGGGTAGCAGTTTTGCCATCAGTGGCATCAACTGATTGAGGGGGCTGTGTTACGACAGCCGGAGATGTAATGAAGATTGTCATGTTCAAGGATGAGCTGAAGTCTCTTACCCAGGCAGTCCTAATCAGGGTGGCTTGAGTACCGCATGATTGTTGCTAACATTAGCCTCACAACATCTCTGTGAAGAAGGCAAGTGTCATTCTCCATTCTGAAGATTGGAAATGCAATTAAAGCAACCGCCTCGGGGAAGCAGACAGAATTAGAAATTGAATCTGGAGTCCTGGTCTGCCGATGCGCCCACAGGCTCACCCTTCAAACCTGGGAGGAGGCTACTTATAATAGTCAGCGGACACCTTCTACCTGCAGCCGGAGGGGCAGGCTCCCCCCATCTGACTCCAGCAATCACTCTTGCCTAAGCAAATGGAAACAAAAGAGCAAACATTGCTTGCAAAACAAAGCGCATACCCCACTGGTCACTGGAGTGCTACAAGCTGGAATCAATGTGATGATTGTGACAGCTGAGAACAAATTCAGCTATGTTTGACAACTTCCAGAAAATATTGGCAGAGGACAGGGAGTCTGCACTGCCCAGCAGCACCTTTGTGAATTGATTAGCCATATAGCAGATGGCAAGCCTGCTGCAGACTGAGACAGCAGAAGATGGCCAGTCTGGTTGAGAAGAACTTGAAGACGACTGGGAGGAAAAAGCATGTCCTTACAATGACAGCCCAAAATGATATTTCGGAAATGTCAGATGCACGGCAGATGAAGAACAGGGACGAGTTTTAACGTTTTCTCCAACTATTTATTATGAGCACCTGTCCAGCTCATAAAGCAAAATTATATGGCTTAGTTTACACCTTTCACTTTCACCTCTTTTCTTCACAAAAATCCTTAAAGAGAATGTCAAAGAAAAGGTTTCTTCTTTTAGTCTTCTGGACAGTACTTATGCAAGTCGTTCAGGAATCAACTGATATGTTTGAGAGAACTTGCACACTTTCTCTGAAGCCAGGATGCCTCGAAAGTTTGGGTTTAGGAAAACATATTTTGGACAAAGAGCAAAGGCTTCACTTCCCTCCTCCTGCCACATATTTTTGGGAGGGGTTTGGCACATGTTTGGGGAAAATTCATATTTTTAATGGTTTCAGGAAATGCCTTGGGCTATTCAGAGTCTGCACAGCTGCTCATCAGTAGCCAGCCATGGCTGAAGGAGCAGAAACTATGGATTGAGAAATATGCCATGTTTGTCTGGTGCAGAACAATGCCGCTGCAGTGACATACAATGGCCGTCTCTTATTTTCTACTAGCCTTTAGAAAAAAAAGATGAAAAAGAAAGAGGGAAAGGGAAAAAAAAAAAGAAAGAAAGGCTCATGGAGTTTCCTTGCAGGGCCTCTGAGCGGAGGGAGCGAACATTAGCTCTGCGGCCACAGATATGCAAATCCTTCCCCGGCCCAACAACAGCAGAAGCCCTGTGGGAGGAGACCGATAGCGTAGATCAGGCGGCTGCTGCTCCCAACTCATAAGCCTGCAGAGCCCACAGGTTCCTGGGACTTCCCAAAAACTGGACTGTCAAAGCATTGCCCAGGAAGAGGAGACCTGCAAGAGCTCTGGTGTCGGAGCTGAGCGCTCATTGTCCGCAGAGCGTACCGTTACTAAGATGTTTTAAAGGTTGGCTGGCTGTTCGGTTTATGGATTCAACTGCCCAAAAGATGGATGAATCCATGGTTCAGCATCTCTGTGTTGCCCGCTAGGTTAATAATGCTCACGTATGAAAAGCTGGAACTAAAAGGAGCTGCTCCTGTGAGACCCCAATTAACAATGCTTGCACCTGCATACGCCCAGAAAACTTCCTGAATGGGTGGGGTTTTGGTTTTAATGTAGACTACAATTACCAAGATTTAATGAAGTCTCCAACTTGCAGCTATCACTGATACCTACACTCTTTAAGCAAAGACTGAGGGAGCACAAGTAACAGGCTGGAAATTACCAGCTACTGCTACACAAATAGCTCAAAAGATTAAGATTTGATGGTTTTACCGGTGTGACAGCAATCTGTAAAAGCTGGAAAAACAAAACCATTCAGTGACAGATTTATTCCCCTTTAGAAAATATGTTTTTGCACTATAGGTCTTTTTATCCTTAATACTTGCTATTTTGCATCAAATCTACCATCTAAAACTGCATGCAGACTGAGCTGGGATGTTCACCTTGCATTCGGGAGGTTTTCAATTGCTCCCAAAACTCCTATCCAACTTTGATCACAGCAACTGTCAATCCTTCAACTCCAATTTCCTTCACGTATTTTCCTCCGAACGGCTGACTCAAGCTCATGATTAGAACAGATGCCTGAAACATCATCTCCCTATGTAAGGAGCCAACTTCAAGTCTCTCCGAGGCATCATGACTTGACACCGAGGACGGGTACAACAGCTGATTTACAGAGCACGGGCAGCAAAACCTGCAGCCAGTGCTCTCTCCCACTGAGCAGAGTGGGAACGTGTTCACGGGCTGGCACCTTTCAGGGAAGAGTTTGGAGGCAGCAGAACCAAGAGCCTTCAGGCGCCCTGACGTTACCAGACCCCCAGCTGCGACACTGAGGATTCAGACATAGCTGAAACACGTGGTGCAGAGAAACAGGAGTCCTAAACACCTCAAGCAGTTTTGTATGCAATACAAAATGCAATTGGAAGCTTAATGCTAAAAATACAATTGATTACTAAAAACTACCCCCCCTCCCCAATCTTAACCCTCTCTCAAATGGAAAAGTGCTTAATTTGCTGTTCTCAACAGCAAAGGTCCTCAGCAGAAGTGTGTGTTACTCCAATAAGCAGTACACTTTGACATTTGACATTGATATGAAACAAGAGACCAAAGCTGACACAAGATACCTGGGACTAGTTTAGGGATTTGTCTGCTATTTCATCAGTGACAGTTTTCAACACTCGAACCAGTTCTCCTTTACAGCCCAGTTCTTAAAAAACACATCTTTAACAGCCTGATCAGGTTTGCTGTTGGTGGGTTGTTTCCCTTGGCAGGACTGCGCACCACGCGCAGCGGAAAGGCTGTGTTCAGATGCAGACCACTGCTGCACTGTGACACAGGTGCTTTCTTCTTGAAAGCCACAATAGAGTCATTTGTATTCCTTGATAACCCCATTAACGTTTCCATGACCATTAGGAGATAGAGCAAAAAATGGTTGGTGGCAAACAGAAGGCTTCTCATTGAGATGGACAAGGGTGCTCCAGATGTGAATCAAGTGCAGAATAGCATCTGATCTAAGCATCTTACGTAAGCTTTTATTCATTTAGACACACTTTAAAACTCCGTAAGAATCTTTGCCATAATTAACATGTAAAATCTCTGTGTCAAATCAAAGAAAAACCTTCGTATTTTCATGTAATACATTTCTCGGACATTAGATGGCAATCCCCCCACTTCATTTTTCATACCAGGGGCTGATATCCCTTCCAAAAAATCAAATGTCACCTTCTTTTCAACAGGTGAGCGGCCCGTTTGGCTTGCACGAAGCGAGGCTGTTGGGAAAGCACAGGCAGAGCACAGAGGCTCCCGCACTGCCATGGCATTCACTCTGTTGTAACAGTTCTCCAGTTTTGTTTTTTCTGTGATTAGGAAAGGCAGATGAGCAATACCATTACAGAGGAACACACCTGTAACAGAGGTAAGGTTCGCTTACTTATCACTTGGACACCCTGTGTCTTGACTTGGATGTTTCCCCACCAAACACCTACAGGCACAGATAGGCAGTTATAAGAGTATCCCTCTGATTTTGACAGAGGAGAATAGTGTGGCATTTAACAATATAATTTCTAGTCTTGCCAATTAAAAAGGGCCCTCCCAAGGGATGTCATTAGTCTGTGTAAATCTTTGCTGGGAATTATAAAACTGAGTTTAGAAAAAAATAAAAAGGCTGGAATACACCCAGTGGGAAACACCTACCAACTTTTACAGTGGGAATTCTGTAAGTAGAAGGAAAAATAAGACACGAGGCATTTAACCGACTTAAGAGCTCAAACGAATCCATCAGAGCATGTAACACACCTGTACCTTGGCTTTCAGCCTCTCCCTTTTTGTCGCAGTCTACACATGATGTTTTAGAAAGAGGCAGGAACAACGCACCTCATCAACTGTTCAGTGATGGACATGGTGGGGGGAATCCTTCCTGACCTTCATTAGCTCCCTATGATCTATTTAAGTGGCAGTACAAGACACCCTGACATCTATTCACTTCAGTGGTGCCTGCCTGCGATTCATTCACACAAAACTCACTTCCTGAGCCTTCATTTCTCCTCCACTTTCATCGTTCATGAAACGTTCTTGGCCAAGTTCACCCCTTTTCAGATGTCCCCAAACTTTGGCCTTGCAAGACTTGTCTATCTGTGCTCTCGTGCAAATTCACAGTGGACATGAGAGCAACGTTTGCAGCTCCCCAGCATTCCAAAAGCACGGGTAATACTAAAGATGGGGGTCCACCCACAGCTGGCCACTCAAATAGCTCATTTTTCATGTACTCCACTGCAAATGCAGCCTTTTATCCTCACTCTTGAGACAGTTGTGTATGTGTGTGTCAAGGTGACAACACTGTGAAAACAGAAGTCCTCAAATGGTACATTATCTTGAACATCAAAAGGTCACAAAAGGGTACAAATCGGTAACTCTCCAGAAGAGGCACTGGTTTTTTAAGAAAAGTGGGTCAGTTTTAGTTTCATGTAGGTTGTTTGACACAGTGGTTTCTGGCATCACAAGCTCTAGTCTACAGGATACCACAGAGCCTTTGTATCCCTTGCTGTCACTACAGCATTGTGTTTTTCTACCCATTAACCAAGGATAAATGACCTAGATATTGTGCCTATTAAAGCCTCATTTTTCTTTTGCCCTTTTGTTCTTTAGTGTACCACATTATCACATGCTGAACACATTTTAAAGTATTCTCAGTCTCTCATGCCCCTTTGAAGGAGTAAAGTAGGGTTTTTAGCGTGCATTTCTGCAGTTACTCAGCGTGGAAAATATGAAGGTAATTCAAGGTTTCTCTTCTTGCCTAGCCCCCTGAAGACAACCAGTTCAGCATTTACATCCTCTAATCTATAAAGAATATAGCAGAAGAATGCTATAAAAAAAGCCACAATGCAAATACGGAAAGCGAACACCAGTTCTGATGTCCCTAAACACTACGTTCTATAATTACATCTCTGCATATCATGGGTCACTTTTATTAAAAGCATCATTACTACAGTTGGCAGCAATTTACATCTTATCTTACATGATAGCAGTTTCCAAAGAAAAAAAAATAAAAAGACATCACAACAAAGAAAAACAATACATTTACAAAGTCATGTCTGTAAACTTCAAGGCTAGTTTAGAGTTGAGGTAATGCTGTTTAGCTTTGTGGCTAAAGTAACAAAGTCCTTTAATTTAAAAAAGGTACCTGATTTTTTTTCTTTTTGCTTTATACCAGTGCATTACAAGATCACGAGACGATTAAACTGTAGCTTTATCCTGTAAGAACCTTCCTCCGCGGGTTAATTTCCAAAAGGTACTCTTCACATTCAACAGCTGCCTTATTATTGCTGCGTCTCAAGACAGAGACATTCACACTATCATGAAGATTGTCAGAGAGAGAGTGTGTGTGTGGGGGTGTGCGCGCACGTGAGCGGGTGAACTCCCATGCAGTCAAAATGAAGCGCGAGTACAATATGTATGGTAAATTCCATCTTGACCTTCACAGCAAAAAAAAAAAAAAGAAACAAAAATAAAAATAAAAAAATTAAATATATAACTTCATCCTTCCTTTAAGCAGCACTTCCTTCTATTAGTGCCACTTGATTACAAATTGCTGCTTAATTCATAATACCAATGGTACCAAAAGAAAAAAACAAAAACAAAAAGCAGAGCATTATGTCAATTTCCTTAAAAAGACATGATCACCTCTCAAATTTCATCTCTCCTAGGGATAATAAATAATGCACTGCACAATACTTAATGACCAAGATACCTTTTGACACATCTGTATAACATGACTTGAACTTTTTTTCTTTTTTGCTACACTATGTTACAGAACAGCTTATAAAAACTAAGTATGGACATTAACTGTGAGTGTAAACAGTAGGACTACCACTTGTCAAAAGTTTAAAACACTTTACTGTAACTGGTACTGGTTATTCATCATTTTCATTGTTTTCTATTTCTTCCCCCCCATCAAGTGAGTCTAATTCTTCACCCTGTGCTATTTCATCTTCTAAAACGGAGGAATCTGCAGTTTTATCAAGGCTCTCCTCTGCATCACTGCCTTCGAGATTTTCTTCATCTTTAAAGGCAGTTCCTTCAGTTTTGTCAGTAGCCTTCTCTTCGTTGGAGCCCACTGCGTTCTGAAGTCCTGCTAGTGCTGGGAAACCGGGCAGAGTCAATCCTCCCAGTCCTGGAGGTAGAAACATAGATGGATAGAAGAGGCCAGGAGCCATGGTAGACAGCAGGAAAGGATTGAAGGCCAGAGGGTTTGTGGGCAATCCAGTGTTGGTGGTGGTGGTAGTGGTGGCAGTGGCGGTCGTCGCCGCAGTAGCAGCACTGACAGATCCATTCGCAGAGTCAGTAGCAGAAACAGTGTCTGTGCTTTTCTCAGAGTCTTTGTTCTCCTCTTCATTCTCGTTTTTCTTCTCTTCAGCTTTTGAAGCGCCATCCTCAGTCTCTCCTTGACCGGAAGCAGTAGTGGCATTTCCAGTAGTAGCCGTTATCGGGTTATTCAACAATCCGCTTAGTCCAAACATATTAGGTAATCCTGCCATCCCTGGCAACATCAGAGGCAACATGGCAGCTGGATTTTTAGTATCCCCCCCAGCAGCAGCAGCTGTTGCTAGCCCTGGCGGGAAGCCCATGAGGCCTGCAAGCTGGAGAGACTGCAGGTTCTGTAGGTTCTGGAGGCTTGTGAGGTCCATTCCAGCAAACAGACTGTTCATTAGTAGTGGGTTGATTCCCGAAGTTGATGCTACAGCAGCAGCTGCTGCAGCTGCTTTGGCAATTTCACTTTTTGGCCGCCTTCCTCTTCTGCTTGCTCCTTCCTCCCTCACAACAGGTCCAGTGAGAAGACGGTCAAACATGGACTCTGGAACAAAACCCTGAAAAGGGGAGGCGAAAAAACAAGCTTTATTCTCCATTAGCTTTTATAGCTTTCAGCAGTAATCTGATGACGACAGAAGAAACAGAAGGGATTTCAGCATACTCCCAAAGCAGTTTGTTTTCCAACCCTAGCAAATCCTGACTAGCTAGCTACTGAACTGAATGGCAGTAGAACGTGTAAAGAAAACCTGAAGAAAGCAAAGTCACAGATTTTTTACATTTGAACAGAGAAGTAAAACACACATGCTGAAACTTTGTAGCTTCATAAAAATCCCCACCCTGATATACTGCAGTTATGAGTTTATAGCTTTGTACTTCATACCGTACTTCAGTATATTAATATTTTATCCAAGTGAGTATTTGCAGAATTGTACCCTTTGTTTTCAAACAACTGTTGTAAACTAAGAGGCAGTAAATGTAATCCTTTGGTGGCACCTGTTACCAAGATGATAAATTCTATTTGGAATATGACAAATATTTATTTAATAGTTCCTAATATATGAATGCCTGTGTTTATTAAGGATTGCTGCTTATAAGAAAAAAATAATATAAAACAAATGCTGAAGGCTGCCTTACTGTAGCTGATTTTAGGAGTGTACTTCAAGTCTATTCTGCAGCAGCCTCCTATCACCATCCTCCCGGAGCTGGGTAACTCCCACCCAGATACTACAATTTCCTCCTCTCTAAACCAGCCATGAGATGAAGACTTAATAACCAATTTACACAGCCTTCAACTTTTCCATCCCATAATCTACAGTGAAGCATGGAATGAGACTTTCACTTACAGACTGTTTAACAATGTCAGTCCAATCTGGAGCAACAGCAAATTCAGGATTTTCTTCCAGCCATCTTGGCAAGTCCTTCATTGGAGGGGCCATAGCTCCACCCATCTAATGCAAAAGACAAGGTTAATACTTACAAACAAAACAAACCACCACAAACAAAACCAAACAACTATTTATATGGACATTCTCTATCTGTGCACTTTCATCTCTGAAGGATGGCAGTAAAGACATTCAGTTCAGACTGGGGAAAGCTACACAGAAACCACCTAATGATACTAGAAATGAGAAGATCATGTTTTAAAAATACAGTAAAATGCTGCAGCTTATGCAGAGCTAATAATGAAATCAGTATCTGATGTAAGGAAAAAAAAAAGTGCTATATAGTTTCAAAAAGTAAGAGTTATTTACTCAAGTGATTAATATGAACACATCGGCAGAGCACAGAAAGAATTAAGGGAACTGGGTGGTACATTCCAGTAAGAGTGACTGCCAGTGACAAATTATTAAACTTTTAAAAAGTAATCTTGGAGTAGAAAACCTGCTTTCCACATGCAAAGACAGTGTTAAAGCCCCCCGCCGAACTAACTTAATTTTTACCTTCTTTCCATTTCGCTTATTTACAACAGGTACCCTTTCTTCTCCTGTCAAGGTGTTTATATCCAGTTTATTAGGGTTTCGACATCTGTGTCGTTTTTGTTTCGGCTTCTGAAATGGGGAAAACAGCACATCTGCACTCTTCTGGAAAGAAGAGAAATGTATTACTTTTTAGTTTTTCGCATTCTTGACAAAAATCACCCATCATGGAACCCTTTCTCAGAACCATTTTAAGAGGCCAATTACTTTAGCTTCAAATTATCTTAGAAAAGTCTTCTTTCTTATCAGATGAAGGAATTCTGCAGAACTTGACATGAACACTGTTCTAACACATTGTTATATGCAAGTATTAAGAAAGAAAAAGCAACCCATACATCCCAGTGCCACTAACTTGGGTGTTTATATACTACAGTAAGAGTGCCTCAAGATAAACCCCTCTCTGAAAGCCAACAGTTACAAAATCCTGTGACCATGCCCACATGTGAGGAAGTTGATTTTGAGCTCTGTAAAACTAACTTCTCTATTAATATAATACAAGAACACTTTTAGAATCACATACTTACTGGTACATAACTTGGCATATCTACAGTGTAAGTAGGATGCAATTTAAGCCATTCAACTAAATCCTTGTTTTTAGGAGCATCCTCTCCCACCAGCCTGGTCCCGTCCTCCAGATTGATTACAGGGATGCGAGTGTCTGGGTCCAATTGACCAGGAGATGGAATGTTCCTTGCTGGCAGGGCTTCCATATCTTCTTCAAAAGCTTTGGTCACTTCTGCATCCTCCTGAAAACATTAACATCTGTATTAATTCTCACTTCAAGGGAACAGTTACCTGGGAGAAATAATTTCAGGGACTGAAGCTAAATGCTCAAGGACATTTTGCATACACAAATGGGGTTTAAATATTCATACTATGTAAAGCAATACCACTGTATTAGGGAGTTTTGTAAATTTAGCATCCTTGAATATTAAAGAACATACAGCTAAAGACAGAGTGGTTTTCATGCATTTCCAGTTAATGGCCTCCAAGACCATCACTTTCCTACACAGAAAGACAGACATATTTAAGCCTCAAAATGTATGTTGTTATAAATATATTATGTTTTGGAAACAAACAAACAAACAAACAAACATCTTTTTGAAAGTACAAGCTACTTAAAACTCAGCTACAACTTGCCAGAGTGAAAACTGGATGTGAGCAATGTTTTGTTTAGTTCAAAAAGAAGTAACAGCTCTAAACACAAATTAAAAAGCTGACTGGGTAAAAACTGCACACTACTATTAGGGGGAGCACAACGACACTTTAAACTCACATTCAGAAAGTACTAGACACAGAAGAACAAATATGAGACAAAAAGGTTGCTGTCTTACTACAGTCAGTGATGTCCGTTTGTTGCTCATAAATAACAGATCAAGCCCTTCTACATTTTTCCTCCTTCCTCTCCTTCTCTTCATGGGCGGTTCTCCATCTATTAAAGAGCCATTTAGTAGATGCCTTGTGGGTGTGCGTGAAAGACCTGCTTGCAGCAGCTCCATTTGAGTTTTAAAGGCATCAGACACGGGTGTGGAGACATTAGGCAAGATAAACTTTGAAGTAACAGATGAAAAATTTGAGGTAGAACTTGCTGCCTCTCGTGAGGCCTTTGATAAATCTACAACCTTTTCTTGTCCATTTTCTGAGACCACCTGAGACTCACGTAACTGGGCAACCATTTCCATAAGATTTCTCCTCTTGGCAGCTCTCTCAGCCTCAATTTCAATCTTTCTTCGTCTCCTCCTCCTCTGACGTGGAACCGATAAATTGAGTGCATCTTCCTAATGAAAAATGAGCATTTCCAAACATTAGCAAAGCTCAGTTTGCTACACTGAATTTGTAATAAAAGTCCAAACATCTACCTTTGAAAACAAAGCCTTCATTTTATTCAAGGAAACACTTTATTTTTCCTATTTACAGAAATGCTGGTTTTTATTTTTTCTATTATGCAAAAGAAATGCATGCAAGATAAAATGGTTTATGCAAGAAAGAATAAGATGCAGCCTTGCCTTTGATAACTGAGGAGAAACAGTGATATCTTCACTGCCACTGGCGCTGGCTTGACCAACCATGGAGAGCTCTGCAAAGTTCCTTTTTTGTAGAGGGCTGTCCACAGCTGTTGGAGTATACCCAGGTATGAGCCCCTGGAAATCAAACATCTGGCGCCTATTTACTGGCCACTTCCCTTTCAGCACTGCTTCACAGATGTTGTCTAATCGGTTGATCATTACTCGGTCCTGCGTAAAGGGAAAGTACGTAATGAACCTTCAGTGTGAAACTCGCCTTCTGAACTCAAATGAGTGTAATGACACATTCCAGCTTCCGAAGCATAAGAAATACTTTCCAAACCAACTGTTCTTTCAGGTCAGGATAAAGTGGTCACCTTACAAGAAGCTAATACACAGCCAATTTTGTAGAATAAAATATCACTAGAATTTAAAAGCTGCACCTTCCACCGGGGGAAAGGAGAAAGATGAGGTTTTCTGTATGACAATGTACCAACTGACAAATCTAACGGAAACTCAGTACTGTTTTACACTGCAAAACTTCAGCAGTCAGCAAAATCAACAGTTAGTTAGGAAGGGAAAATCAAAACATCTGCAATCGCTATCTTAAAGCTGCAGTTCTTGAGATCCAAGAGGCTGAATCTGCAATTCTGTCCTAGGAAGTGGATCCTCATTAGCGTCACTATTAATAAAGTTCAACATTATGAAATGGGCACCAACCTAGGGACATCTAATGAATGTCAATTTTCATTCCACGCCCATTATCACTTCAAATGTCACTGAAGCGTGTGCACTAAAAATCTCTAATTATGTTTATTAGTCTACTTATGCTGAACCTATACAGATGAAGGGTTTTTTGGTTTACTTTTACACTGTAACTGGAGTAAGATTTCAGTCCATGTTTCCAAAATACAAGCTGAAAGCAAAGATGAGGAGTATCACTTCATTTTTTTCCATTTCAGTATTCAAGCACATTCTACGCTATCCTGCTTGAAGTAGTAGAAACTTCCAACCTATGAGAAATACTGCTGGTTAGGGAATACGAGCATCAGTGAGCTTCCTGAACAGCAAAACAGTGCAAAGCCACTAGCAAATCTCAGCAGCTGCAACAGACTGCTTGCTTTCCCCAGGAATAAGCCTATTAAGAGCAAGGTCCCCCTGCCCTGCCCCCCCATCCCAAACCAGATGGCCCTGTTATGGTGATTAGTAAGCTTAAGACTATTACTACTTTATTTCCCTCTCTGCCCTTACTGCAAAGCAGAGTACTAAATTATGGATGGATTTATTATGAAAGGGTAGGGTTTCCTATTTAAAAAAAATATTTTATGTTAGATAATTTCCTACACTGTTACTAAAATAAGATGTAGCTTTATCCTATCTAAAACTGCTGCTTCTGTTTGCAGGATACCTTAATACAATTACATCTGTCAACATTACATAATAGTTTAGATCATGTAGGTCACCAGAACACTTCTCTACAATCTCTTCACCCCAAAATTAAAAGGTGATCTTACAAATCTTTGATCTCAAAACTGCAGATTGCTCTGCAGACAAAATCTTTAATACAAAATTGTAAGTTTGCCTCCATCAAGAGACATGCGAGTCTGCTGACATAGAGTTATGGTGCCTATGAGAAACTCACGTCTGTCAGTAGTTTTTGTTTTCCCTAAATGACACTATTTACAGTAAAGCAATTCATTTCCTCTGCTAATTGTATGAAATTAAAGAATAAAATGCTATTCCACAAATCATTCATAGTAAAAAGTCCCTTGCCCACTCAACGTGCAGACTCATACAAAGGTTGCTGTTATACTGCAAACACATTTCCCCTATTTTATCTGTATTGAAAAAGACACATGCCCTTCTCCCCCTAACCAACCTTAGGCCAGAAAGAGAAGGCAAATGTTCTTTCATGAAGCAGCTGAACCACAGATGCATCCCCATCTTCCATGTAGAATCCATCGCGTGTTTCATCCCTTGCGGTACTCATAGAGGCATTGCTTTCTTCATCAAAATTCTTACCCTGAGAAACTGCTCCTGCTGAGTAACAACCACAACCAGGCATTAACTACAGAAGTTCTCAACCACCCAATGTCAACCTAACTAGCCAGACAGGTTAAGACAACCAGGCTTGACACAACATTTGAAACTCAGGCTTTTGTTCAGGAATTACTACAGCAGAGCCTTAGCCTTATGCATTTGGCACAGAGACCATGCTTCTTGGCTCAGTAAGTTATCTTGGAAATCATCCCTTGTGGGGGAATACCCTGCTGATGCTGGATGGCTTTCATGAAAGCTTATCTAGCCACCTGATATGCGGAAGGGCAGAAGAACTGCTACACGTAGCCCATCCCAAGCTCCATAATGGCTCTGTGTGTGCCACTTACCAGCTGGCACAAGCTGCAACAGCTGTGGGCCTCATGCTAAGCACGCAGAATTCATCTGACCAACACATTACCTTCAGGTTGGGAGGATTCTTCTGATTTATCATCATCATCCATTTTCTCCTCTTCGTCTTCTTCTGAACCTTTCTCAGAAATAGATTTTGGGTCTACATCTGTACTCATTTCTATGTCTTTCAATTCACATTTAACAGAGCCAGGCTCAGCTTCAGCATCACAGTCTGGTTTAGTGTCCTTATCCGCAATATCTGTCTCCTCTTTGATATCAGACTTTTCTTTGGCTGCTGGATTTTCAGACCCTTCAACTTTAGAC
The DNA here is from genome assembly GCF_004027225.2 of Strigops habroptila. Classification (NCBI taxonomy): domain Eukaryota; kingdom Metazoa; phylum Chordata; class Aves; order Psittaciformes; family Psittacidae; genus Strigops; species Strigops habroptila. The sequence continues at coordinate 37,529,710 of NC_044277.2, forward strand.
TCCATTTGTTCTGTAGTCTTTTCTTCTTGTATGGGTGCGGATGGGACAGCAGGTGGTGTCTGACTGCAGCCAGCACCCAGAGGGTTTACAGAAGAGACAGTATTTGTATTGCCAGTCCCTCTGTTTTGAGCAAAGTTTTTGTGAGCCTCAAGAAAAGAGAGTTCAGGATCATTCAGAATGTGATAATCTGTCCTACTGACTCCATGTTTAGCAGCACCAATCAGTAAGTCTTTATCATGTTTACCACACTCCCACCACTCTGGCAGGTCCAAGCTTGGCTGGCAAAGTTTTAGCCTCTCCCCTAACTGTGGGTGATGGAGAACCTGTTCACGGATTTTCCGCAGCAGTTCGATGCGGTACAAAGTTCTAGAAGCACGCTCTTCCGTGATGGGCTCAATCATTGTGGAAAGATCAGGTGGTTCTGCAATGACATCAATGTGTGTTGTTTAAACATTGATTAAATGTACACCCATTTCAAAATCATTACACCTGGGAATGAAGTTTCAACAGTTCCCATGTTCTCGTAACAGTTATGTTGATTTCTACAGTCAGTTAAAACTTACCATCATTCGGTTTGACTGGCATTCGGCACACTCGTCTACACATATTCACAAAGCCATTAAAATACTTCTCCAAGCTTTCATCGGACTTTTTATCAAGCCTGGCAAATGCTCTGAATTGATTCCAGTCAAATTGATGTTTTACAGGATCGAAAATAATTCCAAAAGTAGACACTACACGATAAAAATCAGCTTCTTCTCTTCTTGTCCATCTAGTCAAGGAAAAGGAAAGAGAAATGAGGAGACTGAATAAGTAAGAGTCCCAAACCTAGTTTGGATGCCCTTAAGTTTCTTCTTTCGAAACAGAGTGGCACTGGTGACACAAAAGCTCAAATAAGATTTGAAGAAATATCACTGAGAAACTCACTTTTGCCGTTTTTCAGTTATTATAGCTTCCCTTTCTGCTTCCAGTGCCCTCACTTCTTCCCGAGGCCGGCGTCTCCTGCGGTCAGTCTTCATTAGTGCCTCTTGCCTCATTTGTTGCCTTTTATAGCTGCGCTGATAGGCAGTAATGAGGCGACGCAGACGGGTAGTCAGGGTTGAAGTGTTGGGCCAGTACAGTTGGCCTAACTCAGAGTTGCTTTCACCGTGCTTGTCTAGAGAACAGAGAAGTATTTTTGCACTGCAAAACCACCACTACATATTCCAAAGTTTCTATGGCTATAACTGGAGTCCTGTTTTATCAGGTAAGATCATATGCCTCATTAACATTTGTGCCTTGCAAATTAGAAACAGGATAACTACATTGGTAGGAGATAAAAAAATAGAATCAAACCATCCAATTCTAAGAACTCAGAAACACTTGCGAAGCATTTAGACATAACCATCAAGCATTATAATTCAATGTTACGAATGCAAACATATTATGAATACTGTAAGTATTTAAATTAATGCAATGCATCTTTAAATATATTACACTAAGAAGATCATTCTGCCTCTGGGAAACACCTACGCTTATGATTTCTCATTCTATTATTCTCACTTAAACTTGGCAATTTTCCTCTATAGTGAGGAAACAACATATCTATAACTTCCAGGACTACCTCGGCAAAAACATCAATGGCTGCATTATGAAACATCCAGTCTTTATCATCACAATATCTACTATGTAATTAGAAACCCAGAAAGCCATAATGTGAATTATTCAAAGACAGTAAATAATTGGTTTTGAAAGATATGAAGCATGAAGAGATTTGGCAGCAAGAAGTTTACTGTGGTGTTTTCCCAACCCACGACCTATCCCCTCATGTGCCAATATTAACAGTCCACATTTCACTAAATGGTTGATTTTTGCCTTTTTAATTTCTTTGCTACAGTCTTACTTGGGTGTATTTCTACGGACTCCTCTTTGTCTTCTGGAGGTGAGTTCGCAAATTCCTTGGGGAGAAGACAGAAGTTATTTTAGTTTTCAGTTTTGACCATATGTTACCATTTCACAAGAAAAATATGTCATCTCTCAAACACGGCAGTAAGCAATCTCTGTTAGGTGTGTTTATCTAGTAGCTCTCAAGAACTGCACTTCAAAATAAACATGGAGAATCAGTCATAATTATATGTATTTGTAATTACAGAAAGTTGAAAGTTCTTACATCAATTTCATCCTTGAAAGGAGTTCTGGTTGGCTTATATTCTGGATCTTCATCCTCTCTGTCAAATTCACCACTATAAAATATTGAAAAGACAAATTTTCAAGAAATATATTGGTTTTGAGAGGGGCTGATTTTCTGGACAAAAGCAAGAAAGCTACAAAAGCCAGCAGTATGGTGTAGTACACATTTATATTTCATGCTCAACTGTGTCAACAATTCTATGTGCTTTTTACATCATATGATCACTTCAGATCCTCAGGCAAGATGTAAGCAAGATATGACACATGAACTCATGACAACATATACAATGCTGATAAAGTTTATTAATTTTTTCATGTCCTCCTTACCCATCACCGCCATCTGCTAACATGTCTGTCCCTCTCTGCTCAGCAGCTATGGCCTTTGCATCAGGCATGCCAACCCGTTCCAGAAAGCACAGTGCTGGATCAGCTCTCATAGAATTGTACTTCTCATAACCTGCATGCAGAGCATGAGACAAATGCGTTTGGCTTTTTTTTAAAGCTATGACCAACTGTGAACAGAATAGGTTTAGGCAGTAGAAGTAAAATCTTCTGGATTAATTGATTTACTTTTAAATAAAACAAGAGGAGCTGTCACCGTGCTTAAAACAACCATTTCATTCATGTAATGAAATTTTTCATAGTGGTAAAATCCATCAGCATAGAAACATTTTCACATCAACAACATTAACAAATAGCAGCATGTGAAGAAAGCTGTGAATTTAATGTCTTTGTAAGGAAAAGTAAAAATCTTTCACAAGTGAAAAACTTCTTCAAGTTTCCTATATGAATTTTGCAGTGGTTCTCCACATTCAATACTCGCAACTGGAAACACGCAGATATGAATGGAAACACACACACACACACACACAAGCACACACACACATGCATTTTCTATAGTTCCAGCCCTGCTGGAACCCTCAGTGTAGGCTGCAAAAATGCTGTATACATGGGTTATACGTAAGGCCAACGAACCTGTCTTATTAGGTTTAGGATGATGCATGTCAGTAAGATGACACTGTTCCCTCTATGGTTTTCAAACTGCTGTTTGCTTTTTTACTGCCCAGGTTGACTAGATGGAAAATGGCAGATCCCAACAGTGCACTGCAGGAAAATGATTTTTAGACTAGACTTGCCTCAGCTGAGCCCACAACACAGAGCTGCTGTACATAGGCAGAACAGCACAATTCAATTAGGATTTGTACTACAACACACTGCTCCTAACTGCTGTAGAGCCTCAAGCCAAACTGTAATCATGAAAGGTTTTATAAGCCATCATTCTCCCCTTTAGTCAGGCTGGGCTGCTGAGAATACCTCTGCAACCTCCAGAGAATTGGGATTATAATCAGGAATCGCTCACTGTATATATCATGCCAGCTCTGCATCCCCAGCCTTTCAAAGTTAACAAGGCTGCATCCCACTCAAGGGAGCCGGGAGTTCTCAACACTGACATTTGTGAAATATTGCTTGGAACAAAGCCCAGGAGGCACTTGTACAGATTAATAGCAGAGGTTAAGCCCACCGTCCACTTTGACACTGGTTGGCAGAGTTAGCAAGTGAAGCAGTGCTGGAAGCAAAGTTTATGGAGATCTATCTTACTATTTGGCTATTATTTAAACAAATATGGTTTTGTTTTATTTACAGCCAAGAAAGTAATGTTTTCTTCTCAAATGTTCTGCAAACATTTAAAAACAGCATCTGATATTTACAGCTCATATTAGGGTTTTTAATGCAGGCAAGAAAAAAAAGGGAGATACAAGCCAACAGTTCTTTGGAACAATACTTGTTAATATTATGACTGAACAGTCCTACACACAGAAAGCTTTACAACTGAGTTTTGTTCAGAGTGAGACATCACTTACCGTGTTTGAATACTCCAATTAAGAGGGATTTATCCGCCTCCTTATCCCACCAGTCTGCAGGAACTTCAGCATGGAATGGCTCAGGTATCCATACATCTATTTCACTATGAAGACAGCATTACATATATTCTCAAAGGTACTACTGGACAATTTATTTTTTTTTTAAATAAAAAGTGGTTCACGCTGTTCTCAAAATACGAATTTTGAGGGGGAAAAAGACCCAAAACCCAACACAGAAATTTAAGTAGCTTGAAAAATAATTAGGATGGTTAAACAAAACACACATGCACGCACCCCCCCCTCAAACACCCCCCACATCAACACCCCCCCGCCAACATTCATCTATTTAGGGAGTGGAATACCAATGCTTATCCAAATACGATTAATTCAAGGTCCTAGTATATTTTTTTAAATTTTTTAAACTGAGACAGAATAATCCTTCAATATTAACAGAACTGAAAATCCGCCTTTGTCATTTCCCACATCGTTTCCTCCCCCAAGAAAATTACCCATTGCTCTTGATAAAATAATTAAGGCTGCTTGAGAATAGACGTTTAAGAGATAAAGCGTGACAACCTTTAAACGCTGCATTACTACAGTACGTGTACTTTATAAAAATCAATGTCGTACAGCAAAAAAATCAACGTGCACTTGCACTAACCTTGAGTCAGCACCCTCTAAGATCTTGTCTGCTTGGTCCCCTATAACTTCTTGTCGTAGATAGTAGAGCATGCGGACACGCAGCAGGACCCTGGAGAGGAAGGCAGAGGGGGGAAAAAGTTCTTAACTTCAGGACTGTTTGCCAACAGTGGCTTTTGGCAGCTGCTGCTGTTCATCCATCATCCTGCCAAGGCTGATTAGCCATGCTGTATGGTAGGCTTGAAGCGTGACAGATGGTGGCACATAATCACCTCTGTGTGGTGCTTTCTGCTGGCTTCCAACAGGCCTGCCTGGCAACTGCTTACACTGCAGAGAGAGGGACCCAGCTCAGCCCGGCCCCGGCGCATTTCATTTAGTTCTACCTAGTGCAGCTTGTGAAGTTTAGACACGTACTCTACCACTGCCTCTGAAGTATTGAAGCAAGTTTGTAAACAACTGAGCAGATGGCTTTCAGTAACTGTTCTGCTTCATTATCTCATAAAATTTCCTCAGCTGCTGCCTTAATACCATTTTTGGAAGCACATCAGAAGTTGTAGGAATAAACGAGATATAAAATCTGGTTTTACTACCTTACAATAAACCCTCAATATGGAATGTCAGGTTTTTCAGATTATACAACTTTTTGCTTCCAAGAATGGGGGGTAAAAATAATCCCCCATTTCCCTTGGGAGATATTAACTATTTTTACTCTTTATAGTTCAAACTGCTATTTAATTTTACCTGTGCACAACCTAACTGCTATGAGGAAGTGAAAAATCTTCACTGCCCATGTTTGTTTCTTCCCCATTTCTGCAATACTACAGCCATTTTTGGAAGCGCTGTCAGGTGTTGTGGTCACACTTGAAGCTGGCAGGAGAGACAATGGCAGACTGGCTTTTCAAGGTGACTAGAAAAGAGGTCATCTCTGTAGAAAAAGTATCTACCTGAAAATAATCCTGCTCTCCTATGTTTGCCCAATTCAGGGCACCCCCTGCTGCCTAGTTCATGAAGTAGAATCAGTACCAGCTAAAATGGAGATTACTCAGCCTGCCCTCTCACTGTACCCAAATCCATCACGGCAACTGTTGAATTGCTGCTGCTCCTGGAACAGCAAGGGTGACCAGAGAAGCAGTAATCTGATCACTCACTTACATGAAAAATTTAGACCACCACCAGTTTTGAGAGCTCCTCATTAGAGATCAGATGCAACCAGAGCAATAGCCGGTTTTACACGTATTATCCAAGCAAACCTCAGAAGAGCAGGGATTTGAATGAAGGTCATGTCTGCAATTCAAAACATGTCAGACATGCTTCTTTTTGTATGTGTGATAACTGGGACCAGTAAGGTGTCCCTGCTCCCTCTGTGGCTATGTAAATAAGCTGTTGAGGGTCTCTATCATTTTAGTATTAAGCAATAACAGCTGTTACATCAAGCCAAAGAAGAGGAGCAGGAAAAAAACCATCAATCAAAAACCAGAGGCTCTTTGCACCTTTCAGGAGTCCTATGCATTAAAACATCATACATGTTGCACAAGGACAGGACACCAATTCTTTTAAAGCCAATTGCTACTGTTGCCTTTTGAAGGAAATTAAGATTATTAATTGGCTTTCACCTCTGTTTGCTTCTACCTGGGCTAAACATGTTGCTTCTACAATTCACTTAGTCCTGGTGGATCTGGGAAGTGAAGGAAAAAGACTGCAACTGAAAGCATTCTTACACATTTAGGAGTCTTCCTGATCCTGGTGATTATTCTACTGTATTATTACAGAACCAATATTTTAAAAATGAATTTAAGCCTGATCTGCAAACTGATAGAACAAGTAATGAAGACATGTTAGCTGGGAGATTAAAATAATGTTACAGGGAAGAATTTAATTACTTTAAGAGCAAGTGAAATGTAATAACTGATCTAAGTAACAGTTCAGAAAAAAACAGAAAGCAGTTTATTTGGAAGTGCACTTGCTAATATAATTCTATAAGTACCTGTTTTCATCAGCTGAGAATTAAGCTTGCTTAGCATCTGGAAATGAGCTAATAAACCCCTTAAATGCCATTCCTCCTTCACATCACACCCCCTATTGACAGGCCACAGGTACTTTTAAAATCGATAATTTCTTTCCAATAAACAGTATTAGTAAGGCACAATATATATATTAAAAACACGAAAGTAATGACGACCTTTCAATAACACTGCATTACATCTGCATGGTATATATATGTAATGAAGAGTATAAATTTGAAGATAAAACAAACCCCTCAAAACTCCCAAAGCAAACAGCCTCTCCCAAACCCCCAAACAAGGTATTTTTGGGACAAAGGTCAGGTTCAGTGACTATAATGGAAAACACATTAAGCAAAACTGAGATGGAGAACCAGGACGCTGTCAAAGGAAGCTGACGCAAAAATAACTAAGATATTACAAAACAAAAGCCAAAGGAACGTACGAGATGCTCTTAAGAGACATTCTGCAACAATAAAACAGTGTAACATCCAATGATCTTTATCCCCAGTGGCTTTCAAGTTTAACAATATGTTTAGAATTTCAAAAATCAAATCAGGGCACTGATTCAGGTAAGAGAACTCAGTGATACATTTTATCCCAAACAAAGCAGAAAAGGAGAAAAGAAGAAATATTCTATTACATGAAACTCTGGAAACTAAGAACTGGATATTTGACTTTAATATCTAAGGAACAGAACTTTAAAGGACATCAGCCTGAGAGGACCTCACAAGAAGGGTAAGAAATAAGAAGCTTTTGTTTAAAGATAACCAATTGTCAAGAGAAATAGACTTAGTGCAGTCTTTCCTTTATATGGTAAAAAGAATAACCTCATCTGATTCCATCCTTATTTACTAAGTAGAAAAGCATTTTCTTCAGAACTGTGCTGATCAGCCATAAAGAGCTTACAGAAGTATCCAGATATCTGTTAAGATGATTATCCCCAAATTAAAAAGTAATAATGGCTTTTTCATCCTATTAAATGGCCCTGTGTTCTATTGAAAATATCCAAAAGAACTGCGGGCGTTTCAAAAGCACGTAGTAAAACAAACCCCTCTAAATGAAATATTTATTAATACTTACTTATTACAGTGATGTTTGAGATGTTTCCTATAGCTGTCTTCTTGAAATAACACATCCGGATTACAGGTTGTGAGCCAATCAGCATCTTGCAGCATTGGCTGTGAACTCTGGGCTTTTACTTTTTTGCCTTTCCTCCCCCTGGGCACTGGTGCAGACAGACCTGCATAAAACCCCAATACTTCTTATACAATCTGAACAGAAAAAGCTCTCACCCCAAACTGCATTACAAAGATACATTTAAAGCTATCACTGCTATATTTATTCCTCTGTGGGCAACACAACCCCCAAAAACTGAACAGCAACATAATTCAGTACAGAAAATTGCAAATAACAAAAATCAACCAAAACTTTCATGCAAATTTAGGTGTGAAAATTTCAAAATTCAAAGCACCAGCCAGAAAATGGTGTTATATAAATATTTCTTGTAAAAACTCTCATGAATCTGAATGGCCATAAGGAAACAAGCTTTCTGATTTATGGCAATTTGAAAGGGATTAACTCCAGCGGTAGATGCCACTTAAATATCATACTGGAATACCTGTTCAAAACTGATTTATGGAAAAGAACAGTGCATTCTACAAAGTGTCCGAGGGAGACTTCCCCTTTAAGTACAGACCAAGTCAAAGCCCACCTTACTCATAAAACCTGACAAGATCCTACGACATGTCAGAATGGCTATAGTTTAAACTAAATACATAGCACAACTGAAGCAATTCCTTCCTATTTACTGGCATCATTATTTGATTGAGTTGACATACCGGAATGATTAACCAAAGCTCGAGTTTGCCCATCTGCAGTTGGAGTGATCAGATCCCAGATGAAACTTTTGATATTTTCATCCCCTTTGTAATGATTAAGACAATACACCAGGATAGTCCGGCAGATGGTTTCCACATCTTGTTCTGTTAGCTGACGTTTATAGCGCCCATGTGAGAGGATGTCAGTCCACCGACCCCAACTATAAGAAAAATATGTTCAATACAACAGCCAGGGCACTGACTGGTGTTTTAATTGCTGACTTCCAATTTAACTCCTGGTACCAAGTAAGTTGTGACCTCCTGCGTTAGCACTGATGTATTTTGCATTTGCAGGTTTCGTCAGGGAAACCAACCTCCAGCACCAAAGAGTGAGGAATGTTTATTTTACAGAACAGGCAATAAGTTCACTGCTCGTAAAGCTGCAATTGAATTACACTCAAAATAATAAAGTACATATGTTTAGCTCTAATGGTCCCAGTAAGCTATAAATAGGAAATTCAACCAATACCTACAATCACGGGATTTGGGGAATCATTCTTATTTTAATCCTGAAATCCATTATTAACAATTGTTGCACATGACTTTCTAAAATAAAGACATTCTGAAGCACACCATGCTAGCAGTCAAATATAGCTACTTGCTTGCAAAGAGGTAAAACTCAAATCGCTAAATCCAATGGGGAAAAATATAAAGTATCAAATAGCTGAATTTAAGTGGCACCAAAATACCACAATCTATGTTGAAAACCTTTAGACTGACTGTTGATTTCACAACCACATTGTTCTCTACAAATACGTTTTGCTATTCTCTACAACACTTCGAAAAGAGAGATTAAACCTTGATAACTCAGGAATTCTTTACACTATGAGAAACCATTAACAAATATTCTGGCACCACAAAACTACGTATCTTACCGGTGAGCTCATAGCCATCTGTGAGATACTTTAAGCTAAAAAACACATATATACACAACATATATATATAGCAACTTAAAATCTCACTGGCATGTATACAGCGTAATGAGGTAAAGCTTACACAGTAAGAGATTATGTGAATGTGTCCCAGAGAAGGATGAGTTATTTACTATACATCATTTCCATATTTGCAGTTCTGTAGCCACAATCAGTATATTTAACTTGTATGTGATATCCTTACCCATAAACCAACAAGTTCTTCTCCACCCTGAAACATTCACTTCTTGCATAACCCTGTGATTTATCCTGAGGCCTACGGGGCTTTGTGCTAGGTTTTTCTTCAGAATCACTTTCCAGGTCTGAAAACTCCATCAGTTCATCCTCTTTGACTGCACTGTAGAGTCTGGTTTGCTTTCTTACTCTTGGTGTATCAATAACTAGGTTATTCTAAAATTAAAGTGAAAATATAGAACTTTAGGAAGAGGAAAAATCTTCAATTTAATTGTACTAGGAACTATCATAAAGCTCTTACCCTTCCATTTAAAGCATCAATATCCAGCTCAGCTTTCTTTGCCCACTTCTGCCAAAAATTAGGATCATCCAAGGAAATGTCTGTCCTGTTCCCAGATGCAACAAAACTAGCCTAGTAAATGTGAAAACATATGCGTTGGTTTCTTAACTGCATGTTACAAAAAGTATCTATTTTCACCAGTAAATACAATACTTAAGAGTTACAAAGTTGTAATTTCAAAAAAGAAAAAAGGTAAGCCTTGAAACTATCAGAACTGGAAATACAGATATCCCACCACTTGTGAGAAAAATATCTGAGATGAGTACATTGAAAAACTAAATCGACACAGAAGGTAATTTAATACTACTTCCATCTATCCTGGTCACATTTTATTAATTTTCCTCTGAATGTCAATGCACACCTTTGCAAATGTTGAGCCTTTTCCTTCAGACTCAATAGTAATTGTGTGTGTTCGCCTTAAGAGAATCTGATCAATATCCTCTTCACAGAACTTAGACCCTTCATCTTCCTCATCCATCAGAGCACCGTATGCCCCCTTTCGAAGAAGATCTTCTATTTCTTTCTTAGAAAGCTGTTGCACCTGTAACATGTAAGAGAGGGGGGTTGGGTTGTTTTTTTTTGTACATATGACAGCATAATCAGACTGACTGTATTCCTATTTAGCATTTTAAGAAGTGAAACTCTAAGATAATGTGGTATCGGTCAATTAAACATTCATGCTGAAGTCATCTTTAAAAGCAGAATACAAACAACTAAATTCTTAGGGTGAAGTTATACGAGTGGTTTAAACTATTTAATAATACATTGTCATTGAATCCCTTTACGTTATCTCTGATGACTGCTAAATTCCTCCTGGTCGCAGATTTAACTTACTAAACCAATGAAGAGCTAAAGCAAAAGAAGTCCGAAGCAAAAGTCTGTACCATAAAGAGCTGACTAAAAGAACTCCAAAAAGTGCTGGAATTAACATAATGTAAAGGGTGGAATAATGAAAATGGATGTGGATTGAGGGAAGATGACTCCACCTGTGCCCTTTGAGCAATAAGGGAGCCATTAGATAGGCTGAGCCAGTTCAGGTGGCCCTGCCCTTAATTAACCCTGCTTAAAAATACATGGTATACTCCATCTGAAAACCACCATTCTCCAGCTATACACAAACAAGCCAAGGAAAGTGTAGTGCTTTTGTAGTATTTGTTGATTGAGCACGTTAGTATATTAATTCTCACCCCATTTGTAGCATTTTCTCTTCCGCTCATAGATTGTAGCACAGCCTTATCAAGGCCAAGCTTCAAGCTAGCTTTGTCAAACATTTCCCTTTCGTAAGAGTTCCTTGTTATCAACCTGTAAATTTTCACCGATTTGCTTTGTCCTATTCTGTGACATCGTGCTTGAGCCTGGTGAAACAAAGACAGATAGTTACAGGTGACAAATCAATACACAGAACTTACTTTAAAAGTCACTGCTTTCAATATAAATAAAAATCTTTATGCTTTCAAGAGAGGGACAACAGATAATTTCTCTTGTAGGTGAAGAAAATTTCACAGCAAAAAGGCAAAGAAAAATTTTTAACAAAATGATATCTTGTAGTATTACCTGGAGGTCATTTTGGGGGTTCCAGTCTGAATCAAAAATGATGCAGGTATCAGCAGCAGTAAGATTAATGCCCAAACCTCCTGCCCTTGTACACAGCAGGAAAACAAACCTATCAGAATCAGGTCTTGAAAATCTGTCGATAGCTGCCTGACGCAAGTTGCCTCTTACTCGGCCATCAATTCGTTCATATGGGTACCTGAAATAAAGATGCATTATATGGAGAACACTACTGCAGTGGCACTGTTTCTTTGACAGAATATGCAATTAAAAAAAAAAAGGAAAAATGCTACTATAGGGTCAAAAGAATAAAACAAACTGAGAGACTGTTCCTGCATCCACGAATTTCATCAGTGGAAGACACACTACTAAGTCTCCTGCTCTGCTTCTTTTGGTAAAGAACAGACTTTCACTCCAAGGAATGAAATAAACATTCAGGCTTAAGCTAAAAATCTCTAGAGCCACCAAAACATTTCACTGAGTAGTAAACCAAGAGGTTTAAAGCTTTCCATGTGAGGTCATTTTGCATTCACCCAAAAGAAAAATCTCAGTACTTGCAATTTACAGGTATGCTTTTCCCTGTAGTCAGATCACTACAGAAAATACTGTAATGTGTCTGAATTTCATCCCTTTTCAATATAGATTACTCACAGGTTAAATACAGTGGCCACTGAGGAAAGCACAGTTTATTCAGAATTGTATTATTTTGTTGCTCTCACCGTCTTTGAATGAGGTAGTCTTCCAGTATGTCCAAGCAGCGCACCATCTGGGAAAAGATAAGCACCCTGTGGCCACCAGCCTTCAGTTTTGGCAGCAGCTTGTCAATCAGTACTAGCTTGCCAGCAGCCTGGATCATTGCCTGGAGCTGAAAATCTGGAGAGTCGGCATTGTGTGTTTCTTTAAACTCTTCCAAAATTTTCTCTTCAGCACCTGCAAAGATTGGACAGCAATACATGAACACTGCAAAGGGCTTCATTATCAACAACGCGCCTGCCTTCAATGTCCTATAGAAACTGCAGGAATGTTGTAAGCATTATGTGAATAAACATTTAGAAAAAATATTAAGCTTAAATTTAAAGTAAACACACACACAAATACAGCATAAATACAAAGCAACTTTGAGCATTCATTCTTTTAAACAGGAGTAAACCCTTGCCTGAATATATTCATACAACTATTTGACACACATAATTTAATGAAAAAATAATAAGAAAGAAGATTAGAAAGTAAACCATATTCCCACTGGTCAAATGGATTTTCTGTTCTTTTTGAAAATGTAACATGAAAGAAAAAATATCTTGTTTCCACAAGAAAATACAAGGAATATAAACCACATTTGATGTCTGTGCTCCAGAATCACAACCACGCTTCAACATGTGCATGTCCTGGACCTGCTCCTTCCACTATTCATTACAGAATCAAAAATCCAAACAACAAAAAAACCTAACTTTAGGGGGTGGGGGAAAGGATAAGCAGCTGTGACATTATTATTTTTACCTTCTATTTTGCTTTCTTTTCTCTATGTATTTTTCTGTTGTTCAGTTTGATGAAGCTATCCAATATTTAACTAATTCTGGAAAGAGTATGTAAGTTCATTCTTGCCATTCTCTTTGCCTATGAACGATTTGTACAGCAGCAAATATTTCCTTGTACTGCTCACTATGTGAAGACTACAGAGACATTCAAGTTCTCTTCAACCTCTTCTGTGCTTTTATTCCTTTTTTTTTTTTGTCACTTCTACAATCTCTGGACTATTCCAATAATTATCAGATCACTATTCTTGGCTATGTAAAAGGTTAGGAATCTTCATTCTAAGCTTATTTCACATGCAAATAAACCCCTTTTTTGAGCTATCTTTTCAGTCCCTCTGGTTTTTGTTGTTGTTGGGATTTTGTGTGTGTGCGCGTGTGGTTTGTTTTTTGACAAAATGCAGTTTATCAGGTATTTCTGGTTTGTACATTCAGCATCAATACTGCTTTTGAATAACACAAGGAAAGGTGGGAGGGTTGGGGGAGGAGGGAACAACAGCTACTGCCAGACTTCTGCTGAGCATCTCTCTCATATCCCAGTTCCAAGTAGATGCCTGTAAACAAACACGCAAAGGCACCCTCCCTGTATGGTTGCTGGTTCAGTGCCTAACCTAATGTGGTGCCTTAACTAGATACCACCCTAAGCAGGCTGGCTGACTGCTTCCTATTACTCAATACACTTGTATTACTAGCTTTCACAGAACGTAAGTGACTAAAGATGTGACTACCCTTGAAGGTAGTTTTTACATCCTTTCATTTTCCTTAGCTGGATTCCCTACTCCAAGCATTAAATGGTTTGCATGTAAGAAAAATAAACCCACGTGACAACAGTACAATCAGACACTCCTTCAAGTGCCCTTCAATCGTATCACTTCCCACCTCGTAAAATCGGCAGAATTTTGGGTAGTACATCTCAGATTCTGTACTGAGCTTAGCTAATTTCAGGATATAGTAGGCTGTCAAGTAGTTCATATACAGTAACTTCAGCGATTTTTCTTGGTTACATCATTTATTTCTTCCTCAATTGTGATATCCAAATTTAAGTTTCACTACTACAAAGTAAACCAATATGCAAACACAGCATCTGCAAAAGCAAACCACCTAAGCCAAGCACATCACAACAAACCCAGAAACAGGTCTCATGAATAGTGAAATTTCAGTATCAAGAGTCCGGTCTTGGCAAGACCTACTTCCATAACAGACAATGGCCTCCAAAAATCTGCTCTTTCAAGAACCTTATCTTAGCTAACCCCTATAAAAGACCACTCTGTCTTTTTCAGTTCTATTTCAATTGCAATTAAGCTATGCACACTGAGCAGCCTGTTACCCAAAAATTACTTCATGTAGTACCTGTAGGTCTGTAACATGAGTTCCTATCCAAGTTTATTTTTAGTAGGGGATGAAAGGAAGGTATTTGAATGTGGTTTTGGTCCATCAGGGAAGCCCCTACTTCCAATCCTAATTTGGAGAGGCTAAGAGGGCTCAGGAGGGCATCAGGAATAGAGTGAGAACCCTTTCCAGTGTTCAACACTGTGTGATATATATGTACAGAGGCACTTCTCATTGCTGGCTCTTCGAGACAAAGAAAGAGGAATGATGTATAAATAGTTGAGAATGGTTGCTGTGGATAAAACAAGGAGTCCCGCCCTAAGAAAACTGACAGATAATGCTTTGCCCAAGTTGGTTGGAGAATACACAAAATGTAGTAACTCCTAGAAGTCTACTCAAAGACAGTCTCAGCTGACCACCATTCTCCTCTCCACAGAACACATCTACAAATCCAGAAATAAATGAATAAAACCACTCCACATTCAACTCCTACCATACTACTTCCATCATACAATGGGTCTTAAATGAAGACTATCTAGAAGACTTGTTTGCAACTATTATGCAAAACCAAACATACACTGTTCTACTTGGATATTCGAACACACGATGCAGTACTGCTTGCTCACAAAACCAGTAAATTCGGAAGAAAATGAGAAGGATTCAGAGGCAGCCTGGTAAAAGCAGTTAAGTCTCAAGAACTTGCTACTGCAACAAATCCTTCACCAGGAGAGCACTATGCAACATCATGTACCACCAGCACTGCAAGACCTCTTGGCGGAACTACAATAAACTTGTGCCATCACTAAGTACATAGATGTTAATCGATCAACAAGAGAAAACTTCAGACTCTTACAACTACAGTATGGAAGAGTGTTTTCTGTCCTAGAACTACAAAGGATGTATTTGTGTAATTCCATTTCCACACTAGTAATAATCAGGATTTACTTTTCCCTCAAATCTGAAGACTTGATCCTTGGTGTCATGTTGCTGCACGACACCAAGCAAGTCCAAATGTTCAAAAGTCACAGAAATGTTGTAAAGGCAAAAGCATTCAAAAGACAAGCCCACCTCCCTTTATTAGGGTTAAGATACAAAAAATGGTAAGATACTTAAAATTTTGTACATAGCTACCTGGGCTTCAGCAGTCTCTAACAGACACTAAATGACCCAAGACTTGTACGGAAAAAACCCCACAAATCTCTGCTGTAGGCAACATTGCAAGCACTGCTCATGACCTCTTTTTGACAAAACAAAGTAGCAGCAAAATATTCAGTTTGTTTCTTTTAGCAAATATGAAATAAGGAAAAATAATGGCAAGGTTAAAACCAGTTGAAAACCAAGAAACATAAAAAGCATCAAGTTCAGAAGCTTATAAGCAGAACTTCCTAAACTATTTTTCTGGTAAACTCATTTATGTAATGGGTAAACTTGAAAGAAAGAACCGACAAACAAAAAACCCCTACACCAGAACCACAAAGCTATTGAACTGTAGCTCATCCAAGTTTAGAAACCAAGTAGCCCACCAGCATGGCTGAGCTGAAGTACTTTGGAGTAACCCTATATCACGTCTTTGGAATAATTACTTGCGCATGAAGTATAATTAGATGTCATTTCGTGAATCAGTTTAAGCATTTTTCCCCCATTTAAACAAAAAATGTCAAGGAAAAACCCGTAAGCACTGCAATATGGAAGTCATACAATAAAAAAAATGAAATCACATATGGCTGTTCAACAAAACAGCCTTTCATCATGAAGCTTATAACCAGCATTAAGTTGGGAAACAAGAAACTAGTAGAATGCAACCCTGTATGGAGGCTTGTGTTACATCCTCAAAGGGCAGATTTAATTTGACCAACACACACGAGTTTAGCATACTTCAGACAGCTATAGCTAGCTGGTTCGTCACATGGTCAGTCAAGGAAACGGGGTCCCCAGGTAAGTCATCACGGCACAAGGACTGTCAAGAGTTCAAGGAGCATCTGGATGATGCTCTTAATCATACAATTTAGTTCTAGGCAGTCCTGTGAGGAGCAGGGAGTCGGACTCTACAATGCTTATGGGTTCCTTCCAATTCTATGATTCTATGGTACTTGCCTCAGATAATCCTGATCTAAAATCAATACCATCGCTCTGAAAAACAGTATTTGTCATTAATGTCTAAGATGACATTCATATAAATCTTTTCCTGACTAGTTAGATTAGGAAATAAACTGACAACATGTGGCCATAAAAGCAGGCCTGGTCATCATTTCTTAGCCCACAACTTTTATTCAGGAGCTTTAAGGTACTATGTCGTAATGCTCTATGGCAAGAAAATAAGTAGCAGCAAACTGTAACTGGAGAAAAAATTGCCAGATTTATGCCAGCATCCAACAACCTGCGTGGTAACTGAAGTCTTGTTAGTCAGAACTAACAGAAAGGAAAACTTGATCATAGCAACACAAACTCTGCCAGGGCTAAGAAACCTTGGGAAAAAGCAGCACAGATGTCCTCAAAAGCAATGCTGTGCTGGCTGGCAGATACAGCCATACTTAAGAGAACCTAAAACATTAACTCACTTTTCTACTTAAAATAAATGAATAAAAAGCCACACTAGAAGAGAATTTCCAACTTATTGAACTTCCTTACAACCATTTTTCAAATGAGGAGAAAAACAGGAGGCCTACCATTAATAAGGTACGGATGATTGCAGCATTTCCTTAGTTCCATCATAGTGTTTAAAAGATTAGGTACATTTGCCTGACCTCCACCCTTGGAAAGAAATGTGAAATTCTTTTCAAGAATAGCACGGTAGTATTTCTTCTGAATATTTGTCAGCTCAACTTCAATGATGGTTTCCTCTTTGGGGGCCAGGTTCTTTTCTACATCCTCCTTGAGACGTCTCAGCATCATCGGCTTCAAAATAGCTTGGAGTTTTTGCACCTAGGAAATACATGTTTAATAAATAGCTGAATTAAAACTGCAAGGCTTCAAATACTTATTTTTCAATTTCCTCAATTCAAAATCCTTGTTTCCTACCTCAGATCCCAAGTAGAGTGCATATGTAAAAAAAATGTTTCCTCAATGACCTACAGACTGCGTGCTCCTTGTTAACTCAGTGACATATACACTTCTAAAGTCTACTTCCAGAGTACAACCCTTCTGTTTAGTGACTGTTATTAAACAGACCTCACCTGTAACTATCCTTCTAGACAAGAACAGTACTGCACACCAGTCATGTAGACCTAACCCGAAGTAAGCACTGCTATATAAGCAAATCTGTCTGTAAGATCAACGTTTACAATTAAACTGCTAACCACTAGACACAACGTTTAATACTATTTTTCCTTTATGTATCTGCTTCTGATGATTTTCTTATTTCCCTCATTTTGACATCCACTGAAGTAGTAACTACTGGTGTCTGGTCTCAAAATGAAAACATTTTCTTTCTGTGAATTTTATAACACATTGACCATTTTTAGTGTCTCCAGGTTTTGCAGCATATTCTTTAAGACACATCCTAAATGGGGGGACGGATGAAGAAATGTTCGTTTCCTCAAATACATGGAATGGGATTGCAAGGAACGGAGGAGAAAATCCAAGTCATTAACACATAATCTCTCCCATCACTTGAAAGATAAATCAAACTCCAAAACAAGTAATGGTGTGTCAGCAGAGGAGGCAGCTCTTCCAAACTTGCTGGCTCAAGCAATCCAGGCTCAAATTCTGCTCATGGCTGACGGCATTATTTTAGTAATATTTCCATGTATGGCTTCACAAATGTCCAGTTCTGCTCTGCTGACATTTTCAGCTGGCCAGACAAAAGCTATGTTGAGAGTCAGGATATATTAACTCTAGCTCAAACACTATATTAACAGGACTACATGGCTTCTGGATCAGAGCTGGCTCACTTCCAATCAGGTCAGAGTCCATTCTGACTGGCATGCATCTGACTGCACAATCTAGGCAAACATATCCTATGACTCCCTCAGGACACACTATGATTTTTCCAGGAGGTAAGGGGCTGGGGGAGCTATTTTGTAATTACTGTTTTGTAATTTAGACTATTCCCTATGAAAGAGTTGCTCTCAAAGAAAGTTAACAAATTCAAGCAGTCGAAACTTAGAAATACCAGAAATTGATTTTTCAGACAAAACCAACATAAAGTTGTACACAAAAACACATGTAACCATGAAGTTAGATTATCACAGGGTGCAAAGGGTCAAATTAAGGTGCCTAAGTTAAGATGCCATGCCAAGATAACTCCTAAAGTTAAAGTTACCTATTGAGTTAATAAATCACTTTCATACATACAAGATGACATTTAAATTTCATATATGATCATCAGAAGCTTTTACATCCTAGGTCTAAAGCATGCTGAATTGAGGTCTTTCATTTTGCATTGACTTATGCATTCCTTCTATTGGCCAGCTTCAGAAATCTGTTTCTGAATGAGTCAAAAACATCTCCCTCCATTTGATAAAACTCTCAGCTGTTAACACCATGGAAGTTATAGAGGACAGTCCTCTCACTCTGATACTGATGCTTAAGGAGAATGTCAACCAACAAGTTAATTCTCTTTGAGGAACTAGAAGTATTTTCATCCAGCAACCGTTACAAGGCACCTCACACCCATTTTTACATACCACAGTTTAACAAGGGGAAACCTGCCCTGTTTCTGCATGATCTGTGGACACAGGACTAAACACCCCAAACACAACAACAACAACAAAAAACCCCACAGTAATAAGGCAAATTACTTTTGGTCAAAAGCAGAGAGTTAATGAAGGACAGTTAACAAAATGAAAACAAACAAAAACCAGGGATAAAACTACTATCGTCTTCCAAAAAGTAAACAGATATTATCTGTAAAAGCAAGTAATGAAGTTCAGATATAATAAAACCGATAAATTCACAACATTTAAATACAAAAGTAAGTGTGCAAGAGAGGTTTACCTGTTCTTCAGTTTTCAGATCACCAAATTCTTGCATGAATGTGGTTTCTGATGGGAAGCGACCTGGTTCCAAGAAGTGAAGCAAGCTAAACAGCTCTTCTACTGTATTTTGCAAAGGGGTTCCAGTAAGCAGCACTTTATGTTCCTGAAAGGTTAAGAATGAGTTGCCTACGAAACCATTTAAATTAATTTTCAATGGAGTAACACACAAAATTCTCTCTTTTCTTTCCCTATATGTATCTTCGCTTCTTCTCCCCACCCCCAACTACTTACTTACAGCGCTTTTAAAGACATTTCTAACTAATATTCCAGCCTTCCTTCAGCCCAGAAAAATACTTCATTACTTAAGCACCTTCGAAAGTCCTCCTGATACAAGAAGAGATTTTACTGATCCACAGCATCCTAGACGTTTCACAAATACACTGAACTTCAAACAGCAAAACAACAACTGAACTTATCCCATCACTTCCAGCACAAATCCACCAATTTATAACACCTCCAAGAGATCTCAGTGCATGAAACTTTTCAGGGCCAGTGTAAGTTTCTAACAGGAAACTTATTTTAAGAATAAGTTTTTTCTAAATTTATTTAAGAATAAGAATTTTTCTAAATAAGAAACTTATTTAGAAACAGTTTCTAATAGGAAACCTGAAGCAGAGTCCTACTTGCCATCGACATGAAACAGAGCATGAGTGGCAGAGACAAGAGCAAAAGTTGCATATTGCTTTACAGAAGGAGCCCAGAGAGGTTAAGCAACTAGCCCAAGGTCAAACATGAATTTAGTAGTAGAACAAGAACTGACATGAAAAGTCCCATATCTCCACCTGCAGCCACACCTATAAGCTCAGCTCTCCATAACAGCAACCATAATAAGCAAAACAAACTGTATACAGCATTTTTATAAACTTTCATTCATTAAGCCTCAAGACTCCAAGAAAAGTATCATTTAACAGACAGGGAAAAAGAATAATCTTATTTTTCTCTGCGCACTTAATACAAGTAATTTGTGCAATTAATGTAATGCATATTTAGGTACGCATCAGAAACCAACTCACTTTTCCCTTCCTTAGTCAGTCTGAAAGAACATCCTTATGATCACACACGTATTTGACCACCTGACCATGCTATATCTTTAAATAAGTGTCTATGTGAAATGACTATGGAGTAAGTCGCAGGAAAAGAGAGAAACGAAAAACAAATTAACAGAATGCACGTAATTCTAGGTCTAAAACAAAGAGACTTACGAAACATCAGCACTCAAAAATGGAAGGTATCATATCCTTCCAGGTATTTTAAAGACTTTCTCAGAAGCTTTCCCTCATTCTTATCAGCACTTGCTGATTTTACTTGAGAAGAAAACCTCTTATTTTACTTTTTGATGAAATCATAAATCAGGAGTAATAAAAACGCAGAAGATGCAAACGTAAGAAATGTACACACTGACCAGGTCCATCATCTTGAGTCCTTCCAATAGCTTGCAATTCCTGTTCTTCAGCCTGTGGGCCTCATCGATGACTACGCAACGCCATGGAATATTGCGCAGCTCTGGGCAGTCAGTCAAGATCATTTCAAATGTTGTGATAATGGCATGGAACTTGTAGGATCCCTTTATCACACGACCCTGGAAGGAACAGCAGAAGTTTAAGTAAACTCCCTGGCAAGGAAAGGAAGTACATTTGTTTCATCTTTAAAATTCATTCTTTAAAAATACAGAACAGTACAAAGGGCAAGGCAGTGAACGAAGTAAATGAAGTCATTATTGCTGACTCAATGAGGGAATACAAATGTTTTAAGTTTACTGCTGGCTTCATGCTAGCTATGTTTTTAATCTGGTAAAAAGGCCCACAAAATCACTGTGTATTCATTACAAAGATGTTATACAAGTATTTCAGTTGTAGTTCATGTGGATTATACTAACATCTTGATGCATTAATGTACTGCTGCAACACTCAAGTAAGCTTTTCCACCTCTGTCAAGAGAATTTTCTTTAAACCAAAGGTACGCGATGGTCCTCCCCAACAATCCAAATAAGCCGTAAGTACATTAAGGCTTCATATTTACGACTGTTAGAATAATTGGCTCCAAATAAACAGTAATTTTTTTCCTAGTGGACATCTCCGCATGCGTTTCCTTGGTATTTTTGTAAATTTGTATTAAGGAAAGTTCATAGGACAATTTACTTGCTGTCTGGCATATTCACTATTTATTTTGTTAGTTAAGGATCTTATTTTCAGGGCTGATACTAAGACTCTGTTGCAAATAAACCCTACCCTGAATAAACTTTACTGAAGATCATGGAACGAACATCTTTCTGACATTATGCTATATTTCTTCCCAACATTGTTCAAAGAAAAACGTAACTTGGTATCTCCAGTGTCACCGGGTCTGCACAGAAACATGCTCTTTCTAAGGATGGGCCTCACACAACTTCAAAGCTATTCTAAGTTTTCAAAGCAGGACTGCGTCATGGGTGGTATACTGAATACATTTTGAAAGAAAACAGGTATTTTACAGTAAGGTGACCATTTCTTTCTTCAAACATGTGCAAGTCTGAATCCTTTTATAAATGACCTGCATATTATCCTCTCCAAACTGTGGGGATCAGAGCTGGCTACTGACTCCCTAAAATGATTGGAAACCTGACACCCTGAACTCAGCATTAAATCTGACTACGCACATCAAGAGTGTTTCAGAGGAAGTAACGACCTGTTCAACAGTGCTTTCCCGTGGCAGTCCAGAAACATTTATCTTCTTAGGCAGAAAAAATTGTTACCTAACAAACAGCAGATACACTAAGTGGGCAACCTAAAGAGCCAGCAAATGCTGTAACCTCTTCATGAGCCAGATATAACTGAAAATACAAGAATGCAGCCCAGGAGATTCTTTCCAAGTAGTGGAAAACACTTCCATGAGCAACCTAGCGACTGTAAGGGCAAGTAACGCTCTTCAAAAATGATCACTGCATAAAGCAGTGCATCCAGGTGAAGCAAAAATTGTAAGATTATATACACTGATTATATACCTTTGATTATATACTTAGAGCTGTCTAAATCTCAGATTAAAAAATGCATAATGGTCTTGCCACAGGAGCTCACATTATTTGAAAGACAGTCAAATGCTGTACCGAAGAACACAGTAGTAAATCAAGAAACACAGGAATTTGTATCAATTTACTCAGAGAAGTCCATCCATTTCAGGAAATCAATCTTCCTCATAGGTAGCAGTTTCCTGTTTTGTTTGGGAAATTCTTCTGGAAGCAACTCAAGCAACAGAGATAGCCACAAGGTACAACAATTTCATATGAATATAAAAGTTAGGTTATGTTTTGAGGTATTACCTCTTGGCAGATACAAACTGAGAAGATCAACTGGATGTGTGTAAAGAAGTGGACTTCTAAAAAGATGTACATTGCACCAACAGGAACTGTGAAAGATTATTATGGTCTTTCCCCACCAACCTCAGGCTCCACTTTGAGGAACAAGAGAAGAGACGCAAGAAAAGTGCACAGTAACCAACTATAGTCAGAAGGCATCTGGAAAACTAAGTCACCGTGATTTTTTAAAATGGAATTTGATGTAATCTTTGGTGAAAGACACAGTCCCTACTAGTGAAATACTGCCTTAAACTGCTGCACACTAACCATTTGTTATAGAAATCTGAGGTAATCCTATGCTGATGACACGTTCCCAGCTCAGTAGCTTCTCAGCAAGGCAGAAAACCATACAGGCAAGAAAATACTCTAAGCCAACACCCACTGAGCCCAAAAAGAATGAACCAGGAAAGCCAGAAAAAGTCCTGAACATGGATAGAATTGAGCTGAAATCAACCAAGGACGAAGTATTCTGTTTCCACATGTGAGCCAGGTGGTTTCTCTTTTCAGTCCTCATTACACTGCGAAGTAAAATTTCCCTCACAAACAAGTTGGCTGTTTTGCAGGGCTCTGTCATTAGTTTTATTTGACATATATAGTTTTCCTGCTCTTACAATAGAACTTTTTCTCAGAGGTAGAACACTACAGAAAAGCAACTGGTTTATTTGATATTCCAACCAAGGAAGGCCCCCAGAAGTTCCTTTCAGTTATACGGCTCAAGAACACCCAGAAGAGGCTTCCCTACATGACTCACACAAGCAGTAGGGCAGGAAGGGATACTAAGGAATGTTCTCTGGAAGTAAGGTGTGCTTAGTGTTGAAGCCACAGCACTGCAGAAATGTATTTTGTTATTGACTACTCTCTAGCTTTTCACAACAACTTGACTCTGGTTACCGGCGTTGGCTCTGACAAACCACGCTACTGCAGATGGGGCAGGTGCTCCTTACACATGCTATCTCTTCTTACTGCCCTTCAAAGCTACTCAGACTTCTTCAATTTTCAATCGTCTTTCTGAGAAACAGCTCGAGAGGCCTTTTTCCACATTAAGACCTAAAAAGCCAAAGATGCCGATGTCTGGGTTGAGGTGTTCAGCAAGAAATGATCCTGGCAAAGCCTGCCTTCTTTCTCTCCCTGCTCACCCCGCATCGCACACCCGCTGATGGTACTTCAGAGGATGCCAGACTGAACACTACATGGATTCTTTTTGTCAGAACATGAAGAGACTTTTTTCCCCCATAGTTCAGTTTCTACCATGTGTTACGCAGCTGACACAGTCTTAAAAAGAATGGAACACAGAAGGTGATTTCATGACACATCTAAGCTAGCTGCCACCAAAAGCATGAGTTCACTCCATTTCTCCTTTATCCCCAACCATGACAATTGTCTGATTCTCCTCTTAAGGCAGTTCAGGGAGCAAAGCTAGCAGAAAATGATTCATTTTTCTGCACTATGAGTGCTTTATCATTACTCACTATGGGGTCAAATGACTGCCACGGTCATTGCAAGAGGCAAGTTAAGACTATAGCAACAGGGGGAACAAAACTTTCTGCGGCTTCTTGCCTTAGATCCTTTTAGGTGCCTTTAGACCAGTGAAATGATGTTGCCAAAATAACACTAAATCTGCACAGTAAGTGGGATTTTTCTGATTACATTCCTCCAGGTTTCATGCTACCTAACTGCTGCATCCTAAGGGAAAGAACATGCTGAGAACAAGCACCACTTAAATAATAAATGAATATGACTTTTAACACAGGAAACACTTCAGTAGAGATAGTATTTGTATAAACCCAGATTTTTAAATTTGGTATCAAATATCCATCTCTAGTAAGAAATAATTTTCAAACCAGAAGTACAAATCAATTCTAGTTCATTTGTGTATTATACATCTAGGCAAGAAGCTAACTGTGATTATTATCCTAAGGAATAACAAGCATTAGACCTCAGTGTAGCAACTGATATCCAAATCAATCTTCTTTAACAACATATATATGATTTTGATTTCAAAGTTTCTTTGATAAATTGCTGGGAAAATGGTTATTTTCTAGGCCAAACAGATGTAACTTCTAACTACTATAAATTACTATGCGTTTTTCTACTATATTTAAGTATGTGATTCTATTTCTGTTTGCCTTAATGGCATGTCAAGTTGTGTCGCAGTCATCACCTTCAAAACAATTTCTAATCAGTTCCTTCCCTGTAATAACATGTTTTCTGTCCAGCAACCTCCCCCCTAGCTTTGCTCCAAGACTCCAGTTTTTCAACACTCCGAGGACAGGAAGTGAGTACTAGGCAGAACTGGACTACCCACCTCATTACTGACAAAGGGAAGAATGCTGTAACTTTCCTACTCTTTAATAAAGATTTCTTTCCTCCTACACACTTGCACTACACTAGCCCATTTAACCACAGTGTCACAGTACGAACTCATGTTTAACTGGTCATGCGTCATGACACAAAGGCATCCGCGTTTGTCTTACAGCCTTCCCAGAACCAAGCTCTCCCTGCTCCTTGTAGCTCTCCCCCACTCCCTGTCCACAGACAGCCCTGTATTTAGCTATTCTGAGTATTGTTAGCCTGGATCCAATTTATTAAGTAACACAGCTTATTCTGTATCTGCAAACTGTCTTAATTATTTACCACTCTCCCCATCTTTGTGTCATTTGAAAACTTCCTCAGTAATGATTTTATGTTTTCTTACAGGTCATTGATAAAAGTGTTATATAGCTCATGGACACGAACCAATCCCTTAAGAACTAAGCTGGAAATGCAAATCATTTCTCATTTACAATTACATCAAGAAATATCAGTTAGCCAGTTTTAAATCCACTTAATGTGTGCCATATTGATTTTATATCATACTAGTTTATTAATCAAAATATCCAGTGGCATAAAATCAAATGCTTTACAGAAAATCTAAATGTATGAATTCACCACTACCACTTCTTTAAGCTCAGATGGAAATAACACTCCACAATATATCAAATTTAAGTGAGGAGGATTATGTTGATTTGAAACAACGTTCAGTGTATGTGCATTATTTTCCCCCAATCCTGTTTAATTACCCTTGGCAAAGCCATGCATGTAAGTGTAGAGACTCGTTGCTCTTTATAGCTACAGTTTTCCAAATGATTCTACCCCAAATTTTTTCTGTACCTGCTCTCCTTCTCTCGGAAGACCTACTCAACCCGAGCACAGTAACACAGATTCAAAATACACCTGATACATAAAATTTGATAAAGAACATCAACAAGTTTAATTTCTGCAAGATGGTCTTTTCCTGGAATGGTAGGCAAAGTAGTTTCTCCATTAAGAATCCTTTCTGCCAGTTTTCTTCAGGAAGGCAAAGCAATGAAACCTTGCACGAAACAGTGAAACCCTGAACAAGAGTTGCATCAACAACTCTTGGTCCCCTTTCCATTTCCAGCCTATCTCTCGGCTACTATTAAAAAGTACTCCCTTTATTAATTCATTATTAGCTAAAACCTACTGTATTAGTACAACAAACCCCATCAACGCTTAGATTAATAAACAACAGTAAAGCACATACAACAAAGAGAAAAAGAAAAATCATGAAGGGCTTTTACCTGTGGATCTTTGAAATACATTTCATACAACTGAATGGTCCGCCGGCTTGCTTGACTCCCATGATACACAACCACATTCAATTCTGTCCAGGTGCGGAACTCCCTTTCCCAGTTGGGAATTGTGGACAACGGTGCAATAACCAAGAAAGGACCATGGATTCCTTTCAAATATATCTCATAGAGAAACGTAATGGACTGGATAGTCTTTCCCAACCCCATTTCATCTGCTAAAATGCAGTTTCGTCTGAAAACAATAATAAAACCAGTCTGAATGAATCCTTCATAACCTAATACATAGAAAATCAGTAAAGAGCTAAACTGACTAAACCAGAAATTTTCTAGAATGACAAGTTTACACTGAAAAGACACCATCATCTTTTTGCATTTTAAATGTTATGATTTGTGACGCAATAAGCATGGATATATCCATTTTCTATATCTCGCACGTTCACATGGGAGAGAAACGGGCAGCAAGGGTGTGCATGAACACATACACATGCAAAAAAGCATTTGCCAGAAGAATCTGAAATATTCATGTTTAATACAACATTATGTTATCCACCCAAAATTCATTTCTGTATCACTCCTGCAGCAAAAAATGAGACTTGTAAATAATTCTAAAACACCGCTTTAGAAGATTACTTTATAAGGTCATTGTTTCAAAAAGAGGATAGTTGGCAATTGTTTCCAAGCTTTTCCAAAGCAGAATTCAGCAGTAAGCAGTATTCTACGTACGTGTTGTACCAATTGAAAAGAAGCCAGTTTACTCCCTCCAACTGGTATTCCCTGAGTTTGTTATTGTTTTTATACTCCCTGGAACTCTCCGATTTCTTCCAGTCATCGGCAGGAGGTCGCTCCTGTTTCAAATACAGCAAATCCCATTAGTGGTTTCTGAAAGACCACATTACTTTACTATTTTCAAATAAAATCTCTATACTGAGCCAATTCTTACCACACGCTCCATTTCTGGCTCCCTAGACATCAGTTTCTCAAACTCTTCAATCTTAGCTTGGTCGATGTCTTGCTTGAGCTCCCAAGTGCTGTCTTCATAAGGAAGTGAACACCATTTCACCAGATAATGTGTTACAGGCTTTGTTAAGACAAAAAATAAGATTACATCACAATTTAGAAAAAATAAAAGTGTAACCATTTTGACAGGAGATCTGCAGGCTAGATAAAATTCAAACAGCTTTACCAGACCTGAATGTCTGTATCAGCCAAAAGGACAAGGAAACAGCAGGCTGACACCTTGACAACCTAACTAAGAAAGATCAGAAGGCAGGGAATGCAGCTTACCACCAACACGAGCACAACACTACAATTGAAATTCCTAAGGTTAGACTAAAATTTAGAAGTGAACCAATATTTGTTTTCCAACTGTTACCATTTCTGTGTTTACCACATATTTCAACAGTCAACTGTTTTTTCTTATCAGTGTCATCAGAAACTTCCCAGCAGGCAACCCAACCACCACCATTCCCTGACAGAGCATTACAGAAACGCTGTCAGGGAAGCCTTCTATTCGACAATGGCCGAAATGGAATCTGCTGGGAGACACAATGATCTTGCTCTGCAGAACAAGTCATTGAAAAGTAAGAAACAGTGAATTCAGGACCTCTTCTGCCACACGAGTCTAAATAATGTCTAATCTATTATGACATTGAGCTAAGATTCTTACAATTTTCACTTAAATGCTGTATTACCTGCATGGACAACCATATTTCTACAGTATTAAGTACCACCTTAGACGTATATATTAGAGGGTTTGGGTGGTAGTGGTGTGGTGGCTTGTTTTGTCATTTTTCAAATATAAGTGACATAAGAAGTTCAGAATTCTCACCTGATTTTATTTTTATTCTTAACTTTATTTATATTCTCACTTTCCCTTTATTTTAGGAAAACTGCTCTATTACTCAATGTTTTCTCAAACACGTTCCCGTTTTCTACACACATACACCCTGGTGGCTTCTGAAGTGTTCAATATATTCACATTTCTAAACAAAAAACTCTAACCATGATGCCCATACGACTACAGATGCACTGTAAGTTTTATTTACCTCTCCGTTATCATCTGTGCTACGTGAAAAATCCAAGATTCGATCAACTTCGACATAATCTGGATTAAAAAGCTCATCATCAATCTGTTCAAGGAGGCAAAAAATATGAAAGATATCTCTATTATTAGCCCTTCCTGAGAGGAAAAATTATTATATATTTCACCAGGCAATAATATTTTGGGTCACGGTGACATAGAATTTATATTTGGCAAACTTCAACATGTTAATTGAAATGCTACAATTCAGCAAGATCATTCCCCGTGAGGGAATCAGACTTCTCAGACTTTGTTAACTGGGCCTCTTAATTACTGTGTGAAACCTTTTACTGTGAGAGAATGTTTAAGAATATTTTAAATGAAGTGTGAAATTACAATTCACTAATGAGCAATCGAAAAGGCTTATGGCATGCAATGCATTTAGCATTCTTGAAAACTACAGCTTGCAATAAAGAAATTAGAGCCTTGTACACTAAGTGCCTTTGGATTATTTTAACTACAGGAACTGTCTAACTGCTTTATAGATTCAAAGACTATTATTTCAAAAACACAGAAAACACACTGCACGCATACGCAGTTTCTCAAAAAAAAAAAAAAAAAAATCACGACTTGCTATGTTCTTTCTTATTCCTGCAACAACTTACGGGATTCTCTTGTGTACTAAAGCGTTGTGTTTCTTTTTATACTTTAAAGATCCTCTTCAATAGAAAAGGCAGGCAAGAGGACTAAAGACTATGTACATTTTGATAGCTTTTTCTAAAACAAGAACAAATTCCAAGCATTTACAACAACTTGTACCCACTTGGAAACAGATTTAAAAAAAAATACATAAACAAGAAGGAATTCCAGGCATCTTTACCTAGAACAGATGCAAGTTTACAATTTGCAACAGGTTTTGTTCAGCTTGAACTATATAGTAAATATAAATAAACAAATACTGTAGCACATGAACCTGTTGTGTTGGGGGTTTTTCCTCAAAAGACAGCATTTTACTGAAAGGAAAGCTTTCAGAGACAAAGCAGCGGATCTGGTCTTTTATTGACAGGACCCCTGCCACACTACTGCTTACGGCTCTAAGTGAAATTAAATTGATGATAAAAAGCTTAGAATCCCTAGCGAGCGGCAGTCCATAACACAGAAAAATGTGATGCATTTTTCTGGTATAATCAGCTCCTGAGAAAAGAGAGCTGGTACTGATTCAGCGAGAGTCATGCTTATGGAGCAAAACCCCACGCACTTTATGGAAAAAAAAAATACAGTAAAAAGTATACAGTCAGGACATATCACTTGAGACTCATAAATCTGCAGGACTTGGACCAAGAATGGTTACGCTTTATACCAGAATAAATGCTACTGATACATCACACAGTCATTAAAAATCTTCTGCTTCTATACAGAGAAAGAATTCATAAGAATACTCCTTAAATACTTAAAACAAAGAAAGAAATAAACAAATCATACTTCTGAAAGGAATTTGTTCTGGCCCTGTTTCGCCTTAAACCGCTTTATCTTCTGCTGAATTCTCTTGTCTTTGTCCAGCTCTTCCACAGATGCCCACTGACAATGAAGGTAAGAGCTAGAAGATGAAACACAAAATCTTACTCAAAACTATGCTTCCATTGCATCCTTTGTGTATCTCACTAGTATACTTCCAGCACATTGTAGTGCCATGCTTGGAAAACTGGACCCTATCTTCTTCATCATACAGGTTATAAACAAATCATCTTTACTGGAAGTAAGTATACTTACTGATGGAGAACGCTGTCAATAAATAAAAACAACTCCCACCCACAATTTAAATACATACCCCAAACACCTAGTGTCTGGCACAAAGCTAAGATGATTTTTATTGGACATACTCAAAACAATTATTATACAAGACATTTCTCATCAATGTCATTATTTAACATCATATCCTAGCAAAGAGTAGGGTTTTTAGAAGTTAATGAAAATACTCAAATATTTTATATACTAAGATGCTATATCCTGGCTTTTTGTGAGAACAGCGTTGTAATTAAAAGTTGCATTTGGTTCAATTTTAACACTGATATAAAAGAAAAACCCTTGTAAATGTAGTTCCATGGTGATAATTCATCTTTAAGAAAACACAAAGGAACAGCATGTTTGCTAAAATGACTAGTCCCACTTTATAAATTTACAGCCTGTCAGAAGTTATATTGCTAAGAAGCCCAAGACATGAAGAGTTAATACAAAAATTACATGTCCATGTAATAAAACTAAAAAAAAAAAGCATAATTAAGCTATTAAACATCATGCAATAATCAATATAGTGCAAAAGGTACAAAGGTGGCATCATATTTAAAGTGAAGTCTATCTGCAGCTAGCTGCAAGAAACTCACTTTAAACATATCTGTGTCTCAGATGGAAAATTTGCTAAAATTAAACAAGATATGTTATTTTTCCAAAAGAAAAACAAGCTTATCCAGCTGTGAAGTATCTTATTTTAAATACTGATTGCACTGCAGTTTCAGAGCCCAGAAGTGAAACAATATGGTGTTCTCACCACTATTACATCCCTCTTACAGAGGGGCAGCTATCTGCTGGCATAGTGGAAGCCATCTAGTTTGTTATCTTGGACATGCTGCTGTTTTTGAAACAATGTTAAGGATTATTTTTGAGTATGCAGACACAATACTTTACGGCTGCAGTTAGATCCACACATATACATATGTATATGCTGCAGGCATAATGAGCCTTCAAGTTTTTAATAGCAGAGCAATTTTACCTACAGATTTCATTTTGGAGAGACCACAAATTAAGAGGACACTATCAAACCCAGCAGCACCAACGCAAGGATTTCCCTGTTTATTCGCTACTGTTTTGGATTAAACATTTCTAATGTTTAAAGTTGGATAATAACAGTTTAACCACTAAGAAACACAGTTTTTAAAAAGTATTGGGAAGTTACATGAACTTAGAAGACAGTAATCAAACCCGTAACTTTACTTACAAGTTTTTGTACTTTACATAGAACTCCTCTACTTCTACCTCCTCTCCATTCTCCATCTATAAGAAAAGAATTGTTGAAACGTGAATCAAACCACTAAACAGCTCAATTCAGTTAATGATTAAAACTGACTGAAATACAGAATACGGTCCCCACATAGAGAGACAAGTGGAGGTGTAGGAAAGCCTTTGTGGGGGGAGGCCATGGGCAAGGAGTTTCCTCCAGCAGCTTACCCAAGTACATACTGCACTGCTTACTACAACTTCCAAGACATGAATCATCTGAACTCCTCCCTAACCACATGCAGCTTCATTCACAACCTCACCCCAAACCTGGCTTTCTGCCAAACCCACAGTGTTAAGTAGAAGCCAAGTGTACCATTTTCTCAGGCAGCAGCCAATTAGCAACTGCACTCCTGAATGCCATATGTATTATTTTTGGCTGGCTCATGGCAACTTTACATTGTGGGTTTTGTAATGTTTTAAAAAAGACTTTTAAAGGGGGTTTATTCCTCCATATAGTTAATAACTCCAAACAAGAAGCCATATAAAACTAAACCTTATACCTCTGCTAGAATTTTAGTGCATCAGTGTTCATGGCTTTAGTTTTACTCAATGGTGCAATTAAATTCACTCAGGCAAGATGTCTCACATACAGAGCAGCCAAATTAAATTAACACCCAAAAACTACATTTAAAGCAAGGTTAAAGTTGTGATATAAACCAGCAAAACCAAGGGCATTCACTGCTAAGGGTTGAGACTACCCTTAACTCATCCCTAGTGCCAAAGTATTGCATAACATATGGCATGTAATACTTTGTTGAATTACTCCTGAACCCAGCCATAGGACAAACTAAGGACAGTGCACCAGGCACACGTTTAGAATTCAGTTTATGTCACAACATTAACGGTTTGTGTTTGCTAATGAACTTTGGAACAATTTTAAATAGAAGAGGATTTTCTGCTTTAGAGACTTCATCAGGGACAACATCATCTGTACTAAATAACTGTATGTCACGCTAAACAGACAAAACTCTTCACCCCTGTGTAAACCCAGACTCTCCATCCTTTTTATATAAAGAAATAAAAATATACAAATAAGAGATGCTACTCAAACTAGAACCTGAATTGCCATTCTCTCTCAAAAGAAAAAAACAGTAGCAGCTGCATTAAACTGTTCTAGCACAGTAAAGAAAAAGTTAATGCGTTCCTGATCCCTGATTTCCATAGCATTTCTTCTCTTCCAGACTAGCAAGGGATTTTACCATTTTAGTGTCTGTGTCACTCCAGTACAGTCTGTGTGTGTTCCTTTCTAGAAAGGCAACACCAGCTTCCACCTAGCTCTCTCTGAAGAAATGGAAGAGAAGGTTCACCCGGTGCTACTTCTTGATCTTCCTGAATCCTCTGTTGAAAAAGATAAACTATCCCCTAACTCTAAGCAGAGAAGAAGCTTCTCTGTCACTTACAAAGCTACTGTCATAAGGTGCAGTTTGAAGACGATCAGAATTTTTTTATAAATAAAAGATTTAAAAGGGAGTATTTCTCAATAAGGATTCACATTTAGAGGTCAAACTGTATTAAAAAAAAAAAGTGTAAGAAAATGGGAGAACCCATTATCTGAATGTACCAACTACCCTGAGGCAATACCACTCTTTAACAAAGTCATCCCTAATCTTAAAGCATTAACTTTTTTATTTTCTGAAATGGCCAAGTCTCTTTGATTAGTTTTAAATCAGAATCCTTCGAGATACATCAATCTTACAATGACAACATGGTTAAACACCTTTATACAAAGGTTTCATATTAGCCAATTTAGCTCCCCTCAAGAGCATTTCAGTCAAGAGTATTTTCTGTCAACTGCCAACTTAATAATAATTTACAATGTAAATCTTGATCAATCCTGTAACCCTCACGAGTAAAACAAGTACTTTTGTATTGTCTGATAGGTAATAACTGGCCTATGTTATTATATGTTCTATGAGTGTGCATTGTGCATCAAAGATTCACCTAAACAAAGTGTCATTCTGAAAAAAGTCTTTACAAAATCTTACTCTGGCATTCACAATTGTGGCCAGAAAAAAAGGATAATCTAATCAAGCTACAATCACCAGCACTCAAATCGGGCTTAACAACACATCAGTTCAGGATATATGAGACAGATGCTTATGCCTTTGACATCACTGTCTAATCCCCACCTACCCAGACATTGACGCTAACCAGGTAAAAAGGTGAGACAGGAAGTTTATGCAAAATTTTCCCAAAACTGATTATGCAGACATCCTAAAATAGGGCATGGCAGACTTGGGCAATGCAGCACACTTCAACTTATCATTGCCCAGGTGCAACCGTAACTGACAATCTGACCCACAGTCTCTGCAGATAACTGAAGATAGAAATGACCCCTCCCTTCAAGCAAACACTTGAAAGAGCACACAATCTTGCACTGCCATTGCCATTGAAGTGATACAGTGATACCTGCTAATGCAAAAATTATTTGAGCAAGCCACTCACGTGCAGAGACAACAGCAAGCTTAAAACACAACACAAAAATCCCAGAAATATCAATTGCTAGAAAAAGAGCAGAACACATTAATTACAGATGCAAAGCAACACATAAAAAGCAAAAAACCTCAACTGATACACAGCACTAGATTGTCAACTAATCAGTCTGTGGATGAAATGCAGGCATTTGAAGACAGGCTGAGAAAACTGGGGCTGGTCAGCCTGGAGAAGAGAAGGCTGCATGGAGACCTCATAGCAGCCTTCCAGTATCTGAAGGGGGCCTACAAGGATGCTGGAGAGGGACTCTTCATCAGGGACTGTAGTGATAGGACAAGGGGTAATGGGTTCAAACTTAAACAGGGGAAGTTCAGGTTAGATACAAGGAAGAAGTTCTTTACTGTGAGGGTGGAGAGGCACCGGAATGGGTTGCCCAAAGAAGGGGTAAATGCCCCATCCCAGGCAGTGTTCAAGGCCAGGCTGGACAGAGCCTTGGGTGACGTTGTCCAGTGTGAGGCACCCCTGCCCATGGCAGGGGGGTTGGAACTAGATGATCTTAAGGTCCTTTCCAACCTAAACCATTCTATGATTTGTACATAGTTCACTTAGATCTAATTCTCACCATGTATGGGTAGGCAGAAAGAGAAATTCAGATGTGTAACACGCAGGTATAATGTTCTATATACTCCACATCTTTCCATAATCCGTGTTATTTTTGCTGAAGAGTATGTTTGGTTCTGACATTCCTTTTTAAAGTTAAGGAGCAGAAATTCAAAGGGGTCTGAAGTTGACCAAGAAAATAATTAGAAAAATGAGAAATTTCCACATACAAACTGAAAACATCAGGACAGTGATGGTTTGGAAAGAGCGAAACATGTACTTAACACTTTCTGCAAGAGGGAAGAATATTCAGCAGAATTCAAAATTCCATATTAAAAGCAACAGGGAAAGACCTTGTCTCTTACACTTCGAACATGGATTAAACTAATTTCTACCTTTTATTCTGTACACTTCAAAAACGGTTGTAAGTACAGTGCTGCATCCTATCTGCTAAATGCAAAACTAGACTAGGGCTATTTCTGAGAAACATTCATTATCTGATGTCCTTTAGTTGAATGCAACATCTTTGCTACAACGTAATCCACTGAAAGGTTTCCTAGTGAAGCCTTTCCTCATGTTTATTTTACGCACCAGTCCTGATCGCAGCAATTTTACTTTGATTAGTAATCTAACAACCAGGGTTTTGATGACGTTAGTAAGAGTGTAAAAGACCTTTAATAAAAGCACAGTTGGATACTTCAGATGTTAAATATTAACATCCTGACATCCATTTTTTTTTGGGATTTTGGAGAGGACGATTGGGGAGAAGAGGAGCAAAAGAAGAGACACCCCTCAAACCTGCAAATACAATCCATAAAAAACATTAAAGAGTGAGCTCAAAACAGAGCTTGCCTCCAGCAGAGCTTGCAATCAAAGACATGTAGGCAGCAGACCAACCACTTCCCACAAACTGCAGCAAAATACACACTCCCCATGAGTAATCACACCTTTGTTTGCAGGGGAGAGGAAGAAGAGAAGCATAATTGGTGAAAAACAGCTTCCAATGTAAAGACATTTATGAAAAGACCACATTCTCCTCTCCTGCCTAGTAGACCATCACGACAACTAATTACTGAGTTTATATTACATCAAGTTTAACTGAAAAATAAGCCTATGGTTTGAAATACAAAACATAGCTCTAGACTTCAGAAAAAGCCCTACAAGTTCTGTGCTGTGAAAGGTGCAGAAACAGGTCAAATTCAATCACAGCCGGTCATGACATCGCATGAATTTAGGTTTACAAAGCTGTAAATGATGTTATGACAGTAGTAATAAAATTAAAACACTTAACACATACCCCACACCCCCAAAAAAAGCCCCCCAGAACACCATGACATTAAAAAGGTAATACATTAATACAGGCAACTTTCTCTCCTCCAATTAAAAAAATTAACTTTGAGGAAATGAAGTATTTGTGGTTAACTAAGATCAACATCAGTAGCATATCTATATTAACCTGTTTCCTATACAACTGCAGTACAAGTCAGAGAATGAGCTGCACAAATAGTCTATAAAATATAATAATGCCCATTTTACAAGAAGTTCTTTTCTACTTCCTACTCTGAGTTTTAACAGTTTGCAAGTGCAAAGGCTAATCAAGTTGTGAAGCAGACAAGAAGATTCTCTAAGCAAAACAAGAACATAACTAGCAACCAGGGCAGAAACAGAAGAAAACCATACTTCTTTCACCACTTAACATAGTGACAAGGAATCTATTAACCACCTGTATATGTAATATTGTTGATTGCATGTGAAGTAATTTTAGCTGCTAAGCACAACCTCTGTCAAAAATCACGGGCAGGGATTTTTCTTTACTAGAAAAGGCAGAAACTTAGGATGCAGTAGAGCTCTCACTCATCAAACTCCCATGAAACACCACTCTGAAGTGAAGAGCACCACAGATTTTGCCCACGTATATTTGCAAAAATCAAAATTCTCATCTGGAAAAAACGCAAGCAAAGAGTAAAACACTAAACAAGCAATCAGGTTTATGTATGTCGATCCAAAAGCATGTTAAATACCATGGAAGGACACTTTCCTGGAATCGCCTCTATTCAATGAAACAGTTTTTGAATTTAAAGTATCTATCTGGGGTATTTTAAGAACTTAAAAGAAAGAACTTAAAGAGAAAGGTGTTTGGTTGGGTTTACCTTTTTCTTGACTGAACGGCTACTCATTATCTTCTCCACAACAGGGCCTTCAGCATCAGCAGATTCCTACACCGTAAATACCATACAAGAGTTACGAGAGTGCATCTTTGTTACTTAAAGACTTTCTTCGTTATTAGAACTTCAAGTAATTTTTTTTTGCAACGGGAATTTAATACACAGGAGGGCTTATTCCCTCTTGCACAAGAACTTAGAGGATTCAGATAGATCTAATACCATAATAAAGGAGTGAAGGATACTTGATTAAGCCCATTTTTAAGAGCTAACACAACTCTAGTTTTCTCAGAAAGGCTGACATGCACAGATACGCAGATATAACCACATGGGCTGTTCACTTCTCCTAAAATAACACACACTTTCAGCGCCATACAGTTTAAACATTAGATGATGTTCAAAAACTCTAGTTGGCTGTGTGTTGATACAATAGGTATCAGAATTGCCTGCAATTCTGTATTACATTAATTACTCTAACGACTGCAAGCAAACCTACCAAATCCTCCTTCTGGTAAGGCACAATTAACAATGGAGATCACAGAGTATTTCACAGGGCTTAACAAATTGCCAAATGAAATACCAAAGAACATGTATATATTCTCCAATAGGTCATCAGTTAAGTGAAGTAGTTCTTTGAAAAAGCACTACAAAACAATGAGATTGTTACAACAGTCATTCCTACATTATTACCCCTCATCTTATTCAAACTATTTTATCCATCATTTACATTGCACAGAGAATAAAGTGTACCCTGCTGGGTACTACAAGGCAGTAATTTCATAAGGGGGTTCTTATGGTGCCTAGCAGCAGGGGACAAGCTTGAGTGGTTTATTAAAGTCACAGAAGCCAGACCACTGAATTCATAGAAGTAAACTCAAGATTCCTAGCAGTCCAGTTTAGGTTTCCTTTAGATAGAGACCATTAATTTCAAAAGAACTGCGGCAAACTACGTACCATCAGCTTGTAAACAAAGTCATAAATTAATGTACTCTTTAAGAATGTAAAAAGCTAATGCCTTTCAGGCACACTGTGCCAGCTACGGATGAGTATCACTCAGGAAAAGGGCCCATATTTGAACAATGAATGCTGCAGTTTCAGCCACCTTTACAGTCTGTTCGTGTCTGACCTGTTGCTCTGACTGAGAAGTGTTTGAAGGAGAGTCTCTTCCAGCAGCATCAGCATCATCAGCCTCCTCATCTGAAATCTTGAACTCCAGGTCTTCTGTGTAACGCTTCCTCTTCACCTGCCTGCTGGAGCGTCGCTTCTAAATAGAAAGCATTGATATTTTTCATGAGAAACAAAACTGACAAGCAGTAGAATAACTGAGAACATTTGTTTGTGCTTCTTAAATACACTAGTGTGCAGCAAATGCTATCATTTTACAGCACCATGGTAGAAACAGCAGAATCAAGACACTACTATACCGAGTTTCTGCTTGTTACCTATTCTTAAATTTCGTAACAACAATAAAAAACTCACCAAACAACAAAATAACAAAACCAAAACCCCCCAAAACCCGCCACCCAAAAAAGACCAAACAAACAAAATAAAATCCACTTCATGTTTATTCCCAGTTGAAAAACAGGTTGGTTTTTTTTTTTTTTTTATCTTTTACTAAAACCACATGAGAAAATTAGAAAGCTTATCTCAGAAAGCAATTAAACCCCAAGAAGTTGCTCCTCTCAAATCACATCTAGGACAAACTTTGACAGATGGCCAATGCTGGAACTGAACACCACCTTTCCACAGCATGGCCCAGTGTTGCTAAGCAGTGACAACACACTGTCTTGCTCTCCCCATCCACCCAGTTGTACCCGGATTATCTTGTAGGGGAAATACAATGAAATACGATTTCCTCACTCCACTGACCCAGCATCATTCAGAAAGATACCCTGCAGCACAGCATGGGAAAAGACTCCAAACTAATAGAAGAGAATGAAAAACTTGAACCACCCTAACTTGAAAACATGGTCCCCGTACCCTCATCTCCAAGATGAGAGAAAGCTTCAGAGGAACTGCAATAAGCAATCTGTAAATACACAAGTGTGCATTTGACAGAATTTGCAATTTGATGCTCAGTGCCAGACACCATTTTCTGCAACAATAAAATTCAAATTCTGAGATAGTCTGTGTGTCAGGTTATGTATTTTGAAAAGTGAAGAGCATATGCTGCTGAAGGAAACTGTCAACTGAGCACCAAATATCTCAATGGACTGATGTATATATTAAAAAATATGCTGAATATCAACTGTTAAAAAAACCATCTTTATGAACTGATATACTATTTACACCTTTCCCAGCTTAACAGACATCTACACCCATACACGCAAATACTTATGTAGCTTAACAGATCTATGCACCTGGCTCTCTATGTACATAGACAAAGTCAAACATTTACTTTTAGATAGTTACTCATACTTTTTAAAAGCACAAATATCTGATGCACTTCCCAAAATTAGAAATTCTTTAACTAAAAATGAAATTTTTGAGCAAAGGTTAAGTTTATATCACCCTTTCAAACAATGGTGATGTGGCTTCTACCTTGAACACAGTAACTTACGGGGGGTTCCCACACAACTGGAACAGTATTTTTATAAATGAAAACAAATACCACATGGCAAATTTACACTCTCATTTCCATAAGCTGATGGGAAAACCCCCCAGATTTTCTTTTGGCTCAATAGGTACCTCACATGGTTATTTTTGGTGCCAAAAAATCTCTTCATTTCCCTAATAGAAAGGCTACCTAAACATAACAGTAATTCTCTGTTTAATTTTATTGACTTGGTTAGCCTCCTGGTTCCTCTGACATCCACATGAGGCTCTGCAATTATTACGAACTGTTGTCAGAAACTGTGCATATGTTTACCTGCATCAGACTATCTTTTACTCATTAACTGATCTATAGGTAGAAAGGTAAATAATAGGCTTGGTAATGGAATATAAAAAAATCTGTATGGTAACACCAAAAGTAAGTATTTCTCCTCTCTAATGATAACAATGCATCTCTTTGTCCTTTACTACATAATACAGACAACTCAGTATTTAAAGCTAAGAATAGAATCATAGAATGGTTTGGGCTGGAAAGGACCTTAAGATCATCTAGTTCCATTCCCCTAGCCATGGGCAGGCACAGTTCACTCTAGACCAGGTTGCCCAAAGCCCCATCATCCAACCTGGCCTTGAACACTGCCAGGGATGAAGCATTCACAACTTCCTTGGGGAACCTGTTCCAGTGCCTCACCACTCTCACAGTAAAGAACTTCTTCCTTGCATCTAACCTAAGTCTCCCCTGTTTAAGTTTAAACCCCTTGTGCAGCAGTGTTTTAGACAACTGCATAATAATCAGTATCAGCTAAGAAATGCACAAATTCATTAATTCTAGCTGTCTTAGTGTATGTGCTTGTAACCTTTCTCTAAGTTTATGCAAAGAAGTATGGGTGGCGGTATAACAGGCACAGTGCGAGACTATTAAGACAACAAACTTACCTGAAATGCTTTATTACAATTAATTAAAAAGTGACGCAAAAACCGTAACACTTGTATTTACAAAAGGAGGGGGAGGAGAGGGGATCAAATGTAAAGTTTATCACCCGAGTTTCATGAAGAGGAAGTTTTGTCACACTAAACTGAAAACAAGCAAAACATGCATATATACTGAACTGCGGAGAGGATATCATTATCTGCAAATTAACCCCCAAAAAAATCAGCTCCAAAAGTTTCTCCTGCATCTTTCATCAGTGCCATTGACCAGGCTGAGAGAGATTTGGGGCACAGCACAGAAAACTTAATTCTTCAAACATGTTAACATTTGCATGGTGTTTCTCAGCTTTTCTAATCCAAAATAAATGGTTTGCATGGATTAGAAATAACACTCTCTTCTGTTGCTGCTTTTGCTCACATTTCATTATATTCTACATCCTTCTGGAAAATAGCAAGAAGGCAGGCATAAATCGTGTTTGTGTCAGGACACCATTGCTTGCCAACCTCTCCACCAGGCTGCTCTGACCATTCTTAAAGTGATCATCAGTCTCAAAATCTCTCCTAACTAGAAGCAAAACATCCACAACCTGATGTGCAACAGACAAATCCAATGGATTTCAGTAATGCTAGCATGACTATTTAGAAGTCTCATACTTTCCCCATCGCAATTTATCTCTGCCCTTTCATGAGAGAATTCTTAATTTTAATGCTCACTCTCATCTGAACACTGCCAGCAGAAGCAAGTCAGGAGCTCGCAACTTCTTAACATGGCTAATGACAGAACACACAAAAGTTGTCATATACGCTATTTCTATTTCCAGATTTTCTTTACACGAAATAAGGTTTGAAAAGAAAGGGATAGGTGTGCAGTGGTCATGAGGAAATTATCAATGTTAGCCAGTGACTGCCAGTCCTGCAAAAACACCCTTCATCCATTGAAGTAGTGTAGTTACGAGTCCCTGATATGCATGTTTCTGACATTCTGCTTTGTCATGTCTTAATCTTGATTTCAGAAAGTTTGCAAAGCCAATGCAAGAAGAAACACAAGGTTTAAAAGCAAGACCTCGTAATGGTACATTAAATCTACAGAGCAGAAAATTCAGCACCGTAACTGCAACAGTGACAGAACACTTGAAAACTCAGCAGCACTGTACAGAGATAAGCAGGTAATAAGACTGTAGAGCAAAACTCTTGATGAGGAATACTTGTTTTAGTAAAATATTCACCACAGTGATTTCCAGTTCTCACCTCCTTGGTATGTCATTTTAAAACAACACTGAAAATACCTGAATACCTGTATATCTGTAAAAAGACCATGAGAACTATCGTTTTATGCATCTGAATTTTCAAAGGGTACACTGAGAGCATTACCTGAACCCCTGGGTCATCTTCATCTTCAGGATGAGGTGATGGTGGTGGAGTTTTTTCCAAATCTGAATTTTCAGAACCTTCCTTTCCCTTGTTACCTTTTTTCTTTGCAGCGCTGGTTTCTGAATCTGGTTTCTTGTTACTGAAACAGAGGTATTTTTAATCAATATTTGTACAAAAATGTAAGCAAAAGGTGCTTGACAAAATAGTTAATCTGCAAGATGCTTGTTTTTAGAGATTTCATTATTTTCAACTGCTTTCCTGAAGTATTTAAAAAGAACTGTAAAATCAATGATGCATGGGCCACCGCTACACATTTCCCATTCTTGAACGGACACTTTGCTTCTTCCCTTCAAGACCTTAAGCAGCAACACTGAATATGTATTCAAAAAGAAACTCAAAATGAGACTCTGCTCTCTTCAGAACCTGTGCTTTCTGAAACCAGTGTTTTGGCAATATGACACACATGAAGAGAAACAGCATTATGCGTGCACTTGTTTTGATACTAACCATGTGGACCAGGTGAGAGGAACCAGAGGAAGCATTACCAAAACAAAGGACCAAATGAGAAAATAATTCTGCTTTCTTCTACCATCCCTGCTATTTCCAAGCTGGAAAAGTGCTTTTGTGTCAGCTCTGAGGGCACCCACAGCAGCCTCAGTGCAGGCAACCACAGCTTGTATGGGGGCAAAAACCATCCAGCTGGTATCTTCAGCATCTACACGACACTAGAAATCTATATTCGCTGTGATGGCAAAGAAAGGTTCTGGGGATTATTTCTCCCCTTCCTCCCCCACCTGAGGAGCTGGGCCACATCCCTCCAACTGCACTCAGAGGCCTGGAAATGGATGAGGACACGCATATCAAAATCCACCTTTAAATACAGCGTCACATTAAATACATTGTCACACACCGTGACAATCTTCAGCATTGTGGGAGTGAAATTTTTAAACGGCAACAAAGAAGAATCAATAGTAGAAGTCAGCAATTTTAATTCACATCCAGCCTTTGAGTCTGGCATGGGTTTTTTCTCCTCTGCGGTCAATCCCCCCCCGAGGCCTGTTACTGGTTTGACAGGCTGGTTGTGGGAAGTTGCTGAGACACTTAAGAGCAGAGCAGAGTTACGTACTGGTACCCGATGACTGGCGGGTACAGGTTGCCAAACGTTCTGTCACCTCCATAGCCACTTCCACACGGCTTCTGCACCCTTGACATTTTAATTTCATACTGAGGATGCTGCCTGGGGTTTGTTTTTCCTTCATAAT
This sequence comes from Strigops habroptila, assembly GCF_004027225.2. Classification (NCBI taxonomy): domain Eukaryota; kingdom Metazoa; phylum Chordata; class Aves; order Psittaciformes; family Psittacidae; genus Strigops; species Strigops habroptila. Next base: position 37,572,400 of record NC_044277.2, read on the forward strand.
TCCCAGCCTTGTAACTCCTCAACCAACCACCAGCTTTAAGCCTGTTCATTTCAACCAGCACGTCAGCCCACCAGAAAGGCGTACGTTGGAGCTGTCATTTAAAACTCCCCAATACAGTTACATGCTGCTCTGGGACCAGGACAACTCACGCTGTGGTATAATAATACCGTTTTTGCAGGCTGTTTTTAAACTAACGCTAATTTAAAATGAAGAAATAAAAATAGTATAGAGTTCGCAAGTGAAAACTGGCTGTTAGTTCTGAAAATGAGTTTGTGTTATTGTGCAACTACAGGGTGCAACGCAGCTTTCCTCGAAAACCGATAAAACAACAAAAACCGCCTCAAACTGTGACTATTGACAGATAAATAAATCAAAATGCGGCGGTGGGGGCGCGGGGGGCGCAGCCTGACCCCGCGGAGGGCGCGCGGCCACCGGCCGGGCCCTGAGGGCGGGCGGGCGGGCGGCGCTGAGGGCTGGGCCCGGCGCTGCGCGGCCCGGCTCGGCTCGGCGCGGCCCGGCTCGCCTCGCGGCGGTTGTTTCCGCTCTAGCTGCCACCAATGGCACAAAGCCGCAGCTGAAGCGGGGCCCCTTGCCTTTCATCCGCGCGCCGAGAGCGCTCGCGTCGCCCCGGCAACCCGCGGCCACGTGACCAGCACCTGCTCCGCTGGCTGGCGGCCACCGACTGCAGCCATCTGCTTCCCTCAATCAGCGCCCGGGCGTGCCCGGCACCTGCGCGGCCGAGCCCCGCGCCCCCCCGCCTCACCACCACCCCCCCGCCACCGCCGCCTTTCATCGCACCACCGCGAAACCGCTGCCAAAAAACACCCCCCAAAAACAACTTTACGTGTTTCCCCAATGCGTTAACAGCGGAGGTTAGCCTGCCCGGGCAGCCGGGCGGCCGCCACCAGGTGAAGCGAGCTGACAGGCCGGCGCTCCGCTCGCCCCTGACCCCCGTAAATCTCTGAGGCACGCAATTAAGTTCAGCAGTCGTTACTGCCGTGCCCCGGGTGCACCGCCGCCTATGAATAACAGGCTTAAAGTCGGGAAGAATAGCGTGGCCGAGGTTTGATAAAGTACCAGCGTGCTGAAAGGCCGCGAAGCGCTAACGAGGGCCGGCCTGCCTGCCCCGGGCCCACCGACCCTCCGCCGGCCATGGCACTCCCCACCCGGGGAGGCCCAGACAAAGACCCCGCCAGTGACTGCAGCGCTGCCCGCAGGCCCACCCCGACAAAGGTCTCGTTCTAGCCTCTGCCAGACCATTCCCTGCTCTTAGCTTGGAGTCCCTACCACATGAGTGTTTCATGACCTATATATACTCCCCCGCCCCGACCCCGGCCTCAGCATACGGAGTCACTCTCAGTAACAACGGAGACACGGACGAAGCAATTCAGAGTTTCTAACCTCCCCCTTTTCTAGGGCAGTTAAAAACAGGCACATGAGAAAGAGACACCAACTTGGGGAGAACAAAGCCAGTGCGCAGCTCCACTGAGAATTTTAGATTTCAAATTCAGCAGAAGAATTGCTCTTTTTAAATGAGTAGCTACAGTTTCTTTCAAGGAAAGAAAGGAAGGTGAAGTACAAATAAACCACAGAGGAACAGCACTGTCCCCCTGAGCAAGGCGACACGCTGCTTCCCAGTGCATCACACGCCCAGAAGCTTCACCTGGCTGGTTGCAGCATCAGCTTCCTTGAACCATCAGCAACTGCTGTCCTCTCTATCTTCCCACAGAGCCAGTGTGATTTGTTCCTGACAATTAAATGTACCCACTTTTGACTCAGCTTTTCCACTTCCTAGCAGATCATACACGGGCCATTCTGGAATGGACCAGAATGACTCTTCCACGTGTAAGCACAGGCAGGTAAAAATCCGTCCTTAGATACACTGCCATTACCATTAGTGTCTGTGTGTCAACACTTAGCTCTGGATGAACATCATATAGTACTTTACAAATTTGGCAACGAAGACAGCAAGCTGTAATACACACATTTAGGCAACTACCTCTCATATTTGTTTTTACATACGCATGAATGCAAAATTCAACCAAGTCTCACTAGAGACAAGTCCCAGTCCCAAACCAAGAACTAGAAACCTGGGAGAAACTGAAGTAGTATCTGCCACACACAAAAAACACTAAAATATTTTAAAACTGACAGTTAAAACTAGCCTTTCCGTTCTGGTGATACAAACACGGACATTTCAGATTAGATGTCTTACAATCTAGCTGTCCAATACCACTTTCTGGTTTCATCGTCTTATCCCTGAGGACTACAGAGCATACTGACCAAAGGGGATCAGTAAGAAGACAACCCGCAGAAGGTCAGATGAGTGAACAAGGACAACAGGCTGAAGAGGAAAACGGCAAGTAGGACAACTGACAAGAAAGCTTGAATTACACAATTTGAGGACAAGCATCAAACTTTGACAACGTATGTTGTGTCAGTTAGTCAAGCAGCCACCTACAGAGCTAGGTCAAACTCCAGGAACTCACAGAGCCAACCATATGACTCAAAAATACCCCCAAAAGCATGGCATGCTTCACAGGATTAAGAAGGGAAGTAATTAGCTTGTATGTTTACATTGGGCAACTATTTCATCTGATCTGGGTAACTTGACAGATCTGTTTATTAGTGTAATTTATGACAGCTATCAGGATTTGGATGATACTTTTTTCTGTAATTTAATCATCTAAAATAAGTCAGACAGAGTACTGGTCCCTATTTTACCATTTGGGAATACTGTCCTGTGACAAACGCACATCTGAATCTGGCTTAGAAAAATGTTACACGTCCACTATGGAAATTAAATCCCACACTCTCAAAATTAAGTTAGAGATTTGAGGCTTTCTATACTGCCTTACCTGAGAAAAACAATTATTTTTTAAAGCTCCTAGTGTAATCAAAACCTTTTTTCTTTTTAACTAGTTTTTATATGTCACAAAAGTAGGAAAAACAATAGGACAACAAGGGTTTTTCCAGCCTGAAATCTCAGCCAGATTACTCAAAAGTACACTTCAGTAACAGCAAAGCCCACAAGACCTGTCTGCAGCAAAGGCAAAGGTAAATATCTGGCAGCTGGGCCGGTTCAAAAGGGACATGAGGACAGGTGTGAACAGGAACAGCCCCAGTGGACGCACACATGGAAATCTCACTCGATTTCCTGTTCTCTCCCACAGGCAGCCCCTTCCTGCCTTGCTCAGGATGATTCGAGCTTGGGAGTGGAAACTACCACCACTGCTTGGGACCTCTCTTCCTGTCCTCCAACTCCCCAGGGTGCTGCGTCCTGCTGCCCGCACTGCTCCCCTGCGCACAGCCTCTTCCCGCTTCCGCGGCCGGGAGCCATCCCCTTTCCGATACAACAAACAGCAAATCCGTGCGCCAAAAAAAGTCCGTCTCCACCTCCCTCTGAAAGAGGTAATTATGCTTATGCTTAGCACTCCCCTTGTGAGCAGCAACACGCTCGCTCTACCCTGCATCCCAGGCTGCTTGCTGCATGCGTGGGAAGGACGTCGAGTTTCCCCTGTGATAGAGAGGGGAGGAAGCAGATAAGGGCAGCCCTTGAAAGCGCAGCACGCTGCTTTGAGGAGATGGGAGGAGGGACAAGCTCCTGCAAAGAGCTGCCATTTGACCCTCACAAACAGTTACTGCTTCTCCCATCGTAATCAGTGGCCACTCTCTAGGGTTTCATAGGAAGCAGTGGGAGAGGTATCAGCTGTGCTGCAGCGTGATCTTCTCAAACAGGTGGTCCTTATCTCCTCCAGGGACAGGCCCAAGAGGAACAGACATCTGAGCCATGACTTTGCAATTCAGTAGGGCTACTTGCCTTTCCCTGTCCATCTACTTTTGGAAAAACCTGCCTGCTTTGCATGTGCCCAAAGCTGGCTCCATAGCATTAAGAGCCCACATAACAGCACCCACCACTTAATGAAAACCTCTCACTTGTGATCCTAGGTATACTTACATTTTGCTTTCAAACCTGACTAGTTTGGTCCACAATAGGTTTGTTTTGCAAACGGTTTTTTTTTCCAGCCACCCCTGTATCTGTCTTTCTGTAATGGCAGGATTGGGCTAACATCCACTACAAGTGTCATAGCATAGTATTGAAGTGTGATGTTTCTTTCAAAATCACCTGGTATGCAGTATAACATACTAGCAGCCCATTTGGGTATTTTCTTTCTTGTTAAGATGCCATGGGACATGCAATTCAAACAAGCATGAAATTAAGTAGTTTCTTCCGCTCTCGCAATCTGACTGTTGTCCCTCACGTGAAGGTGCATTTCAGTGAGGCAGGCTGCTCATTTTGTCACAACTTACACCAAAGAGAAAAGACATGTGAAGGATACAGTTTCTGTTCTTTTGGTGGTGTTTGATTAAGAAAAGGATTGTACTGTTAGTCAAAACTGGAACTGAAATAGCAGGGTTAAATTATGCGCTACAGTAAATTACAAAATGCTTAAGATACTTCAATACCAGACTTTTTTATCTATGTGTATACTCTAATATAGCCTGTGTCAAAATTAACTATCAAGGGCTTGTTATACTCTATCCAAAAAATTGTTGCTCTTCAGCAAGTACATTTTCTATGTCTGACTTTATTTACCTGAATTTTACATGAGTGCAAAACTCTTCTATTAAAACTGACCGTCTTCTTCAGGAATGAAAGCTGTTAAGTTTTGTACAGCATTTAGAAATCTAAAAATCACACTACTCCTTTCAATGCTTAAAAGCAAAATACTGAGTAACAGAAGCAGTGCTAGTAAATATATGCCAGATACTAACTTGATAAAAATATTTTACTTTCACATAATCATCCATAATCTGTATTAACTTGCATTAATCTCACCCATCTCAGCTACTGTAATACTTCCTTTTCCAGAGTTAGTGCTGCTTAAATACTGTGGCTCAGATGATTAAACGTTTGGTCTGTTGATTTATTTAAAAACTCGATTCAGTGATCTGCCAGTGGACAGGTTCCCCTGTCTGTGATGTTGCCAAAGTAAGCAAAGTTCTTTCACTGATTTAAAATTCCTTGGCAGCACAGCATCCCAACAGAGTCTCAGAGTTCTTCAAAGAAGTTTGATACTGAAGCTAACAAGACCACAAAATGAGAACAATCTTGATTTCAAGACAGCATTTGGTAGCACAGACACAAGCCCATTATGGGAAAACTAGGACTTTCTCCACACCCCTGAGTAAGCGTAAGGAATAGCAAATGTTCTTAAAGCTGCTCCAAACATGTTCCTCTCACAGGTAAAACAACAGGGCTTAGTACTTACTAGAATACTCATCTAACCACCCAGGGACAAGAGTCATTGCAGGGGAAGGAGAATAAAGACTCTCCTACAAATACAACTAAGAAAGCAGTGATTTCTTCCTTCAAGGGAAACAATCCTCCCCTGATCTGCATGGCATGTCCCAAGATTTAGGGAAGATGCACAAAAATATATTAGGATTGAGTGGACGTGACAGACTAGCTCTGAAGGCTGATGTCCAGCACAGCCACAGGAACCCGTGCATGTTTTTGAGGCAGGCTCCTTCCACTGCTTATTAAACAAAGCTTCATCGTGAAGAGCTTGTCAAACCGCACTGAGAAGTCCTGCAGTAAAAGCTTTTTTACTTCTTAGTGGCAAAAATTGTTGGGAGAGGCTCAATACCACGGCAATATGGCCTGGTCAGCCTCTAAACCTTTGAGTATAGGGAAATGGAACGAAAAGGTTGTTTTGGCTGATACAGTATTTGGGTTTCAAAAACACATACTGGGAGATACGTAACTTGAGAGTTTTTCTAAGCTGTGAATTGCTATGTATGTAAACCCCATCCTCAGGACAGTCTGGAACACAGCCGAAGCAGCTTCTGCAATAGGTCAACTGTAATTTATTGACCAGTTACTATAACCTGTTCAGGACAACACTTGATTTTACTAGGCAGTGTTTATAAATTCTTGAGGAAACATCGTCTCTGCTAATACAGAAACTTCTCTTTCTTGCTAAAGGAACAAGTAACATCTCACTGTCCCCACCTTGTTTAGCCTTATAGCTGTATCAGACCTACCCAATAGTCAGTCTTGTAGCATATATGCAAAGCTGATTCATTAACCGCAATTTTTAAACCCTAATACAAATGGATTTTGCGAAGTGATCTGGATTAACCAAGTCTGGCTGTGCTTCCATCTGGAAGTTATATTTTATAATACTAGCCACATCTTGAAAAACAGATTCAGATGTTTGGAACAAATTCAGAACAGTTGTAAGAAATTCTAGGTACAAATGAAAAAAGAAAAAAAAATAAAATTGAGCTTTAATGTCTTTTTCCTCTCAGATTTCTTTCAAGTAAGCATTTAGAATCATGGTGTTTAGGGAGTTGAGAGGTAAGGAAAGAATCTGTATTATTATCTATGACGTATTTACTCGTGTAACGGCAGTTTGTTCTTTCTCATACTGCTCTGTAGCATTTTAAGCCTATCCTGATAAAGGGACACAATACGAGTGAGAACAGGTAAGAAAGAGAGTTGAAGCATCTGGTTTATCCAGGAAGAGTTTCTGCTTGGAAAATTGTCTTTACATAAAACAGCAAAATTAATATAATTCCTGCAGTATTGATACATCAATGTTCAAATAAAAATGCCTTTTGAACAGCAGAGCTTATAGCCCATGGCTTGTGTCAGTACAAAATAGGGTCTGTAAGGGTTGTACAACTCCTAGCAACGTGAAGTACCTAACTTACTACTCATCAAAACTTACTTCACTCATCAAACCTTTCTACTCTAAACCTTCATCTCTAGATTTGGTCAAACATAAATTAATGTTGAAGCAATTTAATTTCTTAGTACACAAACCACACACCAATACAGATGAGCATTAGCAGAGAGTTAGTTTAGAAATCTGAACGCATCCAGAAAATTTTATGCCTTGAGAGAAAAATTAACCTTCTGCCTTTCCAGCTTGTGTAAAGTAACTGCGAAGCCATAAAGCAGGAAAGCCAAACACAAGAAATGTGCCCAAGTTCCTCAAAAATATGATGTTGTAGATGGTAGAAGGCAAACGACAAAACAAGATTTCCTCTCCACCCACACCATTTAGCACAGATGCTCTAGAAATCCCACAAACACACCATTTTCTTCTGATCACATACAGAAGTTTCCTGGCTTACCTTGTCTTTTTGCTGGTCTTGGGTTTTGGTGTGGTATTTTTTGCTTTCTTTTCCTTTGGCTCTTTTGGGGTCTTAGGGACTTTGGGGGTCTTGGGTTCCTTCTTTTCCTTGGGTTCTTTAGGATCCTTCGGTTCTTTTTTTGTCTTGGGCTTTTTCTTTTTCTTCTTCTCTTCTTGCGAGCAATCCACTGAGTTTCTGCTTAGATTCTGGCTGTCAGGTCCCCCAGGAAAGTCTTCCTTACCAAAACCTTTACTGGGACCTTCTGCAGCAATGTGATTGTTTTTCTTTTTCTTTTTCTTTTGCTGTGGCTGCGGCTCGATTGCTGGCAGATAATCATCGCTTTTCACTAGCTGGGTATTCGATCCACTAACCTGAGTCATATCCGGCACTGGTTTCTCTAAAAAGGGTTCCGACGGAGAATGCTGCGAGAGACAAACAGAAATAGAATTGGAGATTTGCAACTTTGATTTTCACAACTTTACTCTTTTGGAGCAAGGGGTTACAGAGGGAGAAAATACTAAGCAGAAGGTTAACCCTGAAACACTATGCAGTAAAACCAGTAAAACCCAAAGCTTTCTGCAGTTAACACATGCAAAATGACCAGAAATTCTTGATATAGCAACGGTAAAATCATTTCAAAGCTTCTATGTAAACTGGAAGCATAGAAAATATTTACAGTCTTCAACATTTTGATGCAAAAAGGAAAGCAACTGTTATTTCAGATATCTCAAAATAGTTGTTAGTAGAATGAACAACTTGTTACAAATTATTCAGTTGCACTGGAATTTTGTCTTCTGGGAAGAAAATGTTAGAAGTGTGTTTCTAGACATGCAAAGGAAAATAAATACAGTATATTCACAAGGCTGTATTTATAAAAAATTAATCAAGGCAATTTACAGTGGTACGGCTGTGACAGGAGGTATTTTGAATCAGCACGTGAAGGATGAAGCCACTTTAAAATGTAATATAATGCAACATTTTATGTCAAAGATCCACAGCTCCCTACTTGTAATTGAAACAGGTTTGTTCCTGCTACAGACTGGACAGAGAATTACCTTAAGCGTTTGTGAACCTGAGAAAACAGCCTATTTCAAAGTTTGTACAGTGTATCAGGATTACACCAGAGTTGCAAAGTACATGAAAACCTGTGTACAATTACACAAATGTCAAGTGCCTGGACCAAACATATTGGTTATATTTGCAACTTTTTTCTTCTTAATGGTTCTATTCTACACAAAGATCCATGAGTCTGCAATGAAAAAAGGTCTAAGCTCTACCATGACTCTGCAGCATATCGAGCTCTAACCTGCTTCTCCTCTCTGCCTGCCTGTGGTTATAAATGCAACATGACCGTGCTTTTCAAGAAGAAAAGTAATACCATGACACTGTACTGCTGCCTTTCCTACAACCACATATATGGTCAAACCATCTTCCACACCCTCTCTCTCTGTTTCTCCTTTTCCCTAAAAATTAAGCTAGGATGATTCTAGGTGGAAGAGTTCTCCATTAGCCATGGTCATGAACTCTAGCTGTTCAAGGTGTTTGATCCATTGAACTGGAGAGAAGAAAGGTTTAGAGCAAATCAGAATCTTACTTTTAGGAGTAACATTACACACACTTAAGACAGGCACTGCTATTCACATTTCCTTTTCTCTGCCTTTTATTCAAACTGTGCTTACTTCGGAGTGGCAGGCATGCAAATGAGTGACTACAAACCCAACCCCTGAGCATAAGGGGAACTGATGGGCATACACAGACATACACTTTAGCCACCTGGATGTCAAAAAGTGATGCACTTAAGATTTCGGAAATAAAATTCTTAATATTACGACATGAGAAAGTGAATGCATGTGTATTTTTCTAAATCTATTAATACAGTTTTCTGAACATAAACAAACTGAACCAGTGCAGTCCTGTTTTCTGCATTTCTTTACAGTAGCAAAAACCCCACTCTGCCTGAGTAAACTCACATACTCAGAAGCTACCAAAGCAACAGAAGCAGCAAGGTTGTCAAGAAAAAGACAACTCTTTATTGCTCTTCGGGAGACGCTTGAATAGCACAAGCTAGAAATTACGGTTCTTCATGGGGGAGACTCCACAACAGGTCTACTTGGCTTAACCAAGAACTTCCAGGGTGACTTCTGCATGTTTCTGTCCTCCACCTGTTTAAGGTATTTTTTTTTAGTGCAACAAGGTCTTAGCTGCAGTGAAAACTCGGCTCTAGTGCAAACCTGAGCACCCATTGCGTTAGCACCACATCTATCAGCTCCAACTCAAGGCAATCTCACGTTAATCATCCTGAAGTAGGAACCATCACCTCTACTAGAAATCTCCAGTCACCATAACATGTGTCTTCACACTGGGAAGTTCACAAAGACTGTGGGTATCTGTATAGAAATCACTGATCCCAGGAAGTCAGTGGCACCAGTGAGTTCTGCAGCCCAATTATACATTACATAGCGGTATTTTAAAATCTTCTCCTTGGTTTTGAATTTTGGTTGTCTCCTCAGATTTGTTCTGTGACACAGAACAAAGCTGTCTTCTCCGTACCTCAGACTACTACGTACTTGTACTAATACTTAATTTTGGGTAGAAAAAGACAGGAAATATTGCACGGGTCATCTGGAAGTACTTCTTATTCACACATTTTCAGAGCAGTACTTTTAACCTACATTGCAGGTAGTCGATGTATTTCTATATTATCTGCTATTTCATATCTCATGCACCCCACATTTTTCAGAGACCTTAAGTGCAAGTTTCATCAATGCCTTCACTGCACTCTCCACTGCAATACTCTTTAAATGCTGTTCACTTGCTGTGTCTAACATCAGAAATCTAAGTTTTTCTTTCCATGATTTGTCAGATTTGTACTGAACAAGTGCCTTGTGTTTGGCACTACAGTATTTGCTTACCGTATTAAGAGAGACTTTTACAACTACCTAAAAGCTTATAATGCACAATCTTCTAGAACAAATCAGAACTGGTAGTTTATTTTTCTTCCTCTTACGCATATGAAACAGCCAAGCCAACAAACACTAAAACCCACCAGAAATCCATTAATGCCATGTAAATTTAATTCTATAAAATTTTCAAGGTTGCACCTTCAGTTAGTGATACAACTGTGCCACTGAAATCACTATGAAGTTTTATACATGCTTGAGTATATCTTATTACATTTTTAATCCAATTAAAATCAATCAATCAATCAATCAATCCTTGTTTCCTTTCTAACAAACACTTGTGGGGGTTTTCGGTTGGTTGGTTTAGAAATCTCAACAACAACTTTGAGCACAGTCACAAGGCAGACAGTTTTCCAAGTCTCCACAACAGCAATGTCAGCCCTTCATGATTTGACATTTGTAGTTTTAATGTGAGGTGTGGCCAGAGGTCAAGCACTGAGAATGGCAGCAATTGTTGTCACACTGTAGTTCTCAGCCTCTGGAAGATGTCATCCTATGAAAATTCAGATTCTTACTACCTCTAAAAGCTTAGCCACAAAATAGGGTCTGTACCATGAGTCAGAGTCATTCTCATGCTCTGAAACAACTCAGACTATGTGTTAGACGTAAACATTATGCATGAAACAAATATTAAAAAAACAAAAACCAAACGAAACTTACTTTTATTGACAATACCAAGTTACGTGCATTACCAAACATACAAATTAAAATACTATGTTTTTGTTTCGTATCATTCACAGTCCCTGAAACATTAAGCTACAAAAGCCAACTGTGCCCCAATTAGGCTTTGGTTATATTTCCTTTTACTTGAAAATACATTACTTTTGCCACATGCCATTCCCGTTACAGTTTGGCACATTTTGCAATTTGCTTATATGTGATCTTTTAAATTGTAGCACTCTTTCAAAGAAATGGATCTGATTAACTTTATTTTTCTAGGAAGTCTGTGCCTACACTTTTGCAATATGCTAAAACAGTTTATCCCTAACTGACAACCCCACATTGCTCCCTAGTGTGAAGCTGTGTAGGAGCAGCACAAATCTAGTGAAAAGAAGAGATCGAAAGCAGCTTGAAAGATGCATTTTCTTACCCAAACCAGTTGTCTGCTCTTCCTTAAGAAGGGAGAAAAGGAAGAACGGGCTTTCACTAGTAAATATTAGATTAAGCCTACCACAGGGAATTATTGCAAATAGTTCTACTTCTTTACATCGACATAGGATTAACTCTAGTTACAGGGTCACAATTTCTAATGGAAGACCCCCATTTTCCATTTATGAAATTAAAAGAAAAACCCAAGTTGTATATTACACATTCTTACCAGAAGAGTGAAAAATATATCTGCATACTTCACAGAAATCACTTCTCCTGCTGCTTTTCGTAATAACAAAGCTATAATTTAGTATGTTGGTACAGAATTTAATCTTCCACGGGAAAGAAACCAGTGAAGATTAAACACAAATAGGTATTCATCCTGTTTGAAACTGAAGCAGAATTATTTTTGGTATTATTTGAAATAAGGTGAAAAAGGTGCTCAAAAATATTGGTGTGTTTACTAGACCCACATCTCTTTAAATCTTTTAGAGAAAAGCTGTTTTTGTAAACATTTAACAAAGAACAGATGGCCTGTTTTAATCATGCAAAAAAACCTGGAGCTCACATTAATACTCCTACCACCGACTACTGGGGCTCGTCACCTCCCTAACCAGCAGCATGGTACAGTCTTCACTGATACCATTTCATTTTACAATGGACATTTGCTCATCAATTCCCACTGCTTGACAGTTAATCGATGCTATTAACAGGCGATATCACAATGCAGGACACTTCTAAACATCGCAGCTTATTACAGCAAAAACAGAGATTCTTCTGGAACTCTGAGGAGTTAAAATAATTTGCAGTTCAACAGGTTACCCAAGAGGAAAATATGCTTTTGCATTATCAGTACAAGCCAACAAATGAAAACATTATTTGAGAAACTGTTTATGGAGTGTAAAGATCTCGCTTTCCTGGAATTCAAACTTCTTTTTAAACTTCCACGCACGTAATCACCAAGATTTGAAAAATTAAAAGTGAGGCTGCCTGCGTTTCACAGCTGCTTACACGTTTAGAGCCAAGCTCATTCCCTGCAGCCCGAAGCACAGAAAGATGTCTCAAACCAGGCCTGTTACGTGAAGTGGCAAAATGGACAGCATGTAGGATTAATCCAGCGAGGGTTAGCGGCAGGCAGGGAGGTTAAGGAGGAGAATCTTTCTGTTGCTTCAGCAAGGATTGAACCACAATCAACTGTACTTAAGCACTGAAAGTAGCTGAGTATCGCTTCACTAGCAGAGCAGCAACTTGAGCCAATATTGAGCTTTAAGAAGAATGAAGCAAGAGCAGCAAAGTATGCAATGTGACTCAGCTAACTTCATGAAATTTAAACATTGGCACCAAACAAACAAAAAAGCTCCTTTTTACCAGGACTACTTTCATTTTCCCTTCCAGACTCCCAGGCCTTTTCCGTATTTTAAAAAAGATCTACCGTAACCACACTTTATTTAAATTTTCTTGAACCAAGCAGTGTAACAGTAGAGCCAGGGCTCAGTAAGTTCCCACTGGCTCCAAAATAGACCTCTCCAATGTGATATCTATACACATTAGGTAAATCATTACTGAATATTCTCCTTTGCAGCAACTGCAGTCCTGTTACAGTATCACCTTCACTTTGGAAAAGTTAAAACCACAACCTGCAACCAAAGAAAGGTCTTTTGAAACAGAAGACACACTACAACATGGCTTCTGGAAGCAGCTCTACCTAGTGCCACAGAGATCACTCGTTTTGAATTTGTATCCTTCCCAATAGCACAGTCCACGAGGTGTTAAAAGCCATCACAGGTAGAAATGCCTCCACGATTCTTCCTTTCAATGGTTAATTAGAGGATTCATCATCCCTCTGGACTATTTTGAACAAACTACTCATCTTGACTATCCTCCAAACAAATAATTTGGAAAGTTTCCACATCATGTCTCCATACATTGCTTTGTCCCTGCAATTCTCAACTTGTCTCATCAACACTTTCCGCATTAGGCCTGTCCTGGTGCTCCCTCGACGTGGCGCAAGCTGAGGCTTTTCTAGACCAACATAAATCTTCTCAGACACTGCCCATGTGCAAAGCTCACATACCAGTAAAAGCTCCAGAGTAAACAGGAACCAGCACCACCTCCGGAATGGCAACCAAATACGAGCACCTACATTCAACAACAGTACAGCTGTACAGTATTTTTTCCTGTAGTAGCTAAAGTCCAGAAACATCCTCAAAACTGCTCACACACGTAATTCTTTCCAAAGTCTGTTTTACCAATCATTTCTTCTCCTTTATTGTGAATGATGATTCCTTCCCTCTGCTGTGGAACTACTGCCTTAAAGATGGTGTATGTCTTTACTATATGAAAATATTTACTAATTTAAAAATATTTTGGGCAATGTGACAACTGGTATCAGTATTTCAGAAACTCCTCTTAAAACATTGTAGTTCAAAAATGAGAACATGCATTTATAAAACAAGTGTTGTCAGCAATCTTCTCTGCAATAAAGGGAACGATATCACACCAGATGAAAATGAAAGAAGTCTGTTTTGCAAATAGACCCAATAGTACTTTTCTTTTGCCATACTTCTACAAAACACAGATTAAAATGTATGGAAAACAAAGTTCTATTAATGCCTTCTTAGCAAGACATAACTTCACAATTAAAAAGCAGTTTGCATGAAAAAAGTTCATGTTTTAGTGAAGTGCTGCTGCAATACCATTTTATTTCTTAAACAAGTCTTAGGATAGAACAGAATATTCTAAGGTTATCCTAAATCTTCCTGCTCTGTGTCTACTAATGGAGACCGTCTTTAAAAATAAGGTGCAACTACTAAAAAGTTTAAAGTTTCTGATCCAAAGTTTTCAGCAAAGCTCTGAATCAAAACTGCTGTAATTCTGGTGTCAGCAGCATCCTAACAGTGGAGTGGAAGTGATTAAAACCAATCTTAATGCCCTCAGCCAGCAATGCAGTAGTCCAATCATTGTTGATTCGGTGGAGCTGAAAATATCACCCAATTACTGTACGTGGAAGAGTAAAAACATGCTATACAAAATAGAGTTCCTTAATTAAGTCTCAGCACAGCTCAGTATCAGTATTAGAATTATTTATTTTCTGGTCATGTACTCTGTGGAGTAACAGAGATTACAAAATATGGATGATACTAATGTGGCCATCCAAAAAAGCAAACATCCCATTATATTTTACAGTAATCATATGTAGCAACACTGTGTCATGCTCACATAAAAGTGAGAGATATTACTAAGCCTATGGAATATTAGTCAGTGCAATGAGCACCAATGGTTTGTTCACAGCTCGAAAAACAACTAACTTGTCCTGTAAGAGAGCTCTCTGGTTGCTGTCCATCGATCAGAATTGACAGTGTTGGTCAGACAACTGCCACCCTTATGATAATGAAGTGTGTACACTGCAAATTAACTTTCCACATAAGAAACTGCAACAGCTACCACATGGATTGTTTTTAACTGCTGATGTAATTGTGATGGTCAACACCACAAACATTTTATTAATGTTTTTTGCTATGCATTACGTTGCAATATATACTGGCTTAGACAGCAGTGAAAGATTGCTCCTAATGCTAGCAGGGCAGGTCCTAAATATTACACAACAGTAGCCAGACTCTCCAGTCTCCATCATCACCATGTAGACTGGTCGAAGACTCACCATTCTGGCAAGTTTTTACTAGCTCTGGCTGTAGTGACAGAGAGAAAGGGTGGAACAATTAGGCACTGGCTGGCAAAAGCCGTATTGCTCATGTTGACAGCTTGTCTAGCTCAAGCCTGCCTTCCCTGAACACAGAAGTGAGGTTTCCTTTGGCTGTACACTCAATTATCAAGCACTAGACATGCCAGAAACATGCCAACATGAGTTTTACCACAAAAGTTCTGCAGAGTTTATGCTATGCAGTCTATACCACAGGTGGGAAAATGACAAGCAGAGCAGCAAGAGTCCTACTGTAAAGTGGCCCATAAGCATCTTTTTCTTAACCCCACCTTCTGCCAAGTAGGACCTGTACTTAAAAATGTGGATATTTTCTTTGTGAAGTTATGCCCAAGCACAGCTATCAAGATAATCTAGTGTTTACTGGAGAATTCCTTGGATTACACAATATCCAGGTTTACAATGAGTCTCTTCCAACCCCTCTAAAACAAGGTGGTGGCTGCACATCTCCAGGCAAGATAGGGAAGTCACACAGTAAAGTAAGAACATGTCAGGATGAAACGGTTTCCAGAGGACCTAGTACAGTATTTCAACTTGTCCAGAAAGGTGGAATAAAGGAGGAAACACCTTCACGTATTCAAACGAAGCAGAGATATTGAAAATGCTATTATTAAATACATAAACATTATAAAGACTAACTTATCATTTTGGCATATATACAGGCTGAGCTGTTGCTCTTGGGCTTGCCTCCACATTCCCCACAACCCTTCGGCTCCACCATGAAAGCAAAGCAGTTCCTCTGGTTAAAACACGAACATCCTCCCTCTCTTGGGCACGTTTCACCAGCCACACTTTGAAATTCAAGGTCCTGAGGGAAGAGGAGGAAGTGTTCGAATAAATAGAGACCCATCCTCTCTGAAGGGTAACTCATTCCTACATCATACTGCTTGCCATAACCACAGGTTATGACGCTTTGATACCAACTATGATTTCCACTTAACACCCCGTACCCTACCCAGAAAAAGAAAACCCAACAAAACAGTCGTGACTGACTTGGTGTGTTAAGCGCTTACAGCCTGCCCACAGTAATTGAAGTGATAATATATCCCCTAGATTTTGTTTTTCTACAGAAGTCACTCAACCATTTTAAGAGGGACCTTAATTAGCTCACATCTACTTCTATCTATACTTTAGCATTATCAAAACTAAATCACAGTGACATAGAGTGAACAGCATCAGGTTTATGACTAAGGAGAAAATCAAAGACCAGCATACGTGGTGCAAATGCTGCTGCTTTTGACAGCAGACAACTGAAAAAGTTCCATGTGTGCTTTCACTGCTGCAAGCGGCAGTAACAGCAAAAACATTATATGCTGCAACAGCAAAAGTATTTCTATTCTGGTACTTTTTAACTCTACCCCTTCTAGCCCCCAAACAAGTTAACAGGAAAACTTATTTAACAGGCTATCTATGTAAAAAATATAAGGTGAAAGGTAATAAGAAATATCTGGATCTTCTATGTTTATGTAAGAGATACATACTATTAAAGAACATAAAAATATAATGTGTATATGTAAATTCAGAAGTGATACCTCTTTTTTGATTTGCAAAACCTCTAATAAAGTATGCTTTATCTGAATTCAGATAAAGTACACTTTATCTTCTCGTATTTTACATCAAATAAAGTGCATTTTAACCTAAGGAAGGGAGAACAACAATAGACAGAAAAGCAGCATGTTTGTGGGGTTTTTTACTAGATGAAGCTGAAAATCATCGGGCCAGGAAATTTTTTATTCCTCCTGCCCACTCTGCAGCACCTAAGGATCAAGTAAATACAAGCTTCAGAAATACCACCCGTTTGACAGACACCCTGTGAGCCCTAGTCTGTTGCTTGCAAGGACAATATGAAATGGTTTTCAACAATGAATCAACAGGACCAAACTGCAATAAAGACTGTAAGGAAGTACACTTGGAGCAGAGATGAGCACAGATGGGAGCAGTGTGGATATAAGCGTGTATTGCCCTGATCTACATACCTGGCACCACTGCGTACTTTTTTATACCATTCCTGTGCCCAGAAGTCCTCAAACTCAGCTTTATACACTTCAATCCATGCCTGTCTGCCACACTTGTGTACATGCGCCATCATGTCCTTTCTTCTGTGCTTGGTTATCTTTCAGCCTCTCCCTGCCAGTCTCAGGAAGCCTTAGAAAGACACTAGTCACAGTCGGTTCTTTCGGCCTTCTCATGGTAAGCCATGCTCCACATTACGCACACACCTGCCCTGGGGCAGCCTCTCACGCCTCTTCTGAGGTCTTCAACAGGTCTAGCCCACCTCTGTGGAAAGCCAGCTCTCGGGAGACAGGCTGGAGATCTCAGCTGCCCACCAAGCCCTCTCTTGTAGAAATGAATGAGGGCAGTATCTGAAGGGCTTTTACTGCATACGTTCAAAAAACAGTAAGATAGAGCAAACACCATCAAAATGCTTTCAAATGTATTTTTAGGCAATTACATTTATTAGCGTACGCTATTTGTTCCAAAACATTAGGAAGACTTTAGGAAGACCGTACCACTTTCCTACCCCCTCCTTACATATCTAGGAAAACAAAAGCTCAGCATTTTTGTTTTAAAAGTTCCCCCCACCACCACATTCTAGACTTGCTAAACATGCATGTTTAAGAAGCCTGCACATATCAAAAAATATATCAGCTGTTTAATGACAGACATTAAACATCAGATCATGACGCTGGTGAAAAGAGGATGCAATTCATAGAGAACCTTTACTAGGAACTTCATCACTTCTATCTGCAAGCCCTCATGAAAAAAGAGCAAGTCTTCCCCAAAGGTATAAATATATCCACATTCCAACAGCTCAAGAAAAGGGCAATTACCTTAGATGTTTAAGATTTCAACAGATACAACAAAGGACTTGAAACTCTGAATTTTTACTCCTGTCTCTACACAGGAGGTCCCACTGAAGTCCCACAATACTCCCACAATGCCATCTGTAAGCATTTCTATTAAATTATAAACCATTCTGAATTCTTCCATGGTTTGCAGCAAGATTTTTTCAGTTTCACCAGGATATCTTGTGGATAGAGTGTACCAATTTAAGAAAAACAAGTTTAAAGCACTAAAAGAAGCACTAACAACACAGATATTACACTTTGGTTCGTTTGGAGCTGACAAACTTTTAGTTCACCAGTATTTTATCTGGATGACTTGTAAAAGGCCCTGCTAGACAAATAACACAATACTCTTTCTTCCCTTGCCATCCCCCCTCTCTCTGCAATGTGCAGTTTCACTGTACCCACAATCGAACGATGAAAATTTTTTGATTCATTACTTGAGCTGGAACATTTATTTTTTTTAAACTACAACTTGTACTCAAGGCTTTTTTGGTACAAATTTAAAAAGCACACAGAAGTCACTGATCCCATGAACTCCTAGCACTATAAAATACGTAAGGCACCACCAAGGGAATGAAAGTTACACCAGTCGAAACCAACTTTGATTATTATTATGTTAATCTTTAAGTTTGCCGAGTTATTCTGATTAAAAGGGCCTCATCTCACAATTTCCCCCAAAAGGCCATGTTTGGTCAATGTTTTCTGATATCATGATATATATATCCACAGCAGCTCAATCATCCTGCCTTTACTGTTTATATCTACTCCAAACCTCAAAAGTGTTTTACTTGCTGCTGTTACAATCTCACAGACCAGATGAGCACACTTAGTACTAGAAGATTCACAACTTAATATTATTTAAAAGTTAACATTTTGACATTCTAAATGCCATTTCCGTAGTCACAAAGAAGTTCCACATCGCAAGAGAAAAAAGAAACTCTGAAATCCCACTACCACTTATTTCTATTAGCTGTCCCTAATAAATTGGAGTGACTTTTCTAACCCATTTTTATCCAACATTAAACTGGTTTTGTCCAGCAGAAATTCAAAAGCTTTCTTCAGACATTGACCAAATGAGTCACCCTGCAAGTGAAATAGTAAATACGTAATGTTGCCTTGGAAAAAGAATTATGGTTCACCATAACCCTAAGAAAAACTATTATAAACATCTTTTCTTTTTGATGGTGGTCTAAATTATTAAGTAATTCAAATACTTGAAAACAAAGAATAAATGTTGTTAGTGTCACTTATGAAACAAATTTTACTTCCTAGTACTTAACTTTAACAATAGTATCTCTAACATACAGGGTGACTCCTCCCTAGTTACTTCCAGAATTGCTGCGTCATTCAGCATGTAGGATGGATAAGACTTCTAGATTAAATCAGGTCTGACTGACTAAGATATTATCCTGAAGAGAAGACTCCTGTTACCTTGAAAACTTCAGTAGAGAAAAGGGAAGACTGCAAGGAGGTCTGTGATGAAAGCCGTGAACGTCAGGCAAGATAATTTCCTGACCTTTTTTCCACCAGCCTCAAATCACTGCAGTATTTTTCAATTTCTTTTCCAGAAGGGGTTTAGTTTGTTGTTTTTTGTCTTGTTTTGTTTGGGTTTTCTTCCCTTTTGAATTACATCTTAATTTCCTTCCAACATGGACCTCCAGCAAAGGACTTGCTATGGACCCTCTTCTTGAGAGGTGCCCAGCCACAACTGGAAGAGAGTACCTATTTGGATAACTACTGGCTTTGGCATTAGGGCAATACAGCTCAGTGTAGCACACACTAAGAAGCCCCATATCCTGTATCTATGACTCTGGCCTCAGGCAACTCCCTCTCCTGCTGTCCTGGTTTCCTCATATGTACAATGGAGAATACCCATTGTAGGAGAATTCAGAAGACGAATGAATGAATTAGTGGTTGTTGAGGTTTTTCTGTGTTATGATCGAAATTACTATAAAAAAGCTCATTTAGCTATTAATTCTTTACCAAGATACGAAGAGAGACAGTTTGTAGAAGAGTCAGTCTGTTTGGTGAGATTCAGGGATATTCAAGATTGGGTTTACTAGATAATATACAGTAAATAAATAATCAGGCCATACCTCAAATAACAAAGCCAAATTAAACATCTATTTCTATCACAGATGATCTTGTGCAGGTAGAAGAAAGGGAACAGAAAAAACATGGCTGCATACACAGATTACATCCTATTTCATAGGCAGAAGGAACATGTAGCAACAGTCTTACTTCACATCTTTCTGAACTTCCAGCTTTGCAGCTTGCTACCATTGTGTAAATACAATCATATAAAATGTGTACTAAATTACATAGTTTAACAATTTCTATAACTTAATCGTTTCTTGATACTTGAAAACACAGCACTGCACCAGCTGTGCTACTGGTGAAGCTACTAAGAAGGAGAAATAACTGTTAGAGCTGAACCCAGGACAAACTGACAAAGTACACAGAAACATAACCAAAGATGACTTGCCACCTCTAGGTACAAACAAGGCAGATTCTGCAGATGGTAATGAACGATTAAGAGTTTTCTGGATGTCTTCATCACATCCCTCTCTCAGAGGCACTGATGCTTAAAAGCTCTAAGGTGCCAGGTTAAGTATGTGAGGAGACAACAAAAGTAGAGCTAAAAGCTACTTTTTTTTCTTACATACACATGTATTTACAAATGTGTACATACGTATTTAAACATTTAACTCTGTGTTCTTTAAATTTCCTTTACTGCTGTCTGTCCCTCTTCCCAAACCACAGCTGTTTCCATGACCGCTTTCCTCTCTCTCTATATATAATATAAATATATATATATATACACACATATATAAAAACCCCAAACCCAATCTGCCACAGAAGTCAATCATTAGCTAAATCATGCAGGTTCTTCCCTAGTTACGTACTCAACAATTAATGTTTTCCATCTCATCATTTAGAAGATACCCAGTCCTTAGATTAAAAATGTTCTATGAAGATAAAATGAAATACAGTGGGAAGCTAGGATTTTCTTTTCCTTCTCCTGCCTCTAAATAGAAAACGACAATAATCTGAAAACATAATGACTTGTGCAATGGCTTTCCTTACATTTTGTTTTAGATAGATACACTCCTGAACAGTTACGGAAAAGCATTAATTCTAGAAAAGTCTCTTCGATTAACCGGCCTTTAAACACCTATAGTTGATCAACTCATGGAAATCAGAGGGCAAAAGGTACAATATATCCTCAGCAACGATGCATTTTACATCAACGATACTTATTTTATGAGAGAAAAACTACTAAAGATTTAATGGTGCCAATTAAAGAAGCCAAGAGTTTGCATGGCTCAATGGCTGAGTCATAGACCTTTTCTCTCTAATAGGTTTCATTATAGCCCTGAGCTCAAGCTGTGGGAAGAGGATTGCAGATGAGTAAGAGGAATTAGTGTTTTTACATGCTATCACAAAGTAGGTGTCCTTTAAGCATTACGCTGCTGCAACTCTGGCAGCCGTAGAGCAGCTTGTGCTTACTCAGAATCCTAGTTTTAAATGGGATGTTCAGAAATTGGTAGACACCTTACAACTTCAAAACGCTATCAAAGGAATTAAGCCCATTAGTGTAAAGCCCTCACAAATTTAACTAGTATTTCACACACATTTCCAAACCTGAAATGCTTCAGTACTTGTCATTTTTGTGCTAAGTTATTACTCATTATTTTTGGTATTCATTTATGTTTACGTAAAACAAGGTAAGACTGTAGCTGAAGACTAAAGTACTTTGTACTTAAACAAAGGATGTCTATAAACAACTGGTGTGGCGTACAATGAGAATAAGAAAATTAAAATGTTGGAAGTGCCTCTCAAGATGGCTCCCAGCAAACCCAGGGCAGTATTTGTTCCATAGTGTAATATTGTGCAAAATTCTGATCATCAACAATTAGACCTCAGACAAAGGTACAAATTATCTTGAAGGAGAAGTCTAAAGGGAATTTAACTTACTTTAGATAGATTGCTATTTATAAAAGCATTGTCAGATCCTACTACAGGAAATATAAAGAATTAAGATGAGCAAAATGGGCACCAGAGCAAGTTGGGTATGAAACTGTCGACTAATAAAGTTAGGATAGAAAAGTCAGATGTCTGTTCCAGCATTCAGGGTAATCTGATTTGGGTAAGATTAAAAAAAAAAAAAAAAAAAAAGAAAAAAAAAGAAAAGCAGAGTACTGAGAGCAAAAGCCAAGTACTCTTTAAATTGAAGTTTGATAAGGTTATGAGAAGTAGTTCATAAGACGGTTACATATGACAGCTGGAGGCTCAACTCAATGACCCAGCCAATCTTTACAAGTACTTTGCTCCTAATGCATGGTGACAGTAAAAATCAACAGCAAAATCTTGCTTAGATTAAAAAAATAAGTGTATTTTAACAAATGTAATTTGGAGTATGGCAAATATTGAACACAGTAGTTCAGAAATTAGTTAAACCTGCACAGAACAACCATTTCTGTTTCATTTTCTACGGGAAGGAAATCTATTAAGCAGACTGATAGGGCTGGCAATATAAGCTTCTGGTCACAGAAGTCTTACCTTCAAACCTGAAAAAAGGGACTGGTTACCCAAAAAGCTTTTATAATTACACTGGCTAGTATCATCAGAAAAAAGAGATTATTAGGTATTACCTCTTTTATAAGCCTTACTTTGTTCTCATCCTCAAATCATCACAGCTATGAAACCTGACTACTCAGATACCCCAAGGAAAACTTCTGATTTCAAATGTTTGTATTTTTAACATCTTTGACTAGAAACTGTCTTCATTCATATAATGAATGTCATCTGAAACACAACAGTGCTGTTTAAAACAGAAGGGATTACTTTTTTAAATACAGATGCCACAGTTCCAGTGTCCTTTCGCAATACCTTTTCTATTCCCTGGTTTGGACAATTTTCACAAAACAATGAAGAAGTCATTTTTATTTTCAACTACTTTAGATGACAGAGATTTGAGAAAAGTAGAAGTAAGCCAGTTATGAAATTACTGGTCATCAGTTTTTCATTTACACAGTTACATTATTTAAGGTTTGGTGATACACTTGTAAGGACTGGGTTAGTGCAGGAGATGCTGGTATCCAGTTGCTGGGCATGTGTCTTAACTTGCATCAGGAATACTGCAACTCAAAAGGCTCCTGAGAGAAATTCACTTCTTTCTAATGCTGTCTTGGAAAACTTACTCTTCCTCAAGAAGCTTCCTATACACATCATCCCTAACACACAAGATCTGAATCAGTGAGGATAAATGAAGATAGAACAAATTCTTTCCTCAAAAAGTAGAAATGCTTTGCATGGAAATTACCCCCGAGCTCCCAGATGGGAAGTCCCTGGCCTGCTTTGACACTCTCCAGACCAGTTAATTACCAATGTAAACCCCTTCTCCCATCCCCAGCCATTGAGGCAATGAGTTGATTTACAGGGGTGCTTTGTTTGGGGTAAGTTGGTGCAGGGACACTAAGAATAGACAGAGAGCAGCAAGAGTTTTTTCTTATACATGTGTATCAGACTTATGCAGTTGATCACTGCAAAGACAAGACAGCCTGCAGATCAGACTTCAGCTACTTACAGCCCAGGTTTTCTTGTACAATATATGTTCCCCCTGCAATGTTTTCTTTGCTTTACTTACAAATACAAGCAGCTACCTCTTTCGTATCTACAACTCACAGAATATGTTCCTGAGTCAAAAGGAAAATACACTAATCAAAATTTAAGTAATTCTATGTTTTTAACTTGCAAGAAATAAATTGGTGGTTTTCTAAGATTGAAGGTAGATATTTTCATGTGCACTGCTAATATTCCTTTTATGTATTAGTCCCCACAATTCTGCACAAGAATTTTTGATTATCCAATCAGAAATAGCTACTAAAAGTCCTTTACATGCAGAAAGTTACTTTCTGAAGCTGCAGTGGTTATATTCTGGATACAGACAACGCAGAACAGGATAGTACACCCAAAGGCTTTTTGCCTTTTTGAGAACATAGAAATGCGCAGAAGTCAGGCTGGCATTTGAACCAGCATGCAGGAGCTGAGAACAAGCATGTCAAGGTGTTAACTCTTGTCAAGGCCGGGCTCCCTCAGAGCACCGGGTGGCTGTGGCAGGAGCCTGCCCAGGGCAGCACGGGAGGAAAAGGGAAGAGGTTTGTGGCTGCCTGCGTAACCCCATGCGCGTTACCCGGCGGCACGTTTCCACTCTGTGAAGTGGAAAGAGGGATCGGGTTTGCATGCCCCGCCAGCGTATTCCCACCAACTCAAATTACTGAAAGGTTCTCTGATGGAAGAAGTTAACAGACACAGAGGGTACATATCACTGGCTGAAGCCATCTTTTTTCTAGCTGGCTTATTAATACTAAACTGCTGAACAACTCAGGTAACTGTGGTTTCATGCTGTCACTTTCCACTACAAGATCTGCAGCTCCACAAAAAGGCTCAGTTTTGCCTGGCTCCCTTCAAATTCAAAGGCAAATGTAACATTTTTAGTATATGTTCTTTCCATGTCCTTTCACAAAAACGTGCTACTGTACAATCCACTACTTGTAAGTGAGGTGAGGATACAGAGTCTTGATCAGCCAACACAGAACTCACAGAACTCACTCCTCCCAAAGCGATCATGGAATGGTTTGGGTCACAAGGGACCTTTAAAGGTCATCTAGTGCAACCCCCTGCAGTGAGAAGGGGCATCTTCAACTAGATCAGGTTGCTCAGAGCCTTCTCCAGCCTGGCCTTGAATGTTCCCAGGGACTGGGCATCTACCGCCTCCTTGGGCAACCTGTTCCAGTGTTTCACCACCTTCACTGTAAAGAATTTCTTCCCTGCACCTAGTCTGAAACTGCACACCTTTAGTTTAAAATCATTACCACTTGTCCTGTTGAAACAGGCCCTGCTAAAAAGCTTCTCCCCATCATTCTTATAAGCTCCCTTTAGGTGCTGGAAGGCTGCAGTAAGGTCTCCCCAGAGCCTTCTCTTCTCCAGGCTGAACAATCCCAACTCTCTCAGCCTTTCCTCCTAGGAGAGGTGCTCCAGCCCTCTGGTCATCTTTGTGACCCTGCTCTGGACTCGCCCGAACAGGTCCACATCCCTCTTCCATTGAGGGCCTCAGAGCTGGATGCTTTCCAGGTGGGGTCTCAAAAGAGCAGAATAGAGTGGCAGAATCACCTCCCTCAACCTGCTGGTCACACTCCTTTTGATGCAGCCCAGTATACAGTTGTTTTCAAGGCTGCGAGTGCAGCTTTTCATATACCAGTACCCCCAGGTCCTTTTCCACAGGGCTGCTCTTAATCCCTTCATCCCCCAGCCTGTATGCCCTGGCTGCAGGACCTTGCCTTTGGCAAACCTCAGGAGGCTCACATGAGCCCACTTCTTGAGCTTGCCCAGGTCGCTCTGGATGGCATCCTCAGGCATGCCAACCACACCACTCAGCTTGGCGTCATCCACAAGCTTGCTGAGGGTGCACTCGATCCCAGTGTCTATGTCATTGATGAAGAGAATAAACAGTACTGGTCCCAATGCACTTTGCTGGGACAGGGGGTCCCTACACCTTACCTCACACTGAGGTGTAACCACTGTTATTTCAGACACCAGCCTGAGCAGATCCCATCTGAAGTGAGATTTACGTTACAACAGAGAACTCTGTTCTGTCAAATTTCTTCCCATTTTTAATCTGTAAGCCTCTAGTAGCGTGTCTTTAAAAACTTCCCATGTGATTGTTGTTGCTTACCATATAAACCTGCTCTCCTTAATCACCTTTCCCAGGCCACTTAAAAGCAGCCTGCAGGGGTCTTCAGAGGTATACAGACCACAGGTTGAAACCACCAACTCAAAGAAATCTTAACAGATAAACACGAGATACAAAACCAAAAGAGACTGTCGGTAATCAACTCTATTCTTCTCTTGCAGTGGGAAGACAGCAGTTTTCCAAATGGCCTTTCCATTGCACTGTTGTATTAACTTCAGCATGACATAGTGCGCTTGAAATTACAGACCTGTTAAAAATCCTGTGATGTTATATATGCTGCCCAAGATCTGTTTATGCCAGAGCCCAAGATACTTCTCAAACTCTAGCTTTTTAGTCACAGCAACAAATGAAAAAGCCTTTGAATATGTTATTTGTGGCATTTCGCAAGTAGGCCTTTTCCCAGCTCCTCTAGTAATTGAACTAAACTAACAATTAAATTGGGAAGTGTCATTAGAACTGGAGGGGAGGGGAAAAAAGAAAGAAAACACCCAACCAAAAACCCCACACTTCCTTTTCTGTGGACAAACACCTCATTTAGCAGTACCAATTGAGATAACTCTTAATTATAATGTCTAAATCATACTGCAGTTCTCCAACCAATTTGATTAATACTGTTCTATAAAACATTAAATACCTTATCTTTAGTGCAGATATCTTTAGTATCCTAACTCCAGCCGTGCTTTACACAACCTATATGTAGTAAATTGTAAAAAATCTCTATAGGGAGGTCTTCAATCACATGTGTCTACAGCAGTATCAGGTCTAAAGTTTGGTTTATATTGTACTATTATACCCAGACAGCTGCGTCTAAAGCGAGCCTTTATAACTTACCCCTCCTTGCCAGTAGCAGTTTCCGAGTTACATTTTCAGTGCTGGTGTGCAGTGCAACAGGGAACTGCAGGAACGGTTCTGCCATCCCCCGCTCCCCGCTGCTGCAGGGCACCTCTCAAGCACACCCAACAGCAATACAAACATGAAACAAGCAACCTGTGTCAGACAGCAAAAGCTCCCTGAATCCCAGTCCAGTGCCCTACTTACAGAATTACCTGGTTTTCAACAAGTTTTCCTGAAGTATTTCAAAGGAGGCTATAGCAGAAAGACTTAGAACTAAGTAGTCTTCCAGCACTGTAGGTGTTTATCCCTGCATCCACAACAGACAATACTTGCCCCAGTAAACATCTGCAATATCCCATTAACCATGTGAGATACGAATAACAAGTACAAAGCTCAAAATTTTAGACTAGTTTTAATGGCTGTATATTCCATATACAGTTGTACAAGTAAACTGTGATGTCAACTTTTTATGGTAAGGTGTCACTTTAAATTCAAACATGCACTGTGTATTATAAGCCCCCCACTATATTTAGCAACAATTGGCTGGTACAAAAAGATATCTTCCAAAAATAAAATAAAGCACTTCATATCATTCAGCACTCACATGTAAGGAAAATTACAGTATTATCACAGTTATCAGAGTCTTGCAGGGCCAAAAAAGATACGAAGTACCAGAATGCAAGTGGATGGAGGGCCATCTGGAGAGAAAGGAGATGTAAAAGGAGAGTGGAAAAACCAGAGTTGATATTGACTACTAGATAGTAGGAAGTTTGTTATGAAGCTTGTTATGAGTCCTCTCTCTTCTCTTACAGGAACACTAAATCCAAAAATCTGTATAAGTATTAACTTCTCAGTTACTGTTGTCATTATGTTCTTTTTGTTGTGGGCATTAGAGATACATAATAAACCATAATTTAATTAGTGCAATTAAAATTGACTAATGTTTTTGTGATTCAACTGATTATTCAGTCTGTTTTAAGAGAGAAGTCTATTGTAGGTGGGTACATATTCCCATCGGGAACTCTTGTCTTACATAGGAAAATTTCCCTTCTGATTAAAATAACAAGAGTTTACATTTAACAAAAAATAAGAAAGTGAAAGATGAAACTTAAGAGTTTGGCACTCCCTTCAACATGTTATGTCAATATAGCACAGATGATACTCTTCAGCACACAGCATCAAACGTAAGCGTTGCACTCCTAAAGACAAATACTCGCATTTTTACAAAAATAAAAGATCAATATTCCACAGAAACCTACCAATAAGGTTCAGATTTCTTGACATTTAATTTATACAGCAGCAACCTATGCAATATGAGCCAACTACCTTAAAGTTCTTAGGTTTTATGCTTGTTTAGAGTAATACATGACCTGCTGTCTCCTAAGCTTGGCTAGTACAATAAAACCTCTGAGGAGCAGTACAGGAGGGAGGTGCATCCAGCTCCTTGGTACTGATTCAGGGATGAACAGGTGATGGAACAACAGAAGCAAAGGAACAAAGATTCCTCCCAACCAAACAGTGGATAATCAGAGAGAGATCCACCTGTTCTCTTGAACATCGTGTGTAACTGCACTACTCTCAGGTTAAACTCCACAATTACCAAGATCCTACCCAAGAAGTAGGATTTCTGCTTTGAACTGCTGGACCAGTCATCTCCGTCTTCTTGAGCTAAACTCGTAAGAGCAATACTGCCAGGAGTGACAAGGAAAGCAGAGAAGGGGCATGAATAAGAGCAACAGATCTCCAAGTAAGAACTGGAATCCGGAGGTTTATGAATTTGGATTTTGAATAAATTACAATTTTTATGCCCATCTTCTACATGTTCCTCTTTATAAACAGGGGCAACACTATTACCAACCTTGCCCAGTAACTGAGAAAATTCTAACTAAGTAGGTTATATATCAAGGTCAGTAAAATCAGAAAGACTGCAAATTCCAGAGCTTATAAATCAAACCCACACTCAGATCACCAAGCCATCCTATTTCTCAGTTCTGTCTCTTCATAAAGAAGACTTAGAAGTTAGTCTTTTTATTTCTAAGTTTTCATGCTTCTAAACTAGTCTCTATGTTGAAGAAAAAAATCCCATTGAGTGCTCAAGGAAAACAACTCATTGACAGGAGGCATCTTCCCTCATTTCAATGCATATCTAACGAAATTATGCCAACCTCTCTTTCTTTGAAAGGGGATACTCTTTCATCTCTTCAGTAACAAAATAGCCGCACATAGTTTAGTTGGAAGAGGGAATAACCAAAAAAACCTAAAAAAAAAACCCAAACCAAAACCCCCCAAAACCCTAAAGAAAAACACACCACTGAAATCGAATCAGTCATTCATATTTGTGTGAAAAAAGGATCAAAAGGTGAGCTAAAAAAATTTGGGGATAAGTTGGAATGTGACCAATTTGTGACTAACTCAATGAAACAAGACAAAATTTTGACTTCTAATGGAAGCTTCAATTTATCAGTGTTTGAGGGAGGACTCAAGGGCTGTGCTACAGAACCTTGAGCTATGTGAGGGTATTAAAGGGCCTGAAAGCTCACTGCCAGAGGAGGAGGCAGTCCCCCTTTTTTCCCACCATGCATTCCCACTCCCACACCACCATCCTGGGTAATCTTGTGGTTGCTCAGTGAAAAGATGCGTGACCCGGCCAGAAGCCAGATAAGCCAGTTCACCAAACGATCAGGCATGCTGATGCAGGGACAGAGCTCAGGTTCTGTATCCCGGACCTCAGCCACCTTCATTTGCATGGATTATTTTTTTTAAGCAGATTAGATATTGAGAGTTACTGAGTTCACACAGCGATGCTGGGAAGCTGTCAGTGGACTGTCTGCCCACAGCACGGTGACTCAAAGGTGCACCCTGAAGCAGCATGCAGAGCAGGAACAGGCACCACTGCGCCAAACGGCTACTTCTGCCACGGGCTTAAGCAGAGGTGACTCAAGCAGCTGGCGCAGGAGAGGTGGGGTGACTCCCTAAACTTCTCTGTCCGCATTTTAACACAGACACTGGCCGTCTCCTCTTGTTCCTACTGCTCAGCACTGCTCCATCAGCTCAGCTCAACCTTTCGCTGCCCCCTCCCTCATCACTGCTTCCTGTCCACGCTTCCCACTCTGCTCCTACCAGCTCCCAAGAAGCAGCCTCACCATCTTTAAACCACACCTGCAAACAAAGGAAGATCTGTACAGACAGATGCTTTAATCACCATGAAAAATTCAAGGGTGTTAATCTTGCTCCTTAGCTACCAAACTTTACAACTCTGTAGAAAAAAGATGGTACCAAATATTTACAGATGACATCTCTAAAGAAAAAAAACAAAACAGCGATTTGTTCCCAAAATCCAGACCACGTTACCATCCGTATAATGCATATCTCTATACAATTGAAAGAACATTGATACCTAGAAAGGAAAGCTCTCAAAGGCGATAAAGGAACAGGAGGGATACTACATCCATCCTGATACGTTGTTCAGGTGAGACTGTCTCTTTTTCAAAGCACCATGCCAGTATTTTAGTTTCATAACTGTTTGGTCATCAGCTCTTTCATTGTAACTCAATCTGAAAATTCAGAAGTGGAAAGCACTGGCTCACTGAAGTGAGGGAGAAAACAACCTCTACAGACAACAGTTAAAAATCAAACTTCAAAGTGATGGTGTCCCATCATAGTGGGAACTGAGACATTTACTCTCCAGAGAGGAAAAAGGAAAGGCCACTTACGCAAGTTTGTGACACTTGCATTCAAGATATAAGCAAAGGCAGATTAGTTTAAACGAAATAGATTCCTCAAATTCCACATGTAAGAGCAGGACAGAAGACGAGGAGGAGGATCCATCATAAAAAGGCAGGAAATTATTACTTTGCCTGGAACTTGTTCCTTATTAAGACTGCTGCTGTAGTTAAAGAAATAAAAAATAAATGTAAAAAAAATAATCAAGCATTTCTCCTTTCATTTGCCCCAGTTTTCCAGCCTTGTCATTATGTAGGCTGATGATGATACAGACATGAGGGTCTGTATTAGACTATCAGCTTTCAGTCATGAAAAAAAAAACCTTCTCTGAAACAACAGATTTAAATTTGTCCAAATAAATATAAAATAGGAGAATGTGTTCAGTCATGGGAAAATAAGATGATTGCCAAATCCCACTGGAAGTGACCATCAGCAGATAAGAACACTGTACCAAGTACTGAACAGTAGCGTAAACTTAAACATATTTCTAGTTAGTTGATTCCTCAGATAATACTAATGATTTCAAGAAAAAACACATCCAGGTCACCAACATATCATAGAAACTTTCAAAATCTTCATGCTGAAGAACAAGTCTGGTAACTCTTAAGCCTACGGAATCAGTATGCTGATGCAGACTTGTCTTTTTATGCCAGTGCTGCAAACTGGCTTAACCCAAAACTCCAGGAGATAACTTAATGGCACAATTATTTTCATCACAGTCAAATCGTGGCACCTGAGGGAAGAAGTATTCTTGGAAGTTGCCTGTACCTCCTGGACAGTAATAAAGTCCAAACAGTCCATAGCAAAACCACCTCAAAACAAGTCTCTGGCCCAAAGGCCTTTTCATTGCAGAATCACTGCAACCCCTTATTCATAAAAGTACATATAGCCTTCTCAAGGGTGAGGAAGAAATAAGCCTTTAGATACGTTTAACTGTTAGACTGGAATATATCTGAAGAACTTTAGAACATGAACTTTAGTTAGGTAAGGTATTTCATATTCATTATTATATCCTTTGAGATCTGCATGTGAATTAGCTCACAGATGGATTGCATTATCAGCATAAAAGACTATTCTATTCCACAGTGGTGAAATAACTTCAACACTTTGAACCAAAGATAGCTTCAACAGTCTTCTTCAAATGGTTAACTACATTGCAGACATTGCCCAAATACACGAGTTCTTCAGAGCCTCAACAAAATACAGCAGAAGCCTGTAAACTTCTAAGAAAAAAATTACCATTAGCAGCCTTTACTTTTAGATTGATACTATGGATTTTCTTCTCAGCTTTTCTTCCATCATTCTCCATAATTTCTAATTTGGTCTGGGTCTTTTCATACAATTTACCTAAACCGAGACACACATGCTTATCTATATATAAAAATAATACACAATTTAAACCAACCAAGGTTCAGCATTAGTGGTTTTTCCATTCCATTTAGTCTGGCACCTCCAACAATCTTGCCAACATACGTTGGTTTGCTGGTCTATCAACACTTGAAAAGGGAAAATAGAATTTCCAGGAGCAGCCCTGAGATTTTGCTAAACTTGCACATATGGTACCCCAAAAGACCAGCTAGCAGCAATGTGAAATAGCCTCTGTATCAAACCAAAACCAACCCAAAAGTGTTTATAAGTTGTTTTGTTTGGTTGGCTGGTGTTTTTTGGTTTTGTTTTTAAATATGAGGTTTTCTACTTATTGACAGAAAAATACTCAAAAAGCTAAATACTCAAGGGATGAAAAAGCTAACAGTTGTCTCTGGAGCTGTGGGGCACTGCTTATAAATAATTTATGGGGAAAATCCTAACCACCTGAAATGATACAATTTCTAACTAAATAAAATTATAGGACACACACTGAAGAATAATTGGTTATTCAAAGACAGTAAGAAAATAAGTAAGGAATCAGTCTCTTCTTACCACTCTTAGGCATTTAAATAATTAAATACTAAGAACAAAGTCGATTTCACTTTGGTGTGCCAGCAGTAACTGACTTAACCTGGACTCTCTGCCAGGTTAGAATACTGTGTCAAACCACTTCAGCTGATAGTAGTTTTCATTAATATCCCTCTCCACTCAGGTATATCCAAGCATAAATTAAACTGAGGCAAGCAACGCAGTGTTTGAAAGCGCAGGAAGAGCCTGTGACAGGGGTGACCCAGCTGGTGACTCAGCAGGACTTTCCCTGCCTCTTCCCCTGCGAGGGAGGGAGGGCAGGAAATTTCAAAGGAATGTGTTCATACCAAACACAGCTATCAGTTATGATTTAAAGCAAAGTCACATGCCCACAGAGTAAGGCCAGCAGAGTAAACCTGGCAGTGAACCAGCAACACACACAAAACGAATTCCTTCTCCACAAGAAGCTGGACACCGTAACCCAGCATCCTTCAACACTGTTGGTGGCCATCACTGAGCTCTACCATTTAGTCACGCACGGAGGTTGTACCATAACTGTTTGTCATTTAAGTATTCCTACGTTTGCCTATAAATAATGTAGATGGCATTTGTGGAACATGATTACTGAACAGGACTCGAAACTTCAGCCCACACGGTAGCTGTGGGTAAATCAGAAGTTATGTATAACAACACACCCAGGATAGCCTATTTTTGGCAGGGAAAACTACGCTTGCTCTGTCACTAACACAATTCTCTGAAAATAACGATAGATAAGAGCAACAGCACAGCATTAGACCCCCCAGAGGCCTGTCTAACCTGATATCCCCTCCCTGATAGAAGACTGTAGAAAGGTACAAGAATGGGACCTGCACGTAGTAGGTGTGCCCAATAACAAATTCTCAGCCACTTATTTACAGTACAGATCTGCTGAGCCAAATGTGGTGCCTTCATGTTTATCAAATGATGATGCATTTTTCTGCACAACATCTCAGCCATCAGCATCTGACTGTGGCGGTTCTGAGCTCACTGTGCTGAATACCTGAAAAGAATTCAAGGAGACAAAACAGGTGACAACTACATTCGACTTCTTCATGCACCCATATCACTCACGATTCTAGAGGCTCTCACCATCCCTATCCTAGCTCCCACCCCTCACCCCCCCAATCACCCCCCTCTATGCTTTTTCAAGTGCTGCTGTATTTTCTGGGACCCAGAGCTGCACAGCACTTGTCACACTGACATACCACACATACATGTAGCAACACGATAACAATCTTTTTTTGCTGTCTACTACTTCCATAACAATTCCTACCATTTTATTTCTTTGACTGTCTTAACACATTTCCAGATAGCCATCTAACACCAAGACCCTCCTTCCTAAGGAGAGGTTTTTGCCTGCCATTTCATTGCCCAGGCACCACAGAATCATAGACTTTTTAGGTTGGAAAAGACCCTTAAGATCATCAAGTCTGACCATTAACCCAACACTGCCAAGGCCACCACTAAACCATGTCCTTAGGTACCACATCTACACATCTTCTGAACACCTCCAGGGATGGGGACTCCATCACTTCCCTGGGCAGCCTGTTCCAATGCTTGACAACCCTTTCAGTGAAAAAATTTTTCCTCATATCCAACCTAAATTTCCCCGGCCCTGTCTCAACTTACACAGCTTACGACCAAGAGATTGACATTCCTGTTTTATTTCTAATTATTTAGTTTCATTATCGTCAGGCTCTTGCCACTCAGCTTTGAGCATGTTAATAGCAGCAGCAAACTTTGCCATCTGAATTTTCACACTTCTCCAGATCATTTATGAGCATTTTGGAGAGCACAAGCCCAACACAGATGCCTCCACTGTGAAAACAAGCAAGCTACTCCTTGCTTGTGGCCAATTACCCTGTCACAGCAGAACCCGCCTTCCTACCCCATGGCCATGAAGCTCTTCCAAAAGCCTTTGTTGGAGAATTTTGCAAGAGGAGGCCTGAAACAGCAAGCACACTGTCCCAGTCCTACAGTGGTTCTTATGACATCTATCAAACTGCACTGAAGCCAGCACCTCACTGCGAAGCAGGTCCTAATAACCACGTCTAGTTTTCAGCTATTAACCTAAAGCAGCTGAATTGTCAATCACCGGCTCTGTCTCCAAGCCAAAATAATTTGCAGTTTTGCACACAAAAAAAGAAATAACAAGGCCTAGAATCGACATGACAATTTCTTTCAAGTTAAAAGCAAAAGAACTTCGCTTTCCTTCCAACATATCTAAAAACAAAACAGTAATTTGGTTAACCACAAGTATTACAGCCTTCCCATGATAAGGCTAGCTTCAAATCACTGAAAAATAATTACTAAGATGGCTTCTGTTGATTTAAAAGTACAGAGTGATTTCCATTTTCCTGGCTATATTCATTTTGTTGATACATTTTATACAAATAAAAACAAACCAGTCATTTAAATAACTGTTCTTCAGTGAGCAGTTTTCTGCCAACTGACATGAAGGGAAAACCACGACACAGACAGGAGAGCTGCAAATTCTGTATTCAGTCTGAAGAGCAGGGGTTCCACACATCTGCATTTTCCCCAGAGGCTGGGGAGGAGCTGAGTTTTCATTGACTTGAACAATATTTATTTCATCCAAACAGTGTTCAAGGGGGAAATGCCTGCCTGTCAAGAGTTTCATTGCTACAGTCAGGTCTCAAGCTAATTACTTAATGGGAAGGTATGTTAACAATAACTTTTACCAAATAAAACCTTAACCGAAGTATGCTAACAGAGACATTACTTGGCTAGCTACAACTGTTTGAATTACTGATTTTAATCAAATAACTTGAGTTATCATGTGGTTTTCCTCTAATTATTTAGTTTCGGCACTTACCTTTGTTCAAGCTATTCATCTGCAGTTCAGAACTTTGTAATAGACTGCATAGCTCATTTAAGGCTTGAGCTGTCTTTTACCTCTTCACTGACTAAAGGGAAATGAATGTCCCAAGAACATTTAACAAGCCTGTCTACTCTACAAGGAAACCTTCTCCTCCCAGACCACCTCTTGCTGCCAAAAAAAGGTTTACTGGATGGTCAAACGAAAAAAAGGAATTAATGCCAGTGAAGAACAGCACAGCTTTAGGGCACAGTCAATCCCAAGTCTTCCCTTCCCACACTGCCCCCCATCACTGGTTGTGCAAGATCCCACTGACACTGGGTTTTGTTCCTGTTGTTCTTACAGGTCTTATGTTACCATTTCTACAATTTTCCTTCAAGTTTTTCTTGCTAGATGTGTTTCAGGGTAAAAACCACATCTTGTACTACTTTTTCTGAACCCCAGTCTTCCTGTACTGATTTCTCCATGCTGTCATTACCCCCCTTCCAAATACCTACCCATCCTCCTGGGGGTATTTTGTGTAGATTGGAGTTTGCTCCTTTTTTCATCCTGCTTACCCGCACAGTCGGTAACACAAGAGGTATTGTCAAGAGCTGCTCTCTCAAGGAGGAACATACAACTCCACATGCATGCAAGAACTGTAATTTAGGTTCTCCAAACAAAGCCTGTGCTGGAGATGGGGGGAGAAGGGCCAACACAGGTATAAAATTTCACACCAGTTGTGAGGGGGGCAGGGGAGAGAAGGACGGTCTTTGCCCCTTCAAGAGGAGATCTTCCTCCTCCCTCACAGGAAGACAGTGTCCTTCCCCTTGCCCAGCTCAGCCCCTGACCTCCCTCCCCAAAGCTTCCCAACCCTGTGGCACCTCCAGCGCTCCCCCCTCCTGTTTTCCAAGGGGGAATGTGGAAGCCTCTCCCAGCTGCTGAGCTGCTCCATGTAGCACTCCTCGTCAGCTGCCTTTCTGCGGCACATCCATCTGATTCCCAGAGCCAGCTCACGCTGTGCGGCGCGGCTAACAGGAGCAGCCGGCAGGCAGCAGTGGAGGGGACTGCCGAGCAGCTGCTTCCCGCACAGGCCTGGGACGCTGCCTGGGACAGCTGTTTTTATGATTTATTAAGCTTATTGTAGCATCGTATCATTATGACTGCATTCCAACAATTGTCTCCAAATATTTATGGGCAGAGGTACTTGGCATTAATTACTGACTGGGTTAAAAAAAGCAATAAAATTAAACCTCTGATATCTTGATCACCTGTTCATTCAGTACCAAAACCTCTGAATGATGACTAATCGAGCCAGAGACGAGCAATGGCAAAAGTGAAGATCCCAAAAGACACTTTTTCAGCTGAAGCTTAACATGCTAGCATGTAGTCAAACCTGCTAAGCTGCAAAGGATCAAGCTGTTTTACCACTTTTAGCTTTTAATTGAAAAATTATGTGGAAGCAATACGTTTTCATCAAAACCCAGCAGACCAGAGACTCAGGAAAATAAAACTTCTATCCTATTTGAGATTTCATTTAAGCCTGAAGATTTTATTTCAGACCATGATTCACAGCTGCTGTCTTCCCCTTGCATAAACTGTTGCCCCATCACTTCTCAGTTGCATTACTTAGTGCTGAAATTTTTTCACGTTAAAATCTCAGCTCTAACTTAAAACCACAAAACATTCCCTTAGGATTTAAAGAAAACCCTCGGTTTGGCCAAAACAAACACATTATAACACACACTTCTTTCTCCAAGTTGCGAATACAAAAATTAATAGTTTAAATGACAATTCTCACACATGCTTTCCATTTTCCCCTCGAAGGAACCAACACGAAAAAAACCCCAGCTATTCAGCTTGTCTTGTTGCTGTATCACATTTTGGTCTCTCCACAATGTTATCCTGTAAAAATTACTGTAAGGACATTAGCAAGCTACCTGAACTTCATTTTACCTTCAGCTTCTGTGCACCAAGCCAGCCTCATAACCAGTAACAAAGAGAGGAGTCAAACAGGAGTATCCTGAAATGCATTTACAGTAATATAAAATATTTTCGTCTCATTGGAAGTAGCTTACCTGAAGGACAGGCACTTTTTGTGGTGTGTTTTGTGGTGACTGGTGAAGCTGTGCCCAAGGCTGATGATGAGGATGTGGGGGTGGTGAAGACTGATGATGCATCCCTGGATGAGGCTGCATGGGAGGACAGGTTGGCATTTGCTGTTGAAAAGACTGCTGTTGACTAGGGAGCTGCTGGCCAGATATTAGTCGCTCTTGTATTGCTTGTGGATCTGCAAGGCCAACACCTGGACAACCATTTGGTCTCATGTGCCCACCCATCTCCCGTGGTGTCGAAGACATACCCATAAACGGACGATTCTGTTGCATGTTTCGGGGGCCCATATTCCTTTGTCCAATTCCCATGGCACCAGGGGGCTGGTGTGACGGCTGAGGATGGGGTATATTTGGATAATTGCCAACTTCCATCGGTATTCCAGCACTACCAGGTCTAACCTGTGGAGGAGGTGTACCTGCTGGATTACTCATTGCTTTCATAGGTGACATGGGAGGTGGAGAGGCATAAGTTCCCTGAGGCTGTGAAGGGTGCATAGTTTGCGTGTTCATTTGGTTAAGTGAGCCACTAGGGTGGATGGGCTGCTGGTGCATTAGTCCTTGACCACTGTTTGATGGAAATCCGACAGCATTTGGGTATCTTGGTACAGATTGATTCATTGGAGTGTTATTTGTAAGGCCTAAATTCTGATTCATCCCTGTATTATTAACTAATCCCTGATTAAGGTTACTGTAAGGATATCGAGAATACTGCCCTGAGTTGTTTATAGTAGGTGAGGGTACCGTCTGGCTCCGAGAACTAAAATTAAGTGTTTGCGGCCTAACAGCACCCTGCTGGGGAGGATTAGGGGAGAATCTGGGACTGTGGGCTACTGATTCTCCATGGAGAGCAGCGGGGGGATGGTGGTGAAATTGCTGGACTGAGTGTCGCAAGGAAGGTGCCATACTGGGATTCTGCTGGGGCACATGAGACAAGTGGCCAGGTCCTGAGGTGGCAATGAAAGGGTTTCCCTGATTGAGGCCTTCTTGGCCTTGAGAAAACTGGTTCATCCTCTGCTGTTGCGGCTGCCCATGCTGCTGCATTGAAAAATCACCGCGAGCCATGTAGTTTCCCATCTGCTGCATGTGCTGAGGATGGCCCTGCCCAGGGGGGCCGGAGGGTGCCTGCGGCGGCTGTGTCGGTTGCGGTTGCTGCTGCTGTTGCTGCTGGTATGGTGCTCGTATCTGGTCTGGCACTTGAACTGCCCGTGGGCCCCACATGGAGCCACTGTCTACGAAGGGCTGCCCGTGTCTTTCGTTCTGCATGCTGGGATAGACTCCCATCTGACCACCAGCACCACTGCCGTGAGGAACCTGAGGAACTGGAGGGTTGTGATACTGTGAATGAGGAGATGCTATACCATTCCCAGGGGCATTGCTTATCATCCTGTTCGGCTGATCCATCAGGTGCATTTTCTGCTGTTCGTATTGATTATAGTGATCAAAATGGGTCAACTTGGCCTGATTTTGATTTGCAGGGGGATGATGAAGAGATGACTGTAAAGAGGGAAATCCTTGATCCATGGGCATTTGCTGCCCCATAGGATTCACTGTATTTTCAGGATACCCACATTCTCCAAGACCTTCCAACCCTTCACTGAAAATATTCCCATCTTCTCCAAACAGACTCATCATTCCTGGATCTGCCATCTTTTTTCAGCACACAGCTCCTCGGAGCTACAACTAGAATGCTAGTCTGTGCTTCACCTCGGCGAGGTGTTTTGTCCTCAAAGCCTTTAATCCTCAACTAATCTCCTTCATGTCATTCCATATTTCCTTAATTCTTTTGGACCACGCAGTGTCAGGCAAAGTCTGGTTACTGCTCCTAGAAGAAGTGGGGGAAGGGAGAGAAAAAGAGGAAGATATTGAAATAAATAATATCAGGCAATATATAAAAACCGTACTTGACTATTTTTTAGACAATGCTAGCTAGTTTCAGCCCCTGAAATACATCTTAAAAATCTATTTCACTTTACGAAGGATTCATTAGCTTTATCAGAAGCTTTATTGTGATAGAGAGTTAGGAAGCAAGCAAAACACTAGCCTTAACCTTAAATTAATCCATTCACTACACTTCCTAGTGCTCCTTTCTTGGGTGGAACAGAACAAAAGAACACAACATGCAGCAGCAGCAGCTGCCACAGCAGGTAGGCAGATGTATGAATATAGCCAAGCAGCCCATCTGCTGAACTAAAGCCCTGAAAACGCTCCACTTACCAACAGCATGTCCTTAACCTTATTCCCCTGAGCTGCGTAATCAGATGAGCAAGCAGAAGCACCAAGTCCTACGATGGACTAAAGCTAGTTATACGGACAACAGATTTTTCAAATGCACACAGATGACCCTCTAAAACACACCAAACTCTGAGACTGAGCATTTAGGAAATACAATGTTATTATTTTTTTAAACACACAATTTATCTCGGTTTAATGAAGCTGTAAACCAAAATAGGCGCTGCTGCTTCTCATTTAAGCAAAACTATATGCTCAATTTGTGTAAGTAAACTAAAGTCAAAAGCTTCATTCTGTCATGGGGGTAGATTTCTCAATCCATACCCTAATTTCTCTCATGATGATAACAGGGAACACTATCACTGGAGTCCATTATTCATCTTCAGGCAATCATGCTACTAACTGCAACTACAGCACTTTAGAAGACCTCACTGAAGTTTTGTTCTCTCCAGAATTATAATTTTGAAGGAGAATTAGTAATGGCGAAAGAATTTAACTGATAAAATGCTAACCTAACAGGGTACACACTTGGACTTGGGGAAAAAACAAAAAAGCAACACACAGTAACAGAGTAGATTCAAAAAAGTTCCTGTTTAGGTTTTCCCTAGAGAAGATTGGCATGTTCTGAAATGTGTCCCCCATCTTCTCTCCACAACAACTCGAAAGATTTTGTCTAGATCTACTTGTTATGAACAGAACTAGTCTAATGCTCTCTTTTCTTCTTAAGATCAGAATTTTAAATGTTCTGTCTTATATCTCAAATAAGACAATAGTCAAGGAAGCCCATCCATGTAGCAAATAAAAACTATTTTTGCATCTTTGTCATAATTTAGTAGCGACTGTACTTACAGATACCAACTTTTCCTTACTCAGTGACTGAAGAGAACATT
Source organism: Strigops habroptila (assembly GCF_004027225.2). NCBI lineage: Eukaryota > Metazoa > Chordata > Aves > Psittaciformes > Psittacidae > Strigops > Strigops habroptila. Next base: position 37,612,461 of record NC_044277.2, read on the forward strand.
CACAAGCATGTATTTTCATATCTCGCATTTTGTTGTGGAGGACAGATGCTTTCAGTCACTTTGAGTGCAAAATGCCAGGCCAGACTATTTTAACCGAAGGCAATTTGTCCCAGACAAGTTTTAGGGAGAAAATATCAGCACATTTTTTACACTTCTTGTACCCATTGTCAAGAGGACCTTCTACAGCATGAAGCAGAGGGCAAGAGGAAAAGCACAAGCATTTATCACTCCTCTTAAAATAGCATTTGAGTGTCACCTTTAAAACCACAGTCTTAAATCTCTTCAGTGCTCGGCTGGGGGATATTAACACTTATGTTTCTAAATCACTTGGAGGTAAATTCCTGAGCCATCTTCGTATCTCCGATACCTGTTTCTTTTTATTTCATTGCCTTTATATTAAGCAGAAGCCATCTCTAATATTAAAGCACACCATAAGGAAGTTCAACAACAAGGTGAGAAGGAGCCTCTTTCACCAAAACAAACTTTTGGTATCAAGACTGCTCCAGAGCAGACCACTCTGTTGTGGTGAAGATCCCTTCAGTGACTTCAGATTGTTCAAGGACTTCTGCCACTGCTACCTCTGCTGAGGCCCGCTGCCATCGGGAGCTGGCAAACCCGGACATCAGTGTGTACTGAGACTCTCCATCTAACCAGCCTCTTTGCTTGGAAATGCTGAAAAGCATAGTGCAGACACTGTTACCTTTCCACCACTGATGTAATCCGGGCAGCATCACACTTGAGCCAAGTAGAAGATCTCACCCATCAGCTAGCCTATTTACAGCCAAAAAATTATGAACAGGTAGCAATTTTCACACATTTCATTACATAAATCATGCCTACTGAAAAGAACCATTTCTGAAGACAAGCATGCTCTACTCCCCCGAAGCATCAATCTTTGCCATAAAAGTACATGAAATCTACATAGAATTCTCTTTGCTATCTGCTACAGACAAGCTAACACAGCATCTCCAGAAACAAGGCTGCAAGCATCAAGCACAGATTTGAATAGTACTGCTTCGTTTACTGTTTTTCAGCTGACAGGCTTCCAATAAAATTCAGGCCAGAGTCAGCCACCAGTAACACCAGTAACAGTAGTTAGGACCTGCTACTATTACCAGAGAAACAAATTACAATAGGGTAAGGGTTTTGTTTAATTAAACCCACCTTATTTCTGCCCAGCTGACTCCATCCCAATTCGCCAGTTTGGGCTAGGGACTGTCCCTTGCAATGAAGAAGATGTGCTATGGAACCTAGCACTCACCTGGCTTCCTGAGCACATGCTCTTTCAGAAGAAAGAGTAACCTCAAAGTTTCTGATGCAGTTTGTATGCAAACAAACCCATCATCTAAATTAACAGTGAAAACACTGTTTGCTGCTATGTATCATTTTAGTTCTGCATTCTCATCTGAAGTGTGAAATGACTTCGTGTTTGAGCTGTCAATGCTAAAGCTATTAGGTCTGAAACAAAGCAAGAGAATGTTTGAGAAGTTGTCTCAAAATTGTAGTAGTATTTTTCCAGATTTAAGTTTAGCCTTAAATTTAATGACCACAGCCCTTTACAATCACAGTGCTCTCACCAAAGCTGCTATTTTCCCAATTAAAAGTCGCATCTCTGATGTGATATATGGCTAACAGCACATAGTGAAGAGTAGAAGACAGTAGCAGCTATAGACTGGTCCAAATAAATTAACCAACATTTTTATAAGAAAACAGTCAATGCTAGAATTACCTAATAAGCTCTCAACCTTCTGCACTAACAGGATAGATGTCTTCTAAACAGTTGAGCAAGTAATGAGAGTCACAGCCTTATTTTAACTTGCAACCATTTCTTTGCTTTTTTCACTACAAGCAATGTATTTTGTCTGCTTAAATCCTGACTGGTCAAAAAAAAAAAAAAAAAAAAAAAAACCAACCAAAAAAACCCAACAAACAAAAAACCCCAAACTCTCAAACACAAACACTCAAAAAAAAGCCTCCCCACAAAGGCAGGACCTGCACTGACCAATAATTCTAGCTAAAATATTCACTACGTGCCACTGTTCACTTCCTCATGAAAGCAGACAACAGCGAGACTGACCATTAAAAACTCAGCTAAAAGTTTGGGGTTTTTTTTATTGAATAGTTTAAAAATATAAGGTTGTTCATCTTCTCTTCTATCACATAAGTTAAAACTATCAGACATTCATGAAGCAGTGGCTACTTTCCAGGTAAAAAGGAGAGGGCATCTGAACCCTTAGAAAGGCAGATTGCTGAATGTAAGTGTGAATGAATGAAGAGACAGCAAACTTGTTTTTTAATCATCTTAAAGAAACCATACAGATTCTGCAATAAAATTGTATAACTTTTCTGCTCCTGAACATGAAATTGCACCAAGACTGAAGAGTAAGTGAATATATTTCCTTGCAATTGCCTAGACAACCTATTTCTGTTCAAAGCAGCAACCGTATGATCCCAACTACCAGTACACAGTCAATTGCTTAACAACCCTGTTGTCTTAATAAACAAAGCTTATGTTTACTCCAGTCTGCAACATTCCAGTCCTAAAACGCTAGATCTCAAATTTAAGTAGTAGTTAACCATTGCCCAACTTAGTATTTCAGAGCTACATGGACTCAGTAGCCTTGGGCAGCTTCTCACTTATATGAGTGGAACAAAACTGGCTGCTGCACACCCATAACCCGATCTAGGGCTGCAAACACTAAAACCTGAACTTCATTAGTCTTGCTCCCAAAGCTGCAGATCCAGGCAGTCAAGATCAGGAAGCAGCAACTGCAGCACACAGATGCATGTGCACTCCACACATTCTGCTGTTCAGAAGAACTTTTTGTAAATCATTGGGTTCCTTGATCCAGCTATTGATCCTTCTATACCAGAAATTTAGCAGCATTTCTTGATGGCCATGCAGCAAGTATGTGGAAACAGAACTTAAGAGGGCAGCTAATACTGACTGCTTCAAGGTTTGAAGTGAGATGTGCCATGCAGAGTTGATATTTTTACAGCTATCAGTTGGTATCTCAGACAAACCTCTCTCAGTACTCATATATGAGTTACTCATATAATGGAACTATGCACCTAAACCACAATACAATAAACACTGCAAATACCATGCTATTTTGAAGAACTAGGCTAGAAAGACCTCTCACGCTAAAAACCAAAGCCATGCCAAAGGTCATTTTGAGACTGGAGTCTCTAAATGTAGGATTAAACATCAGGCTACTAAATCTGCATTTAAACATTGCATATTTAAACTGCTTTTCAAAACTGCTAAGCTCCTGCTGGCTGTTGGGGTAGAAAATTTAAGCATTTGCCACATGGAAGTAGGTGACATGAATGACAACAATTAAAGTCACATTCTTATTTTACAAATAAAGTTGGGAGGAAAAAACCCACCAAAATCTTAATAAACACATGTAAAACCATGATAACATAGGAAAAGTCATGACAAGACATTCAAATTTGGGAAGATAGCTGACAAGACTTGTACCTTTCAGCTCATTTACCTACTGAGCGAACAGCACTGCTGATGCCAGGACAGTTATGCAAGTGCCTGACAGCGTCCGTGGGAAGCATGCCTAGTGACCTGTGTGCTCAATGCTAAGCTCTCATTGCTATCACACACAACTCTTCATACATGGCATGTTCCTCCTGCGTGTAGATTAGAGAAGATCACGGAGGAGCAGACCTGTAAAGTGATTGCAACATGATTTCTGACTGTAACTTCCAAAGAAACTCGGTTATCCAAACACCCAAAGAATTTTTTTTTCTTTATATAGAATATTTTCCTAGTATACATGTCACACAGTGCAGCTGTGTTAAAAAATAAGTCTGTACAGTTCCTACCAAATCAGAGGATGGCAGGAATCTCGCCCTCCCTCCCCCTACCAGGAAGGGGAGACAAGACTTGCCAGGATGAGAAGAATGACCTCACACACTCCAGGAATATTCCAGCTTCGGTGGGAAGAGTCAGAAAATACGGCGCAAGCATTTCTGAAAAGTTTAATTTCACATGCATCTCAGTAAAATTCAATTAGTTCTTTAGAGAAACAGACCCTTACAGAAATTTGCAGCAGCAAATTTAAGGTTGTCAGTATCTCTTGTTAAACTAGGAATTGGGAGAGGGGAGTGGGAGGGAAAACCTGACATGCTTTTCCTCAAAAGTCACAGTTCTTGCGTATGTGCAGTCAGCTAAAGGCCATGAATGCTACTCAGTAACATCTTTTGGTCAAGAAATCCACGAAATCGTAAGTTTCCCATGCAACAGTTAAGCAGAAGCCAGATTGCGTTTTATTTCCTTTAATGCACAATGTACTTTGGCAAAGAACAAGCTTTTACAGAGGCAACTGAGGGCACAAGAGCGTTCGAATATTTGGCAGCTTGTTGCTGTCAAGCAGCTGATGCAGGAATGACCAGCTAGGGTTCAGCCTGTGCCACACATTTGGAAACAATATCCTACGTCATTCAAGTTCACAGGAGCTCTGATACGAGACCACAACAGCATCACGCAGGAGTAACGCTGATGCAAACCCACCCGGCCTCGTCGTTACATCATCTCCTCCTGCTGCAAATGAACTCTGCGTTCGCCATACCAGTTGGGCTGCAAACTCTTTTCCTAACATGGGGCACTGCTAATTTTAAGCCACCACCTATTATATTAAAAAAGAAGCCTCAGCATCTCTTTTCTTTCCAGTCCAGAAGAAAAAGGGGAAAGTTTACAACCATTTATTTGAACTGTGTACTTGAAGGTTTTTAAGGAGGTGACCAGAGGAACAATAAAAGAAAATGTTTTTTACATTTAAGTACATTACAAACATGAAGCGAGAGGAGAGGGGACAAGCGTTAAGACAGAAACACTTCAGGTTTAGTGTTATGTAGCCTGGAATTTTAAGAGGCCTTTTTTGGTCATATGACCACCCTCTGTCCCAACAGAAGTTTAAAATACAGATGTGAGGAGGTTTATCTAAAAATAGCCCTAGATAAGCAAGAGAAACAATGGCAGTCACAAGAATATTTCAGGAATACTCTTTAAAATATTTGATAGCAGCGTTATCTTGCAAACAGCTCTATAAAGGGGAACAGCAGCACGTTTAACAAACCCCTAAATGAGGTTTGAACATTACAAGCGCCGCACATACGGACGGGTTTCGTAGGCAGGGAGCGCTTCTCGGCCGCGGTGCCAGATCGACGGCCAGGCGAACAAAAAGCCTCGGCAAGGCCAGGGGGGAGGTGGTGTCAGGGAGAAGACTTATATTGTTGCCATCAGTCACCAAGAAATCTCCCCGCAATTACATTCTCTTACAAAGCTGACACTAAACCGGCCCGGGGATTCAAGAGGTGGGGCCAGCGGCGACCCGCTGAGGCGCTGAAAAAACACCCCGCGCAACTGATTACTCTTGTTAAGGGCCGTGCTTTTTGTGCACCTACTGCAGTTGTCACTGATTAACCAACTGATCTGGCAATTTCCTACATTCTTTTGCATTTAAAAAGGATCTGAGAGGCCGAGAGTCATCCCCTTTCATATTCCGGGGGGGGGGGGGGGGGGGGCGGGAGGCTGCGGCCCGTCCGGGCCGGCTGTGGTGCGGAGGGGCCCCCGCTCCAGCAGGCCCCTCTGCCGCCCTCCTCCCCCAGCCCGGGCCTGCCAGGCCCGCAGCTGAAAATAATTTATCTGTTCGCTCTGCCGGGCTCCCGGCATATGCGATTGGGAGGGAAACGTATCCATCATGAATAAACTTGAGCACAAAGACAGGCTGAGTGTCACAGGATACAAAAGGGCAGAGGTCGGCGCGGCGAGCGGGAGGGTTTGCGCAGGGCCGGGCCCGCATGGCCGCCTCGTGCAGCCTCCACACCGCAGCGCCAGGCCGGAGCCCTGCCAGGGTGTCACGTCCCCTGAAGTAAACAACGATCCGCACGGTCCAAGCCATAAAAAACCCGCTGTAAACAGCAAAATAATCGGCGGGGTGAGACAGCTCTCAGTAAAACGAGGCCTTTCCTCTTCTTGACGCTGAAAGCAGCTCGCAGTGTTTACGCCCAGAAAGCTGGGAATTGTAAAAATTCACGAGGTGGATACTCCAGTGTTTCCCAGGGTTTCTGACCATGTGATTTTCACCGAAATGTATTTTTTTAATCACGGGCAGGTTTTAAGACTTAATCGTATCCCAAAAGGCTATTTCCAGCTATAGAATTATGAGCGCTTTAAAGCAGCCAGACCCTATATTTTACTTTTACCTGCTATAAGGCCAGTACAATCATGTTTCATTCATAGTTTATGAAGTCTGAAAAACCACTTGATGAAATTACAGTCTACCGATACTACACATGGTATATTTGTCCACGTATATTCTATAATCATTTCAATTTATGACTTGTACTTAAGAGTCATTTTCCTGTACATGTGTTCTTCATAAATACTGGTAGATCACAGTCTGTGCTTGTACAGGAACCACATATCCACACTCATTTCTGTGAAGATAAATACACCTTATACATCCAAAGTGAAAAGCCAGGGTTTTCACAGAACTAAAGAGAACGGACTTCAGGGTTGTGGAATAAAATGGTAGTTCTCCCTTGCGCTCTTTACATGTGGCAAGATGAATCATCCTACATCTGAAGTTAAGCCCTTACTCAACTTCCACTATTGATGGTAATTTTTGCCCACTACACTTAAGCATATGGCCTTGAACCTTTCAGCAAAGGAAAATAAAAATTACATATTACATTGGGAAAGTATTACAAATTTTTTCTTAAAAAAAAAAAAAAAAAAAAAAAGGGGGTAACATCAATGTTCCATGAAGTAGTTTAAATGAAATCAGACATGATCTGGTGGATTTTTAAAATCTTAACTTTCTGTTACAAAAATACCTTTAGACTAATTAATGTATTTTATCATATACAATAGATTATGTAAAAGAAGTGTTATTTCACTACTTGAAGTCCACCATAAAGAAAAAAAGGTTTGGGGAGGGAAGGTGTGGAGAAAGACAGTACACTGCACACCACAATGCAGTAGATGGAGTGAACAGATTTCAGGAACCTTTATTTACTGCCTGGGTCCAACAATATCCCGCAGAATATGGGAGACAGCCGATATACAGGACAGATACCCAAAAAGACCTTCCACAACTACTCTGTTGGACAACGTAAATTTGAAGGGGTTGGTTTGAACAAAATGAAGATACGCATCTTGAACATACTGTTGTTTTTTTGAAGGGTATGCCAAAAAAGGTGGTTTATTCTTAGTTTGTGGAATGGAAGCAGGCTCTTGCATGTATAAATTAAGTTTGGGGGGGGAGTTGTTTGATTAGCATAATGCCTGGCTCACAGTGATCATCAGTGCTTATTCAGACCGCTGCATAAATGACTACACCAAGCTATTCTCTGTAATGGAGAATGCCAAAGGAAAAGAGTTTGGAGCTCTCAACAGCTCCCAATGTGTAAGACTAAGATATTCAGGAGTAAATACACTGCTGCATTCGAGTTCACTCAGACATGGAAAAAGGGTGCCTATACAGTATAAGCAATAGTGTCAGAAGTTAAAAATTGGAATGGGGACTGTCAGATGAGTGCAGTCCTTGTCAGGCATCGTGTACAGTATGGATTTTCTTTCTAGGCAGGACTAAGCTAGAATGCTTTTCTTCTATAAAAGCAAGGGAGATTCTAAAGGAAGGGAACCAAATTTTCTTGTCCAGAACTTTAACAGATCTCCAGTTTCTTCTTCACAAAGAAGAAAACTAAATGGGGTGTTTTCAAATATGTTGCTTAATCAATATGCACTTCTAAAATTACTCCAACATAGTTATTTTCAAACAAACAAACAGAAGCCGTACAGGGAAAAAACCTGTCATCTAAACTTCTAGAACTATGCAGTCTCACTCCCTTTCTCATCAGGGTTTTGAAGAACTTGGAAGTAGTTTGCAAGTCCAAGACAGTTACTGACCCTATCAGTACCCAGAGCCATAGTCATTCAAGGTATTGCAAGCTGTAGAGGCAGCTGGCACTCATTTACCACAAAATCTTTTACGCCACAACAGGGAGGTTCTTGAGCTACCATCAATTCTTCACAAGCTTTTCAGAGATTGATGATGAACATACAAGATCAGTGCAGCATTCATGGATAAGACATGAAAGGAAATTTTTACTCATCTGAAGACAAACTTGGAAACTGGTTCCTACTGGTAGGTAGCTCCACCTTCTCTCAAAAAGCAGGGCTAAACTTAATTTCATAATAGAAAGCACCATGTTCACTGTTCCTGTTCATTCCTGTTGGAATGATTCACATTCCATTTAAATTTACCTTTCAAGCCTATCAATCTAGTTGCAGCATATACAGAGGACTAGAAGTTTCCAAAGTCCTTTTAAATAAACAAAACAAAAAACTCAAACCAAACAAAAACCACACAAAAAGACCAATTCCCAACACTGCCCTGACCTCGACAAAACCAAAAATTTATTTCTACTCACTAAAGACTGTGAGGTTAAAATTTTGTGTAGAGGGGTTTTGTGGTTTATTTTTGGGTTTGTTGTTTCTTTTTTTCTTAAGTACAAAAAGCAAGCAATTTAAAGAAATGGGCAGGATGACTAGAAGATTAGAATAATACTTTGTAAGAGAAATAGGACAGTTTATTTTGATAATTATGGAAGAGTTTAGATTGCAAACTTTGTTGGACTTGCAATTTCTTTGTGTTTGTAAACACCTGGGAGGTAAAAGTCTGACCCATAAAATGGGTCATAAAAAAAATAACAAGCAGAAACACTTAGCAAAGATGCAAGGTAGCAAAGATGCCAGAATAACAGAATTCAAGACTCTTAATCAAGTAGTGTATGAAAGTTGCTACCATACAGATCTGTGTAGCCAGCCAAGTTCAGAGCTATTTCACATACTATTCAAGAGTCCAGTTGTCAGAACAAGACCTGCAACAGCTCGTGCATTATCCCCGCAACAGTGCAATGCAGTAACACTAGTAGGAAAACTTTTTTTCTATCAAAGGTCAAAAATGTGCTAGTCAAAAGTGAATAAACAGCTAAAACACATGTTCCTCTGCTTTCAAGCTATGTAGAGAGAGAAATCAGAACAGGTACAAAGAACTTTGAGGTTCCAGAGCTAAACAACATTTCAAAATCTATGTCTACAAAAAAAGTCATTCAGAATAAAACAGCCATTCAAAAGACTAGAAGCATGAACCCCTATATTAGGTTTTACTTAAGCAAATCGTAAATGGCATTGTTACAGCATGGACTTGCATCACCTGAACTCAGTAACGCAGTGCACAGCTGAGGAAAAAGCATGGATGAGGCTCTGATAGAGATCAGTTGATTTAGGAGTCACAAGAATTGGTGGCAGATGAAATGTTTATGCTGTATAAGCAAATATTATTTGGACCTACAGCTGAGACTAGGTAACTGTTTAATTAATGATGCTTGCAAAGCAATAAAATCTAGCTCCTTGTTCCCCCAATTACATGTACAATATAAAACTAGTTATGAAAGTTTAAGTACTTAGAAGTACTTGAAAGGGATGACGAACTGCCTGCTGCCACTAATAAAACCTCCACAATGAGCTTTCCTGACCAACTTGTTACAGCACCTTTTAAGTTACTGTATCATATCACACAGAATCATCCAAAAATGTGAAATGCACAAGAGTGTGATTCTTCCTTTCCAACCCTGCTCAGCTCCTGAAATCCATGTACCTCTGTTTTCAGACAACAGTGATCCCTGAACTTAGTCTTGAAATAAAATCAAGAAAGATCACCTCAAAGAAGTATGTGTTATGTCCTCGACTGAGACTGCTGCTTCAAAGCAAAGCAAGCAGTGAAGCAGCTCAACTCAGTCAGAGCCAGTTGTCAGAATGAGGTCCCCCGGGATACTGTATATCAGTGTGCCAAGCCAGGATGAGACTGAGTTGTTGAGGGGAAAAAAGAAAGGTATTTGAGAATCTTCAGTGTCTTACCACTCTAAAATACATGAAGACTTGACAGACAGCTCTTCTACCACCTCATCTTCATAAAAACTGTTAAGGAGGCTCTTTAGTTCTGATTTCCCTCAAACCCATGTCTCACTTCTCAGTGTAATGGATGCTAACAGAATGACTTAACACCAACTGCACCTATCATATCTCCATAGCACCCAACACATTCTGCACAGCTCTGCAAACTACTCAAAAACCAAAAGACAAGAATTAAGCCAAAGATATTGGGGCCAGTTCAACCAAGAGATGACTGCCAGGCAATAGCAATAGCAACAGCTGTCAACTGGATTTGTTCATCAGGATTTTCAGGAGTTCCAGCCTGCTTCTGAGCATCCAGGTAAGCCAGCTGCCACCTTCCCTTTCAAATCACCCCTCACTAGTCAGCCGTGCCTCTCATGGCAAGCTTGGGTTACAGCACAGGCTGCACCCCAAACCTAATCAAAAGCCGCTAACAAAAACTAGAAGTATTTGCTTAAAATCGAGATCTTTGTGTGTGTGTGTCTTTTTTCTTCTGGCAAAGACTTCATTTGTCTTTAATTTCTGGCTACTTACAAAGTCACTTTCCAGGAGCAGGCTAAGCGAAGATTTTATTGAACAAATTATAAGCCTCAGACCTGAAAATACTGACAGTCTTATCAAAAAAAGAGAGTATTTATACACATCCAAAACCTTGAATGCATCAGGTTTATTTTTCTGATTATTCAGTACGTACATTTTTAGGCACCTGCATTTATAGAAGCAGCAGTTAGGTGTTAGCAACGCTAAATGGAGTATGTGCTCTCGTAACTCATCTTGACACCTCCATATAAAATGTATTTTCTTTAGAAGGAATGGAAGATGCTATGAAGCAAGGACTTCTGTCTTTTTAGGTAGTAACTGAAACATTAGGTAAAAAAAACAAAACACCAAGAAAACCCAACAAAACCACTTCAGCGTCTGTCTGCTTAAAAGGAAAAATTCCCCTATTCTTTAGGGATCTCAAGGTTCTAAGCAGCATCACATACAGCAGGGATTATTACTTCCCCCCCATCAAGATGCTCTACTAAGAAACTGGCTAAGTCACTTTTTCTGTCTACAATAAACTGTAATTCACGTACATGTAATTAAGTTTAGTTCACTGAAACCAGCAGAGCCAGATCCATGCTATCAGCCTGGTGCACAAATAGCCCTTGTTGATAATCTGGGAATTTGAGGTTATTGGTATGGCCATGACACACTGCTTCACCTGAGGATGAACCATTAATTTTTCATGTCTCACACACATTTCCTATGTCTTCTTCACAACAAGGACAAAACTGAGCTTCCTCTCACACCTTCTAAAACACTTAATAAAGTAACAGTGTTAAAGCTGGAGTGAATTTATAGGTAAGGTCCAGAGCAATAGAGTCTTTTTTTCCAGAGCTGAAGCCAACTAAAACATGTTTAAAGACAAGAGTTTCATTTGAGAGGCAAGGAGGAAGTATAGATCAACAAAGCAGCGATGCAAGGAACACCTACAAGATAGAAATCTATGTAGCGCCTCTATTTCAAACCTATGATGGCAGTATAGCCCAATCACTTACACTTTGTTAGAAAAGCAGTGTCCATCTGTCATTTCACAAAAGACATACCACCTTTTATGATAACTGATACAAATGAAACGGGGCTACGGAACACACTCTGAAATATTTTTACAGTTTTGAGAACCAGACTGAAGATTTCAGTGTTTACCACAAATTTCACTTTTCATTACAGCCAGGAAACTGTCCAGCCAGTTTCCCCTACTTCCTTTTGACCTACTAATTCATCCATTTAAATTAATTTCCCATTTCTGCTGCACCATACAGTAGCTACTTAATCTGAGAGCCTTGTAGCTAGACAGACTAGCATACCAAATAACCTAACTCTTAAACCATCAATAGACACTCACTCCACTGTTTGTTGTTCCTAAACTTTAGAAATCACAAGCTGGATTCCCCTTGATCCTGATCTTGTATCCTCCCTAGTAATGCTCCAAGTGCAGAAGATGGGGTGGGGAAGCTTCTTTCCAAAACACTGCAGAGCCTGACATCTCCATAGCCATCCTTATTGCTCAGCTATCTGCTAAACAACATGGTAGTTGCTCACAACTGAGCGTGCAACCAAGGTGCTGAGTCACACAACTGCTATCCATCAGTAAGAACATTCCTGTTTCACAGAGTCCTCTCCTTAGTCACCATTTTATTCACTCCTGTCTTTCAAGAAGGCAACATACTTCATGGGCATGGAGCTTCTTTTCTCACTCTGCACAGAACGACGTGTGGCAGCTGCACTGACAGTCATGCATCGAATACCACCCAGAAGTATATTACATTATCTCTGATAATGCAATACATCTATCCTCCCAAAAGGCAAACAATTGCTCCTATCGGCAACTCTGTAATATTTTATTTCTCCATTATCAATTTCTGCCAACATCAAGCTAATAAATGCACAATCCCCAGTTCGAAATCAGTGGTTAAGTTACATATACCATATTAGCTGGGATCTGGGGGCAGAGGAGGGCTAATGTGAGAAATACATAGAAGCACTACTTTCAGGAGAACGAGCATTAGCACTTTTAATGTGCTCGGGGATTTCAAGTTGAATGTATGAAGCACTTTAAAAAAAAAAAAAATCACTTTACAGTAATTTTCAACTGGTTGCCTAACACCCATCTCCTAAGTGACTATCATCAAAACACAACCATAACACTAGTGATGAATTAATATTAAAACCCTTCAGTGAGATCACAAGAAGTCCTCAAAAAACAGCCCAAGTTGTCAGAGCACACTTCTCCCACACGCTGAGTAGTAGTCAGGTTCTGGAAATAAAAGCTTTGTTCAATTACAAAAGTGGGTGCTAAGTACGTTTCTCATTTACACATATAATTTTGAAATCCAAACCAATTTGACAGTGTCTAAACAGACTTTAAAAGCCAAGAACGAATACTTCCAAAAGGAAAAAGATGCAATAGTCAGAAAAGGGGAAGCTACGCACATTTAAACAAGGGAGACTTAGGTTAGATAAGGAAGAAATGCTTTATTGTGAGAGTGGTGAACAGGCTGGAACCTGTTCACAGGTTCCCGGAACAGGCTGCCCAAGGAAGTTGTGAATGCTCCATCCTTGGCAGTGTTCAAGGCCAGGTTGAACAGGGCCTTGAGCAACCTGTTCTAGTGGAAGGTGTCCCTGCCCATGGCAGGGGGGTTGGAACCATATGAACTTAAGATCCTTTCCAACCCAAACCATTCTATGATTCTACTTACTCACTAGAACAACTTAACTAACAAGGGACTGCACTCTGGCCATTTTCTATACTTTGTCAGGGATAATTAATGAAGTTTTGCAGTGCTTCTGTGTACTGACAGGTCAGAAGCGGTTACAATTCTTCACGTATAAAATGGACCTTTTCTTGTTCACACATTTTGCTTTACAGGAATACTTCTCAGTTGCACACCAGCATTGCTACTGTCTCTGCTGCTGTCGGTAACTTACCAGTATCACTCAAGAGAGAGCAACAGCCCAGCAATCTGTGAAAGGAATAATCTAAGTGACTACAGGATGGAAGAAGTGCTAAAGACAAGAGCAGCCTAAAATAGCAGTCTGAAGATGGGCAGCAGGCATCTGCCTGCCAAAACAGAAGACACCTTGCAGGGTAAAGCTCGCCAGCTCCTGGGCAAGAGAGCCATGGCCACTTCAAAGTTTCTCAATGCCTCCCTTGGCTCCCTGCTACTTACTAGTTGCATATTTTTGTCTTCACAGATAAAGCTTCACCTATTTCTCCCAGTGTCTGCTGCAAGTTAACATTTAGCTTCACTGTACATTTCTGAGCCCACCACAGACCAAAGCACAGCGCTCCTCCCCGGGTGGGGGGCTGCTGTTGTGTAGGATAACCCTACAACATCACATAAACAACTAAGATGAGTAAACATGTTTGCTACAAAGAGATGAAAATGCACCTAACAAAGTTTTTCCAAGATATGTGCATGTGTTGCATGCCAAGTTTCTGAGAGGAAAGGAAAATAAGCATGCGAGCCATTTTCTCCAAAACCACAACCCCCTAATTCCCCGGGTCAGCGCAGTGTCTGGTCCTTCAGCATTCTACTCGGCTCAGCAGATGAGGAAACAGTCGCACCAGAAGGCCCTGTAACAGATGGAAACCAGAGCAGCTGGAGAGCAGGGAAATGTCTGTGCGGGCGAGGGGGTGGGGTGGGGGCAGAAAGCACATCCCTGCTCACTCCCGAGCTTTAAAGCTGCGTGCAGCCATCACACCGTCCTGTAAACTCAGCCCACGGATCTGCTGGGGAGAAAGTTGAAGGAAGTGGTACGTGGCTGGATGATTTAGTGCTTCCCACACTTCCCATCAGGAGAGCAATGCTGAGCCACGCAACACAGACCTGCAAGCACTGGGTGCCAGCTCCACAGCGGAGCAGCAGGTAGCGGGAAAGAGCAAGCTGAGCGTTTGTTTTCTTCATGAGAAGCACAGCAGGTAAAGAGCCACCAGCTCAAGAAAGCTTAGAACTGGAATGGTGAGGAAGGAGACAAAACTGCATGTGCATACTGGAGAAATGAGTAAGGAAACAGAGGATGAATTAAGATCAAAACCGATCAAGGTTTGAGGGATGCTTTCCCCCCTCCCATTCTTTTTTTAAATAGCCAGTATTACACAACAAAGTGGCACAGAAATACATTTTTAAAGAGGGGAGAAAAACAAACGTCGTAAATAAGGAAGGATAAAAATTGAAGGAAAAACCCCTGACATATGGTACAATTATTCCACTACAGTTTAGATTCACAGCTTTACAACACCTGCGCAGTTAATAACCATATTAAGTCATACATGATGTCACCAGTATTTCCTTTCTCAACTTAAGTCAGCTGTTAGGGAAATATATGTAACAGGGGTTTCTTCACTGTTCAAACGACAAATGACTGTCCATGACTAAGATGCCCAACCCCTGGCACAGTTCGGACGGCAGCCTACCCCCCAGTTCCCAGATCAGGGAAATGGAGCCACTAAGCAGAGATAGTTTAGACATGGTGGGTTTTTCATTTTTGTTTTGTTTCTTTTTATCCTGGTTGGAACTACCTTCTGCAATCCTTTTGGCTCCCCAAGAAACTAAACTGATCAACATGTAAGACGGAAGTCCTCATATGAGAGCAGCAGATTACAGTGTTAACCCAGATAATGCAAACAAGGTCATTCAATGCTTGTAAAAGGCACACAGAAATACTCTGTTTTATATACGTATCTCTATATGTATTTTTTATATATATCCATACATATATATAGATATATACACCTCTGTATATAACTGTTCTTTACCTGGCCTGCCATGTAGAATTAGACTTTGATTTTCAGCAACTGTAGCAAGTGCAAAATTGACAGGGCAGCAGAAAGTTTTCATGACAATTTTTCCTCCGAAGCTATTCCTGTTCCACATCACAAGCAAGATGCTTTCATTCTACTGCTTACCCCAAACATCTCAAGAAAATGCTCAGGTGCAGCCTGACACCAGGGGTAAGCTGATCCAACCATTAGTTCCATGAGAAGATCGTCACCACAGGGGCAGTGGAACAGCAATGACAGCACAAGCGAAGAAGCAATAGCGGTACGGTTGATTTCAAGCAGCACAACCCATTGGATCAGCTTATTACTATACTACTCAAACTGCCTTCAGGCCACAGCCAGGTGGTTCAACAACTTAACCTGAAAAGCGCAGCATTAAAACAAGGCAGGCATTTGCTGTATAAAAAGAACATGAGAAACCAACGTCTGCTGGTATGTCTTCCACAGGAGAAAAAAAGGAATTCTAAATTGATCAAATACATGAAAAAATAGATTCCATCTAACTGATCAAACACACAGTCAAATAAACACTGAACACTACAAAGTGCATGGAAAACCTTGAAGTTACCGCTAGCTACTCGTGCTGGCTGGAAGGGAAGATTGCTGACTTGGAGTTACTTCATACCGATGTACAACTCTACTGAAGGATGTACAAATTTTCTGGGATCTGGCATTAGAATTTCTTTTAGACAAGAAATGTTATATCAGTGTGATTTAGGAAAATTAAGGCCATTTGTGCATGCTAAGGATATTTGTCAAGAGTCAAAGGTTTTAGTTAAGACATTCCAAAAGCAATTAATCCATGGTGCTCAGAGGACTGCTTCCAGCAGCTCAAGCCAAGCACACACACAGTCCCTCAATGAACAACTGTGATGGATAAACACGCTACTTGAAATGAGAGTATTTCATCTACATCCATTCAAGACCTAGGAAGCCTTCTGGACGCAGAGAGGTAAAACTTTCCTAGATTTCTTACGCCACTTCCCCTGCTCACATTGTACTTGTCTTCAGTCTTCCCTAAATCCCCATACTGAAAGTCCATTAGCATAAGATTAGGTTTTACATATTCTTTTTTTTTAAAAACACATATTCACCACAAGAATTTTTAAATATATCCCACCATTTGAAACACTTTTGTTCCAGAAGCTGACCATTACAGACTATTTTCTAGATATGGCAGGACAAATTCCTTCCTGTCTGAGAGTTTCCATGGTAATAAAAGTCCCCTTTAAACACATTCACGGTGGTTTGGGCAGGCCAAACAGGCAGCCTTTGTACTGAAAAGCTCCCTCTTTGTACTCCTCTGTGCTGATCCTGCACAAACTACCGTAAAAGTGTATTTTAGTGGAGGCAGAGTAAAACTAAGGCTCACATCAGTTTCACACGACAACTGTTTATTCCACAGCACAGATACAATTCTCTGGAAGATTCCCTTCCCAAAGAATTTCAAGTGGTTGGAGCAAACAAGCTATGGCACATTTCAAGCAGACCTAACCCAAGCAACTTTGCTACTTATGCTATTAAAAAAGATGAACTGAAATGACCGTCCTCTTTTTCCCTTCCCCCACTCACCATGTAAGTCTCATCGCTCTTTGGAGATGGCTTATTTACACCAGCGCATGTGTCTCTAGCTAAATAAGGGCAGTCTTGATTCATACCTCCAGATCAATACGTAGACTTGTCATGGAAAGGGACTGGGAGAACAACCTGAAGTGTGGTTCAAATTGCTGTTTGGGGGAGTATACAGAAACAAAAAAAGTTTTTAGGATGTTCAACAAAGCACCTCCCTTTAAATTTCTATCTATTCACATTTGTACTCTGACATCTTCTGAGAACTAGCACAAATTCTGGCACATTTAGGTCTTACTACAAGTGGAGTAGAAGTATTAGTAGTTTACATTTCAGTAAATCTCACGGTATTTCAGACTTCGAAAGATTTTTTCTGCCACCACTACAGCAGACCTTCTACAGATGCTAGGACAACTCTACAGGCAATGGATTCTCTTAAAGAACTAAATCATTAAGCATGAACATGCAACTTCAATTCACTAAGAAAGATTTCAGCCATCCTTTAGAAATTTTGTTAGCTTCTGAAAATTTGTCTGCAGATTTCGTTGTTGATAAAAAGACTCTACTTCCTGATCAACTTTGTTCACTAGTTTTCAAACCCTCTAGCTTCAGACATCTTTGTAAGACTCTTCAATGCAGTTCCCAAGCCAGTATTTCTTCGCTTACAATAAAATAACGAGGAGAGAATTTAAGCATCTAACTTGCACAGCGGGCTTTTCCCTAGCACTACCATTAAAATTGGGGTTCATACACACACTTCATCTAGGGGTAATTTCAACAGGAATAGCCCTGAGATATCAACATAATGCTTCCTATCTCTCATCTCAACAGTTTTAAAACACCCCTCAAACAGAGACACATACACACACCCCCTTTCTCAACTCCCAGGATGTAACTCATTTCCCATTGGGTGTCCCTGCTCCTGAGAAGACTCTCCCTGCTTCCCAAGAATTGAAGCAGGTTGTATGGAAAGCATTATCCAGATAAGTGAAAAACTCGAGTCTTGGGATCACTTTCATAAGCGTAAGAACGAAAATACACCATCTTTGTCAGATCAAATTTAGAGGCACTGAAGTTTTCTTTCTGGGAATAGATGAAACAGCCTTAAAACTACAGCAAGTTTAAAATCGGGGGAGATGGTGCAGTAACATTTAAGACAAGCAGATCGAATAGACAGGAGAGGTCTGAGACAGGCATGTTATGCAGAACTATTTGGACCCCCAAAACCAAGCGAGAGCTGTAACTTTCTAGAGAAGCTTTTCAGTAGGCAGATTTTAACAACAGGATCGGAGCAGGTATAGGAGAATCAGAAGACAGCCAAGTATTCATGAAATGCCTCTCAAAGTCACAGATCTAGTAGCTCGCTGACTACTTGCAACTGAAAAATTACAGTTTTAGCTTAAGCAAAAGCTACCAGCATTAATTTTTTTCCAATAGAAAATTTCAACTCAGGAAAGAAAACGGAACAGAATTTGTTTTGGTTGCCAGCAAAACCTGGTCTATCGCTTTCGTTGAAACTAGTCCAATTTAAACAAACATCAATGTAACATCCCACATTTCTCACGCTAGCAAATCTTATTAAGAATACTTTCCACAAACACATGGTATTGATCAGTTGTTAACCAAAAAAAAAAATCCTTACGCAGTTCTTAAGGATCATTTGTCATAAATCCATCTACTTCAGCAATCTAGCTCCTTAAACAGATGCAACATGTTAGATGATTTTCACTGTAGGTTGTAATATTTCTGAGTACATTTAAATTGCCCTCAAATTATGCTTTATCAAGCTATCATGCTGATTGCAAGATAACTGAATATAATCAGAAAAGGTAAACTGTAGCCTCTATTTCTCGTGCACCCACTTCTTAAAATCAGTCATTGTACGACAAAGATTTCATTACCACCCTGTTCTGACAGAAACCAATATTAATTATTATTTGAATTAACCTTTGAGCCATAGTTTTCATCAGTACTCAGTAAAGACACGGACAATTTCTAATTACATTCTACTCTCATTATAAGTCACTAGGCTGTAAAGCTGTATCTGACAAGACTGTTCTACTTGGCCTTGAAATCCTTTGGACTTCACTATAAATCTTTCAGAAACACCTAAGAATTCACTGAATACAAGAGCTATCACACAGGATGCTTCTCCAACAACTTAGAAGTGTTTTTAAAGGGATACCAACTGTGATACCATAGAATATTGCTGAAGGAAAATAAATTATCAGTGGCTTTATCATTTGGAATCATTATGTAGATGATCTTCTACATAAAGTTACATACAGGGGATCCACTGAGTTTATCAAGTGCAATTATGCAGTGACCATCAACTGAATCATAATTATACTCAACAAATAGTGCAAGAAGAAAATGAAAATTTACAGACTGACAAAATCCCAATTCTAAAGCTTATAGCAAATATCTACATCTACGTTATACTTATAACAGACCAGAGAGAGGGATTTTTGGCTAAAGAGTTATTAGTTCTTTAGTAGGAAATGTGTATTTTAAGGGTCATGAAGGAAGAATAACCTGTAATTAATATATAAAAATTAGTGCAAGAGGACAGTTTTTCTTCTGTAATTTCTTTGCTTTACCTCACATAATCACTTTGCTGCGGTCAGTTAGCTAGCCAACAAAAAATGAAATATATACATGGATACAGGGAAAGCGAATGCCATTCTGGAGAACAGGTTTCTACCCTGGACTATGCCAAATCTCTTGAACGAACAAATTAAACTTCTAAAAGAGTGATTTCTGGCTCTGTAACCCGAGCCTCATTTTCGCAGCTTCACAAAGCTCACATCTATGACTAACTCCAAATGTTCCATCTCTGAGCAAAAGACAGTTTTATTTGAAGGAATACCAGAGACTGGGATCTATCAGGTTTCAAAACCAGAACTTGACTTAGCTGCTGACTCAAGACATATTTCAAGATAACAGGAGCATATTTCAAGATATCATTTTTAACCTTCCACTGTTGAAAATACCTGTATCTTAAAACAGAAGCCTCAGTATGAAATCAGCTTAATTCCAGTGAATGACATTTCATGTTACAGAAACCTTGACTTGGACTAAGATGCACAACAGACATGACTTTAAATTTTGTTAATCTCCAAAAAAAGAAGAAAAATCTTCCCTTCACAGATCACTTTTATGGATGCTGTTAATTACACAGAAGATCCAAGTTTCTTATTTCACAAAGACTTTAAAGAGAAATTATGAGACATAAGGAAACCCAATATACAGTTTGGAGTTGTTAACACAGAAAATGCCAGTTGTGCACATATTTAGACACATTATGGATTCCATCAGTTAATGCACAACAGCTTTGTAATCACATGGACCATAAATGATGGTCCATCACCGGAAGAATAGCTAGATACAATCAGGCTTACCACAAGACAGAATATGCTAAGAGAATTCAAATCTCTTGATTTTGGGAAAGGCTAGAGATGACGGATGGGGCTTCAGTCTACAAAAATGCAAAGTGTTTCTAACAGTGTTACCAATTCTAAATATGCATCCATTTAATCGTGAAAGTTGTCTTTTTCCTTGCAAGCCAGGTGACTAAGACTACTGTCTTAAATTGCATCCCCGTATTCTAAAGCCATCCAGGCCCTTCACCATAAGGTCCTAACTTGCTTGCCCACTCAAAACAGCAAGAATTGGCCATACTGGTTGGGTGGGTTTTTTCCTTGCAGTTGCATGCTTTTCCAAAGTTACTCCAAATTGACATCTTCTTTTTATTACAGTAGCATCTACCTGAATATTCAGATAAGCATCTCCCTTTATACCTCTTACATTAATGCCTGGATTATTTTTCCACTCCTCTAGCTAAAAACACTTAACTGTGTAGTTTGACTATTTCTTCTGTAGACAAAGAAGGATAAAACGGGAAGAAGAGAGCATCATTTTTAACCATGCAAAAACTGTGCTTAAACAGAAATAAGTAATTTACTTCCTTCCATTTACCTATCTCAATAGTAAGAAAATGAGACTGAGCGATGGGCATGCTCCAGTCATATATGTCTGTCTGATTCAGATCAATAATCATACAGGGGGAAAAGGAGGCATCAGAACCCCAGTAGGACAGTCTGTCTTCGTGAACGTTTTAAAGAATTTTCCACATAAAATTTCCAGGAGCTTGCTGTTGTACTTAACTCAGGATGAGCCCTACCACCCTGTTAAACTTCAGGGTAGACCAGAAGGAATGAAGCAAGGAAAACCAACAACTTATTGTCAAAGAGTCAGTTTTCATTTTATCCTACAACAAACCCTACACTGGGACTCTATTCTGCTAATGCATAACTGCTCAAAGAATCCTCTTAAACAGGGATGTGGAACTCAAAACATATGACTCCATTTCATACCACTTGGCAACACATACGCCTGTTCAATTAAAACTAAGATAATACTAACAAAATCATTACATCATTAACACCAAACTTATCTGAAGGATTTACTTAGCCTGCAGAAAGGCTGTCCTGCTTTTCAGTTTGATACTTTTTGCCTATTTCAGACCTAAAACACTGAGCTTCTAACCTAGTGTAAAATAAAGAAACCTAATGGACAGTTTTCTCTATTTCTGTCAATTCAAAGTCACAATTTAATAAGCAATTGTTATCTGTGGTGCAGTACCCAGCCACTTTAGAGGGCTTTGTTAAGAAGGTACTTGATGGAGCACAGCCTTTTAAAAGCCTGTTGCTAGCCCCAAAAGATACTGCCTTATTGCTAGGGGATGGAGGGAACAAAATGATATATGCCTTTGACAAAGATCACAGAAACAGGAGCAGATACCTATAATCCATAGCTTTATTCATGCTACTAGATTAAGACCTACTTCCCCCTCCCAATGTCACTTTCAAAATCCTTTGTGCGTGGGGGGAATAGGAGACAAGGAGGTTAAGGAAGGAAACGGCAGCATTACAGCACCTCGTTTTGTTTATCAGCTATTCATGAACCATGATGAAATCCTCTCCAACTGTCTTTGTGCCATTTTTTCATATCAAGTTTGCTGGTGACACTTTTAAATGAGCCTGTAAGCCATGTATTCTAATAAATCAGCCTATAAAAGCCCCTATTCCATTTAAACCTGGGCACTAAATGACTAATAGCTTGTGATCTTCCAGTAGCAGAAATAATGTTGTACTAATGCAAAACAACTACGCAGCTTTTAAACAAATTCCAGTTTTCCTCTCTATTCTTCATGAAAGTTATATAGGAGAAGTTCAAAATACATTTGTTCAGGAAGGGATACAGAAAATGGGAAGAGCACCCCTGAGTAAGCACTACCTAAAAGAATTTACCATCTCCCAACATGCTGCTTTTGATTGTGTCTAGGCTGGACTACTTTCAGCTCTTGTTACTTCAAATTCATTACCAACTTTTACTTTGCAAACAGAAAACCACCCTCCAGTTTCTTCTATGTGCTTTGCTAGTATTATTTAAACTAAGAAACAACCCCATCCTAAAATTCCTTTACCAAAACCCTGTACCACTTGTATACAGTTTCCTTTCCTGTTACCCTCAACAAATGTACCTGTAAGCACACCAATTACAATTCAGCTTATTTTAAGCAGACACCAGAAGAGCTGATGAGCTTGCCTTGTACATGCGGCATGCTCTCTAGAAGCTGGAGTAGGTTACATGAGAAGGTTTAAAAATTAACTTACCAAAGCGCAACCATGACTCCTCAACAACTAGGTTGGCACAAGCCTTTCATGACACCTGCATTCTTGGTAGTAAAAACCCCAAAAATAATTTTGTAAGATATCTTAAAATTCTGGTTCGTTTCCAAATGTTACAAACTCATGCGTGCCACCTTTCAGAGCATCCTTTCTGAAAATGCAACTGCTCCTTCTTTTCGTAAGATCAGTTCGCCCACGTCAATGCCTAGAGGGTCTCAAATACTTCGTGATCTTTATACAGCAAACATTTCTTCCATTACTGAAGTGCAGAACTCCCCAAAATTCAATTGCTTACCCTAAAATACTGCGTAAGTGCATACTACAGACTACTTTCAAAGTTTAAGTAACTTTCAAGATAGCCTCTCCTGTAGCAGAATTATCAAATGAAACCCAGAACTCACAGTCAATGCCTGTGACTTTAGATTTACAGTTTTAGTACTTTCCAAGTACTTCTCAGCTAGGCAAAGAAACATAGTTCTCAAAAAGAAACCCAGTACGAAGCAGTTATTATTTGTGCAAATGTTTTTCCTAAATATGGTACTCACATATCCATACATGAAGACATGAATAAACTCTTACTGTTCCACCACTGCTTCAAGCACCAAAGGTTTTTATACAGAGTGGTACTGTAACGTGTCACATACTATGATAAAACAGAGAGACCTCAGTACTAAACAATTCAGTAATATACTACAGTACGGTTTTTCACATAGGAAGCCAAGAAAAAGAAAAGTCAAAGTTATGGTTCCCATGATAACTACAGCTTGATTGTAATACTGGTTTATACTGTGTATTTGAACAAATGCATCAATTTACAATTGATGGGGAATCATAACTGAAGGACACAGTCACATACTTTGTCTCACTCTTAAAACAGTGGCATTCAAAACAAATTTCCATGCCTGTTGTACAACTTGGTAAGGTGACTAGTTTGCTGGCAAGAAGAAAACAGTCTATAAAAGCATATAAACCATGTTTACCAAACAACTTCTCCAAAGTTACAGTGAAGCACACAGGGCAACACTGCTGCATTTTGCCTAGATTATGGACTACTGCAACATCCAGCAAATTATATTACATCCAGATTTGTCCATGTCATATCTGACTTGACTATACCACGACTCATGGCTACTGCTAATGAAGTCCATTAAATGTATTTAAGCTTAGCATTCCTAAAAAGGCAAGACCAACAAAAATGACTACTGGAGTGCTTACTTGCAAAGAAAAAAATGCATGACGTGAGGAAGCTTGGTAAGAGAAACTGCAGAAAATGAGGCAGTTGGACAAAATGTTTGCACACAATGGACAAAATTACTATACTGAAAATGCAGAGACCTGGGAAAAAAATTGTCGCAATTAAACCACAAGCTGGGAATCTTATCTGCAAGAACATTTTTCATCAAGAGGGGAATAAATCAGACAGAAAGAGCTACCAAGCAAAGTTGCAAACAAAAGGTATGTTCATAAAGGGACAAAGTAATAAAAGGTCCGTTTGCGAATGCCAGGTACACAAAGCCTGCTAGAGAATTCACTGGGCTAACATACAACCAAGATAAGAAATACTCCAAGAAAATAAACAAAACTGAAGTTTTTTGCATCTACTGTAACTGGAGAAATTTAAGGAAGGCTTTCATCTTTTTCATCACATAAAGCTTCAGAGGTAGTTCTGATCAAACCAAAGCAAACAGTAGGAAGTTACCAAAGCAAGATGGTATTCACCCAAGAGTTCTGGAAAGCTAAAGGATAAAATACCCAATCTATCCACTGTATCACATAATACTTGGTGTCAACCACTGCTTTTACGTCAGTGGTGCGTCAGTTTTAAAAGGTGGTCGCACTTTTAGACTGTCGAGAACTATAGATCAGTAAGTCCAATGCCTCAGCAGGGCCAGTAAGTAGAAGACACAAGAAACAATGTTCATGAGCACGTAGCTAAGTACGGAGTACAAAATGACACTGATGCTTTCCTATAGAAAAGCCCTGTCTTAACAGGAGAGTTCTTTGAAGCAGTTGGTAAGTGGTCAAAGCCTGAGCTAACCCGGATGACCAAAACACATGTCAGCTGCTGAACAAAGGCCCTCCACCAACAGTTCCTAAAGAAGGAAGGTCTTCGCATGGATAAGAAACCGGCTCAAAACAGGAGGAAAAAAATGTTAGGAAACATCACCTGCCTCTTTTCTAGACCCATGCTGTTTAGCATGCACACAAAACATCCAGAAACAGGTGGTGAGCCTTGAAGTGAGTTTGCTGATAATACTAACAAGTGCGTTTTGTTAAAAATGAAAATCAACTATGCAGGAAGCAGCAAACCTTCACTGTACCCACCAAAGGAATAATAAAATGCAGATGAGATTCAGTGTAGGTAAATAGAAGGCAACGCACCTGAGAAAATACAATCCAACTGGTTTACATACATTTTATTGAGCTCTGACCCAATTACCTCATTGTCAAGAAAGAGATTTGGAAGCTAGAACAGAGATCCAGGAAGATTTGTCAGAAGAATAAACAGAATGCTAAACATATTTAAGAAAAACAAAACCAAACACAGAATTGTATGAGAGATGCACAAGTCTATCAGGTACCTGTATCTCGCTGCAGCGCCAATGTTTGCTCTGCCCACCTCCACTTCAAGAGTAAAATTACTGAAGGACCAAAGCGGGGGGTGAGAGGCATCTGAACACCCTTCAGAATCTCCAGCCTCGAGAGGAGACAACCAGGGACTGAATAAGAGAGTCTACGAAATCAGGAGCAGCAGGGAGCAGGTAAGTAGTGAACCATTGTTCCCTTTTTCTTTTAACAAGGAAACTAGAGAACATCAAACAAAACTAGCAGCTGGTAGGTTCAAAATAAAACAAATAAAAGGAAGCAGTTCTTCATACAATGTGTACTTAAGCTGCAAAACTCATTGCCACGGTCCCAATGGAAGCCAAGAGTTTACACAGACCCAGGGAAGACTAGACAAATTCATGCAAGAAAAATTCATTAAGTGTTACCTATCACTTTTTCCAAGGTAATTCTGAGCTGCAGGGTTTTGGGGGCTAAGGGGCTGGCTCTCTTTTTGGATAGCCTCCACCACAGTCACTGTGAAATAGGATTCTGAATGAGAAAGACCTCTGGTCTCAACTGGCAGAGCTATTCTCTGGTACCAAAAAAGCAAGATCATATTTGCAACATGGTTTTAATAGCTCTTGACAAATATGCTACTTCGATAATACACAATTTCCAGCATATCATTTCACCTCCCTTTCATGAGGAAAAAAATAAAGCTATTTCAGTCCATATTATCAGTACTTCAAGAACACAAGTGAGATTACAGTGTTTGAGAGGACCACAGCATGAATGAGACACAGACACCCAAAATAGCAAGTATCAGACTGCTGAAATTCTATCATTCCTGTATAAAAGATAACCCTATTCCAGCAACAACAAAAAAAAGTAAAATTCAAAGAGAGTTAATGATTTGGTTTTAGCCCCTTGAGGGAGTGGGAAAAAAAAAGGGGTGGACATAAGGGTAGTAACAGAAACCCTGACAATACTAAACACTGCAGCACAAACATACTTCTCTGGATGCTACTCAATACCTGCAGTGGTTAAGTTCGGTTTGGGAGAAACTCAGGACAAAGTTGTGCTATACACTGAAATTTTAGCAATACTGAACTTGTATTAAAAACTTCTACAATTGAATGGGAAAGGGTTAAAACACTAAGTGGTGAAAAAATTAAAACATTCATACTTTTTCTGATTTAAACAGCAGTTGTAACAGATAATATCAGCTCAAAGCACTGGCCTGAAGCTTTACTACTCTTATAAAAAGGTACTTAAAATAACTACAACATATTTAGGTTAAGCACTTAAAGGAATTACTGGAAGACTGAATTCAATCCTCAGCTCCAATCCACAAGTCTCTGTACAACATCTTAGCTGCCAAAAACAAACCCTCTCTATTACCTCTGAAGGAGAGACCATGCCCATCTCCTAAACGAAGGGTACGAATTTTTCCCCTCAATGAATACAGAGGAGATAACACTTGCTGTTGTAAGCAATGGAAGAACTCTGCCTCTGTGCACCTTCCAGCCCACTCCTGCTTCCTCCAATATAGGAAAGGTGCTGCTGCGACTCCACACTGAGCAGAGCCCAAGCTTGAAGACAG
The DNA here is from genome assembly GCF_004027225.2 of Strigops habroptila. Classification (NCBI taxonomy): domain Eukaryota; kingdom Metazoa; phylum Chordata; class Aves; order Psittaciformes; family Psittacidae; genus Strigops; species Strigops habroptila. The sequence goes on from NC_044277.2 coordinate 37,639,181, forward strand.
CAGCATATGCCCAGTGCAGAACAGGCCTTCTTCTAAACCTCTGCCAGACACAAGGCAGCACAAGCCAATGGTTTATTTTCAAGGACTCATAATGATCAAAGTTTTCATAGGTACAGTAAAACGCCCCATAACCCCCAGATCACACCCAACAAATTACAAACCCTTGCTTGGAACTACTCAGTTCTTCAAAGAGATTGTATGGTTGTAGTTTAGATTAGTCAAGTTAAATACTTGACTTGAGATGGAAAGAAAACCTCACAGAAAACATGAGTCAAAATGGCTAACAGCATAGGATAGGATAGAATAGAAAGTACATCATCTAAACTCTTTCTACTCCTAAACTTAAGCTCAACAGACTTAAATTTATTAAGACTAATAATAAACAGACTATCCGGCAGAGCTTATTCGGGAAACCATGCAGGACAAGGGGGAAGCTTACAGTCCCTCGGATCAGTACACAAAACATAATTGTTTAGAATTTACTCTCGAGAAAAACATTTAAAGGAAGATGATGCAAATTCTGAAAACAGCAGGCTGTTCACACACAGACTCTAAACACTTCAAATGCATTTTTTTAAGTGCTAAAACCAAACCAACTCTGCTTTTAAGGATAGATAGCATTTATCTACTTCATGAGAGCAGTAGCAAGGCAAAATTAACACTTGGTAAAAAACCAAGATCATCTGGTGAGAGTTGCTACGTAAAGAGCAACTATTACAAATCCCGATATGGCAGACCTCAAAACACATCATTATGAACTTGGTATACCAGTCTGGAGTAGCACTCAGGTTCCTGGCTTTCAACCATCTGCTTTGGCCACTAGCCTTGGAAAGAAGAAAAACCATCCAAACACACTCAGGGATGCCTGCACTAAACACGTATTTTGCCTTCTATCACTTCCATGCACAACTGAGACGAAGAGCATCAAATTCACTCACGGGAGATGAACGTACTTTTTCTCATGGTACAGCAGAACTATGTGCTCAAAACTCTTCCTGACTTTTCAGCAAGCCTTGTGCTGCTGCACAGACCATACATGCACAACAGTCAGCATCAGCAAGTGGGAAAATACTCCTGCTGCTCCTATTTCCCAACCCCCATTTTTCTTTTGAGGCAACTCTGTTCCTCGGTTCCTCTTAAGCCCTTCCTGTAGCAATGCCCACCACTCCAGACACCTCCAAATTTAATCCACTGGAATAAGCAGCCTTTAAATTAAGGTGCTATAAGGTCATACAGCAAGCAAGATGATCAGATTAAAGAGGAAGTGGAGTTAAGTTAATACTGAGTCACTGTTTTAAGTTCTGTGTTCAAGACAACAGCATGATAGTCTTTCAAGTGCAAACCAGTCTTCACACAGGATGGCCAAGAACTTTCCTATTACAAAAAGAAGTTTTACTTTTTTAAATCTGAACGTGAAATGCAGGACAAAAATTCATCAGACAGACAAGATCTGGTCTCAGAGACAGATGTTTTACAGCTGTGCTTTGGGCTTCCTAAGGCCCATTAGAGCAAGCACATACAATTCCTAGTGTAAACAAACTGCTTTTAGTAACTACAATATTCGCTCTGAACACACACAATGTTAGTCAGGGCCACCATTCCTCACACAGCTTTCACTAAGACCAGCCTGCAATATCCTTGGTGCCCAGAGATAGAATTTGTAAGTCCCCTCTCCTGCTTCTCCCACCATCTCCTGTAGCTGCTGAAAGGGAGTATTTTAGATGTAAAACCTGCAGAGAGGAATACAGATGGTGCTCTACATTGTTGTTTTGGGGGTTTTTAATAGCTACGACAAGTGTTTAACTTCCATTAAGGCACATACAGTTTGTCCAAGTCTTGAGAAAAACGGGAAGGAAAGCACGAGATTCCACTCTTCCACCTGCTAAGAAGTGCCCTTCTGTCACACTGCAGGCGGTTTAACACAAGTGATTTTGCAGAATAGCCAGGGCTCTTCAGAAAGCAAGCAGTTCCTCCTGCCATGCTCCTGCTATGCTCAGAGAGTCACCTCGAGCTGGCAGGTGGCTTGAGCAGAAGCTACAGTCAGAATCCTTGATTTTCTGTAAGGTGTTCATTCCTCTGCCAAGCCACGCAGTGTGAACTGCCCATTTCTCTCTCTGGAGAACAGCAAGAGGCTGGTATTACAGGAGTCACTAAGCAGCGTGTTATTTTACTTACAATGCAATTTTTTCATCAATTTTAAATAAGAGTGTGTTCATTTTGGTATGAGAAACCTTTAGACTACGATAGGAAGTAACAGTGTCAGCCACCTCCTACAACCAAGAGCTCTCATACCCTCTCAAACTATCAGGAATAATGTAGATACTTGGGATAAAAGTCTGGATAACTGAATCCACTGAATTAAACATTGATTTGATAAAATTTGAGACAAACTGACTCGGAAAGCTGATGAATCTAATGGAGGACTTCAAGCTTGCCAAAAAAAGAATCACACACCACAAGAGCAATGTACTTTCTTGCAAATAAATTGTTTTAAAGATTAAATACTCTTCATTTGAAATGTCAGACAAGCCATTTATATGTCAGTAAATCTTTAAGACTTTTATTCTCATACCTCAAGAGGAAAACTGATTTCTGGGCAGTGGATTATTCATTTTAACAAACTGTTTATCGTGTGCAATCCACACCATCACTAGAATAAACAAATTTTAATATCAGTTTGAACTCAGGCCAGCACATTCTTCTTTTGGTGTCCTTTGCTTCACAGATGATTACTCTATTTCTATTTCTCCCATGAAGGTTCCCAGGCAACTGATCCAATCCACTTGCTCACTGCCACCAAAATGAAAAGATGAAAAGGGCTTGCTGCTCTCCAAGCCACCGGCCCCCCTCGTCCTTAGCACCAGCTCTGGTGTTCATCAGATCCTTTTATGAGCCGGTTTGATTCATTACAACAGCAAAATGCTCTCCATTTTACAGAGTTATTTTTCTGCCATTTTAGTGAACTAAAGTGGTTCACAGAAGGACCTGACAAGCACTGCTGCTATAACAAAGTAGCAGAGCCATGCGGTTGGGAGGAAGGGTGCAGGGGGACAAAGGCAGAGAGGAAACTTCTCCTTTCAGAACAATGTCCGGTTAAATTAGCTCACTGCGTTTCTCAAACCATACCCTGACTTATAAATGATTAGATGGGCCACAAGACAACATTCAATAGCTTTGCTTTCAACTATCTGCAGAGCTACAAAATATTTACTGTACACAAAAAATATATAATATGTATTCTTATACATAATATTCCAGCAGAAAAAAAAGATAAGTTTTTAAAAACACAATACATTTACATTAAAACACAATAGCAAGATAAGAATAACTCAACTGGAAAAGGAGGGTAAAGAAAGCTTGGAAGATTTCTTCCTAGCTTGCCTGTTTTTTTTAACCCCACCAATCTCAATAAGCATTATGACCCACCAATCTCAATAAGCATTATGATGGACGAAAGCTACAAGTATTTTTAATAAGCTGAGAACAGCAAGAACTTTGCCTTTTCTCCTGAAGTTGCCATGAGTAGCCAAGTAAAACTACCAGGGAATAACATGCCTAAGAGAAAGAATCTGAAGGAAGGCAGTCAAGCCAACGTGCTGCAAGGTGGTGTACCACAGGGAAGTGACAATATGCGCCAGGTGCCTTGTCCCCAGGTTTTCTGCCCAGTGATCTCTCTCTATGGAGAGCTCTGCCTCGTTCTGTGATGGACCGCCTACTGTGGACATGCCATTTCACCCGAGAAGCAGGAAGTGAACCTCTAGCAAATACATCAGCCCCACAGCCAAACTGCATTCACGACAGCAGCAAACAGGACAGCTCAGCTGCTGGAGTCCTCATCTTGCTATTCGAAGTTCACAGCCTACCTGGAGGCACCTCAAAACAGAAACTACTCATTTCACTACGCACTGAAGAAATACCCTGCCCCACCACAACATCACCGTTACACCTTAGCAAATTAGACAAGGGTTTTTCAGCCTTTCTGACTCTACCACCTGCCTGCCAAAACTCCTAACGTTGGGCAGCCATAGACTACACCACAGATCTGTGACTGCCATACAGACAGAGCCACAAAGGAAGACTGCAGCAGATCCCAGAAGCCCCATCAGGGGATAAGGTCAAGCACGCAGCCTGCATCCCAGCTGGCTCTGTAATACCCGCCTCCAAGAGCCCCTACTAGTCCAGTTCCTCCCACAGCAAGAATTCACATTGCCCAACCATCCCCACACTGCACAGTCCAGTTGTGCCGCCAGTCATGCGTCAGTCTCAGCAGGGGAATCGCACGCTGACAAGCCAAAGGGTGACCATCCTTCATCTAGAGAGGCAGGCAGAAAGGCAGGCGCTTCGGTTTCCTCTCTTTTGAGGGAGGAGGCAGGGAAAGAGGAATGGTGGTGGAAGGAGAGAAATAGATCAAGGAGATTAATCTCTTAAGTAACTGTGTAAGGGAAATTTCTCATGAGAGAAGCACTTTAAGCAATTCCTTTCACCTGCCACCTTTTTTGTAGCCCAGGTTTTCTTTTTTAGCACCCCAAAATTAAGTAGTCATTAGACTGGGCAGAGGGGAGCAGGGGCGCGAGGCATTACGAAGGAATGGCTATTTCCTTGAGAATTAGCCATTCGAGAGCTCAGTCACCTTAACCAGAGCATTTCTCAGATAAATCTAACCATGATAAGTGAAAAGTCACGCAAAAACACACCACCACCACTCCACTTCCATTCTTCTTTTTAGTTTCAGTGCAACATCTAACACGCTCGACTTCTAAGACTGCCTCTTACAACAATTATCGGACCCAAGTCGGAAAGCACGTTTCTGTTCTAGCTCTGCCTTTAACAAGCAGATTCTCCCAACAGCCACGCCATTTCTACGGAACAACCCTTTCCTCCTGCATGGCTGCCACAAAGTTCAAACCCTGCTCAAATACTAACGTATGTTAGTATTTGAAGTGAGGGAAGGCGGCCTGGGCTGGGGACTACTGCAGAACTGTAGTGAAGGAGAGATGCAGGTGGAACTGATGCGATTTTTTTCCAGTAAGCTCTCTTAAAGTTACAACAGAATTAAAGCAGCAAGTAACTGCCTTCACTTACTGCTGTACAAAAAGAAAGACAACGTACCTTTGCAGAGATCAAGAGAGAAGGAGGGGGGAAGTGAAGCTGAAGTCTGCTAATTCACTTCCCCACCGATGAAAGAATGATTAAACTAAGGATGAATAAGGCTGTACCCCATTCACAGAGCCGAGTGAATGCAAAGCACAGCAGACACCTCGTAACAGTACTGATAAATAAACTGAATTACTTAGCAGGTCTCTCCCAGACTTACCTCCTGAGGCAGTCCAGAGACCCCTATTTAACTCGCTTTCTGAATGATTCCTTCCTAAATCAAGAGAGATATTAAACTGCTCACTATAAACTCTCAGTTTAATTCTTCACGGTTCAAACAACTTGAGGCAAGAATTATACTCTTAGCGAGAGTCCACTCATCGGAGTTTAAGGGAATCTCTGAACTCACATAAGCAATGGCTCCAGTGACACAGGGCCTTAGCTTAAGCCATCCTGACATGACCACACCACCCTGTGAAGCCTGCAGGATCCTCCCAGCAATCAGCAATATAGTCTAAGTACCTCTCAAACCGAGAACCAGAGATGAGGACCTGCCTGCTTTTTGCTCTGCAATAAACCACCAACAAGCACCTACTCCAGTCCAATAGCAGTGCAAACCAGAGCACAGGATTTGCCTATGTATGCCAGACAGTTGAGACAAAATTTTTATATATATATATACACACATATATTTTATTAGATCTTATTTCAAGCTAATAACTGCAGTTATGGCTGCTTAGGTATTTCTGATCCCACATGAACACCCCATGCACATTTAAACACAGAACTACAAGCAGGTTACCTGAGATGCCAGATTTCTGGACTTCAGATGTGCTCTCCTACCCAGGAATACTTAAGATTTTGAGAACATTTGTTACACCCTAAACGACTAATTAAAATGCATCCTTGAAGTTTACCAGTCTCTCACCTACGTGCAATTTTATCTCAGCCTTATCAGAGTGATTTTTGAACATCTGTTAGCCTCATCATTACCTTCCTTTCTTCAATCCTGATATCAAGCATTTAGAACGAAGTCAGTCACATCTCCTTTCTGATTGTCTTGTTTTCAACTCAAAGAAATACTGAACTGTTATTTTCTGCAGTCCAGACCAACATGCACTTTCCCGTACATTTTACCAAGTAACACTTCAGCTTTGGATTTCAATCTCAATGAATCCTCTTTGCAGCAGGGAATATGTACTTATAATAAGTTACCATCAACTTGGGACTTCCCACTCACTAGCTGGCTCACCCAGGTTATTACCTAAACTTTAACTGAATATCTCCCTTTCTCTCACACAAAGGCTTGTTTCACATTTCTCCTGTAACAGCACTACCCCAATACTTTCTACAATGAAAACTACTTCTCCTCATGTTGTTCTGTCACTGATCTCTAAACACCTAAAATCTCAACTTTCAGTTCAGATTTAGTTAGTTTTCCCCTGAATTCTCTCTCAAAGAACGACCAGTTCTTTGAGACTGGTCATTCTCAATGACCTCACACCTAAAGACTACTCATTTAACAAATCCTGTTTACCCTGTAAATAAATCCACAGGCTTCCTATTTTAAGATCCAGGACAAAAGTGCCTTTATTAAAGTCCTCCTTGGACTTGCTCCAGGTTCTGATCTGCTTTACCACTGGTCACATAGCTGTTGGTCTCCAAACCTTCCCTACTCAATCCCCCATAGAAGCTCCTCCCCAAACCCCAGATTTCCCTGTTTGGCGAGGGACACCCCACAATGGGATGTTGTCCCCATTCCACGTAGAGTGTGACGGGACCAGACTCCTCCCACTCACAAATACTGCACACCCAGAGCAAGAGAAACGATAAGAGCCGTGTTTCTGTATCAGCACCCAAGCACCCCCCTGCCCTGGCTCCCCGCTGCCGAACATCCCCTTGCCAGGCAGCTCCCAGGGTCTGACGTGACACTCCATCAGGCTTCAGTGCAGCCAGCCAGCTCTTCCCACACCAACAAAAGCATCCTCCACACTTTGGGTAGAAAGCGGTATTATTGGGAGTTGAAACGCGTGTTTATTTTGCAACATGTCCTAATTATCCAAGGCTGGCAAGAAAGCGCAACTCCACTAAGCAAACAAGAGAGCGATATAAATTGGAAAGAAGATTGAAAACAATAGGGAAGGCACAATCTGAGCAGGAAGAAAAATCTATGGGAAAGCTGAGGGGGTGAGAGGTGGGAATAGGGCAGGAAAGAGGAATAGAAAGAAATAAAAGGTTTAGATTTCAGAGCAGGACTGGTTTTGCCGTATGAAAGGAATCATACTTTGAACATCTTGTACACCTCCATAAAATGCGTTAAGAAATGACGCTTACTTTGGAGACAGAAGTCAAAATAAACTGTGAGTAGGCCAATTCCTTTCAAAAAAATCACTGAAAATAAATTTTAAAGCCAACTACCTGTTGGAGTTCTAGCAGTGAACAGAAAGTTCAACAGAATGGCTTAAAAAGCGGCTCAAGGACATTAAAATCAAAGCACCTCCAAAACTATCCAGCACAGGATTCTCCACACACCAGCTACTCCCGGGCAGGTAAGCTGCCGCGCTGCTCGCCACGATCACCAGCCCGTATTTATATGAAGCCCAAGCAGCATCACCTCTGGGATCAGGACCGCACACGTGAGATTTAACTTCCCTCTCAGAACCATTAGGAGGAGGAGATATTTTGGCTGCAATGACTTTTCCCAGACAATTGATTCTCCAAGTTATTTATTCCCTACCATTCCCCTCGAGGCCCTCTCATCACTGCAACTGTCTGTGTCAGGGCACGGTTGGACGCAGCTCCCATGAAAGCCAAGCAAAACCACACCCAAATAGCTATATAGGTCACTCCAAAGCAGAGTGAGCCCTACACCACGCCAGCAAGGACTTCGGGTTAGTTCCTATATGCCAATGAGCTTTCAAAGTCATGTGTTACGATGCTCTGCTAATACAGTAGCTTACTTGATGATTAGCACTCTTCTACTGAATTGCAACTTCTAAATGAAAATGCTTAAATTAAGTAAGAAAAACCTTACTTAATTAAGTAGAAACCACTGCTGAGTGGCATTCATGAAACAAGAGAACCCAACAGCACAAAGATCCTTGGGTTTGACTTGACTTCTTCTAGGTGCGTGTCTACATCCTTGAAAAGTCACAATGTTGGAAGCAAAGAGCTAATCAGCTTTTGCATACTTCAGAATATCTGAAGAGCTCTGTTGTCATATTCAGGTGCTTGGAGTGTGTCATTTAGGTCACAGCCTCCTTTTCCTTTTTTGTATCATGCCTTCCAACCTCATTTTCCAACTGTGCACCTACAATGTGGCATGTCCATGAGTGCTGACGTAAGATATGAACCACTGAAAGTCACAGTTAGATTCTGCAGGTGGAAAGAAATCAAGAGGAGAACTCTTCCATCAGGTTTCGGTATCCTGAATCCTCATAAAAACAGGGGAGGTTTCTGCATATTGATCTTCACTCCTTCCTCTGAAAGAGCTCTAAAAATAAATTACACGTGGAGCTTCCCTTTGCCTTTTTATCGCTGCCAAAATACAGGCAACATTTGAGACTTTCTTCCTTTAAAATCCAGTGGGTTTTGTGCAAACAAGCTACTCACAGAAAAATAAATGATGATAAACGATGAAGTCAATGTCTGTCTTAATGATGAAGCTCAACAGATGCAGTAAATTTATACAGTAACTTTTCTGTTGGAAAAGTGAAATCTAAAGCCTCACCTACACACAAAAGGCTCATTTGTAAAGGAGACAGTTTAATTATTTACTAAAATCTGCAGTTTTCTCATGTGTACAAGGAACATAAAAGTATCACCCGTGTTACTTACGGGCATCAGTTAATCAGCTCATAAATCTGAGCACTTAGTGATCTGTACATAGCAGACAAGTACAAAAGCGTCTGGAAGTGAGGATTTGAGGGAACGGGGGGAAGGAGGACACTCAGGCACACACCACTTGTCACACAGTTGCTTGTGTCCTTGCTAGCCACACGGGTTTATTGGAATAACGCTGGGTTCACAAGAGCAAACACCAACCAGCAGGTTCTAAAAGCTTCCCCCTCTGAAAATTAATGTAAAAATATGATGAATGGGGAATAAGGGCTGAAGTTAAAACACGTGTGTTGCCTTGAAACCTGTGCCTTATTTCCACCCTGTCTTTCTGGTTACTTTTTTCCTCCTCCTCCTCCCACCTCAACAACCCTTACGTATCATGCCATGTGCTAAAAACAAAACAAAAACCCCAGCAGCCCGCTGCTACAGGATGCCACAGGTATGGCAAACCACAGACAGAGCCTCACTGCGAGATTTCAGCAGCTCTTTGAAAACCTTCGAAGTTCCCATTCCTCAGGCCCTCCACCTACACAGAAAACCACGCCTGGGTCGTCGGTTCTGTCCGGCTGTTACAGTGTTTAAGGCCGTGCTGTGTTCTCACACTGCAGATTCTCCTCCAGCCAAGGGCCTAGGCCAGGGCACGGGGCACAGACACAGCCTCCCCTCCACACCAGGGCAGGATGGGACTACCCGTGCCAAGCCTGCACCCAGCAGTACATCCCCTTCTTCAGCACGCTTTTCTCCGCTTCACCATCAGCGTGTTTCACCTGTACTCACAAATAACTCATTTTACATCTTATAAAGTCCTAACACTACCTGAGCATTAATGGGAAATACCGTGGATGTTCATCAAAAGGTTTTCATCAGTGCAAAGCCAGCAAGTAACTCGCATGGAAAAAGCTACACTCTGATGAACTGACCCCTCTATGTGGACTGAGAAGCCTTTACAGCACTCCTTCCACCTAACCCTTCAGGTTTCCACATTAACCGAATTCAAAAGAAAATGGTTACAACTCAATTCTACCACCACTTGATTGCAACAGGGAGAGTATTCCGCTAAACCTCATTTTGACTGACATTTCTACAGCTCTACGTCCTTAGAAAAGGTTATTTTTTCTCAAAAGGGCTGCGTGATCTTCACCTACAATCAAAACTTCCCTTAATTACTGAAGTAGCAATAAAACCGTTTTGGGTTTCGAATCTGAGAAGTTTTTTTTCTGCTGTTTATATAACCAAATCAGGATGCACGAGTAATAACAGAAATATCATTACATTGTTAAATATTTAGCAAGATATTTGGTCAAATACGATTATCCAATTAGTACCAGTGAATCACTAATTCAGTTAAACTTGCAATCACAAGCATTTAACGCTCATCCAAGAGCCTGTTCTGCAGCTTTCAGAATGATCTTTATGTATTTCTTGTTTTAAAAAAGGTCGAGAGAGACTGGGAAAAAGCAGTTTGGGTTGACAGAAAAGCAGGACAGGGGGTGTGTGAATCTGTGCCGTTTTCCAACGCTGTGGCAGGGGAAATTTTGTCTCATAAAACTGATTTAAACTTTAAACGATGCCTCACACAAGAAATAATTACTTTTCCCCAGCAGTTGTGGTTTTCTCCTAGAGGAGAGCAGCACACTGCCGACAGGATCTCTGCGGAACCCCGAGCACATTCACACCAGACAAGAAGAAACAAGCAAGGTTCCCGCTTCCAGTAGCCAGAGATGGGAACATGAACAGAACGTTCCGATTGTTCTGATCACCTGTTACCAGCCTCAGAAACAAATGGTTAATTTTCCCTGGGACTGCTGCCTGATTTTAAAAGGCATTACTCGAATTTTTGCGCTGCTGTTAAAAAGGCAGAGCTCTCGCAAGGGAAGAAGCCCTCCCTAACTGTCTCCTCACCGTTAAGTTTGTCAGCAGCCAGCCCTGCCGCCTAGAACGGGGTTTACTCAGAGCAACGTGATTTTTGTCCTTTCCTTCTTCTTTTTTTTTTCTTTTCTTAATTAATAAAAAAAGTGTGTGAAACTTTGAGGCTAGAAACTAGAGAGCCTCCAAGTTCCTCTCTTAGCAGCGCCCAGCAGTGAAAAAGGAGAGAGTTCTGCAAACGTGCCCCAAGCATCCAGCTACATTTAGCTTTCAGCCTTTTTATTATCATTGTCAATGAATGGGCCCCAGTCAAATTAAAGCTGCCATTTTAGGTTAAAGACTAGAGAGCCTCTGTTGTGCAACAGCGAGACAAAAACACTCCAAGCGACAGATGCAGCGCTCTCATCGGGAAACGACAGGTTTCAACTTTTATAACAAAAATAATAATGGCGATAGCAATAATTACCGATCATGCTTTTTAATATGAATTATATATTGATACTCACACATTACCGCAAACTAACGGGGTTTATAATTGGGGTAAACCAGCTACCCATGCTGCTAAGGTCATAGTCATTAAGATTTTTTTGCCGTCGTTAGAATGGATGATCTGTGAGGAAACGAACAGAAACATTTTTTGTTCAACTTGCTTGTTTGCGTCTCCGCCAGCCCCGTGTACCACGGGAGAGGAGAGAAGGGAAAAGGGGAGAGGAGGGGGGGGGTTGGAAAAAAACAAGCCACAAACACAAGGCAAACACATTCTCCCGAAAGCCATCTTCCAGGATAAACACAGCTCGCGATCTGCTTTGATGAAAGTAAAACCGAGACGCACATCGACACAGAAACAAACTTATCGCATCGGGGGTATTCGGATATTCCCCGGGTCAAAACCCGCGGAAGGCCAAAGGGGGCGAGGATGGGGGGCGGGGGGAAGAGGAAAAAAGGTGGAAACAAAAAAAAGCTTCCCGCAAATGGAGAAATCGCCGTTTCCCGTAGTTGGGAGCACGTTCAGCCCCTTCCCAAACGAAAACAAAGGCGGAAAGTGGGTAAGTGCGGGCGAGTTGCGCGGGGCGCCGGGCGGCCGCGGGGATGGGCAGGGAACTCCCGGGCACCGCGACTTTCCTTTTGTCCATTGTCTGTTTAAAAAACAACTAGTTTCAACCCGGCCGTGAGCGGGGTGCCGGGGCCAGCCCAGGAAACCGGCTCCATTCCCAGCGCCAGCCCCACCGCCTCCCCCCTGACCCCCCCACACCCCACCCGGCACCCACCCGCCGGGGCCGGGCCGCACCGCGGGGGCTCCCCGGGGCGTTGCGGGGGAGGGGGACTGAAACCGCGTCCCCCGGTTTAACGCTACCGGGATAAACGACGGCAACGTAATGATGATGGCTGCTCATTGCCTGCAGCGCCTTCTCCCTGAGACTCACTCGCAACCCTGCCCCCCTCCCCCCGCCACCGCACACACACACACATACACACACACACACTCACGCGCGCACACGCACACTCACGCGCTGCCCGCTCCCCGCAAGCACCGCCGGCCCCGCTCCCCCCCCCCCCCCCCCGCTGTGACCGCTTGGCCTCAAACCACCTTTTTCCGCTCACCCTCAAAATGGCCCGGAACGGGGCTGGGGGGGGCGGGGGGTGAAGGAAACGGGGGTGCGGGGGGGGTGGGGGAACAGGGCAGCACCCCGGCCCCGCCCCCATGTGCGCGGCCGCGGCCCCGCGGAGCGAGGTGCCCGGCGGGGTGAAGCCCCTATTATGCGGCGCCCGCCGGCACCGCTCCGGCCGCCCTCGGTACCGCTCTCCCTTGCCCGTCCCCTCCCTCCCCTTTCCCCTTTCTTCTCCGGCCGCCGGAGAGCCCCCCCCCACCTCCCGGTGCGGCCGGGGCAGGACGATCCCCCCGCCGCACGCACCGGCGGCCGGAGCGGCACCTCGTGCTCCCGCCTCCCTCCTCCTCCTTCTTCTCCTCCTCCCTCCCTCCCCGCCCGCCTTCCTGCCGCCCGCCGCCACCCACCGCCCGGCCTCCGCCGGGGGTGCCCCCGCTGCGGCCCGGCCCCGGCCCCCGCGACCCATGTGCCGGCGCGGAGCGAGGGAGCGCGGCGGCGGCGGGCGGGGCTGCGCCGGGTCGAGCCGGGCCGGGCCGGGCCGGGCCGTGCGCGGCGGGGAAGCGCCCTCACTTTGTTAGCGCTTGTTGTGCCGCCGCGGCCGCCGGGAGCCGTCAGCGTGGTCAGCGGGGGAAGCGCTCCCGCCGCCACCCCGGCCGGCGCCGGGCCCCGCCGCGCCGCTCCCATCAACTTTTACCGGAATTTTAGTCACCCTCCAAACTTGCGGAGCGGGGAGGGGGGGGGGCGCGGAGGGGGAGAAGGGAAGCGAAGGGGAAGGGGCGCCGCCGCTCCGGCTCCCCGGTGCCCTCCCCTCCCCCGAGGCGAGGCAGGCGGCCGGCCGGCCGCAGCACAACAAAAAGCCATTTACACCCGGGGAAGTGCCCCGCTGAGACACACCACCCCCCCGCCCCGCCTCGCCCGGGGCCGCGGCCGGGCGCAGCATCTACCCCCACCACCACCACCACCACCACCACCACCACCCCCCCTCGGCAGCGAGCACCCCGTTCCGCGCCGCTCCGCACCGCCGGGGACGAGACCTGCCGCCGGTCCACGGCTCCATGGCCGGCGGCCGCCCTCTCTCCTTCCTTCCCTCCCTCCCTGCGCGCCCAGCGAGGTGCGGGGTCACTCACCGGGCCGGTGCGTGGCCGTCGGAGGCCGTCGGGGACCGGTGTCCCCCGCTCGCTCCCTCGCTGCCCTCCGCCGAGGGGCCGGGGAGGAGGAGGGGACACGCTCCGGAGTTGGTGCCGCCGGCCGGGGGGGGCGAGGCGGGGTGCGGGTCTCACACACACACACACACACACACGCACACACACACAGACGCACGGAGTTGCTCGCTCGCACCGGGGCTGGGCTAAGAGGGGAGGAGGGGGATCCCTGACCGGGGCGGGCGGGCGGAGGAGGGGTGGAAGGGAGGGGAGGGAGAGAGGAAGGGTCAGCGCGGGTCTCGGGTAGTTTCGGGGTCTCCGCCGGGTCCCGGCTCCGCTTCGCTCCTTTGTGTAATTTCACTCGATTCAAGTTTAATCCGATAGTTCCCGAGCGAGCGAGGGAGCGAGCGCGCCCGCCGGAGCCGAGCCGAGCGCGACACCAGCCAGGCGGCTACCGCCCCCTGCGCCGCCCGCCCCGCCGCCGCCTCCCGCCTTCCCCCTCCCTCCGCCGCCACAAGGCGCGCCCCCGACACCGCCCCCTCCCCGGGGGCGAGCGCCGCGCGCGCCCCGCCCCCCGCGACGTCACCGCCCCGCCCGGCATAATTTATGCAAGGGGGGGGGAGGAAAAAAGAGAAAGAAAAAGAGGGTAAAAAAGAGGAAAAAAAGCCCCGAAACCCCCCCGCGCGCGGAGGGGGAGGGGCGCGGGGGGTCACTAACCTCCGCGCCCGGACCGCCAGCGCCCCGACGGGCGAGGAAGCGCTGCCGCCGCAGAGCACGGCGCCTTCCGTGCGCCGCCCCGCCTGACGGTGACCGCGGTGGGGGGGGACACACGGGGACACACACACAGCCCCGCACCGCGGGGTCAGCGCCCGGCCCGCCCCGGGAAACTCCCGGTGGAGCGCGGCGCGGGGGGGGGGTGGGTGTCACCGCTGCGCTTCCAACTTCCCAAACGCGGCGGCGAAGTGGAACCGAGGGAGCCCCGGGCGGCTGCGCGGCCCCCCGCGGCCTGCCCCGCACCCGCTGCCCCCGGCCGCGCAGGGCACGGGCACCGCGCCCCCCACGGCCCGCGCCCCGCCGCCGGGGCCAGGCGGGGCGGGACAAGGACAGGATCGCTCCAGCCCGCGATGTCGGGTGGACTTTGTCCCGAGCGGGTCGGGTTCGCAAAAGGAAGCGGCCATTAAGTGCTGCCCGCCCGCGGCAGCAGCCCTGTGTGTGTGTCCCCCGCGCCGCACCGGGACCGGGAGGGCTGGCGAGCCCTGGTGGTGTGGTGTTTGTAAGCTGTGCGTTCAAATCCGTGATACGAACCGAAACAAACTCATTCGGCAAGTAAATCAGACAAATCCCAGCAAAAAAAGTGATTACCAGTAGCACGCTTTAACAGTCTTCCCTGCATCGCTCTGGAAACTTAAATCAGCATCTTGAAAGAATAAAGGGATTAAAATGTAAACCCAGCATAAAGATGCTCCGCATTACAGGAATTCTCAGCGAGCTGTTTGACGAGATAACTTTTTACCATCACTGTCTGTAGCAAGTTGGAGAAGGAAAACCCAACTCCTGTGGTGCTGAGCAGGGCACCCTCCTCCCGCTCCCCCGCTCCTTTTTGGGGGCCACTGCTGCACCCACACTCATATCCCTAAAAGGAGCAAGAGAGACATCATCCTCATAGGATCTCTCACAGCCTTTCCTCTACACTCGCTTAACACACAGTGAGTAAGTCAGGAGCTGGACGTGGGCAAGGTGAATGCCAAAAGCTCCTCGGGCTTCTTGGGTCATCAGCTCTGTTGTCGATCCAGGCGTCCACGTTGGCGTGTGAGGGCCGCTAAAGCCCAAATCATGTTTCGGGTTTCTCCAGAGGAAGTCTGGGACTCTCCCACATCGCGTCATGCACGTCCGGCCTACTCAACCCCTCCTCGGTTTCGGGGGAAAGCACCTTTTCGGGAGAAGAGGTGGTTTGTGGCAGGCAAGGCCACGCAGCAGCGAGGGGCCGGCAGCCGGGGAGGTGACACCATCCCGTGCTTCCCGCTGAAAAACGTGTTGGAAAGCCGACAGCACGTGGTGGTGCGGCAGAATGCGCTCCCTGTTCTTCACCGTGGCCTTCCATAAAGTTAAAAATAGCAAGTGGAAATAGCGTTTAAAAGAAAACAAACACCGAAGCAGCACATGCCCCCAGTACACCTTCACCAAATTTGCTCTGTTTACAAGTGCTCTATTTTTAATGTGCATTTCTCTACTTTGTGAAAGAAGAAAGCAAACAACAACCCCCCAAAACCCAACCCTGCCCAGAGGCAGGTATCCTCCCAAGGTACTAAATGTAATCAGCTTCTGTTTTCTCTTGCAGTGTGTTGACAGACCAGAGAGTAAACAGCCCAAAAACACTTCCCCGGAAGGCTGGTTTTCTGTGTGCATCATTTAACTGCACCCCTCACTCGGCAGCTGAGTGCCCTGGTGTAGTGTAAGATCGCCCCAAACTCCCCTCGCTTTCAAAGATTTAACTTCTCCAAGATTATGGGGCAAGAGAAACTCATTCTGAGACCAACTGCCAGCAGCCTCGCTGCTGCTCCCTCTAGAACTTGTTTCGGTTTCTTGTTGAGCAGAAATCAGATTGCAAAGCTTCCGAGCGTGAAAAGTGCTTGAAGAACATCGTGGTGACAGGGTGAGACAATCAAAGAAACGCAGCATTTCTTGAAAAAAGAAGTATTTTAGCCTGGCACCAGCCATGAGAGGGGACACGTGTGGGTACTTACTTAGAGGTTTGCTCCAAGGGAATAAAACCGCACCAGTCTCTTGCTGAAGGCACAGAACCAGCTCCTCGGGTCCCATAAGTCATCCTCAGGCCGCAGCCTATGAAACCAGCTGGCTCGCTACTCGGGTAATAAAAATGTGAAGGGAGTCTCCTACATGAGAAGAAACAGAATGTCCCGGGTTCAGCGAATCTGCAAACGGCACTTTCACAGCACGAGGAGAATTACAGCCGCTCTCCAGCTCCTCGGCAGCAGCAGGAGACGGAGCGTAAGGAAAAGTGTGGCCAGGGTTTCGCCACCCCAACGTGGGAAGTGGTGCAGGGGTGGCACATGTTCACACACACATGTACTCAACGGTCATACCAGCCATGGATGAAACACATCATTGCGTAGCTGCTATGGAGGAAAAAGTTTTGAAACCTTAACTCGTGCTTCAGCCAGTCCCCAAGGAGAAAGCTGTAAGTCCCCAACTTACCAACAAGCGCTTCGCAGCTCTGTAGGAGAGTGAGGAAACAGCAACATGGCAGTCTTCGTGATTAACATTATTGGTAGCAGCTTATTAAAATATCCAAGAGATGACAGAGATGAAAATTCACTTGTAGCCACCCCAGCCTTTGTGTGCTGTTGGGACGGAACACTCCATCTGATGCAGGCAGCCATTTGGCTCGCAGATTAGAAAGAATTTGCATTAATGGCTGAGAATTTCAACAGCAGTCACAGAGCAAGGGCATGTGTACCAACCAAACCCAGCAAAGTGCTGTGCTTTACCTAACTAACTAGGTGAACTTTCAAGGTGGGGATAGTTTGTGTAAAGCTGAGCAAGTCACTGAGTATGACAGGCATCGTTACACAGAGATAAGTTAATGTACTCCGTAAGAAGTACAGCACAGAGATTACCGAGCGGCATTTACATCTGTTTTAAAACATTAGTATTACAAAATGCAAACGATGTAGTATCACATGGAAATACAAAGGGGGTTTATTTATTCAGCAGCCTTTGAAGAACCAGCATCTGTTTTAACGGGCGGGTATAGTGAAATGTGATCTTAAGGTCTAGACATTGTCACTTCGGAGACGCCGGGTGCCCATGCAAGCCATGTGCCCTAAGACCTTCGGGCCACGAGGCCCCAGCAGTCCATGCCTTTCCGACAACCTGGTCCAGGTATTCGGCTTGTTTGAGAGCTGATAATGCTGAGGGCTATGCACAGAGAGCTCAGAGCAACCCACCCGGCTTGAGGAAAGCTCTGTTAAGTACATCTGCTTCCTCACCTGCTCGGTCCAAACCCTGCTTCAGTTCCACCAGAAAGTACTTGTGCTCGTGCCATACCCTCCAGCTGGCTTCTTCCAAAGGGCTTTTTGGCTTTGATGAAGGAGCTTACAGCTCCCAAGGAAGTTCTGTACAGATGTACCCAAACCTCAGCAACTTTTCATCTCGCAGCCTTTCTTTTAATTCTTTTTGTGCAAGGAGAGATGTGAAACTGCACCAGAAGCTCAAGCTTGTGCTTGGAGTAGCTGTCTTCCGAGCTTGGTATTCGGGATGCCATTTCATGGCCTCAGACAAGCTAAGGCATCATGCTTTGTCCCATGATTGGTGGGAATTGGCTCTGAAATCCCACAACCCTGACACACACTCACGTTTTATTAATCTCTGAACATTGTTGCAGCCAAGTGAAGCGAGAAAACCAAATGGTTTCTTTTTCTTTCACAAGTGAAAGTTTTACTCAAAGCTTCTCAAAAATTAGGCAGCAGTGGAAGCACAGGAGACTGAGGGGGTGCAGTGGCCAAAAGGGCACAGACAATAACCGTGTGCCATATGCTAAAAGAAAACAGTATTCCTTTTTCAGAAGAAATCCCTTTTTCAGAGCAGAGCACAGCACGCTGAAACATCGAGAGCACGTGGATTTTGGTTAGTTCCAGGAAGCAGCAGACTCATATCAGAGCGAAAAACCTTAATGATTTCAGCTGGAAAGCTAAAAGCAGTAGAAATACAAGTGCTGCAAGGAGCCACCCTGTGGCACCAGCAAGCTAAGGGAACGGAGGGCAAGCCAGGGTAGACACTTGTGTGGGGGTTGTGTCGTGGGTTTTCTTTTTGAAACTCAAGCCAGCCGGAGTGACAAAAGCTGGAACTGGCCCAAACAGCCACTTCTGTGGCAGGGAACTCCTTAATGGAGGAACTGAACCAGAAAAGCAGAGGGGCAGCAAGCCCCAGCAACTCGTGCCCAAGCAGCACTCACCTGCCAGGCCGTACGGGGGCAAAGCTCTCCAAGGGACATCAGCTTTCCCCGCTGCCTCACCCTTGGGAACACAACAACAGCAGAAAGAATACTACTCCCAAAATTCATTCCTTTCTGTGGAAGTTTTCTGATACAGTAACCTCCCTCAGAACAAGGATAACAACACATGGCTCTCTCAAGGCTAACTTAAGGATGTAACTGAAGACTTTATGAGGGGAATAGGTGGAAAAGCCACCTGAGACAGCACATCGTGACTGTGTGGGCACACACAGAGCTGTGGGCAGGCGCCCCGACCCTGCACGCTCCCCTTCAGGTCTCTTGGAGCTGCTGCCTGGGTACTGCCAGTTCCTGGTGACAATCTGGACTGCTGGAAGGCAGCACCCGCTGCAGTGCCAGCGGCACAGAGGTGGTAAACAACTCGTTCTCCTTCCCAGACTCGCCACTTAGATTACTGAAGTACAAGCAGGATCACATAGCTTTCCACCTAAACTCCCACTTAACAGGCCAGTGCCCGACTGCTCACCTCAGCCCCCAGTTCCCATTACTGCTGGAGATGAGACACTCAGTTAGATGGACCATCTCTTTAATAGGGAACAGTAGTGAGCTCCTATAAAAATGGAGCAACACTGCAGAACTGACCTAGTCCACAACATCCCCGCTCGTGAGGACGTTCACTTTTGGACCATGACATGAACTGACAGTCTCACAGTTGGTTTTGTTTTCATCGTGCAGAAGCAGCATTAAGGAGTCCCGTTTCCATCTTTGACGGCTCAGTGGAACATACCTCTTCTTATATGGAGAGACGTGGCGATCGCAGTACCGACAATTTGTGACCTTTGTCCTTAATAAATGGAAGGCACTGACTGTATCTAAGAATGAAGTCACACACCCGACGAAACTGTCAGCTGACATAAAAATACGGCAACTCATCTGCTTAGCAACACAAGCTGCCACCAACATCACTTCCTTCTTAAACACAAAGTTCAGTTCACAGGCTCCACCCTGACTCAGAGCTGCCTGTAAAATTGGATCTGACTCGCCGCCGAGAGGTCACGTCTCCTCCTCGCTCGCTCTGAGCCGGACTTTCCACAGGAGCTATATTTCACTGGAACTTCCCAACGCGCAGCCCGGGGGAGGCAGGCAGGCAGGCGGGGAGGGAGGGAAGGAGGCAGGGAGGGAAACACCACCGCAGTCACCACGTTCACCTGCCGAGGAAGCACGACGCTGACTTTCATGTTTCTATTCAGCTGTCCTTCAAGACAGATTTGTCAGAGCAGGTGCTGAATAACTTGTTCCTTCTGTGGACTGGGGAGCAAGAGGGACTTGTCACGGGTACTTCCTGGGTTTGCACATGCAAGGAGCACCCAGGTGCAACATTCCCAGCTATACCTACTCATGCTGTCGTTACTTGGGAGGCCATTTAAAACCCATGGCCAAACACATATTTATCAAAATACTTATAAACTTATTATTCTCCTTATGTTCACCAAGAAAAAGTGCATTTACAATTGTTTCTCGAGACTGTCACACTACAAATGCAGTAACGAACACTTTAAATATGTTCAGTTTTATAACTTTTCCATGTATTTTTTGTAAATGCTTCATAAAATTGCAAGTCAACAACAATTTAAAAAAACTGCACTTATTTATACAGTTAAGTTAGATGAGGTTTCTCTCAGATTCTTTTTCTGCTCTGAAGGCGGATCAACTAACAGGATGATACTGCTTTCTCATTAAACTCGGGTCCACTCCCCTCGCTGCTTGGTAAACTTCTAGGAAGAGGACTGAGAGGGATCTGAAGAGACCATCTGGTCCCCCCCGGCCGCACGCAGATGGGATAAAGTAGCCCCAGACAATCCCCAACAGATGTTTGTCTAACCTGTTCTTAGAAACCCTCCGTGAAGCAGATACCCGAACTTCCTAAGGAGCTTGTTCTGGTATTTCACTGTAACGATTTAAAAGTTATTGCTGTTGCATCTCCTCCTCCTCTCCTAATACCCAACTTAAATCATCCTCCCACCCTCCCAACAGCCGGTCTGAGACATTTTCCCTCTGTACAGATCTCATCTTTCCCCCAGCATTCAAAAAGTTGATCAAACCTCTTCTAACCTTTTATACGTTGGAAAATTTATGCAACTCCCCTCTAAACATTCAACATCCTCTCTTCCTTCACCATTTCTTTTCATAGCCTACATCTCTTATTTTGTCTTGCCTTGTCCTGTACTTAATTTTTCAGCACAGAACATGAAACCAAAGGCAATACTGCAGTTGAGGCTTCGCCGGTACTTACTGGAGCCATCCTCACATCTTTCTCTATGACTTACATATGCCACCTATTGATAAATCCTAAGAGAGCATTGCATTTTGCAAAAGCATTGCATTGCTCACTGCTATTCTGTTATTGATTCTCTCTACAAACTCCCTCTAACCATCTACCCTGATTTCTCCAAGAAACTGATTATCATTTCACTTTCGCATGTTTTTGTTTTTCCAGAAGGGTGTGCATGGAAAATTTGGTTTCAGAAGGATAAAGGGGACAAACATGAAATTGCTGTATGCTTATAGAGAGAGTAAAATAAATTGCTCTTTCCACTATTTCAGACCCGCCCCTGAGAAAACAGCCTCATACATAGTTAGGCTTAAAGCTCACGGAAGAGTTCTGCTGCGACAGAGCAGCAAAGTTGTCAACTGTGGTCTTGATTTCACTGGCACAGAACACTTTAAGAGATGGGCCACAACTCTGAATATGAATCAATACTCTGTTATGGAAACAGCATAATATGGAGGAAAAGGAGAACGCGCTCCCACTGCAGCCTTCATTAGTTACTGGGGGGCCTGGGACATTCAGAAAGTGTGAGACACATTCAGCAAGCATATAAGTACTTAAACTTAGTTGTGTGGTCTTTACAGTTTCTCACAATCCAGCCAAATGTGTATCCTTTGCGCAGCACTTCACTGCAAGCAAAGACAGAAGTGCCTGGTTAAGTAGAGTTTGATCACCCAAGTATTTAAAACACTGCACTAGGGACTGAACCTTACAAATACTAAATTTAAAACTGAATTTAACACAAGGTACTCTGAAAGGACCAACTCCCGGATTGAGGAACACCGCACTTCGCGCATATGTTTCATAGTGGACATGTTAGATCTGATGCCACGAAACGCTGCGTACTTGTCATTCATGCTGACAAGTATTTGTTGTCAGCATGTATTGATTTGAAAGTAGAGGTGTTCGATACCACCGAGTGCCAGTCGTGAAGAAATAAACCTAGAGCCACCGGCCAGTGTTAAAAGCACCACCACCACCAGCAGCAGCTGACCCCTCATTTTGTATCCCTCCACTCTGCACCTTTTCTGTTCCTGTCTTGTGTAGGTATCTAAAATTTGTTCTATCCTTAAAGATGAATGCCTCAGCTCTGCAGTGCTGAGGGAACTCCCCTGGAATACCTGCCAGAAACTCACCTTTCCTATGCACAAGTTTGTTTATACTTTGGGTATTACAAGTAACTTACACGATCACTGTATTTACTTCTACATTCTTGGCAGAGGAACAGAACTCACTTAGTTCAGTTCAGGCAGGAAGAGCTGGTGGCCTCACCCCCTGGTTGCAGAGGAGGGAGGGGATGTGCGCGGCATCCCTAACGCCATGGATCACACTTCCTAGGCTGCTCACTTCAGTAGTGCTGCACCGAATGGCACAACTTTTAAGTGCAATGAACCAATTGTTTTCTCTCTTAAAAAACACAAGCCAGAACATGCTGTATTTTTTGCACTGAGAGCACAGATCGTATCACAGCTTCTAAGGCGGCAGGGTTTGTCTGCAACTTAACAGAAAAGTTGTAAAACAGTTGCTAGAAGATAAAGACAACAGATGCAGTGTTAGCACTAATATTCACTGTTTAATCTGTGGTGTAGTAGGTTTCCAACATGACTTTTGAGACAGAACACCGCACATGCTGCCAGGTTTTTTATGTAATAAATAATACACCACACACCACATCCACTTTGCATTCTGTAGGGAAATAAGAAATGCTGACAAGGGAGCTAAAAAGCCTCAACACGATGGCAGCTGTATCAACACCAACTTCTTAGAAACCAAGTTTAAAGATGCATCAAAGCTGCTCGTTTTCTTTAGAGGTAGGCTTTGTTTTTTTAATTTACATTTGCTGTTGAATGACCACCATTAAGTTGGCATGCTACACCATATGCAAGGAAACTCCCCAGAACATCAGCGAATCAACACTAACTAAAGCTAGCTAGTCTAATACCTGGTTCAAGTGGCCACAACTCTCTTACATGTGTAGCTCAGTCTGAAAGGCAGGCAGTTCTCTGGGCCTGGATGAAAGGGAATTGCAGCAGGATGGAGGGAGGAGCAGGAAAAGACCCGCTTCCACCTGGAGCTGCTTTTTATAAGCCTCCTTGCTACCAGCGCTTACGAGGATTGCCCCACGGGAGCCTTGCTGATAAAGGCACAAATGCATAGTTTATTCTTGATCCTGAAAAACAAAACCAAAAGGAGAGCCTTCAGAGAAATAGAGGGATCATCTGTTCAGTTCACCATGCTGGAGAGACATTTTTCTGTCACAGCTCTCCACAGACATTTAGGGCCAGCAAGCCGCAGATTCCCAAATAGAAGGAGCAGCAGCAGCAGTTACTGCAATAAAAGGATCACTGTACTTGGGCCTTGGATTTTTGTCAAGCAGAAAATATAATTATACTCGCAAGTTCTCCAGTGCCCAAACCAGCAGCACATCCAACACTTGAGGCTGTCCTAGGTCTTTTTTTTTTACATGTTTATACAAAGGCACAACGGTATCATGAGGGTTATCATCAAAGCCAGTAAGTCCTTCAGCTTTCCTAGCAATCCCTAGAAACAATCTTCTGAAAAACAAAGATACCACTGCACACACAGACACACACAGACACACACACACTAAAGTACTCAAAAAAATTAAAGGCAATGCATATTTTTAAACCCTCACTGTTTTTCCCCTTCTCCTAAATGCCATAAAATCCCAGCAGCTTAAACTGCTGTAAGAACTTAAAACCTATTATGATTCACTTCAAATCGCAAGTTTTACTACATGTTTTTCACCTCCTTTAACAACGAAACCCCAGATTCAGCTTTTAGCAGAAGTGAGACTATTGCTTCACCATGATTAGATATAAGCAAAGGAAAACAAACAAACGAACTTGGGGCCTAACGCTGTCGACATTTGTTCCCCGCACTGCGCTTCACTGGGTACTTCTCAGCGCTAGCACACATGGTAGTTTTTGCAAGATCATGGCCTTGTTTTAGTATAACACAATCAAGATAATTTTTACAAGGTCAGAAAGTTGGAATAAGAGGAAACAAAATCCAGGCCAGTTGTGCCTGGAATCAATTAGGCTTATGTGCTTTTCAGATGCTGCTTGTCTTTCTATTAAACAGCATTTCAATGTATACATAACATTAGTGTGTACCCAAAAGTATGCACTGCACGCAATATGTTTCTCCATTTATTTAAACCCACCTAAACTAGGGATGCCAGGAGGTCGAAAAAGGAGAAGAGGTGTTCATCCCTGAGCGGTGAAATGGCTTCACTTTGAGCTTACAGTTTAGTTATCTGCCTCCTCAATGATGAGCTGCTCAGAATGTTCAGGCATGCCTGTGGTGAGCTCTACCTGTCCAAAAAGCAAAGGAAAACTGAAGTTGTCATCCAGGCAAACACCAACCATGCCCAATGTCAACTTTCAAGCACTTCATTAAGACTTAGAGCAAAAAGAAAACGTTATTTCATCTTTGTAAGATGAAACTTCACTGCATAAGCATCACATTTAGTACAGAATCATCCATGGAAGATTTTTCATTAATGAAAGTTGACTTTATGGGGAATTTCCAATTTCTCTACGTTGTTTTTTCGTTAGATGAGGCCAATCTAGTTTATACTAAAATTGAAGCCGGTATCAATACAGAAGGCATGTGCAGGGGTATAAATCGGATGGATTCTTGCTGCGCTCACAACTAAATTAGGTGACAGTAAAAACGTGTACTTGTTGCTGATGTTGTGAAAAACTTTACAGACATAAAAGTTTAATTCCCTAACCACTTAAATATCAAAATATTTCTTCTCCACTGCTTCTTTTTTCACCTTCATTTTGCCAAACTGTCCTGGGTTCAGGTGTAACAGTCATTTTTTCCCTTAGTAGCTGGTGCAGTGCTGTGTTTACAGAAGTAAAATGAAAGAAAGGGGTTTTCCTCCACTGCAATGACTTTATAACTTAAGAACTAGAAATTATTTTTGAGAGAGCATTATAAATAATAAAATGCAGTGAATGATGTTAAAACCCCAAAATTTCCTGTGATTTTTCCAAACAGAATGTCCATACTGGGTCTTCATTGTAAATAGGCAGTCACAGAGCTGGCTAGGTGCTACAACATACAGGTCAGGGATGAGCCAGGTGAAGCTGGGTCAGAGGTTCGGGGCAGGGGGGAAGAAGCTGGGCTGTCCTTGGGTGACCACCACAGCCCCAGGTCACAGGGGAACTTCAGTCGCCCCCATCTCCTTGCACTCCCACAACAGCGCGGCTCCGCACCCGTGTAGCGAGGGGAGAACGCTCACCGCTGCTGGCGGGGCAAGCACAACGTGAAGGGGGGTCCCCGGATGGCCTCGCTTAAATCCACCGACAGCTGCCTTGGCTGTTGCAGCGCTGGGGAATCCGCATGCAGAGTGCCAGCCCGGCTTCCTGCCCCTTCCCGAACCTCTCCTTTAAAAGTTCAACCTCCTGTGGTGGGCTGGGCCCTGGAGTCGCGGCCACCTCACGACCGGCCCCGTGTGCGACGGGCCCGTTTCCTCAAGCCATCGGGTGTCCGGGGCGGCCGCTTCTGCCTGACGCCACGGTGGTGGGGCCGAGATGGGGACCCCGGCACCCGGCTCCCCTCGGCCCCGCTCCCAGCCGAGGCCACCGCCAACCCCGGACCCCCAGGGGTGCTCGAAGAGGCGCGCGGGGCTGCCGCAGCGGGCGAACAGGCCGCGGGGCAGGGCGGGCAGCCGGTGACAGCCGCCTCCCCGGGCGGGCCCAGCACCGCCATCCCCCCGACCCCACGGGACGGGGGTTGCCGTGGCGACGGCCGCGCTGGGGCGGCGGTCCCGGCCACCGGGGCAATGCCCCATCTCCCACAGGGCTGTGGGGGAACCCCCGGCCCCGCCACCCGCCACAGGCGCAGCCGCATCCCCCGGGCCCGCTCCGCGCACGTCACCGCGGCCGGGCAGCCGCCGCCAGGGGAAGGAAAGCCCGGCCACGGTGATTGGGCGCGGCCGCTAGCCAATGGGGAGCGCCGCGCGGCCGGCTCTCTCCCGCCCCTCGGCGGCGCGGCGCGTCCCCGGAGCGCTGCGGTCAGTGTCCAGCCCGGCCCGGCCCGGCCCGGCCCGGCCCAGCCCGACCGCCGGCCCCGGAAGCCTGTGTGGATACCCGTCGAGGCCGCGGCCGGCTCCCCCGCGCAGGCAAAGCTGCACCCGTTTAACTTCAGTCCCCTGTAGGCATATTTATTTCGGTTTAATAGGCGTTTATGGTACGTTAGCCCGGACCTGTTCCTCATCAACCCGAGCTAAATCAGAATAACGCGGATTTACAGCGGCCGCGGGGGGCTCGGTGCCAGCCGGGCAGGGTTTTACCTCACAACCGGCGGCGGCTCGGGGCGGGCGGGCCCTGGTGGCCGGGCAGGCCCGAGCGGGGCGGCTGGTCGGGCAGTATGGGGGGCGGGAGGACGGTGGGGCTGCTCGGCCTGCGGTGTTTCACCCTCCTTGCCTCCCTGACCGCCCGCCCTCGGCATGGCAGGAGCGAAAACACGTGGAGCACAGCCGTAGGGTGGAGAAAGAGGAAGTTACGGCACAT
Source organism: Strigops habroptila (assembly GCF_004027225.2). Taxonomy (NCBI): domain Eukaryota; kingdom Metazoa; phylum Chordata; class Aves; order Psittaciformes; family Psittacidae; genus Strigops; species Strigops habroptila. Next base: position 37,665,580 of record NC_044277.2, read on the forward strand.
GGATACCGGGAAAGGCTTTCTTCAGTTTCAGTCCTGCCTTATGGTAGGAGCACATGGTCGTGGTAACGAGCCACAGCGCCGGGAGGAAGAATTACCTCATGGAATTGCAAACACTTTCCAAGCGAAGGTGGAGTCTGGAGCAAACAGCAGATCCCAGCTGATAGTGGTTGATAAGCCTGGGGAGTATTCACATTGCTGCTCTGCCTGCCTCAGAGAGACGCCTCCGTCTGTCCTTGTGGAGCAGGAAGAGGAGACGGCTTTAACAGACCGGCTCCCAGCACCCTGATAATAGGAGAGGTCTCCGCCTTCCTGCAGCAAGCAGGCTCACTCCTTGGCTCATGAAGCAGTAGTTTCAGTAGCAGCTTTTCCTCTACTGCAACCCTGAACGAATTCCCTTCACGTCTGGTGAGCAGCAGTAACGCAACGACTTTAGAACTTCAGAGTTCCTCTGACACTGAAGGAAAACAGCTTTTTGCCTTACGTAGCAATCGAATTAAACTGGGAAGTTAGTAGGATGGAATGAAGTTATGTACACCTTTCAAAATAAAGCCCCAAAAGAAACAAACCCCCACCACTCAGATGGTGCTTGGCCACAAAAGTTGCTAGTATGCAGCTGCGTTTTTCTCCTGTGATTGTACTAAAGCCGCCTACTGCTAGTGGGTGACCTAGGCAAGGGGATTTAGTGGCCCCCATGCCAGCCTGTCCGCAAGGCAAACCTTCAACCTTGCAAAATGCTTTGTATCCAGGGGTTCTTCCCACCAACTGTGGTTATCCAGCCTTGTGGCACGTCTCCCTGAGACACAGCTGGGTAAGTGTCCTCATGGCTCCTGTGCTCCTCCCAGGTTCTCAAGAGAGGTAAACGGGTGGGTCTGTGACCAACTATGTTAAGTTTATATAGCAGCAGTGTTATTAGCAAACATCGTTTCATCCAGAGTAGACAAACTGAAGTTACTCTTTTTTACCAGTAATAAAGGTCTTTCAGAAGAACAGTGACTGTAAATATGCAGCTCCCTTTCTTGAATCATTCCCCCTAAACAGCTGCCCGCCCCCAAACTCCAAGGAGGAAAGGCAAATGTGGGAGATGTAACAAAAAGGAAGCGAATCAAGGTACAGAAGATGCGAAGAAACATACAAGAAACAAGACACAAAGCTCTGAAAACTGGAAAGAAAATAGAATTGAACTTGGATTGTAATCCAGAGAAAATGCCAAAGTACTAGTTTATGATGCACAGTGGTCAGTGCTGTGACGTAACACAGACTTTCTTCAGTGGTTGGGGTGCCCTTGTCTCTGAAGTTACGAGGCTTTACAGAAAACCATCAAGGACAGGATTACAATACTGCACGTACTTCACAGATTTCATTTCTGCTTCACAGCAATAGCTATGGAAGACACCACAAGCATTTTAGTTTCTGTGCCGGAATGTTTGGCTTGGGAGATGAGGGTTGGCCAACATAGGGCAGGGAGAATCCACACAGCCTGCTCGCTGGATTTCTGTACCCCACTGATGGGCCACAGACCTTCATGGGTGACCGGTAAGTTCAGGTGAGTGGGTCACGCTTTGCTCAGAGGTGCGGGACTGACTCTGAAGGCCACCAGAAACATAAACTCTTTTTTGTTCCCATACTCTCCATCCTAAGCACTTTTGACAGGAACTTAACCAGCAACCCAGGAGTGAAGTCCTGGCATCCTCACAAATTAAAATGTAATAGAAGAAACAGAAAAACATGCTTCCAGCTACATTAGAGACATCTGTATACAACAATCCCAACCATGGGTTGTGTGTGGATTCAAGTATTTTTTAAGCCAGCACTTGATAAGTTAACTTTCCCCATGCCCTCTGCTGCTGTTTCTGTTCCCATCTCTGGTCCTAAAAACCACTTGTACCTGTCCTCAGATTCTGGACACTGCCTCAACTCTAGTCTTAGTATTACAGACAGCAACAGGGTGCCCAAATTCAAAGTTGCTCCATCACAGCTGCCCGGTGCTCGGGTCCTCTTGCAGCAGCACCAGCCCTGCACATGGGTGGTGGTGCTCAGCTGCTGGGTCATGCGTATTAAACTGACAGCCTCTGCCTGCATCATCCTCACGGGTGACCACAAGCAACCCCACGGGTTGTCTTCCTGAGCACCCTTCTTATGTAACTGTCTTGTAAGTAACGTTATTGCAGATGCTTCCCGCATCTGAACATGCTTTCCCAAGCTATAATCTGAAAATGTGCTTTCTGCTCAACTCTCTTAACTTGGACAATGTTATAATGACAACTGTTTGAGTCATACCTTGGTCTCCTTTGGGCTGTCCTCTCATGGGTTTTCCTGCCTCCCACTATTTTATGTCTAAGTCTAGGAAAAGTGAATGATCAGTTTTCAGTTAGTTCGGTATATGGTACTGGGCTTCACTTAAGTAAGAAAGGCTAATTAGATCCTGCTATAATTCACACCAAATGTACCATAGTCCTGACCACCACCAACATGCTGCCCAATATAAACATTTATATCTCTGACTCTTCAGAGAAGGAATTTTAAAAATCATAACTATGCTGTGAGAGGAAAAGAACACCAAAACATGCTGATGCATTGATTCATCTATACTCATGTTGCCACGGACAACTTTAGAAGTGTAATTTGGGATAGGAATTCAAATGTATGTACAGTGTAGTAGGCGGGATTTCCACATGAACTTTTGAGCACGTTTTCCCTATGCCTCATTTCACCTCTACATCAATGGAGCCACAGGATGCAGTAGTTAAATCCTGTGTCTGAGTATCAGATACACGTTCCAGTTTATTGGTCAAAACCAGTAAGGTTTTGGAAATCTTTATCGCAGTTCTGAAGGTTACAACGAAACACAATTTTTAAAGGTTTATTTTTAAGTGAACAGCATACCTGATAGTATAGAGTATTTCTTTAATCAGCACTCCCCTGCCAAAGGTTTTTTAGGCTGGAGTAGAACTGACTGCAGCACACGCTGGTTTTGTCTTCTCCAGCTTGGACTGCCCGCGGTACGGCTGCTACAGCAGCACCCGCTGTCCTCAAGCCAATCCTCAAGCAGGAACACTTCCCTCCCTCCTCTCCTCCTCCAGCTGCTAGGAAGCAAAGAATAAACTTTTAGGTTCGCCCCTCCTTTGTTGGAAGAGGAATAGGGTAATACGCTGTAATTGGTTTTCCATGTTTGCCAAGAGTCTGTTTCCTCTTATCATCCACAATATTTAACATAAGTCTTGTAATAGTTCCAAAAATAATAAAATCTGTCCCAAGAATAAAAATGATAGATCCACAACATGCTGCTTTTTTGTCATGGTCTTGGTTTCGTAACATTCTGTTAGTAGTTTTTATTGCCTAATGTTGTGGTTTCTTTCATACGCAGCAGACCCAGTAAAGACATTTCATCAGCTCCTTACACAGCAGCAGTCAGGATTATTTACAAATGGAGATTTCAGTACCGCATTAAAACAAATCACCACTGCGTCCTGCTAAAGTTACACTGCAGTAACATGGCAGAAGAAAACCCAGAGATTCCAGGGGGCGGAACATTAAGTATATACAAATCTTATATATGATACCAGCAAACAAATTTCTTAAGATAGCCAAATAAAACTTGTTAGTCTTCCTTCTTCTCTCCTATCTCCTCCCATGCAATAGCACAAGAGGAGTAGGCAAATTATATCCCCCCACACATGCAAAACAATATCCACCACATGTGTAACAAGGAAGAGAACCCATGCAATACCTCCCTCATGATTTTATAGCATGCAGCAAAATCATAGCGTGGTTTGGAAGGGACTTTAAGATCACCTAGTTCCAACCCCCCGCCATGAGCAGGGACACCTCCTGCTAGACCAGGTTGCTCAAAGCCCCCTCCAGACTGTCCTTGAAAACCTCCAGGGATGGGGCACAGTACATCCCTCTCTCCCTATGCCCCACACTTCCATCCCCAAAGCAAATGCCCCATGGTGGGCAAACTCCCTTACGTGTAGGTGTAAAAGATGTGGAGCAATAGAGATGGAGAGCAGTGCTTTGCTCACCAGATTCAGTTTGAATGAAAGAATACCAGAATAGACTGGACAAAAAAGAGATAATACATGAGAGAAACTTGATTTAGGAGGAAGAAAACCCCAAAGCCAACACCACCACCCCCCCACCCCCTCACCCCCCCAACCCAAAGACACCAAACAAAACACCTAAGAAGAAAGCTGTATGACAATCAGTAGTGTCAAAAGAACAGTCCATCAAGAGGAATCACCATCTTGGGCATCAGCATTTACAAAAGCAATACTCTACTGGTAACAACTCTGAGAAAAATGTAGGCATGTTCAGGTGCCCTGATTTAGAATCATTACTTGAAGAAACAAACAAACTTTTAATGCCCAGTATAATCTTTGATATTTCCAAGTTGTATTAATACACCCTTTTTTCCACTCAGATTTAGTTGAACTGTAACCTCAAGCCTGGTAAGTTTTTCCTTTCTTCCCAAGCACAGATTTAATGCTCTAGCAGTCACAGGCAAACTTGTAAAGCAGAAATACCTTTTCCAACTTAAATGTATGCCACTTAGCCTAAAACCAGTCTGTGCCCTTCTAACTCCACCAATATATAGATACTGCAGTTGAAGGCTCTTCAACTAGTCAACACCACAATGAACCAAGTGTCACAATAAAGTGTAATACAGGGACAAGGAGACATCTCTGGAACAGGGCACTCACTGCCTGTCAGGGCTTCAGCCAGTCTCTTGTTATTTTAGCCTACCAGTAAATGTTTTGGCAGTCATTTACCATAAGTCACTGCAGAGTCAGATCTTGCACAAGAATAAATCAGAATGACTGAAGTCAACAGAAACACACAGGTATAAGACTGAGGGGGAGTGTTAATCTTTCTTAAATGACTGCCAAAATTCCCAGAGCTTCTAATTTTAAGTAGAAATGAGAGACAAGTCTTAAGTCATGGTTAGAGGATTTGTGACTCCAGATTTACTTTTCTGTAAGTAACTATGGTTTATGCCATTTGCTTAACTGGGAGTACAGGGACACCGCATCTTGGTACAATTTTACCAGTACCAGGAGTTTTACGTTATCACATTTACCAGTTGTACAAGTTGCTGGGGAACAATTAAACGTTTTAATTCTTTGGTTATGGAAATACAACCAATAAAAGCCAACTGGAATTCAAACATGAAAGCTCGGCAAGTTATCAATCACATACAAGTAAAACTGAAACCTGTGAAAGCATAACCTTGCAAAGCACATGCTCTAGAAATAAACCCTCCTGCTAGGTTCTGTGCTATGCAATTTTCAAATTCTAATACGATAAAATAGCATCAGGGGGTCCTCAAAAAACCCACAAACCCCCCCCAGATTTCTAGTAGGCAACAAACGGATTATGTATGTGCAAAGCTTGAGACAAAAGGCCAGCCAGAATGTGAGGGAACTTCAGTTTTGTTCTAGCTCTTCTTTGAGAGCACCAGATTCTTAACATAATGTGCAGTATAAGACTGGCATGTAAGCCAGGACCAACCGCCAATATGCACATGTGGCTGTAGTAAGTCGCAGCATATTCCCCCTGCTCCTCACCCACCCCCCAAAAAAAAAAAAAAAGAGCACTGATGGCTCTGCTACGATAGTCCTAGATTCCTGGTCAATTCTATACATCTTCCATGCTTTCAGAAGTTGAGTAGCTGTCAGAAGCTTTAGCTTTGTAAATCATCACCACTTAAAACAGGATGCATTTGTGTTCTTCTCAGGACAGGGTACAAATTCCCCTCCTCTACTCCCTTAATGGGGGCAATTTTACAGCTAAGAGAAATTTCATCCCATTTGTAACGGATCTGAGGCTGCTCAATGGCTTTCTCCCATCTCGTCTCAAGCAGTCTTGCAGAACTGAATTGCCAGTTGCAAAAACTCTTTGAGCAGTTAATTCAAGCAAGTACTTGTTCTTGTGAAGATCTAGTTACTCCAGGCCATTTTTCCCCCAGCATTGATGCAATTCAGTCATATGGTTTTACTGTAATGCAACACAGTTTTCATACTTCCAATGAAACAGTGCGTTTTATAGATGCAAACTTCATATAATAAACAGTTAACAATTGAAAATACATAAATGGAGTAAATATTTAAAGGTTTAAATAGTTGAGAACAATTACATTGCATTGCTTATAATGCTCCTAAACGTGTAGGAAAGAGCTGAAACCAGCAATAAATCCTTATTGGTTGTCCCTTCCCCCAGATACAAACAAAAGGTTCCACATGGTTTTTAAACTTGATTTAATCTCAGAACCACTGCTGTGTTACACCGGTCAGGCTGAAGTTTATTCACTTTCGGTATTAAAGTTCTGACAAGATGGATGACATGAGGATCCATGTCCGCCAGGGTTGGCTTGCAGTCAGTACTGGTCCAGTAAGACAAAAGTTTTGCAGTCATTTCCTGCCTGCCCTGTCCCCTTTTTTCCCCCCAATACATGAAGCATGGCCTAGCATTAGTGTCACCCTTTTAGCTGCGATTTATTTAGGTAGGATGGGATGGAAACTCAGTTGTTCCCTCATTTGTAGGAAAAGTGACATGAATATTCTGTACTTTAACAAAGAAACACTTAAACACAGGATTTTGTTTTGCACTGTTGCAATGCTTTCATGTGAGGCAAAACATACCCCTGCCCCCAACCACCACCATAATAAGTACCAAAGCGTTTCTAGGTTTGATTTTCATCAAGATTTCCAAACTGGCAGATTTTATTTTCACACCCTCTTCACAATAGACAAGATGCTTACCATATACTTAGGATTACAAGTTGCCACTAAAAGAAAACTTTACACAACCACTGTACATTTAGGTTGAAAAAACTGTCCTTGCATGAAAAATATACCTAGAAATTAATGGTAAACAAGAAAAAACATTAAGAAAAGATTAACTTTTTTTTATAATATGCCATTTTAAATTTATCAACTGCTCCTCCACTTTTCATTCATACTCTGTTTTTACCTATAGTATTTGTTAAGGCAAACAGCTAATCCATTTCTGAAGAGGTGCTGTGGAAATTGTGGACAAACAGCAAACATTTGGCATTAAAATAGATAGCACGTATGTAGCCTCTAGTAATATACATTAAGCATTTCTCTTGGACTTCAGGATAATGAAGGGGGAGGATGAACATGCTAACAATGTCAAAAAGGCTTAAAATTTAGCGTCCAAGCAATTTCTATTGATGCTTCTGTAGTTTTCAAGCTCTAAGTAGTATAGAATTTATGCAAATGCATTAAAGAATTCTAGCTTGGCAAGTACACCCAAGCAGGTTATTAAACTATATATACAGAAAGTGATAAATACAGAATTAAAAGAGTCCTTCCGCTTCTCTTTATAGCCTTGAAAATTGACAAAAAACTTGAGGACAGCTCTACAATATTAAACATTAGGTAACCGCAGGAGGTGGGAAACCTAACTACACAAACTGATTAAAATACTCAGATGACTTTGTAGTGTTTAATACAATTCAGTTCGTAGTCAAGGGCACAAGACAACATTTAACAAAAATAATCACATCAATTGACCTAGAAATCAAATGTAAATAGATATGAATACAATCTCCAAAATCTGTCTTTAAGTGAACATTAACCATTTATTCAAAGTTATACAAGAATTTGAAGGATAAAGTCTTCTGCAACAGGAAACCAACTTACAAGTTTCATGTCTCAGTTGAACTGAAGTGGAGGCGAGCGGGGCGGGGGGAGGGAGGGGTGAACAAACAAGTTAGTAGGCCCCATCCAGGCAGCTAGAAAGTAAACACGGGCTCAACAGCAGCCTCCTCCAGCTTGTTGTCCTCCCTGATTGCCTGCAAGCGTTGCATTGGTAGCAGCATGTTGAGGGCCAATTTTTATGCCGTTTGCCTGAAATGAAACATAACACACAGTGTAATTATTTTAGAACACTAATATACTTGAAAAGTTGGGGTTTTTTTTTTCTTTTTAGATCATATAGCAAGTTCTTGTAATCATAGAATCACAGAATGGTTTGGGTTGGAAGGGATCTTAAAGCTCATCTAGGTCCAACCCCCCCTGCCATGGGCAGGGACACCTTCCACTAAACCAGGTTGCTCAAAGCCCCATCTAACCTGACCTTGAACACTGCCAGGGATGGGGCAGCCACAACTAAATGTATGCAATAAATACAGCAAATTATGTATAATATATATATATTTAGCAACATGTGTTTAGCAATTGAATATAATTTAAAGGAAGATGCTTTCCTTCTCATTTAAATTTTATCTGTGTTAAACTCCATAGCTTAAACTCTAAACACAAAACCACGGAGCCAAAATTGTCTTTGAATACTACTTGGAATAAGGCTTTAAAAACACACAGCGTTTGCTAGGAATGTGTAACCTCTCCCCTCTCACCAAAACCTCCATTAGTTTAATAGGTTAATATAAAACTTTTCCTCTCTAGACAGCATTTCTTTCTGTGTTGAATCAGCTGTAGAGGCTAAGGGCATACGAGTGTTCTGTGTCATCAATAATTTCTATGATCCCGAAAGACATGGCTACTTGCCAAGAACCCACACACAGCGTAGCTCTTTCATTCATCAAAATCACACTTATATCTTAACCCTCACTCCCTCAAGTGGATTTTACCTAAAAATACAGCACTTTGAGAAAAGTAATACAGTAGCTTCAGAAATTAAGCTCTTAAGGAAACTTTGCGTCACAGTAAATCTCAGATTTATAGCGCTTGGCAGTTGTTCTGCAACAGTGGTAGCCTTCGGGTTTCTGGCACTAGCTCAGTATTGACAGCAGCTGATGTGGTTTCTTTTCGCTCTTTGACTCCTCTTTAATAAAAAGCATGCCCTATGGCTCATTGGTTTTGCCCCCTCTGGGCTGATAGCAACTTCTTGAGGAATCAAGGAGCCAGACTTGGCGTAAAGCCAAGTCAGTAGCACGGACTGTTGGCTCTTGACAGCATATTGCAATCAAAGCTCCATAAGGCACAGTAAAGCAGTCAGCTACTATATGAAACTCGACAGATACAATGAGCATGCTTTTTCAGACTCTCTGATTGCTGTCCAATTTATATTCCACTACGGAGTGCATTTTCTTTAGGAAAAACGTTAAAGGAAATGTTAAAGTTTTCACTACTGAATTGAATTTAAAAAGCGTTTCACCAAAACACCACATATACACACACATTTTCCAGTCAGAGTTAGTGTCTTTGAAGGATTACTATTTAAATCTTAGTTAGCTACAAGTTTCCTAATGCAAATAGTTTGCATGCTACTGAAGTTACTCATTAATTCCTCTCTGAAGTCATAGAGCAATACTTTTAATAGTCTAAGTTTTCTGCTGTTGAAATACATTAAGCAGGAAGAGGTGACGCTATTTGAGTCCTGCCAGCTCCCTCAACTACTCTTTGAACAATTCTGCAAGGACTATAATGCTTAACAGAAGCGTCAGACTCGCAGTCCCTGACAGAGAATGCACCTATTCACAGAACAGATAGAGAGCAGAGAGTGGAGGTGCACATTTTCACATGTGGTTTCACTAAGCACCTCAGCAACAATATTTAAGGACACGCAGAATAAGAAAACACCTTTGTGCATTGGAAAGGACTGAACACTTCACACTGTCAAATTTAAACTTTGTGTGGTGTGGGTTTCTTATGTGAAGGTTAGCAGAGAGCTTGTATGATCCTAACATTTCTATACAATCCCAGTATTTCCATTTACTGCTACTGAATTAGAATCTCTTTTTTCCACAGCCATGAACCTCGCTCCTAACTGCTCCTGATTTTCAACAGCATGGTATCAAAATTCAAGAGAAACATTATAGGTCTTTCTAGCCTCTTGCATTGGAGAAGTGCTGCCCTGCTCCACCTCCCCCCCCCCCCCCCCAACAAAAGAAGAGACAGCCCTGATAATCTGTAATTTCAGTAATGTGCATAGGCAAACCAGCTAATCTTTCATTCCCCACTGAATCCAGCCACCTAAACCAGGAACATTTCAAAAGTCTTTTATGTAACTCTCAAAGCAATCCCTCCCCTGCACTGGACAGCTCATGGAGTGCATCTGGCATATCAACATGGTCCCCCATTTACATAGTGGAAAATTATCTTTGAAAACAGATGACACCATATGGAGAAGTGAATGAAAGTGGATTTTCTTCTCTTTTGGGGATTTATATTATTTTGTGATGCTTCATGGATGGATAGGGTCACTTATTTTAATCCATTTTTATCACAATAGCAGACAATTCAACATCCAAACGAAACAAATGTTTTACTGTCCAGCCTTCTAGGGAAGATGAATTTTGTACATTTAAAAAAAACCAAACAAAATTGTTCAGAGTACTAAAACTTACCTCATTATTAATGTCAAAAACTCCTTCCTGGATTTTCTCGTAGATCTCCTTTGCAGTGTTAATAAATGCCTAAAATAGAGGGGGGAAAAAAACCACAAACACAATGAATGTAATCTCCTTTGGTGCAAGATGGACTAATTGAAATCCAATCTCATGTGCAGTTGTTTCAGCGAGACTTTTCTTCCTGACCTCAGCAGGAACAGGTATGACAACGGCATCCTAAAACCTACCCCAGAGTAGCAATGGATCACACGCTGTTTACAAAAACAGTGGCATTTTCGTAACATCTGTATTCTACAATCTGTTGTCCAGTAATTACAGGGAAAAAATGGTTTTTAAGATATATAAATTACTTTTAAATTATTTATGTCTGACCCTTATGGATAGATTGTGTGGCAGATGGTTTCCCCTACCCTTAATATCTTCGTAATAGGCCACTCTAGATTAGAGTGCTTAGCAACATAAAACCACAGGGTACTTACAATGATGATGTAAGGATGCTGTCTGCTGGATGAAACCGTATGCTATCGTTTAATATTCACCTAATTTTCAGAATGTATTCTCTTTAATTAATCTTGCACATGATAGGCAATAGGCATCTTAACAGTAGAAAGGAGAGGCCCCGGTTTTATCATGATTTCTGAAAAATCTATTGTTTTAATTCAGAGAAAAGACTTTGACATTCAGGTCTGGGAAAGTGAACATTATAAATGTTTTTGGTTAAAGTTTACAATCAATTATTCCATTCTTCATCTCTCATTTAACTTTATAGGTCAAGTAATGCCTAAAATAATGTATAATTTAAGAGGTGATTAACAGCAGCTAATAATTGCAATCGATATCAAACATATAGCTCTTTTTGCTTTAAAATACCGACACCATGCAATCGTACAAGATAGCCTATCTTCTGCACAAGCCCATTACAGCAAATACAGATCTAATTCAAATATAAAAAAGTAAACAGGGTTCATGGAGAGGAACAAATCATACCTTTCCTCATTTCTACACTGGAAGCATTTGACTGCTGAACTTGCCACCAGAGCTTTGTTTCCTAATTAACAGGACTGATATGTTTTCACCTTTAAAGGCCTTACAGCTCCCCAGAGTAATCAATCTACTGCAGCTCAATTACTGCACCAAGCACACACCACAGCCAGTGAAGGAGACTTGAACGACTGCAGCAGGAGCGGAAAGATATGAATATGCATAAACTCTAAGTGGGTGATCGAATCATCACAGAGGGTCATGAGAATTTGCAGCAAAATAATGAGAAGAATTAATCATTGCAGATTCACAAGGCACTTAGGAAGCGAGTTCGTTTTTCAAACACGTGTTAGAGTTGAGGAGAAAAATTGGCTTCTGGCCAACTACGAATTGATTCAAATTCCTCAGAAATTGAAGTTTTCAATGTAAGGAAAAGAATTCAAACTTATCTTGGTTTCTGATAACACACCAATTATTGTAATGGCCTCATACATGGCCCTACTGAAAGGTAGAAGTCACTAACTTTGGAAATTCACACAGCTGGAATCTGTGAGGATGCTTCCTTGCTTCTGCTTCAGTAGGACATTAAACAGAACTTCAAGTCTTAAAAATGCGTTATGATAACTTCATGTAAACAAGCACTTAACAATTGGCACTTGGAACAATTCTAGATGATGTCGGCTAAGTACACCCAGGCGCTTGTAAATTAATTCTATTAGATCTGTAAGAATTACTTTAGACCAACAAAAACAGGCTTTTCACACACTCCAAACTAACAACTGAGTATAAAATATCTTCTGGAAGCTACCCTCAGGAACAGATCATGCAGGAGCGCCCCTAGCCTCAAAAAAAAAACCAAACAGTAAAACACAGTGTGATTACACACAGTCAACACCCCCTCCCAACACAGTTACTACACATGTATTGTACAAAGCAAAACCACAGTAATACTGAGTTCAGTAAAGTCTACTTTAATATTAAACATATTGCCTAAGAAACTACTGATCTGAAACCCCCAAATACTCCATTCATCTCAGGCCTACCATTTCAGTCGTCTTGAAAAGACATAATCTGACTAGCACATTCCCATCAGTGATTTTGGTGCACCACGTATTAGTGTTAAAACAGCACGTACTGTTATTCTGTGTGGCAAAATGCCAGGCTGCACTGGGTCACATATAAGCAATTCCTATTTGAAAACAATGGTTTGACAAGAGTATAACACATAATAAGTCTACCTTATGCTTTCTTCAGTTGGTATGGATTCTGAAAAGTTACTACTAATCAGCCATGAAAAGAGACTTACATCCCTTGGGACTTCCATTTGTTTCTTGCATCCATGTGTTTTAAGTTAGCTTATGCTTCAAAGTGCAAGCGGACTCAAAATAACCACCTGAGAACTTCACTGAGAACAGCAGTCTATTCGCTTTAAGAATACCGTATCAGATTTTGGCACTGCATGCTAGTGTCCCAATTAGCAAGAAGGTGAACTCTGTATAATTGACGACTTCTAAAAACCTCTTTTAATACTGCATGTTCTAACTCTTATCTGGAACATGCAGTATACTATAAACTCTCAATTATTTATGGGCAGTTTATCCTATTTGCAGATTAGCTGAGCCATGGATGCAGAAAGACAGAGCGGTTTCCCCTCAAATCCAGTTTGGATTTATTAGACCACATGCAGGGGGCTGCAAGAACACAGCTGTAGCACTTCACAGGCCAACTTGGATCCAGGTGCAGTTCAGCCACTTCTACACAAGACAAGACCTCGACCAGTAAGCCCACATGGACTCAGCTGGCTGCCTACCAAGCCTACTGCGGTTGCACTGTGCATTCCCCCTAATGCTGCTGTTACTAAAATACTATACGAAGATACTTGAGCACTTCCACCCCAAATCAGCTCAGGTCCAGGTTTATTTCACCACCCCAGGAGAGGCAGTACCAGATTCAATCTGGATTTATACTCAGTCACCTGAAAGATGGCAAGGCCCTAGTACATAGTTACCTCCATTACTCGCAGAAGGAAAAGAGAGACTTTTGTGAAACCAGTTAGGCTTCCAACTATACATTCCAGATTTCAGGGAAAGAAACAATGTAACTTCAGGAAAATGTCTGTATTTATACTTCACTCTCGGTTTTAATCTTTCTAAATCACAAATCACTGATGCTTTTATGTATGAGATTACAGAATGTATCTGTACCACAGCATTAAAAATGGTCGTATACAAGTTATTCAGTGATTTGTTTTTAATATAACATGTTTTTAAATTGTGTTCACATTATAACTAGGTTCTCAAATAATAGTAATACCCTGCTGTGGAAAATTACAAGTACAAGTGGGAAAGCGAGTCTTGTAAGATGTGATCTGGTTGCTGTGTCACACCTGCAACTGCTGCAAAGCTAACAAAGGACATTTCTGAGTCACAATATATACCAGTATAATAATACCACCTTAGATGATTGGTATAAGGAGTTTCCTAGATTATATACACATGGGAATCCGGAAGTCTCACAATGCTCACTTCAAAAATACCCTAAGCAACCCAAAAACCAAAACCCTAACTACCAAACAGTACATATACTGTATTTAAGATAAATTAGTCCTAAACTCACAGAATGTAGAATTAAATCAACTCCAACATCTATTTTATCAGACAAAATAAACACGTAATGTTGGATTACTACCCTTGAGACAGAAACAGGAAAAGTGAATTCTGTAATTACTAAAAAACAACACAAGAAGGGAGTAAGTTCCTGATACCTCTGTCTTTTGGAAGCTGTCTGCAGGAGTAATAATAAGCTAAGGGCACCAGAATGTGAGTTACAGAACAGCTACATTTAGTTTTCACTTGGCAGATGTTAATAATATCACTACTCTTTCTCGGAAGGCTAGTGGTGTGGCAAGTATTTGAGGACTTAACTACAAGCTGAGCATAACAGGAAAAACCTGTAAATGAATCACTGATACTTTTCAAAACTCGGATTTCGTGAGTTTGTCTTTATTTAAAATCAGAGGAGAGCCGGTTCTGCGCTGCCAGCTCGTGGAACACGCTGCCCTCTGGCGGCAATATTCAAGTTAAATTTAGCGCTTTGAGACACAAATCTAGTCATCATTTCTAGAAGCTTTCTTACAATCAAATGAGGAATGCTTAAAGGTTAAATATCTTACGAATTCTAAAGCATGAGCCTCACCTCTGCAGTCATTCAACACCTAGAATTTCCTCTGCCTTCCCAATTTCCTCTCTTATCTTTTAGCAGTGAGATACAATAGTTAGATTAATATTAAAAAAAAGCATTTGAAAACGGTAATAATATGGACCACAAATGGATTTACCTCTAGAACATTCACCATCCCAGTGTATAAGAGGTGCTGGACGGCCACTTAGTAGAGTGAGATCCCAAAGCGCTGAGCAGCTGTCTTATGCCCAGTAAAACAAATATTTTTTACAACTAAATGATCCTTCACAAAGCAGCCTAGGACACTACAGGGGATACAGAGGGGTTAATTTTCAAGCAGTAGGAAGGTTCTATATAATCAACCTACACCCCAAAAAGCACCCCAACCCATCCGTAGCCTTATTTTTGAAAGTGAACAGTCACAAAACAAAATTGACAGCAATTTTACATGTACCCACTGAAATGCAATCTTTCTGACAAGCTTACTGGGAAGCTAGAGCTCAGAGCATCCTGAAAAGTCGCAGCTGCTGTTAAACAGTTATGAAGGACAGAGCACTTGAGGAAAAAAGATGCTGGTAAACCCAGAACTAAGAATCCATCTCTAGCAGAATCTACAGCTCAGGCAGGTGGCCATATCATACTTTTCCTTGTCTTCTAAAACACATGAGACCTTTGATTAACTGAGGCTTTTTATTCTGATGATACTTTGGGATGCTCTCAAGAACCATGGCAGAGGCAGTGTGCCTTACTGCACAGATGGGGCACATTTCAAGGGTTTGCCACAAGGAGGTAAGAGCTGTGAGTCTTCACTGGAGCCAGGTGTCCTGTCCCTTCTCTTGCCCATAGCTGAACCACATGAGCTTCACCTCTTTTCTCATGGAAGAAACTGGCGGAAGTGCCAGCTTCACACAGCTGAAAAGTCACACAACTTTGATTTTTGAGCAACTTGAAGGAATACTGGCTTTGACACAAGATAAACCTTTTTTTTCCTAGACTCATGAATTAGAAATCCTGCTCTCTTGCAAGTTCTAGTCAGATTACATCTTGTGTGTCACTTTACTACTAACAAGTAGTTGTGTTTAGGGAGAGTGTGGAGAGGAAAGAAAAAATGCTTCTAAAAGATCAGTTCGAGTTTAGCAGCTGTTAAGAATCACATCTTCCCATGAGATTTTCATTTTTGCCCTTCAGAATATTACAGAGGCCATCTTCCTTTCCTTGTCTGTGACTGAGTAGTACCGCTATTGAAGCTACAGGGATTTTGAATATGCATTATCCATTTAAGCAAAATTATGAAAGAAGTTGCCTGAAGAGAAAATTAAGTTACAGCTGAAACAAAACCATTGAATGACCATCCAGCTACATGTAGCAGAAGTGCTCCATTGCTCAGTCAAAACCGCTATTCAGATTTAATCCTAAATAATGAATCCATTATTGCATTCTATTTATGTGCAGACAACTTGGAATAACACAGACCATACTCTTAAAAGTTGAAAGCTTGGCACAGGGCTATATAATCCCCTCCACATGGGAAACAACTTACTAGAACCAATTCCCACATCAGGAATCAGTGATACATTTGTGCAACCCAAATGAGATCTGCTTCTGAACAGCGATGGTGTCTAGCACTGGTTTGACCAGTATCCAAAAAACTCTTTTGCTTAAGGTTGATCACATTAACAATTACTAAAAAGTAGCAGCCTGGAGTGCAAGAAGAATGGGCAAAGTTATTCCAGTTTCCCAAATACAGGCAGGTATCTTTACTTCTTGAGAACCAGTGCATGTAAGTGGATTCAAACAAATGATACTCCAGGGACACAAAGGTAAGTACTGTGTGCTGTAGGAAACTGCCTGGTCACCTGAGTGGATTCTGCTCTGCCTCTACAGTTAAGACACTGCTCAAGCAGAAAGCACTTAACAAGCTCTGAACTGCACATTTCAGATAAGACTACAATTAACAGTCATATAATGTTGTTGAACTACCAATGAAAAACCAAACGTGATAAAATTGTTAATGTCTCTTGCAAATAAAAGTTCCGTGCAGTTTTAATGCAAGGTCAGAAAGTAACTGATGTTATGATTAAAACAAGTGCAAACATGCCTGGGGTTTAGACCTCAGACTTAAGTGTATACAAGTGGAAAGCCTGCTGGTAGGCACCACAGTGTTTTCATAGAAAAAACTCCAAACATAAGTGACATTGAATTCTGCAAACAGTAATTCAGAATGCACATCCCCCATCCACAAGCCAAGAAAGCAGAACAGATATAACCACCAAGAGTCTAAAAGTTAGCACTAGATTCCTTTCACCATGAATTAAAAACAAGTTCAATGTTTCAGGTCAAATTTAACTATGCATTCTACTGGGAGAAAGCCAACAGCCACACTCAGAGTGCACTACATTACTGAACACTCCAAAACACAGGCAAAGTTTTAAACAGAATTCTAAGGAGAGAAATGCACTAGTGATATAGCTTAGAAATCACTGAGGAAACAAACTACAAAAATTCAGTTGTTTTCATAGCTGGCTATCTTGATGGCTTTATAGAGAGGCTAAAAGGAAATCAACAACAACAAAAAACCTCTATTGAAATACATAAGATACTGCTGATGAGACTAGTATAACTGGCTTTGCACTGCAGTCAAATTATAACCCTGCACTTAGCCTTCCCCCCCATAATCCTTCTATCCTCCCAACGATTCAGAAACTCTTCTCACCCAATCCCATTCTGTAACAAACACGATGCTTTAACTCAGTGGCCACACTGAATTCTTAGAAGTCTCCACAAGCTACTACAAAGGAAGAGCCTATATCTACTTCCTGCTCCCAACTATCAATTACCTATTGTGCAAACAGGGTATAAACATCCCCTAACAGCCTCACACAAGATAAACAGCTAACAGGATATTCTCCCCTGCTAAACATTTCTATTAAAGACATAGGTTACAAGACATAATCCTGAAGAACACAATGAACATTTTTAAACTGTCTTAAGATCCAAGCATTGAACGGGTCAATGTGCTGCTACAGACTGACGAGGGCATTATGCAGTGGTGGAAATTTGGTTTAAACAAGGGAAACAGCTTGAATAACATTAGTGACAGAAGCTGATTTGTTCATATAAACGGGTAAAGAATTCACCGTGAACTTGCAAACATCTACAACAGTCATTTGTGATGCAAGGCGAGATAAAGTTGGGTCAGAAACAATACCAAACTGATCAAAACAAAGTCTAGAGGCTTGTCTTGTCACTCTTGTCGGAGAAACATCTATTTTCAATTAGAAACAAGAAATCCATTACGGGGAAAAAAAGTCTCCTCTGGCCACATAACTGTTTCTAGTACAACACAGGACACACTCATATGCTGCCATGTTTCAGCATTACATCTGCATGAAATGCAAGTAGTCTTTACACTGAATTGCTATGATTAGGACCACAAGACTTTTATGGCTATCTGCTTGTGCTTTATGATGCAGATGTCTGTTCACTTGGGTAGTGCCACAAGTGTGTACTGACACACTGCACCTCCCGAATTCCCCGGTGGCAAGAATTCAGGGTACAGGAGCCAAGCAGTTACTAGCCCTATTACAGCAGGGCCAGGTATTAAGTCTGGACATAGACTACAGTCAGTATTAAGTTAAAAAATGCATGCCAGACCTTGAACTGGATGCTGCAGAAATGCTCCTGTGGTAAGCAGCCTAAGCTTCCCAAGGTAATAGGACAAACTTGATAGTACACAAGGCAATGCTCCTACCACAGCAGCCTCTCAGAAAATGTGGAATGTTGTTAGATAACCCACTAACTGTGTGGGACTGAGAACAATACAGTCACCTATACAGCAACAGTGTCTCAAGAATAATTAGAATGGGTAAAATGCACTCCCTATTGGGTTTTTTACAGCTACAGGACACAAGCTGGACAAGTGTTGAAACTTACTGATGTCAATCAAAAGATACGTAAGAATTAATGTAACTTGTAACCTTGCACTTTTACAAAGCAGAGTCATTTAATTCAGAATACTTCTGAATTTTTATTTTTATTCTTTTCCCCACAAAAAATTACCTCAGAGGATTTTTAGAACTGCCTGAGAAGCTTCCCTTACTCCTTCAGAAATTACTGGTATAAGCAGCCATCCCAAAAAAGATGTGTTTACCTCATTTTCTACTCTAAAAACATGTATTAAAGCATTTTTGTTAAAATAAATAACTAACTAAATTTCTGGTGTCTAGTGTTTCAAGCAGCCATGTATGTTTATGACATACACTGCTTCCACGTACTGAGCTAGATTACAGAGGACTACAGGATTCAAGTGATTTGAGGAAGGCTGTCTATGAACAATCCAAGATGATTTATTTCTAGACCCTTAACAGTCTAGATTCTTTTGCCATGAGTACTTTTTCCTCAGATTCAGAAAGTGAAGTTTGAAAACCAGCTCTATAATGAGATAAAAACCCACACACATAACATTTGTAGACAGAGGGCCAGATTTCTTCTGCTTAAAATTTAATCTCATTTTAGCTGAATTACCTCAAATTTTGTTCTGTTTAGTTTCTACATTCTAAGGCAGTCACAAAATTGTATTTTCCTCCCAGTTCTGAAGTCCGGTACTGAAGCCTTGTTAGTTTTACTTCTGTTTTGCATACTTCTCGTTCTTTCCTCAAATGCTGCCCATTCCACATGATTTGTTTTCTCATTCCCTTCTATCTTTTTGATACTGAACAATCCAGAACCCGCATTAAAATGATAATGGCCTCTTTGTTCAGAAAATTAGGTTTTCTACCTACCATATCTACTATTTCTCCTCACTTATTTTTACTGGCTCAAAGATTAAGATTTTGCTCCTTCAGCTGTAACTATTCTAGATCAAGCCGCCTATTTTAGTGTTGACTGAGAATACCATTTAAGGAATGCATTTGATTGTCACTAACAGCAATTATATCCTGAACCTTTTCCATCAGAATTAGATAGTACATGTACGCAGTAACTCACTCGTATCATCATAAGGAGAGGATTCTATTTGAACTTTTTTGACAATGAGTGTCATGCTCATTTTCCTCCTGATAATCAGAGATGCATTAGGTACTGGACAACTCATTCACTAGCAGGTACTGTTTTGACACAGAGGGGTGCTAATGTTAGCATCAGGTAGTAACAAGCCAGAATAAAGTCAGTGAAAGCTGTTTGTAACTCTTACTACAGTTTAAAAAAGTATTTCAAAAGTAGAAGGCTTTCGCACTAAAAGAACACCTCATTGGTTACCCACCATTTTGCATTTAGGACAATTCTGGATACAAGTAAGGGCAGATTATGAAGTATAAGCAACTGAACAGTATCATGCTATTATAAAAAAATTAGTAAGTGGAGATGTATGAACTGAATATGGGCTGGAAAGACATGTCAAGCAACCTTTCTGCTTTACATAGCACTAACCTCTCAGCTGGAGCTCTCAGTCTACCACTGTACTGTGTTTGGCTAGGATGGAGTTAGTTTTCTCTACAGCAGCCTGCCATAGTTCTGTGTTTTGTAACTGTGACTAAACCAGTGTGGATAACACACCAATGTTTTACCTACTGCTGAGCAATGCTTACAGATTGTCAAGGTCTTCTGTTTCTTACTCTGCCTTCCCCAGTGATTAGGCTTAGGGTAGGCAAAATCTGGCAGGTGGGGGGCATCCACAGCCAGGATATCTGATCAGAATTGGTCTAAGGGACATTTCGTATTATATGACATCATGCTCAACAACAAAAAATGAAGAGTGGTCTTTCCAAACTAACTGTTGCTCAGAGACTGGCTGGGAATCAATCTGCTTGTGGGAAGCTATGACTGCCTTTCCATCACTCTTCCCCCACCTCTCTCCTTCATTTATTAAACTCTTTATCTCAACCCCTGAGTTTTTCCTCACTTTGGCCCTTCTAGTTCTTTCTCCCATCTCACTGGACATGCTGAATGAGCAAGCAGCTGTACGGGCACTTAGCTGCTGGCTGAGATCGGCCCACCACAACCACCTTTGAAAGGCATGAAGTAAATGAAGGTGAGATATGTAAGTACTCATATGCGTCCAGAAATATGAACTATAAGCAAGACTTTGAAAGACTCAAGTTTTTTAAAGTAGCAAAGACTGAAAAACTTATTTAAATACATGGACTACAGCAATCAAGACAATGATCTCTTCAGCAGCTCTGTAGAGGACAGCAAAAGAAATTGAGTGCGTGAATTGCAGAAGATTCCTGCTAGGTAGCGGAGGAGAAAGATGACAACAATACAAATACTAAAGCACTGCAATAGATTGCTCTGAAGATCCTGTGAAATATTTGAGGTCTTTAGAACTAGCTAGATTGACATCTGCCAAGGATACCAATAGCTTGCCTTGCTTTGGACTAGTAAATCTATTCTAGTCTAGATTTCAGGGCACATGGAAGTAGCCATTTCTCTGATCGAATATTTTGAACACCCCTCCCCAAATATATTAATTACTAGACTCTCAACAATATAATTAGTGCTATGCGATCAGGTAAAATGTAGACAGTGTCCTTCTCATAACACAAATTAAAGAGTAGTTAATTCAAGTTAAGGAATCCAAAACCTAGAGGTATAATATATGTACAAATAACAAAGTATGATTCAAAACAACTGTTTTACTAAAATGGTAGTGTTTAGCAAAGTTACCTCCTCTACATTGGAAGCAGTTTTGGCAGATGTCTCCATGAAGATAAGTCCGTGCTCTCGTGCAAATGCTTCACCTTCTTCTTTCTTGACTTCTCGTCTGGATTCTAGATCACTAAGGTGGAAAAAAATGTTACCTGCATGGTCTAACCGGCCCATATAAATATTATTGTTCAGAGACATGCTTATAAGCCAAGAGCACCCATTAGAACTTACATACATATGAATATCTATTCAAGCCCTTGCATAAAGTGCAATTACTATAAGCCTTGCACTTACAATATATGAAATAGCCACAGATATCACCCTTGCTTGAGCTATCAATCCTAGCTGACATAGATCTTATAAAAGACTTAATGAAATGGCTTTGAACAGGATGTGTGTATATTTATGTAGCTATTCCCTGAATGCTAACTGTAGACATTGTCATTTTAAGTAAATATCACTCTTCCCTAATATAATGTTATCTACCAATCCACACTGTAAACCTGAACTGATAAGGGAGTTTTATAAATAATTTGCTAATGATGTTAAAAATAATTTTCTATTCAGTTACAAAACTTCATACAGTCAATTTCTGTTCTAATAAAAAGACTTAAAAGGAAAACTAAGTTATTTTGAACTATAGTAGCTGTTCTCTCCCAACAACCTAGCATTTAGGTTTTGAAACTCCAAGCCTGGCCCTCTAACAGCAGAAAAATTTGAAGTTACACAATTTCTTGTTTCCTGCTTAGATGAAAGTTAAATAAACCCCTTCTTGGACTGGACAACTAAAGAGAAATCTGCTTCTGTAAGTCATATAGACATCTAAGTATTTCACTCTTACTTTTTAAAGCTTCTTTAGAAACAAGGAGTACACAGTTTGTCTTTCTTTGTAAGTATATTACATCTTGAGCAATAACAATGCTATACTTATACATAAGTAATAAATAAAATATATATTAAAATAAAGTTTCATTTAAGCTGTGCGTGTAAAAAATATCTTCTCAGGTACACATTTTTAAACTAAACAGCCTGCAAATACAGAGGTTTAATTTGCAGCTAGAACACCAGTTAGAACTATCATACTGGGCTTCAGTGCTGCCATTCTTGTAATTATACATATATTAAAAATCAGCAATACTCACTGTGGCATCTATTTTGCAGCAAAGCAAGTTCTAGTTATTTTTACAAGTACATGCTAGCTCAGGTAAGTTACAGAGTCAAGACAATTCAACACATCATTTAAACATGGAACATTTGAAGATAAAGATACAAGAAATGTCTTCTCAAAACAATTTTAAAGTTGAAGTTAATTATATGTAAGCGTTCCCAGTATCTCAGCCTCAGGCTTAAGATATCTTAACAAGGCGTTCATTCTCGTGTCCCTGAAGTAGCTATCTGACATTGTATTTTGAATTTGAGTAATGCCTTTATTTGCTACTACCATGCTACACTCAAAAATATCTTATTTAAAACCTTGATTCACTACAGTGTTATCTCCATGGTAAAAGAGAAATAAACAACCCTTTCAACTTGAAATAGTGCAGCTGCATCGAAAACTGCAGTGATAACCCAGTCAAAACTCACTACTGATATCTAAACATATTCTTACGGAGCTTTAACTGCTTCTTACTAACCACAGATGTCTTCCTCTCTCCATTCCAATAATTCGAAGCATTTGGTCTTACTAGATCAATATAGCTATGTTTTGTTCTGGAAAGAAGATTAAGTACAGTATTTGTCATGTTTTAACACTAGTATTTATAATGTTTTCAAAAAATAGCTATTATATTTCAGATTAAATTTTCGACGCATTTCAAATCCAGCAATAAGTCAATACTACAAAAAGTATATCAAGTGCACTTTTGGTACTCATAAGAGCAAAATTTATTCCTTTAAAAATATTATGCTAGTATACACTTTCTTCCTTCCATCCATCTCTAGTAGTATGCCCTGCCATAAGAACTCCTGTAATACTTTCAGGATAATGCAATATAATTGAAGGCGTTTTCTTCCCATCCTTCTGTTTAAGGCTTGAAAATAATCCCCTTTGAAAAACTTCTTAAAGAAGTTTTACTTCACGTGGCACCTTAATCTGTAACTTAAAATACATGGTTTAAGTATATTTGTTTGAGTAAAACCTAGTTGCAACCAGGAATTACTGAACTAGCTACAAGTAGCATATTATAACTTACAATCATGTGACAGCGTTACTCTACATCAGCAGAATGCAAGACAAAAAATTTAGTTTAACAGCTAAGAATAATCAGGAATAGTTACAGATGTCAACTAAGTATGCAAACTTATGTAATACTTATTTCAAGTAAACAGTACACTTTACTGTTTCTCTCAGTGCCTTATTTTACTCACATAACCATAAAAACAGTGAATCAGGGACATCACAGGCTTACCTGTAATGTAATCTCTTCATTTAAAGAAAGAGATTACATTTCTATATTAATTTGTGAAGACTGTGCTTACCACATTCCTCAATTTAAAAGAATGTCATTAGTAATTTTCCAGATCATGTAAAAAATATGGTCAAGCTTCACAAGTACTTAATGCTTAAGATGTTTCTCAGGGAACAGAGGGAGGAAAACAGAAAGGAGAAGAAGGGTGAAGAAAAAAATAAGAGGTGAACAGGCCGGAGTAGCAAAACCAGTCTCTCTTTACCACGAGGCTGTTTCTCAGTAATATCTAAGAAATGATCTGGCTATTCATTAAAATTTAAGGGACCTGCATATCAACCATTATTTCAACTGGCATCTTTACCTTCCAAGAATTGCCAAGGCATGAAGACAAGTTAAGGTCAATTAGGTAAAGGCCCATAACTAATGAGTTTTTAAATTCTGAGATGATGTTTTTGATATTTGGAAAAATCCTACATTCTGGGGAAAAAAAAAAAAAATCTAGACATGATGCTACAGTTCACTGGATCAAGAACTAGAAAAAACTATAGAGAAAATGTATTCACTGATGTGTTTTTATAAAGCCCTTCAATACAAATCAAAGTCTCAGCATCAATAGAGAACCATTTTAGAAATTTGGACAGTATAGATGAGTAATTAGTCATTTACAAACTGGGTAACACACTTCCAGAACTTCTAGTTGTATTTTCATCACCCAGTGTCTAAAGAACAGCCAAGAAATGGCAGAAAAGTATTCTCTGCCCTCAACCCCAGCTAAAATATAGAAATAATGAAGCAGACTTAAAATTTGAAGTGAATCCTGTAGTATGGGTTACTTTTCTCTTTTAATGACACTTTCTCTGCTGTGATTCTTAACCAAAAACTATAGCACTTTAGAAGACCTGCAATTAGGAGTCATACTCTATTTATAAGGGAGAGATCTAGGTGCTTCTAATGGTGGTTCCAGATGTAAAAAAAAAAGAGAAAAATTCCTATATTCCATGACTTCATACATTCACAGTTGATCCTTTTAAAATAAAATAACTTCTAAAAAAGGTACTCAGAACATGAGGTAGTTGATCCACATGTGCTGCACACTGTATCAGTCTAATTAGAAAAGGAAAGGTTTTAGATTCACCCCAGAACTACCTAATGGTTGAAAGTAATTTAAAGTTAACATTCTGCCTACAAAGAAGAAAACACAAAAGCTGAAATCCAGAAGTCATAAATCTTTACCACTGACAAAATCATAACTGGTTAAATTTTACCTTTTATTTCCAATAAGCATTATAACCATGTTGGAATTGGAATGCTGACGAGCATCTTCTAACCAAGTTGTCAAGTGGTTGAAAGTGTCCCTCCTAAGTATGGAAGAGAATGAAAATTAATAGCAGTATTTCAAGAAATCTCCTTCCTTTCTGTTAGTCAGCTTCTCTACTTGAGTAATCAACTCATTTATTAGTACACATGCTCCAGGGACAAAAGCTAGTAATCCCCTTGTGACAGGGAGAACAGTTGAACAAAAAATTAGGAAACAAGGAGCATTAATGAACTCTGCCTAAAAAGTAATTGAAAACATGTTTGCTACAAAGAGTAAAGAGGATTCTTTTAACTATAAGAATCTGTAATTTTATATACATATAAAATCTGCTGAACAGAATTTTAAAAGTCCCAAACAGCTTCAAACAATTCCAATAACAGTACAAATAATCACTCAAATAGTAATATTTATTCTACTGAAGGCACAAAATGGTTGACTATTTCCTGAGAGTTTATAAACTGAACAATGAATTTAGCAGCAAAGTCTTTTAAAGTACACAAGTATGACATATTACAGATTTTACAGAACGTGTACACTAAATATTAAATCACATGCTTGTAAAGCATGTTTAAGATTTCACAAGAGTAAAACCATCTATTTATGAATCAAAGATTCATTTGCTGGAAATCCAATGGAAAGAATATGTTGCTTCCTGATATTTAAACAAGGAACAAAAGGAAAACCATCTAGGAAATCTCTAGTAAAAGTTGTTGCTTAATTTGGCAACAAGACCCAAGGTCCACAAAGGGATCCACGCATCCTAATAGGATTTTGAAGCCTGAACATTTTCATAAGCCAGGCGCAGTACGCACAGTTTTGCAGATAACAAGTTGTACAGAGACTTTATTCACTATAGCAGGAAAAGCTTTTGTCCCTCCTGAACAGCTACTACCAAAAATGGGGGGGGGGGGGGGGGGAATCACACTAAGACCTATATTTTCTAAACCTCATAAACACAGCAATGGTAAAAGTTTCATGGCAGTTTTATGTAACCAAACTTTGATGTTTTACTATTTCACTCCTTTGCAGAATGGCACCTCAGTAAAAAATCTGCTAGAATTAAAGAAAAATTATAGTTCACGGTAATAAAAACACTAGAAAGGAATTAATGAAATATTTTAAGCTCTTTCTCAATAAAAGTAATCCAGAGGTTCACGGTCCAATAGTTTATTAAAAATATTTTGTTTCATTCTTCCTGAGACTTTAGATATACTTTTTCCTCAACCGCTATACAGGGAAAGTTAGAAGTACATAGGTTACATAGACTATATCTTGATTTTGAACACTAAAGGAAAGTTGGCAATAAATTAGATTACAAGTACCTATACAAAAAGCCAAACTAAATTAGACATTTAACAGTGCAATACACTACAGCACAATTCTACAAAGACATATAATTTATACCTCCTCGGTATTCTCACCTTGTGATGTCATACACTAGTAAAGCCCCTGCTGCCCCTCTGTAGTATGACCTTGTAATGGAGCGGAAGGACTCCTGCCCTGCCTGTAGAAAACAAAGGTGTATTATTTCATATCTATTTTTTTTTTTTTGGTGCTGAAAACTGCAAACTCAGAAAAACAGAATCATAGAATTTTACTTCTGAGAGGATAGAGACAAGGAAGTGTATGGAGGGGAAATCAGGGAGGGGACAAAGTCTCTAACACTGGCAAGAGAAGTCACATAAGACGACACCAACTAGAGCACAGTGCTGTTTAAAAAAAAGTCGGAACAAGACCTCTAAACCTTTTTTGGCAATCCCTGACAACCCAATTTACTGAATGGCTTCACAATACATGAATCATTATTAGAGCACAGAATGGACTCCTAGCAACTAAGCTCTGAAGACAAATTTGAAAGGAAGCAAATAACCCAGAGCTTCACATTTGAATTCAATAACCTGCTCCCTGGGGCAGCTGTTGACACTGGAATAAATAAAGCCCATTGTAAATAAATGATGAATGACATCTTTACGCCCACCATCTGCTGGTGTAAAGGTTGTTGGAAGGCCAAGGATGCAGATTTTATCCATTATATCATAAACTGCAGCCAGCTTTCAACAGTCTTCAGATGGAATTCTCTCAGTAATCATTTTATTATGAGAAAACAGAAAATGGCTCTGAATTCAATTTTACATAATTCTGCAACACAGTTAATCAATTTCCTCTGTACTTGATAAATAATGCTTGTCAAAACAGCTACAGGATGCAAGAGTCATCTTCATATGCACTGGTGAAAAACTTCAGAGATCCTACATAAATTACGTAGTTTTCACAGAGAAGTATCAGCACTTAAAAGAACATGCTCAAAAGAACACAATTCTGGAAAATAAATATTTGTAATTGCAGACCTTGAGCTCCCCATGCTCATGTTTGTGGAAGTGCTATCTAGCACCTGACAGTTGTTAGAAGAAACATTTACTTCAGTATTTAATAACAGAAGCTTTAGCATAGTTCAAATATAACACACAATTAAGAAATACTAATATTAATGCGGAAAAAAAGTCTGTATGCAGAGCAACAGGAAATTACCCTGATTTAAAGTCATGAAAAGCAAGAACGAAATATTTATCAAACACAAGCTACCCTTCAGCCCTACCTACAAAATTAGTGTATGGAGAACCTCTCTTCTCACAGTTACTGTACTTTTCTCAATATAAGCTCTTCTTGAATTTAAAGAGAACTTGATCTAGGTTGTCACTCAACAAGAACAGTGACACAACAAGTTTAGACATGGCCAGTCTTCAGAAAGCATCCTTATCTTCCAGAATAACCAGTTACTTCAGTTTGAGAAAACACTTTAACTTAGCCATTCCAGTGGAAAAAGTTACATAAGATAGCAAATATATTTAATAGTTTTGACACAATTAGAATACACTAGCATATGTACTTGGCCAAGAGTACAACTGCATCTCGATGTGAGCTATGGTAACAGAATACAACCAACCTGTTAGAATCATAGAATCAGAGTGGTCTGGGTTGGAAGGGACCTTCAAAGGTCATCTAGCCCAACTCCGCTCCAATGAGCAGGGACATCTTCAACTAGACCAGGCTGCCCAGAACCACATCCAGCCTGGCCTTGAATGTCTCCAGGGACGGCACATCCATCACCTCTCTGGGCAACCTGTGCCAGTGTTTTACCACCCTCATTGCAAAGAATTTTTTCCTCACATCCAGCCTGAATCTCTCCTCTTTCAGCTTAACACCATTATCCCTCGTCCTATCGCAACAGGCCCTGCTGAAAAAAAAAATCTCTCTCCATCTTTCTTATAGGCCACTATATAGAATTGTCCTGGGTTCAGCTATAGCAGTCATTTTTCTCCTTCTTAGTAGCTGGTGCAGTGCCGTGTTTTTTAACTTTCAGCCTGGGAACAACGCTGATAACACCAATGTTTTTAGTTGTTGCTAAGTAATGTTTATTCCAACCAAGGACTTTCTCAGTCTCATGCTTTGCCAGGGAGGAGGGGAAGCCAGGAGGAAGCAGAGACAGGACACCTGACCCAAACTGGCCAAAGGGGTATTCCATACCACAGCACGTCATACCCAGTATATAAACCGGGAGGTTTATACACCTGGAAAGCCCAGATCGCTGCTCGGGTCGGGCTGGGTATCGGCCGGCGGCTGGTGAGCAATTGTATCCTCTCCCCTTGTTATTTCCCTTATCATTATTATCATTGGTGGTAGCAGCAGTGGTTTTGTATTATACCTTAGTTACTGGACTGCTCTTATCTTAACCCGTGGGAGTTACATTCTTCTGATTCTCCTCCCCATCCCTCCGGGAGCGGGGGGAGGAAGAACAGAGGGGGAGTGAGCGAGCGGCTGCGTGGTTCTGAGTTACCAGCTGGGCTTAAACCACGACAAGAATGCACCAAGGAATAGTAAAGATCCAAGTTTTTAGTGCAATACTTGGCTCCCTATCCAGAAGGTCCACTAAGCTCCACAACTTTTTGGTGTGACTAGCTTAAGCACATGGTAGATGTGTAAAGCATTTTCTTCTTAAATGGACAACAGACAAGTTATTGTTACCATTCTATTCCATGTATTACCCAAATAAAATCATACATGATGCGGACTTAGCCTACCACACTAAGATTGCCTGTTTCACCTTCGTAAATTCCACCCTAACACATGAAACTGTTCTTCTCCCTGTGTAAATTAATCATTGTCAACCAAGACTTCAGAGGTTCTAGCAGACCTCACAAGAATGTAAGAATTGTGAGTTCTCACAGGAATCACTTTAAAAAGTGTGAGAGTCTGATCTGAAATTTGAGACTGTCCATTGTCTCAAAGATTGGTGTGAGAAGCTGAAATGCAGTTCCACCAACTCATTGTCTCAGAGATGGGTGGCAGGAGTTGAGATAAGACTCCAATATCCATTGCCTGGGAGAAGGGTGTGAGGAGCTGAACTGGGACTCCACCATCCATTGCCTGAGGGATGAGGGGGAAAGAGCTGAGATAAGACTTTTCTGTCCATTACCTCGAGGAATGGTGTGAGGAATTGCTGTCCATTATCCCCAGAATTGCTGCAGCAGTTAAAGAGCTGGCTGCAAGACCAGTGAAACTGGTCCACGAGGAGTAATAACAGAGGTACTCCCCCCAACTCATTATAAAAGAGGGAAAAGGTAATCACCAAGGAGGACACCTCTGTGAGGATACTCTCCACCTATGACTACTATTGACCCTGAGGGACACCCTGCACAAGGCATCGCCATGAGGACAACTCCATCAGGACACTCTACACTAATGATCTCCGTGGGTACCTTCATGGGGACAACTCCAAAAGGACACCTCCACGAGGACACCCACCTCTGACAACTACAGACTCTTAGGGGACACTCTGCTCTGATACAGACTACGAACCCTGGAGAACTCTCACCACTGAGACGGATCCCTGGGACACTGCTGGATCCACGGTGGCGATTCTCTCTTTCTCTCTCTCTGCACCCTGAATTCTTGCTTCATTTCCATTCTTTTTTCCAATCCGTCCTATTGCTATTCCCTTTATTACAATAATTTCCATTTTTTATAATAATTGTCTTTTTATAATAAACCAACTGATCAGTTACGGTACTTGACCTCATCTGCATCTTAATTTCACTCTTGGGATAACGAACAAAACAGGGTCCGACACTGGGGTTTTCTCCAAACGGACCCTGACAAAAAGTTAGCTATCTAAATCCTGAAAATACTGTAACATTTTTAATTGTGTCTCATTTACCCATGATGAAACTTATACATCATTGCTTCCTGAACAGATAACTGGGGAAAGGGTGGAAAACGTTATCTGCTCTTCACCAAAGATAGAAACTTCCATACAGCAATCATAGAATAGTTAGGGTTGGAAAGGACCTTAAGATCATCTAGTTCCAACTCCTCTGCCATAAGGAATTTGTACTTATATTCACCAATAGACAACACAAACTGAATTCGCTTTCATTCTAAACAGAAGAAAACTGAGTTTCTATAAACAAACTCCACTATATTTATTATACATATATATTATACATAAAATAATAAGAAATCATATATGTATATAATTCACTGGCTATTTTACCAGTGTTATTCTGGATGAGATCTAGAAGGCCAATAAAGCATGGTGAAGCATTCAGGATTATACTCCACAGCTTTTTTTTTTTCCCCCCGTATCAATATTACTTTAAGCATTTTTCATCTGAAAAGTTGATCTCTGCTCCCCCCCTCCAACTTCTTCCCCCCTCCCAAGGGGGACAAGCTATTTCAAAGACGAAAAAACCAAAAGAACACAGGCTATTAGCCAAACCTGACTTTTTAAATACATATATACAAGTTTGTTATAACTGCACTTTATCAGTCTTGCAAAGTAGGACCTAACCAAGCTCAGCTACTTGCTACAAGGAACAGATAGAAGTGACTGCATAGAAGTTGCACATAGAATCATACAATGGTTACGACTGGAAAGGACCTTAAGATCATCTAGTTCCAACCCCCCTGCCATGGGCAGGGATGCCTCACTTTAAGACCATGGTGCCCAAGGCTCTGTCCAACCTGGCCTTGAACACTGCCAAGGATGGAGCATTTACCACTTCTTTGGGCAACCTGTTCCAGTGCCTCACCACCCTCACAGTAAAGAGCTTCTTCCCTGTATGTAACCTGAACTTCCCCTGTTTAAGTTTGAACCCATTACCCCTTGTCCTATCGCTACAGTCCCTCTCCAGCATCCTCATAGGCCCCCTTCAGATACTGGAAGGCTGCTATGAGGTCTCCACGCAGCCTTCTCTTCTCCAGGCTGAGCAGCCCCAACTTTCTCAGCCTGTCTTCATACGGGAGGTGCTCCAGCCCTCTTATCATCCTCGTGAACCTCCTCTGGACTTGCTCCAACAGCTCCATGTCCTTTTTATGTTGAGGACACCAGAACTGTACGCAGTACTCCAAGTGAGGTCTCACGAGAGCAGAGTAGAGGGGCAGGATCACCTCCTTCGACCTGCTGGTCACGCTCCTTTTGATGCAGCCCAGGATACGGTTGGTTTCTGGGCTGCGAGTGCACGCTGCTGGCTCATGTTAAGCTTCTCGTCAACCAACACCCCCAAGTCCTTCTCTGCAGGGCTGCTCTGAATCTCTTCTCCGCCCAACCTGTAGCAGTGCCTGGGATTGCCCCGACCCAGGTGCAGGACCTTGCACTTCGCTTTGTTGAACTTCATGAGGTTGGCATTGGCCACCTCACAAGCGTGTCAAGGTCCCTCTGGATGGCATCCCTTCCCTCCAGCGTATCAACTGAACCACACAGCTTGGTGTCATCAGTGAACTTGCTGAGGAAGCACTCATTCCCACTGTCCATGTCACCAACAAGGATGTTGAACAGGATCAGTCCCAACACCGCCCCCTGAGGGACACCACTTGTCACCAGTCTCCATTTGGACATTGAGCCATTGACTGCAAACCAGCTTTGATACCAGAGAAAATCCAGCATTCCGCCCTCCTCCCCCCCTATATTCAAAAGCTTTTTTCATAGAATCACAGGATAGTTGAGGTGGGAAGGGACCTTTGGAGGTCCCCTCTTCCAGCACCCCTGGCTCAAGCATGGCCTCTCAGAGCCAGTTGCCCAGGTCTGTGTCCAGCTGGCTTTTGAAGATCTCCAAAACCAGACTCCACAACTTCTCTGGGCAACCTGTGACAGTGCTCAGTGGGGGCAGGGGTGGTGAACAGTAGTGGCAGTAGCCACTAAATTAAACAGGGTATTTCCCAAGGACATATTTCAATTAGTAAAGGCTACACAAGCCTTTGCTCCACTCAATCCCTGGTTATACCCACTTTTAGAATTACACTGCAGTAGAAGTTGGGAGATGAAAGATCCTTTTGGTAACAGATAAAACTGTGACAGCTATTTCACGTGTAGAAACTCTAGCTCAGACAAGGCTGCCTACAGGAACCGATAAATGCATACTGAACAGGCCTGAACATGCAGAGAAAGAAGGTGCTGGCTCTGATGTAAGCAGTTGACTAATCATGAAAAAATGTGGGCCTCTGATAAGAAAGTGATGTTTTAAGTGCTAAGTAACATTCTTTTTGGCTGTTTTCTGGACTGTAAGCTTTTATCATTCATATTGCATTGGTTAACAAAACTCTTTGGTAGGAAAAACACGTAATTGTAGTTCTAGGAGTTACAGGAGTCTTCAAAACAGTACAAAATCCCTGCTTTGAACTGCATGGACACACATCCCATGTGCTTCTCTAAATATACCTCAGTATAGAAACTGAAACCCAATTTCAAAACAATGATGTAAGCAGAACATGAAATATCAATCAGCTTAGGTCACTGAGAGACACAGAGAGTTAGGGCCTGCACTGAAGTTTTCAGGAACATTTAAGCTATGTAACCATGTTACCACTGACACAGTATCCGTGGCACATTTGAGAAAAGATGCCAAGTGTTTATATTCCCATAGGAAATCTCAGTGTCATTCCAAGTGTGTGGTGTAGTCACGTAGGTGTCAGTTGCAAAATGTGTACATAAGTCTTTGCTATCCAAAAGGGTTCCTTGCAAGTTCTTAACTACGTGGTTTTGAATCCATGAACTAAGGAAAAACCAAACAAATCAAAAGAAAAGCCATGACACAGTACAAGAAAATAGTTAGATAATGAAATAGGTAGGATCCACAACAGCACATCTCCCTAGAAAACAGTCCATGAATTTTACTGAATTCTCTATTCTCAATGCTAAAGAATTTGGAAAGTTTCCTCAAGGACAAAGTTATCTGAGTGCTCCAGCAGGCCTTCTACATCCAAGCTGACCAACAGTTTTTATTAGGAGGAAACTTTCCAGTATACATCTACATGAAAAATGATAAACTACAATGCACCACACCCAGTCGCTCTAGCCCTTTTCACGTTTAAAAGGGGCATACATGTGTGCTGTGTTCAAACCCAGTGACAGAGCACCTCATTCACATTTAAACTTGTTTACACCTTTGTAAGTTGTATAGGGAACTAGAAAGACATCTAAGAAACAACCAACTCACACAAGTGTCACACTGCTTACGACAACTGCCAGCTGGAAACTACTCCATAAAGTTGATCCCTGGAACAAAGTGTTCCAGAAAGAGAGAGAAGCAATACATACCTTTGAATATAGTTTTGGAAGTTATAAATAAACTAACAGCCTGTTAGTCACATGGCAAGTAGTTTATACAAATGCATTAACCTTTCTTGCAATCATGTCTCTACTCCAGATTAAAAAGAATTTTAAGTTGATTTACTGGCATGTACAAAGAATAGGCACTGAAGTAGTGTAAAAATAATGATAATAAAAAAACCCCAACCCTGCTGCTTTCCAACAAAGACATTCCTGAACAGGAACAGAACTAGAGATGCTTACGAAGAACAATCTGTAACAAGTAAGCGTCAGAATTTATGTGGAGGATTCAGCCAAGTTACATGTTGCTTCAGAAGACCCCCGTCACCATCCTAATAAGAACTGAAATTTCAACGGGGCTAAAGATCCCCAAGGGTGAAACTGTACGTATGTCTAAATACAGACCATTTGTACATCTGCCTGTTCCTCTGATGTTGTTGAATGCATACCATTTAGACATCCAAAGCAATCCCCTACACATCACAGAAACAGAGCTTTAGCTTTCCATTTATTAGAAATGTCCTTATGATTTATTTCAGGTTATAAATATATTTGAAACCTTCAGGTTTTAAGCAGCTACCCTCACTAAAATGGGAAATCCATGATGGACAAAAGGAAGTGCTTCACCCTTCTTCCATCTAAGGCATTATGCTAAGCAAGAGCTTGCCCTATTATTGTAGAAAGCCACAGATAAACCGACAAGGCATCTTTATTTTCTGACAACTACTCAGAAAATAAAATACCAATAACATAGTATTTCAATAACCAAGTACATTTAAGCATATGACAGACAAAGCTTTGCGAACACTTAGAAGGAGTATCAAGTTACCTTAGCTTCCTGAAGTGCCCTCATGGATGTGGACAATAACTTAGCTACTGACACTGAAGTTCAGGTGATGGTCCTATTACATAAGCTGCAATAGGAGTAACTATTAAATGGAGAAATCCTCCCTCCCCCAATCCATGAATCCAGAAATAAGTTAATGCTCCCACATAGCAGCATGCACAGTTTGTGAACTGATGACCAAACTAGCTTCAAGAACTAAACCAGATCCTTTGCAAGCCCTTGATGTTACTTCACAGCAGTAAAACAGAGGGCAATGAAACACTGAGTCATCATCACTTCAGCTGTAAGATGTAGCCACATTCGTTCAGGTACAGTGGTTAAAGAGTTAAATTAGTAAAAACACAGCAGAAGAATTCACCTGCCTCCCATAAACATAAAAATATGCTTCAATTACCAAAGCAAGTAGAAAATATCATGAAGTAGACAGGGTAAGCACTACAACCTGGCAACTGTCAATATCACTAAGATGAAATAAATATTCGTTTAATGAATTTTGGGAACTTTATTTGGTTCTACTAGGTCCAAAGCATTTGCAAATACATGAAAAATAACTGAATTTCCACGAAGGATAAGAACATCTGTAAGTGGATGGACAAGTGACACTGTGGTTTTAGGAAAAAGAGACATGCCTCCAACAACTGTCTTCCATCTTGCATAAAGGTGCTTTTTTGTGCAAACTCTCAGAAAAACACTGTCAATTTGAAATTAGCTTATAAAACCGAAAAGATTATTTCTGATGTTTAGTTATAGAGTAAGCTAGGCTAAGGTGTTACAGAAACATACTAACACATATTTTTTCTCAGATTTCCATGAAATGAAGCAAAAATAGGTATTAAGAATTGCACTATTTAAATACACAAGAAAAATTCTTAGTCACATCAACTCAGAGGGCATTGGTATTACTTACTATCATCACTGATCTCACCCCTTGCAGCATCTGAGAACCTAAATTCCCTCTTTCAACTACAGCTTATTTTTGCTCTTCAACAATGACTTGTAAGGAACAGTAAATACAGAACATACCCTTCAACAGCAAAATGAAGGCTACTGACTCAGCCTAGTAACAAGCCCAGTATCTCTCTACAACAATGAAGTTTTTCTGAGAAGAAGCAATTTTAGTATTTCTCAGCATTACACTGCCACAAGACAAATAACCTCATCTCCACAGCTGGTTTAAACTCACAAAGCTGAATAGCTCCCAGAATGGTCATTTTGATGCTTACCAGCTTCTGTAGACCAATTCTAGTTCCCTAAAAGCTGTTTGTGCAACAGACACTAACTCAATACCACACTTTCATAAAAGAGTAACTTAACTTCTCATAGTAGGCAATTACCAACTAACCTGTTTTGACAAAAATATTTCTCAGTCTATCCAACTATTGAAAGCTATTACTAAGATTCAAGACACAGAAAAGGAAATAATCTAGAGACTACAGATAGACAAGACAAATGAACAATTTGGTCAAATACCTGCACTCCCCTTGACTGACCTAAATGCATCAAAAGGAAAAGGGAAACTTAATGACTCACCCACCTAAAAACCCGTGTGTGCCACAACACACATAGCAGCAAGTTCCCAGAGCCCAGCAAGTGGGGAGACCAGGAGCAGCCTGCAGCTGGGAGAGAACACCACAACATACTGTTTGCTTGTGTACACATGCAATCAGCAGCAGAGATGAGACTGCACCACCTAACACTACGTATGCAAGGGCCACACTGAGTATCCTTCATGGCATGTGGATTTTTGGATTATTTGGAGTTGGGTTTTTTTTGGGAGGAGGGAAGAGAAGGGAGGTATACGTGTTCTTGCATCAAAGTACTTTTACTGGACTACCAGCTCACAGAACCAAACACTGGACTACAATTTCTACATGCATTCCTTGAGCTTATCTTCCAGTTCAGCTTCATCCAAAAGGAATTCAGTTTGCATACTTCCACATGAAAACCAGACTGCAGTAAACAGAGCGAGCTTCTGTAACACACTCCTCATCCAAACTAAGACGCTAAAGAAAAGTCAGATATTCTTGAGTTGTGATACAAGAGCAACACACAAATGGATCTCATAGACATGCAACAGTTTTAGCTTCAGCTGTCCCTGTAAGTAACGACACGCTCCTGCCATGAGGCATGCTGCAGCTTCCATATATTCCTGTTATTAAGATACACCTTTCCTTGGAACTACAGTGGTCTGCTGGAGACAACACAAACTGAGTCCCACTGCACAGAAATATCCAGCCAGAAAAATCTCAGTTAAAGCATTTGATTCTCCTAAGAAAGCAAGTCCTTATTGACAGAATGGTTTGGGTTGGAAGAGACCTTAAAGATCATCTAGTCCCAATCCCCCTGCTCCACTAGACCAGCCCCCCATTTCTATGCTTCGAAATCTTTGGGCAGACCGAGTTATCCTGAGCAGCCTGCTGCACCCCAGGGCAATGCCAACGGGATTTTGGAGAGAGCTTTCCCACTGTCTGGGGGATGCCCAGCCCCTTGGCAGGTAGCTCTGCTACCTTTAACTCCTCCAGAAGTATCTGTTTGTAACCCCTGTTCCAGTTCATCCTCATGTCAGGCACTAGGTTTGGGGGAGGCCCAGAGGAGACATGGGGTTGGCATGCATCCACCCTGCCATGCCTCTGACTGTTCTTCTGCCCCACAGGGTGCTCTCCCTGCTCCTGGTCAGCCTGCAGCTGGTCGTCAGCTTATCTCTGGCTGCTGCAGTCCTCTACGCCTCCCATTAAGACCCTGAATTCTTCTACCTCCTGCTGTTACATCTACTTCCTGAGGAGACCTACAACCACCTCGCATATGCACTTGGAAGGATTTTCCCTGTGGTCAGCAAGGGGCTGCAGCCTTCTTGACATCCCTCTCACACCCTCAACAAAGCAGCAAGGACCGTGGCATGCAAACCAGCTCCTCTCAGCTGGGGGTGGGGTCCATGAAAGGGGAAGTCTGCAGGGCCTGGGCAGCGGGGAGCTGGCCTGCTGTGCTCCACTCCCACCCCAGGACCCCAAACACCCGTGGGACAGGCGCTGTCCTGAGAATGTCCCTGGATGGGGGCCCAGCTTGTGCCCCTGCACACCCGTGCACATGGTAGAGGGAGCCACTGCAGTCTTGTTTGGGCATCTTTGGGGTTCAGCCTTGTTCACCTTGAGGGTCTAGGAAACAGCCAGTCCTTGGGGTTCTGCCAGAGTCAGCATGGGCAGCTGCCAGGCCCAAGAGCCAGCAAAGATGCCAGCTATGGAGTCGCTGTGCTTGGCAACCAGGTGGCAAAAGGTGGCTGTGGCTTCAGAGAGCAGCCAGCTGGCCCTGGAGACCTCCAGGCTGGGCAGGTGGGGTGTGCAGGACCTTCAGAATGCCAACCCCATCTCCGGCTCCTCTGCCAGCCAGGGACTGGCTAGGCTCCAAAAGGCCAATGTGGCACAGCCAGTGGCCACCAGGCAGTCCAGCAGCTCCAAGGCAGGCAGGTGCCTATTCACTGTTGAGCAGTCAAAGCAAAATTTTATCCAGCTCTCCAATTTTTATGTCTCTGCTCACGATGTTTCCAGTTCAGTGAGAGACTAAGAGCAGGTATGCAAGGCTAGCACTAAATCAAAGAAGTGCTGGTGCTGTGGCCCAGTAAGAACTGCCTCGAAACATAAACGCTTTATGCGCTTCCTTAGCTATAGGTGTAAACCAAGATTTCTCTTATCAAATAGAAACTGTTACAGCTTAATAAGTAGGGAGATAGCACCAGTAACAGCTAGCAGGGTTTGCTAACAGAAAAAGAAATTCAGGAAACGCTCAACACATACACAATACAGACATGGTAACCCTGGTCATCATGGACAGACATCTTTGTGTACCTTAATACTCATAAGTAAAATATCTTTTGATAATTACTTCATCATATTTCTTATTTTGCTACTCCTTCAACACCTTTGCACACAAGATCAGAACTGAGACTGGGTTAGACTAGAAATATGCTGTATTTTAAAAATGATCTTGGATTGTATACAGTTAAAATTTTAACTACAGCAAATATAATGTCATTCATTGCTTACAACTTGTAAGATAACTACAACCCAAGCACACAACTTACTCAGTGTACGAAAGCTTTCAATGGATATTTTTAATCTATGTATAATATACGTACACTAACCTGATAAAATCCCTGCTCAAAAAGTTTGTAAGTTTTAATCAAAAGCAAGTCCGTTGAAATTTTGGCTATTGAACAACTTGCATGCATTCAAGAAGCCAAACAGACTGTAGAGAGCTACTGAGACAGAGGCACTGAGAAAAGCACAATTTATTCAAAAATAGTTGAAGTTCACTTGTATCCAAGGAACAGACAACAGCACATTAACAAAATCAGTCTGAAAGCCAATGAAAGACAGTGGCTGCACTGGTATTAAATTAGTAATTTTGTCTACAGAGAATCTGTCCCAATTTTAAGCAACAAGAACCAATGTAGATACATTCTCATGCAGTCACACTACATACTGGAAGTTTGCTTCCATGCAGAGATTTGCCTGTCTATTGAATTTAAAAACCTCAGTAGTCAGCAATCCAGTTATAATAGTGAAAAATGCCCAACACAGAAAAAGCCTGAAGTAAGCACAATCTGACCATGTTCTTCTACACTTTTTCCACAGAGAACATTCAGGGAGGCACAGGTGTTAGATGCCATTTCAAGTGATGAACTTTTAAAATAAGATCCTACCCACAAAGTTAGCTAAAATATTGCCTTTGTTTACATTTTTATATACACATGCAAGTATGCAGGCTTGCATATACAAATGTATCTCCCTTCATTGATTTGCTGTACCAAAAGGAGCACATACAGGAGGTTGTGGCTCATATATAAACTGTCCGTTTCTAAAGGTATCCCAATATGCTTTTGGAAAAGGAAACAGACAACCCTGCCTTAGGGAACAGTTAAGCACATTTGAAAGACAAAGCTATTAGTATGAGCATCTTAACACTGCTGCATCACAAGTGTAAACATTGATGGCTCTACAGTAGTGACTGACAAGGGGAAAACAGCTGACTTCGCTAATGCATGTTCTTAACCTGAGCCCCCTCAAAAGTCAGTCTGGTTTTTGTTAAGCCTTTCAAAACTTTAAGCTTTTACCAGTCCATTCTTGATTGCCTTTAAGTATTTACTACCCTTCATGTTTATAATGAACTTGAGTTCTTAAGTATTCTATGAAGAGTGGAGTGAGCCATGTATTTTCTTCTACATTGGAAACACAAACATTTCCTCTAGAGAATTCTTGATTAAAGCTACTAGACACACCACAATTTCCCAACAGGATGTTGTATTAACCAAACCTTGCATGAATGCAGAGAAAGATTATTTAGAGAAATATAAGTTCTTAGTAACACAGAATATTTTCACAAAAACATGATGCAGCATGAATTCTAGTCTTACAAACCCGACAAAGTGTTACTTGAGGAAGTAAAGCTACAGTGCAAACAGCAGGAATTTGCACTATTTCAAGGATACATCACACCAAAAAAAGGAAAGTTAAGAAAATTTTAACTTCACAGAAACCAAAGAAAGCTGCAAGACAAAGTACATAGTCTCACATGGGTGCTGATGATAGAAAGCTCAACTAGAACAAAGGGAAAGCTATTAGAGCCATATGTTTAAGTAAGTTCTATGATTTATTACTTACCGTGTCCCATATCTGAAGCTTTATCTGTTTTCCATCAATAGTTATCATTCGAGCCCCAAATTCTACACCTGAATAGATTTGACAAAAAGATTACATTATTAGCATATATCAGAAAGAAGAATGTCAAGTACTATGAAAGTGAGAACATAAGTTTAACTCACCTCAGCGTTGTATTTGTAGGAAATAATCTCTTTCACAATCTCCTTTAGTTAATTTTCCAGCTACTTGAAAGAGCTGGAAAGTTTCCCAGAAGAGGAAAACTGTTACTTTACAAGTGCTTTGCAAATGCATTAATCAGAGCAAGTGTCAAGGAGGTATTTCCTACAAAGTTTTCCAAACCATTTACTAGCTCTAGATCTCAGGGAGAAAAACATGTCCATTTGAATACAAACAGGAAATTGAAGAGTCACAGTTATTTTAGCACTCCACCAATGACAGATTGCTGAAGCCTGTTTAGGAGAAATTAAACCTACAATTCTTTATAAATATTCTATTGAGCATACAAATGTCACTTTAACAAGATAAAATTTATTACCATATTAATACAAACTCATCTGCCTTTATGCAAAAAGTGCTTCCAAAATTTTAGCTGGTTAAAGAACAAATTTAGTAACTGAGGAAGAAAATTAATGTTTCAAATAAACAAAAGGAATTTATTCAGTGGGGGGAAAAAAAAAAAAAAAAAATCAGCCTTTCATACCATCTTGTAAAGCAATTCCAAGATCATTAACAGTAAATTAAGCATAAATTGAGGCTATTACTACAGTAGTTAAAATCTGACAAATGCCTACAGCTAGTGGACGTTTTTAAAGGCTAGCAAGTTTCCATTAATCTATGCTTCATAAATCTATTATTTCAGGGGAAAAAAATAAAGATCTGGTAGCTTAAGTTTTGTATAAAATTGGTCACTGCCTAGATTTGGACTGAAGTCTCCAGTGCGGAGAGGAGAAGGCTCTGGTGAGACCGTACAGCAGCCTTCCAGTGCCTAAAGGGGGCCTACAAGAAAGCTGAATTTTTTTACAATAGCCGTGCAGTGACAGGACAAGGGGGAAAGGCTTTAAACTGAAAGAGGGTAGACTTAGATTAGGTATTAGGAAGAAATTCTTCACTGCGAGGGTGGTGAGGCACTGGCACAGGTTGTCCAGAAAAGTTGTGGATGTCCCATTACTGGCAGTGTTTAGGGTCAGGCATGGGGCTTGGAGCAACCTGGTCTAAGTGGAAGATGACCTTTAAGGTCCCGTCCAACCCAAACCATTCTATGATTCTATTCTATTAAGCAGCCCATATTTGAAGTAGTCCAAACATCTCTTCAAAAGCTTGTTTAGAATATTGAGGGGTGAGGGGGGTGAGTGTGAGGGGAGTGGCAGCGCTGCTTTCTGCAGAAGACTTTTGGGGAAGGAGGCATGGAGGAACCACTCTCCTCCCCACAGGATACTGGAGCCAAATAGAAGCTGCGGGCCAAAGAACATTTAGCTCTCTTTAGCATTCAAATAACTTAAGCTAACAGTATAGAAGCAAATTGAAAGAATGGAGGGGCACAAAGGAGGAAGCACGTGAATGACAATGTTCTCTCTGAAGTTAATTGCAAAACCAGGGTAAGGTCCTTGGACTACTACAAGTGTCAAAACTGCAGGTACTATTTGATCTCAAAATGCAGATAAAGAGTTGCTGATTTAAATCTAGCAATCATCCTAAATGTTTAGTTTCTACACACTACCCCACAGAAAAATTTAGAAGGGTGTTTATCCTGTTCCATCAAAATACCTGCTGAGAGATAATTCTGAATTTGAAATACCACAGACAGTCTGATGGTAAGTTTGTTCTCCTCAGGAACAGAAGCTGTTCAGGTTTACAGCAAGGGAATGTCCCAAGGGCAATGGGCAAACCAAACGGAATGTGCAGAACGTGTACAGTGGGTTTAGTCACCTGTATCTACCTACAACATGTTTTGTTGTTGTTTGGGTTTCTGTGCTGTGCTTGGTTTTGTTGTTGCTGGGTTTGGTTTGTTTGGTGGTGGATTTTTTTTATTTCCTCCTTTCCTCCCCAGCTGCATCATGCAGCTTCTCCTGCCCTCCTTCGTTTTTTAATAACAGATACTTCAGTTCCCAAATGAAAAATAAACTGAGGCAGTTGTCACATTGTAAGTTCTTTTAGAGTACACTACTACAATTATGCAATGAGCTACATTCTGAATGTAGCTCAAAGTCAAAAAAATACCTGCTTCAATGTATTTTACCCCCCCCCAATCTTGTCTTCATTAGAGGTGACATTTCTCTCCAAATTTCTTAAGTCTTAGAGATAACATTTTAGGCTGTTTATACTAAAATTTGGGGCTGCATTTTGCACAACTCTAGATGAAATATCTTTCTTCTACATGCCCAATTTCAGTTTCCCTACTCTCCCGGGTTGCTCAAAGCACGAATAGAATCTACACTCCCACAGGCTAAAAATCACTGTATTATATTAAAAAAAAAAGTTAGGCTATGTAACACAAGCCTTTTTATTCACTCTACAGGTTCTCAGGAGTTTTAACATCATCAGCTGGAAGTGCATTAGATAATCAACCCATCCCATCTCGCCCTGCACAGGGAATTAATATGACTTTGAACTAATTTCTTTATTTATCTCTTTCTAAATCTCATTGGTAACTAGGAGAGCCATGCTCCTAGCCAGCGCGCACACACACATGCCCTACCAGTTAGGTGAAAGGAAGTTGCTTCCAGCCTATGCCCCTTCTTCCCCTTTCCAAGCAGTTCCCCTTGCTCCATTCCTACATCCCTCATTATGTTGCTATCTAGGTTCACCTCCTCATCCCACTAGCTTCAGTTTCTGCTCTCAGATTTCAGCTAGCTATATGCCAGGCGAAGAACTGGCACTACAACCACCCTGCTGAGGTGAAGCTGTTTCCCACAGCCTATCAGTCTGCTAATGTGACAGGGCTGCCAAAGGCCTAAGTGATATATAAGGTGTCATACATTTGGCAGGCCTAAAGAATAAAAGATGACAATAACTCATGCCTTCCTGAAGAACTCAGGCTCTTTATTCAGCCAGCCTATTTGCTGCCAAGACCTCAGAAATATTTGAAAACTGATGTTAGCCTAAGAATTTGAATTATATTAGACAGCCACACACAAGGTGTGGGAGGACTGTCAAGAGAGAAAGGGAAGCCATAACCAAACCTCCTTATACATTCTGTTACAT
This sequence comes from Strigops habroptila, assembly GCF_004027225.2. NCBI lineage: Eukaryota > Metazoa > Chordata > Aves > Psittaciformes > Psittacidae > Strigops > Strigops habroptila. The sequence goes on from NC_044277.2 coordinate 37,708,755, forward strand.
GAAGAATATTTGTTTATATTTCAAGCATCTATTTCAGTACTCCCAAACACAGGAAGTCTACATATTCCAGGGCACAAACTAAAAATAAAGACTAGGGATACATTTTGTGCAAGGTTTATCATGATTAGAGCTGATAGGTTCCTTGAAATAACATCAAGAAGAAATTCAGAGGTTCTGCAACCTTAACAGAGACTACCATCTGTTATGCTAAACAGTGAATCTGATATGAAAGACTAAGCTTGCCTACAAAAGAATGTATTCCCACACTATTCCTCTTATTTTTTGTGGAAGGTTAAATAAAAGTTTGTATCATTTACCATAGTCAGATCAGAGGCAACGCGTTCTGTCAACATGTATTCACTTCCCCTAGTGACAATATCAAATTACACCCAACACAAATAGTCCACATCCAATTGAAGACTCAGGAAGGAAAACCAAACAATGAATACCTTCACACTTCAATCCTTCTCTATCCTAAAGTCAGTCTTCCCAAACAGTAAATTTGTTTATTCACCTGTAAGGTTAACTTTGCTTTAGTTCATCTGTAACTTGTTTCCAAGGTTCTGTGGCTAGGCTAATATTTTGTTCCCTAGTGAAAAATCTGCCATTTCCATCACTATCAATGCATTCTGCATCAAAGCAGAATTCAGCATTGGCCAATGCTGCTTCCATGCCCAGTTTTCAGCTTTTCCGAAAAGACAGTTGAGACACTATGGATAAATAGTTTCTTAAATTGTTTCAGATTTTTCTTATTGGGAAGGTTCAAAGACCTCCCCTTGGCTTTATTAGCTAAAAAACATCCATCAGCTAAAGATTCACTACCTTAATACAGCACAAATTCTACATTACTGCAGCACAACAGACCCATAAAAGCATGCTGAGGTGCTCTAGTACTTAACCATTAGAATTGTGGGGGACAAAAGAGACCTACCAATAGTGAGATCGTGGACTGGTTGAAACCGCTTGTCTGTAAACTGTAACAATAAACATGATTTCCCAACACCTAAAAAAGAAAAAAAAAAGGAAAGAAGCTTTATGCAAATTAAAAAAAAGAATCTGTCAAGAACCAATAGAAATTAAGTGAATGGTATATACTGTTTAAAATTCATTACTAGAACTTGAGATACTAGATTTCACCTACTTTGAAATGTAGGCAACATTTTCGTAACACAACAGCCTTTGAAGTTCCAGAAACATCAAAGTCAAAGCAGTTATTTTCACACACTGAACAAAAAATTATTCTTTTGAGAAAGTAGTTCTGCCTTTAAAATTAAGTGGAAAAAAAAGTTTTGTAACAGACCTCAAAAGCATTCGTATCCTCCCTCCACAGTAACTACAGGTCTTGCTACTCCCCTCAACCCTACATCTGCTTCCCTTTCAGTGCTTTCAGCTTTCTTCCATGCTAACTAGATCCTCAATAGCACCTCACTCCCACCTATCTCCTAATTTATCAGCAGTACATATATGGCTGCTTACAACCACTATGTGCTGCTGCCCACTGACTCTCGGTACACCAAGAACTAGTCCAAGCAGAACTGGCAACAGCTGCGTTCACATTACAGCCAGATAGACAACACAAACATTGCCATCAGTTACCCTGATTTCCAGTGCAAATGGCTTAACTACTTCACATTACATGGACACTGGTCAGCGAATAGGCAATTTATTCTGCATGTGAAAGCACAGAAAAGTAAGTTAATGCACTGGACAGAAGTACTCAAACTACCTAGCTTTGTAAATATAATACTTTTTATGGTCAATTTTTCCTTGTTCTTTTACTTGGAGGTATCACTCTTCCTGTTCTGCTCAGTCAAATGTAATATTTCCAGCTTTTTAAAACTTAAGGGTCATACATTTGTTTACATACATTTAAACTCTGAACTATTATCACATAATATACAATACTGTAGCATCCACATTCCTGCTGTACTTGGCTTTATGTGTCCAGCAATATAAGGCTATTTTAGCCACATACTAGAGGTCAGCAATAGCTAATCAGAAGTGATCTATCTGGTAATAAAAGACAGCAAACAAAGGGACAAGGCAAAGACCCATACTGCAAGACACAAGATAGGCATACCAGAGGTTTGCATATAGTGACACTGATCTTTCTACTTGTAAACTCAGAAAAGTTTTTTAGTATGCTTTCATAAGGAAAGAAAGCCTACACAATCTTGAGCACTGCCCACCTGTCATTTTGGTCTTAAAAAGTTAAGACCAGTAGCTCTTTTCAATCAAATCTAACAGAAATAGGAGACTGGCATTTAGCTTTGTCACAAAACGAGTTGCAACAAATTGATGATATTCTGAGATCAATATCCAAAGCAATGCAGCAATTCCAGTAGCCGAAGACAGTTGTTGGTGCTGCTATCCCTAGTCTCCTCCCTACAGCATACTCATGCCCACTTCTCCATATGGCCTAGATGAGATCTTAAGCAGTTTCAGTTGTCTGCTGGGTTTACACACTACTCTGACAAGAAGAGACAAAGCAAACAGAAATGGCTTAATGTGGGGTCAGACAAGCATGAGAGTTAGTTCAAATGAGGGAAGAGAAATGCAGCAGCCAGCAGATCAACAGCTTAGAGTGGCATGGAATGGCAGCCCCAGGCAAAGCGTGCAGCATTGGCCTTAACAGATCTCTTCTCTGGAGCTCTCTGGCTTATGATAGCAAGCTGTCAGAACACAAGCAGCTTGGAAGCACGTACAGATTATGTCCAACGAAATTAGTGGACATAAGAGAAGCGAATGAGGAATGGGGGAGAGCACTGGAGGTAAGAAGCTGGAAGGAGGATGGGCAGAGTACTGGAGTTGTAGTGACGGAGAACACAGAAGTCTAAGAAATCTAAAGTATTAATACTTTAACTCACAGAAGACTGTATATATATATATACACAGATAACTTTTATATCACTAATGAAATAGGGCTGCCCCATAGCAGAGCATCAGAGCACCATCACCATCCTACCTACAAAAACAACCTACGAATCACACCAGAAACAGAATGGAGAATAGCTTTTGCCATTAACCTTACAAAGCGATTTCAGCATCATTTGATAAACCAGAACCTCAAACTTATCCAATATTCCTGCAAAAATCTTATAAAGATAGGAAAAATATTTAAAAATGTAATCAACATGACACTTGACCAGGTGTCCCAGCACCACTTCTCAAGTGGCAATCTGGTATTTCTTCTTCCTGTAAGGCTGGTAACCAGCCTGTTGGTTCAAGAGAACATACAAACACTAGCGTCAGCACAGCAAAGATGACGGACAAGCACAGCCCCTTTGATGCAAGTCTCAATCTGGCACAAGATGACTGCACCTCTCGTTACTTCTATGTAGCAGGCCTTTTACGAACAGACTGCAGACTGATGGGTTCACACACAGAAGCAGAAGAAACAACCAGTTTCTGTTTAATGCCATTCCCGCTACTTTAGAACCTTCCAGCAAAAAATGTCTGTAAGTCTCTAAGTTTTATACTGTTGTTGACTGAAAAAAAGAAGTTCAAAAAGTTCAAATGAAGCTGTAAGTGCCTGGTAAATTTAGGTTATAAATATTTTATTGCCTACATTGAATAGCAATATTTTATTTTAATTTTAGAGTTTTAAGACATTGCAAGTTCATAACAGGAAAGTTCTTACGAGAACAGCTCGTGGCCCATTCACTTCCAGAGCTGAGCAGACTGTGCAATCATAGACACAGCCAGGAACCTGTATCAGTAACAGGAGCTGTATATGAACTCCTGAGCAGTTTACCACTTTGTGACATGAACAGATGCTGCAAAGATCAATTAACAGCTGCATGGCAGATGGTTTAAAGTAACTACACTGGTTAACTCCATGAGAAAAGTGGCTGTTTACCAGGTATCTCATTCACTTAGCACTCTAAATCTTATACCTGAAATGAGGCACTCTGGAAAAAATAGCTGAGTATGTCTTATGATAGTTAACTGTAGAACACAGAAGGAACAGATTCAGTTATTTATTAACTCATTCTCCATTTTACTGCCACAATTATTTTAATATAGCTTCAGATAAACCACCCTAAGAGAAAAAAAAAAATAAAAATCTTCGTACCTTAAAACAAGAAATTATCAGAGCTTGGATACACCTCACCAACAACCACAATAAACAAAAGCTCTTGCTTAGGAACAAATTCTGTGCTCAGAGAGGAACAGTGTGCTTCTTTGCAAGTGCCTGCTCTAGGATCCCTTTATCACTTCTTAGTACCCAAACAGTGATGGGAAATGGAACTTGTGCTACAGTATTCCCACCATCCAGCTCCGAATTCCAAATCAGCAGCCTGAGTTGGCTCTCTAAATTCTTCTGCCTCCCTTAACAGCTTCCTCTTTGGGTGCCACTCTGCAGTCAACTTCCCCAGGCAAAGCTTGCCAGAGCTTTGCTACTGTCCACCTTGGCCGGGCCATGCCTCAACGCCTCCCTTCCTTACATAAACACTAGTGTTCATTTCACTGCTCAGCAAACCAGAAGAGCACAGTGATAAAGCTAACCTCTCCCTTCTCACTCATAAGGTTATGCAATGAGCTAAACCAAGAAACAGATCCAGCATAAAACTACAGTCACCAGAAACACTAGCATGTGCATGAGACTAGGGCTACAAAATATATAAGAAAGAGAAGGGTTGTTCTTTTCAGTAGCAGGCTGTACTCATGGCCACTAAAAAAGCAGCTCTGGAACCACAGCACAGGTGATGACACAACTGAGCCATTAAATGGCTTTTTAACAAGCAAGCTGACTTGCTTCCTTACCCCTTTCTAGGTCCTGTGACTCCCTGTGAACAGAGCGAGGGAAGTTCAGTTGTCAGCTGTGAAGTCAGAGATGCACTACTGTCAACATGAAGAAAACCTCCAGGCTTTTCTTACCACTACATAAAACTCAGTGTTCCTTCCACTGATGTTTGTCTTAGGAGGTTGACCTGCTTCAGAAAAAAAAACCCAACAAAAAAACAAAACACAGGGAAAGTGGGCTCAGATAATTTCCTTACTTGTTCATATAAGCACCACTATAGACCAAGAAAGATGACAGAGGAAAAATACTGCAGCAGTAGTCATCCCAACCTGGGTATCAAAACTGAATCTTGAAGACAAATCTCTAGCTAATCTGCTGCTGCCTCCAATGGGTAGACTCACTCCTTCCCACATAGTTTTACCTCTTTACTCAAAATGGCTCTTACACTTTTCTGACCATACCTACTCTTTGGTTTTGTTTGAAAAATCATCTTTGTGAGCTGAACTGACTCTCTAAAGGATCAGACAAGCACTGATGCTGACAGCTAAGAAGCTGAGACAAAGAGTGGTAACCAGATCCACCCATTTTGGCTGTGGATAAATGCTGGATTAACTCAGCCATCTCAGACAACTGTATTTTTCCGATTGCTGCTTCACAATCAGCTCACCACCCAGAGATGAAGCCCTACTTCGACTCCCATGAAACCAAAGCCCCAACTGAGCTGAAACAAACTTCCTGCTTGTCTTACCTCCCATTAGAAAACATACAAAAAGAAATCTTTAAATAGGCTAAGGACGGTCTCAAACAATAGACAAGTCTCAAGTAACACAGAGTTTTTAAACCAACTCAGATTTAAACCAGGCAATTAAATAGTACAAATGTCAAAAGACATATACCTCTAACCTGGCTTATAAAATACTTTTAGTTCTTTCTAGTAGTTTGCACTAGTAGTCTGCACAGCTTCCAGATGTTTCATATGCCCTTTTCTTATCACAGGCTGCAGCTTCTTCCTTTCCAACCACAGCAAAGTGCAGTGTTATCCTTTCAGAGGCCTAAGCATAATGAGATATTAACCTAAAGCAAATATTTTTCTTAATCTCTTTTTAGCCAGTTATCTGTTAGCCAAAACTGTCCTCGAATGGGAAAATGTTATTTGAATTAACAGGAAGGACAAACTACAAAATTCTGAACTGCCAGTTATAGAGCAAAGGGACTCTGTGTATCAGTGTAAGCACAGAACAGAAGGGAGTAACTTTGAAAATCCTTCATGGTGGCTATGCAAGTTTGAGAAAAGTAATGTCCTAAAAATAACTTTTTAACTCCTTTAAAGATGATTCAGCTTCAATACTTAAAATAAACATTGATGTAAATTATTTACAACAGGGTATCTGAAGCTAATGATGTAAGTTTTCCTTTCTAACATAAAAATTAGTGCAGACCTGAAAACTAAAAGGAGCTGTTCAGCTTCATCACATTTCATTTAGAATGGCACTACTCAACTACTAACTGCAGGTCTTAAAAATAAATAAATAAAAATCCTTTCCAAACAAAATTAAACTATATGAGTCTGTAGAACACTTCTTTGTGTCCTGGATGATCACAAAAGACTTAAAAATCTGTCAGCCATTCATAATAAAATGTCTTTAGTCAAGGTTGGTTGTTTTTAGTCATGGTGGTGTTGATTTGGTGTTTTTTTTTCTTTATTAAGGGTGCATGTGTCTTTTTTTAGATTAAAGGTTAGCATTAGTACGAGGGCAACAGTAACAGGCTCATGAAACCATTTGTACGGGCATCTACTCGCAGTTTGTTAATTCTAGCTAATTTCTTCAAAGAGGCTAAGAAGATGTACTTTCACGATACCTAGCATCTGCACTTTTAGGGATTAAAGTATCATGAAAAGGGTCTCAAAGCAAGACATAAGTAGCACAAAGCAGTACTCTGTTTTCAGTATGAACAAGTTCTCAAGCTGTCATGGGGTGTTACCACCAGCTCTAGTGGGATGAAAATCTGTTTAGCCAAGAAGTATGGTGACATACAGAAAATAAGGGCAAGAGGCTCTGGTCATGCACAGTGCTGGCTAATAACAGCTGCTGTTCAAGAAAAAAGTACAATGACACTAGAAACATTTCACAAGGACCACCAAAACTAAAGCATATTCAATTGCTTTATTTCAACATTTGAGAATCTCTTAGACAAGTGAAATGGTTGACTAGACAGCTGTCATGGTTTACTTTCCTCTAGAGAATGAGGAGAATTAGATCACCAACCAATTATATTCTCTTTCATCATCTTCCCCCAGTGAGAATAACTTTGAGATATTGCTGGTTTATAACTAGCAACTATCTGCTGAAATCAAAAGGCAAGTGAAAGTTCATTACACAAGAGGCTCTGAGGGTTGCTGAACTAATCTGTTTAAGAAAAGTTAAAGACAGACCTGTCCATGGAAGATGCACCAACACTAATCACAAAGAGACATTTAGATGGGAAAAACCTGACAAGTTATGTCTGTGGCAAGAAATCTGACCATTGCAAAACTGGTATTTAGGTATGCTGAAGTTCAGCAGCATTTTCTGGTGGAATCTAATAAGCGCACTCTAACATAAGAAAATCCTGTTCAATGTATAATAAATATTCTAGAAAAAATATTCCAGCTCTAGCCTTCATAGAAATCTCACGTATCATTCCAGTTACTTCCATGTGACACTCCTGGTAACAAAAACACTTAAGCAGAAGACTTCACCATCAAACAGAAAAACTGTTCAGGAAAAAAAGCGACAGCCCTTCATTCACCAACTGCAAAAACAGCCAACACTCCCGTGCTAAGAGTGTTCACTCTAGCTCAGATCCAAGTCCATTTTGACTTCGACTGGTGGGCAAAAGCAAACGTGTAGGCAAGAGTGGACAAACACACCAACTCCTACCGGCAACCAAAAGAGACACTATCAGCCACCAAGGCAGAGGTCTCAGCCCTAAGCAGAATCATAGATCATAGAATCAACTAGGTTGGAAAAGACCGTTAAGATCATCAAGTCCAACTGTTACCTCATGACTGCCAAGTCCACCACTAAACCCTTTCACTAAGGGCCTCATCTACACAGTTTGTGAACACTTTCAGGGACAGTGATTCCACCACAACCCTAGGAAGTCTGTTCCAATGTCTAACTACCCTTTTGGTGAAGAAATTTTTCCTAATATCCAATCTAAACCTCCCCTGGCACAGCATGAGGCCGTAAACTCTTGTCCTATTGCTTGTCACTCGGGAGAAGAGACCAGCCACCTCCTTGCTCCATCCTCTTTCAGGTAGTTGTAGAGAATCATAAGGTCCCCCTGAGCCTTCTCTTCTCCAGACTAAACAACCCCAGGTCCCTCAGCCGTTTCTTGTAAGAGTCGTGCTCCAGGCCCTTCGCCAACTTTGTTGCCCTTCTCTGGCCCCACTCCAGCACTTCAATGCCTCTCTTGTAGCGAGAGGCCAAGAACTGAACAGTATTCAAGCTGCGGCCCCGCAAGTGCTGAGTACAGGGGGGCAATAACTTCCCTGGCCCTGCTGGCCAAACTATTTCTGACACAGGCCAGGATGTTGTTGCCCTTCTTGGCTGCCTGGGCACAAGATGGCTCATGTTCAGCACCTGTCAATCAGCACCCCAGGTCCTTTTCCATCAGACAGCAATGCACCACATATGCTTCTAAATGCATCTGCAAACCCCCCTAATGTTTTGGCAATATCTAGATCAAAAAGATTTTTTCCTGGTTAACTCTCACAGCAGTCAGCATTCCACACTACTGGTATTTTATTCTTAAAGAGGCCAACTCCATGAAATTCCACAGGTACTCCCACTGATACAATGTTAAATTCCTGCAGATTTATGGCAATGTTGTTTGAGTACCCAAAAGACGGCTATGCCATTTCAGGTCTCTCCCACAACAGAACACTAACTAGATCTTAAAACAGTTCTGACTACATAGAAAAAGCTTTTTTTTTTAAATATAAAAATGTAACAACCAGAATAGAATTAATCCCATGTTCATAAAGCAACTGTGCCTGAAGTACCAGCCAAAGAAAAAGTCACTGAATGTCAACGAGTAATGAAGCAAGCGTCGCAAGGGGACAAGAGTTGTTGGGCAAAAGGCAGTCTTGCGCAGTCAGTTTCTGTGGCTGTCATTTTAAGGGACTGAGATCATACTGAAATTCCTGTGTTTAAGCAGATGAAGGCATGTGGAATCACAATTCAGAGAAGACACATGCAGGTGTCTTGTATAACTGCAGGGGTTTTTCATTGGTTTGTTCATGGTTCACATAACCCACTTTGTTTTGTAGTGCTGAAAAGGAAGATGAGCTAAATGTTAACATCTGTCCTCCGCTGATGCTGTCTTACTTTTCTCCCACAGTTTGTTTACAACTAATTGCTGAGTCACCAGGCAGCTGATCCATTTCCAAAGACTTTAAATCAAGTCCCAGAGATAAATGTCTTGAACACTATTGAAATTACAAAGCAACTACATGCAACACCACTGGTAGATCTTCAACGGTTGGAATCCTGTGGCAGACCAACAGTGGAATTGAGTATGACAGTCCTTACCCACTCAATTTCCATCATCAGAGCTGTGAGTTCAACTGTCTTTGTCTGAGGAACAGTAGTAATACCTGAACTATCATAGTCATTCTGGCAACGAACAAATCTGCACAACATAAATTGGCTCTCCAGTACAGTTAGTGTATTATAATTCTTAAAAGGTTGATAGGAGATGTTAATAAAAGCAAAACCAACTTCCCTGCTATTGGCACGTTTAATTCACTTCAAGAATCATTATTATAGTAGTTTTAATTAGCTTCCTGTAGCAACTCTGAATAAAAGCTACATGAATTAAAACAAACAGACTTGCGAGCTGTTGTCTCTCTGTGTTTCTTTTATCTATCTCACTCCTCCCATGTTTGGATCTTAAGCAACTTCAGAAGTGACACGCTTCCATTCTGTATTTCACATTTCAGGCAACTGAAATGCAAAAGTGCAGCACAGACCATTACACTGAGGATATTTCACTGTAAAAATTTAATCAGTATACGATCAATGTACCAAAGCAATTGTTTGCTGCCATCTCTACCACTTTAATGATTACAGTTTTTAGAGACTCACCAGAATTGGCCACCTGTTCTGAAACACTATCATTCTGAATTCTGCACTACCACTTTGAATCACCCTGCGCAGACAAGCCTCTTCCTACTTCCCCTGAATCTCCTGTCCTTTGTTTTAACGAACTGTCACTCACCTTAATATCATCTACAGCCTAATGCTTCTAATACAGTCATACCTATGATGTATTTCTTAAGATTCATTTGTACTGCAACTGCTGCTACTGCACTAGCCTAGAAAAGCTTCCAGACTTTAAATGTAGGTTTGAAAGAAGGTAAAATCACATAGTAGTTGCATTCATATATTTAACAACCTCACATGTAATGCAACTGTAATGTATAATCATACTCCAGAAACAGATAATTTCTTTCATAGGTATGAAGTACAATTATGCAGGTATGCTTAGAATAGCATGTAAAGTGACAGGTGTGTCATCAAACTTATTAAAGAAGGCATTTATTCAGGTATGAGGAAAAGAACAAGAAAGATGCACAATATGGGGGCACAATAATTAACTATGTTAGCTGCCTTGTCCTGACAACAGTTTGATGGAAGTATGCTACCTATAGCCATGGTATGCTAAGGAAGGATAGAATATATTGGCAAAAGGGCTTCAAAGAGCAATTCGTATCAGCGTTTGGTTATGCCTGCAGCATTCATACGCATTATTATTTGTTACACAGCAGCCAATGTCGAACAGAATGCAGCAAGGTTTTAAAAAGTGGCAAGCAAATGGGTGGGGTAGGGGAGAGACCCCAGAAGCAACTTGAAGCATCTGGGAATGCAGTGGTCGAAAAAAAAAAAACCGAAAAAACCTCAAACCCTGTAAATTAGAAGGAGAGAGCCAAGGCTTTTGATTTTCCTTTGACAGGATGTTTTGACACAGCTTGGCACAGCACCTCCAGCCAGGGCTGGAAAGGGATCCCTGTGGCCTGAGCTGAGGGTACCTCACAGCAGTGCTTTTGGCCTCACCACGAAACTGCGGATAGCGTGTGGCACCTCTCCGGCCCCACCGCTGCGGGGATGCGAACACGGGGCACTACCCAGGTTCACGCCTGGCAGTGACAGCGCCTCCTTCCTCCCGGCTCCCCCTCCCCGATGCGGCAGCCAGGGCCGTGACACAGCCCGGCCTGCCCCGCGGCCCGCAAGCCAGGCCCGGAGGCGCCTGTCAGGCTCCCCGGCCTGCCGCGGGGCCCAAGGCCGGCGGGCGCGGAGCTGCCGGGAGGCAGGCCGAGGCCCCGGGCGGGGCCCAGCGCAGAGGCGGGGAGCGGGGGAGCCGCCTCTTCTCGCAGAGCCACCACGTCGACGACGCCAGCACTGCGGAAATGGGAGCGGGGAGCCGGGCCCTGTTCTCCTCCGCCCCGCTCCGCCCGCCCCCCGCCCCCGCCGCTTACCTGTGTCTCCGATGATGATATACTTGAAGAGATACGCGTAGGCCATGGCCGCCCGGCTCCCCGGCTCTCGCTCGCTCCTTCGGGACGCTCTCCCCGAGGCCCCGCTGTCAGGGCTGGCGCTGCGGAGAGGTGGAAACGGTTAACGGCCACCGGGCGGCGGCCCACTCCCGCCGGCACCGCTCGCTTCCTCGCTCCCTTCCTCCTACCTCCGCCCGCGGCGGCCTCGCTGGGTGTCTGCTGCCCTCCCGCCGCTGCCCGAGGGGCCGGGGAAGGCGGACGCGGCGGCGGGAAGAGCGGAAGGCGAGAACAATAACAGGCGCTGAGCGGCCCCGGACCCCGCCGGCAACGTCACGCACCCACCGCCTCGCTCCGCCCTGCCCCGACCCGGAAGTGCTGCGGTAGCCGCTGCCCGGCGCAGGGGCGGGGGTACGCCGCTCGCCCCGCCCGCGGGGCTGAGGGAGGTGGCGGCCGCCGGGACCCCGGGGGCTCGGGGGGCTCGGTGGGGAGTTGCGTGGCCTGATCCCCGCTCTTGGCCGGTCTGACGGGGCTTGGGGCTGCTGCTTTTCCCCCGCCTTGACAGGAGGGATAAGTGACAGGGCCCTCTGTCGCGGGAGGCCGGGTCTCGTCGGAGCGGGCTGTGGTGGCGGCGGGAGCGGTGGCCTCTGCCCCGCGGTGATCCCCCAGGGAGAAAGTTGCCTTGAGGGAGAGGCTGGGGAAAGGAGAATGGAGGCAATGGGGCCTTTGTTAGGCGGTGCTGAGCTCCGGGTTTGCGCCAGGGTCGGGTGTGCTGGGGTATGAGGATGTGGTAAAACCCCAGCGCTGCTGGTTGAAGTGTTTGTGCTGGTTCTGGCTAAGAGGATCCAGGGAGAAATAGCTTGATCCGAGGCTGCAAAGCCAGCTCTGAGTTAGAGAAGCCTCTAAGCATAAGCACTAGTGAGCAATGTTGTACAAGTTTATCTTCAGCACTTCTCAAACTTGAGTTCTGTCGTGGAAAGGGTTTTTTCCTTCATGTTTCTGTCATTTCTTGTTGAACCATAAGCAATGAGCCAGGAAGGTAGCCTAACTTCACAGCTGCTGTTCAGAACTTCCTACTTGAGAGTTCACATGGGGCTAGTGAGTTGGAAGAAACTTCAAGGTCTTCCTTAGTCTAGACTACTTCATGAAGTGTCTCGTGTACCCGAACCTTTGGCCCTGGAGCAGGCAAAGGCAGCTTGGCTCATGGGTCGGTCACACCAACGCTATGTCAGATGTCTGGCAGGGGTAGACGTGGTAGGACACTCCAGTCGGGTGCTGAGGCTGAAGATGCTTTGGGGTGCCCTTCTACTCAGCTGTTTGTTGACTCCAAATTGGTGGGACTTTTGAAGGGCTATTCACATTTTCTTCAGATGAACTCACAAGTCTACCATCCTGGCTGTACCAGTCTGGTAGCTTTTAACTTTATAAAGGTTTTTACTTGTGGTGCATCAGGTCAAGAAGTTGGACAGCACTGACTGACACCACTTCTGACAGGCGTGCGTCCAACTTACCCATAAAAGCCTTCAATAAAACTGTTTGTGCCAAATCCTGTTTTCATATTTCATGACCTGAAACCCAAAATTAAGCTTTCATTTTTTATCCCCCCCCCCCACTCTGTACTTCTAGTTTCTCAACATTATTTGTAAAGTCTGGAGTTCAAAGTGGCAGTTCTTGTGTCTGTAACACCAACCTCAGAACAGTCATATGAGTATCTCCAGTCCTGCTCCTTTCTGACTGTGACTGTTTCTCTTTTCCCCAACAGCTTCTGAATTTCATTTCTCATCCTAGATCCCTATTCTAGATGGTTGCTACCCAAATACACCTGTGCATTTGGCATCTCCTTACTAAGCACTGTTTTTCCTTTTGCTAAATTTCTGCTCAATGAAAAAAAAATTGAAATTTTTGCTAAATTTCTGCAATTTTGATCAGATCCACCCAGTTTGCCAAACCTATTTGTTTTTTCTCTTTTTATTCCTTCTCAGCCATTTTGTTACCCACGTTGTTAATGAAAATATCTAATAGGTCTTGCCTGGACAGGACCAGAGCATTGGAAAGTGGCATGTGAAACTTTCTCCTGGTTTAAAAAGCCTTTACACATTAAAGAAAGCCACTTCACCATTATTTTATGTATGAGAAATGAAGTTTTGGTATAAATTTTGTTGATTAACAACTTCTATCCAGAATGAATTTTCTCAGAGCTCAAACAGGGTCTTGCCTTGTTTCCTGTGGAAGTTAGGCTCTGTTTTCACATATCTATGTGTGTAGAGATCTGCCTTTGTGATCCCTGTTCTAATAATGATCATGGAAACTGGCATCTGGGTAGAGTAGAGCACCTTGGCTGGAGGAAGGGCTGCAGTTGGGGTCAGCTGTTGAACCCAGTCAAGAATTCACACTCGAACAAGTCTTCCCTAAGTGCTCCCTCTGCAGGTAAGCCCTTTAGTTGGCGTTCACGCTGTTGGCATTGGTTTGTGTGACCTCAGCCACAGGAAATAAAACTGCAGGAAACCCGGCCTTAAGCAGAGAAGATCTCATTGTGCGTAAGTAAAGGTTGCTGCTAATAGAGACAGGGCAGCTCTGCCCCCACAAACCCACTCTCGGAGCCTCCCTTATTCCAGCACTATTATGGTCATCTGCTGGATCAGGGAACAGGAGCAGTTATCTTTAGTTTTTCCATGTTAGCTTTCAGGCAAATTCATTCTGGGTCCCACAGCCACAGCAACAAACTAAAAGGCTTTTGACAGCCTTGTCAGATGGATCCCAGCACTGCCCAGCAGCCCTTGCTCCTCAAAGAAGGTCTTCTTGTGAAGACTAAAGCCCATCCTATTAGACCAGTCACACAGACAAGTATTGACTCTCAGGATGAGCCCTCTCCCTGTGGCACCTCTCCCATGGCTGGCAGGATGAAGAACTGCGTGAGCTTCTGAGTTCTTTACCTTCTCCTCCAGACCCTTGCTGTCACTCATGACATGCTTCAAGTCTCCATTGGTACTTGCAGAGACTCCTACATCGTTGAGCAACAAAAGGTGTAACCCTGAGGGCTTGTCAAGCCTTGGCAATCTGGCCTCAGCATTCCAGGGTATTCAGGTGTATTTGATGGGAACAGACTTTTTAACAGGGCTTATAGCGATAGGATGAGGGGTAATGGTTTTAAACTAAAAGGGGAGATTCAGGCTGGATGTGAGGAAAAAATTCTTTACAATGAGTGTGGTAAAACACTGGAACAGGTTGCCCAGAGAGGTGGTAGATGTGCCATCCCTGGAGCCATTCAAGGCCAGGCTGGATGTGGTTCTGGGCAACCTGATCTAGTTGAAGATGTCCCTGCTCATTGGAGGGGGGTTGGACTAGATGACCTTTGAAGGTCCCTTCCAACCCAAACTGTTTTATGATTCTGTGAGTCTGTGATTCTATGGTTCTTCTTACCTTACTGATGGGATTTGGTCTCTTAGTTTCCAAATTGTGTGATTTTGTAGACTTGAGGTTTGACACAAGCAAAACTGGCCTGATCTGGTTGAATTAAATCTAATCAGAAAAGGGAATTTTCATTTTGTAAAACTGCAGATTGCTGATGGGGAGAGAATACAGACACTGCTGAATCTCCAGTGAAATGGAAAGTACCTTTAATACCACTGCTTAGCCATCTAACAGCCTGCTTGACAGGCCCTGTCTTGACAGGACCTGACTTGACAGGTCAGGGAGGAGGCAGCTGAGCCTGTTTTCTCTCTGGCCGCCTGGGAAATCAGACAGGTAACCAACTTGCAGGTGATGCATGCGGCAGGGCTCTGCCCCGCTGGCCGGCTGCGTGGCTGCTCGGCTTGGGTCGGCAGCTGCACAGTGCACAGGGAGCCACGCCTCTTCTGGTTAGGCAGGCAGCAGCAGTGCCGGGGAAGTTTTACCTGGGCACATCTGTGGAGTATTTCAGTCACTTGTGATACTACTGTTGGGGTATTTGTGGAATCATGTTTGGTAGAGCCTTGCATGGGTAACATGCAAGAATTTGTTGCTTTTGCTGTCCCATGCTATGTGCAAGCTAATTTGCTGCTGGATAAGAGAGTATACCCAAGTTATTGAGTGTTATCAGCTGTTCGGCAAGTCTGAGTTGCCTCCAACTAGAGATTAATTCAAAATTGATTTTCCTCCAAGTTGCGTTTAACATACATTTTTTTAAAATGCTATTGAGACATGTAAGTAAATAGGTATTTTATATATTTTTATTTATTTTTATCTCTCACCAGTCTAAATTTCCGTTTTCCAGAGAAATTAACATTTCTTTCTGCTAAGCATTAATAGGTTAATAGAAGGCTACCATGGACTCAGTCTCATATATTAAAAAAATAATTAGCCAGGAGATATAAAAGAAGCAGTGGTTATTCAATATTGAAACATAATGCTCACAGAAGGTTGCTTTGCCTTTTTTTTTCCTTTAATATTCTCTTCAATAATACATGTCACCTGTTTGTGATTTTATATCATCATTTCTAAACATGCTCTTTAGAAATATGATGAAATATTTCACTACAATGACAGTATTGGGATTATATTCTGGCAAATTTGATATACTTGAGAAAACCAGAGTTTGCTTTTTTTTTCTGTCTCAGTTTTTCCATAAATTTCTGTCATTTATCACTGTGCAAACTCACTTGGGGTTTATAGCAAAGCCTTAGGCTTTGCAGGATCCTTACCCGTAACAGCAGTATTTAGGAAAGAGCCACGGAGGCATCCAAAGCTCTAGATACTCTCAGAGAAAAGCATTAGACAGGAATTTTTTATGGAAACTAACCCACAAAAGCAGAACCCTAGTGTAACGTTTGGATACAACCATACTTTAATTATAATTTGCATTGTACTATCATTTAGCTGTTAGAAGTCAATCTCTACCTGCTGTTCAGTTTAGCTTACAATTTTAAATCATTTCTTTGTGTTGTTAAATTATTTATACAGATCACAGATGCTGACTTGAAATGGTATTTTCTGGTGTCTTGTCATTTAATCTGTCTGTATGTACTTTTTCTGAACATTAATTATATGCAACAATTTATATTATTTTTGAATTGTAATGATTTTTGGAAGGTTAAATTTGTATTTTATGTAAGGAACAAGGCTATATGTACTGTATTTTATTTATTATAAATGTTCAGAGTGGGACCTCACCTCATGTGGAAATATACAGAGCAGATCCTGCAGGAAGACAGTCAAGTGTATGTAAGTCTCAACAAAGATCTGCCTTTGGAAAGAGAATTTCTAGGTACCTGTTAAGCATAATATGTGACCAGCCCCTTGTTAGCCATCCTAGTTTTTCCTTTATTTATAGAAGATCTAGAATCAAAATACCAAAATTATAAAAATGGAAATTATAAAAATTTCCATAAAAATAATAAATAATTATCAGGACCTCTGCTTTATCCCTGTTTGTTTACCAATGGCCTTTGCCACTGTTATCATTGCATCCTGTTTTTCCTTGCAAATAACCTTGGTTTTCACTGCCTTGCCATAAAAATAAACAGTTTGATAAAACGGCTCATGATAAATTTTAATGCACTTTCCCCATAAAAACTGGGAAAACAAAAGGATCCTTGAAATAAGCTTGAAATGGCTCACAAACCAACTGAAGAGATATGTTGATTTTATTTTTTTCTTTATTTATCTTATTCTCAGGAGCATTGGAAAATGTGTGCTTTGTGTAGCAAGAATCACAAAAGCATGGAGTATTAGTGTTACACAGACAATGTCAGAGGTCCATGCAGAAGTCTACTTAAACTGGCATTGAGGCAAATTTTCAAGATTTTTTTTTTTTACTTTAGAGGAGTTTTTCTTAATTTTCTTTAGATCTGTTTTAAATTATTTTTTTGTCACGAATTTGATAAGGTGGAAGGTAAATAAAGTTACTGCACAGGCTCACAGGAAGGAAAAATCATGAAAACTTCCTGTTTATTCATATTAAGAAGTGTGACAACTTCAAGGAAACTGGTTTGCTTGAAAAGGAATAGGAGTAGGCAAGCCTGCTCACATTGTTTTCCAAATTGAAAATATTTTCGTCTGAAAGGGTTAAAATGAAGCCTTTTTATTTTTGGTTTTTTTTTTTTTTGCTTTATTTTTCCCCCTTCTTTTTATCTTTCAATAATAATTATTTTTTTTTTTACTCTCAGACAGACATTGATGTCTTTTGATGGCTGTAGAATGGAAGGAGCTGTCTAAGACCCTAAGTCAGCAGAGTTGCTAAAGGATTTGAGTTGAGGAAATCTTACGATCAGCATCACAGAAATGGTCTTTTCCCACCAAGATATTGGCAGATAACCTACCCTACATTTTTGTCTAAAAGGTGTAATAGCATTTTCTGGTAAATCTAACAAAAAATGTTTGTAGCTAAACCACAACTAAAATGATGTTAAAAGGCTTTACGTTTCTATTGAAGTTATTTAAAATTTAACAAACAAAATAGCACAAAACTAGATGTTTATTTCTCTTTTAAGTACCCTTCATTATTCATTCCACTGAATAAGCTTCATCTTAATTACTTTAAATTAGAAGATATTCTAACAAATACATATGTAGGCTCCATTCATATTCAGCCATTGTTGATGTAGAGGGCAGCACATGCTTCCGCATGTGTTTTCCTTCATTGTAACTGAATGGCTGTAACTGGCTGAGAAAGGTAAACAGTACATCCTAGAAAGGCAAAAAACCCCAGGAGAATGAACATAATGGAGCAACAGCACCTCACCCTTCATCTCCCTGCCCTGTCAGCTCACATTCATTTCAGATGGCAGATTATTAGGTCTTCAGTTTATACATGTTTATTTGAATATCTTGTTGCTCTGATCATGAGATGTCAAGTAGTACAAATACATATAGAGAAGAGCCTAAATTAATTTTTCTATGATACCAGTAATCTGGGAGGGCTTCTTGCCATGTGCATGAACCCAGCTGCATGATGGAGGAAAACAGAGCTGTCCCTGACAGAAAGAGTGACCAGGAGCCTATGGCATAAATTCTTTCTGCATTAGCAGTCAGGCCATAGCCACCCTCTCTCCACTGTATATACTCTGTGTTACATATGATTAATCAATCTATACCTACTCAGTAAATGGGATGCTCCTGTGGTGCATCAGACTTACGACACTGAAGGTATGCGATAAAGTTCTGCCATGTATTGGGAATGCAACTTGGTACAGAAAGAAATGAAACAGCCAACTGTCCCAGAAAGGTGCAGCAGCACTAATCTAATTCGTGTGAGTTAGACGAGGTAGAGGCAAAAATATTTGCATCCTGATGACTCAAAGCAGTTGTCTGAAGTGAAAACAGTAAAAACGTGTAGTTCCTCTAGTCAGTTGAAGCAAAGAGAAAACACAGAGAAAAGCTTATGACAATTAAAATATTTATGTCCAAATGAAAATGGAGGAAATGATGCAATATCCAGTTTAGGTCGTAGAATGTCATGAATAAAATAGAAACAACTGTTTTGGAAAAAATTATGTTGATTACAATAGACATTGAAAGGAAGAGAAGAGAAAAGGAAAGGAGAAGATAAGTGCAGATCAATTATACAAATGAACTGGTTTCCAAAACAAAGGGGCCATACAGAGATTCATAGGCTTGTTAACATTTACCAGTAAATTCATCCCTAACATGTCTGAATTAAGCCTGCTTCTCTTTCCACTTTTACTGTAAAGAAGACATGTAATTGGGACCTTCTGGAGCATGAACTGGACGGGTTTGCTGAACATTCCATCCACTCTGTGGCTCATTCTTTCAGGTTTCATCTTAAATTGAATTTTCTGTCAGTTATTTGCATTTAAATTATGAAAAAAATACTGAAGGTTTCATTGTACTTTCTTACATGAAAGTTTTGTTGTAATGACACAGAAACTTTTAATTTGCTTTCCTTTAGTCAGTCTGGAACATGGAATTGTCCCATTGTTTGGAATAGTTCAGTAGTTCAGATTTGCAAGCGCTAAGTTTATGAGCATCTCTTAAAACGTGCAAGCATTTTATCCTACACTTCAGATAAAGATCAAATAGGTGTAAATACCATACTTGCAGAAAGCAGATGTTTGACCTTATGTTCTGAGGAGAGTAAATTCCATGCATTTTTGTATATATAAGTTGGGCTCTGCCTTTTCTTCCAGAGTTACAAAGGTCTAATTGATGCTTAGTAATGCATGAGAGTTAGCTGAGTTTTAGGGAAAAGTAGACTTGAACTGACAAACCAACCAGTAAGAAATAGCACTTTCCTAAACCTCGTTTTAAAGTAATTACCTTGATCAGAATTGAAATTCTGCTCATGGGAAAAAAAGAAATTAGAAATTTAACTCTCGTGAGTGCAGTTCTGTGAGGGGAAAATACATTACCTATTAAATGTTTATTTGTAACAAAATAATATGATTAGTATCATATTTGATAAACGGAAATTCTATCACTCCAAAGAAAGCTGTGATGTGGTGTATATACTGGTTTATATTTAGGGTAAATGTGAAGCAAAATGATGTGCTAGAGAGGATGCAAAGCAATTTTGACTGAAGTACTACCACAGACTGGAAGACATAGATGTATCTCTGTGGCATTAAAACACTCTAGAAATGTACATGTTGTGTAACAGGAATAGGTAGGAATAATAACATTATTTCAGAAGTTTACTATCTTTAAAATTGACACAAAGAGAGATACACTCATCGTTCCCCAAATCTACTTCTAATTATATGCTTCATGCATATAAACATTAAACATTTAACATTACTGTTAAAACAGCAACCATGCTTTCAGGAAATAAATACAGCTGTCTGCAGTAAAACATCCTTGACATGATTTTGTCATGTGTATTATCTTCTTTATTTATGAGAAAGTCTTATCTCTGTCAGGAAAAAAAAAAAAAGTATTCCTTATGCAGCTCTTTTGAAAATACCCCGTGAATTTTATCTGGTATTTCTTTGTATCCTCTCTCTAATTTTCAAAACTTTTTAAGAACAAGCATTTTCAGTATTACACTAATACTTCTTTCAAACCGTTGCCTCTTCATGAAGGAAATGGGAGGTGATGCAATAAAGATAAACTTCACATCATGAAGAATACATTGCAGAAAACGAGAAGCACATTGTGAGTGAAAAGCCTTAAAAAGTAACCAAGAAGCATCAGCCTGAGTGCTACAGATTTCAGTTACAGCTGATGAACTTGGCTCAGCGTGTATTTAGCATATCTTGAGTTAGACTACTGGCTAAGAATCTGAATCTATTAAAGTAAGTCAGGTAAGCCCCTGGCAAATTTCCTGAGATTCTGAAACAAGACCAGATTTTAGACTTGAGTGGAACAGTTTAAATTCTTTGTCAGTCAATAATAGTCTTTGCATTTGACTATGACTAGGAAACCATTGCTGCAGAGAAGGCAGTAAAAGCGCAAACATAATCCATCATCAGAGAAAGCTACCTTGTGGAAGCATTTGAGGAAATGAGAGGTGAGTGCTGCAAAGCCCTCCTCCAATGGTAGAACAAGGTCAGTGAGAGTTTCTCAGTCCTTTTTCCTCAAGACAGAATTGTGGAAGGGGATTATTGGAAGCTTAGTACAATACTTTTGTTACGATTGAGAAGCACAGAATAAGAGAGGAAGGAGACCTTAAGAATCATGTAAGTACATAAGAAATTGAAAACCTAAGGAAAAGCCTTTTTCTAGAGAGTTGCTAGTAACCACAGGTAAGAGGAGCTACCGGAATCAGAGTGCGATGATCCATTCCAGAGTCTTAAGTAGCAGGCTTTGCCAAGTTTTGAAATATGGAAGAGAGACTTCATTGAATAATTTAGCTCCTTTAACTGCATGGATTGCAGCGGCATGCAAACATTTCCTAGAGCTGCAGTTACTCCAGGAAAGTTAAGAATAGGCTGTGGAGTAGTTTACATGATAGCAGCCTCCATTGAGAAACAAATGAAAGAAACCACTTAAAATAGCTTCTTTTTTAACTGGACTGAACTTACCCTCAAAACCTTGCGGATCCTGAAGGTTTAAGCTTGCCTGTAATGACAGAACCATATACTCTAAGTGTTGGAACAGTCAACTGTTTAAAGCAACATAACACCTCCCCAGAGATGCTTTTTGGCTCATGTACTTTTCCTGGCATGTTAAGTGATACTGGAGCTTTAAAAGAGGAATTGCTGAGAGTTTAAATAGCAAGAAACTTATCTGTGAACATCAAGGGGTAAAAAACCAGCCTTGGCTTTGCATATACTAAACAGTGATGTCTGTCTCCCAACTAACAGCCTGTTCTAGGTATTGCTTTTTTTCAATTTGCAATGTCTTCTATTTTCAGTTAAATAATTTAAAAAGTTGTGTGTATAGAAGCACACATATACTCTCACAGTTATGCTGCCAGGAATTTGAATTAAAAGAGATGAGAAACAGCCAGTTTATATAACTAACTCAGGGCTAAGCAGTGCAACTCCAACTCCCTTGAGGAAGCCTAAATGTTTGAGATGATTGTATGTATGAATAATAGCTACATAAAATCTTTCCAGGCTTTGCTTCTGTAAATAGCAGCTACAGTAACCCTTGTAGTTTAGTGTTCAGTGGAGCTTATTCCTGCTTTACTGTAATTATTTTGTTACCAAAGAAAGCGATCTGAGTCATATGATTGGCTTTTAAAATCTCAACGCACTGAAGTTGTTTCCTACAAGCTACCACTTCAGTCTTTGGGTACTCTTACTAACTGTAGAAGGAATTCTGAGATAACCATTAAAAACCTCCACAACGCTACTACAGTTCAATACCTATGGTGATTTGATACTTCAGAACATAGAGCTTCTTTCCTTAAACCGTGATTTATGGTTAACATTGTCAATACCTCAGATAGTAAATCTGAAAGTATTGATGTTTCATTTAGCACAATATCGGCTTTTCACTGTTTCCATGGTCAGACACTGACTGCTGACCGCTACCTTTAAGGAGCTGTATGTTTTTGTCCTCCTCCCCAAATCCACAGAAATGATCAAGGTTATCTAAGTGTAGTTCCCTCAATAAATATGAAGACTGATATGCATTTCAGAACAACGTTTAATCTTTGGTTCAGGGTAATTTAATTTAGTCATACATGTTGACAGTTATTCTGAAGTACACTGTTTTGACATTGTGTTTCTTCTAGGTATTTGGAGAGTTTGCTTTGACTCATTTGGAAGAAACCTTGAGGAAGGTCAGCAGTCATGGCTTTGAGTGCTTGTCAAAAAAAACAATTTAGGCTAGCATAGGGTATTGAAGTCAGTGTTTCTTTTGCGATATTCTATGTTAATTGAGAAGCCAACATTACAAAATTTACTTCTATTATACACAAAGAAGTTTCAAAGTCACTTTCAAAGTCACATCTTCTTGGTTAAATAATGTAGAAACAGCAAAGAAGCTTATTACTGCTGGCTTCTTTCTCTCCAGAACTTCACTTAAAAGTGGAATTTGGATATTTTTAGGATGGAGAGTTTAAATTTACTTAGGTCATATCATGAAAGGTTGGCTTAAGAAATGGGACATCAACTTGTGACTTGAATTTACTGTTGTACCACAGATTTGCTGTTGACTTGGTAAAAAATATGGTTGGCACTTTCTTGCATTGCTCAAGTATTATCAAGATCAATAAAGACTGAAAATCTCATATATCACAGTAGAAAGTGTGTACTTCCATAACCATCATCTACTGGGATTCCCTAGCTGGAATGACCCAGTGTCTGTTTATATTTGGGCCAGATTAGCAATGATATTTTGACTGTGGTTAGCTGAATCAAGATCATTTATATCATCAGTAAGACACCTTACTGTGCTGTTGTAGAATGTTATCCCAGAGATAAATGTCTGTTCTGTTATTTATGTTATTTATATAAACATTCTCAGGGTTTGGGATTGTCTATGTAAATATTCTCTATATATGGGATACAGCTGTATTGGCAACTCTTTTCTGAATTTGCTATGAAAACAAGAAACTCTGTAACAGAATTGAATTCAGTCTTTCACTTAAAAACAGTGATTAAACTTATCTTCTCTAAAATTTTATCACTCTTGTAATAGGTAGTGAATTCCTAACAACTTAGAAGTAATTACTATTTGGAATTAATAAATATGTTTTTAGCAAGAAATTTAGCACACTGTGCCAGCCTTTTATCTAGAAATAACATCTGTGCAAAGTAATTCTTGAGCTGACCAATTGCAGAAGGTAATTTTTACAGGAATTTATTTAGGGCTACTGGTTGTTCTTCCTTTTCCATAATTGAGCATTTCTTCTTCATTGCTGGCTAAGATTAGCAACCTTCATCAGGAAAGAAAAAAATCAAATATTGTTTGCTTCCAAAGCAAACTTCTTGGTGTCATATATTTTTGTTAATACATGTATTATAACAGAGCCAAGATCTAATAAAATGGTTTTACATCCTTCAGAACCCCACCCATTTGATTAAGTTTATGTATAATCTAAATTCTGTAAGACATAATCAACTCAAGCAGTAAGTCAATTGTTTGTCATACTATGTTTTAAACTCTAAGCGTTTTGGTGACCAAATGTCTTGTAAAGAAAAAAGTTAGTGCAATCTAGACCTTTCTTTTGGGTAGTGAAATGTTTCCTCAGGCCTTTTAACTTTAAGTCAGGCAAATGTTTTTTTCCATCAAGTTCATAGTAACATCGAACCAAGATACCTCCTCATCTCTTTGCCTATCTCCTTACTGCAAACCAGGACTATCATTTTTGCAATTTGTTTAGCTTCTGGTCATTTTCTCGTAATCAGAAGCAATCTGGAGAAGGCATTTGTCTCTTCAGCAGACAAATCTTTTCCTCTTTTAACCTTTAAGCTGACTGACTGCACTGAGTGTTGGCCTTGTAGAACTGAAGACACAGGATAAGGAGCTGCCATCACCATAATTGCTGAAGGGATTTGTGCTACAGAAGGTTACCTTTTGCCAGTTGCAGCCTAATTCAAAGTCAGAAAGTCCAGCTTTCATGAAAGAAAGTAATTATTGCTTTTAGCTATAGTCAGTGCTTCTTACCAGTTATTTGGTTTACCTTCTAAAATTTGGTACAAGTTGGCACCTAGGGATAGGCTAGCTGCAACTAGCAGTCAAGTTAGTTGGTTTAAAAGACTTTGAAGTTTCCCAGTAAAGGTAACTGTGTTGACAGTATATATCCTTTCCTTCCCTCCTTTCTTTTCTTTAGTGTTTTTGTATGTATGGTACTTGAAAAAAGTTTGAAATACACTTCTGAAAGCAGATGAAGCAGTTTAACAACTTTCATCAATACCGTGCCAATGAACCTCAAATCACTACAGGAGGATGAATTTCAGCCCAGTTTTAATAAAGCTAAGAGGTTTCCTTGAAGGGTCACCAACTTCAGATGTATTCACTGTTACAATGGTTGCAACACTTTTTTTTTTTTTACACTCGCCACATGGTCTTCAGTAATGATATGACAACAATAAGGCTACTCCACATTGGAATACATATCTCACTCTGAAGCTACACATGATATTTTTATCCACTGTTACAATCTTCAAGTATATTTGCTCAACCTAATAGGATTTCTGTGCCTACAGAAGACTCTGCTTTGTGCAACTGTTAACCCTTAACATGTTTTTCTTCAGTTTCTTAAAGCCTGATTTTGGTATGCTTTATCATTCTTTTTTGTTTTCCTTGATCATTTGGTATATTAGGTAAAACATTAGAAAGTCTTCTCTACAGGTTATGGGTCTTATTTCTCAAAAGCAGACTGGGGATCCAGTCTAAACCTTCAAAAATGTTCAAATACTCTTCCCTGAGTATTTTGTAAGCTCTTTTCTTGTATATCTCCAATAAGTAGTTTACTGCTGATTCAAAGCAGCTATTTTCTGTGTTGGCTAATCCAAGACACATTCTTTTTCTAGATAGATTCCACCTATAGATGCTGAGTGTTCACTGCACTTTCATATCTGTAAACTTACCAACAGTCTTTTGTTTTTAAAATAACACCAATGTAGTCCTTTAAAATACTTAGGTTTGTATGTTTTATTTTCTGTTCTTGTGTCAGTGAGCAGTAGCATTCCTCCAAAATATCGATGTTAAATTTTCAATAGCCAGGTCCATGAGTCCAACATGATACATTAGAGACTTCGTCTGGGGAGACAATTCTCTTTCCTTTTCAGCCTGCCTAAATTATAGGTATGTAATGATGTCCACAAGCACCAGACTGATAAAGAACTTATTTCACACTTTTAGCAAGGTTAATTTTGATTTCATACTAGTGAACTGCAGCCATATTACTTACTGTACTTTAATGCACTATGTTTATAAGTTCAGGAATATTGTAACTATTGATCAAGTGCCCAGTCCAGTTAGGCACAATTAATGACTTACTCAGTAGCCTTTGTGCTTAATTAATTGGATCTGCAGGAGGATGTACTAAACCCCAGTTGAATGAGTGCCTTGGGTGGGCATCTGCCAGTTTTTAGAAGAGGTGGCCCTGGCTGTGTCAGGCAGGTTTGTTGGTGAACTGTTCACTTTTTCTGCTCCTGCTCCTTTCATCACTCATATGATCCATGAGTATTGTATGTCTGCATTTTCTGTGCTGCAGGAAGAAGAATGCTCTGGTCATCTAAGGAGCACTTCTCTTTCATTACCCTTTGTGTGACAAGTGTAAACTGAAGTGACCGAAAGGACAAGCTGAGATCCATGTAATTTTTACTATTACATGTAACATCAGGTCTTGGAACTACTACACCAGAATAGTGATGTTTGTGGAAACAAGGACATTGGAGTGCTACCAGATTAAATTACTCAGTTCTGCAAGAAATCAAACTTCCTACTTACTACCGTCACCTCTTGGAAAGATACTTTTATGAGCAGCACATACAATGAAGTAGCCTGTCACTCAGGAGAATGGCATTGGTGGTTGGACTTGATGATCTTCAAGGTCTTTTCCAACCTAGTTGATTCTGTGATAATAAGATTTTGCTCTATACTTTCTAATATACTTATGTCTGCTTACAGTCAGGCACACTGTTTCTTTACTCTCCAAACTTTCTAGGGCATATCCATAGAAAATCACCTGCCCATGGGCTCCAATGTCCCACAAAGCCTCATCTTTTATCTTTCCAACTAAATTAATAATTCTAATTTATTCACAGTATTTTAGGTGCCAGTGCTTTCTGCTTTGTGTCTGTTCACTTGTTATTCTTCTACATGGCATTTTGGATCATACTACTCTGTAATCCATTATCTCAGCCACTGGTCCCAAATACTACCTTTCATAGAATTAACACTCCCTTTTTTCAGTTACCCGGGATACCGTGGTCAAGTCCCACTTACATTATGATAAACCAAACTGATTAAAGCTGACTTATCTGTCTGTTTACAGGGAGCTGTGATTTTAAACTGTTTTATTTTATTTGTTCTGACAGTTATTTGGTTGCTGACAGTTAACAGATTTTTCCACTGGCATATAGTTTCCTTTATGCTTTCTTGGAACAGTATGTCAATATTAGTTTTTCATTATACTGTTTCTGAATTCTTGCTTCTCTTTTTTCCTCCTGTTGTAGTTGATTTCAATTTTTCTAGCTCTTCCTTAAGTAATTTAATATTTGATTCTGTGAGAATGGATTTTTGCTGTAATTTTGTGCCATTTCCCCTCATATAATACTCAAAGACTTCTCTGAGATATTCTTTCTTTAGCTGATATAAGTCCTTCTATCCTAGTGCAAAAATCTTTCAACATTCATTAGATCATAGTTGTGAGTAAAAATCTTCCATGGTAACTTTTCCTACAGCAATCTACATCACCAAAATGAGAGTCTTAACAGTTCAGCTTCTCCTGCCAGGCCAGTTAAATGTTACAAGAGACAACTTTAAAACTAGAGATCTATTAACTTGAGGATTGTAAAAAACCTTCATAGTGTAGCTTGCATGGGTACCTGTTTTGCCTGTTTCCAAAAAACAAACAAAACGTGGCTGCTACAATCCTGTGATTACTTCCTTTTGTCTCTTTCTTTGAGTTCCAAGTTTAACCAAGTTAAAATGTGTTATTAGGGACACTGTCCAAATGCCTCTTAATCATTGACAGGCTTGGGGCATCAGCTACCTTTCTAGGGAACCTGTTCCAGTGTTTGATCACCCTCTCCGCAAAGAAATACTTCCTAATGTCTCGCCTAACCTCCCCTGACACAACTTTGAACCATTCCCACACATCCTATCCCTGGATCCCAGGGTGAAGAGATCAGCACCTCCCTTTCCACTTCCTCTCCTCAGGAAGGTGTAGGGAGCAATAAGGTCACCTCTCAGCCTCCTTTTCCCCAAACTAGACTAGCCCAAAGTCCTTGGCTGCTCCTCAGAAGACATGCCTTCCATACCTTTCACCTACTTTGTTACACTCCTTTGGGTGCATTCGAGGACCTTCACATCCTTTTTAAACTGTGGGGCTCAGAACTGCGCACAGTACTCAAGCTGAGGCTGCACCAACATGGAATACAGCGGGATAATCAACACTTCTGATAGTAGCCCCGTGTTTGTGTCAGCCTGGATTTTTGTTCCCAAGGCATGGGGCCTGGCAGTGCTGGTAAGACAGAGATGAAGAAAATGTTGAGAATCTCTGCCTTTTCAATATTGTTGTTGCCTAACTCCCCTCTCCTGCTTATCAGCATGCCAATATTTTCCTTTTGTTTCTACTTGTTACTGACATACCTGAAGAACCCTTTCTGGTAGTTTTTGATATCACTGGCCAATTTCAATTTGAGCTGAGCTTTTCTTTTTCTAACTGTATCTCTGCACACCCTGGCAATGCCCTCATAGTTCTCAATGGGCATTTGTCCACTTTTCCATCTCTTTTAGTTTTGACCAGAGTCAGAAGCTTGAACTTAAGCCAAGAAATTCTCTTGCTCCACCTACTTGTCTTAACTTTAAAGGTGATGAGCTGGTTTTGTGCTTCCAGGAGAACATTCCTGAAAAAATCCCAGCACTCGCCAGCTCCTTTATCCTGCAGGGAAGCTTCCCATGGAATCCCTCCCAACTGAGCTCAAAGCAAGCTGAAGTTCTCTCTTCTAGAATCTAAACCCTTTGTTTTAGTACTAATCCCAGATCCACAATATTGTGATCATTGCAGTCAAGGCTATTACTAACCAAGATATTACAAAGCAGGTGCTCTTGGTTTGTGAGTAGCAAGTCCAGCAGTGCCTCATTCCTGGTTGGCACATCCAACATTTGTATGAGGAAGCAGTCCTCTATGCATTCCAGGAACTTGATGGATGACATGTCAGCTGCTGCGTTGTCTGTCTTTCAACAAATGTCTGGGTGCTTGAAGTCACCCATAAGAACCAAGTTCTGTTGACCTGAAGCTTGCTTAAGTGACCCAAGTGTTGCTTCATTGGCCTTATCATCTTCCTTCAGATGTTGGTAGCAGATGCCTACTGGAAGATCCTCCTTGGAGATGACCCCTCTGATCTCGACCCAGAGGCATTTGATAGGTCTTCCACAATCACCGTAACTGACTTCTATATATTCAAGATTCAACTTAACAAAGAGCGCAACTCTTCCTCCTCTTCTTTCCTGCCTGTCTTTACAAAACAGCTTATAGCTATCCATCACGGTCCTCCAGCCATGTGAGTTGTCTCACCGTGTTTCAGTTATTTCTATGATGTCATAACTTTCTGACTGGGCATGGAGCTCCAGTTCCTCTTGTTTGTTTCCCAGACCACGTGCATTGGTATACGTACACTTGAGGTGGTTGGTTTTCAGGATCTCATCCTGGAAGGCAGCTAAGGAACCTTTGTTGGCCTGGTTTATTCCCCACTTACTTGCAATGATGTGAGTGTTGCCACTTTGGACCCTATCCCCCGAGTCCTTCAGGGACTTAATTTATATTGAACTTATATATAAATTATATAAGGTAAAATATTATATATAACTAAAATAATGACACATTATATATTAATTATGTAGATTGAATTTTAATATATATTTACACTGAAAATATAAATTAATTAGAAATTACTCTTCAAATGGCACCCTCCTTTTCCTGTTTGCTATAATTCCATGTACTGTGACAGGCACGTTTAAAAGGAAAGGACTGAATCAGGCTTTGTGCTGGTTTCTGGAAAGGTACCCAAGACTGCCTGAGTTATGTGGGGCAAAGTGACAGCAACAGTGACATCTGCAGAGCTAGTACTGTCACTATCAGCAGCACAAATGTGTTCTTGCATCTTTTATGAGTTTAATTCAGCAGAGGATAGAATGGATCTTTTGACAAATTCTATGCTACAATTACAAGTCTGTTGCTCAAAGAAGAGACTGTTTCTCAAGTGAGAAATCAGTCTTTGGTCATCTGTAGGCTGAACTGCTACAGTAATTTAACAGAGAAGCAAGAAACATATAATCCAATTATGGGGACTAATATCTAAATCACTCTTATTCCTTTTTTTATGATTTGCTTTGGAATCCATTAGGACAAAAGGATCTTTATGTGTATAAAATATTACTAAAGTGAAAAATTGAAGTGCTCATACTTAGTTGTAAGTGAACAAAATGCATTCATTTATGTTCCCTGTAAGTCTTGTCATTCTTGTATAGAATACATTGTCACGGTATCCAATATGGCCATATCAAAGAAGTAGTAATAACAAATGATGGTGGTTAGGCATATGTAGCAGGTTACTTTTTCATTTGGTACCTAATGCGGGGTTGAGCAAGCAAAACCAAGGGTCTGTTTCAGGTTCAGAGGTAGCAGTATTGTGAGGCTAAACTCTGAGAAAGTGGGACTTAACAACGCTGAAAATACATGAGGTGGAACAAATGTTAGAGGGAATTTGGAGGTTTGTTTTTTTTTTTCTTTTGAGAAATTAATAAGCTTTAACTTCTTATTAAAAAATACTTGGATCTCATCTCCTAGAAACCAGGTTAACATCTCCAAAGTAATAACAGTTATGCCAGATGATACAAGTCAAGATTATGAGCCCTCTCAATTAAGAAGGCCTTCAAATAAGACCTTGGTTGTGTTTGAGGTCAAATAAAGACTTTGCAGCCTGTGGTCAGAAATGGGCTGCTGTCCCAAGTTTGCCAGCATGCAAAAGTATACTGATTTAATTTCAAATGTTACGTTAAATTGGGTTAGTGAAGACTGTGATAAAGGCAATGTTTATCAGAGTCTCCCAGTCTTTTCCTGGCCCGAGACTCAAGACCAAATATTCTGGCCAATATTAAGGGTGTAGAATTACTTTCATATAAATGACATGAATGGAGAGATTAGTTGTCTCGGAAGAATTATTTTTCTGTCCCAGACCTTTAGAAATGTTTTCTAGGGTGCTGGGAAATCAGTGGTGAGTCCAAAAGCAAGACAAAGGAACAGTTATAAATATCCCTCTCCTTCCAAATCCTGCAAAAAAAGATGGCAAGATTAACATATATGTGGCTGCATAATTTTTTTCTGCTGTCAGTCACCCTTAATCCCTTCCTATCTTAGGAAAGCAGGAAAACACAAGGATTTGAAGGGCCAATTCAAAGGGCAGGATGGCAATCCATTTTGCTTAACTGTAAGACTGCAACTGTGAATGGAAAGAGCATTTAAAAAAAATCTGCATATCACAATCTTAACATCATGACAACGGCAACCACCCCCTTGCCCAACTCAGCCATCCATTGCTGTTTTCATAAGAAAGATGATCTCAGCCTTGCAAATCAAAATGTTTAGCTGTTGTTGCCCCAATAACAAACTCAGAGTTTAACATACTTACTTCCTTGAGGCTATCCTAATTTACATCAAAATCTTCCCCAAAACATCTAACTTTTTTCATGTCTAGGTTTAGTCATAAGCCCTTCTAACTTTCATCTCTGGTCAATGGAGAAAGACAGCCATCTTCAGAAAGCAAATCAGAGAGTTCCTTCAGACAGCAGTTTGACATGTCTTGCTCCATGAACTGTATATAGAGCTGTGATTTTTACTTTGGGAAGTATGAAATCAACCTCTTTGTGTTCTGGGTTTTATTTTAGCAGGTAATAAGCAAGTGATGAATCTGTGGTACTATCCAATAAAAGCTGAAAGTTTCAATTTTCTAAAGCTTCTCTTGTAAATCTCCAGTTAGGGATTGCACACATGAGAGGAAAAACCTAACTCATATACACATAAATAGATGACATGTCTCCCATGATATCCACAATCATAACTCTGAATATAATCCTTGCCAACAAACAATGCCTGTCTGTGAAAGGCATTTTAGAATTTCAGAACTATTCAGTAAATGGTCAATTCATAAAAGAACAATGTGACAGATTTTGTCCGTGTACCCTGGATAAAAAAAGAACATTAGCTACTTAAAACGTTTTGCATTTATCATCTTTAGGGAAAAAAAAAAAAAAAGAATTTGTAATCACTGTCCAGTCCCAAGGGATACTTATTCCATGTCCAGTATGACCCTAATTATAATGATAATATAATGAAGAAATGTTCCCTCTCTTCCTGTAGCTGCACAGTGGTAATCTGCAGAAAATTGCCGTCAGCTGTAGATATATGAATGTATGTTTTCTAACAGTGAACTGTGTTCTTCTAATAGCACATGCTTTTTTAAGGGATCCTCTCATGAACTGTGATTAAGAAAGGAGAATCTGCCATGCTATTAAGAAAGTACCAAGTAACCCAAAGTCAAAACCAGATGCCAGCTTAATTTAATATAACTGAAAAAATAAAAGCCAAACCCAAAAGGTCACCAGCATTGATATATGTGAATTAAAGATAGTTGGGACATATTCCAAAGTAACGTACATAGGAAGCATGCATACTCCGGTGCAGTAGTTGCAGGTCTGACTAACAATACTTAAATATTTCCTTCGCTAGAAAAATTTCCTTGCATTAATCGCTTCTAGAAACTTCCACTTGGCTCAGTTACATTTTCTGATTCATAGGTTGTTCTGGGGTTTTCCCCCCACAAATTTCACAGAATTCAGCCTTTTTATTTATTTATTTATTCTTTTTTTTTAATGACAAGTAAGAAATATTTATTTCCATAATTATTTTAAAACTTATTACAACTCTAGCACCAAAGCAGTAGGTTGTAAACAAGATGCAATTTGGCAGGGTAGAAGCTCTGAATTATGTTCCCAAACTTCATGTTGATTCCTTCAGTTTGCATTGCTGGTGTACTGAAAACATTGTGCAATTCCATAAGGGAATTTAAAAAAACCAAACCCCAGAGCTGTACACTTGCATTAGTTCTTACTCTTGAAGCAGTGCCTTGTAGCTACATCCTTATTAATGACTAGCTTCTCAATATCAGGGGATTTCTCACAACCCCTGCATGAACAAGTATAAAAAAAATCAAGGCATAGTCCTCAATTAAGGATATTTTTTCAAATGTCTGAGGATATATTTTTCTCCTTCAGGTTATTTCTGTTTTAGCAAGGAACATAAGGTCAGTTTTCATTCAGGTAACAAACTAATTCCAGTCAGACTAAATAAATTTAGAACTTAATTGAATATAAACTTGTAGCATGTGAAGTCCCTTTGTGGACAGCAGAATAGAAGAATATTGCAGATGTTTTCTAGCTCATTACCAGAAATCTTGTTGTAGGAATCTCAGTGGAAAGAACGTGGTAGGCAGGAGATGTCATTACTCAGTATATCTTATAGAATCATAGAACGTTTTGGGTTGGAAGGGACCTTAAAGATCATCTACTTCCAACCCCCCTGCCATGGGCAGGGACACCTTCCACTAGACCAGGTGGCTCAAAGCCCCATCAAGCCTGGCCTTGAACACTGCCAGGGATGGGGCATCCACAACTTCTCTGGGCAACCTGTTCCAAAGTACCACTCTCACAGTGAAGAATTTCTTCTTTATATCTAATCTAAATCTACCCTCTTTCAGTTTAAAGCCATTCCCCCTTGTCCTGTCATTACATGCCCTTGTAAAAAGTCCCTCTCCAGATTTCCTGTAGGACCCCTTTAGGTAGTGGGAGGCTGCTGTAAGGTCTTCCCAAAGACCTTCTCTTCTCCAGGCTGAGCAACCCCAGCTCTCTCAGTCTGTCTTCATAGGAGAGGTGCTCCAGCCCTCTGAGCATTTTCATTGCCCTCCTCTGGACTCGCTCCAACAGGTCCATGTCCCTCTTGTGTTGGGGGCCCCAGAGCTGAACACAGTACTGCAGGTGGGGTCTCACCAGAGCAGATGTACTGGCTGGAGTGGCTGAACTGTGATATCTGTCCAGCCTCTGAGCATCTACTGCTGGCATTGGCATCAAACTGGTAGAAGAGGGATGGATTGAGGTTTCCCTCCCTGCCTCTGAAGGACAGTAATATTTACTGATTATCCAGAAGAACTAAAGGGAATTTATAAGCAGAAGTAGCAGATGAAATCAGTAGACTACTGACACTGAAGAAGAAAAACTGAAAAGCAGTATGTTGGCAAAAGACAACTGAAGAACAGTTGACATGTTCCCAGGCAGGAGAATAATGATGAGCGGTTAAGCATTTTGCCCTCCTGCTTCAGACTGCTCATATGGTCTTGACTTAGCAGCTAAAAGTCTTACCTTTCTTTGCCGTTGTGCTGGGGGTATTTGTACCCTCATATTTGGCAGCCCTTGTTAAGCAACATTCTTTGATTTCAACCATGCAAAATGACTACTGGAACACGCCAAGGACCAGAAGGTAGGCTTAGGGTACACATGCTGGATAAGTGTGCTATCAGGCAGCCCCAGCTCCCTGAAGTGCCCTCTGCAATAAGAGGGGTCACAAAATTTACCTCTTCTGCATTGAAAACCAAGCGAAAGGTTGACAGTGAAGGTTGCTGAGAAGGTGAAGACCTTTCTAAGCACAGTCATATGGGGCCTGTTAGCTCCACTTCTAGCCTTTGCAATACACCTGTGTGCCTTATGGGCTCCAGCTGAGTAGGTAGTGGTGGTGGTGAGTTCTGTAGTTTATCCCTTTTCTTCCAAGTCAAAAGCTGCTGGGCTTTTAAAGCCTGCACTCTGGTTTCCAGAAATGAGAAAAAATGATTTGCTCCTGGTGATAGATCATGAACTAGAATTATAGTAAAAAAGCGTACTGAAGTTGCTGTGAAGGTTCCTGGCTTCTAAGTGCCCAAAATTTGGTGGGAACTCAATGGGGTAAGTAACTTTTAAAAAAAAACCAACAAAAAACCTGCACAACTCCACAAGCTATAAAGCACTCTATTTTAGTTTTTTTCTCTAAGGAAGAGTAAATGCAACAAAATTAATGTGCTAAGATTTGTGCCACAGTTGAAACTCAGGCACTGTAAAAGACAGTATTGCATTACAGTACCATGATCACAAAGAAACTCTCCTGCCTTTTCTTGCTTGTGTCTCACCCTGCAGGATACTGTGTTTATGTTGGCTAATCTAGCATTAAAAACTCTTTTGTGCTGGATTAAGCACTATCTTCCTGCTTGGAAGGGTAATGCACTTGCACTGTTTTTGAAGGCTATGTGTTATTAGCATACAGGAAAAGATTTCAGTTAAGTCTCTTTCCTCCTTTGCTGCTTGTCTGTGATCTGTTCAGGTAATTCTTAGCCTCCTGCTGTCTCAGTTTCCCCTTCAGTGCACCAGGGACATCTGCCTGCTGCTGCTATGCAAGCAGCATAGTGTGCACATGAGATGGTGTGTTGGCTGAGAGCTAGGTTACCCAAGCAAGTCTACCTACATCTGCAAGACTTGGTGCCATCTCGGAGTCAGCCAGGACAGTAAGAAAGATTAAACTGGAAATTCATTAGCTCAAGGGAATATGATCTCCAGTATTGGCAAATTGAGTTCTGGTAAGTGCACTGAACGAGTCAAGGCACCTTTCTGATGCTCATGTTATCTGAGACCAAGTTTATAATGTTGATCTGTGTTGAGTCAGGATGTGTGACCTCTTTTGTCTGGTGTGGGCTCTCAACTATAATGTATACCTTCATTATCTCAAGTGCAGGATAACTGTAACCCATGTTTGCTGTCAAGTCACAACTAAAAACTACTGTGAACTGAAGGTGACTTGAAATGCAGCCATGCAATTATTAAGTAATGTGTCATGCAAGGAGCACAGTGCATTACACCAATTGCTTTGGCAGTGCACTTGTCACCAGGAAGAACAGAGGTGAAATTCATGTCCTCTGTTTTGACCTTTGTCTCCTGAAGTAGCTCAGGACCAACTTACCTGAAGGGACATCTATTTCTCTGTGCTGTGTGCTACACTTGTGATTGCAAGTACTGGAGCTGGGGGCCAGTGTAAGTTTCAATAGGTTCGAGATGTGAACTATGTATACAAGCACTTGTCACTTGTGCATTTTTTTCCCAAGAGGCTGTTCTTTGTAAGCAGAAGGAGGAGTATTATCATGATTCATACATTTAAGCAGGGTGGATGATTATGTTGAATTGGTTCGACTTTCTGCACAGCAATGTTCCTTCTACATTTCCCTGTAATTCCAGTGTGATGAACGTACATACACATGTATGTGGTCAGACCAGAATACATATTTTGCAGTCCCACCCAACCTCAAAGTAAGAACTTCAAGTGTTTGAAGTTTATTGTGTCCTATGACAAGCTGTTCAAATCACTACTTTTTACTCTGGATGGGTTTGTTTTGTCAATGCTCTATGGGCAGGTATGTTGCCTGCTCCAAAATTTTCTTTAAAATATGATAGTTTTTAATATTTGTGAAGCATACAGGATTTTATAAAAATAGAATTTTGCTCAACTACCAAAACCTAGATGAACAAAATATCCGAGGTTTTGTTCGAACAGTTTTGTGGATACAGTTTGATTATTGTGACTGGGTTTTCTTTTATACTTCTATGGCCTTCATTCTTTCCGAAGCTATTGCAAGTATTTTGGTCACTGTGTGAAATGAAGTTTAATTTTGGAAAAGCTCATTGTATAGCTTAAATATTAATAAAATATTGTGTAAGGAAACTGTTTCTATTACTCCTTAAATGAATTAGAAATAAAAATGATGACATGCAAAGAATTGTGATCCTTTAAAGCATCAAAAAATACTCCACTAGGTGGAGAACTTGCATCAGGTATGCAACTAAAAATGTTAGCACTAACTGAAATCCTTGTCGCTGCTGCAAAAATTAAACTCCTAATAATGGAATAGGTTTTGTATCATACTTTCCTCTTATCATTTCTGGTGAAGAGTGCTTTTGTATTTGTAGCATAGAAATTCTGGGAGGTTGTAGAATACTATATTAATTTATGTTTAAAAATTAATAAAAGGATTAACATATTTCTTGATATATTAGCTGAAGAAGTTTATTTCAGTAGTTATCAACTTTTCTGTGAAATGTACTCATTTAGAACATTTTTCTTCACCATCCAGCTCATTCTAATGAGGTGCTGACAATGCAGACTGTCTAGGGGTAGAAACAGTGAAAAATCTTTGCCAAAAAGAGTAATTTATTTTTAAAAAATCCTATTTAACTGGATTCCAGTTAATCATAAACTGAGGAAATGTTATATTTTATTACTTTCGCTGGTTCTGTCAACATGGCCAATATTATCAAGTTCCTCAGAACTAGAAAGAGGACAAGTGCTGACAAAAGGGAATATTTTAATGTGTCTTTTTGTGTTGTCATAGGTCTCAATCATTAAGTAGAATTAGGACTGGGGTTAAACTTGGAATTTCTGCAGATTCAGAATTCTGTAACATTGCAGTATTCTGTAGGTCCCATGTAAGTGGGAGGAGAATAAAGAAAATGGGGCCAGTTTTTCTTAATCTGCTGGGATTAATCTGCTGAGATAAATCTGCTGGGAATTTGCAGTCTGCACGAGCATCTGCTGGAAATAATTAAGAAGTGCTATATGTTTTGTGTAAGAGTCAGTGTAAAGCTTCTAGGACCCACATGTCCAGAAGGGGACAATTCAGAAAGGGCCATTGCTTGTTTGGGTGTGCTAACTTTAAGCTTCAAGGTACATTTTGAGTTGGGGAGTGAAGAATCAGGAAGGCGGCAGAAAGGAGTAAATGCTCTGTATCTGTCTTTACATGCGTTTCATTAATGCATGTTTTATAACTGGGATTTGGGAATTCGAGTCTTCAAGGTGTTTGTTCATGTCTTTATTGTGGTAGTCTGACAGAGTTAGGAAGAGGGTGGGTGATAACAGGGTAGAAGGTTGGATGCACTCTTTTATTATGCTCTGACCCCTGTGAATAATTAAAGTTGAACATAGGGTTTGGAACTGGGTTTCCAAGTCTCAGTTTATAATATATTCTCCATGGCTTGCAGAGTTCAAAAGACAAGATAAGAGGTATTGGTAAAGGCAAATGCTGTGTACTTTATTGTTTGGATGCATACTAGGTTATAACTAAGATTAGGGCTAGTGGTGGGCTATATATTAAGTTAAGCTCTAAATTGCTTTAAATTTTTGTTTCAGGTTAAGAGGCATTCTCTCCTATTGACACATTCTTTCCTAAAAGCCCAGATCTTTGCTGCATCCTATTATTACTAAAGAGTTGTAAGCAGGCAGATTTTGGAAAGGATCAATGTTCTGTGTTGTCTTATAGAAGCTAGATTTATATAGCTGTACTGGCTAGGGTCAGTGTTAGGAATAGTGAATCTGAAGTTTACTGTTCCCAGTTTATGGGTGGATTCTCTAGGGGCCAGGGAAGCACAAAGATTAGGTGTTTCTGTATAGGAATATGCTTTTCTTTCACCTTCATAGCTGTGCTCACTGCTGGTGTTGATGTTAATATTAGGATTGGAGCTAAGTTTTGGGCTTAATGCTTGAAGGAACTACTTTATTTTTTGCATTCTAGAGGGTCTGTTTAACAAATAGAGAAAATAGTTGTCTGGGCAAATGCTTTATGTTCTCATTTACTTCTGGGCTTCCTTCAATTCATTCATATAATTAAATTTTGCATTAGGATTTGCACTTTGTATAATTTACAAAGACAGAATTAATATTTATTAATATTTATAGTAATAATTACTATGAAATAATAGCTTTCAAAAATTATTTAATAATACAGGGAAGAACACTAGAAAGGACTCCTGCTAATAATTAAGTTTAGGTTCAGGGTTGGAAGTAAATTTAGAGCTTAGAAATCTAAAGCTTCATAACTACAGCATATTCTCCTCTTATGTAAGGTCTACCCATGTTTAGAAAGGGCAATTTCTTAAAGATTTTACTGGAATTGGAGGCCATATCTAATGAAACATAAGCTTGAATTTAGGGCTGGAGTTACCATCTAGAAACCCAGTATTTGAAGAGACAAGTTTGTTATGGTACTTTGTAGGGCCCTTGGGGGTAGGAAGAGGGAATTGATCATTTAGGCGCAACATGTTATTTTCTTCCCTGCCAGGAATTAAAGTCAGAGTCAGGGTGGTAGCCCCCAGCTGCTCCTGGCTGGGGTGGTGGGATGCAACAGGATGCCAGGCCCTGCCCTGCCTCCCCGGGGTGCCCTAGAATTTTGTCATCCCGTACAAGTGCTGCAAGAACTGGGGTGAGACAGAAGATGGGTGGCAGCAGGAGTTAAGACTTAGGTTTTCTTGTAGTGTACGAATTTGCCTCATGGGTATGATGAAGGCTCGCACTAGTGTTGGGGAACGTGAAGGTATTCTCACATTGTCTCGCTTGTTTCTTGTTTCCATTTCCCTCAATGAGCGACCATCCCTGCTTCCCTTTGGGAGATGGCAATTATTTCACCCAAATGTAAATCCAGGTTCAGCTGATAATTTACTTTAGGGTATCTCCCAGACAGTTTGGCAGAGGGCTGCACTGAATTTGACTTGGTCTGTCAGGACATGCGTCCAACACCCACTCATGTCCCAAAATGCTGTAGTATCGTTATGTAGGACACACTGCATTGCAATGGTATTACACTGGTGGCCAGTGAGAAGCACACTTCGAACTGAAAAAAAAAACCCAAACCCAGGAATTATGTCCATGGATTGAGTGACAGCACATCTGGTCGGAAGGAGATGCAGGCCAAACAGTGCTAAAGGGTAGCAGACATAAGGAAAGGTCCCATTGTACTAGGCATTGGTGAGGCAACACCTCGAATACTGTGTTCAGTTCTGGGCCCCTCACTACAACAGAGATATTGAGTTGCTGGAGCAGGTCCAGAGAAGGGCAATGAATCTGGCGAAGGGCCTGGAGCACCAGTCTGATGAGGAACAGCTGAAGGAACTGGGGTTGTTTAGTCTGAAGAAGAGAAGGCTCAGGGGAGACCTTATTGCTCTCTACAGCTACCTGAAAGGAGATCAGAGAGCGGAGGTGGCTGGTCTCTTCTCTCAAGTAACCAGTAATAGGACAAGAAGAAATGGCCTCTAATTGCACCAGAGAAGTTTTAGGTTGGATATGAGGAAGAATTTCTTCACCGAAAGTGTTGTCAAGCACAGGAACAGGCTGCCCAAGGAAGTGGTTGAATCCCCATCCCTGGAGGTATTTAAAAGATATCTAAATGTGGTGCCTGGGGCATGGTTTAGTGGTGGACTTGGCAGTGTTAGGTTAATGGTTGGGCTTGATCTTAAGGGTCCAACCTAAATGATTCTATGATTCAATGATTTCCTGCGATCCAGAGGAGACTGCAGTTTTCTTTAGTCCAGAGGCCACTGAGCTGGCTGCTGCAAAGCCTGGGTACAAGAAGGTCCCTCTGCAAGGTACCAAAGGCAAACGGAGTTCTTAATAAACTTTTAAAAAATTATATGAGTTGCTGGGTATAAACCCAAAGGATTCGGTTTTCTAAGGAAAACTGACTTATTTGGATTTTAAAGTCTTTTTGGTCTTTTTTGGGGTGGTTCATCACTACAGGAAAAAGACCTAGTTCAACCTATCCCAAGATCTGGTAAATGCAGATTGCTTCTCAGAAACCTAGATCACA
This sequence comes from Strigops habroptila, assembly GCF_004027225.2. Classification (NCBI taxonomy): domain Eukaryota; kingdom Metazoa; phylum Chordata; class Aves; order Psittaciformes; family Psittacidae; genus Strigops; species Strigops habroptila. The sequence continues at coordinate 37,748,800 of NC_044277.2, forward strand.
GCTTCTGATTTCTGCATTGTACCAGTTTTGCACCTTCTGGTTTGGTGATAATGAAATACAGTGTTTCAGCCTTCCCTTTTAGTTTTTTGAGAAAACATATCCTGTTTGTTTTCATGAGTGCTTAGAAGTGTTCAGGGTGTTTAAACGAGGCACATGTCAGTGTACCAAATTAACATGGTAGGCATAAGGAGTGCTATTGTATTTATATCTTACAAACCACCTCCACCTCCTTATCTGCTTTTCAAAAGAATAGTCTGTCTAGAATTATCATTTAATGAAACAGTAGCTAACAATTGCCCTTTTTTTTTTTTTCTTTGATGGTACAGCCTTGGAAAGGATGAATTGATCAGGAAAACAAAAGATCCTCTAATTTCAACACAGGTAGAAAGGGTTTATTAATGTCTTTGCTATGTTGAGAGTTGTTTGGTCCATTTTCTAGCGCTATGTTCCATGTGTGAAAGTATTCTTGACAATTCTTCACTGGAAGTTTTGCTTTGCCAGCTCTTGTAACCATTGTAACAGCCTATGTGTTCCAGTATAGGTAATGCTACAGGAGACTGACATACTCTCAAATATTATGTGATGGAAAGAGAACAGAGAATAATTTATTTTGGTTGTGCTTCAAAGCAACAGAAGTGAGAGCCAGACTGAAAAACCCCTCCTGTTTTCAGGTCTCTGTATGGAAACGTTCCAGATAGCTGGCTACTCTGAGTAATTGTTTTCAATTTAACTGAGGTAGAAACAAGAGATCAAGAGCCAAGATGTCCACAGTCAGAGATAAAATCGCGGGACACAAAGTTCAAGTGTAATGACCGAGATCTTTGTTTTAAAGTGTGACATCTGTGTAACAAGTGAAAATTCAGAAAGAGGAAGGTTGTGAACTCCTTCCTCTTGCCACAAAGCAGCAGTGTAAAAGTGACCTCAACAACACCAACGCACAACACAATGAAATGTATAAGAAAAATCACTATTTTTTGGAAAGTGAAAGCCTTATTTTGTTTTCAGCAGACAGCAGATGCAAGCATATTTTACCTTAACCTGTCAATTCAAACATGTTTTCAAGCTGGCATTCTTTGCTTATTTTGCAATTGGTTAAGAAAGTCTGCATGACTTACTCTTTGTAAGGGAAATACTGATTTTCAGTCCAGAAGTGCTTCAGCAGCTCCATCTTTTAATGAATACAAGAACATTTCTTTAAGTCCCACAAGTATTGCTTCCCCAGGAAAATATTTTAACAGTCCAGTTCCACGCTGGTGTTATTAAATCCCATGTGATCAGTCAGACTAGTAATTTAGAGCTAGAGTGAGAGGAAGAAATTCTATTTTCTCGTATTCTCTGTGCCTGTATCCACTGTCAGTTTAAGAATTTTCAGGGATCAGCTTTTCAATGTCGAGAAATTGGCAGTTAAGCAATCATACTGTGTATAGAGTCAGGTGTGCAAGAGTGGGGTCTATGGGAGCCACTTGCCAGCATGCAATGATAACAGGAAATCCCATGAGCATAGGCCTCACTTCTTAAAAAAGCTAAAGCTCTCTCTCTGTCCTGAAATTAGATGCCCTGTCTCAGAAATGCCTAAAGCAGGAGAGAAGCAGGTCCAATACAATTCATTCAGTGCTGTGAAACACTCACTGCCACAGTCAGACTTGTTCTTCAGTCTTTGGAGGTGGCAGTGCAGGGAGAGTTGAGTGTGGGTTTTATAATTCTTCTGATGAAACTTTTGTGTACTGTATGAAGTAATTGAGTGGGCTTAGACTGTTCAGATCTTCCAGTCTTTGAACTCCTCTTGAATCACCATATGCAGAGTAGAGACAGTTGAAGAGGTCTAATATGGAGAATTTCACTCTAGTTTATTTGTGACACAGTGATAATATATTCCCTTGGGAAGTGGGTGGTGTAGTTCAAATCAACCTGAGATTTAACCTTGAGTGTTATATGTCCTCAATAAGTGATATAACCTCTAAATTTTTAATAACTGATGAGGACATTGAAAGGTAAGGACAAAAGATGTAGAAAAAATAGGGGGGTTTTTTCTTAGTATTTTTGTCTAAGCACCAGGCACATATGGCCTCACAAGGGAGAAAGGCAATGGTACTTCTATCATTTGGGAATTCCGTTTGAGGACATAAATAACTCTGGGTGTGCCCCAGACATTTTATTGGCAAAGGTTAGATATCTGGAAACTTCAGGTCTTTCTAGATCAAGGAGCTGCTGAGAGAAGGCTTTGGGTAGGTGACTTTTAGGTTCGGTGTGAAAATCCTGGACTTTAATCTTTTTATGAATCTAGCTTTATATTCCTGTCCTTGCTCTCATGCTTCTGACTGCTAGATGAGAAAAGCCCTAAAGAGTGAGAACACCTCTTTTCCACAATTTCAGAGTGAAATCCCAGACAAATGGCAAGGCACCAGTTGACTTCAGTGATGCCAAGAATTCACATATGGTTAAAAGATAACTGGTTCTGTCTTTATTGTACGTCTTTCCCCTTTGTTCATGAGTGTTGGCAGTGAACCTAACATAATGAGACTTACAGAGCTTCTCTGGACAATATTATTAAAAAAAGAAAAAGGAAGCTGTCTGATGTATCTAATAATAACTGAATGATAGCAAACTAGTCAGATGGTTGTCTTTGTCAGCAGGGAATGTGTTTAGTGACTAAAGGCGGGGGGGAGCTTCCAATCTTATATTCCTGTGAAATACATAAAGTACTGCACAGCGAAGGAAGGCAGAAAATATGCATGGCAATGTCAAGCAAGATAAGTAACCTTTCATTAGTATAATTCTGAAATAGTTAACTACAATTCCAAGTTAATACTTGATAAGCAATTAATGAAAGACTTCATTTCTAGCATTACCAGTCAGTCTGTATTTCCACACAAAAACCCCATTTTATGGCAAAGCCTGTAAATCAGATGCTTTTATAACCTAATAATACTGTATTTAATCCAACTCAGTGTAAACATTTTCCCAGCCTTTCATCTGCAAAAAGATTTGTGTTGCTTGATCAGAAAAAAATGTTTGCACCAGTACTCGCTTTTGTTCTCACTCCTTCAGATATCTTAAAATTAAGTGTTGTGACTACTATGACTAATACTTCATGTTTTCTAATTGTTCTTTTTCAGATTACAGTGCCAGGATTTGATGCTTTTATTTGTCATTATGTCTTTTACATTTACCCCCTCGTTCCTAATTAAATTGTGATTGCTATGACCAAATTATTCCTGCCAGTTAGAATACAGAGCATATAGTAAAAATTCTAGCACCTACACATCTCATGGGATATTTTAAACTATAGTTTTACTTCAAATTAACTGATTATAAATTAACTCAATGTAGTTATTAAGTTTTGTGAAATTGTTCTACATATGGCCTGCATGTTTGTTTGGCTACAGGCACTTTTCTGCTATTAAACCCAAATTGGTGGTTGTTTTGGGCAAATGTTTGTGTAATGTCCAAAGTGTTCTTCACAACAGAGTTAACAAGTAAGTAATTGATTTACCAATTACCCTAAAATCTGTCTACTTTGGATAGTTCTCTCAGTTTATACTGCAGAATAGCTCAAATGTGGTCCTTTATTAGAGAATGCCTTGGCTGTTGAGTTGGACTCTGTGTTGCATTCTTTTTCTCCTATTCCTTACTCCCTCATTTAGTAACACACTTTACAGGATATACTTATGAAGAAGGCATTTGAATCTGTTCTGTCACAATGATCAAGAATTTGGTGCTGGATTTGGTTAAATGCACTGGTTTATTCCAATTCCCATCCTTACAAAAAAGCTACACTTGCTTAGAAAATGTAATTAAAACATATTTGCTCTTTTCTATTTTTTTTTTCAGTGAACATAGCATCTGCTTACATCTTCAACAAGACTAATAAATTCTAACTGTATCCCTTCCACTGTTTTTAGTTGAATGTTCACCCCTCTCTAGTTTTGCTATATAATACTTTTTCAACATGGAATCGCACGTACTTTCAACATTTCCTCACATGTGCTTACATATAACATACTTATTTCCCTTTTCTCTGTAATTTCGTATATTTCAGTTAGATGTGTTAGAATCCCCATCCATTGCAAAACACTCCATTTTATCTATGTGGCAGTATCTCTTGCAAGCACTACTTTTGGGATCCCGTGCATTGTCCTTCCCCAGTGTCATTTCTCTCCCTTCAGCAATGAGAAGGGCTTTCCTGAGGTCAGGAGAGGAAACAGGTGTGCCTTTAAAGACCCTTTCTGTCTGCCTGCAGAGGTCACCTCCTGCAAGGTGATAAGAGCTTCTGGTTGTTGCTATTGTTATACAGGACAGTTCTGATTCTGAGCAGAAAAGTGTCTAGTCAAGATATAGGATGCAATGGCCTTTGTGCTGCTCCTCCCCCTGCCCTGAGGCACCGTGTGCCAAAGTCTGTTCTCAGCGCAGACTGGAATCTTTTACACAGATCCAGTTATATGTAAATGTGTGGGACTTAGTTTCATAAATGGGATTCCAAACTGCTGCTAAAACCTTGCATGCTGGAATGTTAATATTTCATAATTAAGAATATTACACAGAAATTATGTTGTTATGTTATGTGTAATTTTTCCCATTCATCAAATTTTAGGTTGTATTTTGCATTATTGTTTGGATGCACTTAAGCGTTTTTCATCCAACTTTGTTGAATAATTACTTATCTGTCATCTGTTAACATCTGCTTGATAGCTAAACAGCCAAGTCCTGGCATCATAGCTGGGGATATTTGCTAGTATACTGCTGTTGCTTTCATATTAATTGTTTGTTCTGTAATGGCCCTTAAACATTTCCCATGCATATTTGGGCTAGAATGATTCTTTACATAATGCCTTAGAGGAAAACAAGGTTCTTCTAATAGCAATTAAAATTAGCAATGATATTAGGCTAAGAATTTAAAATCATATCTCATTCCTGTGCAAATTCCCTTTTATCATTTAAAAAAAAATCAATTTCCAACAATGTTGTACACCTCATGCATAATACACAGCTTCAGTGATTTACTTCTTGTTTTGGCACAGGCACCCTTGAATGATATAAGAGCTAATTTTGTTTTTCTGCTTTAATAGCTTGTATTGTCTGCATAATGAACCCTGTCTGAGCTTCATCAGGAGAGTTACACTGTTCATAGACTTCTGTTAGTGAAAAATTTCCTGCTGGTGTTCCAAGAAGTTTATCTTGTCTGCAGTCTGAAAGAAGACAATTGTTCACACAAGTATCCAAGTACAGGGAAGAGACAAATGTAGAGTTGGGTTTTCTTGCTAAGAAGGTTGTTACCAAGTGGATGCAGGCAACAGTGGTGTGGAACAAAGTTGTGGAATTGCTGATGGCACTGAAAGACATCCCCAGCCGTGCTGCACATTTTCATGAATGACATTGTGATGTTTCCACTGGATCAGATGAGGAATGATGCTGTATTTGGGGACATGCTCAAAGAAGAGGAGGCTTTTTGTAGCCAGAAGTAGAATATTTTGGTTTCTTCTTTCTTTTAATTTTAGAGAAGAATGGCAAAGAAATACCAGATAGATCAAGAATTTGAGGTATCTGGACTTTTGCCATGTTTGACCATCTGGAAGTATTCCAGAAACTAAGGTCCTTTCAATTTTCTCTACAAAGAAACAGTTCAAGAAATGAAAGGGGAAGCTAGGAGAAGTTTGTGTAACCTTCACTCTCACTATTCATCATAAAGTAAATAAGGCAAATGAGGGTAAAGCAAGACTTATTAATATGGGTAAAGGAACACCAAAGATCCTAGAAGAAAGAATGAACACAGTTAAGAGTACGTCACAGCTGAAGGGCAATAGGGCCACTGGAAGGCAACTGAAGTAGGGAGCTGTTGAGGAAGAGGCACTAGGCAATGAGGAAAGATGGAAGTGCTTGTGTGTTCATGCAAGCCAACATAAATTTGTAAGAGGGAGGCTAGTATGTTTTTGTTTGCAAGTTATCTTAAGCTAGGTAAGATTTATAAACATTTACGATAAATCGTTATATGTTAAATAGATAAAATCTAGCATAAAATAAATATCCTTTACATAGAAATTCTTTGTAAGATTAGTAAGTGGATCAAGGTCTAAGAAAATTATTTTTGTAATAAGAAAAAATAGATAAGTGCATACCTCTGTCTGCCTGTATTCAAATGGAGTGTTTAAATCCTAAATTTACAGTGAAACATAGTCACAGAAAATAAAGTCAGTGTTTAATACACATGCTTTGCTTCACGCATTTGTGTTTCCATAAAACAGGTTTTTCAGCTGGGCTAGGTAGGTAGAAAAACAAGTTAAAACTCTCAGTGTAGTCATTTCACTCTTAGAGATGGGACTCCTAGAAGCTAAACTGTAGTGAATACTAGCTGGAAATCAGAGGATGAAAGAAGCGAAAGTGCTCTCTGGGGACTCACGTACGACACAGACACTCAAATACAGCTTGCAAAAGCTGAAGGGCATCTTTAGTGCTGAGGTAAAGCTAAGCTTCTACCCTTTTTGAAGAATGACAAGGGAACTGAGACAGATGAAATGATGCCAAACAGTGTTGAGGCATTTTCTGTAAATCTCTAACAAACAACTGTGTCTGACTAAGCAGATTTCAGCTATGAGACTTGGGAAAACAAAACAACATAAAGAGAAAGGAAAATTGGCTGATGATATTCTTGGTGTTCATGTGATTCTGGTTAGAGTCATTCATGGGTCTCCATCCCAAGCACTCTGTATGAATAAACACCGATCAGATGCACTTTGAAGAACTTTTGTAGGCACTGAAAGTGATGGTATTGCTTTGTACAGAGACATCTTGATGAGGCCTCTGTCAGAGAGTAGACGAAGTACACTGGGCTAAGTTCCAGCATGACAAATCCAGTAGTTTAAGCCTGCATCCTTTTTACTATTGGTAGGTAGTTTTTTCTGTTTAAAATAGCACTGTTTGTCATATAGATTCTGAAGATATGTAGCAAAGATGGAGCAGTTCAAGTTAAAAGGGCAAAGACTTGTTCCTTTACTTTTATTCAGGCAAAACCTGGATAAGCCAGAGGGATTTTGCTTGCAGGGATAGTATCTGAAAAGTACTTTTTGAATTAAGCTGAAGTTATAAAAACAATAACAGCAATAGGGTACAAATAAATAATGCAAGTAAGTAATATTAAGGCTAAAATATATCTTCCTTTACAGTTTGCATATTTCTTAGCTTGGTGAGGAATAGAAATATCAGAGAACTCCAATTATTCAGGTGACCTGGACAATCTAAACAAACACTACCCTAAAGAAACATTTGGCCTGAAGAAATAGAGTTTTTTGCTTTCTCAGCAGTCAGAGCACTGTACGTCATGCCCATTGGTGGAGGAATTGAAATTGCAGCTATACTTATGTGAATTCTGGGACTGGAGGAAAATGTTTTTCATGCACCCGTAACTTTAGAAATTGCTCCTGACCTTAATCGCAGATTATTTTCTTCCTCAGGGCATGCTGGAAAGCTTCTCTCCTATTTTACTACTTTTCAGGAGTTGAAGGAAGGGATGGAAAGCAGGAATGAAGTATGGGTTAGTCTTTGTGTGATGATTACTGGGCATGGGATGAAGGGAATGTTAAGGAATATGTTGTTTAGGATATCTAAAATGATAGACTTTGTTCATATTAATTTCTATAAATAAGAACAAAAAATATACCTGAAATAATTATCTTAAAGGAAATTACACTACTTCGAGGATATTTCCTTGACTAATCTTTCAGTGAAGTTATGGCAAATGATACTGCTTCACCATGAATGCAGTGTGGAAATATTTTCAGTGTAGAAACACAACAGCAAAAAGACTCTCTTTTCCCAGATCTTGCCAACATTACACAGAAACTATACACTTTTCTCTGCTTTAGCAAAATAGAGCTTGTTTGTTATAGTGTATGAGCCTTTGATATACATTAGCTAAAGAAAGTACAGCAACTAAAACATGAGTCATGGCAGGCTATGGTAGTAAAGTCACGTTATCGCTGGGTGATGTGGAAGAGAAGTGGTGCAACTGGCACTCAAGGGATTCAGTTTACTATTTACTATGTCTTTGTTGGCATGCAAAGGCAGTAGGACATAAAGCAAGCTGCTGCTCTTTGATAGAAAGAGAATTCAGTTCTAATATTATAGAGTTACTTGTCCAGGCTTGCAAAACCCCCAAGTATCCTGTAAAATTTGTTGAATATATATTTTGGATATGTTCTGTTCCTCTTCATAATAGCATCACTGTCACGCCTCTCGGTATGACTTAAGAAGTGTGCCCATGATGTACATGGTTTAATAAACAGTCTCAGAAAATATTCCTATAAATATTCTATTCAGTTAGTGAAGACATAAATGAACCATATAAAAAAAATATGTCAAGTATTGTATTAGCTATTACATATACTTCTGAAAGTTCAATGTAAGGAATTGCAATAAACCTAGGCCACCTTCAAACAGCTAAACCTGCAGTTACATTTTTGAGCATCAGTGCTCTCTATTAACAAGGCGTCTCTGAAGATCTAGGGTTGGCCAATAGGAGGCAACAGACGCAGGGATTTGGGTAAAATTTAGGTCAAATGAACACATCCATAAAGCACATTTCGGAAAATGTTCTAAAAAGTAAATCCAATTGAGGTGCAGCTACAGCTCAGCAGATTATATGCCCCTATGCTTCACGATGAGAAAGGCATCTGAAGAGCAAACATTTTTGTTCAGAGAAGATAAACAAATGGAAATATATATACTAAGGCTTTTGGGAAGCCTATGTTGGATATCTCTTTTTTTTTTAAAGATCAAAATGCTGTTTTAAGATTTTGGGCTAAGACTTTTTTATTACTGTATTAAAATTAAAAAAAAAAGTATTTAAAAGTGGCATTTAAAGACATGATGTCAAATGTTTTGGTTAAAAGCTGTCATAACGAAATAGTTAAAATTTTTGAAATAAGGAATTTCATTAAAAAGTAAAATCTGAAACTAAAATATTGTGACCTTTTTATTCTCCCCAGCCAGTCCCTGCTTCTGGCTGAATTTATTAGCTGATTTTATCCAAAGTTCTATAGTTCCAGTCCCCTCTTAGTTCATTTACTTTACACAAAAGCTTATTTGCCCAGTTCTGAAGCCAGCCTTAAATCTCTCCTCTTTTGTAACTACTCCTTGGAAACAGACCAAATTTCTAAAGCTTGCAAGACTCACAAAGGTTAGTTTGGTAAAGGAATGTATTCTCAAGAGTTGTATATTTCTTTTTCTTTCAGAGAAAAAATATTGGTGCTGTGATTCCCAGTCAGTGGTGTACAGATGCTGATAGTTGGTGGGTACAGTTACGATGGCATAATAACATTTAATATCCTGACCTTTGAAAATTGGTGTCATATATATCCTCCATATAGTAGGTGCAACTGCTTCACAAAAGTTGGAGGCGTTTCTGAAACATTTTGTTCAATATCAATTTGTGTTTTGCACCAGCAAAATAGAGATTTTATGGAAAAGGATTAGGTTTTCCAAAGACACTAATTATATTTTGGCTTTGGTAGTGAAAACATAATGTATGAAAGAAGGCCTACTTTTTTTTGCTATTTCGGAAAGTGAGAAGCTGTCTCTTCAAAGCGTTTGTGGAGACCAGTGATGAGTGGTGTTCCTTGGGGGTGGGTAGGGAGTTGGTATGGTGCTGTTCAACGTCTTTGTTGGTGACATGGACAGTGGGATTGAGTGCACCCTCAGCAAGTTTGCCAACGACACCAAGCTGTGTGGTTTGGTTGACACACTGGAGGGAAGGGATGCCATCCAGAGGGACCTTGACACACTTGAGAGGTGGCCAATGCCAACCTCATAAGGTTCAACAATGCAAAGTGCAAGGTCCTGCAGCCAGGTCAGGGCAATCCCAAGCACAAATACAGGCTGGGTAGAGAATAGATTGAGAGCAGCCCTAAGGAGAAGGACTTGGGGTGTTGGTTGAGGAGAAGCTCAACATGAGGTGGCTTCAGTGTGTGCTTGCAGCTCAGAAACCAACCATATCCTGGGCTGCATCGAAAGGAGCGTGACCAGCAGGACGAGGGTCATGATTCTCCCCCTCTTTACTGTGCTCTGGTGAGACGTCACCTGCAGTACTGCATTCAGCTCTGGGAACCCCAACACAAGAGGGACATGGACCTGTTTGAGTGAGTTGAGATGAGGGCAACGAAGACGCTCAGAGGGTTGGAGCATCTCTCCTGTGAAGAGGCTGAGAGAGCTGGGGTTGTTTAGCCTGGAGAAGAGAAGGCTCAGAGGAGATGGTAGAGCAGGCTTCCAGTACCTAAATGGGGCCTACAGGAAAGCTGGAGATGGCATGTAGTGATAGGACATGGGGGAATGGCTTTAAGCTGAAAGAAGGTAGATATAGATTGGATATTAGGAAGAAGTTCTTTACTGTGAGGGTAGTGAGGCACTGGAACAGGTTGCCCTGATAAGCGTGCTTCTGTGTTAGGGAGGTCTTGGGTCAGTTTCCCTGTATATACTTGGGCATTTCCCTGTAGCTGATACATAGAAGTGAAAGCAGGTGGTCTTACTGCCATTCTTTCACCGGGATTCTCCAAAACACAGAGAGGAGGCAAAGCAAAACAGTGCTATAGAAATAAGTTTTCAGGGATATGTTCAATCAGTGCACCCCTAAGATGCTTTCGCTTCTTCCCCTTCTCTCTGCTATCAACCAATGTAGCTGGATTACGTGAGCTATTTTGGCTGTATGTACAGAACTACAGGATGTATTACATTTGATTATTAAAAAAAGTCTTCTACCATCTTTTTCAGATTGATAAAAATAACGTTTGATTCTAAACTAACTGAAAGTGAGTTAGTGGCAGAGGTACTACACTGAAATGTCACTGCAGCAATCCTCACAGAAGTATAAATTAAAAGCCTTTCAAGAACTAGGATCCAAGTCCCAGAGCTACATCATTTAAAAGCTGTACTTCCTGAAGCCCACCGTGAAGTACTGACAACACAGAGATTGAATGGTAGTCGAACAAAGTACTGAGTCTGAAGTAAATGAAAATAGTCAAAGGAAGCAATACAGTGTACAGTACAATTTATAGAAAGTCAGAGAAAAATAGGTGAGGATTCAATGTATATGCTAAATTATATACATTGGTGACTATTTAACATCTTGTGTCTGTCATGTATTTGCTTTATTTACTGTGGAAGCTAGAAAGGAAAATGATCATAAAATATTTAGAGTCAGTGTAAATGAAAGAAACGTTTTCCCAAGATAATGGACTCCTCCAGCTATTAGGCAATGAAGCAAAGTAGAAACATTTATTTTCCAGGCAGAAGGCATTGCTTCTGAGGTAAATTTCTATGATAATGAACATAGAGCAAGCGTACAATATAATTAATCCAAAGGTATCTGATTCCGTACAGTGAGCATGGAATGAGCAGTGATGGTTGTTCCTTGTGGCCTGATTCTCCCCAGCCTGCTGTTGTGCTCAAGCCTGGTTTCTCACACAGAGCCTGCTGAGGCTGTGCGTGCTTCCACAGAGGTACCATCTTCAGCAGTGGATTAACTCCTGGAGAGCGATGCTGCCTGAAAACTTTCATTTCTTTTCTAACAGAAGTGATGTTTGTTGCATGGGGGTAGGGGCAGGCTTTGACAGACAGCTTTTTACTGCAGAAAAGTCTATTTGTTTCCTTTAAATGAAAACCTTTGCAATGAAGTAACATCTAACCCTCTTTTCCAATGACTTTTATAGGTGACATTGCTTTTCTCCAGAGATACTTTTTTATGCGACAGCTGTCTACCTACCCATTTGCCTCAGACGTTGCTTTCCCCAAACACAACTGCAGGCAGGTTTCTAACCCCCGCCCCATGCACCTCTTGTGCTTCATTCTGGACACAATTAGCTCTTTGTTTCCCTGCTGATTTCTCACAACTTGGGTCTCAACGCGTTGTGGTCTCAGGTTTAATGTATTTTTGACGGTGCAGACCATTTGAAAATCTCCCTGACTTCCCTACCTTTCTTAGTGCTTCCTCTTTCTTTAGTATTTGTTCAACATTTTGAACGTTCCTTTTATGAGCTATCGTATTTAAATGTTATCTCTGGCTAGCTGTTTTTTTTGTTTGTTTGTTTTAAATCTGAACATGTATTTCTTTATCAATTTCTTTGTCAATATTGCCTTGGTAGTAATTCACTTCCATTCTTTCAGGAAAACATAGACCTAGGAATGTAACTTGGTAAATGCATTTTCAATTACTGTATAAAACACTTCATTGGGATATTGTCACTAGAAAGTATCCAAACTCAGATAAAATATAAATACAAGCTGGTGATACTTGTAAAATCATGCAGGATAAACTTCAAGAACTCAGAATTAAATAAAAGTCTTTGTTACCCTGGGCACTAGCTCCTTTGCTTGGGCAGATCAGGCTCAATGTGTCACAAGTTCCCTTGTGATTTGAAATACATGTACTTGATGCTTGGACTATTTGATTTTAAAATGTCACTGAGGCTATTTGTGCCGGGTCATATAACTTTAAACAAAGCACTTTAAACCCTTCTCCATTCTTTCTTCTTATCTGGTAGGTGGATTCCTTTGTTACTGCTTACTGTAAAACCAGCAAACATCACTGCTTCCTTAAATTGATACTATTTTCTACTTAAAAAAATAGATGTTGTGGATATGTATGTAATAATAGTAGTAATAAACACTGCTAGACTGCCCAAAAGTGCCTTTAACCTGTAATATTTTCATCACCATTGCTCTGTCTTATGGCCACAGTTAGTAAATACAGAAATAACTGGGGACTCTCATTACGTCTCTGTGTTCCACTTCTGTTTCACAGCTATCATTCAATTTACATTAAAACATTTCATGACAATAACAGGACTCTGGCATTAGCTTACGCAACTTCAGGAGTCAACTTTTCAGTATTTTATAGCCAGATTTGTTTATCTTACTGGCTATACTGATTCAATCTTACTGGCAATGTGAAGATTTATAAGAGTACTCATATGGCAGATGCAGGTATGTGACCTGGCTCTGCTTGCCCTAGGGCTAGAGCTGGAAGTATTGGATAGCAGTGCTGTGAAAAGAGTGGGGTAGCTGCATGCAACCCAGGTCAAGACTTGAAGAAGTGTGTGATAGATTCCATTTACAGGTACTGGATAAGAAATCTGTACAACACTGCTATTCATAGCATGGGTTTACCACCTTCGGTCTTGCTGAAGTTGGGGAGAGAGTGCTGTTATGCAGCTGCATTTGGCACAGGCATTGAAACATTCAGGGGTGTAAAGCCAAAACAAAAATATCTCTGTCTAGCTGAAGGCAACAAAAACAGTTTCGGAAAAGACAAACATTCTGGGAAACCAATGGAGTCTAATATAAGGCATGTTGCAGTGGTAAAGTGCATGCTGTGCTTTCCTTAAAAATCAGGTATTTATATATGATTGTCCAATTTGGGCCTTTTGCTTAAATTTGAACCTGTGTTTTTAGTACTTTTTCATTTACAACTTATTCCTTTTAAATACAGTAATGTGTCACAGCCCTAGGTGAAACCAGCTTTCTCAACTTAGGCTGAAAATCAGAGGTGGAAGAAAACACATATTTGGTTAGATTATGATTACTATCTGTACAACTGAGAACTCAGTGAATTAAAGATCATTACATAAGTAAAGGGAAAGAAAAGTTCACCATATGTATTTTGTCTACATTTAAGAAAATGAAACCTAAACTACACTTGAGGCCATTGGAGGTGAACCTTGGTAATCTGAACTAATTTACAGGAAGCTCAGGAAAAGAAATGTGGTCTGTTGGAGTCACCTGTACCTGTTGTTTCACATTTTCCACCTATTTAGATAGGCAAAAAAAAGGGAAAAATTCATATCAATTCAGCTGTTGCAAACATAATATTTTAATGGACCTCACTGACTGTATTTCAAAAGCTATGCAGGCTGGTAATATCTCCAAAAGGAAGAACAGAAGTTTTAAACATCCATTACAGTGCCAGCATAGAGCTTCCTTTCCTGAGGGGCACATAGAGTGGCCAACAAAGCCCCCCCCCCCCCCCCCGCGATAACTGAAGAAACACTGCTCTGCAGTTCCTCATGATTCCATATCTTTTGTTTTGTATTACTGTGGTTATGATTATTATTTCCATGGTGCCCAGGAGGCCTAAGCAAGGATGAGAATCCTATTCAGTACCTCCAAACAGACATTTGGAAAGACAACTCGTGTTCCAGAGAACTTGATGAAAAGAGATTGTGTTTGAAAGATGAACAAGGTTGCTTACAGTACTGGCTGGTGAACATACTCAGATATGTCCTCACAAATACACCATTATTCAACTCAAACAGGTGTTTTCCAGGCAGATAAAGAAACATGTATATTCACATCAGTATAGGGAGCCACAGTCTATCTCCTGCTTCTGAAAATTTGGCTTTATGTACATGGAAATAGAAAACAACAGCTGCGAAGGAGGGAATTTGGAGTACAAATGAACACCAGACCCAGCTGTAGATTTGCATTCTCTGACATCTGGTGCTGAGGAGACACTGGGGAATTCTGTGACAACATGAGATTTTATGCATCTGTCTGCTAAATCTAGCATTTCTCTTTGGGGCATTTGCATGGATGAGGTTGATCTCAGAAAGATGTTTTAAGCCAGAACAAAATAAAAGCAGAGGATTGTATCTGATTTGGACTCTCAATTTGCATGCAGAGCTGGCAGGTTGCATGGTGCTTGCCTTGAACTGGGATCACACATTTGTTCTGCAAGAATTTGCAAGGTAGCTTCCACAGAACACCAACATGTTTGATTTCAGAAGTAGTGTGGCTTGGGGCTCCACTAAAGCCTTTTGGTGCATAATGTAACAGGTTAAGAGTGCATGCGCGTGTGTGTATATGGGGAATTCAGTTAAAAGAGAAAGACCAATACAGTTGAAAAAAGGGATTCTCAACACTTTAACACAAGATTATTGGAATATCACAATAAACACAGATACTCAGGAAAAAAAGAGTTGTGACCATATGACACAGTCCTTTGAACTAAAGTAATTCTGCCCTTACCTTTCTAATTTTACCTCTTTCTGGTACAGCTGATTTTTCTTTTGAGACGAGAAGTCTTGTGCCTTATGCCAAGACACTTTGTATCACCATGTTTTACATGCAAAGAGAGGAACAAGAGTTTGAGCACCAAAGATATTACACATCATTATACATTGTAAATCTTCATGTTCTCTTTAGCATTATCACTATGTGTTGTTGGACACTACACATTGTAAAACACCATTGTAAAATGAGATCAGATCACTAATTCAGGTAATTTTATTTTAACCTGCACAGTAACAACGTCATTCTTAAGGGAGCAACTTCATTTGATTTTAACTGGATTCTTCTTTATATGCCACCGGGATGAACACAGACATGTGAAAGCATTTAACCTCTCTTCCTCATAACCCTGGATAATCAAGGGTGGGTGTAGGCTGAGACCAGATGGAGCTGCTGCGAAGTCTGTGGCTGTGACCTTTCCACCTCAGACATCTGAGAGCACGCACTGTGCAGCAGACAGTGCGAACGAAGATTGCCCTTTCCTGATGAACTCATGCTTCACAGTCCCTGCTATGGTATATTGCATAATCTGGGATGATGTAAAAATGATTGGCAGTGCAGAAGATGAAATAACCCTTCCACCTTTCTTCCTCTTCCTCTCAGGCTGCTCGAATTGCTTCTGTTTTAGGATGACCTTATTCCAAGTGATTCCTGCACCAAGAGGAATGCAAAGAGCTTTTTTACAGCTGCTGGCTGTAGACTATGTATGTGGGCTCCTCAGATATCCATCAACAGGACCGTTTTTATGGTGTTGCCCAGTCCCTATTATCTGCATACACTAATCAGATTTTAGGCATTTTCAGTGATTTAACAAGGTTTTGTATTAGATTTTTTTAAATAAAAGTACTATCATACTTTTGACATGAATGTGTGAAGGAGTACCCTGAACCGCTTTGGCTGCCAGTTGTCTCTTTGCAAAGTAATCTTACTGCCGCACATGTAGTGGCAAATGTTTCTGTAATATGGCTCCTGAGTCCTTTAATTACAGCTTATTACCCCAGGAAGGATAAAAAGCAACTAAAGCTCTTAAATATAACTGATTAATGACAGCTATAAATGTACATATTACTCTAGCAGTAAGACACAGGTGGAAGTTTAGCAGGAGGAAACAGGCTTGGTTGACAATTTGTGGCTGAAAAATGATAAAACCCAAATTATGAAAAAACCTCTGTTGGTTACAAATCAGGTATGAGAGAAACCTGCTCCCTTGAGAATACTGCCAAGTTTTTGCCCAGGATATAGATGCAGGTTCTTAAAGACAGAATGTATTTACAGCTTATAAGATAACTGCTACTATTAACAATGCCTCTCAACAAGCAAATGATAAACATTTTTGTTTCTATTAGAAAGTGTTGGTATGTCTGTGTGTTGTGTGTGTGCTTCCATGCGTGTGAATGTAGCCCTTGCGCATAACACACAAGCTGAGTGTGGCCATGGTAGGTGGTATTCTAGTCACGTAATTGTTTAAGTAAGTCCAGGCTCGCACCAACATGCAAGCCACAGGGAGCGCACCCATCAACCTTTCTGAAACTGGAGCAGTAGATTACAACACTGACATGCTTAAGCAAGGGACTGACATTAACCTCGTGCTAGATTTAAATCGTTCCAGGCAGTCTGGTTTGAATTTCCAAATGTGCCGTATTGTTCTAATGAGTTAATTCATTTGGTGTCCATTTCCTCCTGTCAGCTGCTTTTGGAAAATAAATCATGCATTGTTATCTTAGCTTTGTCCATCTTGCTAATGGTTTAGGAAATGCAGCTAAGGATTATCTGGAGTTTTCTATGGCAGAGGTTGACCTGCATCAACGGGACAATGATCAATCACATCTGGAAGGAATCACAAACTGTGAAATGCTTATTCATTTTATTTTCTGTCTGCAGTGTATTATTTACAAAATGTTTTCCGCCATTCATGCAGAGGGGTAAAAACAAAAGTGTGATCTCAAGAATCTTACAAAAAAAGTGAATTTCAGTGCATAAATGTCATCCATCCAACAAAGGTGGATATACCAATATACTACAAATTCAACATTTACCAGCATCCCATTAGAAGTCTTCTCTACTCCCTTCTAGTTTGGTTGTAGCAATTAAATTGACAATACCACAATGATTTGCACGTGGTTTCACAGTGCTGGTGCTGGTCTAGGTATGGAGTGGGGATGGATGTAGTGCTTCTGCCCCACAGCTTCTGCCAGCGCTGGACTCACGAAAGAGCATTGTCCAGGAGGAGCCTGTGGTTACCCAGGTTACACTGCCCTTGCTCAGCTCCACAGCCCAGCCTTCACCTGCAGTTTGCCAAGACCTGTCCTCTGCTTCCCAATACAATGTTAAAGATGGCAGTACCTGTATCCTCTCATTCACAGCGGTGAGAGGCACTGCTGTTAACTGGTCCTGCCTGAGTTCAGAAAACAAAGCTAGCTGGGGTGCCTCTGATTCCTGCTTACGAGCTGGAAACACTCCTGTGAGGGACAGCTCCTCTCTACTGATGTATTAACTGACAGCAGGAGCCTTCCCAGCTCTTTCAATCTCTCCATCACTTCCAGAAACTCCTATTTTTTCTTTACACATCTTCCTCAGTTTCCTAGCAAGAATTCCAAATCTGCTATCCTGTGGTTATTCCAGCCTAGACATCTTTGATACCGGGTGTTCTGGTTGTGTTGTCTGTGTCAGCTGTTTGCACCGCGCTGTGTGCTAACCCCTCTGTGGCACACAGTATGGTGTTAGTCGTGCCTATACTCTCCCTTCTCTCCATCCACAATTAGATCATCTCAAAATATCTGTACTGCTCAGAGGCTCTAGATCTGATGTGAGGGTTCATAGATTAATTTAGCACAACTAGTTTACCTTGGGATTTAAACATGCTACTAATTTAACAGCCCTGAATCTTTCTGGCTGTCCCTGTGCTGAAGTCCTATGCTTCCCATAGGATTTGCGGGAATAAAGAGTATATAAAAAGAAAAAGAAGCATGAAATTCTTAGCCTTTCAGCCCTTCATTTCCCTGTGACTTTCAGAGAGTTCTGACTTGCACACTGGAGAGGTTCAGAGTTATTTTCTTTAATGAGAAACAGATTGAACGCACAGGTTTTCATTGATCTCAATGCAAGGGAAGTTCACCTCTCTGAAGAATCCCCAGAGAGTCTAACGCACAGTGCCAGGCATAGTCAGGACCTTGTACTTGAGTCTGTTTTCTCCTGCACACCTCAGCAGGTGGTGGAAAGACCTCTTCATTTTCTCTTATTATGCTTTTAAGTGTTGCAAATGGTTTTGACCCTACTTTTACTTAAACCACAAAAGTGGAGCCCTGAGATGCCCTTTAATCCTTAACTGAGAGCTGAGTGGGAGGAGAGGCTGCTTACATGGTAGCGGGGAAATCCGTTCTCCAAGAAGGAATTCTCAATAGCCACACATGGCATTCCCTGAACACACTGGTCAGCAGCCCTGCTGTAATGCACAAACCTGAGCTGGGCCAAACAACTTGCACCCTGCGCACATCTGAGTTTCCGCTTTCCTGGAGTGTTCCACAGTGAGTGTAAAAACCCCTCCCTTGGAGGTGCTGGTGACTCTTGGACGGCCCCGTGTGCCTTGGGTGGGCTGCATGCGCTTAGCTTTTTGCTGGTGTCCACAGGTAACTCATGTTTGCCTTGGTGTTGAAGAGCTGCAGCTGCACATCTGCAAGTTACTCCAGGGAGAAATGGACCCCAGTTTGATTGTTGTAAATAGCCTCTCAAACCCAAGATTTGTGAAAGAAACTGTTGTCAATGCTTTTACTTTAATTCTATCTTCTTTTTACAACTGAGTTCAGTTTTAACCACAACAACAACAAAATGTCCTCTATTCTCTGTAACAGAAACTGGTGCAGTCCCACTGTAGTCTCTGCAATTTCATCAAATATGCTGGCAGAGAATTGGGCCCATGAAGGAAGTGAAGCCTTGATAAAGCTATACTCTCAACATGAACATTCATTTTCCTTATTGCCTGTACCAGAGATCATTTTCTCTAGTCAGAACTCTAACCGCAATTTTTACTATCAAGAATATTGCTTTTAAATAGAAAAAATAAAAGTAAACTATGATAATTTTCAATAACTATACCACTATAGCCTTAATTTTCAAGGAAAAACATTACCAAACTCAATTTCAAATAATGTTCTATTATGTGCAAACCACTGTTGATATAATAACTTCTATTTTAGGTTGCTAGCAAAAAGAAGAACAATGTGACCCATTTAGAAACTGGCTCACAGAAAAATATTAGCAAGCCATTTATCATTTATATTTAATTTTGGTGATAAGCGCCATTTGATAGAAACATTTATTTGGTACAAAACTAACAGTAGCATAAAACATTTTACCATGACACGTACACTGTGCAGTGGTACTGAGAAATGGACTTTCAGTTTATTGCCAATTGTTTGGAAAAGGAACAAAAGAGGGAAAATGCTCACCTGCGAATGCGTCAGAGATGGAGCCTGCATTTTTTGAAATCTCTGATTGATGGGCAAATCACACTCACACAACTGGAGTGCTGCAATGGCTGGATACAGGCTCTTTGGGAAGGACAGGATGCAAAGGTGAAGAGAGGAGGTTGCCATATATTTGAGAGAGAAGCAGGGATGCATGGAGCTCTGCCATGAACCAACTGAGGGCTTATGGGGAGCAGGGGAGGTTCCTGAGGGCTGGAAGAAAGCAAATGTCACTCCTTTCTTCAAGAAGGATCTACAGGCTGGTCAGCCTCACCTCATTCCCTGGGGAAAGAATGGAACAAATAACCATGGATACCATTGCAAACACATGAAGTACAAGAGGTGATTTGGAGTAGTCAGCATAGATCTAGGAAGGAAAAATCATTCTTTATTTGATACCTGTTAGCCTTCTAATACAAAGTGACTAGTCTGGTGCATGAGGGGAGAGCAGTGGATGTTGTTTATCTTGAGTTTAGCAGGAGTTTTGATACTGTCTGCCGTGACATCCTCACTGGCAAATTGATGAAGTACAGACTAGGTGAGAAGACAGTGAGTCGGGCTGAAAACTGTCTCAGCTGTGGGGCTGAAAGGGCTGTGATCAGCAACACAATGTCCATTTGGAGGCCAGTCATCAGAGGTGTACACTGGGGATTGATACTGGGGCCAGCATGTTTTAACATCTTTGTAAGTTACCTGGACAGTGGGACAGAGTGCACCCTCAGCAGATTTGCAGATGATACAAAACTGGGAGGATTCACCAGATGTTTATGGCTGGAGAAATGGGCTGACAGCAGCCTCATGAAGTTACAAAAAGGGAAATCCCAAGTCCTGCCACTAAAAAGGAACAACTCCAGGTATCAGCAGAAGCTGTGGGGTCAACCAGCTGGAAAGCAGCTTTAATAAAAATGATTGTTCACAAAGTTGAATGTGGGCCAGGATGCTGTGTCCAGTTCTAGGCTGTCCAGAACAAGAGAGCTGTAGAGCTATGGAGAGAGTCCACCACAGGGCCATGAAGATGGTTAAGGGACTGGAGCACCTCTCCTTTAAGGAAAGGCTGAGAGGGCTGGGACTGTTCAGCCTGGAGAAGAGCAGGCTCAGGGGGATGTCATGGGTGTGTACAAATACCTGAAGGAGGCAAGTAAAGAGGATGGAGCCAGGTTCTTCTCTGTGGTGCCCAGTGACAGGACCAGAGGCAATGAGGCAAATGAGATACAGGAAATTCCACTTAAATATAAGAAAAAAATGGATTTTACTCTGGGGTGGTGAAACACTGGCACAGGTTGCCCAGAGAGGTGGTGGTGTCTCCATCCTTGGAGATACTCAAAACCCAATAGGACACTGCCTTGAGCAATCTCCTTTAGCTGACCTTGCTTTTAGCAGGACGTTTGGACTAGATGATCTCTAGAGCTGCCTTCCAACCTCAGCCATCCTGCGAAATCATTGCTTATATAATAAAACAAGAACTGCTGTCTCTATAGGAAGCTCTGTTATAGACACGGATGCAATCATGCTTTTTTGCTGTTAGTAAGTTCTATTAGAAAGAATTCATGTATAAACCTGTGGGGTGTATAGGTGCTCAAAGGATCCTGACATTCAGAGAGACAGCAGGGACCTTTGGACACGTGATTGCTTGTGTGGATGGGAGAATTCTTTGCTGCTCCTCACCAGCTACAGTCCACAGAGGCTGGGCTGTCCCATCCCTAGGTAAGGAGCGCAGTGAGCATCATGACCTTGGTCCATCCAGTATGATGGAGAGGAGGAGTGAGCTGCTGGTGGGGAGCAGCTGACTGAGCTGGCACTGTGGCAGCTGGGAAGCCCTTCTCTCAAGGAGAACCTGCATCCTACTTTCTAGACCTTTCGTGCTGATCCCACAAAGCGCAAAGGGAATAGAGCAGGCCTGGGAATATGTGTGAAAAAATATCTCCCCTGGCCTCTTAGGTACTGAACAGAAGGAATATGTAACAGTGTGACTTTTGCACCAATTCCACAGAGAGAAAAATGCTTCTGAAAGCAGTTTTTTGGTTGTTCAGGAAAACTCATTTTCTTCCCAGGTTTGAATTAGACAGGGTCTTTTTATTTTTTCCTTCAGCTTCCTATTATTGTGGTGGTTATTACCATCAATGAATTATTTTGGACACCAAGTATATGGAGCAAACTATACTTTTTTTACCTCTTTTTTTTTTTTTTTTTTTTTAACATCATCCTTTTAATAGTAAGTTTTGGCCTGCATTTTTAATAATTGAGGAACCACCACTTACCCTGCTTAGGATTAATGCATTCATGAGTCTTATTTTCAGTGGCTATGAGGGAAAGAAAACATTTTAAAGCAAATCTTGGTAGTTGATATCTTCCCTAATGCATTTTTAATGTCTGAGACATGGCAAGGACTAGAAAAGCATTCTGTGCTCTGTAATACCATTTGACAACAAAAATAATTTAAAGAAGAATATAAGATAAAAATGGAATATATGGAAAAGGGAAAGGTACAACCGTGTCCACCAGTCTCCAGTTAGCTAATTTTATTGGGATTTCCAGCATACGATAAATGAATATGATAATTGGTGGGGGGATGAGCATGTTGTGATATTAATAAGAATATAATTCCATAAGAAACTGTCTTGTGATTTATAGCTAATAATGTTACTGAAATGAGGCTAATGAAGGCAATTAATCCTATATAAATTTTTTTTTTCTTTTTGGTAAATCTGATTCTCAAAGCATTTCTGATAGAAAAAGAACAGATTTGTCTTCTCCTGCCAGCAATCCCTACTGACATGAGAAGTCCCACTGAAAACAGCCGGCAAACAGCCTGGGGAGTAGATAAAGCTCTGTGGATGCACTTCTGTTCTGCCTTGCTTCTGTAGTTACTTTCTCAAGACAATGTCCTTAGAGACACATTTTTTTTGAGTAAGAAAACTGCTACAGTGCATCCGGAGTGCAGTTACAGATCTTACTGGTGTACTATAAACCCTAGCTGCTCTCAAAGTTACCTTTGGTCTTGCTGACATGCATACTGATCGCAAATGCTTTTGCTGTGCTATACCAGTCTTTCCAGACCTGTGGGCATTTATGCACTGCATCCCACTGCACTGCTTGGTTTCACTAGTATTAGTGCTGGAGTAAACTAAATTAAGGCAAGTTTCAGAGTACTTTCCTATTCTGTAGGAATATCACGGACTGCAATTTATCTCCATTTCTTACTGTCATCTTTTCCCACTCCAGCCTGCCTTCATCTAAGTAACCAAAATCCAGCTTCAGTGAGATTTGACAGATCCCTGAAAAACTCCAGATGGACACTATTTCCCCTTTTTGTGTTCCTTGCCTGTTTTATTACCCATTTGCCTGGAAAGGGACAATGTTATTTAGAATATGTATCTTTATAGCATTTGGAAGAGCACCTATTTCTTCAGAGAAACGGACATTTAAGAAATATTGGAAGTACTTTGCTTTGCTTCATGCACAGAGCTCACAGTTCTCCTTATGAAGGAATGTCTATAATGAAATTACTAATCTTGTGAGTAATTTTTTGCATACTAAATGTGTGAACACCATTCTTGGTAGACTGTGAAGAGAAGCTCCCCCACATATTTAGCTCTTCAAGCCCGACACCTTCCTCTCTAGGAGTCTGGGAATGGGCACTCTAGCAGAAGTTGCCATCTCTGTCACCATGCACTTTTAAGTCAACGACAACAACCTTTTGATGTCAGTGAGGCAGGATAAGATCTTTTGAAAAACAGACTGCCCTCACATCTTATCTCAAGAATCTCATATCTGATTTAACACTTTATATGTCCACCTCAACCAAATACATGAATAGGCACAGATATGGTACAGCAAGGAGGGATGACAGTGAAGAAGGAAATGTGACTATGTAGCTGGATTAAACGTGTGGTGCTATGGACAAGATCATACCACCTGTTTTTCTGTACAAGGCTTTTTTCCTGGATCTCTGTTCCAAGCAGCTGCTGAGGCTAGCAGGAGGTTGTGGGCAAAAATGTATTTGAAATACCAGATGCTGGAAATAGCTGAACTTTTATCTGAGCTTGGTTAGACAGTCTGAGATATGACACAGACTGGAGAAACACCAGCAACACTGCAAACAAGGGAATGGCTACTGGTTTCAAAAGAAAAACTGTTGATTATGTTTTGTCAGAAAACAATATATTTTAGCTAGAACTGTGACTAGTTATTTGTGTTTGAGGTTACTTATGAAAACCAGTTACCACAGAGAAGATTAAATCCTAGCACTGTTGTGTTGTCATCACTATAAATTCATTAATGTTTCACTGAACTGTTTTAACACCATTAGAGTGCCCCACATCAGATGTGTTGTGTCTATGAATGCTCTCTTTGTCTCCCTGCTTAGCATGGAAGGTGAAAGGCACTGGAATTGAACTGATTTTTCAAGCCAAGAATCTTTGCAATCACAAATAAAATAAGTCCCTTCAGCTTAACAATCATTGCCTCCTTTCTCTTTTAGAAACAGATGTCAACAGAAGGAGAAAGCAGGTACAGAGCACCTCTTTCAGCTGCTTTTGAAGGAAAACAGGAAGTGACTAAGTCACAGGGAGATGTGTTGTATGTATCCTTGGAAAAGCATTTATAATTTCTTGATACATTTCTGCTAATGAGGGTGTGAGATGCCAGCTCTCTGGAAGTTACAGCATGCATTGCTGCACTCTCGCCAACTCTGATGGATGCGTTTTGTATGGGAATATAATTTAAACATGAGATCGTAAGGAATTATTTATTACATTACCAGAGAAAGTACTTGAGAAAAAAGGCCTAATACCAGAAAAAGTGTCTGCCTCAGCTGAGTGCTATTAGAACTAGAAAATTTCTTATAAACTGGAAACCCCCAAATGGATGCTCTCTGTACATTGCAGCACTGTCTGAATCGGCATATAAATACCCTGAAGTAGTTGTAAAATAGTATCATTTATGACAAAGTGTCCTAACTCCTGAACCTAATGAAGGCTGCAATCTTCTTGATGCCAATCAAATTACTGCTGTTACAGTGGACAACAGCGTAACCTGAGAGCATGTTATGTTTGGTGTGTGGTGAGAATGTGAATACTGCCATTTTCCCCCTAGGCATCCAGCTCACACAAAACATTGTCATTTTTCAATGGGGCCAAGATCAGACCCAGTATGATCCATAGTCTCTACAAGATGTTAGATCGAGGTGAGTAGAAAGGAATGAACAGTGCCATAGCCTCTCTCCCTTCTCTTTCCACATCTATCAAGCAAAGCTTGTTTGATGTGGGTGGAAACAAGTATTCTTTGTAAAGAGCTGGCACAATTTACCCTCATTAGCAGAGCATGTCCACTTTGATTTGCCAGTCTTGTAGCACCTCATCTTAAACACCACGCTGCGGGGATTTTGTAGAGTGTCTGGGATTTTAACTATGAAAGGAGAAGTTTTTCTTGTAAACTCCTGCAGCTTCCTGGGCTTGATGCACTGCATTGCCTGGCATGGACTTCACTTTCACCTTGACACTGAAAAAGCACTAGCCCTCTTGTCACAGAACAACTTGCTTCCTTGCCCTACACTAGCAAAGAAGCTCTGTAATAAACAAGTACTTCCACACTTTTAGTTGTTATTTGCAAGTTGACAAAGCTGTGTGCCAGTGACTGTGCCAAAAGCTCAGCCCCAGAGACGCTAAAAGCTTTGTAGATGCTTTGATTTAGTGCCATCAGTCTTATTGCTGCAGGCCTTCTACTTACTGCTAATGTAGACAGTCCAGTAAAAGTCCCAAGAAACTATAAATGATGCCTTTCAACCTAAAAAGTATTTTCTGCCTCCCTGAGTTCCAAGAAGGGATCTGCCAAAGTGAAAAACATTCAAGGGCTCACGAGGAGCCAGCCCTTTCATATGACAAGGTATCTCTGAAATGAACTGTGGTTTAATCAAAGTATATAGGCAGCCAAATCTCATGGAGCATGAGATTTTCAGCAAAGAGCCCTGCTGGCTCCTTCAAAATAATGCCAGCCCAAGCACGTCAGGTAGAATTGATGGAGTGGGGCCATCTTCTGCAAGAAGGGAACACCTGGTGCTTGAATGTATGTTAACATACCCAAGATAGCTTTTCAGTGCCCAAATAAGATTTTAAGTGCTAAGCAGGAGCAATAACAATAGAATTAAGGAGAATTTCAGTTCACTATGAGAAATACTGACCCACAGCTGGAAGCTCAACCCAAGCAATTTCAGAGGAAGTGCTCACAGGCAGTTGAGCAGTTTGGGATGCAGCACAGCAGCATAAATAGCAGAGGACCTTTTCTGCTTACCTGACAGTTGTCTTGTTCCCTGAAACCTTCACAATAATCCTTAAGTATTGCACTGTCTCCTGGAGCTCTTCCTTTGCCCCTTTTCCAGCTGAAGAGAGGCTGACCTTATCTGCTTTGCTGATGCAGATACAACAAAGCACACTATGCTACTAACTCACTCCCTTCCTGTGGAACAAATATTAGGAAGCAGCTGAAGAGATATTTAAGACTCCCGTGCTTCAGTGCAAACCAGAAAATGCCTGTTCTCAGACTCAAACAGGAGGGTGGAGATTGTGAAATACAAAATCTTATAGGAAAAAAACCCAACACAAAAACAGGCTTATAACAAAGTCTTCTTTTCAGTGAAGAAGTCTTCTGTGATGCCTTCTTTCCTCCCTTCTTTAAATAAATCTGCTGTATATGGATGTGTTGCAAGACATTGATAAAATATTACAGCCACTGGCTAATTTACAGCATGGTAATGTGGGGCACTTGGGGCAAAGATTTCATATTCAGTCTGTGAAAGGACTTTTATTTTTAATGGCAGCTGTTTGAAGTTGTTCAGTGGCTTGGAAACTTACCAGTCCCTTTGCACTTCTGAGTCTGAACATTTCTGAGTCCGAACATTTCTGAGTCCGAACATTTCTGAGTCCATGTAAAATCTCAGGTTTAGAGGTTGAGGATACAGAGGTAAATTCCTTCACTGATTCTTTTTACAACACACCTAATCCAAGGCAGGTATTACTACATTATTTTTGATGATATTATCACCCTGGAAGAACACTAATTCAAGAAATCAGAGTTCCATGTTTCTACCCCAAACATTTAAATTAGAACAAAATCACTTGCATCTTCCTAGTTATCTACATTGAAACATGATTAATGAATGGTAAAATCTAAATCTGAATGGAGACATCTCCTGTTCCTAGGTTCCAATTGAACCATTTTGAATTGCAAAGAGATGTGAGCTGAGTCCTTCTAGCAGCATTACAGTTTTATCTCACGTTGTCCTCTATGATTTAATGCCTGGTCTCCCTTTAAATACTTGCTCCTTCATAATTATTATCTGCGTCTGACCACTGGACTTTGAAACTGCAAACCGCTTTCTGTATCTTTTGCTTCCTGCTGTATACACTTTGAAATCATACAGTTTGTTTTCTATCACTAAGATTACAAGTGACATGACTTGAGAGGAAAAATGTAGAAAAAATGGAATGAAAATAAGGAGCTCTTTAATTGCTATAAAATGTGACAACAAAGTGTCACAAATCTGCAACTGAAAAAAAAGAGCAGCTGTACTTAGAATCTAGTGCTCATTCAGTGGTGAATAGCAAAAATAATTGGAGATAAAAACTGTAATATGTGGATAAAGGAGTAAACAAGCATTGAGATGAAGTAGAAATTTTGGACTATAAAAATATTAATGAACACTTCAGGGAAAAATCAATAACTGCGTTTCCCACAAAAAAGTAACAACTTTTAAACTCCATGAGTAATAAAGAAATGCAAAGTCAATTACTGGCTGAGACTGTGCATGTGTTAATGATGATTGATAACGAAACAAAATATTCATAAACATTTTTGGGCTTATATGTTTGTAGAGGAGTCTGGTCTTCTTACATCACTTCTGGGCAAAGAATTTGGCAGTTTATTAATATATAAATGCCATTATACAATATCAGAAAACTTAGAATTTTTAAATCTATTTTAAACCTATGTACTCACACCCTTGAGTTCTACAAGAACTGGCTGAACAGATCTTCAGGTTTTTTCTGTAAATTTTTAACAGGAAATCCAGGACTTAAAGATTTTTAACATTATGTAAATACTAAAGAAAAAAGAGAGAAATGAGATGATCTAGGTAATTGCTGACTGGTTAGCCTGAAAACAGTTCCAGGAAAAATATCGATATGGGATTACAGTCATAAAAGCTTGATGGAGAGGAATATAATTAATGCTAGTGTCAATAGTTTTACTGAAAGTATATCTTGTCAAACAAACATATATAATTAGATTACATATTTTTATGAGGCATAGGATTTACTGATGTTCAAGATTCTGATTAAAACTGAATACTAGGACTCATTGAAATGAATGGCATTTTAAGTCAACTAAATGTAAGACGATAATGCAGGCTGTGTCCACATTCTGTAGACGGGCTCCTGGATACCCTGACTCAGAAAGAAGATTTAATGTTTGTACTAAACCACAGCAGAACAAGAGCTCCAATGTCTGATTCAGCAGCAAAAAAAGACTAATGGGAATTGTCGATGTGCAGATAAAAAAGAAATGAGTGAGAACACAGAGGTGAAAACAAGGGCTACACAGCTGGTGTCTGTATTTTGAATGTGGAAAATGGGAATATGTGCAGAAAAAAGCTAAAACCAAGATATCCTCTAGAAAGTGTTAATGAGCTTCTCTCCTTTAGACCACACAGGGGTGACCAGACTAAAGCGGGTGATTACGTTAGAGAGAAAAGACAAAGCAATAAAGGCTCTTCTGTCACGGCAAACAGGCATAATGTGAACCAGTGGCTGGAAGTTAAAGCCAGATAAATTCAAATTAGAACTGGGTACCCATTAGTTAACCCTGAAGGGGATTAACCACTGGAACAAACTGTGAAAATAATGAAATCTTCATTTCTTGATGTCTTGCATGTTATGCATTTCTGGAAAATGTGCTATGGCAAAACACAAGTTATTATTTATTGATAGCCAAATAATTAATACATGAGTAAAATCATAGAATGGTTATGGTTGGGAAGTACCTTAAGATCATCTAGTTCCAACCCCCTGCCATGGGCATGGACACCTCACTCTAGACCATGTCACGCAAGGCTCTGTCCAGCCTGGCCTTGAACACCGCTAGGGATGTAGCATTCACAACTTCCTTGGGCAACCCATTCCAGTGCCTCACCACCCTCACTGTAAAGAACTTCTTCCTTATATCTAACCTAAACTTCCCCTGTTTAAGTTTGAACCCATTACCCCTTGTCCTACCACTACAGTCCCTGATGAAGAGTCCCCTTCGGATACTGGAAGGCTGCTCTGAGGTCTCCACGCAGCCTTCTCTTCTCCAGGCTGAACAGCCCCAACTTTCTCAGCCTGTCTTCATACGGGAGGTGCTCCAGCCCCCTGACCATCCTCGTGGCCCTCCTCTGGACTCGCTCCAACAGCTCCGTGTCCTTTTCGCGTTGAGGACACCAGAACTGTACACAATACTCCAAGTGAGGTCTCATGAGAGCAGAGTAGAGGGGCAGGATCACCTCCTTCGACCTGCTGGTCACGTTCCTTTTGATACAGCCCAGGACATGGTTGGTTTCTGGGCTGCAAGCGCACACTGAAGCCGGCTCATGTTCAGTTTCTCATCAACCAACACCCCCAAGTCCTTCTCCGCAGGAGTAACTATGTGAAATGTAATAGCTTGTGGTATAGGAAGCCAGACTGCCCTCTGAACGTGTAATTTTATAACTTTACCAGAACGGGGCACGTGAGCACTTTGTGGATGTTTACACATTGATAAGCAAAACTTAGTAGAATGAATAAAGAACTGACTGTCCTTTTACCATTGTTT
Organism: Strigops habroptila; assembly: GCF_004027225.2. Lineage (NCBI taxonomy): Eukaryota > Metazoa > Chordata > Aves > Psittaciformes > Psittacidae > Strigops > Strigops habroptila. The sequence goes on from NC_044277.2 coordinate 37,778,151, forward strand.
TACAGACTCAAATATGTTGTTATTCCCTTGCCACTTGATCCTGATCTGTGCTTCTCATTTCTCACGAGCTTCCCAGATGAAAAGCCAACAAACACCTTTAAGCCAAGACCTGCTTATGCTCTTCTAGTGAAAAACTGCTGAGGCTCATTATTTAGCTCATTCTCTCCTTTTATTTTAAACAGTAGAAGATATTACATCTTTCCCTGATTCAGTGCTTCTTTCTTAAACATTTAATTTTCAAGGAGTGGATTTAACATCTATCGGTTCAACTTACAGTCACTTAATTTCAATAGGTATTACATGAAACTCATAATCCTTCAGGAATCTCATCTAATGTTAAAGATCTGAAATTATTACAGCTAGGTAAACAAATCTTTATCGTCTTCTTATTGCAGATTTTTCCTCTGAGCTTCCCATCTTCTTCCTTGAATTTGGTCTGGGTGTATCTTTAGTTCTGCTTCCTTCCTAAAGAAATAAAGAAATATTTACATAGGATTTTTGCCATGTCAGGGCTCTTGATTATCACTTGCATTCTGTGCTTCAGAGACAATCTATTTCATCCTTTATCTCTCTTTTCCTTTTAGCTTACTAGGGGAAAAGAATGTCACTTCCCTTCTACTCTTCTATTGTCTGCAGGATTTCACTTTACTTTTGTACTTACTTTACTTCATCAGCAATTCCTGTTGCCTTTGCCACTTTTCATAGTTCTTTACAGATATTTTTTTCCAGTGCTAGTACTTGTCAAGGCAAAGAAAAGCTCCAGGAGACTACACTAGATTATTCTCCAATTTTCACTGGATTATTCTCTATTTTTTTTAGTGTGCCCTTAATTACACTGTATTTTTTATTATTTCTTCACTTCCCTCATGACTGTGGTATTTTTAGCCCTTAGAAATGGCTTTCCATTCCTCGGGTTTTCTTTAAAGAACTTGCAACTGTCCTGCTGTAGTTTTAGTGTCCTCTAGCTGTATATGTGAATTCATATGGGCAGCCGTAATAGTTCTGTTTTACACATTTGAACTCTGGAAGAATACATGCCAATTATGCCCATCAGTTTAGAAATATTAGCCTGTTCCCCTTTTCTTTTCCCTTCATCTCCTGTGCACTCTTACAGATGCAATGTTGCACATAAGAGTTTTGTATCTGTACTGTAGAAAAACTTGTGCATACACTTTCAGATCAACGTGTTGATCTTGCAATTCCTCCCCCAAACATGTATATTGTAAAGTGAAATGTGTGAAGTATGCGCAGCACCAACCTGCTCTCCTATTAGCTGGCAACAGCAAGAAGCACAAATTTACACTTACAGACCATAAACCACACAAAGCCACTGAAACCACCCTTTAGTAGAGATGTAAAGGGAAATTGGGATCCAGCTGACATATTTTGCAGTGTTTGCAGGACGGCATTTACCAATGTAAACCTCACTTGCAAATATACAGTGTCCTTAACTGTAAATGGTTTCTCTCTACTATAAATGGTCCCTTTATTGAAACTGGTCTCTCTTTACCTTCTCATTTTGGACTATTTATACTACTCAACCATCCATTTCCTTTTTGTACCACATTACTTCAGCCGCACAAAAAAAATGGTAGGCAAATAATATTATTCCGGGAATACTGGAATATTATTCCTTGTAAAGAACTAGTTCCTTTTAAAATGTGCAGAAAGATTTTCAATTTTGTTACTTGGAAACCTGTGTTTTAATGGTCTCATTCAGAAACTTCCTGCTTACACTTCTAAATCTGGAAAAGAATCAAACTTATTTGAGAGAGTAACCTGGCAAGAAATAAAGATAGAAACAGGATCACGTGAGAGGTGATTGCTGGCCAACCTCATAGTCCAACATAGGAAGCAAAATAGAAAGCCCTGTTGACTGGAAAAGCTAGATGCTCCTGATCCCTTCCAGTTGCCTGTGTTGCTATATGGACATTGCCTTTTCTTCCAGGACACCCTGGCAAGAACTGAGATCTGGTTTAAAGAAGCATAAATGGAATCTAAATTGCCCTAAATGGAATACTCTAATACCCCACAGATTATTTCTGTCCTTAAGTCCTGTGTGCCCTTAACTACTCTGTGCTGGCAGCAAGGTAATAAAGTGAGTAAGAAAGGAAATATTATCATCTCACAGTCTGCATTTCTCATCCCTCTAAGAAATAACTCTTAGTTCTGTGGCCTGCAAAGAATCCTGCAGGTCAAAATGTATAGTATAAAATAACTTGTAATTCCTCTTTTTTTTTCCTACAGACTTCTTAGCAACCTGTACAGTTCTCTGAATTGGAATCTTCCTTTTGGAGTGGTAAAAACAATAAGTACAGTTGTTGAAATGTAACCTCTTAAAAAAATGTTGCTAGTCATTAATGACAATTTACACACACAAATTCACAGTGTTTGGATGCAGAATTTTGGTTCAGGCCTGGTTTTCCCAGTATGCACATTTTAAGGTATTTAGGGGAGGCATATTGCCTTTTGAAAAAAAAAACAAAACAGTAACTGTATAAAAAATAATAATTATATCTAGACATAGGAAATACAAGAATAGTTGTTTGCAATCACACCAGGATTAACTATTATATCAAACATGTTTCAAAAAGCCATTTCTCATTTGACAAAAGGGAATGTCAGAGACTCTGCTGCTTCTGAACTACTGTCCTCTGAGTTCAAAGAGGAACTGTTAAACCTTGGATCTGTGCCTGGACTTTTTTTCCTGGTATCATGAAAGATGTGACTACTAATCCAAATTAAACAAGAAGTCAGTATGCTCCACAGAACTAAAGGCTGAACTGGCATTCAGGAGAGAGGTGCCCTGCTCCTGCTTCTGCTGGTGAGGTGCCATGCCACTTACAGAGGTCATGTTGGCTGGGCTTCTCCTACTTTTCACCCATCAATTTGATACTAGCTTGAGGGCCATGACTATGCCTCCTCACAGATTTTTCAGCGTACTGAGCCAAGGTAGCAAACACCACAAGCAATGCATTTTTACAGAATAGAGAGTGTATTTATGTGTATTATAGTTATATATTTAATATATTTTCACAATAAAGTCAACTATTGGGAGCTTCTACACAAACATAAACTTTAGATGTCTGGTGATAAAGTTTCTAAAGATTGATATAAAGTCAGCTTAAGCGAGAGATGGAATACAGAATGGCTGGCATAAACCATGTGATCCCCATGAAGAGTGCACTTAATTAAAGAAGAAAGAACTGTAAAGTGGAAGTCGATGCCTTGGGACAACTGTACCAGGTAACATAATGCTGCAACAGCAAGTGTTTCTCTATGACTGCACAGTACATCAATATGTGTCAAAGGGCAGTGCGTAGGGCGCTGTCAGTCTACTATACATAGGAACAAAACCAGACAGACAGAGCACAACACTTTCAAGAATGCCTACATCATTAAAGGAGACAAAATCCCACTGATCTTGAACAAGGCTTAGATCATGCCACGGTCTCCATCTGATTGTCTCAATCCTTTTACTTGAAGCTGGGTCCATAAATGAATGAGTTGGTTTGTATAGAGATTGGTCAGGTCAATAAACACATTTGCAGTTGGAGTTAAATGTGAGGGCTCTGCCCTGTGCTCCATTTCATTGTGGAGACATACCCTTGAACTCCTTTGATACTTACACACTTCACCATTAAAGGTGGAGGAATCTTCGGTGGAATCTAATCTGCTGATTAGATCACGCTATGCCTGACAGAAACTATGGAAGAAATAGGATATTTTCACAGAAAACAACTCAGCAGACATATGAGAATAAAGAAATGCCAGCCATTCATTAAGACTTTACCTGCTATGCCTAATTTTGCAGAGAGGTATGGAAAGAATTGAAAGGTTAAAAGGAAGGGCAACAAGTATAAGTAGCTTAGTTCTTAAGTTCAGTAATGAATGGAAGCCATGAAAACTATGGAAAGCCACGAAAAGTATTTATTGCAAAACAGGAACTCGCAGGTCTGATAATGTTGCCCCTCATAAGGATGAAATTCTAGAACAGATGTCCCACAGGAAAGCTACTGCAGGAAAGGACTTAATAGAGGGCATGAATGAAGTAGTGTGCTTCAAGGAGTAAAGGAATGAACCCAGCCTCCTAGGACTGTTGTTTTTCAAAATGTGAGACTCTGTTTGAAGATGAAAATTAATTTCCAGTCAGATGGACCAGAATCAGTTATGATTTAGGGGAATGTTTGGTTTTTCCCCATGCAGTTGAGCAATGATTCAAATGGACTGACATTAATAGAAACAACTAGTGTGTATTTAAGAAGCAATTAGAGGATAGAACTTAACCAATAAAGCCAGTTTGGTATGCGAGACGAGTATGCATACACAACATGATATCTCATGTGACTAATATTCATTCTAAAAAAATATGAGTTTTCTGTTTGTTCTCATGTCAGGTGCTCATTATATGAGGAAATAAGCCTATTTGCTTTTTTGCTTCAATAAGCTGCACCACAGTTATAGTTTGTTTGGGTAGTATATATTCTTTCAGTCATCATTAGTGAAGATAGTAACTAATAATCCTGCAGAAGGAAACCTGTGTTTCTGTTCTGATCCTAAAAAAAACCCCAACCCAGTACATTCTACTTCTTTTGTCCTATTTTCTTTTCACCTTGCACACAGCTCATGAACCAGTACTCTCTTGTTCCATTAATGAAGTTCCAGCTCAGTCCTTCCTCTCCTTACATTTCACTTTCACAGTGGTGGTAATTTCTGCTCCCATGTCAGCCCTGCACAGGAATCACAGGTACTATAGTTGCGTTGGGAAACACCAAAGCACATGAGGTCCACACCTAGATCAAATCTTGTGGATCAACAGCACAGGATCAGGATGTTATCCCCTTGGGATACCAGAATGCAGGATGGTCTGGTCACTGTCTTTAAGTGGCCAAGGATGGTAAGCAAAGGACACTTCTACTTACCATTATACCAACTGTATTTGACTGCCTCTGATACCCTTCCTGGCTGCTGTCAGGGACTGCAGACTATCAGTACTGGGTTCCCATTCCCCTTGCTGTCATTGATGCAAATGCTTGGGCCACTGCCTAGGGGATATCTTTCTTACAGAGATCCCTTCTGTCCTTTTTTCCCTTGACAGAATGAATGTTCTCCAGGTCCATACTCTGCTGCTGGCAAAGGAGAAGGAAAAGTCCTTGCATATCCTTGAATTTAGGCATCCTCGTGTTGGGGAGAGACTTTCCTCAAACACTACATCCTGTATATTCTGCAGGAGAAGTTGACGCCACACTCCTGGATGTGGCCTAAATGAAGAGTCACTGTAAAAAGTGTGGAGGCCATAAGCCTCCACACAGAACAGAAGGGACAGAGCTGAGCTCCCTCGCTTACTCAGTGGCTCCCTTATCCTCACCAAGGGCCTCCATCCCTCCATAGACAGAACACAGTTCTACGAGGTGAGGAGGAACCACAGAATCACTGAATGGCTGAGACTGGAAGGTATTTCTGGCAATCACCTTGTCCAAATCCCCTGCTCAAGCAGGGCCACCCAGAGCAAGTTCCCCCAGACCGTGTTCAAATGAGTATCTCCAGGTATGAAGACTCTACTACACCCCAGGGCAACCAGTGCCAGTGCTTGGTCACTCTTACAGTAGAAAGTGTTTCCTAATGTTCAGAGGGAACCTCCTAGGTTTCAGTTTGTGCCCATTGCATCTGGCTCTGCCACTGGGCACCACAGAAAAGAGCCTGGATCCATCCAGATGCAAATCTTCCCTTCAGGTATTTGTACATATTGATATGACCCCACAGAGCCTGCTCTTCTCCAGGCTGAGCAGTCCCAGCTCTCCCAGCCTTTCCTTACAGGAGAGATGCTCCAGTCCTTTAACCATCTTCACGGCCCTTGCTGGACTTTCTCCAGTAGCTCTACATCTCTCTTGTACTGGAGAATCCAGACCTGGACACAGCACCCCAGTTGTGGCCTCATCAGTGCTGAGCAGAGGGGCAGGATCACCTCCCTCCACCTGCTTCATTGCTTTGCCTAATGCAGACCAAGGTACCATTCACCTTCCTTGCAGCTAGGGCACATGGCTGGCTCATGGTCTATTTAGTGCCCACCAGGACCCACAGGCCCTTCTCTGCCAAGCTGCTTTCCAGCCTGGTGGCCCCCAGCCTGTTCCAGTGCCGGGGCTGTTCCTCCCCAAGGGCAGAGCTTTGTCCTTCCCCTTGTTGAAGTTGCTCCCCGCGGGTGTCCAGACGGCCTGTGCCCCGCTCCAGAGGCAGCGGGAGCTGCGGCACTCACAGGGCGAGGGGAGCAGCCTGCAAGGGGAGGCGAGGAAGACGCCGGGAGCACAGGGGAGCAGCAGCCCGCGGGGGACACCAGCCTGGGCTGCGGCTCCCGCGGCCGCCCGGTGCCCTCTTCCCCAGCCGCCACCTTCGTTTACCCCTCGCCCGCCTCACCTCGCCCCACCGCGCCGCTGGGACAGCGACCGGCTCCCGGGCCCGCCCGGCGCCCCTGACCCGCCGCACGACGACACCCGCCGGCGGGGGGAGGGCCGAGGCACGGCGCGGAGCGGCGGCAGCCCGCCTCGCCCCTCACACACACACACACACACACGCACACACACACACACACACACACACACACGCACAGGGCTGCTCGCAGGGCGCCCGCCCATGGCTGACAGGAGCCTGATCGAGGGCGACGAGCCCTTCCCGCGCCGGGAGGAGACTCCAGAGTGGGGCTACGAGGAAGGTGAGGAGCGGGCGGCGGCGCCGCTGGGGACAAACTTTCGCCGCGGCCGGTGGAGGGGAGGAGGAGGTGGCCGTGACAGGGCTTGGGTAGCGGAGCGGAGGGAAAGCGGCCCCCGGCCGCCCCGAGCGGGGAAGCGCCGTCCCGCAGCGGGCGGCGGGTCCGTAGCTGCCGGCGGGAAGGCAGCGCGGGGCGGCGGAGGAGCAGCCGCGGCTCCCGCGGCGGTGGGCAGCAGCGGGGCGGGCGGTGAGGGCTGGAGGGTCTGTGCGTCCCGGGAAGCCGCCGGATGTCCCCGTAACAGCTTTCCCTTGTGCCCCAGGCGTGGAGTGGGGGCTGATTTTTCCCGATGCTAACGGGGAGTACCAGTCGCCTATTAACCTGAACTCGAGAGAAGCTAAATATGACCCCTCGCTCCTGGAAGTGCGTTTGTCACCAAACTATGTAGTGTGTCGTGACTGCGAAGTGATCAACGATGGGCATTCGATTCAGATTGCCCTGAAGTCAAAATCAGGTATGGCGAAACATGGCCTTTGCTTTCCCCCTAAAGCATGTGTTGCCTTGAGACTGGCTGTGCATGTGTCCTGGAGTATGGGAACAGCAACTGCTCCCAGCAGCATGTTTGGCGTGGGCCGCACTGGTGAGAGTGTTGCCGTTGACTTCAGTAGGAAAAGGAGCAAGCTTTGCAATGGGAGATGCAAGTTTCAGCGGCAAACTCTGGAGGATGGTCAGTCAGACTGCTTCAGAGCATGCCCAGAGTTTCCTCTTGTGGTAGTGTCATCTAATGCACTGGCATCAACAGCTGTCTGCATTCAGAAGCAGTCCAGATTATGGCTAAGAGAGTGTGATGCCAAACTATTTTACAGCATGGCCTTGGTCCGAAGACCAAGTTAAAAGTTAAGAGAACTTTTTCCATTGATGTGAGTGGGTTCTGAATGCTAACTACAGAACTGGGTAGCTTAAACTAGATACTCCAGTTAGACATGCTTACAATATTGCTGAAGAGCAGGTAGCAAAGGAGTCCTCATTTCTTAAAGGGTTTTTTTTTGGTGCCATTCATTGAATAAGAATCAGAAGCAAATAATAAAAGAAACAATTCCAGCTTAAGTCATATTGCAGTGTTTCATTCAAACCTTTCATCTGGGTAAACTATTCTGTGTGAAGGAGACAGCTGTCAAGAAAGTAGGGAGAAAAAAAGTCCATTGTGCTTTCCAGCACTGTGGTAGTTGTTACCATGTGTTTGGAAGAGCATCCAAGTTATTCTAACCAGTCTTAACTAGTAACAGCCTTCTGGGGGCATTTAAACAGCTGAACATTGTCAAACCATGAGACATTTGAACTTTTTGGTTCCTTCGGAGATCCCAGTAGTTCTTGGAGCTGCAGCTGTGCTGAGAGTGAGGGAGTCAGTTCAGTGTTACAATGAATTTTTTAAAAAGGAAGGGCTTGTTATTTTAATGATGGTGATGCTTTATTTTACATTTTCCTTTCTATGATAAATCCCGTATATTATTGTAACACAGAACATTTATTTGCACAGAATTTTGCAGATTTGCAATAAACCAGAAATTTAGTTCTTCCAGTTAGTGTTACTGCCTTCATCAGAAGCAGAGCTCTTTTCCCGGGAAGTAGGGTTCTCTCTGCATGATCAGGAAGGTTCTTGAATTCTCCTGTGGAGGAAGTGAGAATGACTGCAAACACCACGATCGCTTGCATGCCACAATGCAGCTCCTTGAACCCTACCTTTCCTAAGGGCAGGTTGTAACTTAGTGGGACCAACACACCAAAATGCATGTGCAAAACCATTGGAGACTTAGAAGAAGGAAATACTTCTTTTTAAGCTTGAATGCAGTGTGATGCCAGACTGATGAGTCCTCAAATACAAGAAAATGTGAGATAGAATAAAAGTTTATGGCTGAGGTATGGAATTACGATTTAGGAAATCTTGTTATATTTTCAGCTTTTCCTTAGATTCCACGTTCCATAATGTCTCATTCTCCATTTGTAAATAATGGAGATTTTTCCATTTCTGGGAGGGGAAGACAACATTTGTTATCCCTACCAAGAAGAGAAAAGAGTTAATAAGCTGTGTTTGACCTAGTATTCTGGCCAATTTTCAGGGATTGCGGAAACTCCTGCAGCTTCTTTTCCTCACAGGGGATCTCTGATGACAAATCCATTTAGCCAGATTATTTTAATGGGAACTGTTGAGCACTAAATGCTTTTGAAACTCTGTCCAATTAATGTGCAAGAGATCCTCATCTATTGTAATGCTAACAGTCAACAAAAAACTTCTTAGTGGAGAAAAGTAAACTGATTAAGATACATATTAAAAATCAATTTGTCATTACTGGTGATTGATTTTATCCTTTAATTCAGGACATCTGGAATTCCCAAATCCTTCTCATTATTTAATTGCAAACATTTTTGCAGGCTGCCTCCAGTTTGATCATGGTACATGTGTTACGCATTAGGCGGAAGAAGCATGACCAACTGTGTGATGGAATTGTGTACTGAAAAATACTTTAGAGAATATCCTACTAACAGAGAAACTTCTCCTAAGCCAGCAGTGGATTGCACAGTGGATGATGGTTTCAGAATCATTTTCTAATAAGGATCAAAAATTGCTGAAAGGTGAAGTGAACTTAAACATGTCTCATGCACTGACAAGGATCAAGATTTGAGGAAAGGCAAAGGAAAGATAAACATGCTTCATGCATTGGAATACATTTATTGTGGGATCAGTGTTATAACTCAAGCCTCAGAAATAAACTCTTTAAGCTCCTGGAGATCCAGAACTGCATCATATATAGAACAGTTATTCTAGTTACACTGTCTCTAAGAGCAGTATTTTACAACAGAGAAAATGCTCCATTGTTGTAAGAAATAACACTAATGAATATCATGTTTATTTTTATTTGTTCAGATTTCCCTAAATACTTCAGTTTGTTATTTCCCTCAATGTTCAGCAGATCTGTAGATTTCCCCTATAGGATATAGGTACCAAGAGAATACAGACATAGCAAGTTTAATCTGGATCTATAACTACATTTGTAGCTGTTAGATTAGTTATGAAAAATTATTAAAAGAGGACTAATTGGAATATTTTACTTGTTTCTCGAATGTAATTGCTTATGAAAAGCATAACTGATCAGTTTTCTTTTTTAATAGTTTTGTACATTTGTTTTTGTGTTTGTACAGCTGCAGTATGCTTTGATTGCTGTATTATGTTTTAGTAGTATACTGTGCCTTATGCTCTAAACTAAAGCTGTTTAGTTTGTGTGTCAAAAGTACTTTATATTATGGAACTTTAATTCCCTAAAGCTGTAGGTTATGCGATTAACTAATCTGTATCAATTATCAGAGATTGTAAAAGATTCATTCAAAGTCTATGAAATGGAAGCTATAATTTAATGGATTCTGGGGAAGACTGTGAATGCCTTTAAGTAAAATCCACCCCTGACTAGAAGCCAATATTCAGTGATTTCAGTGGGAAGTTTCCTACAGCTTGTGGAATAATATTTGGTCTGAAGCAGATTCAGAAATGCCAGGGCAAAAGGTTCCATTGATTAATTCCAGAGTAGATTGGGCCTCACAAGCCACAATTGCTTGCTTTTACTACTCATGGTGGAAGTCTCTATTAATGCAAAAGTATCAAGCTACTATACAATTTTTTTTATGTGTATGTGTAGCAATTGTGCGCAGATGTTTTTTAAGAAATACCAGATGTTTAAAAAACTGAAGTAAAAAAACCCCCAAAAACCCAAACCATGGCTGCCTAGAAGCTGTTTTTAAGTAAATGAGGTATGTTGTTGCTACTGTGTGTAAGTTTGATTGTATTTGGATAGGGAGGCATTCTGTGTCTCAGAAGCCTGACAGCTGGTATATGATTGAGCACCTTTACCTACTAAAATATTGGCAATCAAAAGTTTTCTGCCAGTTTCTGTGACTGATAGCAAATACAGGTGATGGAGATTAAGCATTTGGACAAGTTGGAGGTAGTTATCCATTCAGTTTAGAACCCCTGCCATCTGTTTAGAGAACACAGGTACTGTCTTGATAAGAGCAATAAACATATTCACTCTTCTGACTGATAAAGGTACAATGTTTTGTATTTTGTGTTATGACCAGCTGTTCTACTTCATAAAACAAAGAGTGCAGCATGACAGCAATTACACTGTTGGTTGCAACTGCCTGAATTCAGGTTCTGTACTGGCACAGTACTTCAAAAGTGAAGATGTCAAGTCTGTCAACTTTACTCTTCCCCTTTCTAGTACCTCTGATAATAAAGAAGCTTGCAGCAATTTCCCCATTGTAGTTGGAGAATATATTCAGTGGCTTCTCTGCTTTGAAAGCCAAGTTCCTTACCATTTGTCTTCTTTCCCAGTGTTAATAGGGGGACCATTACCTCGAGGACATGAGTTTGAACTACACGATGTTCGATTTCACTGGGGGAGAGAAAATCAGCGTGGTTCTGAACACACAGTTAATTTTAAGGCATTTCCCATGGAGGTAAGAGTGACACTGCATTGCATAACACCAGCTAAATGCAAAAGATTTTTATTTCATAGCTTGAATTCCTGATAGTTCATAAGAGAGTTTCTTTTAGCTCCCCATTTTATTGCTTTATATTTCCACAACAAAGCTATCTTGCTGAGGTGTGCTTTAGTGCAGGTAAATTAGGACAAGCATCTGGAATAGAATGCCTCCAGCACTCATCAGATTGTATGATTAATTGGTCATAAAGTTAACTTGCAGAATTATTAACTTCTGTCTTAATAATATTGGTGTTTTAACAAGATCTGCCATTTCAACACTTCCTGTGTCACCTTGACTAATAGCTACAGATGGGGAGAACTAGCCACTGGAAATATTTCCATGGAGAATAATAACAACTTAGGCAAATTTGGAGTAAGTGTAGAGTAATTTGTTCATGAAATAGCATTACATACCTGAAATTTGAAGATTATGGGATATTCTTGGGTATATTCCATAACATCTCAATGAATTACAAAATTAGGAACACAAGCCAAGTGATAATGCAGTCTGAAAAAATTCATCTGTTCATGGGGTGTCAGTTTGGGCTCTTGGGCAACCCAGTAGGGACCTATTTCTCCTGCCCTCCAGCAGCCGTTTGTCATATTACTTGTCATGGAGTGCCTTGGAGTATCGCTTAGACCCTGGGCTGCAAGACTGGTTTTATCTGACACCAGCCCTGATGTTCGGTGACTTCAGTTTTGCATCTTTTATTTCATTTGTTGTGCACTATTGGTTTTAAAGAAACTCAAGATTTTTTCAGAGTTCTGTGAATTGTCTTTGCCTTATTTATCTATCATAGTCCCCCAGGAGCCTGAAACTCCATTTACTTTTTCTCTGTGTTGTTCAGTGCTAGAAATTTATTACTGTAGCATCATGTTCACGGGTGCCAGACTGGAATAAAGCTGCTTTATGGAAGAGGATATAAAAAGCATTAGAGCAGCTACTGCAGAGCTAAGTGTAAAAAGCTTGTGGACTTACACCATCAATTTAATTCTTAGGGTTGTTCAGGTACTTTCTTGAAGAGTTGTGGGTCAGAGCCTGGTCTCTGCTGTTTGCTGTTTTGCGCTGGTCCATCAAACCCCCCATATATAAAATCACTCAGAGAGGCTTTGCAGGTTGAATTGAGGCAGATCATGGAATCATAGAATCATTTAGGTTGGAAAACACCTTTAAGATTATCAAGTCTAACCGTTAACCTAGCACTGCCAAGTCCACCACGAAACCATGTCCCTGAATGCCACATCTGCATGTGGATCCACTTTGCATGTTGATTTCAGCACATCATGGTAATGCAGGAGAATTACTTGAATGGGGAGGACTCATCAACAAAAGAGAAAGCAGAAGAATCATCTCTTCATCTTGGTTACCTGACATATTGTATACAACATGATTTTTATGGACATTAAGACCTTCAGGATACTGCAGTGTTCCCCTGAGGGAGGAAGTATATTGTTCATTATGAAACAGCTCTGCATAGTGCTTTTCCTTAAGGCTGATCCAGCATGTGGTGATCAAGAAATACTGACGTAAACTATGTTGAGATCTGTACTTCGGAGTCTGTCAGGGACTCCTGTCTCCTTGTTTATTAAGGATCACTCCACAGCCTTGGTGGAGCGTGGGAAGAGTCTATTGATAATCTGTGGAAACCTCACAGTAGAACTCTCTACTCCAAATCAGTCCAGAGAAAAATATGCTTGACCGAGAGGTGCAAAACAACAAACTTAAACAGTCATGAAGGGATTTCATTTTTCACCTACCACAAAAGCAGCACGGCAGCTACACAAACAGAATTCTGGCACAGTTGAAGAACATCACGTGGCGGTGAGCAAGGTGGTGTTATCCCATCTCTTGTATCAAAGCAGCTTTCAGCTAGACCGATCTCCCAAAAATAATTACCGAGGCAAAAATTCTATAGCAGAAAAAACCCCGGACACATAATATCCTTTGAATACAGTGTGAATGTTTAATTTTGCAAGCCGATCCTTATGCATATTAATTCTTCTGGCAGAAAATGATAGCATTGCTTGTCATATCCAACGTCAGTTGCAGACAGGTATACTGGCTGAGCCAGTTGATCACCTTCTGCCCTGTGCTGCAAGGAAGTGCAGGGCAGTTTATTTGACAGATGAGCTGCAGTTCCTTCTGCTATGTGCACAAAGAGCTGCTATATTAAATTGTCCAAATCAAATATTATACTTGAGCAATAATAAAACAGGTGCTTGTGAGTGCTGTAAATGTTTATGAAGTCTGAGACTCCAGAATGGAAGATTTTCTGTTTCCATTCTAGAGATTGCCCCATCTAGGGTTTTTTTATTTTTTGGTGAAGAGCAATAATTTTGAGCAAGGAACCAGGAAATCTGACTTTCTTAACTTCTAACGTTAGCATTGATTTACACATTTGTTGGAATTCACCATATTCTGAACACATATCGGGCTTGATTTTCACTGCGTTTGTTAGTTATTGAACACAATCAGTGATGAGTGCCTATTTTGGCTATATACAAGCAGTCTGGTGTAGTTTATGCTTTTGTCCAGTACTAAATACAAAATAAGCTGGCAGTTGTTTGTGCACAGATGTATGCCTAGAAATATCTTGAGCACCAAGTGCGTAAGTGTGGATCTTCTGCCAGTGGAGTAAATCTAGTAGGTTGTTTTCCTAAGAAACTAGAAATGATTTTCAAAGCGAATGATAAGGTTTTTAAATTCTCCTCTCTTTGTGGGAGGAAGATAAGTCAAAGGGATAAGCAGTATCTTGAAAACATAAATGCTTGGTGTAAGTGGGTGCAGTAACAACACAACAAACTAGGCCCAGATTATATATTCCATTATGCTATTATAAAAGCTGAGCAGTTCTACAGAAACCAACTTTGAGTTTGAAGAGATCTATCTGAGGTGACTATCTAAGACTATTTGACTGGAGCAGCAGTGTGGTTTTTCAGGACTGAAGACTGTAAAGCTTTATTTTATTACATTGGACTAAGTAGTTGTGGAACAGCTTCAGATTATCAAATTTTTGTAAAAGACGACTGAAAAAAAGCATTATTTTTCAAAAAGTTTGGAAGAGCACTCTTTACTTACTTCCTTAGTCTCTTCATCTTTGACACTATAACTACTTTTAGAGAAATTAGGCAATATCCTGTATTAGTTAGGTAATGTCCTGTGTCTTTTAGTGCAATAATTTATTATTTCTTACTAGACAGCTGGGGCGTTTGCATGTGGTTAGGATATATAGGTTCATGGTGAAACGTGTTAGACTCCTAAATTTATGTAATTTCTGGAACAGCTTCTTGAAATAAGTCACACTGTCAAAAAATGTTGTTCGTGTGGCTTGGAGGTTGAGTTTATTGTTACTTTTATTATTATATGAAGTTCAGCAAAGATATGTTTTCCACCTTCCTTGACTGAAGAAAACAGAATGTTGACAGTAATAAGCCTGTGTTATCATTTTCACCAAAACATCTGTGTTTGCAGACACTCAGGACAGCAGGACAAAACAATAAATAGTTACCAAAGGTAAATACTGTAACATCTCTTTTTAAACCAAGGAAGGCAGAGGGCTGTACATATTGATACAATACTCCTCTCTCTCTGTTCCATTAAAACAAGAGCATGAAGGCCATTCTTGCCTTTTGGCCAGAAACGGGAAGGAGACATTTGTGCAACTTTCTCCCCACACCTTCCTTACCAAGTACTTCTACTGCGCATAAACAGTGTTACTTTGCCTTTCGGCACCGCTTGTGCTAAAGATTTAGTAGGGGTCTTAACACTGAGAGACTGTTTCTTGCCAGCAAATGGAACAAGGTACCAAAGATTAGATTGTGCTTTACAGTACACATTTCCACAGAGCAGTAAAATCCACACTTATACAATGTGACTTACCTGGACGTGATTTAGATGTAAAAAAGAGAGGAAGTATTTGACATCTTTATTATAGAATCATAGAATTGTTAGGGTTGGCAAGGACATTAAGATCATCTAGTTCCAATCCCCCTGCCATGGGCAGGGACACCTCGCACTAAACCATGTCGCCCAAGGCTCTGTCCAACCTGGCCATGAACACCGCTCCTTCATGCCAGGAGTATGGATTGGAGAAGAAGGAAGAGCAAATAAAGATCTAATGAAACACTGACTCTCTCCCTTACCTTTGATGTATAACAGGGAGATAGAAAGGGATAGGAATAGCAAATTACTGCCATTTATTTTTGTTGTTTGTGAAGTTAAAACAGGGGCAGCTAAAAATGGAGTCCCACTGTACCCAATCTCTTTATAAACACAGCATACTATAGTACCAGGCCAAATTAATTTACAGTCAAAAGGACAGAAAAGACATCAGGAGAAAGTGAACCATATGATGGCATCAATGCTGTTTTATGGAAAAAAACCCAAACCAAACCAAAAAGGTTTTCACTGCTTCTGAAGTAAAGGGAAGGAGGGAAAATTATGCCTTAAAGGTGTCTCTTCCTCTTTGTTACTCAAATGGTGGTGTGACCAAAGGCACAATCTGACCATAAGGGAACAATCTGACCATAAGGGAATTTCCAGGCCACCGCTCTGAGATAAAACTGTATCTGAGAAAATAAAAAGGTTCCTTTCACTGCTTGCAATATAACCAGGAGGATAATTCTCTGTAATCCATCTTGTTTAAAATGTAGAATTATATTAGCTGTGAACCATGTGAAAGCTCTCAGTAGAAGAGGATTGGCAGAAAATCATTCCAGTTTCCAAGATGTGCAGGAAGATTAAAAACTGTATTATTGTCTGTCCTACAGTTTTTGAGTAGAACAGAAGAAAATCTAGTTGCCTGAGGGACTAGAATCAGTTCTGTACGGTAAAAAGAGATGTTCCTTTCTGTTGTGTAATGAAGAGCAGACTAACTCATTCTGTAGACTCTTTCAGAGTTACTGAAATACCTGCTGCAATGAAGTTAAATAGAATGCAACAAACATATCCTACCCTCAGTCTGATTTAAACCATTAAGTTTTCCTTTCTTCACATGAAATGGTGCCTGCCTAAGGATCTCATCTAACAGAGTTACAGCTTTAGGGCTTCAGGTTAGACTGTTAACATTACGCTTATCTACCCAAGTCTTTACAGTATTTGGTTTGGAGTTTTTTCTGTGCTTGACTCTGAAATCAGATATCTGCAGACTGTGCATCCCTTTTCTGGTATTTCTTGAGAGGAGGTGTCATGCTTTCAACATGGAAATGTGTTCTTTGCCAACTTCTAATATTCTTTGCCAACATTATTTAATCTTGCAGTCCATTTTAATCAGTTCCTTATTAGTTTGTTAGCAAATTATTTGGGTTAAAAACATAAAACAGAGTATTTGTAATTGTAATAGAAGGCCTGGGAGATAGTGTGCATGCGAGCGTGTCTGTCTGTCTTTATGAAGAGACTTAAAAACTACAGTGGGACTGGTAGGTGTGAATGGCAAGCAGGATTTAACCTGTAGTGATAGTAATTTCTAATATGTGAGCTTAGTTCTGATATCTGTGGATTTCTGCCATTACCTTTAATGGAACTATGATACCAGTTATAAACCCTAAAAGAAAAGGTTTTAAACCCAGGGGTAAATCTCGTTGCCTTACCTGATTGCATTGATTACCTGCTTATGAAAAAAAAACCAAATTCATTACACTCACTTCAGCAGCACCAGACCTGTGAATGGAGAATCTTGCTTAGGCTGTCATGAATTTAGCAGGAGGCAAAAAGAACAGATTCCAGAAGGGTTTATGTAGCTTTGTGCTGAGCTCTGGAATTCTGCTCAGAAATTATCCAAGTTTTCTAGTGGAAAGTTAACTTGTTACTGAAAGGCTTGGACAATTCTCTATATTTTGGGGTCATTGCAGATCAATACTGTGAGCTGTGATTGAAACAGCGTGTCTTATAAGGAAATGTCATTCATGTAATAGCTATATCCTTGACAAGTTATGAATAACAGATTAATAATAGTTTAAAGTAGATATGCCCATTGGACATTATCTAATTTTTGAGGACATAATTGTGGAAAGACACAGGAAAATCAGGCCAAAGTCTAAGCAGATGTTTTCAGTTTTATTTTCCAAATCTGCAATGATTTATGCAAGAATTTTTTACACATTATGTAGATGCCATTTACGATCATAACAATAATACTTAGTTTTACTCAGCACTCTATGGGCAAAATTGGTCCAAGCACCAATCCCAGGGATGTCAGTGAATTATATTATGTGGGATCCTAGCCCCATATATGCAGGTCTTTAAGAATTTTTCTTCATTTTTCTACGTACTGTACACTCTGGTCCCCAAATGGATGTGACTTCTGTTTGGTTTTTTTGTAGTGGTCCAAAGCTAGGTCTCTGTCCCCTCCCAGTATACAGAGAAGCAGAGAACCAGCAACAAAATAAGACCAAAATGACCATCATTGTCAAAGCACAGGAGTAGCGTATGACTCTTGACATTGCTAGTTGCTAAGCTCTTTCAGTATTATGTTTTTGTTGTGGTTGAGGGTTAATTTGACCTAAAGAGGCACATGCAGTCTCTGAAGTATACCTTGTTTCAAGGTAATTTGTAAGTATGAGCTTGGATTGGCCCTTGTTTTGCTCAGTCACATACAGTTTGAATTTTTCAGGGAATACATCTATGTGCTTTGTATTGTGGATCTGTGACAGCAGGTGCAAAAATGGGCTGATGTGCTAGCACAGACATGCTTTTAGCATGGCTAGCACCTGAGAAATGCTCAGTTAAGCCCTGTGGAAGAACTGTACCCATCTTCAGAAGTACCAAATGAGATTTCCCTTCTGTGCAGTATCTGCAATTTAGTTGTTGGCTTGTGAAAGATGTAGAAGCTGCCGGACACCGGGTCAGAGAAGAGTGGCATTAGCAGTCTGTACTGAAGCTTCTTTATCCTTTTGTCTCCCTTTTGTGAGTTATCTTATTTACACTGAGTCGTGTGTGCAGAAGCTCCATGGCTCATGTGCACATAAAACTCTTAGGAGGTGGCGGTTGCAGTAGTCTGTAATTTGTAACTTCTACCAGGATAGAGAATTCCAGTATTCTTTTAAGAAATAAATGGTCCAAACTACAGATGACTGAGCAGAATTCTTCTAATGTCACAGGTGGAGAGAAGCTGGGTGAAGGAAATGAGAATGAAAAGAAAATGAGGAGAGACTCAAGAGGGAGGCCCTTCTCTGGCCTCTCTGTTCTATCTTACCTCAGCTCATTAGTTTAGTTCTGCCAGAAGTTGCAGACAGTTTTTGTGCTTCACCTGTAATATACATTTTGTACCAAATTAACTTGCAGTCATTCTGGGCTAAGATGCAATGTTCAGTCCCAGCCTGTAGTAACAGGTTTGGTGGTGAGGCAGGCAAGTGCCATTGAGCAAAATAGGTTCTAGCAATCCCTATCTGTGGTGGAAACAATGTAGCCTCTGATACTTTTTAAAAATATGTGAATCTTTTCAAGTCCTTGAGCAAAATTACAGCTTTGCCCTCTCCTTTACTTTCTCATACAAGTGTCTTGGTGACGGTGCTTGTACTTTAATATATAGAGGCTGCTATCGTGACATCCCTTATTGCAAACCCCATTCCAAACTCTAACATGGCTGCGTACATTTTCTCTCTGCTGTGAGAGAAGAGCTCGTGTAATCACTTAAGAGATGGCACTTCTGAAGAGAATTGAAACCCGGGTTTGAGCACACCAAGATGGATGGTCTTGTCTCTTGCCGCGATTTGCTTCAGTTGTACATGATTTTCTAATTTCTGCCATGATCGCTGCTGGCACTCTGCTTGCATCTTACTTCACTTCCCTGGTGCCTTGGTTTTCCTGTTTGCTTTTCCTTGGCACTTTACCCTAACCACTAGGCCTGACTGCTTTTCTAAGACCTGTTACTTGTGGAAGAAGCTGAGAAAGGAGATACCTTGTTCTGTCATTTTCCACACTGAGTGCTTGAGTCAAGACCAGTCCTTAGGTTGGCCCCGGTGCATGAGTGAAGACTCTTGCGTTATAATAGCTTTCTAATGCTAAACCCAAAATTTTATGTTATTTGTGCTAATGGTGCACTCATGACTCTTAAGAGGTAAAGGATGAAACTTGTAGATCATCTAAGAGCTGAAAACCTTTGAAGGCTTGTATAAGCATTTTCTGTCATGCCTGAGTGCTTCACAGGAACAAATAATTTAATCTTTAAAACATCAATACAAGGGAGACAAGTTCTGCTATTGCAAACAAACTGGTAGAAAACAAGTTCAAAGGGATTAAATTGTTTGGCCATGGTCACACATGATGCCTTTTTCAGAACTAACAGAGAACTGACTCATGATTCCTAGGTGCTTGAATTCTAAGACTTTCAGACTGAAATACCTAACTTAGTCTGTAAATCCCAGTGTAGCAATTTAACCCCCAAGGCTATCTGATGCCCTAGTCTGTAGACTACATGTTGGCAATGAGAGAGTCTCACCGGTCATTCCTCCCTTTTTGCTGTGCCAGCATTAACCACATAATGAACTGGACTGGGGAAGAGTTAAAGTTTAACAAAATTTAGGGAGTTTATGGAACTATGGGAGAGGAGAAAAGTATAACACCATTATGCAATGTGCAGACTAGCAATTCAAAAGAAAACTGTTGGAGGTGCATAATGAAGTTTATTATTTCAGTGGAAGCTTAGCCAACATTACGGGAAAAAGCCTGACTGAGTTTCCTAGAGGAGTGTAGTATGGAAGAGCAGCTGCTCACTGGAGAACAGTCAAGATTATGGCTTAAGAAGATAAAACACAGCTGCAGATTCTCATCTCTTTAGAGGCCCTTAGCTTTGAAACAGAGAGGGATTCAAAACAGTTGCTAATAAAACTTAGTAAATTAGCAGGGAAGGAGTGCTTTTTATTCTACCTTCATTAGAGAATCTATTGTTGAAAATTAGATCAGTGATTTAAATCCTTCTACATACAAACAGTCTGGGTTTAAATCCAAGACAACAGATTGCCGCCAACACTGTGGAATTGGACATGCTTATATTAAATGCTTAGTCATATAAATAACACTTCCAGAATTAAATGCTTAACCCATAACACTTTGTGTTTTCTGTCTTCTTGATGGCATTGCTAGTCTGTAATATCACCAGCTATTCATCAAGGGCCAGTCCTTTTTCCGAGCTTCATGCTTTCTAACTGTGGAGCTATAAAGGAGCTATAAAAGCACATGCAAACACATACCCACAACCTGCTCAGGCTGGCAAGAATCCAGAGTAAAAGCAGGCTGGAGAGTCCTGCGCTGAAGTCCTTGCTTTTTCCTTCCTGGCCTTCATAGTTCAAGGGAAGGAAAAAGAAAAACTTGAATGTGTATTTGTTCCTGTTAGCACAGGTAAAGGCAGACCCAGGGCACCTCAGCCTACATGTTTGCTGGGGCCAGACGTGGTATCAGGGAACAATAACCCGCTCTGTGGTGCTCCTTGCTTCATGCACTGAGCGGAAACTTGGTACAGTGAAGAGTCTGACCTATGAATCTGACAGTAATAACTGTGTAGCTTTTTATTTTCTTATTGATTAGGTTGATGGCAAAAGGGATAGAAACAAGGGTATTTTGTCTTTTTCATTCCTTTTCTTAGCTTGCATACTTCTGTTACATGTGGAAAAACGTTAATTTTTGATTAATTCCTGTTTTCATCTCCTGTGCCTGCCAGTAGAAATAAGCAGTGCCTGTGCTTTCAGACGGGAAGAAAAAAATAAATACACACAAATTATGAATTACAGCATCCTCAGATTCCCCTGCACCCTTCAATGTATTGCCAATGGTTTTGCTAAGAAGCAGGCAAGCTGATGTTGCATGTCAGCAACTTCCATGGGCAAATGAGGAGGTATTTTGATCTTCTATTCAAGGCCTGAACAAAAAGGGTCTACATGGGGTTTGCAAAGCTTTCTGGAGACTAGTGTCCTTCATAGAAACTTAAGATAGGTAAAGACATTGGCATAGTTGTGTTAACCATGAAGATAGTTTATGCCTCCCTGCGAGTGCTGAGAACTGCTGTGGTGGTCAGCTTTGTGTCATCCTCCATGTATTCCCTTCTTGTTTCCTAACCTTGTATACAGTGGAAGTGAAGCGTCTCCCTGAAGAGTTAGTCTGTCTCTGGTTAGAACAGAGACACAGGATTTCACCTGTTTTTCCTTTTTTAATTATGTTTAATTTTTTTGTTTTATTTTGTTTAAAAACCTTTTGGCTTCTTTTGTCAGAACAGAAACACGAGTACTCGGGTGGATTTGTTATGGTTCCCATCACTTCTTAGCTTCTGTTTGTAACTGTAGTCTTCTGAATCTTTCCATATATGTCAGTACTTCCTGCTGTCAATTTCATTTCTTCAATGGGCCGGTAGTTCTTTGTCTTATATGAAATGAGGCTACTGCATGTGATTAGACTGTTCAAAGGGAACACGGATTCCTGCTTACTATTAGGTGTTCCAATGTTTGTAGTATTCTTTTTCAGTATGGGTTACCAACATAGATAATTCTTTAAACAGCGATTTGCCGCAGCAACTGCCAGAGTATTGCCTGAGATGCTGCAAATAGTTCAGTAGTCACACTGTTCCTTGCCTTTTCAGTGGCACACCTGAAGGTATGCCACACAATTGCCTAGGCTACTTTTGCTGTTGCTTGGTTGGCATTTTGGAAAGAGAATAGATTTTGGAAGGTGTCTCTGCAAACCTTCCATTTATGATCCAATTAAAATAATTTTATTTACTGTCATGTTACAGTTTTGCCCTCTTTCAAAGATGTTCGTGGAGAGAACACCAGTCAGCAAGCGTTCTGGACTACTCTGATGTCCCAGTCAAGTATCTGTTCTGCATGTTTTAGGTGTGAGTTTAGTTTTTGAGCTGAGACACGTAATACTTCACACTGTGACTGCAAAATTGTTTAAACAGTGTCTCCAAGATACCTTGGACTCTGCTCCAACTTGATTTGTTTGTACCTAATTTCTCTGATTTTAGATTACAGACTTCTTTGTTCAGGGAATGTCATCGTGTTCTGTACAAACTTAGAGCCTGATGGTTAACCCACAGACTAGACCTGCTAGATCTTCAACACTTTCAATAAATGGTAACACGCAGAAGTTCAGCAGAAGCTGGGCTTTCCCTTCTCCCACATTATATTAATTAGCAGGTTTTTAACGCTAACAGTGCTGTCAACGGTGTTTCTTGGTGCTGCTTTCAGCTTGTCTCAGTGCTGAAGTTAGCATTGCTTTTAAAGATAGGCAAAGAGTTCCCTTTTCGTATTTTTTTTTTTTATGGCAAGGATCTATGTATGAAATTTTGAAGATTTAATTTCTGCTGAAATTCAGCAACATTTTGGCACCTGTCCACAACAGAAACCTTGAAAAATTCAAGTCTACAGGCATAAACCAAGTACACTGATTAAGAACCTAACTCCCTTGCATACTTCCTAATCTTCTTCTTGATTTTGCCCAGAGTTCATGATCTAGTAATTTGCTTTTATTTGCTTTTGCATTTTCAAAGGAAGCATATTTACCTTGACTGAACTTTAGTGTTTAACCATGCAGGCTTTGTTAAGGGTTTATGGGGTTTTGGTTTTTTTTTTGTGGCATGGGGTATGTACACATACTCCTGCTTCTCCTGAGATATTTTCAAACATCCTCTGTATCATTTCCATTAACTTTAATTTCCTAAACCTCTCCTTCAGGCTGTTAATAACTAACTTTCTTTTTTCTTAATCACTTTTCTTGAAGCTGTGTGCCCTGGTCATATCCTTGGTTCAGTCCCCTTGTGAGGATTTGGAACTTAATTACTGTATGTTATGGTCACTGCCAACAGCTTAGTCAATTGCTTCCTGAAACAATTCAGTGCCAAGTCAAGTATCAAGTCATAAATTCTTGTGTGCATGTATAATAGCAAGACACAATTTTTCCACATTTTGTCCTCCTGTGATGTTGTTTATGAAATATTTGTTGAAATTACGCATCGTTATTGTACAAGTGGGTTGTGTTGCCTTCCACTATTACTAGCTGAAATCCTCAGCTTCATTTCATCCCTCTCAATCCAGGAAAAAGACTTTATGCTGGCCCTAGTTAGGTAGCCAGAGTTTCCCATTTGTACTGTTCCCTCCTCAGCTTTTACGGCATATTGTGAATGAAACTGGAATATAGTGATCTCTAACAAACTTGGGCAAGTTCAGGACAACAGTTCTTAGATCTACAATCTTTAGCAGAGCAGCTCTAAAGCTGCTTTGGTTTACCTTAGGGATATAGATTCATCCCTGAGATGGTGTTTATGTGGAATCAAAACAGAATTTCAGCTCCACTCTCTTCTCAGCAGTGACAGAAATATGGCAAAAAGAAATATGCTCAAAATTTCCAGACTAACATGTTTTAGATGCAGCTCTGGTTAAGAAGTGGTGATGCAATATTTACCTATTCATCTTCTGAAATATAGCCTATTGGAATTGAAATAAGACTTGGGAATATATAAGAGCACTAATGTATGTCCCATCCTTAGATCCCTTTTTGTTCTGTGACATTACGAGACTAAGCAGACTTTTCTGGAGCTTGTGATTGCTAGTTGCACAGCTAACAAGAAGTAGCTGCATAACCTAGTTTGGTCAAAGGAACAAAGCTTTCCAGAAGATTAATTTACATGTGATGCAGAATGTGTTGAAGAAAGCAGCTTTTGTAATAATTAGCTCCTTAGTAAAGAGTAAGAGTATAGAGAGTGGAAAAAGTACAATGGGTGGTTGCAACAGCAGCATAGATTCAAGCAAGCCTGGTGGTGATAGTATCACAATCTGATGTTCTAATAGGTTAATGTACAGGTCTGAAGAGGAATTTTTTTTAAATTACCATTTTCTATTGTGTGTAGAGCATAAACAGGAGCCAACTGAACAAAAGGACCCCTATGTCACAACCTTTTGCAATATGGCCTTATGGTTGCCAATGAGGTTGAGGCAGGACCTACACCCAGGCTGGGCAGGTGTTCCATGTGGCCTCCTTCTGCCTCAACTCTGGGTGGTTTTATCCCACAGAAGTCCCCTGTGGGGCCTGGGTCTGGTGAGGTTTTGTTGATATGTTTCCCCTTGACTCCATTGGTGCTTTCTTCCCAACTGCCTGGCACAGCCCGTGGAAACCCTATACATTGAACAGTGTTTTATAGGGATCCCAGTAACAAATTAGGGTTTCAGTAGTTTAGCAGCAAGCATTCATAAAGAAAGCAGTAATAGTATGTGGACTCCTTTTTATGGTAGGAAGTCATTCCAGAGTGTGCAGATTTATGGCAAATTTGTGACATTGAGATTATATGAGTGCAGAAACATTGGAGCAGAGTCCTCCTTCTCCTCTTACCATTAATCAGATATGTCATAACAAAAGATGAGCTGTGATATATTTCAGAGTATATTTTCCTATAGGCGATGAGCTTGTCTCATGTTTGCTCTGGCACTTGGGTGACAGATGCACACTAGCATGTTGCAGTAAGGGACAGAGCTAGTAGCAACATTTCTGACATTGAAAGAGTCAGGTAAGCTAGGGTGAAAGTAAGCTTAGAGGTGAAACATGGTCATTCACATAGGTGGGTGACTGAGGGGGTCTGAGAAAGAAGGGTCATTCAGGAGTCAGTCAAGAGGTGTCACTCTGGTGGTCATGGGCAATTCATGCCTGGGCTCCTGAACAGAGATTCCTGGGAGTGTGAAAGGGCAAAAGGCGAGGGACACAGGTTTCGATAAGAGAGATTCTGATTAGGTACAAGGAGAAAAAGATCCTTTACTACGGGGGAGGTTAGGCATAGAGCAGGTTACCCAGAGAAGTTGTAGGATCTCCATTGCTGGAGATACGCAAACTTAGTCAGAGAAGGCCCTAAGCAACCTGATCTCATGTTGCTTTGATCAAAGCATGATCTCATGATGACTTTGAATTAGTAGCTAACTTTGAAGTTGGTGCTGCTGTGAATGGGGGAAGGAGGCAGTTGAACTTTAGAGGCCACTGCCAACATAAATTATCCTGTCATTGTATGTTTTTATGTGTGGGCTGGGAATAAAGTAAGATCAGCAACAGAGCTTAAAGGACCATTTTTGCTCTCAGTGAGCTTAGGACCCTGCATATTTCCACAGAGCAGGCAGTGCCCCAGACAGGGGAATAATGTACGTGTTTTTGCAACTTGGTTTTTATTAGAGAGCAACTGGCTTTCAGAACAGAGAAATGTGCTAGGTCATATACAGTAACTCTGATTCCTGCCAAAATCTGTCATCCCAGGGGCTGATTCTGTGTAAAAATCTAGCATCCCAGGCCTTTTCTTTTTTGTATTGACGCAGAGATTTGTGTAGTAGAGAAAGGAATGGATTCAAGTGTAGGGTTTTCTTTTGTTTATTGATTTTAAAGCCAGAATCTCAGGTCTTTACTCAGTTTTGAGTGTTGCTTTGAGACAGGCCCCTTGTTCATGACAGTGTCAGCTTTTCCTAAGCAAGGACATTAGGACTGGGATCAGTAGCCTTTTGGTTGAGTGGGAACTGGATGAAAATTGGGAAGATTCTCAGGTTCAATGCAGGATAATCTTTCTGTGGGGCTTGATCTGCTACCTGGAATAATTTCTTAATCTTTCCTGTGAAGAAGAGTCCCTCCAGCTCCCTTCACAGAACAAATCTACTTTATCAGCGCTTTATTATTGTTTGTCTTCATGAGTTTACAGCTTTCCTGATTTTAAGGAAGTCTCTGCTACAATTCTTGGATTTACAGCTGGTATGTTAAAAGGCTCCAAATTTGTCTAAGAGAAAAATGGATTTTTTGAATGCTCAAAGGCGTTTCTCACAGTTTTCTGATTATTTATTGTAAAAATATACAGTCTGGCATGCTGAGCCAGATACCGATAATCAGTGACAGCATAGCTGACTCATTTTGGTTGTATAGAACCATCATAACTAATGAGTATCAAAACATTAGCTAACAAGTTGAGCAGAGTCTCTCCTGCTCTGCTGACGTGCAGCTTGTTTGTGCTCTGAATGAAAGCCACACAATGGTAAGCTGCCAACACACTGCAGCTGATTATTTAAAAACCCCACATGGTTATGTTCATATCAGAGACTGGCGCCCCTTGTGAGTATGCACTTTTTATGTAGCTGTCTCAAATCAACGTGAAACTGAAGGTTACCCAAAATACGGAGCATTAATCTAATAAGCCTCTCTTGCTATTGCTACTTGTAAGGTACAGATGCATGGGTATGAAGTTGTCAGTGTGTGTGGGCATTATATTGCATTGACAGTTTCAAGATTTGTAAGAGCACTTGAGTCTGTCCTCTGTGCACATCTGATTCCCATAAAATATTAACAAGAGTTATAGGCCACGTTGTTTGTGGACTCTACTCTCTAGAGTTCAAATTTTGTAATGTTTGTAGACTTTTTGCCATCTTTTTTTTTAACTGTTATCTGATGTTTTCATCTGATGTCATTTTACAAACAAAACCAGAGCCAACAAAAGGCAGAACAGCTCCAGAGAACCACACAAACACACAGGATAAACCACGACTTGCAACGCTTTGCTACACTCAGGCCTTTCCACTTGTTAATATTTCTCCTTCTGAATCACTTTTTTGTGTGCTTACCCAGCCCCCATCTGAGCTACATTTTTCCTGCTCTGTAGAAGAATTAATTTGATTTGACTTCCATTTATTTAAGTGCATGTTGACAACCATTTATTTATTTCAGCGTGCATGTATGGGCTTATCAGAGAGCAAAAGATGTGGAGCCTGTTGGCATGTTGTTAGGAAATATTATGGTATTAATTATTATTTTCCATTAGGTTGCCTGTCTAATTTCAGTTTGTAAATCCCTAATGACAGAACCTTTTCTGTGAATAGCTATTCCAAATATCACCTTCCTTCAGAACATGGGAATGTAATAAATTTGCTGCTGGATCAGGCCAGTGGGTCATCCAGTATGCTATCTTTAGCAGTGTCAGAGATGATGTACAGGGAGAGGGCATGAGTGTGACCACTTTTTGTCGTAGTCCCTAGTCATCTACCATCATAGGACTAGGAGTGCTAGAGGCAGCACCTCAGCTGTTCTCTCTAGTGTCTAGTTTTGGACTTGTCCATAACTTGCCTAATGCATTTATGAAGCTGCTGATACTGTTTGGGACCACAGTGCTTATGACAGCAAGTTTACAACCTGCTGTGTAAAAAATAGATCACCAATCCACTTTAATTATTGCCACATCTAAGGAAGTAGCACAGCGAGATCTTAAACACAGATGACAAGCCCGTTCTACCTTGGGCTTTAGCAACCCAGTACAAAATGATAATTCTTGTTCCAAGGAGCCTACTATATATTTTAAGCATCCTTGAGCAAAACCTCAAAGTTACAGAAACCATTGGACCGGAAAGTGCTGACTGCCTGTTTCAGTACCTTTAGTAATGTTGGTTACTAAACCTGAACTTAGTCTTAGACTTGCAACCATGTTGCAAGTCGTGGTTTATCCTGTGTATTTGTGTGGTTCTCTGGAGCTGTTCTGCCTTTTGTTGGCTCTGGTTTTGTTTGTAAAATGACATCAGATGAAAACATCAGATAACAGTTAAAAAAAAAGATGGCAAAAAGTCTACAAACATTACAAAATTTGAACTCTAGAGAGTAGAGTCCACAAACAACGTGGTTTTGAACTTAGTTGGTTACTAAACCTGAACCTAGTCTAGTCTACTAAACCTGAACTTAGACTACAGGGAAGTGTCTTCCCTGTAGACACTTAGTCTAGTGTCTACAGTAGTCATAAGTACATCCCTCTCTGTGTTTGTGTTATGTTGTTTTTTTTTTTCAGTAGACCACCCTGACCTCTATTGAGCTGGTAGAAAGGAAGGAGGCCTGGAGGGGATGCAGAGACCTAAAGATACTCTTAAAATGCATAGTAGGTGTGTTCCTTGGAAAGCAGTTCCAGCTACAGGGTTTTTTGCACTGTGGCCCCCCGCTTTAAGCGGTAGCTAAGTGTATTTTGCAGTATGTCTTCCTGTCAGGCTGTTTATGCTGCTGCACAGACTAATTCTAGACCTCTTAACGTTTTACAGTACTACACAGAAGTTTTGATGTCATTTTTCTAGGTGCTCTATAGCCTTATCATAGGAAAATCTTTGTCCTGATAAGCCTGCTGCCTAAGACAGGACAGCAGTCTGTGGATAAACTGGAGTCATTGCTGGTATGGCCTGAAGCGCTTGCTCATTTTCCTCTTGCTGGGGCTCTGCATTTTCCTTTAAAATCTTCAGAAAAAAACCCATTGTTGTCAGAATGCTGACAAACATCAGATTAGACTTCACCTCCAAAGGAGTGTAACACACTGAAAGCCACAGTAGCTTTAGCCAAGACCCGCCTGTTGACACAGTCAAAGTCATGGTGTCTTTACATTTGGCGATCGCCCTCAGCGCTATTGTTCCAGCCACCAAAGGACAAGCTTGCTTTGACATGTCCAACCAACCGCGTCGCAGTGCCATGCTGCGCTGTTCTCGCTGCACCAAGGGCATTGCCATCCCGACTGCGAGTCACCCCAGCGCTTTTCTTTCGCGTTTGCTCCTTAACGTCAGGATTTAGGTGAGAACTGTGGGGCTCCCCGCGCCCCCTCTAGTGGATAGCTAATGGAAAGGCCAGGCTCGTCTCTGGGAAAATGCAGTGCTCCGGCTCTGTCTGCTCGGGTGGTGGTAGTTCTGTGCTTCTGACGTGAGCCTGGGAGACTGAAACCTCGTTATTTGATCCTGCGGTTTTGTTCCTTTAAAAGCCAAAGGCAAATCAAATGTGTACCAAAGCTCTTTATAGCTGATAAAGTACATGGCACCAAGTAAATCCATGGGCAATAGATAGCTTAGTTGTAACAGGGAGAATTTGTATGTCTAGAAGTTTTGTAGCTGTGGGGAAGTGCATTTGTATTAGTGTTCTCATGTGCAAAGGGATTATTATATTTTTCAGAAAAATGTTTCATGTTTTTAGCACAGCAGATGCCTTTGATCGGCAGGAATAGAATTATTTGTGTGATAATTTGGAATTGGATTTGATTTACAGTATGTTAATTTAAAATTTTGTATTGACTTTTGAAATGACAATCATCAAGAGGAGCGCCCAGAATTCTCATCAGAGATTAAATAAAGGGAGAGTGTTTGCTTGAGGAACTGGTCTTCTAAAATGCTGAAATGCCTGACTTAACTCCTGTTGTCTGAGGGTCAATAAGCATTTCACAGAGGCTGTTACTGTGCAGAAATGAAACACAAAGTAGGAAGACAGACTATCTGTTTTAAAAGCTAATTTTGGTGAAGGTGGAAACAATGTTAGATAACGGTGACATTTTAACTTCTTAGACACATGGCTGAGCAAAGCATTGATCATGATTTTACAACAGGAATTAAATCTAAGAGTTTGTATTTTTTAGCTATTTTATCTATCTGAAATGTGCAAAAGTTGTTGGCAGATAAACTTCAAAGCAGCTGTGCTTAGGATGTTGAGGCTTTGCAATGTTATCAGACCCAGCCACAGAGATTGCATTTTAGCATTAGTGCTGGAAAAACTCGTGTTTGAAATGCATATTACCTCTCAGTACAGTAGATACTGCCCTTCCTTCCTTCCTTCCTTCCTTCCTTCCTTCCTTCCTTCCTTCCTTCCTTCCTTCCTTCCTTCCTCCTTCCTTCCTTCCTTCCTTCCTTCCTTCCTTCCTTCCTTCCTTCCTTCCTTCCTTCCTTCCTTCCTTCCTTCCTTCCTTCCTTCCTTCCTTCCTTCCTTCCTTCCTTCCTTCCTTCCTTCCTTCCTTCCTTCCTTCCCTCCTTCCTCCCTCCCTCCCTCCCTCCTTCCCACCTGCCTCTCTTCTTCTCTTTCCAACTGTTCTGTCTTCCAGCACTTTTCTTAAACACCACTTCCCAAATCATGCTGTGACAACTCACCAGAAGAGACTTTGTGTTTACTATCCTGTGTCTGCTGCCTGACTTGCATTCATGCATTAACTCCTACAGGCCCTGCTACCCTGTGGGAGAAGGCAGTTGAGGGCTTGTATTTTACTCTAGCATCTCTTTCACTGCTGTCCCTAAGGTGGTCCTCCAGCCATTTTTCCCTGCTTGACTTTCTGTACGTTTAACCTTTCCTGAAATCACTTCTCCTACTCTTACTACTGACATTTGAGTGACTCGTCTTGGGAGGGGATAATGTGGAACAAGTGGCATTAAGATAGTACAGTTGACCAGTCAAATGTGTGTTTGGACAGCCTATGTCCATAATCATACTCCTGCCTTGGAAGAGTGCTGGCTGGCTGAGAAGTAAAATTGGTGGGTTTCATCAGCTGACATTATTTCAGAATTCAAAGTGAGGGAGTTGGTAAATCACCATTACCATCATTAGCATAGTTACACTTTTGTTGTAGATATTTGGTAACTGGCTATACGTCACTTTCTCTGAATCTGACCTTTTTTTTCTTGGGATTCCTGATGTTTGTAATAGGAATCTACTTATATATACATGCACAGCCATAGGTGTACACGTATGTATACTCAAACATACACACACACATGCTGAGGCTTTGTTAATTGTTGTTAACCGCTGGTGGTTTTTTAATTGCAAAACATATTTCTCTATCAATCTGTTTGCACTGCTTTGTTTTAGCTTCATCTAATGCACTGGAACTCCACACTGTACAGCAGCATTGATGAGGCAGTAGGGAAGAAGCACGGCGTAGCTATTATTGCTTTGTTTGTGCAGGTAAGTTTCCTATGTTACACTATCATTTGTCTGAAGAGAATGAGTTCCTTTCCATTTTCTTTCACTTTTAATGATTTCATAAAATAAAACAATGTATGACTGCTGGTATTCTATTAGAAACGTACTTCTCAGTAATGTCTTCTATGTATGTGTACTGAAATTCCATTGTGAATTAAACAAGTAATTCTTGTTTAAACGGGCTATTGGAAGTGTGTTAGTTAAAGAAGGGGTGATATACATAACCGAACATCTCTCTGTGACTCTGGCTATAAGCAGATATCCAGTCTCCATTCCTCTGAGGGCAGAATGAGGGTTGTCAGGAGGCACAAGCACTTCACTATCTCTGTGTTATGTTGTTCTCCATTCCTGGCCAAGCCTGCTGTTTGAGAGTTGAGGAACTATACAGAGGAGATGAGGAAAGGAAGAAAAGGACTAACCCATTGGCACAGCTAAAAACCAATAGTAGGCTTGTGCTTTTCTGAACTCAGAGGCAAGTGTGTTTCTTCACACAGAATGAATGTGAGGTGGTGTGACATTACTTCTTCAGAGATGCCAGTCTGATAATATAGCAAGTCTTGCCACAGACGCCCAGAAAAGGCTGCAACAAGGAGATTTAGACCTTCCTTGGGAGAAGGTGTAATGCAAGCTGGGAAGTTAGTCCCATAATCTAATTGCTGTTGACGGTGTTTCAAGGGCTGCACCCTATAAAGAAGATTTTCAGTTTTAGTCCACAAACACCAGATTCTCGTCCTCCTCATGAGAAATGGGAAACTGTTTTATTTAAATGGGTTTGGAGGAAGAGGTTTAGAGTTCGTGCTTAGATCAAATGAATTTTCTTTCACGGTGATATTATTAGTTTGTTGTATTTCGTAATGAGTTTATGAGTGCCTTTGAGCTTTACCTCTGTTTGAATTTAAAGTTACATTGGCTACAGCTCCAACACCCAGAACTGCTAAAAATGGAAGTTAGAAAGTCTTCAGTTTTGTATCTGGAGGGCTGTGTAATAATTGCTTATGTAAGTCACCTTCTAATTCCAGCAGAGGTAACCTTCGAGTTAGTTAGAAAGTTATATATAAGTAAGTTCTTAAATAAATCTGAAACTTCAATGATACATTTTCCATTTCTGGTCTCTCACCTTCGTCAGAGTTCGTAAGCATTCCAAAGGGCTTTTTCATTTGCCAAGAAAGGCATGATGTAATTACAACTGGCCAAGGAATAATAGCATTTATGCTACTTATTAAAGGAACAGGGAGAGGAAATTCGGTGTACATTTCTTCTCTTACAAAGGCATGGAAATGTAGTAGTTTTGCACCACAGTTCTCAAAGACATCATTTTAAGTCCAGTGAAAATATTTTCACTTATTTAAGTGTCAGCCCTTGGTGATTATTAATTTAGAAACAGTGTCTTTGAAGTGATTCCCATATCTTTTACGCACTTTGAAGGTTTTAAATTGAAATTCCATTCTGAAACAAAAGAAAATCCTCTTATATTTCTTGAAATAACAACGTACTTGTTTGACATTCAGTTTTTTCCTTCCAGTGACTACTGTGCCGTTCTATTCCAAAAGAAACAAAAAGCAAACAATTTCTCAGGCTCCAGTTCTACTCTCACTCATACCTGCTTCATTCCTCACCTCAAATGTGTACACATTGGCAGTCAAGTGGAAGGCTGTCCTTAGTCTTCCTATTTTGACAATGTTGTTCTGAAGGTAAAAGCTAGACTCCTAGAATGGATGTTTTAGATCAGAAGCATCTGAAATCAGTGTGCAGAGTGAACAACATTCACGGAAAATAAGAATCTCTTATTTCAGCAATGGGTTTCTTTTGAAAACCCTATCTTCTGTGCATTTGGTAAAGGCAGTGCTGTAGGCTGCTGGGATCACTGGCGGGATCCCAGAGGTGCCATGAGGGAGGGGATCTGCCATTCCGCACTCTTCAGGCAGGAAAAAGCTCCCCCGAGCTTCACAAATACCTTGGGCCAGATTTGCAACACTGTGGGGACAAATCAAAAAGTGTCTGTCATGCTCGTTCACTCTGTTCCTTTCTGTGTACTTTTCTGACAACAATGGGTAAGGACAAACTGTATCCTTGGCATTTATGTGCCATAATGCTGCATGATTTTGACTCCACATGCAGTATATGCTGCAAAACAGGGTTAGTCAAAACTTACCAGGCTAACTGTAGCTCTTCTGTTCTGCCTGTTTCTGTCTCTGCTTTAAAGTTACTTACATCTTATTTCCTTTTGACTAGGGGCTTTACAGTGATTTAATTGTTTGCAGTTGCCATGTACCAGTGTATTTGGTTAACACAATGCTGTGTAGTTTGACTAAAACCAACTACAGAACTTACTGTTCTGGCTGACCTCTGTCTTGCCTTAAAGGTTCTGAAATAGCAAAATTCTGAAACTCATCTCTGCTTGCTGCATTTCAGATAGGAAAAGAGCATGTAGGCCTAAAGGCTGTAACCGAAATTCTCCAGGACATCCAGTACAAGGTAAGGCATTGTCTGAAGAAATGCTTCCTTCACTGACCAGGTAGAGAGAGAGTAAGCGAGTGAAGGGTCTGTGTGAAGCTAAGAGATGGGTTTCACATGTGTTTGTAGTAAAGCTCTGTGTGAAAACGTGGTCTGCATGTTTTTGTGGTCTGCGTAAGAACCTCAGCGTTTTACAGTATTCAGATAATATACAGTCTTTGTAGTTGCTTCCTTTTCTGGTGGCCAGAAAATTTGATCTCCTATATCAGTAACTGATTGCAAATAGTACCTTTTCAGTGATTTTCATGGAGTCAGTGTGAATGTAAGCACTGCAACATGCTTAGCGAACACCAGCAGCAGTATCTCCAAACCTATCTGGTTTTAATTTGTAGAGGAAAAGAATAGATGAACTGAGCAGCCATATTAACTTGCAGTGGGAAATCAGCAAACACACAATGCCGTCTTGTCAGTCGGATTATGTGTGGGGATCCTGAAGGACACATAATAAGCCTAGCAGGACTGAGGAGATATGAGTGCTCTCCAGAATGTTGATGCTATCTTAAATGACCTTGGGCAAGTTACTTCCATCTCTCTGCTTCATGTCTCTGTCTGTGACATAGAAATAATCATACTTATCTTTGATTTTAAAGGACTTTGAGATATATTAATGAGATGTTCTGTATTGGTCTGGAGAAATTAGCCATTCACCTCGGTGGATGCTGAAGTGTAGAAAAATTAGAAGCTATTACTAGAATGAAATTGAAAATCTTTCAGTCGAATAATATATGGTAAACTTTAGTCATGATGCTTAAGATTACAAGCTCATTGTTTATGAAGGTGTCAGGGAAAACAGTTAGTTTATAGAACTCTGTAGTTTCATTACTGAAATGACAGCCAAGTAGAGAAAGGTCGTGAAAGGCCTCATCATTGTGAGTGTGTTATACTAATGACTTTCACGGGGTCAACATCAAATGTACTTTTGGCATACGTAAAATTTTCTTGCATTAAATATGTGGAACGAGCTTTATCTTACTAAGTGTCATCCACATCAGTCAAGGCAAAGCCACTTTGGCCCTTGGATTTTAAACTCAGTTTGTATGGAAACTCTGAGTTTCATGTGGAGAATTTCAAGGCTGGGACCTGGAAGGAGCCCAGGTACTAAAGGCAGAAAGTTAACAAATTGCTGGGATAACCTTAGAAGTAAAAAATAGAATTAAAAATGTGTTTGTGTAGCTGCAGGGACAAATGTAAGAATGATTAAATGGGGGCTAGTAATGAGGTTACTTTGCACAGGAATTCAAGGCTTAATGTTATAAGAACACACAGTGTGTTTTAGCTCTCCATTCATCGTCATTTTATTAAGAAACTAGATATGAGATTGATTTGTATTCACTTTTTCAGGGAAAGTCCAAAACAATACCCTGTTTTAATCCCAACTCTTTATTGCCAGGTAGGTGCCTTTGCTTACTTTTGTGTGTGTGGATTAGTAGCTTATTGCAGAGGCCAAGACAATCTTGAGCTAAAGCACAGCCTAATTGCAAGCCTGGGAGTGTGTCCCATAAGGTGGTAATGCATTTTGCACCTAGTGGTGCTACCAGGGATAGGGATGAAGTCCCTTTGGAATTTATGATACATCTGCACCTGTGAGTGGGTTGTGATACTGTAGTCCATGCACTGCTGGCAACACTGTGGCTACTTTTCTTGATGATTTATCATCCCATCTAAAGGGGAAGCTGTGTGTATTCCTTTCTCTGCTTTGTCACAGAATAGGAAGTGTAAGGTTACCCACTTACCAAGGTAGCCTTTTGGCAGTATCAAAAGGCAATGCCATAATGCAGTGACAGTTGTGTAGCATACAAGGAGTAGTGACAATGGGAGACAAATTCTAATTCATATAGCTAAAAGTAAAAGAGTAATAACAATAATAAAGAGTAAAACAACCACTACCTCTACTACTTGTCTACTACTTGTCTACTACACTACCTTGTCTTGAAAAAAACATGACTTTTAAAAAAAGGCATTTCTACAAGATGAATATTTCTGCAAGGAATCCTTGTGAGCTAATTTCTGCATCATAGTGGCAAGATCTTTAATTTTCAAAGTACTCCAGGTCTACATGAAACTGTATTAATTATATATATCAAAAGAATATTATTTAGGTTGCAAAGTCAAGCACTCAGCAATTAGGAATTGCAGGAATTAAGGCTGCCTGTGCCCCTTCATGCATATACGTTATAAAGCATCTTTTAATTGCGTGACCATAAGGTATTTTTTACAGGACCCCAGCTTCACAGTTCCTGTTTGATGCTGATCGAGTCACATACATAAACCAAATTTTTCATAAGTCATCTCTAACTATGTGTTCCTCATTTTCTAGGTGCCTGACTTGAGATCATGGGGTCTGATTTGCAGAAGTGCTGAGTGCTTACACCTCCAACTGAAGTCAATGGGAGCAGTGCTCTGACTGCATTAAGTGCTATAGAAAGTTAACTACTCTGAGAAATCAGGTTCTAAGCATCTCATATTGAACATCTCAAATGAATAGATGCATTTGACATTAACTTCTCTGTGCCTCAGTTCCCCATCTGTAAAGTGTGGGGGTAATCTGTCTTTCCTCACCACAATGGGGTGTTGGAAGGATAAATTCGTGTTTGTGGAGCACTCAGACACTGAAGAAATGAGTGCATTAGAAATACAAAACATAACAAAATGTGGTCCTTCTAACAAGCAGGATTTGAATAGCATGGGAAAAAAAGACCAAGGACCACATATTGTACCAAGAAATCCAAATGTTATTAGAGGATTTTCAAAACAAAATAATCCATCTTTGCAAGTAAATGATGAAAGGTTCTCTAGAAAAGACATATATGGTCATCTAACAAGATGGTGTCACAGTGCATGCACAGGATGGGCTGAATTAATTCTTGCAGTTCTTGATAATTCTTGAGTGTTTGATAATGCAACTTGCTTTCAATGGATTTGCTATGTAATTCCCTAACTGAGAAAGAAAATTATTCCAACAAACCAAAATCCATTCACTGACAATCGCAGGCTTCATTAGCAAGATTTAATTCTACTGATACTCCTCTGAGCTAGTAGTGAAATGGCAGTAACAGGTTAGGTCAACCAAGCAAGTTTATTTGTTTCCAGTCTCACATTCTGTCCTTGTCAAGCCAGTCACAATCTTCCCTCTAGCTCTCCATGGCATGATTAACCACCCTTTGTTTCCAGTTTGTTTCTACGTTTGTTTCTTGTCCCTTCTTTTACAGTCAGGCAGTTTCCTCTCCATACATCTTAAGCTGTGTCAGGGAGTGATTTGTGAGTATCTCCTACAGCAGCAAAGGAAAGCACTGTGTAGTCTTGCAAAGTGCAGTGTAACTGAAATCTTCGAGGAATTAAAATTATTAACATCAAACTGTTGTATGTTGTGTTGTATGTAGAGTTAAAACTCTGCTTGGACAAGCACAGTTTCTTGAGAGACAGCAGTTCTTTAGGAACCTATTAATAAGCTTATAAACTTAATAAAATAAATTTATTCGTAAATAAACCTTGGTTTTTTTCCCCTATGAAATTCAACTCACTTTTCCAAAGCTAGGAGGCTCCAGTGCATCTCAAAAAATATGTCACTAGAATTGTGAACTGAAAAATTTGGCTTGAACTGCTTTCACTCAGTTTTTCTAAAAAATGAAATAGAATCATCCTTGAGACATGTCCTAAATGTGGAAGTCAGTGAAAACTTGATCATCACAGCCCCACTGCCTTCAAAATGTGATGTCTCTTGTAGCTTTGTCACTAACAGGAGTTCTTTATCACCACATTATTTGTTTGCTGTGTTAGTTTAATGAATTGTGCATGTTGTTTTTGACATGTATAAAGTGGCATTTTCATCTTTAAAATACTCATGTGCAGGGGGAAGTTACTGCAATATAATAACCAGAAGCTCATGTACCTTCACTTGAGAAAGTAGGGGACAGTGCTTGCCAGGTTATAAATTCACACCTTAGCTTACTGTGTACTAACTTCGTCATATGGGCAAGCTCATGGCTGTCATAAGCTGTCATAATTGAAAGACAGAGTGATCTTCCTTAATGTCATTAAAATTCCACATGTCTTTTAATTTCAGATCCTCTTCTGCGTGACTACTGGGTGTATGAGGGCTCTCTAACCATTCCACCCTGCAGTGAAGGTGTCACCTGGATATTATTCCGCTATCCTTTGACTGTGTCCCAAGTGCAGGTAACAGCTGTGCTTAAAGTGACCTTGGAATATGGTTATGAGCTAAAGGTTATAGTGTGCAAATATATATATCGGGACATTATATCTGTTCTCCTTGAAGATCCCATTAGATCAGTACATGTCTTTTCAAATAAAGGTTAAGCCTTTTGAGTCACTGAAAGCAATGCAAAGGTCAGAGATGAAAAACCTTATC
This sequence comes from Strigops habroptila, assembly GCF_004027225.2. NCBI lineage: Eukaryota > Metazoa > Chordata > Aves > Psittaciformes > Psittacidae > Strigops > Strigops habroptila. The sequence continues at coordinate 37,815,962 of NC_044277.2, forward strand.
GTTTATCATCTGCATTTAAAATAATTCTTTATTTAAGTGAAAGAAAAAGAAAGAAAGAAGTCAGTGGGCAAAAGAAATTAAATTCTTTGTAATTGTAAGCTTTCAAATATCACTGCTTTTTGATGTTAAAGGAACAAAAAGTCACAGGGAGACGCTATGTCCTGGAGAAGGAAAAATGTTAACGTAGTACAGGCTAGCTATATTGCATTGAACTATATTTAACTTACCTTGCTTTTTTAATTCTGTTTTATAATATATGTCAAATGGAAACTACTTATTTAAATTTAATTTCACAGGTATGTATTTTACAGTTGGGTTTTTTTATAAATTTTATCTAACAGTCATGTAAGCCTTTCTGTAGAAAACATTTCAAAACTGTCTGCAAATAATCCCAGTAAAAACAATGAAAACTCGTGATGCATATTCTCCCACAGTGTGTGAATCCCCATTGGAGAAATGTGAGTTTAATTCAAGTGAAACTATTGATAATCCCTGAAGGTGAATGTGTTAATTTTCATTGCCTGCTCTGAAGCATGTGCAAACACAAGGGAAAAAGTATTAAAGGTGATAAATTCAGATTTACATTATTTCATCTTTAGTACTCTAAATTTTTTCTAGTAATCCCAGCACAATATTTTCACAATTTGGCAGTGTTTCTTTTCATATGAAAACTGAATTCTAGTTCTAGTCATAGGATAAAAGCAGTAGCTCCCAGTAAGCTTATTTGTATGGTAGCTGCAACTTAAATGTATCCCATCATGAATCTGGTATTTATTTGCTTATGAAAGGATAAGTCTTACGGCTGCTTACTACTGAGTAAAGAGGAAACAGAACTCTGTCGGCATTATTAGGTTCAGAATAACTTTAAAAGACACAGTGCATTTTGTAACTTGGCAGCTAATTGTCCAGATATGATATGGATAAATGAGTACTTAATCAGAATTATACAGACCATAGCTATTACACTGAGACATTGTATGATTTTTTATTTCATGCTACTTGCACATTTTGTAGTCTCTATTCCCTTTTAATCCAGTCAATGCACAGAGGAAGGCACAGTTCAAGCCATCCATGTGTGGTGGGAGATGGAAGGCCAGGTTGGACAGAGCCTTGGGAGACATGGTCTAGAGTGAGGTGTTCCTGCCCATGGCAGGGGGGTTGGAACGAGATGGTCTTAAGGTCCTTTCCAACCCAAACCATTCTATGATTCTATGATTCTATGGTGAGAGGGTGAATGAAAGAGGAATTAATCAGAGAAATGGGACTTTAGTTAACATTATTATGTACTCACACTTTACCACAAGAAAACAAGGTATTGGAGCATGGTGTGAAGGGGCTGAGTCTCCAGAAGATAATATTATGCCTGGGGAAAAGAGTGTGATTCATAACCATGGCCTTCTTTAGGTGAGGGGTAGCTGTTTTCTGTTTTGCTGCCTTAAGTTGTTATAAACCAAATCCAGCAAGAACATTGCAGTGACAAAGGGCACATAAATCATGAAGGGTCTTTTTTCCTGCCACAGACAGGTATGTATGGAGGTGAGACGTGGCACTGGAGCAGAGTGAGAGACTGGAGCGAATGTATGCCAATATGATCCACAGTACTTTGTACTTGTCGTAGATCATCATCACTTAGGAAAAAAAAAATCCTTACTGATAATTATGAATGCAGCAGCATTAAAGTTAAGGTTGTGCAGAAAAAACTTGGTAAGGACATGAAGGACTTTTGCCAAGGTGGGATAAAAATTTTACTTCCATCAGATACTGCTTTCAGATGTCGATTGAAAACAAGCATGTGGACAAGTGAGAGATAGTGATTCTGGGATTCTGAATTCAAAAGGGACTGAGAGTTCTCCATGATGCCCAAAATAAGATTTTTGGGTGCCAGAATATTTTGCTATAGCCTAGACATCCAAGATTTTAACTTGTAATTAGCATTTTGGCTGCAGTTAAGTATTGGGCCTCTTTTGTGCATGTGGGCATGAATGCCTATGAGAGATTCAGTTTAAGGAGATGTCGGAAATGTAAGGGTTTTTGTCTATGGAAAATAAGAGGATGTAGTATAGCATACGCCATTCTGTCATCCATGGAAGGCTGGTAAAGACATTTAATTTTATTAAGCCTGCTTGTAGTGTTAAAGCATAGATTTCAGCACAAATGCATTTCTAATGGATTGAAATACACTATTTTACATGTGTCATTAACTTGTAGAACTTTCTTCTGTGGGATATTAATGAACACAGCTTATGAAACTTCAAGCCACTTATATAAATACTAGTAGCATCTGTGTTTATAGGCGATAAGAGACAAATTCAGGGCTTTCTACTTTCATTTTTCAGGCCATAAAATAATCAACTTCTGAGCATCAATAACAAGAAACACTGAAGAGCAACACAGTCTGATATGGAATAGGTTTTATTGCCTTCCTCTGATGAAGCTACTTAATATATTGGAGACAAGATATTCATATTCTCTTTTTCTATAATTAACACAACAATATTGATTAGCTTAACAAACTGTGGGTTATAAGGGAAAAAAAATGAAGAAAATTGCAATTCTAGTTCATGGTCACATCTGTATATTTTCACGTTTGCTTATTTTGAAACAATGAAGTAACTATTTTGGCATAGGCATAACAGGCTGACCATTGCAAAGTAGAGAGCCTTTTTCTGTTTCTTCTGAAGACATTTATAGATGGTAAAGTTCAACTGATGAGGTGATTTGCTACTGATCCAAGTCAATGTTCAGTGAAAGAAGATTCATCTCTACACTCAGTGAAGTGGAGCACCTCACTTCAGCAGCTGGGGTCTGAGTGTGTTGGTTATATGAATAACAAAAGAGCAAGCCAGGACTGCAGTTAGGATGTACTTTGCTGGAGTCCAGTGCTGTTTCCTCATTGGAAGTCACTAGCTTCACTTCCATCAGAGAGCTGTTTCCCTCACAGGTCTTTCTGTGAGGTCTGGATAAAGTGTGCAGGCAACTCTTCTCCCCTGGAGAATAAGGGCTTTGCAAATCTGGTTCTGGGAGTTTTATTACTGACCTGAGTGGAAAGAAGCTTGTCTAGGAAGCTGCACCCTGCAGTGCTTTTTTAACATATTCCTGCTCACCTTGTGTGTTTTATCATCCTCACTTGTCTTATGTTGTAATATACAGCCCAGAAAGAACTGTGTTGACTGCTTTTGTGAGACACCTCACCCATGCATGCACATTGCTGAAATGCAATGGGTGAAAATAGAAAAATCATTCCTATTAGGCCAGTAAAGAGCAGGAAATAATTGAAAAAGACTTGCTCGTGCTTCTCTCCAGTATATTTTTAAAAAACTGGACATTTATGAATAATGTGCTTTGTGGTTCACTGAAGCCCAGAACAAGTACATTGTCTAAGCCACTCAGAATAGGGATTTTAAACAATGATGCAGCATGGAGCTGTCATTCTGCTGTACTCATTGTCAGAGTTAACTGGCTTTGTATTGAGTGGCAAGGTCTCTAGTCCTTTTGTGTACCTCATTCAAAATCAAGACCTCCCAAAGCACAGAAATAGTAGCTAGCATATGGTGCTGGAGTGGGAATTGTGTAAAATTTATGTAGTCTGTGAAATAAAGTGCTCTGACAGGTTCATGGTATTCAGGCAAAAGGATAATGCTTCTATTCCTCATGTAGAAGAAATGTCTGTAGAAAACATGCAAATGCTTTGTTTCTTGTGTTCTATTCTACAGCAAATATTTAAGGGAAGTAAAGAAAAGCAGTATTCAGGATCCGAATAAAGGGAAGTGGTAAAAACATTCTTGCAAAATTCTTCAAAATATAAACTGATAGTGACTGTTAACATTGTGGATTTACTTCTTCACTGGTTAGAATTTGTTGTGTGAGCAGGCCTAAGTCATCCTCAGTGCGTTCTGGAATGAGAAGACATTTACAATTTTGTAAATGTCTATTGCTACTGAAAGTATGTGAATATCCAAGGATACTTAGCCATATGCCTCTAAAATATCTATTTCCTTGGCAGTCCTACAAGGTGTACTTCACAGCATTGGCTTGTGAGGGGTTAGGAGGAGATAGTGTGCAGTTCCATATGACATTAAGCAGGATATGTGGGGCACACATATTGCCTTCTCATGTGGAAATTTAATAGGGGAAATAGTGTCAGCACAGCTGGTGTCCTTTTCTGACAGAACTACTTCTCAAGAGTTAAGTAGATAACCATTGTGTATGGAGGGTCTCTGTCTGAACCATGACATGAAGGACTAAACAAGGAGGCTGGTGATCTCAGAAGCAATTCCGCTTTGGAGGAGAGTTACAATTCTTTACTTCCCTGAAGACTAAAGAGCAGGCACGGGGATCAGGTCAGTCCTACTTTCCTGACTGAAGAAACTGGAAGCTGCTTTGTGAGGAGTACCTCCTGGAGAAAGATTTTACTGTGGGGACTGGGGCAGAGCATTTGTAGTTATAGTAGGAGACAGCTCATAAATGCCAGCTTTGCAGAGCGCTGCTCTCCCTTCTCCTTCATCTGTGTTTGTTTGAAGTCTCATTCTCAATAGATCAAACAAAAGCCACATTCTTGTAAAATGCTGCTTCCTAAACTGCAAGTATTTCAGATTTTCGAGAGTTGATTCAGGCGTTGAAAGAGGCTACCTTTACCAAATCCATTCAGTGATTTACCAGTGCCAGACTCCTGAAGACTTTTTCAGTTCCAAGCCTGTAGTGGGTTTGTTTTCAGTTTGCTTTAAACAAACAAACAGAAATCATCCAAAACAGGATTCTGCCTCTAAAAGAACCTTCAAAGAGCTTTACAGTTCATTCTGCTTTTCATCTTTTGAGTCTAAACTGTTGCCTTATATCTCAGCTGCGAGAAGCTGAGTGTTGATTTTCAAGCACACTGCTTTCTGAGGAAAATAAAGCAGAGCAGAGATGGCCTCTAAATCGAGTAAATAAGTCTGTATCAATTCTGCTGTAGAGTGGAAAACAACAATGAAGGCAGTTGTCTTCCAGGTTGCAGTAAGAAAGTATTCTCTGCAGGCAGTATAAGAATAAAAATGTCATTAACTGCTATTTAGTACCTCATTTCTTTTAATTCTGGAATCACACTTGCGTCCTCCCTCTATTCCTTCATTGAGTGTTTTTCATGGGGAAATTAACTCTCTATAATCTCTTCGATGATAAAATGATTACATACTTCAGGCTTCATTTTGCTTTCTGTGTAGCTTGTTTTAAGTCACAGCTGAGCTGAATAGTGAGGCATCACAGGGTCAGTACAGGTACAATGGCTCAGGCTAGGGGAGTCAGCCTTCAAGTAGGTTTGCTGTATCCAGCTAAAATAGCTTGTCAATATGCCAGAGTAACACTAAACACAATTTTTTTAGTAGTTGTAACTGCTTATTTAAAATATCATTCTCTTAAATAAAACAGCAGTGTTGAACAATAAGGTATAATATTGCTGAGATACGCATTGATTTTCTTAGTTTTTTGTCACACTGAGCTTGATGCTGATACCAGGGATGGAGATGGAAGCTGCTCACGTTCTTCCCTACACATTTATAAAAATCTAGAAGGAGTCTATAAACCAGAAACATATTTGTTTTGGACCAATAGAAATGTTTTATATTGATTTTTTGATTGTATTTGATTTCTAAGTACACTTAGCACCTACATCTACAGAACCGCCAGAAGGAGTATTTTGTTTTGATGGGAGAAAACATATTTTTCCATATAAAATTTCAACAGACTTCCACTAAAACTGAGAGTCTGTTCAGAATTCTGGTTTAGAAAATAATTTTTATTTAAATGAAGCAACAGTTTCAGGCAATAGATAAATCACTGGAAGAAATTCAAAACCATTTATAGTCGACCAAGTTATTCATGAAACGCACTTCTTTGAAGAAGACCAGAATGATTACTCTCATGTCACAACTGTGAGATTGATTCATAGGATGTAATCTACAATGGCTAAGAAGGTTATAGATCCCAAAAGAAGCTGTGAAAAAGCAAAAGATGATAAGTTTATGCACATGGCCAAACCATGTGCATAAAAGTTCTTACTTTTATCTATCTGTTAAATGCTTTGACAGTACTGACAACTATTTTTAAATGTTATTAATGATGTCTATTGACCTTAGTATGTGGTACCCAAATACTCCAAGTATCAAAACTTCAGAAGTGGCTGATTTTGATTGTTAGTCATTAGTGAAGAATGTATCTCAGCTTTTTCATGTCTGTTTTTCTGCCTTTCAGATAGAGGAATTTCGTAGACTGAGGACACATGTTAAAGGTGCTGAACTTTTAGAGGGCTGTGATGGAATCCTAGGAGATAACTTCAGACCAACTCAGCCACTTAGCGATAGAATCATCAGGGCTGCATTTCAGTAGCAGAAGAGGAAGAATAACAAAATTTAATCTTTGTTCAGGTAAGTAAAAGCTTAGCAGAAAAATCAAAACATTGAAATAATTTTCATAGGGGATCTTTAGCTAAAGGAGAAAACACTGAATCCATCTCAGCTAATGTTATGATATATTGTCACAATCGTAAATTTTGACACTACTGTTTTTTTCTATCCTGTGATATAATAGTTTGGTTCTTGGAATAGTTTGATTACTTTTAGGTTTTTTAGTGGCTGGAATCTAATATACAATTTAGTGAATTGAAATATTTGTATTGTCTTCAGTAGGCAGTGGATCATAAACAGTTAGATCACAGTTACTTCTTGTAGCTTTAAATTTGTCCTGCTGCAGTGAGCAACAGCACAGTATATATAGGTTATGTGGTAGATTTCTGCAGTTATTGAGGTTCAGTAGTTGGTTTCTTACCTTTTTTTTAGAAGACCAGTCATTGGTGAATATTTCTAGTGTTACCTGTTAAAAAACAGGGTAGTAGTTCTGGAAGGAGGCTTTTATTTCTCAAAGGAGGCTTTTTTTACAACAGCATTGTAAAGCAAGGAGGCTCCTTGCTTTACAATGCTGTTCTTTCCCAACAAGACTGAATCTTGGGCAAAACCAGTGGAGATACAAGAGGAAACTCATTAATTTCTGTCATGACTAATATTTCATATTTCATTCATGGAAGTAGTTGCTGCTTCTTGTCATCAGTGATGTTTTCAGCCGCCTTGCTCACAGAGCAAGAATTTAAGGATTACATTGAATTCAAGGCATAAGAACTAATACATATGTGAACTCAGATTATCCGCACTTCAGTTATGACCTCCCATGTCATGTTCCCTTAGCCTCTATCAGTTACACGATAAATTCCCTCGGTGCTCAACATTTATGCCTAAACCTCATTATACTTAGTTAATGAATGTTTTACTATAATGAAAAACCTTGTAGTGAGATTTTTAGAGAGTTAAAGCACAGGGAAGTGGTTGAGTCCCCATCCCTGGAGGTATTTAAATGGCGTGTAGATGTGGCACTTAGGGACATGGTTCAGTGGTGGACTTGGCAGTGTTAGGTTAATGGTTGGAGTCGAAGATCTTTAAAGTTTTTTCCAATCTGCACATTTCTGTGATTCTAAGACAACTAAATACCTTGAAAGTAGTGAGTCAAGACACCAACAGTTGTGGCTCATTTTGTAATGAAGTGGTCCCACCTGGATATAAATAGTAAGACAGCTGATCTAGGAAGTCTTCGAGAAAAGAAGAATCTGTTCACTTGCTTTCTTTAGATTAAAGTTCTACTGCTTTTTAACATAGCAAATTTTTTCATCTACTATCCTACCATAAACTTTATTTAGATAGTAAAGGCTCTGGGTAGTCCCCTTTACCCTATTTTACTGGTAGAATCTGTTATATAAAAGTATCATTTTTTCTATCTGCACATTTCTTCAGAGCTATATGCTCACAAGAGAATGAATTAATTCAGAGTTTCACCTGGAAGCATGCTACTGAAAGGTTTTTGATAAACACTTTTGGGTAAGGACATCTATTCGTACATTAATTTTTTTCCCTATCTAGGTAATGATGGAACTCCTTAGTTCATGTCAGACTGTTACAGAGTTAATGCTCTTGAGAGCATGCTTTGGGCACAGCCCCCATATTCATATGAAGTTAACAAATGATTGGGCAGCTGATAACTCCTAAGAGAGATTGATAATTTAGTGCTTCCAAAAATGGATCCATTAAAACCGAGTGGGAAGATTATCTTTATTTCTGCATGTGACAGGGAATATTAAATGGGCTGGGACAGAGGTCAACAATTTCATGATCTTTCCATATAGGATAAGCATTGAATATAGTGTATCCATCTAAACATATTTGAAGTAAGGGTTTGTTTGTATTTTATAACCCTATTTAATATCCACACCCCTGAAGTTAAGCAAAGAAAGCAAAACATTGGTACTTTTATTAATATTGGTTTTGCATTCTGCTATTTAATTTTGGACACATCCCTAAGCCCAATTCTCAATTACATGGTTCTCTGCAGTCACCAAATGTCATCACTTTAATCTTGAAATGGATGTTTCAAATTCATCCCAGCTTCTGCATAAAAATTACTTGGGAAAATCATAGCAATATTAAAGTACAATTTTTCTCAGAGAGTGAATAATGCCCTCAGGCCAGTGCAGGTAATTCAACTCTGTAACAGTGAAATTACTTGACACACTGAGTTTGAATTTTCAGCATGAAAGAGTTTCCTTTACAATGCTGGAATTGAAATGTAAAAATTTCCCTTTTGCTTTCATGTTTGAAATTTTATTACATTTGCCAATACTTATAAAGATTTGTTTAAAATAATAAGATTTATCTTGGCCATGCTTCACAAAATAATCTGCAGTTTTAATTCCCAAATGATGGATTTTTTAATATAAAGTAATAGTCCTCACTGTAGGGCTATGCTAATTATGGACTCTCAAGCACTGAGAAAGAACTGTGACTTCTGGCATTGTGTAGCCCACAGAAGAAATGGCATTTGGCTCTCTACACCTGATTGAATTACTTATCAGAAATTCATTTGGCCAGGTCTTCTTTTTAGTTTTGGATGCATCAGTCCAAATAGCACTGAACCAATCAAGGATTCACAATATATCCTTGCTATTGAGTTTGTCTTTGGGGAGCTGGAAGAATGAAGTGTAAAAAGAAATTGTGTGGCTTTGATCACCTTTCTTCTATTCAAACAGAGAAAGAAAACAATCCTACTTACTTTGTAGTGATTTCCTCTCACAGTTCTGTCCAGGAGAAAGGTGTTGAGGAACAGTAGCTCCCCACACAGATCTCCGACATCCTCAGAAGACACCTTCCCTCAGGCATAGGAATGGGTAATGGTCCTTAAGCTAGGACTGCTGACATCGGCTGAATATTGCGATGATTCTCAGTAGCAGATGGGGAAGTAACAGTTTGCAGGGTAGCATCTACATAGTGATCCAAGAGGAAGCATTTTTTCCTTTCAGAGATTACCTTTTATTTTGAAGCCTTGGTATGTCTTGAATATATACAATTACAAACACACTGATGGACTTCTTTTCTGACATGATGCCCCTCTGCCAAGGCTGCTGGAACTCCTGTCAGTAAAGGTTTCAATATTTTCTATTATTCCAAGTCAGTGTGGTAGAGCCACTTGAAGAACCTCGAGGAACATTAGTTTTACATGACCTTGTCACTCTGTCAGGGAAAAATGGATACAAATATGTCCATAAGTGTTATATACACAGGAGTAGAAAGAGGTTGCTTGAAAGGTCTAATTAGTTTTGACTGAATCAGAATGCAGGCTTTATGCATGCCATGCTCACAAATCTTCAGAACATCTGCTCTTCAGCCTTGATTTAAACCTTGACAGAACTGAACCTTTTGTGGCTTCTGATGAAATGGCATACATTGATCTTTGATGCAATTTGTGTTAGTTTGTTGACTTGAAGGCAGAGTTGACACAAACATGATATATCATGGTGTGTTATATCAGGTAAAGAACTATTTTTTTTCCACTTTCTATTAGGGAAAAGCCCAGATCTAAAAATACTCCTCTCTAGTTCTAGAATAAAGGCTCTAAAGGAAGCCTTCAGGAGCATACACTGGGTAGAACATTGTAGCTTCAGTGCTCTTTTCAACCCAATGGGCTTTAAAATGAGTTTATGGCTATCTAGTTGACCTCTTCTGACTCTGTGTTTCTGCCAAAAATGGATCTCCCTCCTGTAGCCGGGGGTTAATGAGTCTTTGGACTCTGTTGTGTTAGGTTTTTTTTAGAATACATCCCTTACATGACAGCTTTTGCAACCTTTCTCTCCTGCAGTTGCATGGAAGGTGAAAAAATGAGTTCAGTTTTAGCGGTGAAGAACAATAGAATCACAGAATACCTGTAGTTGGAGTAGTTGTAGTTGGCTTTTGGAGATCTACTAGTCCAATCTTCTGCTCAAAGCAGTTGCTCAGGCTATGTCCAGCTGGGCTTTGAATATTGTAAGGATGATGACTCAACAACCTCTTGGAGCACCCTTTTCCTGTGTTTGACCAGGAAAAAGATTTTTCTTAATTTTAAATGAAATTTCCTGTATTTCTGTTTGTACTCGTTGCCCCTTCTGCTTTCACTGGATACCACTGAGAGTCTTCTGTACTTGTTTTCATAAAGTATTTACACACACTGATGGAATCCCTCTTGAAACACCTCTTCTTGAGACTAACCAGTCCCATCTCTCTGAGCCTATTCTTCTATGACAGGTGCTTCAACCCCTTCATCATCTTTGTGGCCCGTTGCTGATCTCACTCCAGTATGTCCATGTTTCTCAGCCCAGTACTCCAGATGTTTCATCAGGGCTGAGCAGAAGTGAAGGATCATCTCCATGCACCTGCTGGCAGAGCTCTTCCTGGGGCATCCCAGGAGGCTGTTGTCCTTTGTTGTGTGGGTGCATTACTGACTCAGGTTTACCTTGCTGTTACCACGACTCCCAGATCCTTTTCTGAAAGAAAAGAGAGAAAGGATAACATTGTGACTTCCTCAGTGTTGCCACTAGCTTTTTTGATACTTTATACTTGACTTAGAGCCCTTGCTATGGCCATCAGGCTATTTCTTGATAGCCTCAGGGGATCTTGGAGTCAGATTTGTAATTCTTATTGTTATATGGCAAAGCTTAACAATGGGGGCACTCCTAGAAATCAAGTAAGAAAACCCTTAAATCTTCCCTTTTGTTAAAGGCTATTTTTTTTCTTTTGGCAGTTTGAGTCCTGACTCACTGATTTTAAACATGTGAATTGTGAGTATTCCAGCAGCTATTTTATTTCAGGGCTTGCCACCTTACCTAATGGATAAGCACTTTTCAGTAGCATATTCTTCACTGAAACCAGCATCATTTGTGGTTTCCAATGGATTTATTACCCTCTCTTTAATCCTTGTTGCTTTACACATAGCTGATTTGATAGGCACGCCTTTCTCTTCTGTTACGTCATTGAAACAGCTTTATCTGTGAATGAGCAAGTTGTCTGATTTCAAACACTTGAATATCATCTTCAATTGATAATGATACTGAATTTATTTTGGCATGCCTACATGTCTTCATCCGTTTATAAATCAGGGTTTATAAGCATGATTCCATGCATAAGTTAGTTAAATGTCATTGCTCCCGTTTATTAAGAGGAGATAAAATAAATGCCTGATATAGAAGTCATTGAAATCAATGAGATTCTTTTAATAGAAGGCAGTAAGAGCTAGTTCTAAAAAATAACTTGCTAAAGTAATATTGAAAGAATATTTTCTTTTGAAAGTGATAAAATTTACTTTCCACTGAGCATAATTAATAAACTAAAGAATTTGATCACCAATGTGTTGTCTCAAAAGTGCACATTCCAGGCACAATTTATTTTGTATCCATAAATAAAGAATTGTCCTCCAAGTGTGATGATGGCTTATACCTACGCCATTATATACTCCAGTATATATATTACTCCAGTTCTCCTGAACAATTTTTTTATGATTGATTCAGAAACTGCTTTTATATTCACAAATGCATGTACACGTTCATACATACATATACATATTTGGTAGAGCTCAATTTGTAAGTAGCTGCAAATTCATCCTTATGAATTAATATTCCTTTAAATTATGTTAGCAGAAATTAGTTTGGATTAAAAAACATTGTTAATATAATTACTATTTTCCTGGTTGTACATTCAAGATTAGAACAAAAAAAATAAATGACATCATTAAATACCAAGGTTGTGCCAAGCCTGAGGAACAGGAAGGAATAATTTAGAGTGGGAGGAACAGAGACCGTATGCCTGATACTTCAGAGACTCTCTGCATGATACTGAGAAGTCTGAGCAGACAAGCAGAAATTGGTGCAGCATTAGTTTCACAGTAAGGAGAGAGGGCAATGTGGTAACTGTATCCGCTGTGTTCAGTGAGTGGAGAGTGCAAATTACTTGCTTTCGGGCTGTAATTGTGGCAGCAAGACTGTGCTGCCCTTTCCATAGGACATTGAACAGGGCATCAATGCTGCCAGTGGGGATGAACTAGTACTAAACAGGTAGTGGTGCATTCTCTTTTGCAGCATTTTACATTGTATGGTAACTAGGTTATAGAATATAAAGGGACATTCAATTACAGTGTGAGCTATGGAGCTGTGCCTTGCCTTTGAGAAATGGAGATAAGAGTGGCACAATGCTGTGGTGTGTATTTTTTTGCCTAAGCAGATCTCACTGAACTTTGCATTTGAATGGAGATTTGCTTTACCAGTGAATGTGTCTTTACTCTCAGTTTACTAGTAGCCTTTCTAGTTCCTGAAGTTCACAAACATGGTTCTCTACTTTATCCTTTCCTGTTGTGTAGATCTAGAGCTGGAGGGAGCTTTCAGCAGCAATGCATCGTTAGGCTACTATGACCATTCTTCTCTTTCTCCTGGTTTTAAAAAACCCCAGCACCACCACGGAGATTGTCAACACTAGTTCTTTAGAAATGCAAACACCAATTTCCTGGATTTGATGAAAAACGAGTATTTATGTTGCTTCTCAGCAAGTGATTTTTTATCGGTCATTGTTTGTGTCCATGAGTTTAGCGTTTGTGCTTAAAAGGTGGTTGGTTTAATTGTTAAGTTTCAGTCTTTGAAAGAAACTGAACTTCATGTTATCAACAAAACTGACTATTGTTCTCCTGTTTTTAAGATCTTATGTATAGTGCCTAACACTGCTGCCACTTGAAAGTCCTTTAGAATATTCTTACATATGTGTGTGTGACTGTAGGGCAGAGGGCTGTGGGCCATGCGTCATAATTGCTACTGGAGACATACCAAAACTTTTGGACCATTTAGGGGACCAAGAGCTTCAGGAATGGCTGAAAGATGGTGCCTTTTCAGGTTGCTTCCCACTACTTTGTTGTAATAGCAGGGAATGGGGTGTGCTAGATCGTGAACCCTGTCTTCTCAGCCTAACTTGTTTTCCCACTGCTGAGGATTCAAATTAGTGAATAGCAAAACCCTCTTGTTGTTTGTGTGACATACCTCTGTCACAGGAGCCATAATTCACTGATTTGGTAGTCACAGGCAGCCCAAAAGCTATAGACTTCACTGCTTCACACTATGTCACTGCTGTAGGAATTTATGCTATATTCAGGCCAGAGCACTAGTGTAGGGAGTGATCAAGCCCTAAATGGGTCGAACTGTTTCCAGAATCAGTACCATATTGCAGTTGTCCTTGTTCAATCCTTTTCTGAGCTATTCTTAGAAATAAATACACAAATATTGGTGGAAGAATGGGAAACAGTTGAAATCCCTTAGCACATTGAAGAAGCAGCAAAGAAGAAACAAAGTACTGTGCTTCTTTTTCAAAGCTAAAAAAAATCACAAGGTAGCCTAGAAATTAAACCCTTGCTTATGCTTTAAGTGAGATACTTCATTCTGACAAGCGCTCCCAAATTTTGTGACCTGTAGCTCTCTGTCAGCATCACACATTCTTTGCTATCCACAATGCACTGTTATCATCAGCTTTTTTATGTAAAGTGTTTTGAGGGTAAAATTTCCAGCTGCTTACCATAAACCATGTATGGTTTGTACACTGTTGCTTGGGAAGTGATAATGTAGCCAGGAGTGCCTGTCATAAAAAACACAGTATATTTATTGGCAATTTCAACACAAAAGTTAGGGTCTGAACACACACTGAAGCTCTGCTATGTTATTTTCACTTAGGGGAAAAATGCTGCAAATTCGTGGTGAGGCAAAAATGGTAGGAAGCTTAAATCATCTTTGAGAAAAATACATCTGTTTGTTAAGTTATAGAGACTCCAGATTAGTACATGTGAAATATAGTAACAACTCTCAAATGTCAAAGATATTAGAAGGACATGCAGATGCATGTGTCTAACCACAGACAGAGGGGAAAGCCTGCAATATGCATTCCTCCTTCAGCAATGTTATACATTTTAGGCAGTGGGATTGCACTCTGTTTTACCTACATGAAATAACACAGGGAGTTTTAAGCAGAGCATTATTACTCCATTGATACTGAAAATCCACATAGTCACAGGTCCTTACTCTTATAGGAATTTGTAATTCTAATTATTTCATGTGGATAAAAACAGTGCAATGAAGGTATGCAAACAAACTCTTGCCAAGCAGATAGCAATGTTTTGAAAATAAATAGCAAACAAAACCAGCCAAGTTATTTGGGTTATTGAAAATGTTTTTGCAACTGATAATTGTCACCCAAGGAAATACCAGCAGTGACTGTTAGCAACGTTTTAAGACTAACGTCAGAGCAGTGCTACCCAGTAAAACTTACTGTAATTTTTGAGAGATTTTTAGGCATCCCCAGAGGTCAAGAGGAACAAAAGTACACTTTAGTTAGCTATACATTGTTAAATGCCACAGAACTAGATGTAGTTCAATAGGTTGTGACCTGCTTGTGGAAGGAATGCAAAGTGTTTCAGGAGAGATAAGGATTCATAAGGTGGTCAGTTCTTTTTTCTGAGATACTCTATATCCATGTCTGACCATATTTTCAGGTGCTGTTTTTAGAAAGGAATAGGATAATGATAATGTGTAGTCAGTGTTAAACTGGTTTTGCCACCCATGTCCTTTGATTTTTTTTAACATATTAAGCTTTTTGTTTTAACTCAGTGTTAAGGAGGAGAAAGCAATAAACTTCTATAAGGAAAAAAATAGAAACATTGTGTGAGACAATAATGGTAAAGATTATGGTATTCAAAAGAGGTGGAAAAGCTCTCCAGAAAGCAGATTGACTACTTTTAAGTAGCAGAGGAAAGTTTTTGATCTTGTATAGTGATCTTGACCTAAGGCTACTACAGTGGGGCATCTTATTTTCTCCCTGTCAGATGGAAAAGCATATTATTGTGGCCATCCTATTACATTTCTCCATAGTCCGTTTATTTGTACTTTCTCAACAGTTCTGGAAGACTTTGAAAAATAATCTTTTTCACTGAAGTTTTCATATATCTTCTCTTTTGAATGTGTTCTGTCTATTACTAGGGGAACGTTGGGACCTTTGGTTTTTAAAAATATACCAGCTTGGCCCTATATTTTCTCCTGCTGCTGTGCCTTGTTTCCGAGATAGATAAAGTTACAGTCTTGCATTTATCCTGGTTTTGTACAAGAAAATCTATTCTCTGTGGGGAAGATAAGTACATAAAATTATTATATGAAAGAATTAGAAATAAGTATTCTTGGAAACATAGTAATATTTTTACATTCTGAGGATGAATTCTGAATTTTTTGTCCTTGTTATTATTTATTTATTTAAAACCCATGGGTAGTGTAATAATAGCTTTCAGATTTCCCAGGTGCTTACCCTTTATGTCACTGGTCCTGAAAGCTTTTCTTTGGGGATGGTTTTCTGATTTGTAGAGGACTCCACCAGAAGCAGCGGGAGTCTATTTAATATATGTAGGACTCGACTCAAGCAAAAGAAATTTCAGAGGAAGAAATATGATCTATAAACAAGCCAGGCATCTAGGCAGTTTTCTGATTATAATACACATGCCCATTTGTACAACTGTAGCTCAAATACTACATTTCCAAAAACTTATCAGAAGAGTAAGGGAAGCAGGTATCTTCATAAACCTTTAGCCTGAGTAGTGTGTTACTTGTCCGCATGTATTATGAAACAGTGCTATTAATTTAACATGGTAGAAAAATTACTCTTAAACAAGAATAAAGTGTAAATATGAAAAACAACACTACCGATATATACAATCAGTCTTTTGTCAGACAATATGTTAAGTATTTCTGTAGCAAACACAACTGCAATCTTCAGACTGGCTTGTAATTAGGCTCCTTTCCAAAAGTAATACATTAATACAATAGCTGCCCAAATCCCAGTTCAACTTAATTTCACTGACTTTGATTTTTGGACTAAAAGCATTAAGCTTGAACTAGTGAAAAATGTACAAAATGTGCATTCAATTAGGGAGTAATTAGATACTCAATCACCCTTACATCACACTAGGGATTATCCAAGAGAGAAGATACTATGCACTGCAGTGTATAAAACAGTTTTCTTAATTAGTTTAGTACTAATTGAGATTGAGAAAGTGTCACTGCGTCACAGCATTAGTTTGCCTATGCAGAACCTTGAGAACACAGGTTTTGGCTTCTTTTGAGCTTCCTTGCTCAGATTTTGCAGTCTGATTTCCTGATCCAGTATCTTCTGTCCATGCAAGATGAAACTTTCTGTCCATTTCAGAGAGAGAATTGGTCCCTGCACCCTCATATCAGTAGCCCACTGAAAAACATACCGAGAGTTTTTCCAGAGATGGAGAATAACTTATGATTATTGAATTTTTTTTATGGTACACCTTTATAAAAATACCCGGGAAAAACTGGGAACCTTCTGTGCTATCACATAGAGTGTAACTGTGGCTAAACCTAGCTGCTCTGTGAAGGGCTTACAGCCTCCCTTAGAAGTCAGCTGGTAGAAAGTTCTTCAAGTTGGTTGTTGAATGGTCCTGCTGCCAGACACCATGACTTTTGGTGTTAGATGGTAACCAGGGAGCATGTGCGTATCATGGCACAGATTGTCTTGTGGGTAGACACTGATTTTCTAACACCACTGCTGGCAACTGACAGCCTCTAAACTCCCTTCCTCTTTAAGAAAAAAAGAGTGGGAACTCTCTAAAGATGTGTTGACTCTTTCTGCAAGAAATTGTAGCCCCAGGTGACCATTCGAACCCAAGCACTTAGGGATTTTTTGTGTGTATGTACTGATCTATAATTAGCACAAAAATAACCTCAGGAAAAAATGAAATTATTAGTACACAGGATGAAGTGGTTTGCCACTCTCAAACCTACCGCTTCCGAACTGAGAGCACTGGAGCAACCTGCGCAGCTGGTTTCCTAAGGTTATGCCAAAGCACATGAATATGTGTTTGCATGAAACCAAGTATTGATTGATCTCTTCTGCTAATGAATAAGAGTATTACTGCTATTAGGAGGGGCAAATTGAGTGATTGCTTTCTATTCCTGAGCTCACTTGACTCACATGAAAACTGCATACTCAGCACTTCACTTGGTAGGGCCCCTAAAACAGTAAACGGTAAAAAACTATCATCTGTGACTAATATATTTTCCTTTCTAGTTTACTGCCATGCTCTCCACATGGGAATCAATTACCTGATTGATTCAGAAAGCCAGTTGTAAAGCTTTGTTTCAAGTTAATAATTTTACCACTGCATTTAACTTTTCATTTTTATTGCCATTTCCTCCATTGCTGGTAAATCTTCCAGCACTGGCTTTACCCTAAAAGAGAAGAATCAGGACCATTATGTCACTGATGTATATACCCTGAAACTGCCCCCACCTGCTGTCATGAAATCCCAGCTTTTAGTTTTCTCTGTCTCCCTGGCTGGACATAAACAGTCTTTCAGACCCACTGTGGAGGAATTTCAGTAACATAATTGTTCCATTCTCTTTTCAGAGAGGGGGAAGACAATGCTCCCACAGTGCCCTCAGATGAGAAATGGAAACTTTTGAGGCTGCTGCTTCAGTTGAACCACAAAGCCTGTATTGTTTCTCTTCATCTAATTCAGCCTTGATAGACAGCTGTAACAGTTGGTCTGGCCGCACGGTCCAGTGAAATTCTGGGAATGGGGCCGTACATTAAAAGAAGAAAACACATTAAATCTTCCAATTCACACTGTTAACTATTTTTAAATGGTAATTATCATAGCTTATATAGTTTCTTTACTGCAGCATTCAGTAGCAGTCTGTGATCCAAATAGTACTAATTTTAAGCTTGGTATGAATGTTAATATGTAGACATACTCATTATTGGTTTAAATGTTAGATTTAATTTTTTTCGCTATCATCTCTAGTGCTGTCAGTAACCATCTTTTCTATAGAGGGGAGATGCATTCTGTAAAGCTAATAAAAACATTGTTCACAGAGAGTATTATGCAAATTCAGAATTAATTTCTGGGCAGAAAGGACCATTTCTCTGCCAAACATATGTACTTAACATGGTTTGTCTAAATAAAGCTGAATGACATTTGCATTACTAGGAACCTTACTGAAATAAAGGCTGATTTTGAAATAAGGACATTTAACCAATGTACAATAAACGGAATCATCTGGATTGTTTTCTACTTCGTGATTCATGGAACTTTGCAAAGAAATGTTCAATTCAGGCAGAAAATGATCAGCCTTTGTTCTCTTGTGAATTATGACAGTTCCGTTTGTTCTGTACATTGCTGAGGATGGTGGTCAGGGGACCTGCTCTGCATGTCCTGAGCTCACTGCACAGCATGCGGATTGCCTTGCTGGGCCACACATGACACATTCTGACGGAACAGATAAGGGCACGGTAGTCTAAGCCAGCTAGTCAAGCTCACAGCTTCTGATTCCTGCAAAACACCATCTGAAGGAGAGTCAGTAATAATTTTGTGGGCGGTAGCTTTGATCACCATAAGTTATCAGCGAGGTCCACTTTACTAGCATGAGGAAGGCAGGTTTATGTAGGGACCTGTGCAAGTGGAAGAACACAGGAGGCACAGATGGTAAGCAGCAGGCAGGGGCACAATGGAGATGCAAACCAAGGGTTCACAAAGGAGAGGTTACTCTCTTGGAGCAGACTGGGGAGTCATCAATCAGGCAGTCATCACCAGGCCATGGTAAATGCAGTGTCAGAAGGCATGCTTAATCCACCTCGTCAAGGGCTATGGAGAGAACTGCTGCTGAGTAATGAGTTACGAATTCTCTGAGCTGTTTATGTGTATCTTAGGGACAGCAGAAACAATAGGACAAACCCACCCACCAACATGAGCTGGGTGAGGGGGAGTGGATACTGCTCAGTATTTCATGTGTTCGTAACTGCGTGTACTGCAGAAACACATGCTTCCTTTGGAGAGGCATACTGCTGCCCTTGTCAGCATGCATTGCAATAAATGCGCAGGAAACGTACAGCATGCAGCCCACCATGAAGTCATCTGTTTTCTTTGGGCTTAGCAGAGTTGGCAAATTGCTCCTTGGGCCTATAGAAACTTTTTGCGTGTTAGGGTTATGCTTAAGGAAGTCCCTCTCTACCTTCTGCCCGAATTTAATGAAGTATAACCTCATTATCTAGTCAAGGAGTTCAAGATTTCAGTTCTGGCCAAAACCATGTTTTCTATCTGCAGTGTCCCTCAGCACTTCCATGATGTCTATGTGGCAGCTTCGCTGGCTGCTGCACCTTTTCCTTTAGCAATGGCTTCCCAGATAGCTGCAACCAGAGCCCAACCCCAACCCGCTGGTCATCAGAGCCTGGCCTCCCACTGGTCCACATCCTGCCATAGGGCATAAAGTTGCCCTGCAATGGCCTGGCTGACTGTCCGTAGTTTTTGATGAGAGCCTGATAATTCATCCTAGTTGTCAGGTTTGGTACTAAAATCTTGAAAAAAACAACCCCAAAACAAAGCCCTGTGAGGTGGAAGTCAACTGGTTTCTCCTAGTTGAAGACCTATTCCTATTTCTTTGCAACCAGCAATGAAGGAGCCCTCCAAAAGCAGAGTGAACTGTGTTCCAAACCTGTCAAGTCCCAGGTTATATGCACAGCTCATTGGGAAGATCTTTTCCCTTTGCACACAATATATTATTAACTACTGAATATTAACTGAGAGAAACATTACTACGGCAAATATTGACATTATGATGAAATCTGAACTAGATTTATTCTCTAAATAAACATGTTTCTTATCTTGGAACTGGCTGATATTATTTGGGCTGTGAAATACAGATACATTGCAAAGTGAATGATGTAATGTCTCCACCAAAAAGTCCATGATTTCCCTTTCCTGTGCTCCCTTCCTGTGTTTGCTGTTCTTTCCTGCATTGCCTTGTACAGTGAACTTCTGGTCATATAAATATTACTACTGAGGAACTGAGGTTAGTAAATTTGTCTCAACATTTGTCAGACTTTCTTTTTTCTATGCTTGGCTTTTAAAGAGAAAAAAAAAACCAGTGGTAAAAATACTTATAACTGTATTTTGTCTTTAGAACTAGATCTAATTATAACAACAGATTCATTCACAAAACATACCCATTCTAATTACAGATTGGTCAAACCACATTTGTGGTGTGTTGGGAAAAGTTAAATTAGTCTTTCTGGGTTTGGTAGAAATCTGCAGGGAGGAATTTGCAGGAAGGGCTCTCTGTATTACTTCAGTTACACTGCACTCATTTTTAGAGGTTTTATTGAGTGTGGCGAGGCTTTGCTACTCCCCAATTAGAGTTCCACATGCCTGCTTTTGTATTAGTATTCTTAAGAAATCATAGATACTGATAAAGGTGTTCTGAGGGTAATGTAAGACCCTAAATTAATAATTTCCTCTTCAAGCCTACAGCTGCTAAAATTCTGAATCAGATTGTTATCTTCTCTGGAAGTATTTTTAAAGGTAAGTATTGATGTGTGTAATGCTCCACATAATTTTAAAGATTTGTTAGAATTGTGAATTACAAGTTTCCAAGAGGTGTTGAGCGGTTACACACTTGTTGATCAAGAAATTAGTGGCATGATACCTAAAAGCAGCTGTGTGCTTCATGAGGCAAAAGCTGGATCTGCAGCCTTCTGGCAAACTGTAGGAAGAAATCCAGCTTTTGGGAGAAGGCAGGTGAGTAAGGGCTGTTGATCGTCTTCCTGCAGGTGACATGCTTTGGGTTCCTCTGTAGTTTCCTGGAGCTCTCAGGAAACCTTAAAAGCTTTAAACTCTTAGGTTGACTTCAGACTATGGTGCTATGTGCTTTGCACCTTGGGCTGTGATCATGGGCCCCTTCTTGTTCAGATCAGAGAATTCTCTTAGAGAGCACCATGGCTCCCTATGGCTGCCTTTTGCCTTGGCTCCCATGTTTCCTTTGTGTGAAAATCAAGGCATAGGTGGAGCAATAATGAATACTAGGCCTGTACCCCAAATACACCTAGAAGGTGACTGGGCATAAATCAGTGTGTGTTAAAGGCTAGGCTTGATCGCAGACATTACAGTGGCAAGCATGATATGGTAGCTGTGTATAGAAATAGGTGTGAACTAGGACACAAAGTCTGAGAGGAAATACGAGTGGTCCCTGGCCACAGTCTGTCTCCTAAAGTTTGACTGTTCCTGAATCCCAGATGGTAATTGAATCCTACTGTTGCTGAAGAATTAAAAGTGCTTGACAACAGGGCAACATAAGGAAAAAGATATTTTTTCTGAGAAATTTCAGTTGAATTTTGCTGAGGCTACAGAAGCAATGCTTCTGTAGAGGGGGAGATCCATGCACAGGCATCTTCACAAGGAGTCATACACATCAGCATTCTGCAGAACCTGCCAGGGTGCAGCTGCCGTAAGCTCAGACTCACCTTCATTGTTTGACTGGTGGGCACAGCACCGGTGCAGTAATGGCCTTGTGCAAATTAATCCTTTCATGGTTGTGACATCAACTCCAGTGAGAATAAGGAGCAGCTTCCTTCCTTGTACAAGTGGGTGATCCTCATGGTGAATGGTGGCTGCAGAGGAAAAGAGGAAAACCCTCTCTTAGGGTTGAGGGCTGTGGAAAGAGGACAAATTTTAGCCTGCCTTTTCCTCCTTGTCTAGGTTTCATGGTGGCATCATCAACCATGGAGTTAGCTATGAGATGTATTTTTCCTTTATACACCAGTGCTGCCTGCTGAAATGCCAGGCAGCTGGAGAACCATCCTCCACATCTCCTGAGGCTGGATCATGCAGGATGTATTTGGAAGTGTTTATGTGCACATTTAATTATGAAACCCTAACTGTCATTGTAAGCACACATCTCTGTGTGCATTCCTATCTTTAGAATGCTATACATAGAAAAACTACCTTTAAAACAAGGGCAATTTAAAATTAATTTTAGAACTTCTAATTATAGTTAATAAATTCCAGTATGAAGAGTGCGCCTAACATCATCCACCAGTACTGTACATGTACTGTAATACTGTTCGCTTCTCTTTCTCCCATTACCCATTGTTCAGTTCCAGGGCCTTCATACTGAATGCTGTTGGAGACTTGCTCTGAAGACATAATAATTTTTCTCGTGGGACTTTCTCTCTTACAGTATTCGTTTGAATGATTCAAATGTATTAATGAACTTATCTTTACACTCACTTTGCAAATGCCTTCTCCCTTGTATCACATGAGGATTCCTCTGTGATCACAGACTGGCTATCCGTATGATGCCAGCCATAGGAAAAAGACTCAGCAGTCAGCTAGTTAGAGAGAGACTTTTCATGTTGACCTGCAACACACATGGTCCTTGTCCAGGAGAACTTCTTATGACCTTATCTGCAAAGTTAAAAACGTAGCACTGACTCAGTATAGAATCTTCGAATCACAGAATAGTTTGGGTTGGAAAGGACCTTCAAAGCTCGTCTAGTCCAACCCCTCTGCCATGGGCAGAGACATCTTCATCTAGATCAGGTTGCCCAGAACCACATCCAGCCTGGCCTTGAAGGTAGTAGTCAGGTCACCTAATCAGTCCTCTCCCTGATGAATTTTCTGAGATTATGACTTCTATTGCAAGGTTTGTTTTTCAGTGCTGGTCACTTTTTATGGCCCTTCTGTCCAGTATCTTCAAGTTCTTCTCAATAGTGTTCTTACCATGCTGTGCACAGAGGCTGTGGCAGGTCTTTATTTCTGCTTGGCCTTCCCCATCTTGATCCAAAGAGGCTCTTCTCCCAAAATATCAGGCAAACAATGAAGATGGGGTATAATAAGGGAAAATAGTAGATAAACTTGAAAATAACTTGCCCTGTAAAGTACACAGTGGGCTATTTAAGCCTTAAATAACAAAGAAAAAAAGCAAGCATAAAGAGAGCATAAAGCAAAAACAACATAAAGAAGGTTCCTTAAGTGTCCTTTTTCTCTAGCAGGATGTGGTTAGAAATATTCCTTCTCTATTTCCATCTCAACTTGCTTGTGTTGGAAGTAGTCCATTCTGGGTTGTGTAAATCCAGCTGACAGAGGCCAGCTCCCAAATCAGCAATTAGCAAGACTTATTCCCCTAGCCTGCTGCTCTCCTGCCCCTCTCCCACCAGTGCCAGAGAATTGGAGGGAATTAGGGTCTTGTCCTTGGGCACCAATCTTTATCCCAAACCCACATTATTCACCACATTCCTTGTGTTTGGTAACCTTCCCCACTCACCCACTGGAAGACGATAAAGAAATAAGGTCATAACACAAACCCCATTCTTTTTAAAAGTAAGTCACTTGAGCAGACTGGAGCTTCAAGTGCACAAGCAACTTTTCTGCTTATTATTTAAGGTGATGTTTGTGTCTGAGATGGAGATGAAAACATCTTGATCTTACATAGCCATAAACTCTTTGCCTCCCTTGAGCTTTAATATAAATATACACTACAAACACTGCTTTCTGAAGAGCCTCCCGTGTAAACATCTGACAGTGGTGAGCACGAAACATGAAAGCTATGATAAGTCAGTGAAACACATACAATGGCATATGACACACCATGTCAGAAGTATTTTAAATAGCAGGTATAAAGCAGTACTAGACAATGTGTGCTTAACCTCATGTTGTGAAGATACCAGATTTTTTTTCCCTGATGCACTCTAGTTTAGTTGGAAGTGAATTTCATTATTTTGAATCATAGTTAGAAAAAGGTTGGGTCTCTTTAGTTGGGTAATCATATGTGTGGCTGAGCAAAAAGAAAAAGGATGCAGAGCAAAGGTAGTGGAAAGATTTATTCATGGCTTAGAAACATGTAGTAATTCACATAGATAAGGAGATGTTTACTCAAGAGACAAATAAAAAACAAACACAAGAAACCCTGAGAGCTGTGTGCTCTTGGCAGGGAAGCCAGTAATGACTACCAAGTGCATGAGTCTCAGTGTGAAATTACAGGCTGTGATTTAGCAGATGTGCTGCAGCATTTTGAACCTTCCCGATTTCTTGGCATTTTATGTACTGACCACCCCAGTTCCACACAATTTAAAATGAAATCCTAGAAATGCATGAGGCCAGAGCATCTCAAAATACCCGTGACGAGGGCTGAATGAATGATAGAGGGACTTGCAGAGGCAAACAATCTGTTTCCAACAGAACCTGAGGTATCTGGCCTTCAGATGATGATGACGTGACTGCGCAAAATTTGTACAGGTGTCCTGTAAAAATGTTTAATTGCACTATATTATCCAACCACTAGATGTCTGCATAGTATAGAGCTTCAGGCAGGGTTTTTTCCCCAACATAAGAGACAAACAAAGAAAGTCCGTATCTGTAGATGTCTCTCTATGTATCAATTTGGCATCTATTTTTTTCTGAGCTATGCCCCTAGTTCATGGAGGGGTATGTGGGCAGAGAGATGCTTTGCAAGAAAAATTACATATATGAAAATTGAGGCTGTCTTCTATTAAACCTGGAAAGAAAACTGTAGCTTAAGCCATTTGTTGAGATCACATCTACTCAGATAAAATTCACAAAGAAACACTGGAAATCAAATCTGAATTGCTGCTACCTGAGTCATCATGAATTCCAATTAAGCAGGTCATGTGGCGCCACAAAGCAGCAGCTACCTGCAACAAAGACAGTGTCAAGTCAAGCTGTGGTAGTGATGTCACCAGGAGTAAGGGTGGCTAAAAAGTCAGTCCTGTGGCCCCAGCAGGTCCTTGGCACACCCAGGGCACCGCTCTCCCAGCATCACTGCAGTTGCATTGGAGATCTCCATGGTGTTGGGGCCAGCAGCAGCAAAGCCACAGATGGCTATGAAGAGCACCATGAGTCCTGCTGCTGGTTTGTCTCCAACTCTTGAGGGAGTACCACTGGTTTTTGCTGCTTCTTACCTGCAAAATGGAGCTCCTCTGTTTGGTTTTAATGCAATCGGTGCTGTTAGGAAACACAAACCTGAGAACTGTGAGCATAGTGAGCCCAGGTTTAGTCCCCAAGGACTTCCTTCATAATAATAAAGATAATTTATTACATTAAAGCAACAGACACAACTTTCCTGAACAGTAGGACAGCCCAACCTAAGTGTGGGCTGCATGGGCAGATGTTTACATGCCTGTTTGGCATAAACATTTTTCCCACAGGATTTCCCCAAGGCACAATGATCGGCAGCCCTGCCTACATGCTCACTCTGCTTGAAATAGCAAGAATGAGATCGGGAAAAAAAATCCTATGCTTTCAGGGCCTTTGCCACTGCCTAGAAAGCAAGTATTGCTTGAGTTTAGGCACCCACCTTCAGAGATCCCTATTATCTGTGGTCACAGTCTGGGAATAAGTGAAGTTTGTGAAGTTTTGTGAAAATGACAGTTTTATGCAAGGCAGTACCTGCAGTGCCATGAATGAACACCACTCTAAAGGCAGATTAATGGTGTCCTATAACACTTAAATTTTAACTCTGCCTCCTCCCTCCAAGGCCTTTTGACACCTGTATCATGTTGCTTTCGTTTGCTCACTCCAAGATACTTGCTTCTCCTGATCGGATGCCTTCCCTTGCTGGTGTGCCTTCTTTCCTAAATGCATTTAGTATCAGGTGGCTGCAGAGCACAGCTGCTTTTTGTGTACTGCTTAATATTATAGTATTTACCCTTTCCCGAAAGGATTTAAGCGGTGTATTATGTTCAGGCTTTCCCTGCTTCTTTAAATCTCTTGGTTAGTTAATCAAGTAACAGTTCTTAAATCCAGTTTCTCATTAACAAAATTGAATCTAATATTAAGGATTCATTCTCATTTTAGAGTTGATTACCATAATTGTGGTTAGTGTTCCATCACAATTAACTTTGTTTTTAATCACTAAAAGGCTAACAAGCTCATTTCACACCCTTTTCATTTGGTAAATGCAGAAAAGGAAGATCCAACTGGTGTCTTGCAGTTATGACCTGCAGAAACTTTCTTTCACTGTCCCTAACATTGAGTGTCAAATTCATGAAGCTGAGGAACAGAGCGACAAGGACATTTTTCTGTTTTTACGAAGTGAAGATGCAACCAATAGGTTGCCCTTGCCACTTCTTTTTGAATTAGAGCAGAATCCTGTTGCTGTTTGCGTGAAAGGTAAACTGTGTCATTCATTGCATTTCTGCACAGTATTTTTATTTTTAATGCACAAAACCCCTCAAATTATTGTAGGTAGATGATTTGGCTTTAGAGAAGAGCCTACAGTGTGCATAATCTTGGGCTCTCGAAAGAAAGGAGCCAGTGAAACCCTTGGAAAATGGATCTTTGTTTCAGCTGCAAGGAAAGAAAGTTCCCTTTTGGACACTTCTAGTACTTTTCTGAACCAGATATAAATTTTAATTATGTTGGAATACCCTAAATTATCGAGGTTTCAAATTTCAACCCATTTTATTCATGCTCTACATGACTGAATTCTACCCTTGCTTTCTTAAGTAATTGTTTTCATTTCTCAAGCAGAGAGAAAAATAAAAAAGGCATGCTCTTTGAGAAAGTATCTGGCAGTTGTCCTGTAAATGGAGAGAGTGATAATGTGTGGTTATGTTGCTATCTCTGAATAGGAGAGATTTTGTGATCTTGAATACACACCTCCTCTTGCTACTTAGCCAGTTAGAAAAGAGCAATCTGGTATTACTTTGGTAATCTTTTCATATAGAAAGACATTCAGCTATGTGTAGATGAGATTGTTTTTACAGTTTTTTAGTAATGCTGCTTTCCCACCAATTTCTCAGAAGGATGAACTCAAATATCTTCAATTTTGGCAAGGTCATTAGGCAACAAGAAATCACGTAATGAGATAGATACACTTTGCTTATGTCCCTTTCCCCAGCAGTCAGATCAAGAAGAGAAAAAAATCAGAACATGGTCTCCTTCTCAGTAATGAATTACATCTGACATTTTAGTTGCAATGGATGTTTGCATGTAGGGGTAAAGCTGTTGTCACCCAAAACAAAGCAGTTGCGCCCATCAGAGAAGTGCGTTTGGCTAGAGAAAGGAAAGGAGTTAGAAATCTGTCAAGTCTAAATTTGCTCTCAAGAGTTTTTCAATTACTAATTTAATGAGATCATGTGGTATTTTTTATCTCCTTAGTCTCTTAAATTGTCTTTCATTAGTTTTTAATGAGATTTTCTTCATCTCCTCCAGATAAAGTCCTCCCATTTTATCTGTGCATTTTTCCTGTTTGTTTCCAGCTGTACAGCCTTACGTTCAGAGCTGTAGTAAAAATACATTGAAGTCCATATGTGCAATCCAGACTGCTTCACCAAAGTGACTTGCAATTACTTACGATCAACCAACATTAAAGCAGAAAGGTTCACTCTATTTGGCCTGGTCTTCATAAAACAGACCACAGATTTTCACCCAGTAATTCCTTCATCGAGTTCTGAAGCTTGCATTGACCTGCTGCCTAGTCTTGAGTCACTTTTAATCTGTATTCTCAATGCTTTAGCGCTGGTACTATGTGTAACCATATTTGCATTACATACAGTTTTGTGTGTGGTTTTCACATCTTTTGTTTCACATGCTTTTCTTTCTCTCTCTCCCTATTTTTCTTTTTAAGTCAGGTATCACTCTTTTTTGCTCATCAGCTTTCCTCCAGCTTTTACACTTTTACTTTTTTCCTAGATTCTTCCCGTCACACACCATTTCTGTCAACAGGGCGCACGTGGTCTGTGCTTCCGCAGCAGTAAGATCTGTGTGCTTCTGGATCAGCCCGTGGTACAAATCTGATCTGAATGAGACAAGGGCATATTTGTGATGAATTAGCCAGAGTACAGGGTATGGATATATGCCAGGCTTTATCCCAGCTATGGGTAAACAGATGATGTGTATTCGGCATAAAATCAGAGTGGGCAGGATGAGCTAAAAACTGATCTGTCAAGACAGATTGAAGTTGTACTAAGAATTCAAAATATTTGGAATAAATTTGAACTGACAGACTGAAGTTGTTTTAGTGTTTTGTGTCATATGGCCACAGGGTTTTTGATCTTGTAATAAGCATCTTGAAACAGGTTTACCATCTTGTCTAACTACAGCCTCAGTAACACCAATGTCAGCAAAGTAATAAACTTCCTGATGTGAAGACCAGAAAGAATCCTTAGGGTAATTTCACCTGATCCCTGAATCACCCAGACAGTAGAATTTCCTTCATTAATCCACATCGTGTTCAATAACCTCCCATTGTTCTTTAATACCAAGGCCCCATGATAGAAAATATGTGAAGCATCCAGCAATACAATGTTGTTTGGCCAATACAGTCAACAAATCATTTAGGAAGCACGTGTCTGGAATATGTACCTCAAGCCACTCTTTCACACTGAAAATTGTCAAACCTTGTGGCTTGGAAACAGCCGTCCTTAACCTGTCAGGGGTCACTGCCTGAGCCCCCTCCTTTCAGAGGCTACTTAGCCCATCACACTGAACCATGGTGTGTTGTAAGGAGAGGCTGGAGACACACTTGCCGTATAATGTTGCTTCCAGCTGCCTTTCAGTAGCTACTTGCAACTCACCCTTGGAGCATGGTATGAGAGGGCATTGGTGATCTTTTCCTTCTGGGAAACTGCTTTCTATGAGACAGGGGTGTGGGCACTCTCCTATGGACTGAAGAGAAGTCGTTCATATTGACCTCACCAGGAGATGATACTGCCTGTTCCCTTCTGCCAGTGGAGATGGGACAGAGAGCGAGTGTGCTGCCTGGCATGGCTTAGCAGCCCTCTGCTTCCCTGATGCTGGCAGCCTAATAGCTACCAGCAGAATGGAAAGAGGAGCCTGGGCAAGCACTGGTCTTATCAGGGAGATGCAGGCATCAGCTGCTGCCAGCACTCAGCCTGTCTGTGAGCTCTGCTCTGCTATTGCTGTGCTACAAGCTGAGCAGTGTGGCTGTCAGCATCAGCCTGGTACAGAGATGGGGGCTGCCAGTGCTGCCTTGCACATCTGGCCAGTGTCTGTAGCTTAGGGTAAGGTACCAGCTGTGGATAAAAAATAGCTGTGGCTGATGGTTTCCACACTGAGCAACTCCATTGCCTGCTGCTTGCCAGGTGAGATCTGCATTTGGCCACTGGAGGCAGACCACTCTTGCAAGGGGTTAGCAGGCTTGGCACATCCAGGTCTTACGCCTCAGCCAAACATAAGATCGAGATGTAGTCTAAGAGAGCACCACCAGCCCCAGAGGCTGCAACAGAGAGCAACGTAAGGGAAAGCTCCTCCAGCCATACCAGGGAAAGCCAGAACTGAGACTGAACTCTCAACTTTAAGAGATAAAAATTGTCCCCACTCATTTATATACATGCTAAGACTAAGTATACAATTAGGGGTACAGTTAAATGGGAAGATGAGAAGGAAAACAGATAGGACACAAATCAATCAAAACAAATCCAGAATCTTTCCTGTCACTGCAGTCAGGTGATAGGTCTTGAGCAAAGAGCTGAAAAAGGGTGCTGACCACTTCCAACAGGGACATGTGAATCTCTTTGCGGATCCACCAGGAGTGACAAAGGTCTTTTTACTTTTAAAATATTCTAATAAAATGATAGAATGGGGGATTAATGATGTATAAAAGAGTTTATGCGCTTCTTGGGAAAAATTTTACTCCTTTCTACCCATTTCAGTGCATACGATCCCTTGATTTGATGATAAAAGGGTTGGATTTGGCCAGAGTGTAACACTTCTCTCCAAAAGTCACCTTTTTTAATTAGTAAACAGTCTTCCTCTGTGCACATTCAGGCATCACCTGACAGAAATAAGTTTCACTCTTTCTCACTCTTCAGCTTGGGTTGCAGGACAAATGAGTCAGTTCTCTTTTCTGACTCACAAATCTCCGGGACATTTTTAAACAAGAAATATTTCTTTGTTTCCTGTTTTCCAGGTGCTGGAGAATCAGTAGGGACAGTCCAAACACTTCACTTCTTCAAAGCTCTGTTCAGGATCTGTCGCTTACGTAGTACCTCAGGCAGATCATCTCTAGGCAGTAAGACATGGCCTAGAAGCTAT
The DNA here is from genome assembly GCF_004027225.2 of Strigops habroptila. Classification (NCBI taxonomy): domain Eukaryota; kingdom Metazoa; phylum Chordata; class Aves; order Psittaciformes; family Psittacidae; genus Strigops; species Strigops habroptila. The sequence goes on from NC_044277.2 coordinate 37,846,229, forward strand.
TTATTGTCTGCTTATCATGTTTGTTATATACTTGAACGCATTTTGCTCTTGCCAGATTTGTGGTAAGACATTCTAGTACCCAGAGTGTCTAATAGTTTCCCCTTCTAGTAATGCAATTAAACACTTAAATGCTCAAATAAATAATTGAATATTAGAGTGGGCAGAGCCACCCCAATAGCCCTGATGGGCCTTTTGGAGGTTTGGAATTTCCAGGCACTCAGGTCTTGAGCTGCAAGGACTTAATGAAAGTGCTTGATACTTCCTGGGACACTGAAGAAGGGTTTCGAAGTGGTAGCCAAAATAATGCTTCGTCCTCCGTCCTACGGGCCTTACATGGGTGAAGTCCAATGTGGCGCCTTCAAGCAGGCTTGACAGGAGCATTTGCCCCATGAGAAGGTCTCCCCTTGCCTTTTTTGAGCTTGTTGCTGCTGTAAAAACACAGGAATTTTGAGCTTCACTGTTTAGTCGTATCCCAGCACTGCAGCAAGGGTGGCTCATGGGTATTTGTATAACTTAACTTGCATTAGACAGCTTCCCATGTGAGCTTTCTTCCCTGTCTCCTTAGAAAGTTTTTCCTCTGGGCTAACTACACGCAGCTTCAGTGACCACGTCCCCTCACCTTGCCTTCATCCCTCTTGGGTCCTTTAGGGTATGGATGTGATAGTGCAGCAGAGCACCATGAGAATTGGGGGCTTCCTGCTGGGCAGCACCTGGCAGCCTGTCCTGTCCCAACACCTCAGCTAGGAGCAGCCAGGGACACTGAGGCAGCCCGTGTCTTGGCACATGGCACCTCCCTGGGGACAGGGACAGGCCTAGCAGTGCCTTCAGACAGAGACACAGAGCCCGGTCCTGGTTCTAACAGCCTATTACCACCTCAAGGCTGCGATCTCATCTCTGTAGTACAGAGAATCACCATACCACCTGAGGACTGTGGTGCAAGTGATGATCAGATGGTGCTGATCCCACCTGACACCACCTCCCGATGGCTCCTGATGCCCCTCTTTCCCATCCTTTCCGCCAGCTTCATAGGACTCACCCTGGAGGACAGAAATTCACCCTCAGCACAACCTACTCTTCGGAACTGAGAAATCTGCTTGTCTTAATTTCGTGGGCCTCATCAAAGTGTTTTGGGAATAAAGCAGTTGATTAAGCAGTAACTAATCCCTCTTCATTGTTAAAATGAAAAGTAGTACAGTAAAACATTTGTATGTTGCCCATCTCCCGAAGTTAAAAGGGTAAAAAAGAAGAAAAGCAAATAACTATGCTCTGAGTAAAACAAAACCTCCTGATCAGAAAAGGAGCTATTTACACACACTCTGCAGACATGCTAGCCAATTATAAATCGATATAATTTCACCCCTATTTCATACATCTTTCTTTGCTCTTTGTGCACATTATTAATGTTATTAATCCGTAAGTGACACCATCCTGCCCACTGGAGGAGGAGTGGTGCCTGAGCTGCCTGGGAAGAAGAAGCAGGGAAAGGTGAGGGGACCTCATGGTGCTGGTTCTCAACAGCCAGGCTGCCACCTTCTGCTCAGTCAGGCTCATCCATCCTAGAAAACTGCTTCAATAATCCTTACTTTGTCCTAAATACAGAGAGCTGGGAGTATGTTCTCATCTTTATTACCTCCCTCCCTGGCATGGGGTTTTTCCACCTGTGCCTCTCCTGAGCACCAGTGCTTCAAAAGAGCTGCTGTGGTTTCCTCAGACATTAAGGCACTCTGGGGAAAGCAAGCCACAACCAAGACTTACACAGCTTCTCTTGTGTTCCATGAAACCATAACAGCTTGAGGTGGCAGGATGGCATGGAAGGGTGCAAATGGACAGCTGTGTATTACCATCAGCTTAAGAGGTGACAGCCCCGTGGCTGGCAGCTTGTCCCAGCGCAGCCCATCCTGGGAGGAAGGTGGTCTTCTGCTCCCCAATGGCTCATTCTGGACACTCTTGCCCACCAGGTCTCCTTTGCCTAAGCAGGGAAAAGGCGGCTCTAATACATGAAGACAGAAACTGGTTGGTTGGTTCTTTGCACACCCAACTGATGTTTCCAAGTATTACCACCAGAGGATGTACCAAGCACATTTTTGCTGGATCAACACAAACAGATTAAAATAGCTAGATTTACCAGCAGAGGTAGCATAACTTCTGTGTAGACACAGGAAATTTCAGTGTAAACAACAGTTCATGAAAAGGAGAATACATAGAGGCAAGGAAGTTACACACTGTATTTTTGGATGCATTTATCCCACCAGCTCTTGAATCATTAACATATTAAATGGTAAATGCATTTCTGATTTCTTTAATACATCACTAATACTGGGAGTATCTAGGCTAGGCCGCTTCCAGCCTTTAATGCAGTTTCTTGCAAAGACAGCAGCCATTTTGATGGTTGAATATTTTTCATTTCAGTAATTCATCTTCTAGATCTGGTGTAGTCAGCAATTTAGGCACAAGGCAGAATAAAGAGTGTTCAATGAGGCAGTGGCTACTCGACTGAGGTACTGACTCAGAAGCCATTTGAAAAAAGTTTGCTATAAAAAGGAATGTTAAGATTGTCAAGTGTAGATAACAAGACAGCATTTAAAACTGGTGTTTTAGAAACAGATCTGTAATCTCAAAGAGACATGCCAAAGATTAGTTATTGGTTACATCCTGTATCAACAAAAAAGTTTATACTTTTAACTGAAAAAACCTAATTCATCTCATCACAGCATTTTTTCCCTTCATTACAGACACTGAATATTTCAAGGAAGCCACAAGTATGCTTCAAAATGTACATCCTGAAAATGTATAATGCAGCAAAATGTTCAGGAATATACATTCTGCATTAACTGTTTCCAAACTTCATTAATGGTCTGACCCTGATGATTCAATGTCTAGTTTAGTGGCAAACCACCCCATTCAGTGGAACAGGATTAAGCCTTTAAAGATACATTCTAAAATTAATCTTTTGTTATTGCACTCTGAAATGAAAATGACTCTTTACAGGAGTTTTATATTCCATGGATAAACTGAGTTATGTGATTGTGATCCTTTCCTGGAGCTGACTATGACTAGTTAACTCTGGCTCTATGTTTGTTTAGGCACAAAGTCTCATTTAATAACTCAGCAGTTACTAACTTTCTAAAATAACTTCTTTATTCAGTACATGACCACTCTGTATTATGATAAACAAATAAACATGAAATCAGATGCATTAAGGAAAGATTCATTGATCTATGCTGAAGTCAGCTGAGAAGAGCCATTCTGGATATATGAAAAATTGCAGTTATTGTTTATTTGAATGGGTTTCTCAGTATAAAAATTAGCAGAATAATTTTCATTCAGTTACAGTGCTCACAACATCTGCAATTGCTGTAGTAGAAAGAAGTGGATGAACAGATTCATCTTCCATATTGTAAATACAATCAGGTTCTTTCAGCTGGCAGTGTACTAGGGTTCATTTTTTAACCAATCATACACTTTTTCAGTTATTGGTATTATCACTAGCTACTTAATCCTGTCAGTTTGAACTCAGCATGCAAGTGGTAAAGAGCTTGAATGTTGCAGTAATTTGTTTGTCGAGCAGCCGGTTATAAAACAGGTATTTCTTTACTTCTTCCTAAAGGTAAATGACAAAATCCTGGGTTCTTTTTCGTACTCTTCTCTTCTCATGGCCGGTGTTAAGTATCTGTCCGTGACTGCTGGAGACAGCCTAGCAGACCTGTAACACATGAAGTGCCTTGATTGTGTCCTCTGAAAGTGGAATCACTCTTCATGCCTTGTCCCTGTGAAAGCAGATAGAGAGGGAATTTGGAGCCATTGGCAGTGCAAGTTCCTGCTCGCACTTTGGCCCGTGTGGTTCATAAGCTGGTATCTGAAGTTTCTGATGGTACTTTCCTGGAAATCCATTAGCTCTAAGAAGTTAGGATATAACATCCCTACTCTTGGCTGCCTTTCAATCTTCTGTTTCGTTCATTTGAATAATACAAAAGGAAATCAAACACATCATAGAAGTCTCATACATATGTATACACAACTGTGCAAGCAAAGCCCAATCAACATCTAAGGCATAGTGGAAGAGCACTGTCCAGATATTAGTATTTTTCTGTTGTTAGAGCCTGACTGTATCTGTCCTCTCAGAAGCCCATTCATGCACAGATCCCAGCATGCTGGTGTAGGGGGGAAGTATCCTCTGGATACAGGACCTTCTGTGCCCAGCTGTATGCCAAGCAAGTCCTTTACAGCCAGAAACACTAGGGAAGCAGACAGGAGAGGCTTCACAGGGCAGCTAGGTGAAGAGATTGGTTCTGAGATCCCTTTTGATGAAGAGACTGGAGACCCAGGCACATCTAGTCTAGTCCAGCTATTCCTTGTGATAAAGTCATTGCTGTTTGCTGCTACCATTGATCCAGTCCCACACCTCTCAATTCTCTTCCTCAAAGCAGCACAACCTCCAGAGGAGACTTCAAGCTGGGCTTGGGAAGCCTGCAGCCCTCTTTTCTCTCCTGCTGAACCATACCTACACCAAAACCAGGATCCAGTTCACTGTCCCCAGGAGCACCTGGTGCACATCTCTTTTGCCCTTTATTAGCAGTGTATGCAACAAGGTATTGTCACCTGTGCAACTGAAGAGTAGGCAACCTTGCACAGTATATAAAAGGTAGGACAATGCCTAAGAAAATCCATCACTCAGGTAACCGGTGCCAGACAGAGCTGGTCAGAGCAGCCTTTCATCCTGACAACACTTTTAGCTCTGGGGTTTACATACATGCCCCTAAAACTGAATGTCTCCAAGATGTTTTCAGTTAGCTTATTGTGGGAGATTTCCACTCTACATCATGTGGTCTTCTCCAGTGTGATGTCAGGAGCCAATTTCTGGTGTGTAGCTTCATCCAAAAGCTCACTGTAATCACTAGCACTTCTGAGGCTTCTCAGATGGGTGGCTGGCAGGGAGCTGCCTGGTTACATGAGTTTTAACACATATTCTGCTAAGCCTGAGACCCAAATGCAAGATCTAATAGAACATGCAAGGACATCATGTGGATTTATGATATTTGCTTGAGAACTTGAGCCGTAAATCAATGAATGGATTACAATGAGATAAATACAGTATTTTCTTCTGCCAGATGCAATCCTGTCCTGATACTTTTCATTGCATTATTTAATTGAAAGCAGGTCCCATTTTGCTCAAACTACCAATTTGAAAGTTTAAAAGATAAGCCACATTTCTTTATTTGAATATACTGTCAAATGCATTTGAAAATAAATGCTCAATCATGGTAATGTTAAATCTGCTCCTTATGTTTGTGGGTTTTAAATGTTAAACCTAATAATACTTCTTTTTTGAAACTGGGCCAATCCTGCTTCACTTGAAGTCAATGGGAATTTTGCCAATGACTAAAATGAAAGCAAGGTTGGGGCCTATATATTAGCTTCAAGCTTTAGGACTCCACAGGAGCACAGAACTTTCACTTTCTGGAAATTAAATATTTCCAACTGCACTGAACTGTCTGATTCCAAATAGCTGCCACATCTTCCAAAAAAGCATTAAAACGGACACTGACAAAGAGTGAAATATTTTTTTCATATTGCTGCCAGATTCTGAAGTTTTAAAGCAACAGTGATAAACTGGAGATACACCTTTTATTTTTTTTTTCCTGGAACAGTTGCATTTCTCAAAGGCATGAGACATAGTGCTGATCCTGCAGGCAAATACACACAAGGAGAATTGCAAAGCGCAGGTACCGTCTGTGCACAGCCTCGGAGCCCACCTACACAAAGTAACTGTGTAGCAATAGCTGCTATAGCTGCTTCAAAGATTTTTTAAAGAACATTATCTTTTAACAGATTATTAAAATATTACAGACACATTTTTGCTGTACTGATCTTTTTTATTTTGACAGAATGGTTCAAAAGAACAGGTAAGAAAGTTTTAAACTTTTGTTGCCAATTCTAATAAAACTAGTTAATAAACTCTTTTTCAGTTAATATGAAATCCTAATAAACTCAGTAGGCAGATGAAAGATGGACCAGATAAGTGTAAGATGATGTAGAGAATGAATAGTTCTTTCAGCATTCAGTTCTTTTGAACTAAGAGTCAACAAAGCTCATGGAAAATAATTCCTGCATTTGGACCAGCACTCTATGAAACCCCAAGTTATTTCAACCCATGCTTTAATTATTGCGTAAGAATGCAAGCAAACATGAAGGAATGCAACCCGCTACTTTATTTATTCATCAAACTTAAGATGACAGTCTCCCCCAGTCACCAAATTAATCTTCTGGTTTTGGAGAGGCTTCCTCCCTTTCTTCATTTAGTGAACAGAGAACTCAGAGATGAGCGCTGCAGCTCAGGTGCAGATCAGGTGCCTCAGTGATGCAGTGTTACTACCCCTGCGTGCCTCGTTTCCTAGAACCAGCACACCTACAAGGCTCAGGCTGAGGGTTCAGAAAAATTGTGAAGATACTTCAGAAATCATGGAATCACAGAATGGTTTGGGTTGGGAGGAGCCTTTAAAGATCATCTAGTTCACACCCCACGATTGCCATGGATTGGTACATGTAATAAAATATCATCTTTTACACGTTTTACTTTTTTGTACATTATGTCTAGGAAGTAGTCTACCCACCACTTGAAGAACCCCCAACATTTTACAAATAACCAAATAGCTCTGCACCTGTTGTGGGCAAACTTACAGATTTCATTGTCTCCTTTCCTTTCCTGATACCACAGAAAGTGAGGCCTGATTTAGACTCAGAATATCTACAGATCCAACAGACTTTGAATGCTTTTGAACAGCAATACCTCCTGAAAACCAGCATACAATGTCTGTGTGGAGCTTTTTCCACAGCAGGATGTGCATTTGCAAGTTCAATTTGAAGCATATTAAAAATGCTTTATGTATTTCTATGAATTATATGTATGTGATAATAATTCCATCTTACCTTGGATGGATAATGACAGATTTGTTCTATTCATCTGGGAAAGATGGAGTTTGGGGTACAGTGTAGTGCTTAAATAATTGCCAAGTCACCATACAGACATTATTCTATCTAATATGCACAATCGTACATTCAGTCAACTGACGATACAACCCAAGCAGAACTAATCAAAACATTGAAGGTGGGTGCTTGCTGCCAGCATCTCTCAAGCATTTACCAGACAAGCTATTTACAAACCTAGAATGTGAGCTACTTAACTGTGAGTGAATTGAGTTTTAAAAATACAATGTAGCTAAAATTAAATAAAAATGCTCACTGAGAAGAGTTAGGGAGTTACAGGTGGCTATAGATTGGATTTTCAGTAGGTGTATCATTCACCAGTGATAATAGCTTCACTTTAGACTGTTCACTGCCTTTCTGAAGCCCACATATCCATTGTTAAAGAGAAATGGATGCTATCACTCGATTTCCCAAAATCTCAGAAAACACAGCTGAAAATAACCTCCAGAGACCATCTGCTCACCTCCTCAACAGGATCAGCTGTACCTAAACTTTTCGTAAGATAACACTGCTGGGTCATGTTGAGCTTCTCACCAACCAGCAACCCCAAGTCTTTCTCCTCAAAGCTGCTCTCAATCCGTTCTCTTCCCAGCCTGTATTTGTGATTTGTAATTTGGGATTACCTGAACTCATGTGCAGGACCTCGCACTTGGCCTTGTTGAACTTCATGAGGTTTGCACAGGAGCACCTCTCAAGACTGTCAAGGACCTTCTGGATGGCATCCCTTCCCTCCAGTGTGCCAACCACACCATACAGCTTGGTATCATTGGTAAACTTGCTGAGGGTGCACTCAACCCCACTGTCCATGTTGCTGACAAAGATGTTGAACAGTGTCGGTCCCAATACCAACCCCTGAGGAATGCCACTAGTGTAAAAAGGAAAATAAAGAGAGACTTGTGGGTTTTTTTGTTGTTTTGTGGTTTTTTTGTTGTTGTCAGAAAAGTTTCTTACAAAAAGTAAATAGAAAAATTTGATTAAAAATTCTTTCCAATAGATTAAAGCAAACCATTCCTCAGTGCAAACTAATTAATAATTCCTTTCAAGTGAATGGATTTCAAAATATACTTTCAATTTCGTCTTAATTACACTAATAGTACCTAACTGGTGTCACAGCAGATAATTTGCTTATTCATAAGACTTTTAAGTTTATACAGTAATTTATACATTCTTCTCATGTATTCCCTTTTCACTTAAATAGTAGTCTCCTGGTTTGGCTTACTGAGCAATCGCAAGCAGCTCATCAATTTTATTTCATATTTAGTGGGATAGATACTTCACTAATGCCACCTCACATTTTCCTCTGAAGACTCCTGTCATTCTATTCATGCATAGAAGCTGAGCTAGCGTTTTTAGAATCCCCTTAGTCTCAACTCATAACCATATTTCTCTAGAGTATAACAAAAATGGCTGCTCAGAGTGAGAGCTGATTAATGTTTTGCATATACCTATGAGTTGAGCTTGGCTGGCTGCCAGGTGCCAACCAAGCTGCTCAATCACTTCCCCTTGCTCAGCTTGCTCACAGAGTTATCATATTATCAGTTACAACATTATCTGAAGGGCTCAGCTTTGGGCAGTGGTGGGCAGTGCTGGGTCCATCTTGGAACTGGTTGGAACTGATGCTGTCTATCATGGGGTTAGCTCCTGGTGTCTTCTCATGGAAGCCACTGCTGCAGCCCCTCTGCTACCAAAACCTTGCCTCATAAAATACCTAGTAATTTCAGCACAGGGTGGCAACTTGTCACCTTTTTTACAGCTGCTGCACATTGAATCAAGAAGTTAAATATCAGTTAGCATTACGTTTTTCTTTATTATTTTCATCTTCTTTTTTTTTTTTTTGTCTCACCTACTCATGTTTTTAGCACCCTTCCTGCACCGAATTAGCCCGAAATCTTTCACTTGCTGTTCTTTGTGCAGTTTAACACAGGCATTGGTTTAGCTTTTTGCATAATCAGTAACCACTAGTCAGTGGTGCTGTTCTTGTTTAGCTATTGGCTCTTCCAGAAATGCTCACCTCTTCGTCCTGAGCTACTCAGGGACATTCTGCTACTGCTTTGTAGCCCTGTTGGAGTGTGTATGCCATAGCTGAGCTACCAGAGCAGCAGTCCCTCTGTGAACCTATCATCCAGAACAACTACTCCATTACTTTTTTATAACAAACGCTGTAGAGAGTTGAAACAAAGATACATCTGACTTTGCAGGATACACTATATTACTAAATCCTGAGTCTTTACCATAGGCAAAGCTTAAGCGTGCATGTAGTTTATCTGTATTAATTCTATAGTTGTTTTTGCACAGTTGTTTTTCTTGCACAGTTGTTTTTCTGCACAGGTATGGAGACACCAGTCTTTCCTCAAGAAACTTTAGCAAGTATTAGGTAATTTTTTACTCTTTTAAAAAATACATTTCAAAGAATTTATGGAGAAAAACCTTCTTGGTAGACCCTATTACATTTTTCATGCTAAGAAAAAATTCTGACTACAGTAAAATAATTTTGCACAATTTTGCACCATGTATTTTATACCATTATAATATTTAAAGCTGCATGTGAGAGGGGGATAAATAAAATAGTGTAAGATGTAACATGCTTACTAAAGGACCTTGATTCTGAAATATCCATGAAAATATCAGTTGAAATATTTATAAAAATATGGTTGTTCTCTATAACAAACTAATTTGGAATCTTAAAATTTGGTTAGATAGCAGAGCAGATACTTTGCGTATAATGTGTGTGTACATCATGCACATTAAAAACAATGTTTTTAAATTGAATATTATGTACTTAAGTGGTTAATTGTAATTAATGGCCTTGGGACCACTACCTAAATAGTAATTTTCATTTCAGGATTTTCTAATTTCCGAATGTTTAAATATGGGATTTAGTATTCTGTTATTTTTATCCAGAAATCTCTTTCTCTTGTAACAGCCAATATTTAAGTATGCCTTTGGTGCTAAGTGTTGGAAAAAAGGATTTATGTATCTGAAAAAAATGTCAAGGAAAGAGGCAGTAGGATGGAAATACAGCAATATTCTAATATCACCACGTATGTAGGCTTTATAGAGCTGCTAACAATTTATGTATACATCTTGACATTTGGTTTCATTATTTGTTTCTTGTTTATTTATATTCCTCAGCAGTCTTATGGATGTTCTCTAGTGTATAGTTTCATCAGCTGTCTTTCTCCTTCATCTGTAAAAAGCTCATTTTGATTCTCCTAGACAAAGCATCTTCATCTGATATCGGCCTTCTCATATCAGTAATTCTATTTCCTTCTGTTGAAGGTCTGATGATCTGGCTGCCTGGTAGCTACCATGATTATCTGACACATGCTATATCTATACTACTTCTTCATTGCTTTCCACTGTTAAACCAGAGGGGAAAGTGATGTCAGGAGACAAGAGGATGAGGGCATTATTTTGCATTAAAAAACCCCTTATGTCAGTCATGACTGACTGATAAGGAACTAAGTGGTGATCACAGAAGTATAGTTTCACTCTCTGGATGGATAGAAGAGTGAAGGTATGTCTAAAAGTCATCACAGCAACTGTAATTTGCCTTAATCAGGTATATCAGTACATTATGAGTGCCTTAGTGAAATGCTGAGGGATGAATCAAAACGGTCAACAGGTGCATTTCCTTGCTTGGTTACACACAGTTGAGAAAGATTGGCATAGAAGACCGTGTCCATCTCTTCAGTTAGGATGTTGCTATCTCCTTAACCAGAGACTAATCTGAAAATAACATGAAAACCTCTTTTTTTATTGTATTTTTTTTTTTTTATTTAACAGAAATGAATAGCCAAACATTGGTAACATGAGAGAAAGAAACACAGGATTCTGCAGGTTTCTGATAGGCAAGAGTTGTTGGCTAACTGCTGCTGGTTTTCATATTATAACCAGAAATGTGCTCCATAAAACAGGAACTTTGACCTCACTGACTATGTTTTGTAATGATGACTGGGGGTTTGACATTCCTATGGTCTATGTCTAAGCTGGGGAAACCAGGACTGTTTTCAGGCTCATGGACAAGTGTGTGAACCTAGGCTGTGCCCTAAATTCAGTTAAGTCAGCAAAGATGGAGACAAGGGCACACGGATTGCCAACAACCCATACTCTGGCTAGGTCCCCAAACTAGAAGGCTGAAACCCACCTGCATGTATGCCCTTCTGACTTCTGCCAGATACAGCCACTGATGTGAATCCATCAATAATCATGATTTTATTCAGATTTAAAAGTTAAGTAATTTTGGCTGTATGAATAAGTCAAAAATTTCTTATGGTAGTATGTGAGCTTTCTGTAACTTTAATTTGTAACAAGAGTTTAAAGCAATACCCACAATACTTTCCAGTCTATTCCCCTGCAGACTTACGTTTATAGCTGCCATCTACTCAATTAATTTCTGTTTCTTTAGAGCTAGCAGTAAATATTGCGTTACTTATAGGATGACATGTAATGAATACTGAACTGGTGATTTGGGCAGTCTGCTGAGAATCTTGGTGAAAGCAGGGAAATTCTCACCAGGAAAGAACATAAAGACATGAATAAGTATTTATCTAAGAATAATATCTAGCATGTAGAAGTTTATAGGTGAGAAAAGCAAAGAAGGAATCCAAAATATGTTGTCAGAATAAATCTATTCTCCTCATCTGCTCCTGGTTTAGCATTTTCACTTGACAGATTAACAGAGATGTGTAGCATATGGATTGCTTTGCAATGAATTATTGAATGTGGTATTCAGGCCTATAGTACATAACTCTTTTAAAATGATCTACAATGGAAAATTGTTAATCAATTTTTCCTGCTCAGATCAATGCTAGTATTAGTGACAGGAAAATCAATTTAAGATTCAGCTAAACCCAAAGTTTCTTGAAATTCATAAGTATATGGCTAATTTTATTCATTTAATTCTTCTGTTTTCTCATTTCTAGTATTCCTGGTTTCAGCTCACAGCAAAATCAAAAAAAGTACCAAAAGCTGTAGAACCCATCCCCCAGTCCTCCAAGAAAGGCTTTTCGCATGCTGTTTATGGCTAAAACTGCAATGAAATGTATTTTCAATTAGACACAGATGCACACTGACAACACTATGATGACAGTTCAATTACCATAACACATTCAATGCAGAGTGCACTTGTGAATTTGTGACATGTTTTTTTTTTTTTTTAAATGACCCTACTGAAAGGTTCCACAATTTTAAGCAATGTTTACCCAAGGTCCCGAATAGCTTTTGCTAGTTTTTTTAGACACAATGAGCGAAATCGGGGTCTTGTGAAGTAATTGCATCGTTTACTGTATAGGTAGTGGACCCAATAGCTGCTTATGCAAGTTACCAGGCGTCTGCTGGAAATGCACTACAAAGGAGAGGAAATAGTCCTGCATGTTCCTGGAGCATGTGGAAGATAATTTCCTGCCAGCTGGTGAGAGAGCCAACTAGCGACGGTGCCCCACTGGACCTGTTGTTTGTGAACAGAGAAAGACTTGTGTGTGATGTGGTGGCTGGAGGCTGTCCTGGGCACAGGATCATGAAATGGTAGCTTTGGATTCTCAGAGAAGTAAGGAGGGGTCAGAAGAACTGCTGCCTTGGACTTCCAGAGAGCAGACTTTGGCCTGTTGAGGAGCCTGGTCAACAAAAGTCCTTTGGGAAGAAGTCCAAGGATTCCAGGAAGGCTGGACATTTTTCAAGAAGGAAATCTTAAAGGCCCAGGAGCAGGCCATCCTTGTGTGCCAAAAGATGAGCTGATGGGGAAGAAGACCAGCCTGGCTGAACAGAGTTTTGAATGGAACTCAGGAAAAAGAGGACAGTTTATGACCTTTGGAAGAAGGGGCAGGCAACTCAGAAGGACTACAAGGATGTCATGAGGTTATGTAGGGCCAAAGCCCAACTAGAACTTAATCTGGCTACTGCCATAAAAGACAATAAAAAGTGTTTCTGTAAATACTTTAGCAACATAAGGAGGGCTAAGGAGAATCTCCATCCTTTATTGGATGTGAGGGAAACATAGTGACAGAGGATGAGGAAAAGGCTGAGGTACTTAATGCCTTCTTTGCCTCAGTCTTTAATAGTAAGACCAGATGTTCTCTGGGTACCCATCCCCCTGGGCTGGAAGAAGGGATGAGAAGCAGAATGAAGCCCCCATAATCCAAGGGGAAATGGTCAGTGACCTGCTACACTGCTTAGACACACACAAGTCGCTGGAGCCAGATGGGGTCCACCCAAGTGTAATGAGGAAGCTGGCAGACATTCTTGACAAGTCACTTTCCATCATTTATCAGCAATCCTGGCTAACTGGGGAGGCACAGTCTGGAGTCCTTCATGCACTTAATGGTATTTTAGTTCTTCGTCTCAAAAATCTGATTACCAAGGCTGTGGTTTTGTGTCCCATATCATACTATCTTTAATCACTGCAAGAAAGATTAGGTTAGGTCTTTATTCAAGCTCTCAGGGGCATCTTGTCTTTCAGCATTACCCTTTCGTCTTACTAATTTCTGAATTTCATTTCACAATGTTTATTTTAAGCTCAAAACTAAAAACTAATAAAAACTATTGAGTGGGTGATCAGAGCTGTGTTACAAGAATTTTCCAAGCAAAACCTATATTTGAAATGAAGTATCTGTAATTCAATTGAAAAGAATGAATTTCACAGCTTTGAAAAAAACCCCTTTTTGATATGACTCATGACCATGATGGCAGTTACAGTCATTAGATGTACTTGCAACAGATATGGGTATAAACCTAAAATCACTGTCAGTTTAATTTAAAGACATTTATAATAATAATTAATAGTTGTGAAAAATACCAGCCTTCCCATGTGCTTCTGCGGGTTTTTAATGTTTTTAACCAAAATACATAAAAATGCTATTGTGTTAGTATAGACTACACTTTAAAACATGTTTAAATACCAGAGCAAATCTGAGACTGTATGTTGCTGTACCACATAATTTTTGACCTGATTAGTCCACATTGGCTTATTTTCAGACACAGAATCTATAAAATTCATGCATATAAGGCATCTGACTATTGACAAGAATCTGGTCTCAGTGAAAGAGTGAACTCTGTAACAGCCAGATGAAAGAGAACACAAGGATGCATGCATAGATTTCTGGTTGAATACAGGTTGAAAATACACCTCGAATGCTTTTGCAAAGCCTTATATACATTAATACCTCTATCCAAGTGAAGGTGAGTCTGTTATGTGAATGAGAATTGTTTAAACAGTAAAAAATTTTTATGGTTAAATTCACATGCTAACAATTCTGGTATTTTATTCATTTGATGCTTTCTCATAAACATTTAAGTTTAACATCTGTCTCAAGCATAATATCTTTCTGAAAAAAATGCATTTTGGAATATACAACAAAAATAAATTAGCTCAAGTCAACATTAGTTATTTGAAGTGCCTCTTGAAGTGGAGTATCACATGCCAAAATCTCGTTCATCTATTCCATCTGAAGTGTGCTACAAACTTCAGAAATCACATCTCCTCAACCATACAAAGCATTTACTTTTCCTTCCCCAAAATAAAAAACTTGGCTCAAGTAGCTTCTTTTAGTCATGTGTTTCTTCCTTAAGGAAGGGAAATTTGATGTTTTCCTTACCAGTGCTCATGTTTGCCATCTATGAATACAATTTTGCCTGGCTTTTTACAAATTCTTTTCACGGGCCTCATTGCTCTTCTCTGGATAGACATATTGCCCATTTCTGACATCAACAGATGCAGTGCTTTCAGACTCTACAGAAAGTAATGGTGCCTGACATTTCTAGGGTGAAAGCCTCTTTTTGGTTTTAGTGCTAATGGAAACAGACTTTTCGTCTTCTTGAAAATCCAAAGCCAGAATGTAAATGGCTATGTAGTAAACAGAGCAGACTCTTTTCTAAACCCAGAAAATAAAGAAAAAACTAAAACCTTCCTCTTGTTGTAAAGTTATAGAAAAGCTTTGAAAAAAACACTTTCTCTCCAGAGCTTTTCTTTAATATCTATTAGATACACACTCATACTGAACAACTACCAATATTTATACTTTATGCATAAGGGAATTTGACAATAGCTTGCATTACGTCAGCGGCAAAGTATTTACGAATGAGAACAAATCTCAGACAGATTTGCTATAGTGATTCACTGAACCGTTTTATGCTAGAATGGTGTGTTCAGATGGCATATACTGAATGAAAATCTCAGTTACTTTGAATTAGTCCTACGACAGTTCTGAAGACTAGATTCTCTACTTGGTAGAAGAGATCTGAGAGGTAACGTTTTACTTCTGTTCGTAGGAGCTAAGGACCCAGTACAAAGATTTCTCTGTGGTCCAAAACACGTGGGGAAAAAAAAAAGGAGGTATTTTAGAGTGTAGTTTGAAGGGATGTTTCATAACAAGTAGTTTCTTAATATTGGTAAAAGCCTGTGCAGGCTTAGCATCTGGAAAGTGATATTTCTTGAAAAATAAGTACTGAACAATGATCCTTGGATATCATCTAATTCCTATAATAACATATTTTTAGTGTATAAGATAGTTTCTTTTGAATTCTTGCTTCAGACATGGTAATCTATGATATTCTCAGTGTTTGGTTGCCATCATATCTACATTACACTGGCTAAAAGAGTGCTATTACTCAAGGCGCTAAAGCCTTAACATTCAAACATGCATATCTGTTCTGTTGCATGTGTACTGCATATGCAACTGAATGTAAAGGGATGTATCCATACTTGATGTTAACTGCATGCTTCACTCTTTTTCAGTGGCCTTAGTCCGTCAAAGTCATAGGTGGCTGAAATTTCAAAGTGACTAGAAAGTCTCAAGTTTTGTAGAGGTACTAGATTTTGGACGATGCGCTCAGCATTATGTCACTGAAATATTGCCCATCTTGTCAGCTCTGTCATACTGTCTTTTGGAAAAATTGTTCTGCAGAGGCCAGTCCTGAAACAATTCTCAATGGGATTAGACAACATAAAATCTAATTGAAATATCCCCATGGAAGATATTACTTTACAAAACTTGCATGTTCCATCAAAAAAAAAAACAAAACAAACCCAAACCCAAAGTGCAGGTCTGTTTGAAACCTTATTTCAGGTAATATGCATGATATTTCCTTCCAGGTTCTGAGCTCCTAAGAAACCATGTATTGATATCTTAAATCAGAATGCCACCGAGGTCAGTGGAATAGTTTGATATATCAGAAACTGTTCAGAGAGATGTTTTTGTAGACATAAAAGAAGCAGGCTCTGAACAATTAATTTCTGGTTGCATGTGCTCTCCTTGAAGTTCCATAACCACATGACATCATTAGGTATTCTTTTGAGAGCTAGGATTCAAACATCGTATTTAATTTTTTCACTTATTTTTTCTCTCTTTGTTTCCTCTAGCTTGTTTCTTCCTGGCCTCTATGGTTACAAGTCTCCTATATAAATACAAAATAAGTTCATGGTCATCTAGGTATCCTTGGTCTGTTTAATGACTCTTTTATATTCTGCATCTCTCACATGTTAATGCAATGCCTGTTACTATTTGGAGGCATTTTTTGGAATATAATCCAGCTGTCTAGATACTGAAAGAATTGCCCTAGCTGTTAGACCAGCTGCTTAGCCTCTCTCCTGCCTTTACCTCTGCCATTGACTTGGCTGTAGGAACCAATTTTTCCAGTCAACCAACTTGATTGTGTCAACAAAGCAAGGAGCTAAGCTCAGCTAGGTGACATAGGGATGTGGACACATGAAGTATGTACTAGAACAAGAATAGGAAAGTTACACACATAGAAAATCCTGAACGCAGTCATTAATGCAGAATGTTTTCACCCACAAAATCTTGGTTTTGATCTGAGTTATATCAGCCATTTCAGCTCTTAGACTTTTTAGCCTGATGTGACAGTTTATTGGTTTCCACTGACTTGGAAAGTTTGCATTTGAGAGTTTTGCATATTTGGTATAAAATGAAGATTCAAAGACAAATGAAAGGTTACAACTAGAAAAGAACTCACAATGTAAAAATGGGGTATATACACTGACACATATATATTCCCCAAATGGTCACACCACCTTTGTGCAACTGGGACTAATGGAAGTTGTAATTTCAATGCAAACTTATCTTTTATGCAAAAAGAACATCTCTAACACTTGTCAAGATTTTCTTTTGTATGAAATGACATTCAGTGGTCCCAGAGTACTAAACACTCAAACATTTCAGTACCTTTAGGGGAATATAAAGACAATCAGGGTCTTCACTCTGGCAAAGTACTTCAAAATATAATGGCTGGGAATTAAAACAGGTACAGTGAAATTAGAAGCAGGGCAATTGTTTCTAGCAGTGAGATAATTAATTTCTGATACAGATTGCCATGAGAAATATGAAGATTTTGAAAGATTTTGTTCCCTTCCAATCAAGATTTAGTACCTACCTGAAGGTAGGTACTTAGGGAAACACCCTAAGTCAAAAATAGGGATGTGGAAAGAATCCTGTGCTTGATTCAGGAGCCAAACCAGGAGTGCCTAATGCCATCTGAGGTGCTATAAAAGATGTGATCTGGTCTCCAGGTGTTGTGCAAATACAGGTCTCTCTTGACAGCTACTTGTTCTGGGTATGTGTCTCACACCTTGGAATGTCCAAACTGGAACTAGATGCTTATGTCTGAGAACTTTGTACAATAGGAAATGAAGTTGATCTGTTAATAGCTGGTCTTCCTGTATTAATTCTGACCATTTTCAGAAATGAAAAACAGATTGCCATTTCATTTTTCTGTTCTGTAATATCAAACTGGCCAGTAATCTTATTCTCAAAATTTGCAGGAAAGCATGTGAGTTTGTTCGCTTTCTCAGAAACATTTCTAATGGGTTTATTCTGTGCTGCCTCATAACAAAGGTAAGCTCATGTCAACAGCAAGCACTCACTTAAAGCTTTGTAGAATTGGTACTTTCATAAATGTAAAATCGACATGCATATGAAACTGCTTGAATCTAGCCTTCATTTTTGTCTTCCAGGCCAGATCAAAAATCCTTAACTAACTAGGTATCTAATGAAATAACTAACTGACTAAAGATCAAGCAATGGACACATTATTTTCCTGTTGCAATTCTTATCTGGATTTTTTATTTATTTCTTAGTAATGCTATTCATCCAGGAGAGCTCTATGAAAATGTAAGTGCTACTTATTGTGAGCCAGGAACAAAGAGAGAAGCAGTGGATTCAAGGCTTTTTGGCTATAATGTACTGCTTTCTAGATAATGGGCTCTCTCGGCGTTATAATGAAAAGCAAACATATCATTAGGAAAGAGCTCCATAAAAAATGCCTGTCATATATCTTAAGCTTCATTAGTTTAGATTAATGTCTTACTTGATATACATGACAATAGATGAAGCAAATCTTTGTTTATTTATTGACAATTCAATGTAACTGTGACATGCATAAACAGGCTTCCTCCTCATTAGTTCCATGTTTTAAAGTAACTTTGTGTTATAAAACTTGTTAACTACAGTATCATTTTATTGAACCCTGCTCTGTGAATGATGTGATCTACATTGAAAGGCATCAATATTGCAGCCATTCCTAGCAGGCATTGGAGCATTATGTACACAGATTGGAGTAGATATCTCATTGTACAAATCCACAGACCCAGAAAATGTCCAGTTATTGAGACTGCATGGAGAGGACAATGTTTTATTCATAGGATCTGCAGTGCAAGGTCAGAGAATGAAACCTGAACTAAGTGTAAGGTTCAGATTAGTTTCACAGTTTTGCAGAGGACCTCCCTGAAAGTTAGGACTGTGAAAGCACCAATCCTTTCCCAGAGTTGCCTGGCAAGGGTTCTTAGCACACAGTGTAGCACTCATGTGAATAAGTAGTTGAGGAGTGATTTCCAGTGTGAAGCTCCTGTAAAGCTCAGCGAGGTGGAGAAAGAGAGTGTGGTAGAAAGGAAGCTATATGAGCCTTTTGTAACAGAACAATTTTTTTTAGAAAGTGCTTGTGGAGTGATGGTACAAAGATGTTGAATTTTGACACGTTTTATGCTTGACTGAAATAATTTGTATTTAGATTTAGATTCAGTTACAGCTTGGAAGCTGTAATCCCATAACACCATTGGCATCCTGTGGTTCTGCCTTATTAATGCTCCTGAAACACATAGGTAGAAATGGGTTTCTTGAACAGTAGCAATTTTAAGCAGAACTGATAGTGTTGTCTCTTAATATGCCAGTTTCACACTTTCCATTATAAAAACCTGTTTCCAGTGACTTCTAAATTTCCCAGCTTATATGGGATGACACTTTACATATTGAATATCGACTTCAGGTTGCAATTCTTGGAAAAAGCTAACCTAAATAGTTCAAATGAGCTGATATAAGGATCAAAGGTCAAGGTCAAAGAAAGGGTCAAAGAAGGGAGGAATGGGAACCCAAGTGTGCTGAATCTCTATCGTTCTGCTGCTGGTAAAAAAAACAATGCAATGACAAACCGTTATCTCAGGGCTCCATAGCTGACCTGCAAGAACTACATTGCTGCTATCTGTTCTCTGCTAAAATCTCCAAAGTTATTCTCCAGCTCCAGCTCTGTCATTCATTGCTACAGGACAGGATTTCTTTTGTTTTTTTAGCAAACCCAAGAGGTCACACATAAAAACACACAGCAGGAAAGCTAATAAGATAACAAAATTAAAACAATTTATTCATAGAATCATAGAATGGTTACAGTTGCAAAAGACCTTAAGATCATCTAGTTCCAACCCCCCCTACCACAGGCAGGGACGCCTCACCCTCAACCATGTCACCCAAGGCTCTGTCCAACCTGGCTTTGAACACTGCCAAGGATGGAGCATTTATCACTTCTCTGGGCAACCTGTTCCAGTGCCTCACCACCCTCTCAGTAAAGAACTTCTTCTTTATATCTAACCTGAACTTCCCCTGTTTAAGTTTGAACCCATTACCCCTTGTCCTATCGCTACAGTTCCTGATGAAGAGTCCCTCCTTGTTCTCCTACAATGGGAACAAAAAGCTTTCA
Organism: Strigops habroptila; assembly: GCF_004027225.2. NCBI lineage: Eukaryota > Metazoa > Chordata > Aves > Psittaciformes > Psittacidae > Strigops > Strigops habroptila. Next base: position 37,866,188 of record NC_044277.2, read on the forward strand.
AGAAAATATGTGGGTCCAATAGTTGATCGAGGTGTAAAAGGCACCTTCACTAAGGTGTTCCTATTGGAGAAAAAAAAATTCTCAAAATTAATTCTTTGTGTCAATATTTATTGTGTAAGAGGCCAGAGAGATTCCTACTCCAGAGCTATTTTTTTCCAGAGGATAATCCCACAGTATTGTTTCCCTTAGGAGTTCTTAAGCAACGGAAATAAGCAACTGCTTAACTATTAACTGTGAATAGTAATCTGTCATTTAAATGAGTTGTGCTACCTGAAGAATGGAAAGTGGTGATGTTGTGGTTTAACTCCAGCTGACAAGTAATTACCAAATAGCCACTCGCTTATTCTGCCCCAGTTGGTTGAGGGAGAGAATGGGAAAAGTGAAAGTGAGAAAGCTGGGGTTGAGATAAAGGCAGTTTAACAGGTAAAGCAAAAGCCGTGCGTGCAAGCAAAGGAAAACAAGGAATTCATTCACTGCTTCCCATCTGCAGGCAGGTGTTCAGCCATCCTCAGGAAAGCAGGGCTCCATCATGTGTAACAGTTACTTGGAAAGACAAACACCATCACTTCGGACATCCTCTCTTCCTCCTTCTTGCCCAGGTTTATATGCTGAGCATGATGCCATATGGTATGGGATATCCCTTGGGTCAGTTGGGGTCAGCTGTCCCAGCTGTGTCCTCTCCCAAATTCTTGTGCACTCCCAGCCTACTCACTGGTGGGGTAGTGTGAAGAGCAGAAAAGGCCTGGACTCTGTGTAAGCACTGCTCAGCAATAACAAAAATATCCATGTGTTAGCAACACGTTTTCAGCACAAATCCATAACATAGCCTCATACTAGCTGCTGTGAAGAAAACTAACTCTATCCCAGTCAAAACCACAGCAAACATGACATCATTCTTTTATAAGATTTTCTAAAGTAACTCAGCCAATTACAAACTGATAAATTATATTTATATAAAAGCAATTTTGTAGGAAGAATCAATTCTGTAAGAACAGACTGAGTAATAAAAGGAAAATATGGTATATTAGGGAAAAGCCAATGTAGTCTTTGCACAGAGAAGTCATGACTCATGTATCAGCCAGACATCTTTAGAGGAGCCATTCGCTGAGCATATGGTTCAGGTGAAAGTATAAGAAACAGATGGTAGGAGTGGGTAGTTGGTTTTCAGAAAGAAGCAAGCTCAAACATATTCTACATGTGAAAAATGTGCCATCCAACACATTCATTAATGGATATCACTTGAATGATAAGGAGACAAAATCTGAAAATGAAACAGAATTATTTGGGATAATGTAAAGTTGATTGTGAGAAATTGTCAAGGAACTCAAACTTATAGTAAATGATAAAAAGGTAGATGAAATTAAATGTTAATAAGTGGAATATAAAGCCTAGGTAAAGAAGTAACCTATAAGTATCAACACATGATGGCCGACAGTTTAGTTATGACCATCCAGGAAAGAGATCTTGAAGCTACTGCAAACTGTTCTTCAGAACAACAGTTCTGAAGAACAGTTCAGCAATGTCTATAAATGTAACTAGAATTTGAACAATAATTAGGAAAATAATGAGGAGCCTAACAGAATGCAGAATTATGTCCCAGTGTATATTAATCATCTATTAATATTTCAAGATTTCATTATTCTAAATTTAAGAAATGAAAGAATTGTGGTCCTGGATATGCCATAGCAAAAGGAAAAGGTCTAATAAAATGAACCAAAGATTTAGGCAAAGACAACAAAAAATAAACAGGGGTGTGGATTGTCTTTCACAGCTATAGAGCAAATAAAAAAAATAATAAATCAGAATTTGGAAAAAAAAGGTGGCAAGAAGAGAGGTTTGTAGATCAATGGCAAACAACTCTTCTCACAATAGAAATAATGCCACCAAATGAAACTGTTAGAATAGACTTTGAAAGACATAAAAGCTATACTTTTCATGCACAAAAGGTATACTTTTCTAAACAAGTTTAGAAGGGTGATCAGAGAAATTCATGTGGGCTAGCTCCGCTGCTGGCTAATACGCATGACGAGCTGTGTCATTTAGAATAAGTTCAGCTATTGCTGGAGGTTGGCTCACTCTGTGCACACTGCCCAATGGAGGCATGGGGCTAGGTTCACCTTTAGTGTCACCTCTTCTGCTCCCTGTTAGTGGGCTTAACTCCCTTTCTTAGAGGTACTTAACTCCAGACCCTTTGGACAAATTTAGGGCCCCAACCAAGATGACATATAGTCATAAAATGGCAAGAAGTCACATCAAATTGGAGTTTTCACAGTTCACCACTAATTTTTCCTGCAGTACCAGAGAATCTGATTTAGACAAATACTAGAACTTGCAACTTCAACTAAAACCAATAGGATTATGTAAGCTGCTATATGACATTAAATGCTCTGAGGAGTCTGATCTTCCTGTGTCTCAAATTCTGCCTGCTAATCAGTGGAAATATTTGTTTCCAGCTATGCGTTCAGGCACTCTGGCTATAAAAAATATTCATGCTGCTCTTTAGCTCACAAAGACATTGTGAAAATTAATAAGTATTTGTGTGTCAGGGAAGTGATGAGTGTCAATGAAAAGAAAAAGATATTTTTCCTTCTTTAAGTTTATGTTTTAGCAAAAAATATGGCCTGAGGTTGCAGGCAGAAAAGGAAAAAACCCCAGAATATTGATTAGATTATTCTTAAGACCATTTTTCATGCTGAATGAGGTAGGTGGTGTGTGAGGAATTATATTGTAATTTTATGATTAAAGACAAAAGAAGAACGTGCACACAACCTTACAATGACAACCTTAATTCTGACACTTCCTAATCACTTGCTTTGAAAGCTTGCTTTTTGAACACATGATGCGTGTGTAATATAAACCATGAGGTTTGTATCAGCATTGATTGTTACAGATTTTATACATATATCCATCCCACATTACTACTGCAACCTTTTTATATAAATTGAAAATAAACATATTCTAAGGCAATTTCAGAAATATACACATTTTATGGTTTAACCAGTTCAGAGTAGTGCTAGATTTCTGCATAATAATGTCATCACATTCAAAGGAAGTATAGAGTTTGATGGTGGATGGGTTATTGCAGATCAGTGAAAACAGAAAGATTGGTTTTCTCCTTCATATAAGGTCGATATTTATCAGAGTGTGACCATCACACTATACAGAAAAAATGATAAAAACAAGGCTCTACAACCATGCTACTTATCTTAAAAATAATTTACTTTTTATTATGCCAAAGTGGTAAGAATAATGTTGTCTAGGGATTTTTAATATTTCTAGACTATACTTCCACTTCCATTCTCCTGGGCAACAAGGGCACATACTCAACAGGTAAAGTCTGAATAATATTATTTGCAATTTAAAAAACCCAAACAACACGTACTAAAACAATCACAACAGCCCAGAGCAGAAACCACAAAATTTGCTTATAATTTACCATTCTCCACAGGAAATCTGACCCAAAGTTTCAAGAAGAGATTAGGACAGGAAGATAAAAAAAAATCATCACCTCCAAGATGCAATGAGAAAAGTGGTCATCTGATCTGACAGATTTACTGTTTTCATGTTATGTTGATCTGATGGAACTTGGGTTCTTAACACTTCTAAAGCTTCTCAGGCAACATGGAAAAAAAAAAAAAATACATGTTCTTCTGTCCTTCAGACAACAGTGCTGGAGGAAATTGTCTTAAGCTTGTAGAAGATTGTTAATGAACTTGATGCAGAGGCAGTGAACACGAATTTTTATGTGTTGTGTAGGGGTTTTTTTCTTTAATTAATAAATGCAATTTATCCTTTCTTTCACATCCTTTCTTTCTTTCTCTAGCCACCTTTTATGTGTTTGCTAGCTATTTTGTATCACAAGCATCTGGAAGATAAATGTTCAGAGCATGAAATATTACCTTCATCCCCTATCCATGCTGCAGATCATACATCCAGGTTAATGTTAGCAAAATAATCTGTAGATAGGCTCAGGGAAGCAATCAGAAGGAATTACTTACAGGTCAAAAAGTGATAAGCGCAATTTTCCTTGAAATTTTTGTATGGTGAAGTGCTTCAGCTGTGCAGGATGGGCACAGAAGCTTGGTCACAGGATTCTTGACTCTTCTGAATCATAGTGATAACTGCCCAAATCTGATGAGATGTGCTCTTTGCCATACAGCTGTCCTTTGAGGCCAAATCTGAATCAAGTCTCTGGTATTGTCTTCAGGACATACAAGCACCAGTAGGAAGACACACAGCTTCCCAAATAGTAGCAGTGCGGTGTCCCTGTACAGAGGAAAACATCTCTTTCTAGCTCCAGCAGTTGCAAATTTGCTGATCTCGGAAGCAGTAAGGTTCATAGACCTTTCTAACTTAAAATAAAACCTGTTTAACTGAATTTAAAGCACATTTACTGCCAGTATAAATGTATGATCCTCTTTAAACCTTACTAAATCACTGGTCTCAGTGATTTCCCCAGCATGGGAAGAGCCAAGGGAAGCTTATTGCAGATTAGGATGTGGATCCTTGATGGTGAGAGGACCAGGCAACTAAGACAGGAGGGTGTTAAAAGGTTCAGCTCCTCTCCTTATCTTGTTTGGGAATGTTCCTGTGCCAGAGTGGCACACAGGAAGAGATTTCGATATAGCTAGATGTCAAAGACTTATCTGTTGAGATGTCTATAGACAGATATTTTGCTCTACATGGCCTAATTCCAGACAAGTAAACCAACTTTCCTACAACTCAATAACACCACATGAAAGGACATCCTGAATAGCCTTTACTCTAAAAGGGAAGGTAAGGTTGGAAAACTCAACCACACAGTGGTGTAGGTGAAAGCTAAAACTTTGTAAAGTCAGCTCTTCACTGGTTTAAAGCAGCATGGCATCAATGCCTTTAAAAAAACAATGTCAATTTACATTAGATAAGGTTTCAATATCTAGCGATATACTGAAATGAAGTGAGTTCTTAATTTATTTTTTTTTTCCCCATCACTCAGCTACAAAACTGGAACAAGGGAAAGCCTTCCACTTACAGGGTGACTCTGAATCTGAACTTGACCTTGCTGTGCCAAGCTGCTGCCTGAGGACACTGTTCTCATTATTTTATTAGATGTCAGAGAATCCTGTGACACATGTCACCTGTGTGGATACACTAGGTACCTAGAGCTGAGTGGGTTGATTTACCCCATAAAGAAGGTTTTTAACTGGAAATTATGTTTGAGCATCTCTTTGGTCAAGGAGGATAAAAATACAAATCGGCCTAAGAGAGACTCAGTCTTATAGCCACTAATTACATGAATAATCATGCAGAAACCTACAGGGTCCTGCAGAATGGCCTACTGAATAAAGACTATCATGTTTAATAAATTTGATATACGTTTTCTTTTCCCATTGAGAAAGAACAATAGAACACATCTAATTCATTTCAGTTTTGAAATGAAAGAATGACTTAGAAGCCACTGACTGATTAGCAAACAGGAAATGGAGAAAGACCTCTGAGTTGTAATTTTGAGACAATATTCTACAGTTAATCTATTTGAAAAATAATGGAACTAGACTTTAATATTAACCTGTCATTGCACTGCAAAAGGATCTAGAGAGAACAGTAAGCAGTATCAATGATATTAATCTAATGACATTTTATTGTTGTCACAGACCAGAAATCCAGAGATTCAGCAGACAAAAGGAAAATATTGTAGATTTTCTTACTAAATTATACAGTTGCAACAGTTTTATAGATTATAGTGTAAGGTAAAAACTGTGTCATTTCAAATTTAAAACCCCAATTTTCATAAAAACCCTGTTTAGTTTGTTGTGTGGTCCTTCCTTGCTGCCAGGATATATTTCAGCACCACTCTTGTCAATCAGGACGCTCAATACTTTTCACTATGCTGTTTAAACTCTCTGCCACTAGAACACAGGCACGTAAGAAGTGTGAGACCCTTAGAAATTAATCCAAAGCTTTTTAAAAGCTCTTTATATTAGCTTATCCTTATTAAAAATATAACATTTATTTTATAAAACGATGATTACTGGTCTAATATAATTTAAATTGCTGTCTCCAAATAGGACACTGAAAGAAAAATACAGAATTCCATTGAGATTGTGAATAAAAACAAATCTCAAAACAAAAACAAGTGGAGGTATTATCCCACGAGAAGGAGTCTTCTGAATCGATCTATAATTTTGCAGCTTGAAATGTGCCACTATTCTACTTCCACTTGATTATGAGTCTTGATATCACTTCCTCCAGTTGATCCAAATTGGTGCTTCCGGCATTTGCAAACTTACTCACATATTCCATCGCACAGCAGGGAAAACCTTGTTAATGGGGAAATAACAAGCAGAAGAAATGAATAAATACTTAGTTGATTGTAAAGAGGTACGGTTGCTGCTATTTAAATGCTGAAAATAAAAACCACAGGACGCACAGTAACACACTTGCTCATGTTCTCACTTGCTCATGTTCTCTGAAAAGGGGTGCTAGTGGTGTTTCTCTCCATGCCACAGGGCACTTTCATTTCCTGATTCTATTATACACTAAGTGGCCACCTGAACCTGCCAATGAACTTGTTCTATTGTGTTTTTCTATTTTTAATCCAAAAGGAGTAAACACATTTCTCATCAGATGTGTCACACACTGCTCTACATTGGTGAGATTTATGAAGGTGTCACTGAGTTATTACAGAGCCATTCATTTATAAATAGGTGTCCATTTTTCAGGAAATCATAAATGATAGTAGCATTTCCACCATTTCACAAAATCTGTATTGTAAGAAGGATGCCCGTTTAAGTTTCTTTTTGACTGCACTACACTGGTGTGATATGATTTTTGTCCCTCCCACCTCCTCCATTAATTCAAGGCTTTCTGTCTAGTTCATGTTTATGTTCACCCAGATACATGCATTGGATCGTTATCTGTAACACAGCAAGGAACATAACAACTATTTCAGTAGTCACTTATAGACATCCCTCCAACCACCCTAAAAAACTCTGAGTCATCTGTAATGCTCTGTATATGTTTTTCATGGTCTTTAGGAGGCGATATAGGGGTACTTTTACTAGATACTCTTTATTAAACACCTACCAAGTCTGCCCAGGAGCGGTTATGAATGCAGCTGTAGCCATTTGACAATGATATGTCTTATGACCTTCAGTTGTATTTCTTCGTTGGGAAGAAGATTTCTTTAATATATCATCAGTGGCACTTTAAAGTAACTTGAGAAAAAGCTTTTCTTGCCAATCATGAGGAAAAGTAGACTGATAGGAGGATTGCTGCAAAGACATAAGAAGCAAAGGCAAATTGTGGAGAATAATGTTTGAAAGAGACCAGGAAAAACTAAAAAGGAGAAAGAAAAACAAAGTATCATCATCATCTAGATTTACAGCTCTGCTAAATGTCATATGGGATATTATAGCAATGTAATTAGGTTGCATTAAAAAAGACTTCAACACTATTTCCTGGCTTATTAATCTTTCTTTAACATTCCTTTGGCACTTTACACATCCTGTCACATTTTTCACTATTCAAATATTATTTTGACAGTCACCAGCACCACAACCCAGAATAAAAATGTTTGCTAAGCATGTTGGATGTCATCAGGTGTTGAGTATGTCCTAACCCTAACCATCTAAGCAAAAATGGAGAATCACTTTCCACACTGTAGGGTTATTATGATTTTTTTGTGTGTGTGTGTGCATGCGCTTCACTTTCAGCAAAAGAATCAGGGAAAAACCCAGACAAAAGCCACTTACCTTTGTGAATGTCATCTATTTCCCATTTAAAAATACCTTAATGGGATGGTTTGAAATCTTTCAACTCTCCATATTTGATTTTCATTTGATATAAAGGAGTAACAATGGTACCTTTTGCAAATGGTGTCTGTCGTCCTCAGCTATGCCCTCAGCAAAGTTAAGATTTTGTTTTGACAACAGGAACTTTGTTCCACTTTTTAAGTCCTCTTTCCTGCATATAGAACATTGTGTTAGAAAAACAAATGCCTTCACTCTGGCACCAACTTTAACAGCCAAAAAATAACATGAAAATCCATGTACAGACTCCAAACAGCAAATGAGATTGATTGACGTCTGTTTAAAATAGATCCCTTTCTGCAATGTAACTAATTTCCATGCCTAAGCTTTGAAGTCTAAGAAGCAGCCATGAGTGTAAAGTCTGTCTGGACTCCAAGAGGAGGATTGTGCCTGCATGTGTGGTGTGTTAGATGAGAACTTCCTATTAACCTTTGCAATGGCCTACCCTTAGATACAGAAGCATCCTTGCTCCCTATGCTGAACTGTATTTACAAAACACTGCAAAAAATTATGTTGACAGATAGCTTCCAAAAACATAAAAAAACCTCTCTGGATCTTCTGTAAGCTATATGGAGGATGGGGGAAAGGGTGGAGAAGTTCCATAGACTATCTGATAGCACAACAAAAGGCACAAAAACCTTACTTAGACAAACAGATTTGTTAAAAGCCAACAGAAGATTTTTTTTTTTATTCTGATTTGCTCATCCTCCACCATGAAGCCACTCTTTTCTTCAAGTCTTCCCACTGGCTCCCATTCATTGCAGAAAGTGTAGATCTCTTTTCCATTGCTGCAGTGCTGCTCCCCTGTGCCACCAGTCTCTCTGTTTCTCTCAGCCTCCATCTCCGCATTTAGCTCCGTCTACACATTTTTATCCTTGTCCCTTTTAAGCATACCACTAATAAAGGGATTCCTTCTCAGCCATATGCATGAAAATATTACCTTTTCTTTGCTCATGTCCCTCTTAAAACCCTCATCTCATGCAGTATCTAGCAGAGCTGTCATTCATCCATTAAAACAAATCAGATAGCTCCAGTGGAAAGGTGCACTGGCACAACTGTTAGCTTCTGCTGTTGGTCAGCATCAAAGGCAGAAATCCCACTACACTCATCATTCTTTTTCTGTGTCTTTCTTATTTTACTTTGAAGACAAGTAGGTAAAGCTCCAATAAGCATGACAGAAAAAAACCCACAGATGTTCCTAAGCATCGCTGCATTAGTAAGCCAGCAGTACCTTTAGCTTAAATCCAGCTTTTTTAATTGTTTCATGTTGTATCAGGAAATAGGTTTTAATAATATTTAGACCTACTACTTGCTTTTCCAGTGGAACATATAGCAACCTCCTTGGGGCAAAGACAAATTTCTTGTTCTATATAGGTCTGCTCAATAAGTAAATAATAAATGGTTTGACCTAGGGGCATTAATAGCAATCAATGCTACCCTACTTTTAATGCAATGATATCAGCTATGTTGTGATACCGAGTTAGATATGGGCAAATGCTGAAATCTGGTAGTTTAGACTTTGCCCCTCAAAAAGGAAGACTTAGGGGTATTTTTGTGTAGGGGGTATGGCATATCTGAACCTTGGTCGGCCCTGTAGTTCAGTAACTGGCCTCCCAAAGGGGATTACTTTCATTCATTATTATTTCTTCTCTTACCTGTACCAAGCAGTAGTTTGCATCTAGTGAGGAGATGATGATAAGAGGTTTCACATTTGATTTTTCCTCCTGATCTTTGAAGTTCTTAGAAAAACAAATTGCTTCCACTTATTTTATGGAATAACACCTTTCTAGCTGACATGAACTCCCTGGGGGGAACCAGGAGGAGCTAATAGCAACCCATGTTAGTTTTTATCATGTGGTGCTGAGCCCTGAATAGAGTATCTTCAGTTATTATAGCAGTATACAAAATCAATGACCTAAGCACAATAGCTGTGACCCACATACTGCAGTGGCAAAGAATTTTTCCAGGTTTCAGTGAAAACTGGGTAACTAGCAGTGTCTTATTTGCTGTGCCTGTGAACACACATAAGACCTTGTGGGTGTGATTTAACAGAACTAGTCCATAGCTTGGAGAATTAATCCAGATGATTACAGACCGTGGTGCTTTCTGCCGTGTCACATTCCTCTGTGCAGAAGGAAAAATGATATTTTAGGGGGTTACCTGTGAGAACAGGATTCACATGCCAAAGTAATCCAGGTATATGCCTAGCCATCTTTTCTGCTTATGTCCACCAGGTTTGGGAAGCATATGATGCATGATGTGTTGGGAATGATGGTCCTGTCATTTTTGATCACTGACTGAAGAAGGCACAAAAAGGAAACATCAATGTCAGTACTGATGATACCATGCTATAGTCCAGTATTGTTGGCAGCAGATGGTCTTCTTCAATCTGCATTGTAATGGTGTTGCAGGAATCACAGAAGGAGGAGTGCAGGCCATCTGACTGCTTGTCTTTTCACTTTTCCTTTGCAGCCTTAGTCATTTCCATTAAAACTGGCATTCAAGTGAACAAACAGAGGACTTTAAATCTGATGTGCATTTGTTGCATATAGCAAGAACCTTGATGTTATTTCTGCTTATAGACTTTTGCAACTGCACCGAAGGAGAGGCAGAAAGGGAGGATTTACGAACTAACTGCAGGTTGTGGACGCATGTCGAACAGTGGAGAGCACATATTTTGTGTTGCAACATGGCCCCAGAGGATAGTGCAGTGGCATCCCAGAGACTGTGTGCCACTGACCCAGTGTTTATGGACATCTAAACTATGTACATTTAAATTTATTGAGGAAGTTAATCATACAGCCTACTGGAAAAAGAAAAAAGTCCATTGTAAGAACCTGGACTTGAAGAGCATTGGGAGTGAGTCTAAGCAGACAGCTGGCAAGATAATCAAGTGTTTGGCTCCTTAAGTCATCCACAATTCAGGTGTACAGGGGCCTATAGAAAGTTATGTTCTGCAGAAGTAATATATACTGTAAATAAATCAAGCTAGAATAAATTATTTAGTCTCTTTCTGATATTTAGTGGCACCCTGCCCATCAAATTTAGTGGAAGTGGCAATTGCTCAGTCTTGGAAAAAACCTGACTCTTCTCTAGCTCAGCTGTGAGACTATATCTGAATTTATATATATAACACCACAAACACACAGCTTACCCCCACCCCCCAGAGAAACAGCCTTCACTGTATGTCAAAAGCATCTTCAGTGGAAAGTCCTGAGTTTAGGAATTGCAGGCTAGGCCATGTAGCATCTCTTTAAAGACTTTTTTTAATCTTAAGAGGACAGAACTACACAGGATGCTTTTTCCAAGCCTGGTGCTAGCAAGCCACATGCACTGTGATTTTGTGGCTGACTGAACCACTGCTGCCTGGCACCAGCCATGGGCCATTTGAACCCATTTTTTTGATTTGTGATTTAAGGGGTCCGTGGTGGAAATGGGTCGATGATATAATACTGCCATCTGGTGACCATTGCCAGAAAATTTCATCTCGAGGTGAAAACCCCCAAACCTAACAAATGTAGTATTCAACTTGTTAGTAGGTAAGGAAGGGGCAAGAAATCAGGGCAGGCAGCTGCCAGGGCAGGGACACCATCGGCAGCCGTGTCTCCCGCCCAGCCCTGTGCCTGTGCTCCCTTTCCTCCTTTCCTCACCACACAGGTCCTTAGAGAGAGGTGCTGAGCAGGGCTGGCTGTAAATTTAATTATCGGGAGAGTTCATTCATTCAGGCACTAAAAGAATCTGAATATGCGGAACATAGGGTTTCTTTCTTTTTTTTTTTCCTTCTTCTTTTAAGAGTGGCTTAAATACAGTTTCCATGGCAGTTAATCCAACTTTGACCCAAATTAAATTTCAACATCTAAAAATCCATTCAGCCAGAGAAGGACAATGTTTAGCCCTCTCTGAAGCAGGCACAGAGCTGTGTGAGAACATTTCCTCTCCCTTTTTTGCTCTTTGCAGCAGGAACCTATATAATTATGAAGCTAGTTGGTGATGCTGAAATGCTTGCCTGGGTACAAGAAGCAGCCCAGTGACATTCCTAGGGATCCTGCTCCTAAACATGGCCCATTCAGGAGCTAAGGATTTGGTGATATATCATAGCCTTACAAGGCAAAGGTAGGAAAGACACCTATTCAAAAAACCTTATTGCCATAAGAGACTTCCGTGTTCAAAATTAAGATAGACGCATTCTGAGTCCTTCTGAGAAAATAATGTTCTCATTGATGTTCATTCTCATAAAACACTCTGTATTTTATGACACCATCAGTACAAACCAAGTAATTTAGATATTATAGCAGTATTTTAGATGATACCTAATTTCAAAGACTCTCTCACATTAATGGTGGTGAAGCACAATAGAGGTTTTACAATATAAAAAGAACTCTTTCGCTACCTGTTATCATGCTGATGGGGATGTAGTCCCTGTTTCAGACCTGCCCATAGCGGCAAATTACTTTCAACATACTATATATTTCAACAATATCTAGTTAAGTTTTCATTATGACATCTCAGTATAAAATATAATGTACAAATTCTACCGTGTTTTCCTAAAACATTACTGTGGGTGAGATTTTTCACATTAACCACAATTGCAGAAATGACTGATGTTTAAATCTGAAGACAATTTTAGTCATTATTAAACTTCATTAGAAAATAAAGTACGTGGGTGGAATTGTGGTTTGATGCTTTTGTAATTTGCTCTACCTTTTCAATGTACTTTTCAGTTACATTAACTGTATCATTTTGTCTTATAGATACAAAGATGAAGGAGAAGAACAAAAACATACCCATTAACTGAAGCAGTGCAAATGTGCATAGTTAATGGAAACCATTTTGACATTTTGTATTTGATTCCACAGTGTGTCTACTCAAACAATTTCAATGGCATATTAGAACAAAATGCTACATTGTGCTCTTCACTAAGAATGCAAGTAATAGACTTCAAAAATTACCTTTCGACTGAAAGTATTATCTGTTGGAAATGAAGAAATGTTTTACATTATGAAAGGCTAATAGCAGTAAGGGGGAGCAACGGGCTGTAATGAGAATTCAGGCAGAGAGAGATTTTTGACCCTGTGTTTCCCAAATGCATGTGTTTTTACAGGTTATGGCAGAATGGCTCAGATAGTGACAAAAACTCCCGTGTTTAATGGCAATCATTTCACTGTGTTACAATTAAAGGCTTCTTAATGCAAAATCATGTTAAATATTGTGGCAATATTTTTTTTCTGTCACAGAACAGATAATTGATTGCTTTTCCAAACCAGTTATTTCTTTTTTCCATGATTGAATCAATTCAAGGACCAGGTGTCATCCAAAATATATTTCCACTCTGATGCCAAAGCAAGGTTTACCTATTAAACTAATTCTGCGTTTCACCACAGGATAATTTATCTATTGGTAAGCATATCATAAATAATTTTTACATCCATTTAAGCCTGATTGATGAAAGAATTTCCATTTCTTGTCATTTTCAGGCCAGCTAAAGATTGCTGTCTCTTAAATTTCACATTTGAAATTTCATAGAGGTATGATTCTGATTGTCTCTAAAATATTACCTTATAACCACTTCTCTGTGGCAGTACACCCAGTATACTTAGGAACAGCTGGATTGCAACTCTGGAATGCAACTAGAAAAACAAAAAACTCTGCATATACATTTCAGCTAAGTGCTGGTTTTGGCATTTCAGTGAAATGTTTGGCTACAGAATTTTGCCTCATTCAGATGCCTGACTGAGTGTTTGGCTGATGGATAGACTGCAAGCCTCTACAAACAGTTTAACAAGAGCTTAGGCTATGCTTGCCTTCCTTCTGTCCTCCTGCCTGCTTTTCTGTGTCAGGTTTTCTTTCCAGGTGATGTCTGGAAATTTTACAACTGGCATCAAAAACTTGTTATAATTTCTAGTTGTTATCCTTGATTCACTCCAGGGAAGAAGGTTGTCAGTTTCTGGCTTCACTTGATTGCTCTACCATATATGTACCATTTCTGGTGACTATTGCAATCTTTCACAAGAATGAGATATCAGAATTTCAGCACTCCTTATGCATTTCAAAAAAGAACTGAACTTCATTCACTTTAGCTTCTCACTTTTCTCTAGTTCACTGTTCTTCAGTCTTTGGTCTGTAAGGCACTTGTGCCTGGCAGACATTCAAAAAGTGAAAATATTTCAAATTAAATGAAATAAACAAAAAATCCCACTTCTATACACCTTGACTTCCATGCAATAAAGCAAATAAGCAAGTTGAATGAAGGATACCAGAAGCAGGAGGCAAGCGTTCAATATTTAGGCTAGCTCTTACTGTGTTGGTGTCAGCTTAAAGTTGTACATGAGAGCCAGCCATTGATTCCTATCAGTGCCTGCTTGCAGGCAGAGATGCCTTCCTTACTAATTAATTTTTGATCATAGTATACATTTAAGACTCCTAATGCTTGCATAATGGTAAGTATTTTTACTATAAAATATTTGTAAATGGAAGAGTGGAATTAATATCTTGAAAGAAAGGGGACTGTTACTTCTGCTTAAAAAGCTAAGCCTGGGTTCTCTGCTATCCCATTACCATCAGGATTGAGTTGAAAGATAGTCTATTAATTTTTTTTTCCTAAATATTTAAGCTATACTTCAGTTGAAAAAGGAGGAAAAATATCTGCTTTGCCTTTTATACATAATTCCCATTAATTGAAAATCTAGTTGTCTGATTTTACTGGATGCTTACTTCTTTTATATGGTTTAAGACCCTATGGAAAACATAACCACTAAGCAAAACAACATGTATTCAAAAGGTTAAGGCAGTGCATCATTGCTCTCAGTGCTTTATAGATTTTGTTCTCTTTATTTGTGTGTGTTTGTAGGCTAGTGGAAATACTACAAATCTTGTGCGCTACAGTTTTAGGCAACCTGATTATAAAAAGATTTGAAAACAGAAGAGCTTCTAGCTGATGTATTTGCACACAGGGGGTATAATCTCAGAGACTGATTCACCATGGTGTTATTCATGTTCTACACTACTGAAATTCTATTGGCATAAAACTGGACTAAAACTCAGGCAAATTAGGTCCTCGAACTCTTTTTGTAGGAGCTGAGCTGCTTTGTTGTGTTATCCTCCTATCCAGAGCATAAAATATGTATGAATAAGGCACTTTCTGTTGAGTGATAGTGTTCAAAACATTCTGTTAACTCCAGCCAGCATAAAGATTTGCAATGTTTTCTGGACAAAGTTGGAACTTTGGGTCAGGACACAGGTGGGCTTGTGGGAAAAAAACTCTAAGACAATGATTGTGGGAGAGAGGGTAAATCTTGCATTTTTATTATTATTGAAATTGATGGCAAAGTCAAATTCAAGTAAAATGATCAGAAAAAATAATCTTAATACAGAAAACAAGTTAATTTTACATTAACCTGCTAGGGATAACTCTCACCCAAGCCTCAGATGCAAAGTTTCAAAGAAGTACACCTGCAGATATGGAGTTTAGTGCTCAGCAAATACCTCTCCAGTGCAGAACCATTATTTTGTGATCTAATTCTTAATTCTTAGCAGAGATGAAATGTTCTTTGCAGCTTCTGCTCTTGCCAGTCACTAGATTTTGTATTTTCTTTCCTCAAAATATAAAAGATTTAAAATCTTTATTTTTAAAATATTCTGACATTATGAAGTAAACTTCTCCAAAGGTCTGTTAGCTTTTTCCTCTGGCTTTCTTTGCTTTTCCTTGTTGTTTTTTAGTTCAGGAACAGCCTTTGGTTTTGAATCTCTTTTTGACTCTATCTATCTATCTATCTATCTATCTATCTATCTATCTATCTATATATCTATCTATCCATTTTTAAGGCAGATGCATAAGATGACCTGGATATCTGACTTGGTCTTGTTGATGCTAAAGGCAAGGTAGGGCATGAGGCATAACCATCAGAGCTATAATGCCATTTGAGGTTATTTCCAAGTTCCTGGTAGACAACGAGCTCCTCTCTCTATATATATGACTTAGCACAGCCCATTTTCCAGCCATCCACTTTGCTATTGAACTAGGTGGTAAATCACCCTTTGGAAAGTAGCAAAGTGTTACCAGAACTATGGCACATCAGTTTGATATTGACAACTCCACCTCTGCCGTAGTCATATCAGAGATCTGTAATTTTATATTTGGGCTCGTCAGCTTTTGGTTTCTTCTTGGGTGCTGTTCTCTTCAGCGAAAGAGGTGGGATCTTATTAGATTAATTATCTTTTCTCTTTCCTTAAAGCCGTGCTACTGTCTTTTATAGCATTAGTACTACAATTCCTCGATATTAAATCGTTACTATCTTTTTCATGTCCATAGCCAACACATGACAGGCCGTACTGGAATATGATTTTTGGCAAGACAGTGAAGTTATCCTCATTTTAGGTCACCCTGTTCTGGTTTCATATTTAAGCTTTTCATATTAACAGCAGTTTCATTTCACTAAACTAATAATAGCACCTAAAAATTCCTACGTATCAGCAGAAAGATTCCTCACAGTTGCAGCTATCAGGAAAAATGAGTATTGAAGAGTTTATGCTGTGCAAGAACAAGTGACAAAGAAGCTTATTCTCAATAACTCAAGATTTTTTTCACACGTAGGCCCATTTTAGCTTACGCAGTATTGTGGCTTTGGGCTCATTATGGCAGGTTTTTTAGCTGGAGTGTCATCCACGGTGTCTGAATGTTCTGGACTTCTAATTGCAGGGGAATCTTATTCTTGAGGAAGGTGCATCTGTAGCATGTTACATCACAGGGCTTTTCCTGTAAGGGTCTGCCTCAGAGGAAATGCTCTCTTCCAAATCCTGCAGTATGCACCTACACACCTGAAAAAGCATCTTTCCACAACTGGGACATCTGTTGGGGTATTGGGCCATGGCAAAAGGGCACAGTTTCTCCTTGGGCAGACTGGTGGGGTAGGTATTTGTGTACGGAGAGTGTGCTCTAAGGAGAGAATTCAGATGTAAATCATGCTAAACAATGCTTGAAGACATGCTGGAAGTTAGGTGGGTTGTGTGCTATGGAAAGTACTGAAAGCATAACTGATCAGAAAATCATGTGCTGAGCTTATCTATCCTTCTCTAAAAATACCTTCTTGGGTGAAGACTTTCAGGAGGCTTATAGAAATCACCAGTTTCTAAAACAAGAGTGTGCTAGATGCAGAGCTATTCAGCATAAGACAGGTCTGATGGCACAGTTCCAGGGGGAATTTAAATGAAACAGACACCTCTGGTGTCAGGTGGTAGATTACTGAGGATTTTCAGATCATAATTTTGAGCTGAGGCATCCTTTACCATATACGGACCTATATCAGTAGTCTTCTACATAAACTGAAAAGGTTATTCAGTTAATTCTTTAGACACCTTTAGGACTTGGACCACGTGAGATTTATAAATAATTTCAAGTAATTAGTTAACCTTTCTGTGTGATATATATATAAAAATAGTGAGAGAGAGAGAGAGAGATACATATAAATAATTAAAAAAACCCCAGTTTATCATATGCTATGAAGCTCCACTGGACCAGCCAGAGGACTGTAAGTAATAGCATTTTATAGATAAAAAGAAGACATAAAAAAATAAGGAAAAAATCCGAAACAATACTCTTTGCCACTATATGTACAAATCCTAGGCTACTTGTGTTTTGTCTTTACGCTTTCCCCTGATGATACGTGTACGTTCCAGAGAAATCATTTGGGTAAATGTGATCAGACATAACTTTGTGCCTATTAAGTTTAAAATTTCATTCATGAACAGAGACCAAAGATTCAGTTCATATTTCTGTGTTTATAGGATAGAATGCTTCAGGTTCTTTTCTGGGAATCATATTTTCCCTTTTTATTCCAAACCAAACACACAAACAAAAAAGAAATTCAAGGTTGTACGTTTAGGTTATTACCAGCTTGGTCATTAGTTGATACAATTTATTTGCGTAATACTATGCTGCAGCTATTTTTTCAAGAAAAAATAAAACATTAAGCATTTTTGACAAATGCTAACTTAAATATTTGCTTTTGAATTGCTTATAAAGACAAATATAAATGATTTTACAAAGAATATTCTGGGAATCCTCAAATAGTGGTTTTCCACTTTCATATATGTAAGAAGGCTTCGTTTTCATGGCTACATCAATAGGCAATTTCTAACAAAGCAGTTCCATCAGGATGATCCAAACTAGCATTTGAAAATGTCTAGAGTGAGCTTGTCCACAGTACAAAATAACCAAGGACTGCCCAAAATTCCTCATGCCACTGCTCTAGAGAAGAGATTAACTGTAAGGAAATTTCAGGGCTCTCTGTGTAGATGCTACACTCCTGTGCAATGCTTAGTTAGAACAATTTTCCTAGTGAGTAAGAGCTTTTATTAGCAAAAAAGAAGAGCAAACGTTTTTCTTTCACTCTGACTTTCAAGCTCGCTATTTGTTGCTTTGCCTGTTAAAAACTCACTTAGTTTCAAGCTCCAACAGAGATTTCTCATTAGCCAGTGCATCAGAACACCCCAATGGTGTAACTTCCGTATCATTAAATCTTCGATGCATCTGTCAAGACTACTGACACCACCTGTCATAACTGAAGAAGATATTTGTCCATGGGAAATTTGAATAGCACTGTGAATTTCTATCATGCAGGTCCTTTTACAACCATCACTTTTGGCTGCTATCAAAGATAGGTCAAATGGAGTGCTGGATGTGAAATCTCTTGGCCTGTTACATTTACTGGAAACTCAAATCCAGGTTAAACTACAGCCATGAACATCAAAACACCAAAGTGTATTCGGGCTCGTTGCACATCCAAGGCAAATGTCTTCTAATTTAAACTACAGAACTAGCAGTTGGGTAGGCTGGGATTTATTCCATGTCCTGACATAGGTCTTCAACAACAAGTTACTTGATTAATTCTTTTCTATGTAACAGTTTTAACACTGGTTTGCAGTAAATAAACTAGTTTAATTAGTTAATTAATACGTTTTGCATATGTGTAACACCTAAATGAAGACCAAACTTGCCTACTCTTTTTTTCCACTGTTGAGTTTCCAAACTTATGAAAAAGCAGTATTTTGTTTCTAATATTAAGTTGTATGTGTTGATTTGATATTGATTCTGATATAGCCTCAGAGGCAGCATAACAGAAGTGCAAGTTATTAATTTCTTTAGCTACAGACTATCAGACTACTTTCAGAATATGAAAAATTAGAGAAGATGGAAAAGAACTGTATTATAACTTAAATTTACGGGATGTCCACCTTCATCTAGTGCTTCTCTGGAAAAATCCTGAAAGATCATATAAATTGTATACTAGACAACGGAACTAGAGCTGGGGAAACAGATATTTGTGAAATAAAGGGAGAAATCCACTAATTTCAGCATTTACAAAACCATTGGCCTTGCTCTGACATCAACCAAACCAGGATGTAACAACCTTTGAGACAAGCAAGACGGTGCAAAAGAGGCAGTGCTGGGAAGAACTTGTATCTGTCTCAGAGTCTGCACCCATGCCCTGTTAGAGTCCATCTAGGGTACAGTTCCAGGAATTTTACTGGATATGGAAGCAGCTTCCACTTTATAGGCATAAGATTTTAATAAATTAGGGCCATGTATTTCCAAGTACTGTATTCCACAGTTAGAGGGGAGTTGGATTTTAAAGAACTTAAATATGCCTGTGATTATTTCAGTACCTTGCTTGCTCCTTACCCAGTGACATATGTGCCCAGCTTTTTTTCTAACATTGCAACCCACCAAATAAGCAGCTGCCATTTAAAACAATAAAACTATGTGGACACAAGAATGTTTCTTCATACTAAAAAAGAGCATTTCCCACACCCTTCCTCCGAGAGTGTGTCTGCTTACAGTGGCACAGAATTGATTCTGATTCACAGAGAACTGATTCTGAACCAGTTATACCTTTTCTGTATATCCCAAATTCAGTTTCAAGGCTGAATGAGCTGTAGATTTAGGATCTCTTTGGACAGCTTAACTAGGGTTACTAGACTAACACTACTATGTGTAGACTCATACCTGGAGGAGATACAGGAGTGCCATGTTAGGGATGCTGTTCTGCTTCTGGTTCCTTATCTATCTTAGAGTTCATTTCTATATCCTTGTATGACATTGCATTGTGCCAGGCAAACATTATCTCCATGATTAAGGGCTAGCTCCATCAAGGTGTTTAGACACCTAACTACCAGTAAGTCTAAACTTAGATCCTCAGAAGCCTTTAGGAGCTGCCTCAAGTCCATAGGCACCAATATTCCTGGCTATAAAATCCAATACATTTCTGTCACTCAGAGCTATGCTCATCATGCTGATGACAGGAAAGGTGTCTTTACCTTTGAAGAACACACAGAAGGAAGAAATGTCCAATATACATCCCTCAAATCCCTCCTTTCACTGATTTGCTACTGTGAATTGAACAAAGTTTCTATGAAAGTGTGTTAACAGCTAGATTTTTAGAAGATGACTCTTTCTTTCCTCTCCCTAAAGAAGCAGCATGATTTCTTATGTAATAAATAATCATCATCAAAACATTACAATCAATATCATAGTCAATTAAAAATTCAGAAATGATACATGTCATAATGTTAAACACTCAGTTGTCTGTTGGAAACAAACAATGCACACATAATAAAGTGAAAATTACAATAAGTGACTTTTTTTTTTTTTTGGTGTGTGAAAAATTGAAGAAGGAACTTTCTTTAAAAATATAGGCAGGAAGAGTGGGAAGAAGCTTTATGAAAAGATTATTATGTTACGCTTTATTCAAACAGAAGAGAGCTCAGCTCCTGGGAAACAGCAATAATTAACCTCACAAGAGTTTCATCCTTGGGATCTGTGATCAAAGGATTGCTTAGGTCAGCCTCTACTTTTCTTTTTGAGCTAAGTACCAGCAATTACCAATGTACCCAAGTGTCTCCTCTTTTTCACCATACAAAAGTTCCTAGGGATTGCTTTATGGCCCTCAGAGTTGGACATCTTATCCTAAAGACTGGGGCAGCTTTTCTACTGACTTATAAACGTTTTGGATTGGACCATCAGGAACCATACTGATAGGCAAAGTAGATCGAGATTTAAATGAATCTATGTACAAATCCTTCCTATGGCATACATTATCAATAGGACATGAACAATCTCACCGCTCTCTCTCTCCTGCTCTTCAGACATCCCTTTACCTAAAACCTATTAGTTTTGACTTTCTCAATACCATTCAGCAGTAAGATGTTTTCATTCATCCATTTTGTCTATCATGACAGATGCTCTGACTAATTACAGACCCCAGCTTTTTTTTTCATACATTTTGGATGATTTCATGGTGAAGAGGAGCAATGAATTCTCTGATGAATCTCAACATTTGTTATACATTTGCCCTTCTAAGTTTCTATTTCTTTTCCAATAGTGAATAATTGAGCACAGTGGGTTATTGGGGTGTTGTAACAGTGGCCACAATTTCTTAGCCTAGATGGGCAGGATTATCATCTTGCATCATCGTTCTGGCATCATATTCCTTTGAAAGATCACAGCAAGTCACATAAGATCACATAGCTACAAATGAAATCTCTCCATGTGCTTCTTTGGAGTTTTAAAGTAATTGTAGCTGAAAGTGTAAGAGGCTTGTACTGGGCTAACTGGATTTATAGTGATATTCTCTACAGGCTGGAGGTGGGACTGGAAAAAAGAGCTCATCTGTGAAAAGTTAAGAAGGGCTACAGAGGTCATGTGGGCAGCCTTAGCTGTCCTCAGACACTTGAGGAAAATTTTCATCTCTTTCCCACCTCTCCTCTTTGGCAGTTGATAAAGGGCATAAAAATCAAGTTTTGTGTCAGCTTTTAATAGAGGTTTTTTCACTTAACTCCTAGGTTTTAGTACAAAATTCATTGCCATTGTGGAGTTGGTCCATTTCATTTTTACACTTGTCTTGAATGTCTCCACTCCATATAAGCTACTCTGGAGGAAGGTGGAAAACCCTTTGCAACTGACATCTAAATATCAGGTTCCCCTGAGAGGTTTGCCTGTCAGTGTAGCAAGTTCTTTTATTTTGGCTTGGATATTTGTGTGACTGCCCAGAAAGAAAAATAATGAACTCTCTGACTCTTACTGGGTCTTCTGAAAATGTTAGTTTCTGTATCAGACTGAAAGCAAAGGCTTTCCTTATAAAACCATTAATACCTCTAAAATTTTACTGCCAATATGGACTGCATATCTGCACATCAAAGTGTTACTTCCCACTCCCCCATAGATCATACCACACTGATTGCATTTCTGTGCTTTCTCAAGAAATCAAGATTATTGGATCTGTTAGCTATAGAGAAGCTGTGGGAGATGCTTGATATAAATTCTCTATCTGTGAATGAGTGGTAAATGCACATTCTAAAAGGATCCATAGGAACGGTTAAAACTCATTTTTCAACCAGCCCATAATAACTTTAAGATGAAATTTAAAACCTAAAGGTAGAACTATTACTGTGCCTCAGGAAGAAAGCGGAAGAGAATAAGGCTATGTGCCCCTACAAGGACAGTTTTCTTTAGTAAATTTTCCCCAAGGGTCGTAGAATCCAGAATGGTTTGAGTTGGAAGGGACCTTAAAGACCATCTAGTTCCAACCATGGTACTACTGACAGGGGCACCTTCCATTAGACCAAGTTGCTCAAAGCCCCATCCAACCTGGCCTTGAACACTTCCAAGGTATGGGATATCCACAGCTTCTCTGGGCACCTGTTCCAGTGTCTCACCACCCTCATAGTAAAGATCTTCTTCCTAACATCTAACCTAAATCTACCCTCTTTCAGTTTAAAGCCATTCCCCCTAGTCCTATCACTACCTACCCTTGTAAAAAGTCCCTCTCCAGATTTCTTGTAGGCCCCTTTAGGTACTGGGAGAGTGCTATAAAGTCTCCCCCGACCCTTCTCTTCCCCAGGCTTAAGAACCCCAACTCTCTCAGCCTGTCCTAGGAGAGGTGCTCCAGCCCTCTGAGCATCTTCATGGCCCTACTCTGGACTCAATCCAACAGGTCCACATCCAGCTTATGTTGGGGGCCCCAGAGCTGGATGCAGTACTGCAGGTGGGGTCTCACGAGAGCAGAGTAGAAGGGGAGAATCACCTCTCTCGACCTGCTGGTCATACTCCTTTTGATGCAGTCCAGGATACAGTTGGCTTCCTGGGCTGCAGATACACACTGCAGGACACGTCGAGCTTCCTGTCAACCAATACCCCCAAATCTTTCTCTTCAGGGCTGCTCTCCATCCATTTTCCTAGGATCCTAGGAGCACCCCCTAATAGAGGACAGCAAAAATAACCCCATGGTCACTTCCATCTGGACCTGTGTAAAATTGCCTCCTCTTCTTAAAGCTGGCAACTGTTTTAGCCATGGGTGGATGGGAGAGTTGCTCCACTGAGCATTTGCAAAACCTGACCACAGGTTTTTGTTTACAGGTACACTCCATCTTGTATTCTGTCTCTGACGAGGACCCACTCCTAATGACTCCAAGGAGGGTATAAACCCCACCAGTGGAGAGGATTATACAAGAAAAGGTGAAAAAGACTTTATTCATGGCCATGCATAAAACTGTAATTCTTGGACTAATAAAAAAGTATATGCACAAATGATGACTAAGTTTCCTTTTAACTCCCATTAGTGATGGGTAAGGACCTACCATCTTCCATTTCTCCCCCTCCCCCCATAAACACCAGGAGCTATGGCTTTACCCATGCTGCAGGCTGTAGCTTTAACAAAAAGATGTCTCTAAACATGGGAGCCTAAGTGTCAGTGCAGATCACAAGTGAGTTTATTTAAACTTAATTCATGTTTCTCTTTTACCTAACCCTCTGTAAAACCTTATGCTCCCCTTTTCACAGAAGAAGCTAATAAGCTTTCTTATTTATTTATTTAAAAAAAAAAAAAAAGGGTCTACTTTTCTCAGTCAGTCCCTTGAACTATCCTCTGTTTTTGTTGAGAGCAAGAGAGAATTTCTCTTTATCCCCAAAGCAAGTGAAATGAAAGCCAGGGAAGAAGATTGTCTGGATATTTTGGAGGTTTTCCTCTTTATGTTGTGTTTGTCTCCGCAATGGATGGGTACATTTTGGAATGATCCATGGTGGCAATGGCTCCTCAGAGAGAATGAGAAGGATGGCAATATTGTCCACAACCAAGACCCAAAAGAGAGGGAAGACCTCTCTCAGCCAGGCTGGCAGCCAGCAGCTCCACGACTTCTGACACTGCAGGATCTTCCCAGAGGCAATGGGTGGAGATGACTGGTACAAGGGGCAAAACATCTCTGCCTACAGAGCAGCCTGGTTGAACAACCACAAATCTTGCTTTCATACTAAGTGACAGTGTTAAGGACAGAACATTATGGGCCATAGGGCATGAATTTTTGATTGATAATAGATATTTATGTCTTTTGTGCTACCTCTCTGGAGATACAGCTAGAAAGACGGAGATGACAGGTCCCAAAGGACAGTTTGGATTTCTGCCTCGTTATTCAGCCTACTTCTTTATTAAAAAATGTGATTACACTCAATAGTAGTATACAAAATACTGGAGATGCAATGAATAATTGGTTAAGCCAATGAAGCTGAATTAATGGCTATGAGAGTGGATTTAGACCACTATTTTGAGGACAGAAAAACTGTGTTTGCAAAAGATTTTCTTCCATGAGCATTCAGATGATGTGATGTTTGATCCCATTCATTTTTTGTTTTTATTTAGAATGCCTTCCCTCATTATTTTTTAAATTTTTATTTTTTTAGCTAATATCTAGTATTATTGAAGCAGGTGATGAATAATTTCATGTAAAGAATGATCTTCATTTAGCACTTAGAGAAGTGATAAATTTCAATGCAATCACCAGCTTTGGTTTCCGATAGGTACGCAACCAACATCTGTGCATTAAGCAGTCTACAGTAGGTGCGTTGCTTCCAAAGCAAAGGAACTGACTAAAAAAGACAACCCCACTGACCTTTGGCTCTGGGCTATCTTTTGCAGCCAGTTCTCTCCCACCATATAGTGTTTCAGCATGATTGTCTGAAACAGGATATATCTGAGCTGCCAAACCACCAGCAAGATTACATGAAGAATGGATAGTTGTACTGTCTTACTCAGCCTACACACTGAGTCATTAACATGTTTTTTGAAGTCCTGGGAGCTCTGTCAAGAAGTTTGTGAAGGAGTCTTCAAAAAGAAAACTACTGGAAATATCCACTGAGAAAATGTGCAAAGCAAGTACATATTTGGCAGGCAGTCTGAAACCATAGAAGTTTCCTACTAATTGCTCAGATAACATAATACAATTCAAGAAACAATACTGGACTAGAATGCTATAAAATAAAAAGCATACTTTTCAACTGGAAAATAATTTCTGGGAAGAAAAAAAATTGGCAGCCATAAAAAGTTTCATAACCATAAGAACAGCTGCCATGCTAACGCAAGACGGAAAGAGCAAAGACCAAGCTTTGAAACATACAGAAAGAAGATGAGATTTCTGTATCGTACTTACCATATTTATTGTACTGATTTTGATGGAATAAATAGGCTTCAAACATGTTAACAGGACCAACACTAAATAATCAAGTAAGGTTAAAATTTTAATTACAGAGGACTTGATCTGTTTAGCTCCATGACATGCAATTACCACTACAAGTATTTTAGGCAAAGTTAAATATTATACAAAAGAAGGAACAAGACACAAAAATTTTACTTTAATAACATTCTTTATTCACATTCCCTTCAACAACAGAGAACTTTTGGAGGAAAATCCTTTGATTGACAGGATTTCAGATGGTTTATGGAAAAAAGAAATGCATTCAAGATTTGTCTGCTTTATTGATGTTAAGAGACCTGAAGGCAAAGTGAAAACAACAAATGCAGAACGGGTAGAAAAGAATAACCAATAATATAAAGAAAACATCTGCTTCTGGTTTAGAGTTTAACTTTCCAGTCTTACCCCCTGAAAAAGTACTCAGAATAGCACAGGTTCTTGCTAACTGCTCTTATATCTGGCAAAATCCATGCCAGTATTGGGCTATTTAACAACCTTATTATTATTGTGTCTTTTTATTCACAGATCTATGCATGCTGCCAACATGTAATAGCTGGCTAAGTCAGAATCACGTTAAACAATAACCAAAAGAAAAAACCCCTTGGAACCCAGTTCCAAGTTGTAGAAGTTCTTCAGGACTGAAGATACTGAGAAAGGTGCTGATGCTATCTGAATTGTTCTCTGTAGCTCAGTATGGACAGGCTTCCTGCGTGAAACAGTATGATGAGGGCCCGAAGATATCATAGAGGAGTTTAACATCTATGAGAAAGAAGGGTGGTATACTTCACTTCTTCATCTCTTCCCTAGGCATTTTTGACAAATCAAGGATTCCCCAAAAAGCAGTGAACAGAATATGCTATCCTCTCTTTGTTTTTCACATTAATTATGCTTAATTTCTTATATAACAATTTTGGTCCATAAATTTTCATTCATAGGCTCTTTTGTTTATCATATATCATTTTAGTACAGTCCTTGAACTACATCAGGAACAAATCTGTTTACTCTAACTCCATGTTTCCATCTTTAACTTCTGATGATTTTTGTAAACATTTTTATGTAACAGTGTTTTGTGCTTTTGTTGCTTTGGATAGCAAAAGTATGTGTTAGATTCTACGTGCTAGCCATCTCTGCTTTTGGATCAGCATGATTTTTCCTGAAGTTGTTGATTATATGTGTCCATACAACTTATTTTCAACAAGATGGGATGCATTCTATTTACATAATCAGCTCTGTGCACTAATTATAGGAGCAGCTATTTTCAATATCCTAGAAAAATGATGCCAGGCTAACACAAGGATACTGAAAGCATCTGCTTCTCTAATTAGTAGACAAGGGGCTTATCTTCCATTTTTATTCAAAGTGTTAATGTGTCAAAATATTTTGCTACACCAAAGAGTAGTGACATTTTGATCTAGGAAGGTCAAAATTAAGATGCCTCAACTAGTATTGTATTGAAGCTTCCTTTTATGCTTTACAAACAGTACACCATACTTATTTCCCTGCCCCCTCAATAATGTCATATGAAGCTGCAGAATATAGTCATAGAGAAATAATCCACGTATGAGTGTTTTTTTGTGAAGTTATTTACAAGAATAGTTCAAAAATATCATTCTCAGAGTTCTGTGATACTGAGTAGGTGACATAAAAAATGGAGAAACTACCATTTCTCTTGTTCCTGGCAGCTATATACAGCACATTTTGACAAGACTTCCAATACTAACTTCTTTTTCAGGAAATTTTAGCCATTAGTTCTTGCTAATCCTTTATCTCTGTATCAAGAAGTTCATTCTTACTGTTTCCTTTCCCAGAAAAAACATACCATACCATAATTAGGCCATTGAAACATTTTTACAACTTTTTTTTAAATCAGGCTTTTTAAAACATTGACAACAATTTCTCTAGACGTCGAGTATTTTTTATAGTTATTTTCTGCTTCCTCACCAAGTTTTTCAGTGTTCTTTAAAACTTACAGACAACACAGCTCTACTCAGGATTCCAGTATGTTTCACTAAAGTCATGTGTAGAGAGGCAGCATCTCCACCATTCTAGGCATGAGTCCCCAAATTATGCACTGAGAAACACATAACTTGTTCTTGCATACATATTTCGCATGAAATTCAGCTGATGAATATAATTCAGCTGATAAAGAGACCTTGCATGGTTTCTGGTTGTACAGCACTCTTAGTCATTGCAGTTTACCAAGCAATGCAATTTACTATGCCTGTTTGCCTCTATTAGTATTTAATATTCTGGTCAATCTCTGAATACAGAAGAAAATTTATTAGTTATTTCTGGATAACTTCAGGAAGTACAAGTAGGACTGAGTTGATCCAGAGACAAAGGGGATATAATTGTACATAGATATCCTCAGATGGCAGTCAAACCTGCAGAAAATAATGGATCAAGATGTCCCTCTATGGTCATTGAACAGTAAGAAAAAAGATTTCTATGGTCATCCAAGTGTCTTTCTTAATGATCTTCCTTCCCTCAACAAACAGAAATAGTGTTTTTATCATAGTTGCTCAGATAAAATGTTTGAGGTGGGGTAGATCTGGAGATTGCTAATGGGAGACAATGCTTTTCACCTTGAAGTCACCAGCCCAAGTTTTAACTTTTCCAATGCTCAGAAGGAGTTTTTCTCTGAGTGTCTTTGTGTTTCACTTCCAGGCCAGCTAAAATGTAGTTTTCTGCTCTCAACAAAGTGCTTACACTTGTCTTTCAGCAGACCTTTTGGGCCCAACCTGGGAGCCCCCAACCCTCACTGTGTGGAGGAACAAGGCAGCACCACGGATTGGGTAGTGCAGCTTGCTTTTATAGCAGGTGAGGGCAACAACAAATCTACATCCCTCCATCTGCTATGGTGCCTGTTGCAATTTGCCCTCTTTGGGCAAAGATATTTTTCATTTTTTCTCAATCCTTTCTCTATCTCCTCTCTGAGTTTTATCTGAACTGGAAGGAGGTAGAAGAGGTCAAAGCTTTCTGTCTCCTGCAACAGCTTCACACCACTCCTCTTCTACTAGGCTGCACTTTTGTTTTATGACTGTGATATAAAGACAGGAGACAGACATTTTTTCTCTGCAAGGCTTTCTGTTTAATTAAAGGCCTATTGTGCCTAAGTGAACTCTCTGGTTTTTAAGAAGGGGTCTGTTTAATATCAGGGTAATGGGTTCTTACAATTCTAGAGAAGAACTTTTGCAGAGAAATATTTTGCCCTGGTTAAAATTTTTGTGGAATACCACAAAATACAAAATATACCCCTTAATCTCAGTGGCTATCTTGAAAACTTATTACTAAAATATATATAAATGTGTAAGTACTATTCATTTTTGAATGTTGGAGTGTTGTAAAATTCTGTTTTCTTTTCATTTCATGCTGTTGTAAATAAACTGAATCTGTACAGTAGGTTTTTGTCAGGCTCCCAGAAAGACAATTTTATTTTATAGCACATCCTAGACTGACAGCCAGAAACTGTTCTGCACCACCTCAGTACAAACAAAATTAGCTTCTCACAATATTTTTGCAGATGTTAAAGGTCATTAATAGAATGAAACCAGATGACTAAAGCAATACATTTGGAATGATTGGGTTTTATTTTTCTCCCCAGCTTAAAGACACAGAGTCCTCTTTTCTCGACTACTTGGCTGCATTTCAAATGTTCATTTTTTTTTTTTTTTTTTTTTTTTGCTATTTAATGGTTTCCAAAATCATAAAAGTGAAAGTAGTGGGATATGTATTTCTTGGCTTATGCAACCTCATTTATGTGAAAGATTTGAGATTTTTTACAGAGATGAATATAATATGAATTGTTCAAACTACACATTCCTGGAACAATTGCCCAATCTCCACATTTTGGTCAAGGCCACACTTTTGCAATGATCAAAAGAAAGATGGCTAGCAGATGCAAGAAAAATCATCTACTAAATGAAACTATGTCCAGGGATAAAAAGAAAACTCCCCTTAGAAATGAAGGTGGTTCTGACATGCATTGATTAAATGAAAGCCGGTATTGATAACAACTAAAAATTATTCTTTTTCTTTCCTATAGACCAGCTATGTTACAGTGTGATTATTGTTTTGAGGCTTATCTAGATGATAATGAAGAGCCTTATTTGTCTTCTAATTTTAAAATATTTCTACCTTATATGCAATACTATATCCATCAGTTTAAACTATATTATTCTATTTATATGCTCCTGAAATAAAAGAGAAATAATAATTAATTGATTGTCAAGCAATGTCTTAAATGCTTTTAAAGACTCTTTCAAAAAACTTTCAATATAAATTGAAGAGTGCAAAACAGGCCCTTCCTGAAAGCTGAGATAAGAATATCTTTGTCCCTACTTTGGAAAACTTTCAAAAGAGGTGTGAGAAGAGAGAAGTGAAGCTACTCAACCTGTGCAGGAATAGGTGTTTTAAGGACATGTCGAAAATGAAAAGCTGAAAAGTTAATGTGAATGACTGATGGAGTGGGTTTCACTGGGCAAGTGAAAAGGAGAAAGTGAAAAGATGAAAAGTTAATGTGAATGACTGATGGAGTGGGTTTCACTGGGCAAGTGAAAAGGAGAAAGTTTGATGAGATAGAGGGGGCATTGCAGGGTTCAGACATCCAGAGGGAGGCAAGTGGGAGAAGCTATCCTGTGGTAAGGATGCCTTTAGAAGCCTTTCCTTGCCCTATGAAAGACAAGAAAACTCTTTTTTATGCAGAATATAGAGTACAAGTAAGAGAAAAAGAGATCAGTGGTTTCTTATCTTGATTAATGCAAATTCTGGACAAAGACTCCATCTCTACATCCAAGCAAAGAGAGAAGAAAGATTTTTGAGATACTGGATAGAAGAAGTGAGATTTGAAACTAAGCATGAAAAAAGAAATATCAAGCATAAAAGTATTTATGAAGCAGGATGAGCAGCAAGATCATAAACGTATTTGAAATAAGAGAAAAGGGAAAGGATAAGCTACATTTTGGTGAAGTAAAGCAAGGAATTTCATTTTAATATGGTCTATTTGACATAGGGATATTCAGGTTGAAAGCCTGGGGAAATAGCCAAAGAGGCTCAGGTAGAAGACTTAGAGACATGAACTGGTACGGAGAAATAAAGCAGTAATACATCAGCAGAGGACTACAGAACTGGCAGGCAAGTCTTGTTACTGGTTAGGTTAGAAAGGGGCATTACAGAGAGAGAGAGGAGAGAGAGAAGGCCAGGAGTAGAAAGCATTGAAGAAGCTTTGAAAACCTGATCTTCTCTAAATTAACTTGAATGTACGAGGGGGAAATGTATAAATTAATCAGCATAAAACCTAAAAAGTAGCCTGGTTAAGACTCATAAGAAACAAAAATACTATAGAAATGTTTCATTCCCTTTCCCAAGAATAAATAGAACAATGTGCTATTTACCTGCCTAAAATTAAATGAATAAATGAATAAATAAATGAATAAATATTTTCTCCCACGCCTTATAGCTAGAAAGGTGTCAGGTAGGTTCTGGTACCTTTAAATGTTATGGTATGGTAAATTTCCTATGCTGTTTATTAAAAAAAAAAAATTGCTGTGAATTTTCTGGCACATACCAGCACCATCCTGATGCCGGATAGTTTTGTTAGGAAATAATCCAAAAATATCTTTTTCTTTCCCTTATCAATTGTTTTATTTTTCTTTGAATCTATTAGTAGGGTTGTGCAATGGTTATGTCTGACTAGGTCTGACAAACAGCTGGACTACATGACAAATACAGCAAGGATGAATAACTGAGGTGGGTAGGGGGAAATCTACAAGGTTAATGCAAAATATGTGCAGAAGTTTTATGAGCTAGACTTTTTAAATACTGCTGCTCTTTAAACAGTTATGGCATAGGAATACTTCCTACAGCAAGCATATAATGAAAAAAAAATCATGCATAAAACCAGCGGGTAACATTCCCCAACACATTAGAGGTACATGTTGCAGGACCCAATAGTTTGTCTTGCTCTCCTCAAGAAGTACGTGGAGAGCTGGATGAGCTGTAAATGCAATCGTACCACCACTGTTTTACAAGAGAAAAATGATGTGGTCAGTTTCTATTCTAGCTAGACAAATTTAGATGGATGAAAACCTTAACTGAGAACAGTTAGCTTTCATCAGAGTATACAAATTACAGAAAGAGTACTTCTAGATTGCTGGTACTTTTAACAGCTAAGCAATCTCTGAAGGTAGGATTGGAGGAGAGACCCCTCAGAAAAAGTATTTTTCACAAAGGGAAATTGCTAAATAGTAACAGTAAATTTTCTTTTTGTTGAATTTCCTGGAAAACTGTTTTACTTAAGCAAAAGTGCTATCACATGCCCCTTGTTCTACTGGAGTATTGTATATGCAGACATCTGGGATCTGGTAAGAGCTTAATCCTTTGCATTTGCAGAACACTTTTCAAATACAGATCTTAAAGCTTTCTCAAGCATTTCAGTTAATATTTTCATGCCCATTCTGCAAATCAGTTCAGTGCTGCATTCTGGTATCACATGCCAAGGTCATGCAGCAGCAGAGCACTCCAAGTGCTAACTTCTCTGGACCGCAAAACAACAGCCTGCCAATGTAAAGTGTCCTGTGAGCAGAAAGTCTACTGCATGCAATGGTAAGGATAATCAACAAGTCTAACTAAAACCCCAGGCTATCATATTTGGTTTTTCTTTACTCTGAATTGCCAGTAAGAGTCACACATTCTTTTAAAAGGATATAAATATAACCTATCAGCTTCAAGAGGCATTGGCTACACCCTTCTGTTATGGTTTCCTTTAGAATGTTGAATTTCCATTAAATATTAATATAATTACAGTAGCTTTCCACTTAGTTCTGAATGGGAGGCATCTGTAGTAACTGTGTTAACCTTTGGCAAATGTTGACTTGTTAAGTATCTTCTTCAGCTGCCAAACAATAATTGATGTTACGATATGAAAGTAATTTAATTCTGTTGAAAAGCAAGCAATTCAGATATTACTCTCTGTATGTGTGAACAGGATTCCTGTATTCAATTATGTAACAATGTAAATATACTGAGAAACTATTGAAGGTAGACAGGCTTCACTTAACTCATTTTAAACAATGCACAAAAGACATTGTATACAATTTTCCTGTATATTTAGATATATATTCCTGCACTGCACATACACGCTGATTTTTTTTTAACATTTAGGGTTATTTAGCTAACAAATTAATTCAACACAATGCGCTCATGCTGCAAAACGTCATGGAAATGGAGTATTTACATATGCTAATGACTTGCAATTAAGAAACATGCAAATAATTGTGAGAAAGCAAAATTAAAACACTGTGCTAATAACCTGACAATTACAAGGAAAACTGTATTATGCAAGACTGCAAACGTAATTGCACACACAAGGTCTATTCGACTACAAGTGTAGCTAATATACGCACCAGATTGCCACTTCCTATAGTCCTTGACAGACTTCTTGCTGTAGTACTACAACTCTTTTAAGCGTAAGGTGAAATGCTGGGGTAAGCTGACATGGGGGAGGGTCAGTGACAGAGGCAGGATAAGTATCAGATCAGAAAATTCATCATTATAAAGATCTTTCACATCTCTTTGGTGTAAGAAAGAAGTGGGACTGCGGATGTTTTTTTGAGCTAATAAGCTAAGCTAAGCAAAGCAATAGCAGCTGCTTGGTGGCTTTACAGAAATAAAAAAATAGACTTTCCTTCCACCAGAAGATCATCATTTCAAAACTTCGTTTTAATTCAAATTGTGATTGACTGTGGAAATTTAAAATGTCTCAGTTGAAAGTCATTCTGAAAATAGAAATCCCATTTTGAAAAGTCAAAATGTTTCCTCTAACAAGGTAGAAATCTGTTTTGATGTTGCCACAACATTATAATACCTTGTGGGCCCATAGCATATTACTTCCACTATAGACTAACGTCATTCGATTTCTCATTTTTAAAATCTTTGTTATATAAAGTGAAGAAGTCATTCTTACCTTTCCCAAGCGAAAATTTTCAGTCCTATTGTAACAAAAAAGCAAAGCCTTTAGAAGTGGAAAAACCCCAACAAAAACCCTAGTCCCTTTTGGTATCTTACTCAACAAGAATTTGTTTGTTGGCTGTATGTAACCCAGGGACACATCTTTTTGGCGTATGTATTTCAAAGAATGATTGACATTGACTTTCTCCCCTGTCTCTTTTCCTGTCTCACAGACCCAGTAATCTTTCTGAGCTCCAGCTTTGCCCCACAAGCACTGAGGTAAGGACACCCCTGCAGGAATAGGGGTACAAATTCTTGTATGATACTAACTATGAAGGCTATAGCATGCTGATTCAAAGATATACTAACCTTTGCCAGCATACGTCAATGGCTGTGTATTTCTTGTGCTCCAGAAATTAAGGAAAATTTGCTGCTGGTGATAGGGCTGAATCAATGCAGGAAAAGAAAACCCATTTTTTTCCTACAATTTCTATTATTTTGATCTAGTTTTTTAGTTTGTGGTCACAATGTTATTAAGTGTGTCACTCTTTATAGATATTTAGGACTTGAATGAGACTCATCTTTGTATTTAAATTGCCAGATTCTAACCCTGCATCATATTTTATCTGCTAGAAAATAATTCTTAACCTTACAGGAAATGCATGCCATTTCCCCAGCAGGTCATTTGAAAAACTCTTTTTAATGAGAATACTAATGACATAGAAAAAGAACAGAATTTAGTTTTATGTATGACCTTTCCAACTTCAGAAACTTCAAGTGTATTTGGTAATGATGATGGCAGTGGTGGCTGTGACTGACATTCCAGTTGGTGGGTGCCTTGGCTTGTGTACTATCTTGGATGCTAACACTTTTCTTTAGAGAGATAGAACATTGGTTCCTGCTGGGTTTTAAACTTGGCAAATCGCATATTACATAGCAGTTCAGGCATTTTTACACAAGTTTAGGTTGATACCAGAGTTAGGGTTCCCTACCTAATGGTCGTTAAAACCTCTGAAGCTTTTGTACATCTATACGAGATTTACAAAAGGCCAGAGGAATAGAGGTAACTTTGTAAGACTCTGCAAGACTCTGCAAGACTCTGCAGCACCATAATCACACTACTACAAGGAAGATGTATCTTTAATATGGATGCTTACAAACATATCTTCTAGCACCTCCTCTGACAGGTGAAAAAATTAAAGTCAATACTCGTTTATATCACTACCTTTGCCTGGTCAAACAGCTGTTGACATTGCTTGAATTTGTTGTCATTGAAAAACAAATCTATCCTGAATTACTGACGGGCAGTCTTCAAAAGGTTCAGAGTTCTGGTTTGATTCAGATAAGCTTATCCAATCCTTGATTCTGCAAAATTGAGCTGAAAGTAATACAAAAGCATCCTTTCTGCTGAGATTTGAGGTACTTCTCTTTCCAGCTGAAATTACTGAAAACCAGCTTCTTGCACTGAATATCTACACTTTTATTCTGTTTAGAACAAAGGAAATGCTTCAGAATGCTGCATGAATGAGTAACTTAAACTATCCAAACATCTACTATGAACCCATCAGGAAACAAACCATATGTCCTGTGAATCTGATCAAGATTAATCAGCAGATCCAGAGTAATAAAGCTCACAGCTGATGTAAAACAATGTAGACACCAAGAAATACTCATAAAAACAGCTTTGATAGCAATTTTATGTTTACTAATAGATGTGAGAAAACTTCATAGTCTTTTATCTACCCAACTGTGAACAGCAAATGTGACTATAGAAAGTCCTAAACCCCTCACCCACTCAGGGAAGACTGTTTTAGTGTTTAAAGCAGCAGTTTGAGAGTCAGAAAACTGCATCCCTAATCACCCCTTCACCTGGTCACACCTCTGGTTTCCATGTTCTCTGAGGTTTTGCCTTGACCAGAGAGATGACTGCAGCTTTTGACCCCAGCTGACATAACTCTAAACTAGCCTGGGTATAGACATCATGTCACTGGAGACACATTCACATCACTGCTGGCCCAGACCGTGGGGCTTTGGGCAAGTACCTAGTAAGCTGATGCTGATAGCCCTGTGGCTACAGCAGCAACCTTCGGACAAACCTTTCCCACACGACCTCATGACATTAAATGTTTCTTAATCCACATAAATAAGCTGTTAGCTGTCATATGGCAAGTAGGGGTAGGTATGTGTACACCCGACCATTTGATGGAATTTGTGTAAGAAAGGCACTTGATCTTTTTGGGAATATTGGAAGGTCGTGATCCAAAGTCCTCTGAAGTTAGTGGAAGCCTTTCTAGAGACGCGTGGTATCACTGCTGGATAGAGCTCTGTGTAAACAGCCAGTTTTATCAGCAGCTCATTCTGTTGCTTGAGACAGGTTTCTGTGTGGTTCAGGCTCTCCATATTTTTTTTCTCTTTTAATTGAATTTGTAAAAGGAAAACAATAACATGTTTTTATTTTTTTTTTTTTTTCAGCTAAAAGGATGTTTCTATTATGTATTAAGCACAGGTCACCCACCAAAAGGCTTAACTAATCGGAGTGCAGGTTTCATTATGTTTATTTCTGTTAGAAGTTTTCTTCTTTCCTTTCTTTGCTCTTTTCCTTCCTACAGCATCCAGATTTCATTTTATCCTCTTCCCAATTATTTCTGTGTATTTTTTCCCTTTCTCTCATTTTGACTTTCCTAGCTGTTTTTCAGCAGATTGCGAACTCTACAAAGCGTGAGGTTGTTTCAAACTCACTGTGTTCAATCACATTTGGACTTAGGCAATCTTGCTCAGCCCATCTGTTGGTTCGACAGTCTCCTGCTGTTGGTCAACCAGTGGAAGAGTTCTCTGAAGACTGAGAAATATTACACAACTGAACAACCCTCCATCACTTACTATTTGACCACCTTACAAATTGAAAGAACAGGCAACACAAGTGACTGAAGCCAGAATGCTTAAGCATAATGTTGTAGAAGTTGTTTTTTGCAGACCATATCTCTTTAAGAAAAAGGTGCAGTGCTATTTCCAAGTCTCCACCACTGACACATATCTGAGTAGAAAATACGAAATTAAAAGGAAGGTATTGTAATCCAGTGTTTAGCCTTTTCTTTCCACGTAGTGGCTTACTGACGTGGGAAAGTAGATGTGCATGGTGTTTGATAGGTAGACAGGGGAGAAACTACATGAACCAAAGGATCTGCAATCTGCAGACCACTTGTGCGATTAGAGTTTTTTGAGGAAATCTCTGTGGCCATGCAGAGCCTCCTGGTGCCAGCTGTGCTCCCTACTGAGCACAGACATTTGATTTCAACAGATAAGACAGAGGATACAAACTGTAAATGAAAGATGTTGTGAATGGATGTCAGTAAATGTAACAATTTCACAAGATGGTGGGTTCAAGTAAATATATAACCAGGTATCAGACATATGCAAGGTTGCTGGAGAACACAGGACCACAGTCATTCATTCTAATCTTTTAATTTATTTTCTTAATTGTTTTTTTTAATATTCTTCCTCCCTCTCCCTTCCACTTAAAAGGAAGCTGAATGAAAGGATGGTGACATGTGGGAGGAGAGTCAGGGCTGGCAGATTGTGTTCAGCATCCTCCACATTCCCTTATTAGTTTAGTCAGACCCATTAGCTCACATTATGAGAAACAGATGAGAAACTGCTAAAACATACATTATGAGAAACATTAGGAGAAGCTGTTAAGCATACATCTAAATAATGTTAAACCAACAGCGACTCCAGCTGAGGACCAGCTGACTCACCAAGCTCTGTAAATCTAAGCTTCACAGCACTCACACAGTATGCATATTTCCACTAACCATTGGACAGGTTGAGTTGTAATGCTGAGTAATCATTGCACAAACCCTGTGTGGGAGAGATGAAGGAGGGCAACAAACTGAGGCAGCAGCACTTCAGTGAAAGCAACTGATGACAGCATCCACCTTGTATATGTTATACCTGTTCTTCAGCACAATATACAACTTTCAGCTACTCCAGATGCTTTATTGGGTGAATTACACCACATTTCCACATGCTTTTCTTTTCAGTGAGTTTTCTTCTTATGTTGCAGAAAGGTCAATTTATGTTCTGTGCAAGACAATCAGCTAGAATGTGCCAAGTATAATGAAGTTCTAAGGAAATAAAAAAGAATATTTCATATGATCATCCATAGAAAATCATCTATGTCTTGGCTGGGCCTTTAGAATAAATGCTTGTGGTTGCATGGCTTGCCTTTGTTTTGAGCTGACCTGTGACCATATATCAGCAGGACTCATATAATATTCAGCTCTGCTAATATTTGACTATTTCAGTTAGCCTGGCTTGATGATCAGTTCTCAGCAGAATGAAAAATGCAGTGTCTGCGTGAGATGAGGTCACTTCACGTTACCTAGAATGATTTTTCCATAGAAGTCTTTTCTAACGCTGGGATTTGGCATCTCAAGCATCTCCAACCCTTTGAGAATCCTTAGGTAACAAATTTTGCAAATCTTTGAAGTAGGGTGCCTCAAATCTGTGTGTAATACTGCAGAAACTAAGACGTGTTGCTCCTTTTCACACAGGCATATTCATGCCAACAGTTTGATTTCTAGGAAAGTTCTGTCTCCTTGTAAGACAGACTTATACACATTTTGCTTTTGGTATTCCACAGAAATTCAGCTATGATATATTTTAACCATGGTGTTTTGTGTGCTTCTTTTGCTTTTTTTTGGTTTGCTTTTTTTAAAGGATGACACCGTTAGAATCTTTGATTTGACTTGTCCTTTTCAGATTCTTTGGAAATCTCAATAACTGTGTGATAATCATGGGCAATAAAGACTAAAACATTGTGTAAGATATTGCATTTTCCCTGTAAAGCATGAATAAATATAAATATGACAAATGTATAGCCTCTGGTAGCAAACGTTGGGGTTTTAATAATTACTAAAGAAAGACAAATCATTCCTAATAAATAATGTACACTATGCAGTAGACAAGTCCCCTAGCACCATGGCCATAATTTTGAGTATATATGTTGTGTATGAAATCAGAGATCTTTCTCTATGTTCCTGCATATGACACCTACCATCTCCCTGCCAGTGCTTACCTTTACAAGACCTTGTGGCATTCTGCCATGTGTCTGTCTTACAGAATTTTCCATTATTGCTGTGTTGTGTCTTGATGTTGCATCCTTTTTAACTTCTTTTAAGATCTTCCTGGTTTCCACTTGCCACTGGTGAAAGAGCTTTGTTTCTTACTGTATCCAGACATGGCTTCCAGCCTGTAGTCCAGTTCTGTTAGCACATTAGTTTTGCAGGTTTGAACTATGTGCAACATATTGTGCTCCAAACCAGAAAAAGTTTCTTTAGGCTGAGTTTCCGTAGCAAAAGTGGAGTTTGGTTGTACCATGTTCTTTAGGCAGGGAGTCCTTTCCCATGAGTTTTTCTTGTCATACTCAGATTTCTTAACTTCCTTGATATCCCTCTATGGATGGATGAAGTTCATAATTTTCCCTTTCTTCATGAACACAGTGTGGACTGGCATTTGCTGCTGTGTGTCTAAAATATATTGTGCACCAAATTACATAGTTACACAATCACATAATTACTGTGAGGTGCTTACTCACAGTTTTGGTATCAAGTTTTTCAAAAATTCAGCCAGGCTGATATAGAAGGTGGAACTAGACTGCTATCTTTGCTCCACAAGTTTTCCTTCACAATTTAAATGGGGTTTGCTCCACCCATGCTTGAACCTCTTCTGCACTGATTTTCCATTAGCTCTCTTACTAATGAGAAAACACTGATGCAAACACAATTAAAAAAAAAAATCTGAAATTTCTCCATGCAAATATTTGCAGCAAATATAGTGGTGTGTAATAGGGAAACAGACAATGACATGTGATTTATTTAAGAAATGATGACTAGCTAACATTGACCAAAGAGAGGTTATTAAACAGAGAATAATTGCAAAAGACTTTCTGTGTTTGGTCTGCAGTTAAGCAAAATGTGGCCAAAAGTGTTGGTTAATTTTGAGCAACAAATGTAGTTGATTGAGAAAAATCCTTTTGTTTGCTTACAGATAATGCACAAGAGGAATATGAGGTTAAGCGGGTTAGGAAAATAATTCATTGCGAAGCAGTAATACAGCTTCACTCTTTCCTGCTGTTGTTACCTTTAACATTGCTTCCTTTTTTCCATTCTCAGTTCTTCTGCAGAGACAAAATTGATTGATAGCTACACAGGAGGAGTAGCTGACAGCTTAATGA
Organism: Strigops habroptila; assembly: GCF_004027225.2. Taxonomy (NCBI): domain Eukaryota; kingdom Metazoa; phylum Chordata; class Aves; order Psittaciformes; family Psittacidae; genus Strigops; species Strigops habroptila. The sequence continues at coordinate 37,905,677 of NC_044277.2, forward strand.
ACAATTATTAGGGTCTGAGGCATATTTTCCAACAGTTTTTCATGAAGAGATGGGTGTTGTAATCCACTGCAGTGTTTAAGTGGAGCCTCTTTTGTCAGCACCTGCTATTAGAGAGCATAACACTCAGTGGGACTAGAGTGTTTGCACCTCTTTTTAGGGAATTTGTAGTTGTAGATGGTTGAAAGCAAGCCACAGCACAAGGGAGACCTCACTTTCTGCCTCTGTATTCAGAAAAGCCAAGGGCCTTTTGGAGGAACTAAGCAATGGCTGTGTTTTGGACAGATTTTTGAAGCTAGATGCTGTCTCAGCATATTATTTCTCTCCTCTTTTAAAAACAAGGGAAAATAATTATGGAATTCTACAAGATTCACAATAGCTTTCCAGTACCTATAGGGGGTCAACAAGAAAAGTGAAGAGGGACTTTTTACAAGGGCATGAAGCAATATGACAAGGGGGAATGGCTGTAAACTGAAACAGGGTAGATTTAAGTTGGATATTACGAAGATCTTTACTGTGAGGGTGGTGAGACACTGCAACAGTTGTCCAGAGAAGTTGCGGATGCCCCATGCCTTGGAAGTGTTCAAGGCCAGGTTGGATGGGGCTTTGAGAAACCTGCTCTAGTGGAAGGTGTCCCTGACCATGGCAGGGGGGTTGGAACTAGAGGATCTTTAAGGTCCCTTCCAACCCAAACTATTCCACAATTCTATGATTCTCTGAATAGCAAGTATTGAAAAAGTCTCAGAGTTCATCTTTGAAATTCAAACCTGTTCTCTACCCTTGAATGGCCAATGCATCAGAGAAAAGTGGAGATTTTTCCCATTTGTTGAGCCACAGTTGGTAAGGGTTTGGTGTTATGAGCTGGGAAGTATAACTCTATTTTTTTTCAGTCAGCCCAGGTAGTTAAAAAGCTTCATGGTTAATTGTGAAGGCTATTACCCAAACTGTAAGCTAAAAGGGCAGAGACTGCTTTTTTATATAGTCCCATCTATTCATCCTATCAAGTAGCCTGATTCCCAATGTTGTCCTGGTTTGGATGGCACTAATGGAAGTTGTGTGCTGTCAGGATTGTAGATTGTTAGCCTGCAAAATTACTATGGAGTCACATCTATCTTGGTCAAGCTAATTTTGTGATTGCTGCTAAGACCCCTCAAGACAACATAAAATCAATGTCCTATGTAGCTATGTGTAAGGTTCATGTGAAACGTTTATTATAAACTCTTATTTTAAGGCAAGGTAATTTCTCTGGAAAGCTAAAATCTATGTTTTTTTGCCTTTATTAATACTTGGAAGGTACTCAACAGACGGACTAAAGGAGATGACCTGCATTGATTTTGGCAAAGTAGACCACGATAGTCACAATTGCTCTGTAGAGTTTTTAGTGTATCTACAATCAAGGGCAATCAGATCTCCAGATATGATTGTCAGAATTAACAGCATAGGAGAGTTTGGTACATGTGCCATCTCAGAAACCTATTCAACCAAAGCAAAGAAAATAGCATAAATATTGACCTGAATGATCACCTTACCTCTAGTGAGCTTTAGCTAAAGGAACCGATACTGTCTATAAATAGTCAGAAGTAGATTTGACTTGGTTTACATTTAAATAATGCTGTTATACTAATTACTGTAATAATTTTTTTAAAGGCAAATTCTAGCCATTTTATAAATTATTTTCCTAAGCCCAATGCTTATGCTTTGGGATAATGATCAATTTTAGTGTATCGGAATACTTACAATAAAATGCCTTATTTGTTCTTCCAGTAAGAAAACAGCACTGCACTTTTCTTGGATTAGGAATAAAATAAAAATAAATACCATGGATGGATGTTACAAGCAACGTCATCCTGCCAGAATATAAATTCATATTACAGCATCACATTGTTCAAGTTTTCAGTTTTGATGAAACCGTGCTTTATATAGAAGGCACTGTTTGAAAATAACCCTTTACCAGTTACAAAAGATAGAAAGAGAGTCCCATCATTTCATGATTTGAAATATTAGTGCTTTAAGTCATATACATGAAGCAGTTTTAGCTAGTGCAGCAACAATTAAAACTCAAAATACAAAGCATTTAAGGAATAAAACTTTAAGGTGTATCATGTTTTGTGTTCTTTCACCAGTGGCAAGATTGATATATCCAAAGTAATTGACAACAGTGACTCAGAAGAGATTAAATGGACAGGATTGTTGTTCTATAGCTAGAGTATCAGGACACTTCTACCGACATGGTATGCCTTCTATTTTTTGTTCCCCAAACCAAAGAGTTCTTTACTTAATTATGTTCTTTTTAGTCTCATCTGAACTGAAACTGAATAATTTAGATTTTTTTTTTAATTTTTTTTTTTTTTTTTTTTTTTGTGGCAGGAGCAGTGAAATGTGAAGTGTGGCTTAACTGGGAATTGTAAGTATTTTGTAGTCACAGGGGAAAAGTTAAAAGTATCACTAGCAAATTTTGTAATCCTAATTCATGCTGCAGTCTCTTTCTCAACTTTCCAATGTTATTTACTTTAATTCCACTAATATATTCCATATTCAGCAAAATAGCATTACATAAGTACAGAAGTTTTGCCTTCATTTTCTCTCATGTCAGTATTTCATTTTAACCATTTTAGCTGATATTAATACTACTTAGCTTTTTATATGTTGAGTTACTATCCTTGCAAGCCTCTTGAGATATAGAAAATCATTCTTAATCTCATTTAACGTCCAAATCATGCTGAGATACTTGCCTGAGGTTACACACAAAGGACCAAATGTAGGAAAATATGTGAAAATATGCACAAGTACACTAACACTGAAATCACAGTCAGATCCAAATTTTAAGGACTGATCACCAGGGAAATAAGATTTCCCTGTAGGTGCTCCAGGAATGGATGGTTGTGGCTGGTTATCATGCTGCCATGTTAAATTTTAAAATGGAATTTCAAAAAAAGAGTACTCCTGACTAAAGATAACTCTAACTGAATGAGTTAGAAATGCAACCTTAAGTATAATGGTAATCCAGGTAGTCCAAATATATCTCACCTAATAATTTCACTTACTGGCTTATGAACATGTTTTCTTGTAATTCTGTCTTTGAACTGGGTTGCAGAACTGCTGACAAATTATGACTGGACAAGGTTTAACGGGGGAAAAGCAGGCCAGGAAAGCAGAACTGTGAAGGTCCACAAGAACCAACCCTGGCCTCAGGACCAGAACATCTTGAATACATCTTCATGAATATTTCATATTCAATAGCTTCAGGTTTGCAAACATTGAAGCTTTGGGTCTAGGCCTCATTGCACTACATACCAATACCCAAATTCACACCGTACTCAGTGTATTTTCTTTCCTTTTTGAATAATTCTCTGTAACTATACTTTCTCCTTCATGGAAACATGTCTTCAGTAACCCTTTTATGCAGTCTTTCAGGATCACAAGGCACACTTGGCATTTATGTCTAAAAAGCAACAGATTAATCTCCTAAATTTAGTTTATTTTCCTAGTGATCTTAATTTTCTAGTGGTAAAAAAGAGGTTTGGGGATCCAAAGAGATGTATAAGACCTACAGCAAACATCCAGAAGTCATACCAAGAAGGCCAGGAGAGAACACAGTAAAAAACAAAAGAAGAAGACAATAGAAAGAACAAATAATTCACGTATAATGTGTCAGCTGATGAAACTGATTTGAATTCTCTTTTTCTCAGTATAATCTGACGATCTTCCTGCAGATATTTTTTATTTCAGGTTTTTCATCCATCGGCAAAAAGGGAACTTAATTCAGTAATTTAATTCCTTATCTCTACCAGTATTCCGTGAAGATTGTAGTCATATTCTACACATGCAACTTCTATTTTGCTGATATAAAACAGTTGTGGGTTTTTAGTAAACTTATTTTTCTGTACCTCACGAGCAATTGTACAGTAGTTGCATTTAATTGAAGACATTCTTATAAATAGAAAAAAAAAAGTGGTGAATTAAATTGTGTATTTAATTTGATCTTTTTTTTTTGTAAGCTTTACATGGTCCTGATGTTTTCCTATGTCATGGCTTGTATGGTTTTTACTTTATTTGAAAACTTTTCTTAGTTGTGTTAAAGGATTTATCAGGAGCTGTCTAATCTACCAAAATTATTGGATTATTTGGGGTTACAGATGATCATTCTTAGATGAATAGTAAAGGTAACTGTGGATATTAATTGTGGATTTGGAGCTCAGTACCTCTTGAATGCTCTCTCATCATGAGCCTGTTGTTGCATAGCCTTCACATTACAAATGACAGTCAAGGTGAAACCATGAGGTATCTTTAGCAGACACCCTTTATCCTCTTTTCTCTCACTACTGAGACAGTACTTTCTGCCTTCAAAATTACCCATGAGTTTCTGTGTGATTTTGACTATTTGGTGACAGTGGCAGTGGTGGAAAGAGATGCTCATGCACAATTGAATTTCAGATGTTTGTTAAAGGTAGATGCCAGAAGTACACTATCTCTCATCTTGTAAATCTATTCTGAAAATTGTTAGGCCAAAACTCCACCTTGCTTTTCTTTGTTTTTCTGTTTCAAATTCAGAAACTGAGCCTTAAAGGTACTTCTTGCAGATGGTAAAACCTTACAAGGTGAGATTTGATAAGGTATTCTTGCTCCTTTTGTACATTGCTGTGGGTCAGACTAAAGGTTGACAGCTTGCTGCATTACCCAGAGAAATTGCCATTTGATCATTGACGGGCACTTCTGAACCCTTATCATAATTATAAAATGATTCCATGACAATATTATTAGGAAGAAGTAGAAACCATTGATTTATTTAACACTTCATTGAGTTTTATCCAAGTTAGAATCAGATGTGCAATAACTCACTATAATACCACTGGAGACTTTACACAAGACCTACTTTTGTCCAATTGTTCTGCCAAGAAATAGAATTCCTAGTTAAAATGGATTGAAATAAAATGTAAAAGTAGGTTAAAAAAAAATGGCTGATTTCTTTCTCTTCCTGACAGATTTCCTGAGCTTTTTCAAAGTCTTTTGAATCCCTCTCACTCCCTCCTGATCTGCTCACCCATTGTTCAGCTTTTTACTCAGCCTTAGTCCCGCCATAAGTAATAATTTGACTCAGTCTCTGCAAAAGAGTATGGGACCAACTGCTTACAACTTTGCTTACTTCTATAATTACCACAGCCTTTGAAATGGTGCTCTTCTGTTCCTAACATTATGTCTGCAAGGTCAAAGATTCATACTGCTGCAAAAGGTCAGGTGAAAATAAATCTCTTTTGGGTGGGCAACATTTAACAGGGCTATCATGGAGAGTGGTCACTCCATGGGTCAGGGATGGCACCCATCATGGTGAGTCAAGGGGAGCAGCTCTCTGAAGCATTTTTCTGACTGAGGGTATGGGATTCGCTAGAGGATGCAGGGGAAGAGTCCTTTGGGATAGCACAAGACTTACTATGGGTTGTTTAGGGGATGAACTAAAGGCAAGGAAAGGGAGGGATCTAGGCGGTTTGGGGAGAAACAATCATGGGAAATTAGAGGTATAAGGAACCTGTGTGAGCAGGTTCCTGCTCAGCACGCTTGCCTGGCCATGCCCTGCCCTTGATCAGCAGTTCCATTCTGTCTTCTCATTAAACTCCAGGTCTAAATATTTTCCTGGGTGAGGGTATCCCTGCTAGGTGTGCATGTGTGTATGGGGGTGTCAGTGCCAGCAAATGGAGTCAGACCACAGCTGACATGGGGGCCCATGTGTCCATGGACACAATAAATGGAGTGAGCATTCATAGGTCAGGCCATGACTACAAGAGATATACACACACACATATTTGCTACCAATGAACCTCCATTCCACTCAGCCAGAGAGAAATGCAGGATGAGGCCGCTGGTGCTGACTGTGTTTGTGTGAGTGCTCTGTGTGTTTGTCGGTGTTGATCTCTAAGGCTGGCAATACATATAAAGATGTGTATAGTATATATGTGTGATGCATGCACATGTGCCTATTGGGAACACATGCTCAGCCTGGGTGCTGGTTAGACCTGTGGGCATGGAGCAGTGGCAGCCTCACCTCTGTCGTGTAGTAACAAATAGTACTTAGATAATGTTAAGCTTTGTTGTAGCTCTGAGAGGGAAAGGGACTTTTGTTGTTGCTCAGTTGAGACAAGGTACCATGTTTGAAAAAAATTGATCAAGAAATATCTAATACTAATGGAGAATAAACATAAAGTGCAATTTAACATCTAAATAATAATGAAGTTCAAAAAATAAATCAGTAGCAATACAAGAATAAAAAACATGCTCTATCCTTTCAGTAATCAGGTTTAGGAGAGATCTGTTAACCTTCATGCCAAATTTCAAATGCTTTAGCAGCAAAAAGAAAAAAGTAATCTTACCATTAATGATGGAAGGCTGAGATGGCATTTAAGTACTACTTGCTTTCTCATTGAAGTGTATGAGTAGCTATGAAAGTTGCTGTCTTCCACTGAGGTGAAATTTCACTTAGACTTGGGAGACAATGGTCAATTCGGTCTTTAGAAACTTAATTTCAAAAGTAAAACCAAAACATCATTTTTTTAATCACAGAATTTATCCTTATGTGTATATCATGTTTTCTATGGTTGGAAAATAGAAAACACACATTCTGTACTTAAAAGTGAAAGGAAAATGACCTGGCTCACCATACATTTCTTAACTCAATATTTACTTTATTTCAGATGTGGAAATCAGTTTTGAAGAAGAGACTCATTTAATACCATGGCAATAAGTGGAGATGTGTTTATAATGAAACACAAATTTACCAAAGATATATTCTGTCAGAATAAACTGGCATCTTTCCATTTGCTAGATAGCACATTTTTCCAACAGAAAGATCTCAGTGGTATCAATGTAGTAAAATATTTGATGTGGTACAATATGGGAAATTATTAGTTACATTGGAGCAGGCAGAATGGAAAGATCATAAGATAGCTAAGGAGCTAGTTACACAAAGGATGACAACAGTCTGCTGGTGAAAAGAAAACATTGGCCAGAGGGAAATTAGCAATGGGACCCCCACTGAGTAAGTGCTGGGAACAGTGTTATAGAAAATATCATTAATGACTTTGACACAAAGACTAGGAGGTGGCTGATGAAATCTGCTGGCAAATCTAAGAGGCATTAGAAAGAATCAGAGGATCCCCAGTATTTGAATAACAGCAATGGGATAAAATTCATTAATATGAAGTTTGTGGACTTACAACGTTCAAGCACTAAGAGCTAGGAGGCAGAATGTGGAAATAGCTGAGGGAATGACTGGATGAATTACCTTAGAATGCTTCTGAGTTACCAAAATTGTGTAACATAAACCACATCAAGTAAACAGAATAGATGCAATTGTAATGTGCAGTACTGGAGGCATTTCCAGCAAAACCAAAAAACGGTGAGTGGTGCTGTATAAGACAGTAGTGGCACCAGATCTAGCATATATATTTTATTTTCCATTCCAGAAAAGGTGGTAAGAGCTAGAAGAGGTACAGAGGACAGCTACCAGGACAATGAGAGGAACAGATGCTTTTTCTCAGATGTGAACTACATAGGTTTTTTCCTAGGAGGCTGTGATGCTTCAAAAATTGTATGAAGAAAGAATCTGGAATTTTAAGCAAGATAAACAGAAAAAAAGTAAAGTATTGGGAAAACGGAGTAACTTAGTGCTCTCTTTTATTTTTCTTCAGATTGAATTCACTCGAATGCAGACTGCAAAAAGTCTATAGAAAAACTACACAGGGATGAATTTCCTTCAACACATGCAGCCTCTCTTATGCAGAAGAATCTGGATGAATTCTTGCATTTTTCAGAGATTTCTCCTGACTTTTAAAAAAAAGCTGTTAATTTACAACTGCCCCTATGTAGTTCTATTCAGTTGTTCGAAAGTGCCCAGTAGTCTAATATTTAGGCACCATGTTTTCATTTAAAGATAAAGGTGAAAGCAAGCATGTGGGAGAAAAAAAATCCCCAAGGATTGAATTTTGAAAGGTTAATTCCAAATGCTGAGTGTTTAGTGTCCAAAATCATAGAATCTTTTTGACTGTATCTGATATTATCCTTCTTTATAGCTGACAAATGTTAACATTAAAAAAATGAAAATGCCCTCCAGTTCTCTTCCCTTAATCTTAACTTTGGATGACTGCTCCACTGCATTAATACTTGCTCTGACTGTTCTTTTGACTCCCTTGGTGATTTGATTCATAAATCGCTCCTCTCTGGAGCCCAACAAAAATTACATATTTATTTTTCTGCCAGTAGTTTATGTTCCTGAATTTTCAGTGCTATACTGATACAATGGTTCTATTTTACTCAGTGTCTTATTTCTTGCAAGCAAAACTTAGACAGTGCTGGGTCATCCTCTCATATGGGGAAAACAGTGACATTTTCAATATGTATATTCAAAACAGTTGAACATCCAATTTACAGATTTGCTATGGTTCTGAGACATTTATTTCAAATATGCTCTATTGACAAGTCTTCTACAAACACACACAAATGACATCTTTTCAAATCACTCTGCTTTTTTTCAGTAAACAAAAGAGAAGTACAAGGTTATGGCTCTATAATCTGGTATTAAATCAAACTAGTGCATCAACCCACACAGCGTAAGAGAGCACCACTGGGAGATGTCTACCACTGATCTCCCTGCCTTGGAAGGCTTAAGATTACATAAACGCGTTCTCTTTCATTTAACCTACTCAAAGCCTGTCTCTTTGAATCAAAACTCATGTTGGCCACTCCAAATTATCAAGACACAACTTATCTACAATAGACTGCTCCAAAAGATTACTGACAAATTATAAGCAATTTCAGCTGCCTGTAAATGTTTCCTGTGGATCATTTTGACTGACCTTGAGATCAACCTTAAGCAATTTGGGTATTTGTCTTTCATATATTTCCCTAGTGGATATAAATATCAGTTGTATAAAAAATGATGGATGGTGGCAATTTCCTATTAATTGTTATAGAAAAAAAAAAGGTAAAAAAAAAAATTCCTAGCACTTCTGATGGGTAGTGGTGATGACAGAGAAAAGGGAACTGTATTTCAGGTGAATATTTTCTCTGGCAATTTTTGCGTAAGCAAATCTTGAATGATGTGTTTGAGTAATTGTGAAAATGTGTCATTGGCAATTGTCCTAGAATTACAAACAGAGTTAGGGAAAGATGAAGTCACCTACTCAACAGAAGTAACTGCCAGAAACAAGGAAGAAAATATGCTGTTTATTTTGTCTCTTACAGTTTATCTTTATCTACTACAGGGAAGCTGAATCAGTGATCTGTCTATCAGGCTCCATGAGTATTCCGGTTTCTGAATATTAACAGATACACCATCACCTGAGGTATAACTATTTATTGCATTTCAATGGCCATATTTTTACTAACTGCATTTTCAAGCAATTTTAGAAACTTTAAAAGTGAAAATTTAGTAACAAATGAAAAAGAAGTATTTCCACCGAATAGCAAGTCAGCCCCACTGATATTCAATTTCCAATAATGTTATATGACTTGTCTTTATTGAAAAACTTTATGCAAATGGTTGTCACCTGGTATACACACATTTCTCGACAGACAAGAAATGTTATGTTCTTAGTAAAATGAATTTAGATGCCATTATACAGAAAAATACGTTATTCTCAAACTAAATTCTTAAACCTGTGCATTACTTGCTATTTTCTGGAGTGGATTTATTATTTTAGGGATTTATAACAGCTAATCTTCATAATCTGTCACAAATAAGTATTTACAGAGTATTTGGCCATTAGTAGTGGTTGTGAGCAATAGCATCAGATAACATATTTTTTAAGACTCTCATTTCAGCCACAGATTGAAAGTCCAGTTCATACTAAGGGGTTTTGTGGCCTGAAGGATGGGAAATGAAGATGACCTGAAGGAATGTGCTGCATAGAGATAATCTCAGGGACAGCATCTTTGATGCTCAAAGATGTAGATAGGCACTTAATAGTATTTAAAAAAATGACTGGGTTCCTGCTAGCTGAGATGCTTAAGTGTCTTTTTTTTTTTCAACTCAGCTGGGCATCTGTCTGCACTATATCTCTACCTCTTCACTACTTTCAAGTAACCACTGATCAGTGAAAACACATTTTCTTCTTCTAAGTCTGTCTTACCTTTCCTAATTCAGCTGCATGTCTGAGAGTGAGTTTGGATTCTTCCTTTCTGTTCATCACTAATAACATCACTAATAACACAGGGTTTGCAAGCCCAGAAATGCCTTTAGGCCTACTTTTGGAACAGAGTGAGAACTTTTTACATTGCTGCTCAAGATATAAGAGAATCCCAATTGTGTTTGGGATTCAAACAAATTCAATTGTATGTGGTCTGTGTTGTTCACCCAGATGAAACCAGAAAAGTAAACAGGAGCACAAATCCATTCGTATGGTGACATGCTTGCTTAGTAACTATTACTCTGAAACATACTTTAATAGAGAAAAGTAAGGATGTCTGCTTAAAGCAATGTAATTCTGTAAGAAGATACACTTTCTCTCTGTTAATTACTTCGAGAGTGACCTTTAAGAGCTGTCTGTGCTAGCAGATTTTAGGGTGCCACATTTCCACACAGGCACTGAAATGATGTTGGAAATACTTTCCTTATTTACAATAAAGTCAGCACTGAAATTATATTGTCAGGTTTTCAAAGATTTCTCTCCATCAGTCCTCCAGCTCTTCCATTCTTCTGAACAGAGATTCTCGGGGATTGTTCTCTACCATGGAGCGTGGATATCTCTGAATTTCACATGGATCCCAGAATCCTTTTCAACACACTTATTTCAGCACTCCCTCTAACAGTCCTTTCACAAACTGTAAATCAGAAGCAGGAATGAAAGGTCCAGGTGAGTGAGCAGAAATAAATGCTTTACAAGAGGAAAAGACACAGCTGGAATACCGGGTTGATAGCTGAGGCAGTTTGGTGTTGGAAAACCACTTGGTTATGAGTAGAGAGACATGGGTCAAGTCCAGATTTTGCTCAGGACGCTTAGTATGTGTAGGGTTGGCCTTGCTTAGCTGACCTTAATTACATTATTTTTTTTTCTGTGCAATCTAAATAAGGCTTTTAATAGTTTAGTTTCAAGTAATAAAGTGCCATTCATGTGTGTAATTTATTACTAAGTGCATTAATATTTATAGGCAGAGCTGAAATTCTTCAGTCAATATTAGAGAATTTTCTCAGTCAAGAAAATCATCTTTGGTCCAATTTATTTAGCAAGTGAGGAACTGTCTAATAGAAACCCTTTGCATGGTTGCTGTAGGTCAAGCTAAGCAGATAGAATAATAAAATGATGTTGAGTTTTACTTCAGTCCCATCTCTTTTATAAACCTTTTGGCTCTGATGTCTGGCATAATGTTTTAAGCCAAATCCAAGTGGGAATGTAATTCTTGGAATCGTAAAATGCTATGTAACTTAGAATTATCTTAACATGCTGATTTTAAAATTCAGTGGGACAAATTCATTTGTGCTTTCTCTCTACTGTGGCTGGCACCAATTCAGTTGAATATTGTTTATTTGCTTTATAAAAAGTGTAGCAGTGATTTTTCTATATGGCTAAGAATATGATGGTATGGAAATTTTCTGCACTCTCTGTATGGGTTGTAGGGAGCAGAATGGCTTCTGTGAGTAGATAATTCCTTCTGTTGAAGTAGGTCAGCATTGACTAAGCAAAGACGCAGCATGAAAGGCATTTGTTTCTATGCCTTTAATGTACTAGACATCATAGTGGAACATGAGAAGGGTTTATTAATTTCAGGAGTACAAGTGACCATTAAGTGCACACATAAAAGATTTCTGTACATTAATTAGATACCTGCAATTAAGTTTGGAGAAAAATATCAACACTTAGTAAAATCTGAGAAACATTAGAGAAACACAGCATGTGTCTGTGAATTAAAATGCCATTAAAATGATTATGACTTCAACAATATGAAAAAAATTATATACGATTCTAGAAGATGCTGAAGTTTGTTATGTACAAAACCAGAATGAATAAAGTTCCAGTGTTTGACGTTATCAAAGTAGCATCTCATATTTCCCATTCAATTGCATTCTGTATACTTAGTTACTGCAATGTTCTTTTTCCAGCTTCACTTTGAGTCACTGTTGCGGCTGTGAATTTAACAACACTTATCATCAAAGATGTACTCTAAATCCCTGAGTCACAAATGCTGCAAAATGATGAGAGTTTAAAAGTTATAACTGAATGTCCAAATAGCTAATATGGATAAACAGACCACTGCTGGTAGGCATAGAAAGGAGTCTTTCCTTGTATGAGAACTCATGGCTTCCAAAGAACTGCTGAAAGTATGTACAGCTGTAGGGAATGATAGAAGCTTTGAAATAGGAAACATGAAGCTTGTGCACCACCAGGCTTCTTAACCTTCCTTTATGTGTAATGTCTTAGTCTGTGTCTTTTTCTAAACATCTGGAATAAAGAGAGCTGACTCCACCTTACAGACAGACCATGTGGCTGCAGAATAAAGAAGGCAAGAGAGAAAATAAACCACATGGCCAAGTAAAATAAACCAGAGCTGGTTGAACATTTAAAAAAACTCTCTTCAACATCTTCTTCCAAATGTTGCAATATTCATATCTCATTTCAAATAAACACACGTTATTTATCTAATTTATAAGCCAGCTGAAAGACTATGAGCTTGCATCCTTCCCATAGGGATCTTCAAAGTTACACTGTTAAGTCCATTATACCTAAAACACACTTTCTTCATGTTGCAGCCCTTTACTAGAACATGAGACTTCCTTCCATCCTGTCCTCATCCTTTTACCTCAGAAATCATTCGATTAAGCCCAGCCCTTAGTGACTTAGTGTGCTAACTCAAGAAGCGTGGGGTCTAGAAGTTGTATCTCTTTGCTCATTCAAATTATCCAGCAAATCAGTTGGGATTCATTCTAGCCATGATGTATAGGAAGGTCAGATTAACACTGTTCACTTCGTGGAGAATGAAAGGTAGTATTTCCTCCAAGCAGCCTTGTGGCATATGGGAAAGCCTTGAGAATGCAGTCTGTGGTAGCGCAAATAATCCGTGAGTGAGGGGATGGCTGTCTGTGGGGAACAACTATGTCATGTGGTGTGCTTGCGAATGAAGATATAGTGTAGTAGGGTGCTTGAGATTTATGTATATAAAGTAAGCATCCCATCAAGTATGAGTATATGATAAATTGTTAAACAAATAAACTGTTATTCAAGAGGTACCCAACCAACAGAGCTGGGTGGCAATCTGCAGAAATGTACCAGTAAAAATCCTACAATAAAGAATGATATATATAAATATACATATATACATAAAGTTTGCAGATTTCCAAGACTCAGATAGAATTATTTATTAATTTATCTAGGACTTTCCTGGGAAGGAAAATGAACAGACATTATGAGCAATGGGATGAAGGGAACAGTAGCAATGTTTGGAGTTGCTCAGAAAATTAAGACCATGTGCTATGAGAATGGCATATGGCAATGGCAGAGCTGGAAAACACCAGGTCTGTGTTCACATGCAGATCTGCAAAGGAGAATATGGAAGGATAGCTGACAGCAGGTGAGGCAGGACTGGGAGGAGTTTTGTGTGGAGGGCACTGAACAGAGAGAAAGTCAGAAGGTGGAGAAATCTGGTGAAATTCAGAAAGAGGATGCATTTTATTCTTCATGAGAATAAATCTGAAAGGAAATATTGAGAAGCAGGATAGAAAATATATGATCAGATATGCTATTAGCAGAAAGGAAGAGTTCTGTAGGAAATAAAAAGAGAAAGAAGATACAACAGAAAGGTTGTGTAAAGTAGCAACTTTATATAAATATTTCTTAGAAAACACTTGATCTCAGTATGTTAAGCTAAATAAGAATTTTTAAGGTTAAAAAAAAAAAAAAGAAAAGAAAAAGAAATGTGAGGAGAAAGAATAGTGGGCTTAGAGGACAGGGGCCGTCTCCTGCAGTTTGCCCAGGGCAGTGCAGTGCTGAAGGCTGGCCCCAGGTACAAAGTAGCATTTGCATTAGATGGTGAGTTGTGAGCAAACCCATAATTATTTTAGCCTTTGGCTCTTGTATTCAAGAACTGTCATGTCTTCTGAAATGTGTTTACAGCTTCTGACACATCCTGTCGTTGTAGGGCTTACAGTAATAGGGGTGATTCTGATCCAGGTCTTTGTTGCTAACGACAATGAAAGCCAATACATGGGCATTTTATCCAATCATCTTAATAATGATCTGTATTGGGTAGTGATTTATAATGTCTTTGTGTAACATGGATTTGTTCCATGGCACTATTATAGTATTTTAATTATTGTTGGTATTATTTGAGGGAACTGTACTGATTCAGACATCAAGAAAACCTGCGATTTCTATATTGTTCACTTAGGCACCATGTTGTATTCCATTTTCTTGACTTCCCAACATTATTTATCATTTCAATAAATGTCACTGACCCAAAAGCCATTGACAGAACTTTCAGGTAAATTGATTGAGAGGGAGAAAAACTATAAAGCAAAACAAATCCACAGACTTCCTATAAATAAACACATCAAACTCTTTGATTATAAACAAGCTTCTGTGCTGCTTCTTTTCATTTTAACAAGGTTTTACATGTTGGAATAACAAAATAATTTGTCAGGTTATCAAATAATGTTTAAGAAAGGCCTAATACTACTTCTTTAAGCTAGGATCATTTTTCCATGAATATCTCTGGCTTGGTTTCTCAAATTCTTGCTAACTTTTTCAGACTGAGTGCTTATTGCTTACAATAATGAACACAAAAATACTATATGCTTTTTCTCTTGATATAATATATCCTGACAAAGGAAACGCCTAGGCTTCTGTTCTAGGAAAGTGTCTTCCTGTAATGTTCCTACACCTGTCTGTAACACCACAGGCCAAAAGCTGTATGATCCTTCAAAATTACAAGCTGAACTGCAACACTTACTTAAACTTTATTTGAAAAGCACTGAAATTGTTTTAAGTGAATACATAAAAGTAGGGGGAGGGCAACTAATCAGTATATTGTTATTTTGACACATGTGGTTGCCTTTTAGAAAATGCATTCATAATTTTCTGTTTGACGTGATCTCAGCATCCAGTAAGAAGCTGAGAATTTTTCATCCTACTGACAGGACTCCATTAATAAAACAACAATCTTTTGTGTGTAGTAATCTTTAATCTTATTTTGTCACACACTTCTCAGTAGCATTTCCACTCCTTTTACAGTATAATTTATGGCACTGAAACAACTCTCTGCCCTGAAAAAGGTCAGTCTGTCAAGGTTTACTTGTCTTTGAAGAAAAGTAATAGAGCATTATTTATGAAGCAAAGAATACGCTTCAATACTTTAATCAATCAGAAAGATACTTGCATTATTGTATCTTTTGCCAAAAAATACCACGAGC
The DNA here is from genome assembly GCF_004027225.2 of Strigops habroptila. Taxonomy (NCBI): domain Eukaryota; kingdom Metazoa; phylum Chordata; class Aves; order Psittaciformes; family Psittacidae; genus Strigops; species Strigops habroptila. Next base: position 37,921,062 of record NC_044277.2, read on the forward strand.
AAAGGATACATCAACCTTGCATTCTCTTTTATGTCACAAAAAGCCTTTTACCTTTTATGTCTCCTTCTCCTTTTGTGTTTACAGCAATATGAAAATAACAAGGCTGATGTCTGATATCTAGGAACAATTTGTAAATTATGAGAATAGGGATTGATCTTATCTGAAGACCAGAAAGTCTCCGGACAGATTAACTACAGCTATTCACTGTGCTCATCACAATCAATTAATCTGATAAAATGTCGGCGGGTTGGGTCATGTGGTGTAAAATAAATCTCTAGTGAGAAAACTGCAAAAGTTTAAGGGACCTTAGGGTACCTCAAAGGTGATAGGCATAAGGCGTAACCACATTTGGTACCCATATGTTTTTAGACATCATCATAAACATGAATTAGAACATGTAATATTGGGAAACAAATTGGTAGTTCATTAGAGAAAACAGTCACACTTTATATTAGTCTCTCAAATAAGAATTTAATTTTAGTAAGACAGCTTTATGTGAATGAAATGCCAAAATATTATTTAAACTGCTCTGTTGGTGTTTAACAAGTGTGTAATAAGATACATATTATCTATTAGTTGTTAGATACTAGCAAGTATTTTTTGCCAATTAATCCTTCTCTGACATGAAACATCTATTACAGCTGGGAAGAGTTACTTCTTGTGTAAATCTCTACCCAGTAAAACCAATTTCCTTCTCAGGAACAGCTAACTCACTTGTCACCTATCTCCATAAGGTACTTGGTTTACAGTTGAAGTCCTCTGCATTTTACTCTGGCTATACCATCAGCTTTACTCACAGAATTCCAGTTCTGAAAAGACGGACATTATCTCTCTCTAAAATCTCTGTTGCAGCCCAGACAAGGTTGACAGAAACCTGAACTCTTCCTGAATCCTCATGATAAGCCAAAGCAAATTAAATGCCTGTACTACACGTTAGCTCAGCTGGTGATCACAGTCCTCTTTTACATAAGCACTCATAAGAGAACCCAGTGTCCTAAACCTTAAGACCAGATCCAAAGTAGATTGAAAATATCTGCAACACCATTATCAAGATATCTCAGTATTTCTGTATCTACCTGGAGAAGATGATTAGAAGATGAAATTCCATGCAGATAGGTGGGCTAATATCTCTACCAACACACTTTCTGTTGGATTGATATCCAGAAAGGAAACACTGACAAAGTGTGCAGACAGTGTCAATATTTCCTATTGAATTTTTTATACCCTTCATGGAGATGTAGATTCTCAAGGTGGGCAGATGGTCCTTTCAAAGTTAGTTGAGACTACCATCTCAGTTAAGACTAACAAACTAAATTTTGGGTGGCATGCTACCTAATCATATGAGGCATTTAAGTATGATGTCTCTAGCTGTCTTTCTGTGGTTGTTAAAAAAAGATTTGCCTATTTTACTTCTGATAAAACAGTTCTTAAGATTTAGATACATGAGAAAGCATATTATGACTTCTTAGGACATCTGAATGCAGATCTATTTGCAGTAAGCAAGACTATTTTCCTGCAAAGATGAATGTATGCCATGAACTTTGCTTTCTGTTAATGAATTAGCAAATGTTGTGTAACACAAAAAAAGGGTAATGGTAATAATGATTGCCAAATAAACATGGGGCTGTACAGAGTGCATTAAATTAAATAGTGGCATAAATACTTTCTTTGTTGTGGCTGGGTAGTAGTTATGAAATATGAAATAAGAACCATATTAAGTGCACTTTCAGTGACCCAAACACCCATGTACCTGAACTGAATCTGTACTAACAGTTACAGAACTCCAAAGCAAGTGTATTTTATTTTGAAACACAGCTTCTCTAGTCAGAGCTGATATGAATTATGATGAATTTTAGTAGCTGAGTAAAAATGACTCAATATGGTGCTAAAAGTGTGACATAGCTGAGCACTCTTAGGGACAGATAAATCACAACAATAGTGACCAGATCTCACAGTGGAGGTTGATATGAATAAATATGTGAATGACTTTAAACCACTGGTCGTGACTGAACAGGATTTTGCAGATAAAGGTAAGCATGTGTTAAATCAGTTTGGTATAATGAGGGCCAAATTGTTCTGTGCTTTACAAGAACAATCTCTAAAGCCCTGTGTTAACAAACAGTGTTGCACTTCAAGTGCTAGTGGCATGGAGCTGAAATGTCATAGCCAGCTCATGATCCAGTGGTCTGCTGTTCTTTTGTCACAGTTCTGTATAATTCCTCTGTAAGCCAGAATCCCCTGCAATGAATGAAAAGCTTCCAGGAACTCAAATCAGCCTTGAAACAAATCCCTGGAATTTGACATCCGCTTTTCACATTCAAACTAAATTTAAAAAAAAATAAAAAAGAGAGAGAGAAAAGCAGTTACACAGTTAAGAAATCTATGATGAAAAAACTTTATAAAGACTTTCTTAAGTTTGCCTTCATATTTGTACATATCTTCTAACATGCCATTTAGATCTTGCAGAACATGTCTTTGTGAAGTGTTACTAGACTTTAATTTTCATCGGCTATTTCCATTTATTTCCAATTCCAGATTCCTTTTGCATTTTAAGATCTGGTCTATAGATGCAGTTCAGATCAGAACTGTGTATTAAACCATTTTCATTACAACTTTTATCCTTCCTGTCCACCTCTTTTCTATTATGTGCTGGGCAGAATTTTTCTAAGTAAAACCAGACATTTCAAGAGGAGAAATTATTACCCTCTGCAAAGGTGTGTTACATTTTTTCTTCAATTCTGCTTTCTGTTTAAGAAAAATATAGCAGGAGAATATGAAGAAGAAATAAAAGTGTGAACGACACAAGCAAGGGCTGCATTCTGTGTGATAAAGATAGTAACAAGAAAGGGTCTGTTGGTTTATACTGTTTCCCATTCTTGATACAATCATTGTCTCAAGAACAGATTCATATTCTGCATCATTTTCTGTTACTTTTATAGTCTTTCTTACGAGAATGAGGAATGAAAATTTTAATGCCTCATATATTCTGTGAATTACTGTAGGCGAGTATGCTGTACTACTTTGATCTTTCCTATATTCCGCGGTTTGATTGGGTCGTGATGTGAATGGAAAGCAGCACAAAACAAATCACTTTCTGAGAGAACAATTGCAATGCGAATAGGTGCAGAAAGAAAAAGGTACCAGTTCAGCCCATTCCATTATGCAGTAGATTGGGTAGAAACAGAGTTCAAATATCTGCTTTTAGAGGTACTAAAGATTATCTCAATTTTTGGGTTAACCAACCTATCAATTCCTGGAAAAAATTTTGACTGGGTGTTCATAATCAGAATATAACTGTCTAGACTTAGATCCAGCATTGCTTTATTAAAGTTCAGCAGTGCTGTAGCACAGAAGGAACGGAGAGATGAAGAGAGACATAAAGGAAATTAAAAGATTAAAAAGAAAGTGAAACAGTTGGAGAATTAAAAATGTCTTAACTGCCTTAAAAATTCTGCATCATTTGTGTAGTCATAACTGAAAAATAACTGAGCAGGAGGAAATGCAGGGGAAGAGACTGAGGCAAAGGGGAAGGCTGGATGCCCCTGGGAACAACTACCGCTATATTGTCCAGTTGCCTGTAGCACGGAGGTTTTTCCCCCACAGAGTAGTGGTGCCGTCCTTGCCTGCCCCATGCTCTGTGCTCCCTCTACCACCAGAGCACTAGAGTCAGAAATTGCGAGGTCTGACAGCTTGTCCCTCTGGTGGGTAACTGCATCTGCAGCAAACACCATGAACACCTGACTTCTCCTTTCCTTTTTCAATGGACCTTTTCTTCAGTCAGCACTGTTTTTTACACAAGTGGTATGTGGTTTTGTTCCAAGCAAATGTGCCAGGATGCGATATATTTGGGAAACTGGACAGTATTTTATACTGGGGAAGACCTACCATGAGACATATTGGTTCAGGTTTGCTTGAGTCAATGAACAAAGGAAAGAGGGAAAAGAAAACAAAGAATCATGAACAGCTTGCTTCTACCAGCCATACTCATGAGTCAGCCATTTTTGAATAGGGCAGAAATAATACATTGCATTGTACAAGAGATATGAAGCAAGCTTTTCCCTGAGTCTGAAACCAGCAGATGGGTGTGCCAGCTTTTAAGATGTGGGACTTTACTTTCAACACTTTTAAGTCTGTCCTCTGTCGTATCCCTGTGCTTACACACTGTATCTCTGTGTACTCGTTTCCCTATTCAATGGTATTTGCATCAATACATTTTAAAGATAAAAGTTTTACATCTATATTTTTATATCTAAATTTATGACATGCAAAAGCTCTGAAAAGATTTTAAAGAGTTTTTTAAATGCTCATTTTACTACTTAGATTTTTATATATAATAAGAGATAAAAATTGTGACATTATTCAGAATATAACTCTTACAAATATGATACACAATTATTTTATATGGTTATCTTGTATGTATTCTCGTATGTTTGCTAATTACAATAAAATCTGTCTACCTTTCCAAGCGCAAATTCTAAGCTACCACACTTACCGTGTAACCTGTATCATATTTGACTCCTCTCTTCTCTTTTCACTCATGCACATATACTTTAATAGTGAGGAGAATGAGTGCTGTATCAGACACAAAAGAGATTATTTCTCTTTTATATGCTGAATGCATATAACAAATACTAGAGTTTCTCTTTTTTCAGACTGAAAGCGAATGTCTGTATTAAAGTAATGGATTGCAGACAGCATAATATGCTACTACGAAGCCATGGTTGTTTGTACAACATTCCTAATACCTTTACTTTCTTTATCATGACTGTTGCTAAAATCTTTGAATACTGGAAGCTTCTCCATTCTGTCTTGCCTATGACATAGTTTGCTGTATTTTAGGCTTCATAATGACCTGTCTATATTACTAGTCACTCAGAAAAATCTTTTCTTTGCTACTCCTAACTCAGGCATCACGGCCAAGCAGTGCACTACATCACATAACCACAGTGTGTCCAGGTCATTATGTACAAATAACACCAAGGGGTTTTTGCTCTAGGTGGAGGACTGCTGCCATGCTGAATCTGGTCTGTGCAACAGCTCTTTCAATACAAACCAAATGATATCTGACAGGTACTGTGTTATCTATAAACCATGAAATGTTCACATTTCTCCCAGTTTCCTTTCAAAGATTCCTCTTTTGTTCCCTTGCCCCATCTTTGACTTTTTGCTTTCTCACGTCTTATTCTGCAGTCTGTTTCCTAATAACCATTAAAGTAGCCTTTTCAATTTATATTTGCAAAAAACTACAGAAATTTATCTGAAAAAAAGATAAACTTGGCAAACCTTTGGCCAAAAAGCTCTTGGCATGATTAAAAGTAGACACGTTTTCACTTCCTTATTCTGTTACGGCTCTATGAGGCCAGAGATATTTTGGATTTTTGTTTTAATATTCCCACCTTGTTTCAGTATTTTCATTTTCAGTGTTTTCATTTTAATTTCTGACTTCAGTTTTTTTTTCTGACATAGGACTTTATTTTTAATTTCTCTTTGTTTCGTTACAGCGCTGTACCTTTAGTTTCCAATTTTATTTTGACTCAGTGTGGGATATTTCCACCACTCTCATGCTGCCCTATTTTTATTTACTTTTTATTCAGAAGAGTATGCATCATTTAAAATTGCTTCAGTGTAGTCACTTGAAGTCACACTTGAAGGCAGTCTGTCCTCATGAGGAAAAGCTTGTTAATTTGTCTGTTTGAAGATGTGCCTGGCTGCAGCACCAAATCATATAAAAAATCATGTTTGGTGGAAGCAATGTGGGAAGTGAAAGCACTTAAAGAGATTCTCTTGGCATAGCAGATAGGTATTATTTTTCTGTTACCCCTGCTGCAGTGCTGCACTGATATTTTGCACTGTTTGCAAGACCAAAATTATGCATTGAATTCACTTTCCCACTCCAAAACTGGCCCTTTCTGTTCTGCACTGGAAAAGGCACAGTAAAGCAGTAAAGCAGCAGTACCCCTCAAAGGCACTTTTTTGTCCTGATGTCAGTACCAGCAACAAAACCAGCAACCTCATTTTTCTAACCACCGCCTGGGTTACAACGGTGATCCTGAAAACAGGCAGCATGAGGCTGGGCAGCAGCAGCCGTGTTTCATGGACTTGCCAAAGGGTGAGCTCTAGTGGAAACTGGTTTATAAATACACTGCTGGGAAGTTTTCAGGGCAAGATCTGGGAAAGGAAGGTATGCTAGACCCAGCAAATCAAGAGGAAAGATGCGTATGTGTGTGTGGTACAGCTGGCTGGGTGCAGCAGACAATTTCGAAGAGGAAGAAAAGAATTAAAAGAGAGTTCAGCGATCCTCAGAAATTTGCCTCTTTAAACCATCACAGCAGCTGATGGTTTAAAGAGGCATCACACAGCTGTGGTCTAGGCTGTCCAACCACTGAATTGTACTTGGGTATGCTTATTTTTAGAAAGGACACTTCTGCTAGTCTGTAAGCTCATACTGGAAAAAAAGTCATGATCTTTATCTCAAAGAAACATGTTTTTCAAGAGGAAATCTGCCAAGGAACCAGGTAGTGCTCCCATGGTGTATTTAACTTTACCACCATCTCTGCAGTTTTTCATAGCTGAGGATGTTGGGAACAAATGTGTATCACACATGAGTTCTCTAAATGAAGTTAGTGAGGGCTTGTGATCTGTTGTCTGGGTATAACAGATATGGTAAAATACACGAAAGGCAATGCCAGAGCAAACATTGTAAAAAATTATCTTGGGAGAAAAACCAAAGGCACACTGGGTTTTTTCAACGGCCAAGAGGGACTTCACCAATTCTCTCCAACATTCAAACTAAGCCAAAATAAGTTAGCGAACATCCTACAGACTGCTGCGCGTGAAGGCCACTGAAGCTAAAGTGATTCTGACTCCAAGCCTTCTTCCCATGTGGTAATCCTGCTTCAGATGTTCTGCCACTATAGCCTGAGGTGGTGAAGCCTGGACTCCCGCATTTTGCTATATATCTGTGATATCATTGAAAGCACAGTATAACATGGCCTGAATTGCTGGGGAAGTAAAAAGGGACTGCTGAACCACAGTATGCATGTAAGGTACCATAGCATTACAGCAAGGGAATTATTCCCTCCTATTAATGATGCCATTTAGCCCAACCTGCCTGTTGCAGTGCTGCCTGCTATACTTTTTCCAGCACTGGAAATGGTTCATGCAATCCAATACAGCACTGTGTTGGACTGCAGCATAACTATGATCTCAGTTTATTAGAAAGAACATTAGATGATGGAAAACAAACGAGAGGTGGGGTAGGAAGCAGTGGCAGCTCAAAAACATTAGCAGCTTTTTCCAGCAGAGCCAAGCTTTGTTACATAGGACGAAGGGCAACTAGTCCTATTTGCCTTCTACCTTTAGAAAAAGAGCAGTCGCTGAAACAACGGGATGTTGCTATGTCTGGGTGCACTGTGAACCACTGCAAAAGGCTCATGCATAGCAGAATGCTGTCTGCTGGGCAAGAAGGGGGCTCTTTCCCTCTTCGCATTCAGCCACTTCCTTCCCTACTTTTCTGTGCCTCTTCATCTCACCTCTAAGGTATATTACTCTATATCACTGTGTAAAGAGACAAATTCCTGCACCCTTCCTACTCTCACCCCCAGACTTCAGTGAAATTTTAAGACAAAATGGCTGTCACCTTCTGACTTCTGAACTCAAAATAAACCCCCCAAAATTTAGTTCTTAATTTTCCACTAGAAGTGTCTTAACTACATTTTAATGCTGATAAATTAAGACATCTGAATTAATCAATCATTCTGATATATGAAAAGCAGTTAGGAAGGGGACATTTTGGTTTTATCAAAAAATCCCAAATTCTGATTCTTCACCTTTTTCATATTATAACAAGATCACCTTTGTGAGATAAATATTTCATTTTCATTCTTGGTAGCATATTTTTCCCAAGCATTCTGGAATCATTCATTATCAAATGTAATACAGTTATTGAATGTTGCATTTTAATATCATCACTTTAAGAACTTAATTTGCAAGCACTTATGCACCTTATAATTTAGTCATATAAGGAGTATGCTTGAAATCAACAATACTAGCTTTGTAAGTGTTTGAGTTGAATCGCAATATCAGGCCTGATGATTTTATCTCAGACATGTATAGCATTCATGGTATAAGAGTATTTGAATCAGCCTACAAGCTCCTCAGGGCAGGACACATATCTTTGTCTACATTTGCAGAGTGTGAACAGACAGTTGGCTCGTGATAAATAATACAATACAATTACCTAACTAGACAATGCAGAAATTTGCAAGGAAATGAAATTTCAGGTTGCCTGTAGAGAAATGCTCATAAAACACATTTCAAGAAATGAAAGGTGGAGGACAAGAGAAACAATTGTTTTACTTTAGAAAATCCTGAGGTTAGAGGTTCAAGGATGGGCATTGTCAAATTAATTCCATTTAGTTAGCGTGGCATTAAAATGAACTGTGAAGATTTCTAGGGATTAATATTAAAGAAATGGAAATCTTCCTCTTCTTTTAATAAAATGAGATAAAAACTTTTCAGGTTTGTACCATTCCCTTTTGCTAGAGATAAGAATTCTGCTTTACTGCTGTCTGTAACCAAGATGATGTGACCTTTGCTGGATTAATATCTCCTTCTTCTCCTAACTAATCTTCTCTAATAGCAAAGGAAGATATTTTGGGTTATAAAAGAACAGTCTGGGGTACTGGAACTGGTCATAAGAAAGAGTAAAATCGTTACGGCAGGATATATGGAGGTGTTAGCATCTTAAACATAAATTCATAATTATGGCATACCAAAGGCTTTTTTTTTTTTTTGCAGTGATATGGTTTTCACTTGATTATTTCTTTGCTAGACAAACTGCAATACACTGCTGTAAAATGTACACAGAAACCTGCCAAAAAAAGCCCATACACCAAAGCCAGCTCACAGGTATATAAACAATACCTGCCCCTCATGTCCCAGGCAAGGATTCATACTGAGAGAAAATTGCACATTTTAGGTGCTACTGTCTTTCAGCATTTCCATTGAGATCAACAACCAAATTCCTGTTGGAAATGAAAAGACGCCCTCCTGGTAAAAGCACAGAGCAGCCTACTTATCCCAGAAGTGCTGCTTCGCTCACTTTTTGAATTTATAGAGCTGTTTAAAACTTGTCACTATTTTTATATTTTTAACCATATTCCCTAGAAATCTTCTGCTCAGGGAGTTCTACTTTTCTGTCATAAACATCTATGTAGGATGTCATGGAATTAAGTTAGATTTCTGTTTTATTTTATCTTGCACATTTTTCTACTTATAAAGGTTTGCTATTTTTCCTATCTCAGAATCCTTAGAGACATTGAGGGTTTGGATGGATTTCATCCATCTGACTGTCATCTGTGTTTCTCTTCAGACAGTAAAATCAACAATTTCTTCTGATAAGGTCAGAATTAGACAACTTCTACACGTCTGCTATACTATCAACTCTCAAAGAGGGATAGAGACCAGAGCGGCCTGCAAAACTGAGGCAAAAGGAAGATATATAATCTCAATCATGATGAAAGACGGGGAAATGGCTAGCATAATTAGTGCTATAACCAAATGTTGCTATGACAATGCCAACTACCATCATAGATATTCAACACAACTAGCCAGTGTGAAATCAATGCAAGGTGATAGGTTAACTTGTACTAAGCATCGACACATCCATGACTTCCCAGTCAGCTTTCAGCAGTGCAGAAATTTACCCTCAAAGCACTGGAGAACCTGCTGCCTTTTAGACATAAGGAGAAAATGGATTTCTGCAAGGATATGGGTAAGTCAGCTCAGCATTTTCATAGATTTATTCATAGATTCATAGTGTATGAGGACAGAAGAGACTATTAGACAGTCTAGTCTGGCCTCTTATAAATTATAGGTCATTAAGTTTCATTCGGCCAACAATTTTTTGTTTTGCTAAAATACCTTTCTTACTCAAGTGTGAGATATTTATTTGATGACATGCAAAGACAGAAAAGCCGCCATTCCTCTTGAGGTTTGTTTCTAATGATTTATGATCTTTAAGAAGCACTTATGCTTTATTTTTAATTGCAATTTTGCTTGCCTTATACTTTGAGCTGTTTTGTTCCTGTTATGCATTTCTGTTAGATTTAATTACCTATTAGTATCTACTAGCTTCTCCCCAGTACTAGGGTCTGTAATGAAGATCTTTGAACTCCCTCTTTATTAAAGTGAATAAGCCAGACTCTTTAAATGTCTCACTCTGAGGTATGTTCTCAGGACCTATAAAATTTTTGTATTCCAATTTTCTCTCTCCAATTTCTGTCATTTTCTGAAGTGCGGAATTAAGGATTAGTTTCCTATTAACCTCACCAGAATTGTACATCAGGCTCTCACTGAACTACTTTTAATTACTTTTCCCATTATTTATCCCTGAATCATACCACATATAAAATCATACATTATAATTTCACAGCTTTACTATATCTATCTGTATCTATACCTATACCTATACCTATACCTATACCTATACCTATACCTAATCTATCTCTATCTCTATCTCTACATCTATATCTATATCTATATATCTATAGATCTATCTGTCCTCTGGTTTCCCTCCAATCCTCATCTTCCTTGTCTCTGAATGTATAACTTTGCACTTAGCTGTATTAAAGCCACAGATTCTTGGCTTGTGCATCCAGCATGTGTGTAAGCCCAAGCTCCACCTACACAACAGGTTCTAGGAGCAAAAGCAAAGCCATGGTGGTTATAAATAAAGCTACAGAAGACCACATGTCAACTGCTGCATGCAATAAATATTATCCGTATAGTGACAAATGTATTAAAGAATCCTAAATCATACAGTTATGGTCTTACAGAAACAGAGCTGTATTGGATTTGCATGGTAAGGGGTTTTTTTTGGGGGGGAAGAGTGTTTTCAGGGGTAGTTTCTGTGAGAATCTTCCCCCATGTTCATTAGAGTTAATGCCAGTTGGCTCCAAGATGGACCCACTGCTGGCAAAGGTGATGTAGTAGCACCTTGGTGATAACATATTTAAGAACTAGGGGAAAAAACTGTTGCACAGCTGCAGCCAGAGAGAGGAGTGAGACTGTGTTAAGAGAAACAGCTCTCTGCAGACACCAGGGTTAGTGAAGAAGGAGGGGGAGGAGGTGCCCCAGAGCAGAGATTCCCCTGCAGCCCGTGGTGCAGACCACGGTGAGGCAGGCTGTGCCCCTGCAGCCCATGGAGGTCCATGGTGGAGCAGATCTCCACATGCAGCCCATGGAGGAACCCACACTGGAGCAAGGAGTTGCCCAAAGGAGGCTGTGACTCTGTGGGAAGGCCTCAGTGGAGCAGGCTCCTGGCAGGACTTGTGGCCTGTGGAGAGAGGAGCCCACACTGGAGCAGGTTTGCAACTGGACTTGTGACCTCACAGGGGACCCACACTGGAGCAGTCTGTTCCTGAAGGACTGCACCCATGGAAGGGACCCACGCTGGAGCAGTCTGTGAAGAACTGAAGCCCATGGGAAGGACTCATATTGGAGAAGTTTGTGGAGGACTGTCTCCTGTGGGACGGCCCCCATACTAGAATAGGGGAAAAGTGTGAGGAGTCCTCCTCCTGAGGAGGAAGGAACGTCTGAAACAACGTGTGATGAACTGACCACAACCCCCATTCCTCATCTCCCTCCACTACCTGGGTGGAGGAGATAGAGAAAATCAGGAATGAAGTTGAGCCCTAGAAGAAAAGAGGGTTGTTTGGTTTTTTCTTTTTTTTTAAGATTTGGTTTTATTTCTCATTGTCCTATTCTGATTTCATTGGTGATAAATTAAATTAAATTAAATTTATTTTCCCAAGTCAAGTCTGGTTTACCTATGACAGTAACTGGTGAGTGATCTCTCCCTGTCCTTATCTTGACTCATGAGCCTTTCATTGTTTTCTCTCTCCTGTCCAGCTGAGGAGGAGAGTGATAGAGTGGCTTTGGTGGGCACTTGACATCCATCCATCCATCCACCACAACAGCCTCATACCAGACCAAACGGAAAAGCAGCATCTAAATGGACCTTTGACTACATGCAGATTAGTGGCGTCTTGGTTGAAGTTCATCTAGTCCATGCAGTGTTGGTTTCCTTTTTGTGAAAGTTCAAGACTCAAAAGATGGCAGCTGTATGACCTATCATGATGTGAAGCTGGGATGTGCCTGAGATGCACAGTGAACCCAGGAGCTGGAAAAGATGGTCAGATTCTCAATTTTGGGCATTTATAATGTTGTCCAAAGACCTAGAATTGCTGTGCTAGCCATGCATGCCTTTCTATGTCTGCGATTGCTCCTTCCATAAGTACTTTTTTAATTAGCATTTTGCAGTTATTCACCAAGGTTAAATCTGTATTATATGGATAGATTGGTTTCTTCGCCAACTTTATTTCTAGCTCTGCTTGTTGGTTTGAAAAATATCCAGCTCAGATCACATTTATATCAGCTTTCTCTCTGATGTTGAATGTATCAACATTCTCTCTGATACGCACAAGGCTGCTAATTTTACATACCGAGTCATTTCAGGATTATTGTCTTGCTAACAACTGATAGAAGTGATCAAAAAGAAAGTCAGTCCTGAGATATCTAGACAGTCAGCTTTAAAAAAAGGGAGACTTTCAGGACAACAATGAATAGCTCTTCAATTTAGTGAAATTTTAATTTTTTAATTATTATCCAAATGTCCTACAGGAGCATTCTTCACCTTTCTCTTCACTAAGGTGTCACTTTCTGGATTTCCTTATTCTCTTTTGATAATTGTCTTTTGACAATTGTCTTTTGACAATATGATTTATCTCATTCTTTCTTTGTCATGAGAGTCTTTGTTGTCATCTATTCTGTCTTTTCTTCTAAAGACATCCTCTTAATTCATTTTCCTCTTGCAATTAAACAACTGACTCTCTTACTTCTGAAATACTGCACTTGTTTGCTTGCTTTTATGGTCTGCCTAAGGATAAGGAATGGTAACTTATCTCCATTGCAGAAAAATGACAGTTCTTTCAAGACTGGAAGCAGATTTTACCACGTATTTGATTTTTATCATCTTTTTACTGGTAAAAAAATCTTATTTTTAGCATTACATTTTTTAATTTTACATTTTCAGAATTCTTCCATTCCCTTTTTATGTCAAAGAGAAATCAAGAATGTTGAGTGGTTTATGGATATGAGAATCATAGAATCATAGAATCATAGAATAGTTAGGGTTGGAAAGGACCTTAAGATCATCTAGTTCCAACCCCCTGCCATGGACAGGGACACCTTGCCCTAAACCACGTGGTCCAAGTCTCTGTCCAACCCGGCCTTGAACACTGCCAGGGATGGAGCATCCACAACCTCCCTGGGCAACCCATTCCAATGCTTCACCACCCTCACTGTAAAGAACTTCTTCCTTACATCTAATCTAAACTTCCCCTGTTTAAGTTTGAACCCATTACCCCTTGTCCTGCCACTACAGTCCCTAAGGATGAGTCCTTCCCCAGCATCCTTATAGACCCCTTTCAGGTACTGGAAGGCTGCTATGAGGTCTCCACGCAGCCTTCTCTTCTCCAGGCTGAACAGCCCCAACTCTCTCAGCCTGTCTTCATACGGGAGATGCTCCAGCCCTCTTATCATCCCCGTGGCCCTCCTCTGGACTTGCTCCAACAGCTCCATGTCCTTTTTATGTTGAGGACACCAGAACTGTACGCAGTATTCCAAGTGAGGTCTCACAAGAACAGAGTAGAGGGGCACGATCACCTCCTTCAACCTGCTGGTCACGCTTCTTTTGATGCAGCCCAGGCTACGGTTGGCTTTCTGGGCTGCGAGCGCACACTGCCGGCTCATGTTAAGCTTCTCGTCAACCAACACCCCCAAGTCCTTCTCTGCAGGGCTGCTCTGAATCTCTTCTCTGCCCAACCTGTAGCAGTGCCTGGGATTGCCCTGACCCAGGTGTAGGACCTTACACTTGGCTTGGTTAAACTTCATAAGGTTGGCATCAGCCCACCTCACAAGCGTGTCAAGGTCCCTCTGGATGGCATCTGGATGGATCTTTTAAAATCGCCATTGAACTCCTTCTTGAGCAAAATTACCCAATACTTCCTTGTGTCCTGAGCAGTCAAAACAAATCATCTGGCTGAACTCTCAAAATCTGAAACAAAAGAAGATATGAACATTGTCTTGCAAGTGTGCCTTTAACATGGGACCTCAACTGCTTCTGAGGTGCTGAACCAAAGAATTATGTTCCAAAACCAGTAATTGTTTAGGAAAGCTGTATGTCTGTAATAGTAATGTCAACCTAACTGAGCCAAAGAACAAGAGTGACCCCAGCTACCCCACCTTTCACTCTGCAAGGTTCCCTTTGGTGTGGATCATCTTCCCTTCCAGCTGCTTGATAGCATGGCCATTGGAGTCAGGATTGATTTTGGCACTGACCTCTGCAGAAGTGACTGCTGAGCAGAGACTACCTCTGCTAATCGTGGCATTGGTGCTTGCGGTCTCACTTTCACACAGGCTTCTGAGAAGTGCAGTGTTTGTGCTGCGTTCTCCTCAGTGGTGGGATTCACTAGGCTCAGCCGTTGGAGGTCATGACAGCCACTGTCTTGGAGATAAGCCAAATAGTTCGTCACCTACGGCAAGATGTTAGTTGTTTGTGTGGATTTTCAGATGTATCGATGCCATAGTAATTACGTTATTCTACAAGTATTTAGAGCTCAGGATAAGGCCTTGAAATGAGACTGAAATCAACTGTCTCATACATACATCGGGGGGATCTCAACATGCAATGAGATACAGGCACAAAGTGAGCTTTAAATAATGCAAAAGCCACTAGAATTCAGTGTTGTGTTGAGTGAAATGGAAGAAAAGGTGTTAAATCTTGTCTTGGTACCATTATTCCCAGCTTGTCTACTGCTAAAGTTTACCCAGTGAGATGACTTTCTCAGAACCCTTTTATATTGTAATAAACTGTTTCTGCCTTTATCTGACTGCTAGAGCTCAGATAGGAATGAGACTGCCCAGTAAATGCATTAGACTTTGAATGTGCTGTCAAGCTTCACTCCATTCCGCAGAGAAATTTCATGATTTTTTTTTTCTTTTTGTTGTTGTTTCATTATAGCTATTGCATACAGGATCAACCAGGTTTTTTATTTTCCCCAGCAATCGCTCTAGGACTATTGGATTGTTTTCTTTCCTGTTAGAAACAGCAGCCATAATGTCTGTCTTCATGTTACTATTTTAGTATATTAATTTTTTCTATATCTTTAAATGTACCACCCATCTAACCCAATTACCTTTTAATTCAGGAAATTCTACCGCAGCTCAAAGAAGAGAAAAATCATCATCACGCAATCAGAAGAGCATACCTTTTTATTAAAAGAAAACAAACAACTGGCCTATATCAAATATAATCAACTATACTACTAAAAATAAAAATAACTACTTTTGAATTTTAAAGGAGCTTATAATTCTGCATAAAAATGATTTAAAGTAATAATATAATAAATATTTTGTCAGTGTGGGTATGTATAACTCTGCTTGTCAGCACATCTGTATTTTTTTCTCATCTAATAAACTAGCTAGGACAGTGCAGCAAAGGAACATTATAATATTAACAATGTTGCTGGAAAGCTCTGTGCTTTAGAATGAATTAACTTTCACTGCACTGCAGAACATACAAAGTGAAATTGGCTCAGCTCAGACTAGTAAGTTTAACCCCTTAGGAGCTGCTAACCTCTGCTTATGTCTTGACTGTTTTTGAGCAGCCCTGGCATAGGAATCATGAAGGTAGGTGATTTGGCAAATTTGGAAAAGCAATTTTCTAGGAAAAATCTGAGGAAACATTTTTATTTTATGCAACAAAAAAAAAAAAAAAAAAAAAAAAAAAAGTTGCAACTTTACATTCCAGGGAATGTGCCAAGAGACAGTAGTCAGGTTCCAGAAATACCAGGGGGTTACTGTCGTGGGAGTAGAACTGAGATGTATATCTTGTTATCTGAATATTCATTGACAATGCCAGAAAGAATAATCCTCTTCTGTGGTTGCACTGAGGTTTTGATTTTCATCCTTTTAAAAACTTATCAGTTAAATGACTGAAGAATGATTCATTGAAAATCTGAGAGCTGATCAGCACTTGGCCCCTTCTGCATCGATCCATATTAAAAGGTTCATTGGAAAGGTTTCATCATCCCACTGCCTTCTACAGGATCTCCTTAGGCACTTTTTCTTTTGGCGATGAGAACACTGTTTGGGGCAGCTAATTTTGTTATATGGCCAGAAGAGCATGAATTGGGACTGCTTAGTGCCTTTTCCTCAGGTCATAAACTAGATGATAACCTAGTTTACCAGGATGAAGTCAGTTTAGAGATCTAAAAGAGAAACATTCTGCATACCAGATTTTTTTTTTTTTTTTTTTAATAAAAGAGCAAGAGTATCTTTTCACCAAAACAAATAAAATGTATTTGAAGTATTATTTTTCTGCCTCTGTCATGGAAGGTATTTACTAGGAGTTTGGGGGGTTTGGAAGGCTGAGGAGTTATAATTTTATACAATATCTATTTTACGCATTTCCCGGTCAAAACCTGTCAGATAACAGGTTTTTTTCCCCAGACTGAGGTGCCTCAGATGGGTTAATTTTCTTCTTTGTGTTTTACACTATTAATTTTCTCCACTTTTAAACAATTTCAAATACCATGGGAGATCTGGAAATGGTGATGTCTATTACTGCTGAGTTGTTGCTTATCCTTAAGGTTTGCTCTACTGTGTTTTTCTTATTTTCCAATCTGTGGCTTTTGTATTTTCAGATACTCATAGCAGCATAAATATATTCTAATATGATGCCTTTTTCTTGGTCTATTCACTCAAGAAAATTAAAGCAGCCAAATGTATATATGAGAAGGAAAAATAGAAACTCACTTGGTAAAGTGAGTTGCAAAGAAACTAGCTTAGTAAGTACTGAAGAGTGAAAAGATGCAAATGAAGTCCAATCTTAATCCATCTTTGCTAAAACTTTGAGTTGGACATTTCTTACTGTATTTTTCCTTAGCCAGCTCACAACCTTACACTACTTACCAAAACTCAAAACTTTTAATGCATCATTAGTTTTACAACTCCAGACTTTCTCACGCAGACAAAATAAACTATGCTCTGATTTCCTACTGCAGGCCCAATTAAAGGACTTCTAATCCTGCTATACCTTTCAATAAAGCTCTTGATCCTGTATTTGCTGACTATTTCTATCTCATCTTTTCATATTAAACACCTGCTTTGCTGAAATGATTCCTTGGAGAACTTACCTGATTAATTTGATTACTAGTTTTGAGATCTATTCTCCACTACTCACAGAGATCCACTTGACACTCTACTTCATTCTTTCTTGTACAGACTCACTATGAAGCTGCTAAAGCTGAATCAGTTCCACTTACATGTGGGTATGTTCTGCTTTTAACAGCTTGTGAGATGTGTCTGTTATATACATGTGCAAGAGAGCCTAATACATAAAAATATAAATACATAATTATTTTAAATTACTAGATTCCATACCTCAGCTCAAATTCTCATTGGGTTCCTAAAAGCCTATTCTACTCAGTTTTAATTGGAGAATATAAATGCTTGTTCCCTTCCTCATACTTTTTATTCTCTTTTCTACTCACTTCGTTTGCTTTTCCTGTCTTTCTTTATGTAAGTCAAAAAAAAAAAAAGGATTTTCTCTGAAAGTAGTACAAATGTACAAATTTTCCTTTATGCCTATATCAATGCGCCTTCAAGGAAAGGCACTTTCTTATTTCAGTCATGTATAACAAAATATTGGTAATTTGTACTGCACTCACAATGTGTTAGGTACTGCAGATGTCTTCCCAGAAGAGCTTAATCACAATTGAAGTTCTGAAAAACTTTCTTACAACGGAAATACCCTGATCGTAGAATCATAGAATCGTAGAAACAGTTAGGTTGGAAAAGACCTTTAAGATCATCAAGTCCAACCATTACCCCAGGACTGCCAAGACCACCACTAAGCCATACCACTGAGGGCCTCATCTACACGTTTTTTGAACACTTTCAGGGATGGTGATTCCATCACTTCCCTGGGAAGCCTGTTCCAATGCCTGATCACCCTTTTGGTGAAGAAATATTTCCTAATATCCAATCTAAACCTCTCCTGGCACAGCTTGAAGCCACTACCTCTTGTCCTATCACTTGTTACCTGGGAGAAGGGACTGACTCCCACCTCACTACAACCTCCTTTCAGTTAGTTGTACAGAATGATAAGGTCCCCCCTGAGCCTTCTCTTCTCCATACTAAAGAACCCCAGTTCCCTCAGCCGTTACTCTCTAGACCCTTCACCAGCTTCATTGCCCTTCTCTGGACCCACTCCAGCACCTCAATGTCTTTCTTGTAGTGAGAGGCCCAGAACTGAACACAGTATTCGAGGTGTGGCCTCACCAGTGCCAAGTACAGGGGGATGATCACTGCCCTGGCCATTCTAAGGGCCACCCTATTTCTGATGATACATTTTAAAGAGTGGTTGAAAATGCTCATGTGTGTCTCCAGTCACACCATGTTATCACTATGGTTGCAACAGCAAATATTCACTATTGGAATTAAGTTAATAAGAATAAAAGAATTAAAACAAATGGAAAAGCTTACTGCTTGCATTAGGATTCAATTTAAGGAATGATGAAAAAGACAGTGTCAGCTCTGATCTTCCTGAGGGGTGACTATATAATCCGCATCCTGATTCTGTGGGATATGTGCATGGACTTCAATGTACCTTCTTATGATACAGCAGTACATTTTAAGAGGTGAAGTTTGGTTTTGAGGCATAATCTTTGTAACTCAGAAGGAGCTACAGATGACTTATGTAATTGTGTGTGCAATTGGAATTCAGCTCATTACTACATTTTTGCTAATAACCCTGGAGACCATGTTGTCCTCTAGTCATGTACAAATAACATGGTGATACACAATGGTATAATGACTAATAATAATATATCTATTTTTTTTTATCCCATCACCTCACTAGCCTCAGCTTTGTAGCATTTGCTTATCTATTCTTTTTCCCCGAAACCCTCCCATTATTTTATAATGAAAAATTGTGACATAAGAAAAGAAAGCCTGATGTATTTGTCAGCAAATTCTTGCTCTTAATAATGAATTAATTACTAAAGTAATTGTAGATTTTCATCTGTCTCTGGTGTTTTTATCTTTCTTCCCATCTCCTTTTGTTATTCCATTCTCTGCTTCTCAGCTTAACCCTCTTTAACTCCAGTCGTAGGAAACTCAAAGGTGCCTGTGAACAATAGACTTGAATCAATCATAGGGTCAGTATTGCATTTGCCAAAGATTACAACAGCTGCTCTAAACACATAGTACCTCAAAAATTGACCCTCATCAATGAAGACTTAATTAGTACACCAGAATGTAGCCAGTTAGATGACAGATGAGGGGATTATCTTGTTTTTTACGAGATTCCTGTCAGTAACTGCTTCTCAGTGACTTTCTGATTTATGTGGTCCACCTCAGAAATGTTTCTTATGCTGATATTCCAATGAATCTTATGCTTTTGGTGTTTAGATAATGTTGGTGATTTACTGGGCACATAATTATCAGTCACTAGCATTTGTGTGTCTTCAAGACACAAAAATCAAGTGCCGTTCCTTTTTTAAGACTGACTTTTGAGGAGAGTAGAAGATATTTCCCTTGTGGAAGTAGAAAAATAGTAATAGATGTGGATGTTTCTTTATTCCAGTTGATCTATTTCAGCCTTAGACAAAGAGCTATTGGGAAATCCATGTGGGCTGAGATGGACTTTTATATTGTAGTTCCTGTATACATTACAGATTTCATATTCTTATCTTCTTTGGCAACATTCATGTCTGGTCAGGGTGGACCTTGGCAGACAATTATTTTTCTTCGTGTTCAGAGGGGCTCTGTGGATCATTCTGTTCCCTAACAGTGCCTAACAATTGTACAATATACAATATACACTGATGATTCTCTAATATGCTACAATTACATTTCAATACTCTTATATGTTTTTTAACTCTTGAAGGTGACTACTTTTGTTTTGCTTTACTGGGGAGGGACGACACATTTAACCATCTATACAGAAGTATTTTTATTTTCATCTTGTTTAATATTTGGTCCTTATGAATTCCTCAAAATAATAAGTCAGGGTATGAAAACAAATAAAAACAAAATTCCAACCTCAAGAAAATGTGTCGTTTGAGAGGAGAGGTATGGAAATCATTAGTTTAATTGGTCACCTACATAGAGTGCATCAAAATCCAGGATCAAGGCTTCTAAAAAAAATCTGCATAGTAATGTTCATTTCACTGTATGTCATCTTTCTTTTCTTGAATGTGTGCAAAACTTCAGGAAGGAGAAAGACTGGGAAAAATGCCAAAGGGATGTGACCACTTGAAGAATAAACTTTTTGGTTTGACTCCTAGCCCTAAGGATGTATTGGCATCTGAGGGCTCCTTCCTTGTAGGTTTGATGGCAACCTGCATTTTCATGAACTGTCAGACAAGATTGCCATAGGTGATGATATTATGGCAATGAGATTGTGACAAAAAGATGACAAAAAGATTTGATTCTGTGTTAGAAACCTTCATATGCATTGTCATAAAATGTGACGAATTTGAAACTATAGTCAAAGAGAACAGACATAAAATTTCTAACATAAAAATTGCAGTTGTGTGACAGTATTTATTTTGCATCATCATATAAAGTCTCAGAAAAATAAACTGGCTTGAGCGAACAGGATATTATCAGATAGGAGTTTTGAATTGTCTTTTCTCTACCTCAGAGAGCCATCCTGTAAATGTTACCTTTTAAAATGGCTACCTGAGATACTTGGAGCTTAGAACATCTTCTCCCAGTTATGTCTATCAAAGCAAATAATAAGCAGAGCTCTTGCTGTGCCACTTTTTCCATTATGCTTGTCAATGAAGAAGCAGAATAAAATTCTCAAGATGTGAGAAAAATGGAACATATTTAGTTAGAGGGATCTTGGATTCACTTATAAAGTATATATTTTCTTTGAAAATGTTAAATTGTTTGAGAGACAGGAACTGAGAATAACAGCTTTTATTTTCTAAACACCAATTACATATGAGTGAAAAATATGTAACTGTGTTACTCAAAAAATAGGCTTAATTTTTTGAAGGATCACACAGATAAGCACTTCAAGGAAAGGTACAGATGGTTGCATGTACATCCTGAAAACTCATGGCTGTTATAACAAAGGCCAAATCCTTTAACAGGAGTATCTGTTTGTTCCTGTACACATTTATCTACCTTTATGTTAGTTTAGAGTTCTGCAGGCATAAAGAACTCAGTTGTACATAAGGGCAGAACCACTGAAAGGAATTGCAGCCTTTGTATAGTAAAATAAAAACTGTGTTCTCTTAAACTGAATAAAATCTTTTAAAAGACACATACATATTCCTGTTATATTTTGAGAAAATATTTTTAATATGGGTCTGATCTTCAGCAACATATACTGGCTGGTGTGGCTGTGTTTTGCCATGGCTTCTTGGTTCCCAACTCTTCTGGCAGAAAACCTGTGCCTGATTTCTGAACTTAGCTATGCTGGCAGATATTCCTGCCTAGCTTGTTAAATCAGCTTCTGAATAACAGCTGATTTCACATTTTAAGCATCAATATGTAACCACGTAGCTGAAATCAGAATCAAGTGTCTTCAATCAAAAATGTGAAAAATAAGAAAAAGCAGTCATTCCCCCACCCTCCAGCTTTCTGGCTGCCTGCCATTTTGTAAAGATATTTCAGTCTCTGCAGCTCAGACCTTTTTTATTCTAATGCCTCCTTGTGCAAATGCTTCTTCTCATGTGTCTTTCTCTTTTCTGTGGGCATACTGCACCTGTTTGAAAGGAGCATATTACTTTTTTTATTTTTTCTGATTTCCCAACTGCTAGCCCTTTTGGCAGGAATCTGCCTCCAACAGCTGAGAAAGCAGAAAAGCTAAAGCCCTTTTGGCTACTTAGAAGAGCTACCTTCAGCTCTGCGAAGAGCCATGTGATGCTACTGGAACTTGCTTCCCTTAGATTCTCTATCTGAGGCTGAAATTTCCACAGTAGTGGAGCTTCCCAATTGTGTAATGAGACGGATATGTTTCTGAGGGATACTCAGTCAAGTGCATGGCTAACCTTTTTCTACTCTGCTGCTTAGCTCTCCAACTTTGTCAGCACTCCTTATAAAAATATGAATCTATTCCATATTGCAGAATTTGATATACCCATTTCTCACAGAGCTCAAACCCATATGGCATTTGCTTCCTGCAGATATACCTCCACACCAGGAATTTTTTCAGCAAAGCAACCAAGACTCAAAGAGAAATATATAACATGTTCTTTGCTCCTTGTGCTCACATACCTAAGCCTTGTTTTCTAAATCCGAGGCCCAGAGAATCATCTGGTGAAGATCAGGAAATCCTACCTCCATTTCAATCTGGAAGTTGAAGAATTTCCTATTCTGCTAGTCACAGGAATGAATCAATCCTTCATGCTAGATGCCTAATAGCAGTACTGCTCCCTAGATTTATCCAGATCCTCCTGGAGTACAAATGTCAAGCCACAGTGCTTCTGCCTTCTGTGCCACCAACAATAAAGCTGGTGAAATCCGGGTGTAATTAGCAATTCTGTAGATGATGCAAGAGGCAGAACAGTCACTGTCCCACAGCTCTTCTGGCTCTGAAGGCCTGTCAGGTGGAAAAAAGTAGTCAATACAGAAAATGTGGTTTTGAATACACAGAGGAAACAGTTCTTTCCGAGTAAGAAGGTACAGTTTCATCTGGTCACTCTCATCATATGCTTGCGCGCTGAACAAAGACAAGCTAGATAACAATTATACTGTTCTTGCAATGAGTTTGTGAAAAAAACAAAAAAAGGAGAACCAAAAATTACTCATATTTCCACTGAAATGACACAATTTGCTTTCCCTTCTCTCCCATTTGATCTGTCCTTTTGTTCTTTTCTATTCTTTGTATTATGTTCCTACATTAGCTGTATGTTTTTCAGCACATCTTATTGCATTTTAGCCCAGGCAAAATGAATTTTAAGATGGTGCCCCCACAAAAGATTTACGAAGCTGCCTCTGTGAGAGATGGCTGCTTCCAGATGTGAGTATAGTGCTAGTGCAGCCACCTCCATGTTTTAAATTTTTATAAACATGTGGTTTCCATTTTGGTAAATTCTACATGTCAGTCAGTTCAAAAGACGTGATACATTTTATATTACTGTTCTTCAATAAAAGGCATTGTCCTGGCGTATCTCCAGCCCAAGGGCAAGAGAAAGTGTTCTGACTGTGTTGGGATTTGTTTAGCTCTTCTTCTTAAATCTACAACACACCAGTGAGCTATATACACATGGTAAAATCAAGGTTGGCCACAGTGTGATCTTTGGGTGGTGAACATCCTCCAAACAAAAGAAAACGAAAGAAAATACACACACACACACACACACACACACACACACAAAAAAAAAAAAAAAAAAAAAGAAAAGAAATAAAAAGGGAGAACCAAGACAAAAATCTTCAATGCTTATGGAAAAAAAAGAATATGATTTTCTGGCCCATGGTAAAGAGGGAGTTGCCTCAAAAAGTATTCAAATTGGGCTTTGCCAAAGATAATGATGCATTAGAATTAATTGCAAGTAGTGAGCATTCATCAATAGAGGCTTTTTAGGACAAAGATAAAGATTCAGATAGAGCTGATGTATTGGAAGAGGAGGGCAGAGTAGATACTGTCTTAGCTTCTGTTTGGTCATAATGGCAGAGAAAAAAGGATTATACATTGGATATTACCTCAAGGCCTAGGTAGAAACCTGTTGTTTGCCAAGTACTCGTGCAATGGATAGGAAGTGTGGGGAAGCAGAAAGGTCATTTGGCATAAACATTTCTTACAAATTCTCATATGTATTCTTAATGTACTATATTTGGTCTCTATAGAAACAGATCATATTACTATACACTTACATTTTTATGATGTGTAAGGTGAAGAAAGATAATGCTGGAAAATACTTTTTACATGTGCATAAATGCTATCTCAAACAGAAGAGCCTCTCGAATTGGCAATGTATTTCCTTCTCAGAAAATTAAACAGGAGACAGATACAGAAACCCTGAGAATGCTGTCAGTTTGAAAGGTGGCCATTCCTTACTAAATCTAAAACATTCACATTAGAAGTAAGAGGGGTGTAGTTGGGATGAACACAGAAACAGGAAGCATAGCTATGGGAAGAGGCAACAGTCAAGGAAGGATTTTGTTGTATACGGCATGAACTCTCTCTAATGACTGATTTTGGATTGTCTACATGACAGTAACTCACCTCCATGTAGAATTTGACCTACTATGGGAATATAAACTTTTCATTTATTTAAAACATCAATTTGTCTATACTTCCCAGTATGTCCATGTATTGCCCAGGGATGTGACCTATTCCAAATCGAGGAGCATAGGTAGATACCCTTGAGAAGCTGCACCCTGAGACATGTTAAAGTGTTTTCTTATAAGCATCAGGGTTCCAGGCAACATAAATCGCCTCTGGCATACCCCATAAAGGAAACTTTTTGCAGCGAAATGTAGCAGAGAGGCACTGCCTTAGGCAAACATACAAACCTTCCCAACCATGCTGTTCAATCAGTACCTATACACACTACGTGTTACATCATATTATCTACAGTAGCTCTCTCATCCATTCATTCATCTGACATGCTCAGAATTAAAAAAAGTGGAATGATAGGAACATAAAGACATGATACAAAGAAATCTATTAATGGGTGAGTGAGCATCTTTGGATTTAAAGGTAAGAAAAACATTCTTCTAAAGACTACCTTTTGAATCCTAAAATTGGGATGTATCTCTGATAGTCAGGTAGTCAAATGTAAAGTTAAGCCAGCAGCTGGATTCCTATGAGGACATTTGTTATGGGCACTGAACAGAAGTGGATGCAAAAAGTGAATTTTGACATAGCTAGAGCAAACTAATAAGGTGATATGTTGGCATTCATAGTTAGCCATGCTATTGCTGGCATTGTTCCAAACTTTTCTTTTTTCATATGTTCATTATTTAAGACAGCAAGTTCATTACTTTTAGCTTTTCTTGGTGAATTTTTTTTTTATTTTTAGTTAATAAAGAAATATTTACCTTGCTTTTCCTTTTTTTTTTCCTTTCTTCTGTTTCCTTTTTTGTACTCTTATGTTCTATTGTGCTATTCGTTTGTATTATAAAATCACATAGCATATGTTCTTAAAGTTTAACTATGTAAAACCACTTACCTCAGATAACAACCACAGATAAAACTATGATGATAACTGCAAAAGCTTGGCTTGGTGTTTTGTGTCTTCATCAAAAAAACAAAACAAAACAAAACAAAATTAAATTAAAGTCCTTGCTTCATTTTTATGCTATAAAAAAGGAGTTATGAATTTCTGTTTTCAGACAAAAGGAAGTTACATTTTAAATGAAGGCAGACACTTTCAAGAAAGAAAAGGAATCTGTTTAATCAAAAATGTATCTTTCTGTGGAGTAGAAAATTTTCAGCCAGCTCACTTCTGTTTCTTATACATTCTCATGGGATTAAACTTCTTATTTCAAATAGAAGAAAGAGACCTAAAATCCCCAAATCATACATTCCAACTTACCATCATATGTCAGTCAATTTTTCCCTCAGTTTTCTTTTACTGCGTTTGGCTTGTATGTTTCTACTTAGACAATCAAGAATAAGAAATAGCCAGAAATTCATCATCAGTCTTTATTCTGGTGCAAAATAATTTTGAATGGTCTGTAATTCCTCACAGAAACCTCTGCTTTTATCAGCGCTTCAGGATGTCCTAAAAAGCAACCCCCCAAACATGATATCTTCTCATTTCAGTTTTTATTTTTTCAGTAAAAAGCCCAAACATCCCCCAAAATAAAAAGCAATATCTTTCCAACAGAGGAAAAATATTTTCGTATTCTTTCTCCCAGTTATGCTTTTTATATAGCTTTTTCTTAAACTCAATAGAAATGATGAAAAGGCAGTCATATTGATTGTATATTCTTCAGACAACTGTCACCACGGAACACCATGATATTTGACTGCAGGTTTTGAATCGCTGTCTTTGTTTTTGTACGTAGTTCTGCTGTGGTTTAATAACTAATGGGAATAGTGGTAATGCACAAACAGATCTTTATTTTTCCAGTTCACTTTATATTTCATCTAATCCTCTTCCTGTCTTTACTCCGATTTTAATATGTGTAATTTAATTTTGTCAACATTATGAGAACATTTATACTTAAAGAAATTGCCTATTTCTCTTCTCATTGCTGTAGGTACCAATTTTTGTTTCAAAGACCATAATACTGTGGAGTAAAAACTCTTGTCTATTGTGGTGGAGGCATAGAGATATTCTGTATTTTATTAATTCAGAAGTTCAATACTTCATGAGCTTTGATGATACTGAAACACCATGGAAAGTTGGTAGTGAAATGGATGTAACTGAGGATTTAACTCTTTGCTACAAGTGATAAAGATGCAGTCTGTAACACCATGCATTCAGAATCAGCCTTTAAAGATATGAGGCACTTCAGAAAACAATTTTCTCTTACCATGTGTCTCCTGGACTGGGCATTATTTTGTAGCCCACAGCCTCTGACTGAATCATTTCCAGTAATTGCTGAATACAAGACCTCTGAATTTAATTGCAGGAGTGTGTAACACCTAGAGAAAGACCCGACACTACAGCCAACATAACCCCAGAATCATGAAGTAAGTTCTCTCGTGGCTGATGGATATACAAGAAAACACCCCAAAGGAGTTATCTGACATAGGATCATGAGGACAGGATAACCTTACAGCTCTGCAATTTTAAAACAAATATTTATATGAAGCTGCATTTCCCTTAGAGTCATGTTCTTCCTGGTTGCTAGCATCTAAGAAACATCAAATTCACACCAAAGCCTTACCCTCCACAGGGATGTTCTCTCCCCCTAGCTGACTATTTCCACAAGATGAGTAGGAAATTACTGTGAGTCAGCTGAGGTCTATCAGCTGAAGTCTGTTCAGCTGATACTGACCAACAGGTTCAAAAGTTAGTAGGGTGAGCTCACCAAAAATTCAGCAGGGACAGGTGCAAAGTGCTACATTTAGGAAAGAATAATCAGCTGTCCAAAGACAAGATGAAGAACATCTAACTAGGTAGCAAAAAAAGAGCTACAGATTATCACTGATCACACTTTATAAGTAATGCTTTATAATTAAGAAAAACAAATAGTACTTTAGAGTGAGTATATAGAAATACTGCCCATAAGACAGCCTGGAATACATTCTTCACCTAATTATAATTATGATAATTTTGAAACATTTGAAGAAAATCAAAACAAGAGGAAAAAGATGGATCAGAGTCTTTACAACACAACCTCCAAGGAAAGACTCAACAGGCGGTGATATCTGAATAAAGAAGGTGGCTCTTGGGGTAGATACAATGTCTGATGTCAAAAGGGTAAATAGCAGAGAGGAACAGAAAAATTTGATGTCAGATCTTAGCTAGGCAGAACTGAAAGCTATAGGCTGAAACTGCAGCAAGGAAGGTTCAAATTAGGTAGTGTGAAATCTTCTTAATACTACAGAAAATGGACCATTGCAATAGATTGTTTGGAAAAATTACCATCACAGAAAGACTTTAAGACAGAGCAAGACTCTGGTGAGTGAGAAATGTTTAAGGGAGAGGTAATCATGCCTTGCAAAAGGAGAGTGGTCTACATGAGATCTCTGGCTCTCTTGCCACCTGCGTTTTCCATTGGCTTGATAGTCTGTTGCTGATGCACAGGCTTGCAAACAGTACAGCTCTTGAGCCTCATCTTGTTAGAGAACTGGGCTAGAAATAAAAGCTGAAGATTTGAAGAGTGTGTCATCTTCCCTCTATAGTGCTCAAATTTGCTCCTTCTTTACAGCCTGATGTTTGGTGAATGATTAAAATCAGATTGTTGGGGAGTTTGGTATTTGAAATATGGATGGCTTTTATCCAGAAGCAAGAATGAAACAATACATACAGCTGGTAAACAACATAAATAGTGCTTCTGAATATCTTTGTGCTTTAATGAAAGGAATCCTGTATTGTAGTTATTAAGGGAATTGTTATTTGCTGCTAAGATTAAAAATTTTCAATCATGTTGTTTCCAGAACATATACTAGTTCAAATACAAATAACTTTTAATATGTTTGGGTTTTTTGAGGGAAATTGTATTGTTTTTTAGTGTCCAATTATTATTCATAGTCTTGCCAGGCATTCAGTTAGGAAGCAGGAATCATACAGTGTAGTTCACATGACTTTGCCACATGCCATGAACAATAGCTACTGAACAGCAAATAGCCGAAGCAATCATTTGCATGAATCCTCTAGACTGAAATGTATGCATGTTTGAAAATAATTAAGGCAACTACAAACACAGGTATAACTTTACAAGTCATTCACAAACACAAAACCTATATGTCTTTTAGAATAATTTAATTAATCAGAGAGCCAGTCCTCACTGTGACCAAATTAGTCAAAAAATCTTTTGCTGAGGCAGCATATGAAACCATAAGTCTGCTTTTTACATGTTCTATCAGCTCAGTGGAACAAGAGGGAGTACAGGCAACGTTAAAAGTGTACAAGAGAAAGGAAGATATTGTCTTCACCTATCCTGATCTGAATGTGACTGCTGCTTTGGTTTTCATCCTCCAATTATCAGAAGTGATCACACAGAAACTAAAAGTTGATGGAACATCTTTAGGCCAGGTGCTGCCACTTATCAGCTCTAGTATCTGCTTTTTTTGCTCCCACACTAATGAAAATAATTTCAAAAGAAATGAAGATCCTGTTTCAATAAGATTGGGGAAAAGATGTAACCTAAAAGCTGTCTACAGACTCAAGAATAAGTGAAATGTTTTGACAGGGAAAAATATGTGTTGGCAACATTGCTCGACTCAGATTTCAAAAGTAAAATTGAAACCATACTTCTACAGGGTGCAGACGCTGACAACTGGAAGCCTGTTCTGCAATATATAGTAGTTTAGAATATGCCAGCCAGCTCCTCCTCTCCCCACTTTCTTTCATGCTCAGGACAAATACGTTTCAGGGAAACGAACAGTCTGACTTGGTAAATTCTTGAAAACGAACAAACAAAATCCAAATCAGACTTTCATCTGACTGCAAAGGGTTCAGAGAATACACTAAGCATCTGTACCTAACTATATAAAACTGCAAGGAAAACTATGTTCTTCAGACTTCTGTGGTTAATCCAGGTTAAATCTGGGCTGGGCCCATGTCTGTGTGGTGTCAGCTTACATGAGGTGCAAAACTGGACCAGGAAAGAATAACATCGGAAGAATATAGACTTCAATTCTAAGACGGGTGGTTTCAAGTAAGGTTGTGAAGATAGATTTTGTGAATTTATTAGACTGGTTTGAACAACAGCTATGGAACATGAAGTTTCCAAATTCGCATGGACAGGGAAGTACCAACACTTAGGACTAATAAAGAATCCCACAAAACAAACATTTCAAATAATGTGTGTTGTGTTCTTACTTTCTTGGTCATGGTCACAGCAAGATAGCCATGCACCACTTGTCTTTGGTGCAATCAGTAAATAGTTTTGGACCAGAAATTACGAAGGACAAAGGCAGTCAAGTACTTCACTGGATCATTCAAAAATAAAATCTAACAGAAAGGTAAATAATTCTCTCTCAGTCTGCTTCTGTTTTTTCATATGAGGAGATCTAGAAAAAAAACAAAGATTCCTTTTCTTGAAACCTATTTCAAGCAAAAACATTAAATAAATCTAGAATATTGATTTTTCTCTTTCCTTTTGGACAGATATTAGTTGTTTCACTGTCTTTCCCTTGATTTTTTTCATTTTCCTCCTTTAACATTATACAAGCTCATATAAGGTCAAACTCCTTAAGGAATTTGTTCTACAACCTTCCTCTAAGGTTTCCCAACTCTATATATTAACTTTCTGCTGACATCTGAAGCTTTGTTTCTCAGGGCACTTAGCAGAGGAGGGAGCATATGTCTGAATCTTTTTTCAAAGAATCCATTCTGCAGATTCTGTTCCCAAAGAAATGTATTTATGAGAGATACTTCAGCACTTCTTGATTTGGTTCACAACACAGATACTGTTATAGGATATTTCCTGACTACGTTTTTTGGTGCTACAGTGCACAGGGAGTTTGTATGTATATATGGTTCTTCCCAAAGTATTAATTTGACATGGGAATTGAAATGATGTGGGTCCATGTGCTGGTCTTGTTAGAGACAGACATCCTCAGTAACCCTTGGGTGACACTCCTTTCTATCTTAACATGAAGACAGGGCAGTGCAGAGCACCCTTCTGTCTGCTTCAGTCGTGTCCATACAAGCTTTGTCTTAGAGGAGTAGGCATGGAGCAGCTCTGGCTTTGCCTTCTGCAAAGGGGGCAAAAAGGCTTCCTGGGACGCAGCAATTATCCACAGCACCTTCCTCTTCATGTAAGCCATCACAGTCAAGAAAAACCTATCTTGTGACCTCAGTAGACAAAATGGTGTCATACAGCTGCACCCTGAAATGCTGAGAGATCAGTTTGTGGGTGCAGTGATGGATGTGCTTAGAAATACACTTATGTGAAACTGCAGCCTGGGGGGTAACTGTGCTGACATATTTCACATGCTCTTTCTCTTGCTTAAATTTCTCCCATGGTTTTGTGGAGCTGAGATAGATACAGAGTATCTCACCTTTGTTCTTATACTCTGTATTCAAATTTGGTTAATAAAGCGGATTTCAAGTGCCTTGTAAGCCTTACATTCATTAACCACTAAAAAATGAAAATGAAAAGCATGGGGGAACTGGCAGAATGGAAAAGTGTAAAAGTAAGGAGAAGAAAATGAGAAAACACAGAGCAAATGGAAAGTAGGGAAGAGTCAGAAATGAATGAGAATTTTCTTCTACTCATTTTAAAGGTCATTTCCTCCCTCTGGCTGGCTTCTGTAACAATAGTAATATATACCACCAATACCAACACTTCAGGGGTTATTTTTTAACTTATTGAAAGGATAGGAACGTTTTTGGCTGAAAATATTAAAGCATTTCAGGTAAAAAAACCACCCCAGAAAACACTGAAAATTGTCTATCATTGT
Organism: Strigops habroptila; assembly: GCF_004027225.2. NCBI lineage: Eukaryota > Metazoa > Chordata > Aves > Psittaciformes > Psittacidae > Strigops > Strigops habroptila. The sequence continues at coordinate 37,952,182 of NC_044277.2, forward strand.
GCTAGTTGCAACAGTCTTTCACTTTCTCACACTTAACGTTCAAGATTTCTGTGGATGAATAGGTCCCTGGATAATAAGTTGAAATGTGTGAAGGATGGTTAAGAAAACTAAAAGTAGGGATAGAGGGGAAAAAAAAGTGTGAAGGAAGGCAAGGAATAGGGATGGAAAGGTCTGAAAGAGAGAAAGTGTATAGAGATAAAAAAGAATAAGAGATAAATGGGAAAGAACTTGGCTTTCACTTGCACTGACTCCTTTGTACAAATCTGACAGTGAAAAGTTGTTCTTGTTCTTTTTTACCTCTATTTCAATAAATCTAAATTGTAAATAGACCTTTCTGATTCAGACCTACAAGGAAAGAGAAGGAAGAAAATAGTATTAGAAAAAAAGGAAGCAGGAGAAAAAGGTAACGGGGGCTAAAATATGGGGAAAAAAAATCTGGAAAAGTTCTTATGGACTTCAGGCTTTTCCTTTTCAGTTGTTACCTACACCTTTTAATAGTTTTCTACATTTCAATCTAATTCAGTCAACATTTTGAAAATTTTCTCCCAAACAGAGCTATTGAAAAAATGTCGTTGATGTTACTAGCTTTCAGTCATTTCTACCTTAAATATAAAAATGAAAATGTAATTGAAGGGGAGAGTATGATTTAAAGAAGTATCAATTTTTAGGAAACAGAAGGGGAAGGAGAATAGTGAAAAGCAAGTGACATTGTTACATTGGAAAGGCCCTAATTAGTAGTAATAACAATACTACTACTACCACTAGTGATAACAGCTAATCACTGAATTCAATATTTTCAAAAGAGGATGGCAGCTTATGACAAAATCAAAAGCTTACAGTTCACTAAGGGAAAAATCATATGAATGCTTTTTATAGAAAATGTGAAAAATGGGGCAGAAATTAAATTTAAAAAAGATGTCACAGTGAAAGCTATGAAAATAACTACATATTTTTCAGTTTTCTGGCTGTAATGAAGACAATATTTTGGATCCAAATAAACATTTTTTTGAACTCAAATGAAATGTTTTATTTCACTTTGATGTCCTTCGTTTACTTGCAAAATAGCTCTAATGTAAATTTAGATAAATTTTTAGGAGAATAACATGTTTTAAAGTTTTTAAAATGTCAAAATAAGCTATTTAGAGTGTTTTGCAACTCTTTTGCAGGGTTATTTTTTCCTCACGTTGAATCATCTCCATAAATTTGACACTATTTACAAATAGTTACAGACATTCTCATTTTGCATTTCCAGACTAGTAAAACAGACGACCTTTTCTGACAGGCACTGTGTACAAAGACAGGGATTGCTTTTAGATTTAATTTTGGAGCCTTTTATTTCTTTTCTTTTTCATCTGTCTACTGGAAGCATACGGAAGCCCAAAAGTTTTCCAGATTTGACCTTTTTGTTCAAGACGCTTCTCAAACCCCAGCACTTTCTCCTCTTAACAGTCCAACACAGGCTGGGTGCAGTGTCACGTCCTGGTGTCTGAGGAGATCAACACTCTCTGCTCCGAGGATGCCCTCATCGTCTTCTGCCTTGGCTGGACATTAGCTACAAATAAACAAAGGTTTATTTGATCTGGCTGAGAGCAGCACTAATCTTTATTTCTCAGATTTGCTTTTGGAAGCAGCCAGACCACATCTGCTCCGTGCAGTGCCAAAGATAGCTTGCAGCTGCCTGCAGAGGATCAGGTGAACATACTTTCTTAACCCCTCCTCCTGTGAATGAGGGTGAGGGAGCAGGTACTGTTAGTAAACCAGGTTTTATTTCAGTTCTTAAACAGAGAAAAAGATCCTCTGAACAGGCATAAGCAGCAAATGGGGTGATCATGGGTGCCTTGGGATCCAGAGAGATATTCTGCCTAACTAGAAGCCTGTGATTCTCTGGGAGCTGGCTCTGCTCCACTAGCTGTATCCCTGTCCAACTGATATAACTGATAAACTGTGTTGATATAATTCCCTCTGCTCTTTGTCAGGAGATATCAAAGCTGTTAACAGTATCAGTATCCTCATTTTAAGTTCATGGAGACAGAGCCTCCAAGAAGGAAAGTGAGTTGCCGATACTATTTTGGCACAACTGGAAACTGAGCTTGTGAGTCCCATTATGGTGCTCTAAGCACCAGTTAGCCTTTTCAGCTCTGCCACAGACTGTTGTGGTGTTATTATTGCCACACTTGGTTATGATCTTAAAAAGAATATTTTGTGACCTAATGAATGGTTTGAACATGTCTATCAGTTTTCAGGTTTCAGGGCAATTGCTGCTTTAAAATGAAGAATGTATTTCAGGTTTTTAAACAAGATAGATAGGCTCAAGTTTTATTTCCTACCAGCTTTATGCCAACTTGCATTGTCTTTTGTAAGGTAACTCATGATTTACTATGGAGAGAATGGGAACAGGATCAAACCTACTGGGTGAATCGTTTTTAAATTGCTTGTTTTTCCTTCTTTGTCTTTCAGTTTCTATTTTGTTAACCTCATGTTTTAAAGTAATTATCTGTTATATTTTCTGAAATCCGCTATGGGATATATTCTACTCTGAATGTATACACATAGCTTTTCCTTATACTAGCGGAAGTCGTGAACATGTACTGAATAATACAATGCAGTGTGCATAAATCCTACGGGGAATCCAAGTCCTGACTACAAGAAAAAGAAATCACAGTTTTTCAAAATGCCAATTGTAACATTGCAATGAATTCCAGGCGCATGTTTGCCAATAATGAATGGAGGGGTGCAGATACAATATTGGAACTGTCTCCTGCAGAGTGGTATCATATATAATCATACATGCTGTCAGCTTGCTTGATTATCTTCAGAATTGGAACCAGCTCACTGAAAAACAGAAGAGAATTTCTTATGTCCCCCAAATATAATTTTCATTATAGTTATATGGAGGAAATTTAATCAGTGATTACAGCAAGGCAACAAAAGCTCCTGTATCTATATTTGCATAATAAACACACCTTTGTGAATTCCTTTTAGAAAGATAATGACACATTCGGATATATTCACTCCCTTAACATAGAAAAAATCACAGTATTAAATATTTATTCTATCATTTTAATTCATTGCCACGGTGTTTCATTTAATGTACAGAAGCAGCACTAATTATCTTAATTTTGTAAAATCAACAATCACAATTCAATCATTAATCAATATATCAGAACCTCACTCTGTTAGCTGTTGTTTGTAACAGGGCAACTCAATTGATTAGGCTGTAGATTTTTTATGGGTCTTGTTTTATAAATTGAACCTAGTCAAGTAAACATAACATTTGGTAATAGTCTTCATAGCAACTGTCAAAATGACTTATTGTTTTTCCCATCCTGCATTCCTTCAGAATTAATAATACCTCTGTGCCCTTTATAACACTTATTATTAAAGCTATAAAAGTTCTCCATGTTTAATGAGTGGATGTTTCATTATATGTATGGTTTGCTTGACAGACTGAAAATTTTTCTAATCTGTTTCTCTTTTCCTCTTGATTGAAAGATTGTAAATATGCAATTAGCAGCTGGAGTAGAAGTAAAAGCAGAAAATGTCAACTGTCAAGTAGCTCCATTGAAAGACACATGATGCTTCAAGCTAAGACAGAAAGACAAAAGCATCTACCAACAAAGATGAAGGTGGCAAAATCTCTGTTTAAACATTCCATTAATCTCTTCCATGAAATAAATATAGCCAATATATCTAGGAATGAGGAATCCACTATCAAAACTGCAGTTTGCTTTTGTAATAGAGCTCTGTATGGTAGTGCTGTACTCCATTGCCAGTAGATATTCTGTATCCCATCAGTGTTATAATTCATAACATATAGCCCCTTATGTAAGATATGGCTGGCCCTATCACAGTAACATTACCGATTTCCCAAGAATATACACGTGAAAACAGTGCAATGCATCATTGTACTCTAGAGTATATTTCTCTTCTAGACCAAAACTTCTAGTCTGGCTTCCAAACAGTAGATTTCTTTTAAGTCCTTTGTATAAAAACCTGGATATGCCTTGGCTCTCACATGCCATGTATGCAAGGTGACTGACTATATTTTAGCCCATTACTGTGGGAAGGGAATGCTGAGAAGAAGCAAAAGGGACATATAGAGATATTTGTTCTCATTGACAAGCCAAGAAAAACTGCTGTTATATTTTAAAGCCCTATAAAAGGCGTAAATAATTACAGGAGACCAAATTCTCTAGAATCCTGGTTATCCAGATCAGTAGGAGAAGTTCATGATGAGACAAAATGAACAGAATAAGGCTGGGTTTAACCTACAAAATCAAAGACTTTGCCAAGCCAAGCTATGCAGAAGTATGAACTTTGCCTGGACAGCTGCCCTGTTAGACTGTCATATTAGCTAGGATTGATGTCCATGTGTTTTCTCAGAAGCAGCTACCACAGAGGTCCTCAGGGTTTGATGCTGTGAAACAAATGGTTGTTCAGCGTGTGGCTAAATAATAAAGGCTTGTGGTAATAATGGCCTATTAACAATTACAGAAGCTTTTGGTGACTTTCTGGCTGAGAGATTAGTGATTCAGTCCCTTTCCCCATCTTCACTTATTTTCTCATAAGTTTTTTAAAAAGCAAGTGCTTGTATTACCTTGCATTGTGGATTTCTATATTCTACTGGTCATACATATTAAGGCTTATCCCAAGTTTTCACAGTTCTTGACATTTTAGTTTTGCCTGTCATATGGTAGCTAACATGTCTGCTATGTGTTAGGTATATAATCTAAAAATGGCATGTATATTCTTTCATCCAATAGGGTGACACATAGAGAAGTATCTCAAAAAGCATCTGTACAGGATTAGACAGATCTGCTATTGATCAAAACAGAAACAGGTCCACTGATGTCGTCCCCATTATGTTGAAAGTAAATTTTATTCCTGGAAATCCCACTTCTGATTCTTTAGTGATTCAGCTGTTTCACAAGGGTAGGACAGATGAACCTCCTGAACAGCCTCATGTGCCACAGTCTCCCATGGGATGGAGCTCCAGCCTCTCTGACGCACATCTGCAGGAAGCAGAAGCATACTGCTGCTCTGCTCCATGGGTGCTTCACTAGGTTGGTCACAGCTTCTGACAGAGCACCATGGTAATAGATGTGATGGCTTATAGTCTACTTCTTTTGGAGCACGTGATAGCTGACACAACAGATAATTGATTTTGGAAAACATTTTTTTTTAAAAAAAGCAAAACCCAGAGCAATGAAAAGTTTCTTGGCCCATGTAAAACTCAAAATACCAGTTGAAAAGTGTTTTATTTCCCTCATATTATTCAAACTCTGAGCATCAGGAATCTGGTTTGATACAGTAGTTACCACTAATCAAAACACAGTCTTATGGTTAATTTTATAACACACTGGTAAAGAAATAAAACTGGGCTGAACTGTAGTCTTATTGGGGCCAAATTACCCAGGAAAACCCAGATAGTAAGGATGACATCCAGAGGGACCTTGATGCGCTTGAGAGGTGGGTACAACAAAAGCAAAGTGCAAGGTCCTACACCTGGGTCGGGGCAATCCCAGGCACAGCTACAGGTTGGGCAGAGAAGAGATTCAGAGCAGCCCTGCGAAGATGGACTTGGGGGTGTTGGTCGATGAGAAACTGAACGTGAGCTGACTTCAGTGTGCACTCACAGTCCGTAAACCAACTATATCCTGGGCTGCATCAAAAGAAGTGTGACCAGCAGGTCGAAGGAGGTGATCCTGCCCCTCTACTCTGCTCTTGTGAGACCTCACTTGGAGTCTGTGTGCAGTTCTGGTGTCCTCAACATAAAAAGGACATGGAGCTGTTGGAGCAAGTCCAGAGGAGGGCCACGAGGATGATAAGAGGGCTGGAGCATCTCCCGTATGAAGACAGGCTGAGAGAGTTGGGGCTGTTCAGCCTGGAGAAGAGAAGGCTGCGTGGAGACCTCATAGCAGCCTTCCAATATCTGAAGGGGCCTACAAAGATGCTGGAGAGGAACTTTTCATCAGGGACTGCAGCGACAGGACAAGGGGTAATGGGTTTAAACTTAAACAGGGGAAGTTTAGATTAGATATAAGGAAGAAGTTCTATACAGTGGGGGTGGTGAGGCACTGGAATGGATTGCCCAAAGAAGTGGTAAATGCTTCATCTCTGGCAGTGTTCAAGGCCAAGTTGGACAGAGCCTTGGGTGACATTGTCTAGTGTGAGGTGTCCCTGCCCCTGGCAGGGAGAGTTGGAACTAGATGATCTTAAGGTCCTTATCAACGCTAGCCATTCTATGATTCTATGAAGACAATCAAGCTGGAACATGCTGGCAGCAGCTGGCAGGGTTTAGCTAGGAGCAGGAGCAAGGTGCCAGCAGCCAAGTGCCATGACAAGGCTCTCTGAGGCAGTGGCTTCACCAGCATGGACACCATCCCACTATTCCAGACAGGCAGGTCTGCGGATGGCAGCCAGGGTCCCCTCTGTAGCGACTGGAGGTCACAGTTAGGGCCAGGGTTATCCTGCTTCCTTTACCAGGTAGCCATTGAACCAGAAAGAGGAAAGATCACTGGCTCTACACCTTGCGTGAGCTAACCAGAAAATAACCTAGTCCATGTCTCTAAATTGGAGAGACATCAATTTGATAGATGGACCACTCAGTGGATAAAGAACTGGCTTGATGGCTGCACGCAAAGAGTTGTGGTAAATGGCTTGATGTCCAGTTGGAAAACAGTAATGAGTGGTGTCCCCCAGGGATCAGTGCTGGGACCGATCCTGTTCAACACCTTTGTCGGCGACATGGACAGTGAGATTGAGTGCGCCCTCAGCAAGTTGGCTGATGACACCAAGCTGCGTGGTTCAGTTGAGGGTGGTGATGCACTGGAATGGGTTGCCCAAGGAAGTTGTGAATGCTCCATCCCTGGCGGTGTTCAAGGCCAGGTTGGACAGAGCCTTGGGCAACATGGTTTAGTGCGAGGTGTCCCTGCCCATGGCAGGGGGGTTGGAACTAGATGATCTTAAGGTCCTTTCCAACCCTTACTATTCTATGATTCTATGATTCTATGGTATAAAACAGGAGAATTAACCAAGGCCTAACCAAGACCAGTTCTAGGTCTCAGCAGGGAAAACCTTTGCAAGTTAGTTAATGAAGTCTGCTGAACTGAGGAGTCCAGGAATGTGCATGCAGAGAGAGATCAGTATTTCTTTAGGACAAGATGCTAAATTGTTAGGGTTTCCCTCCACGTGATGGGGGAAATAGGAGGGATTACCCATCTGCTTTGGTAGTTGATCACCTGGGAAGGTTATTAGTAATAAGGAGAAATCATGCAAGAGGTGAAAAAGCCCTGAAGCAAAGGTCAAAACAGAGGTCAAAAAATATAGGCCTTTAATGAGAAATTCCACAAACTGACTTTGCTTTCTAAACAAGTAGCAGAAATTCTGTATATGCACAGCTAAAACTCCCAAAGAAAAAAAGACAAAGGATGATTACTTTGCAAGAGTTTGCTAGAAATTAGATATCTAACTATATCCTGAAAGCTAACTGAACAGCTCAAACTGCTCCTCAGTAAGAATGATACTATTTACTCTAAGGATATACTTACTGATAATAAGTATCCCCTAAGTCGTCACAATTTCAAATCAGACAGTGACACTAATTTCTGTGCTTCAAGGTGTAAGTCTACTGTTAGTTGTTAAAAGTAAGGAGGAAATCCAGTGGTGATAGGTAAATTATTCCCCATTTAGTCCTTCTTTTTGCTGCTTATTGCGGTCTCGGATACTGGCCCTTCTCACAGTCAAACCCAGATATACTTCGAATTGGGGCAGCAAGTCCCACATATCACTTAATTATGTTAAAACAGACCTGTTAAGCATGCAAATAAAACACTGTCTGAGAAACAATTGTAAATTTGACATAATCTATAGACAGATAGGGATTATTTGTTTGCAGAATTATCCTCTTGGTGGCCCAGGACTTTTATTTTTAAAGACAGATTTTTGTTCCAGAATGGAAGACTGGATTGGAAAGTTGCTCCACTTTCCACAGTTCATATTGTCTGTTTCCTTAAAGAAATGAGAAAAGTCTGCAGAGGAATCCAAGTTCCACCAAATTCTCTGAAGACTGTATTCTCCATCTATCAGTCTCTTGCATATGACACGTGACTCTGACAAGCTATTTTGGGATCGTTTCTAGGATCTCATTTTAAAACACCAAGTGAATAAATAGGAAAGTGGGCCAAAATGAGAAAAAGTCTAAAATTATACCAGAGAGGATATTATTTTGTCTTTCAATGAGGTTTTTCTTCTCAGGATCTCAGGGAAGGGACATTGCCAGCTAAGTATCTGAGCAGACATCAGAGTCCCAGCTCTGCTGTGTGACTGTCATTCTGGGGATCTGCAGGCTGGGCAGTGGATCTCTCCCTTCTTCAAAGCACCATCTCCTCTGACCCTGCTCCTTCTGTGCTACTCAGACACTTGCACCATGTCTCTCCTTCTCTCCTTCTGCCAGGATACAGACAAGCAGGGAAGAACTGGTACACAAAGAGGTTCAGAAAAAAAAGACAATTTCATTGTTACAGAAAATTTGCTCAAGAATTAAAGGGTTTCAAGGTCAAATTTCAAAATTCTGAAGTCATTCTTCAGAGGAAGAGATAATTGCTTTGGAAAAAAAATTCTATTTTTATTTTCTCTAAAAGAACATCCATTTTTTTCAATCTACTGAATTTGGTTTTTGCACCACTTTATCAGTAAGATGAGGCATAGGAGGTGATCCTTGTCCCCCGGCCTCAGATAAAAAAATCTATGCAAAAGTTCCTTCTAGACAGATTTCCTCTCAATCTTTTTCCTTTTCATCTCTATTCCTTTTCTCTCCCTCCCCTCCCCGAAGATGGAGCTGTTTTTTCCCACCTAATCAATCACATTTGAATAAGTAATTTTAAGGGCATTTGATTTAAAACTGTGTTAGACAATCTTGCTTAAACCAGGGGAAACAAACGTACAGGACTGCAAGAAGGATCTAATTGAAACTAGAAAAGGAAAACAATGTGATTATAGGATTCCAAAATGCCTGACTACCAAAGATATGAATGTAAAACAAAATGCCCTTTGTTTGACTTTCTATTGAGTGTTACTGCCAACATTGCCAGAACCCCCGTTATTATTCATAAACAGAATTCTCCAGAACACCATATAACTGTCATACAAGCAATATGGATTGTGTTGTGCTACAAGCAATTTTCCCCCTTTTTTTTTTTTTTTTTTTTTTTCTCTGTAACAGCTTGGCACAACCTTTCTTTGTCCCTGGCACTGATGCCCATTTTCCTACAAATATATGTGCAGAAAAAACAAAGCCAACACCTGTAGCCACTCATATGCTGAGCTTTCACAGCTGCAAAACCCATGTGCCAACCTCCAGAAAACATCTTTCCCAGGAGTGGCTGTGAGTTTGAGGCTCATGGTTCCCAACTGCCTCCTTTGTTGTTGGTTAATCCAGTGCTCATGAGACACCACCATCAAAGACAAACATTGCTTATGTATTGATAACCTTAGTACTCAACTATCCAAATTTATCAACCTATGTACTTCATAAGGGGGAGAGAGGAAAGGCATTATTTAACTATTTAAAAAGGACTTTAATCAACTCCTGCCCACCTTTCTGAAAAGAATTCAAAATCTTTAGGAAATGGATGACAGCCAGTGACAAGAACAAAACCATATGAATCTTCTGTCTGACACTTACTGAAGTGCTGGCAGCCCAAGCCAGATGAAGTTGTATTATATTTAATGCAGATGTGTCTTTCACTTTAAAAGAAACAGCTGCTTTTAATTTAAATTTAATTTACAATGGAGTCAGAGATTATCAAATGCCATTCCCCATCCATATCGAGCCCCCATAGGAAGCAGTATTGGATAAAACCCATGAGAGGTGATATTCTTTGCTAATGCTGGTTGCATATGGGGGAATGTAAGGAAAAGTGAGAATGGTAGACAAGGAATCAGGACACAGTGAGAAAAGGCTATATTTGAAGCTAAACTTTGATAGGATGATGATCAAAGACTATGCGAGCTCATAGAGAATAAGATCACAGGTCTATCAAGCCTGTCTGTAGCAGAGGGCCAGATACTATGAAATGACTGGAAATCAGAGTTTGTGGGGAGGGATCATTCCCCTTCCCAGTTTGCAAGAATTGTGATTTATGGTCATCTTGAGCCAAAGAACCACCCAGGACATTGTGTTTAATCCTGTCATTAACTGGCAGTAGAAATACTATAGGATTTGTTATATGAGTTGATTTATGATAAAGCACTCAGATCTATGACCCACAGTTCTAACCTTTTTTAAATCTTGAGGTTTTTCCCTGTGACCTGCTACTCTAGGCCTTTCCATGAAGAGCTGTTAAGGCAGTAAGAACAACAGCTACAAGTCATTACCCTGTATATTACCTTACAAAAGGAGCCGATTTCTACTCTGTCATACTGTTGTCTTCTTTTCCCTGGGTACTGTTTACTTAGATTACAAATGTTTAACACCAAAGACATTTCATTTTCTGTTATATGCCTAACCCACTTCTGTTAATATAAATAAAATAATAACTGAAAAAGAACGAGGAGCCCAAATTCCACTTCAGTTCTTTGTTCAAAGATTAAAAAGATAGGTTAAAACCCATGACTGAACTCTCATACACCAAAGCAGATATATCTAGATCCAGGGTTTTAATTCTATATAATTTAATCTGCTTTCCTTTTTCCATGTTTTAGGATGCAGTCTCATTCTGATTTGTATTTACACACCGGAAAAAAATATAATTAAATGCTTGCTGAAGTAACACTTGATATTTACAGAGCTGTTTTATCAAAGCAGTCTTGAAAATATGCCACCAACTTTTTTGATAGATGATGTATGCTAAATAAATGAAACTTTGTTCATCCTAATAAATAAAGAAGAAAGAAAATTTTTTAAATAGTGGGTGTTGTGAGTGAAAATATATATAATCCATCAAAAAGAAAAACAAAACCATTTGGTTTTGCCATTAATAGAATGCAGGCATTGTAGTAAAATGAGTGAAGTGGAATAAATTCACTCACTTCTTACAAATGAACACTGAACAAAAACAAGCATAAAGTTACACAAAGTGTTATCATAAACACTTTGCTTTATGACAAAATTCCATGAATCTAGGAAAAATATTTTGGTTTCAATCTTTGCTGTTCCTGTGTTCACCTTATGTGGTAAAATTGATGATAAAACGAGCAGGACTACTGAGAGTATGGAAAAATATTTTTAATTCACTGTTAGCAAGAGTGACGAAAGTAAAATTGTCAATAAAAACTAGAAGTTTTAGGCTTAAAGGTTTCAGAGAAGCCTAATAGTCTTTGGCCTATGCAGCTAACTGCTGTTGAATTTCAGTGGAAGCTGTGCACTATTTAAAGTCACTGTTTCACATTGGCAAAATATTTTATCTTTTTCTGATAGAAGCTTGTTCTACTGTTAAAATGATGCTTCTGAATGCAAATCTTTGAGTAGAGAAGTTAACTTTTATATTTGCCTTAAAATCTGTGTTTTCTCAGAGAAATTATAACATTTTACCTTGGAACAGACCTAGAAAATACATGCCAAAAACATTAAAAACTGTACATAAATACTTGCAGAGTAAAAAGAAGTTACTGTCATAGCAACTTGGGCCCCAAATTTGCAGACCTACTTATACTGATATAACCCAGAGACACTCCATTCTTTGCCAGGTAATGCACGACAGTGGTGAAATGCAAGATCAGAATTTAGCCCAGGGACCTCAAATTCATTTTTAATACTAAATCAACCTTCAAAAATCTCATGCAGAGGAGGATAAGTATAGTTCAACAGAAGTTACATTTATTTCATGCAAACTTACTTTAAACAAATCAGAACAAGCAATGTGTCTGTTGAATAAGTTATTTTAAATTTTGGTACCTCTTAAGACTGACTAATATGCAAGGAGAGGTTCTGGCGCTTTGGTGGAAGCTTATTCATTATATAAGATGAGCGGTATTCAAGTGCAGAATACTCTATTCATCTATTGTACTCCCAAACCCAGGAAGTAGTTGCTGATAATGATTTTAGATGAGGCTTTATGAGCCTCATTTTATAACTATTCTTCATTCATAAACAACGGCCACAGAATGAACAACAGTGAAAGCTGGAAGAAAAGAAAATATTGCTGAATCCTCAAATTCTTTAATAGTTGGAAGGGGAAAAAATTGAAAAAGTGGTTCTGCCTTGACAGCAGAAGAATAATTTCTTTTGAAAAGAGCAAACCCCTTCAGAAATAATAAAAACAAATCCACAAACAAAGCACAGGTTCTTTGTGACCTGATTATGAAACAGCCTGTACTTACCTGCACTCTAGCTTTCACAAAGATAAGAGTTTCAGCCTTCATGGGCTGACAGAGACTGATGGTCCAGAAAGGAGCCTGAACAAGTTGTACACAGAATCCGGAATGCAGCAAGTTTAACATTAATAAAATGAAATCCTTTTCACTGAATATACAATTGGGCCTTTGAACTCATTGATGCATATTTTTTAGCAAGGCTTAATAAGACTCACAAAAGGCTGAGCATGTAACAATATTGCAGCACCCAGCTACCAAAGCCAAGATTTAAAAAGACAAAGTAATCCAAACCCTCAATCATTCACAGAGGATTAATTAAGAAGCTCTACTTGCTACCTAATTATTTCCCAACAATTTAGTTCAGGCTTCCATGTGTTTATCTATGAATCAGCTGAAGGACCTGATATGGTTACTCCTAGAAAGAGGAAATTGGATAGATGGGCTAGTGATATGTTTCTGTGCGGCAGTCCCTGTATTTCTGGGTTCTTATTTCGTATCTGAGCAGCATTCATGATGCAGTCAATACAGGCTCTTCACTTGGGTGCTTTGAATGACCATCTGAAGCCTCTCTAGACTCAAGTCAGATGTCTGGAGTTGGGCATTGCACTACACACATTAAAATTTCTGCATTTCATGCTGAAAAAGGGAAATGGACATACCTTTTTTTTTTTTTTTCCCCCTGGAACATTTCATTTCTGAAATGAAAATAAAGAAGGCTAAGCTGACTAGTTTCCTGTCTTGCTTTCTGGTGAGAAAATTTTGGATCAAACTGAAAGTGAGACATGAAGTTTAAATTAGACACAGAGACACTAGAGCTAGAAAAATCCAGTAACTACAGTAATGATTTGACTTGATATAATGTATTTTCAAGTTTACAGCCATGGGATTTCCACTTCAAAATAATGAGAAAGGAAGTGGATGCAAAGAAATTTGACTGTAGAAAGCTGCCAGAAGAATACAGTCTGATGGTGTTTTCCCCAGAGATAGTGCTTGTATCATAGTGAAAATATAGAGAAGCAGTCCTATGAATGTCAGCAAGGCCAGAAGCCATTAGATTTATACCAAGAGACAAAGCTGTTTTCCATTTAATTCAGAATTGAATTCAAAAGCAGCCAATTTAGATCTTTGATTTGAAGTGTTCTTTCAACGTCAAATCCCATTAGAAAATTAGGACCTGATTCTCGTTTGTATGTGAATATAAATGAGAATGCATATTTGCAAAGGAGACACTAAATATATGACAACACTGAGGCTTGGGATTTTTTTTTTTTTTTTCTCTTCCAGACCAATCTGAATTGGACTTCACAGGGATGAAATCTTCAGGTGCAGGAGCATAGATGTATATCATGGAACGAAAGCAAACTGAGTTGATAGCTGGGCTGTTACCTCAAGCTGTTCTAGAAACAAGTATTAGGTATAAACATGCATTCATGTCTCCCAATTTCTCTTAAGAAAACTCCTCTCAGATGAGTAAGATCTCCAGTAGCAACCATAAACGAGACAGTGAAGAACCTCAGCTATATTCATCATACAAAATTTATGTACATGAACTTGGATTGGAGATGTGGTTAAAAGCATACAGGAGAAAAAGAGTAAGTATTCTTTTTTTAGTTCAGCAATAAAATGTGGATGGCTGTGATTTGGCCTAATATAGTGGCATCCAGGCTTGAAGAAACCTTTTGAAGCTAGTACACACAATAGTATGCTTTCTCCGTAATAAATGTAACTAACAGACCACTAAAGTTTCTCAGTGGTACAAACAACAGGAATCATCAACCTGAACAGGCCACATGCAAACTGACTAAGGGGCTGACCCCCCTTTAAAAGGATATCACCATTTTACTAAGAAGAAGGTGGCGTTGGGGGCTTAGGGGTGGGATTTAAAAGAGCATAGCAGAAACACTGCAGAGGAATGCAGAGCAATCAACAGGAAACCTCACAGACACTTGTAGCAGAAACCTGCGGAACAGCTCAGGAGTGAAAGAGCTTCTGGACAGACTTGTTCAAGAAGAGGCTTAGAATGAGCAAGGAATAAATTGGCTCCTCTTGGTTCATCCCTGTCATCTACAGAGAACTTGAACCTGAATAAACAGATTGCACCTTAGAAATGCAAGTCCTAATCTGAAGTGTAAACAAACTGCAAACCTCTTGCTTCCCTTCCCAGCCCCAGTGGCTACCCTTGGGTCAAAAAGGATATCGATGATGAAAACAGACAAAGAGAAATCTCACTGAATTGAAAACTTCTGCTCTGCTAGTTCCATATAAATTGTTTTGGGTGTCATTCATCCCTTTTTTGAAATTTTCTGTATCAGTTAGATAGCATTTCAGTGGAAGTTTAATCTCCCATTCAAATTATGTCACACATACACATGACGTACAGCAGGGGGGAAATGCAAAAAGTATACTGTCTCTGGTAGCTGGTACTGTGTGTATAATTATTTATAATGAATAAGCAATTTCCTTCAGGCAGACATGCAGAAGGCTTCTTACATTTGTGAAGATGGAGGCAGTGATCTTTGTTGCTAATATGAGTAGTAGTTTCTTTTACTTCATGTAAGAAATTAGACCAGCAGTGGAGTACTAAACAGAACAAGATAAAATAGTACATTCTATATTAATATTTTTCTCGGGGTTTTAGAGGTAAGAAATGCAACCTTTTCTTTTTATGTGTAGTTTCTTCTGCCTCCACTTATGCATTCAGTGAATACAGGGTATCAGAACTCATCTTTTTATAGCAAACATAATTTAATGATTAGGCTAAAACTGCTTTGGCAGGACCATGAGATCCATGTTAGGGTACTTCCGCAGGACCTGGCTTTGTGATTTGCTTCTTGCCTATGGCAGACCAAACTGTAATCACGAATCTGAGACCTTCCAAACACCTAGAAAACTGTTCTGAGGATTCAAATCACTATTAGAGAAAGCTCTCTATAACTAACAGTTAAATTCATCCCTGTTGTAACTTGGTTGGAGTCACTCAATCACATCTGATTGTTTGTATAAAGCAGATAGTGTAGCTAAGTGAGATTTAAGGGCATAGAGAACAGTTGGAGAAGCTGAATATGAGAAACTTATTTCCTGGATGCTAGTTTCTCATGAAGAAAAAAAAAAAAGGTGTTATTATTGAGCCATATACCCAAGTCAATACTGTCTAGCACTCTACTTCGTTTCAACACAAAATTAAATTTATTGTCTAGAAGTAAAATATTACAAAGTAAGCTGATATTGCCCGTGTCTGATGCTACCCCTAGCCTTCTCTCTTGTCATCCCTTCATCTATCTTCTTAGAGATGTTTGAGTTCACAGTCATCAAAAGAACATGATGAAAAGTGGAAGATGAACTGTTTTGCAGGGTTATAAAAACCCCTGGCTTATTAGGACCTATTATTTTCTATACTGAAAACAAACCTCAGTGTTTTTTTAGTTCTTGGAGGATCTAATTGATGTGTTGCAACCACAACTGTAAGTTGCAGGGGGAAATTCTGACTTCATTGAGGCCTACAGGAAACTCCGAGGAATGTGATTTCATGTGCTGTGGCTATCCTATGGCTCTCTGCACTATACAAAGCTAGGTCATTAGTGTAAGGCTGCCTCAGACTTTGTAACTTGCTATGCCTCACTTTACCAATGGATCCACACAGAAACAATCATGCTATTGTAAAGAAAATCTTGTGGTTTTGCTGTGGAAGGATGTTCTTTACTTATTCACTGGTGCCTGTGAGTGTAAACAGGACCTGAATAAGACAAGTGTGTGAAGTCAGCCAATGTAGAAAGAAGCTAATAATAAGTATCTGTTATCAGAGTTGTAGCAAATGTTTCATGCTTATAACTTTGCTAAGTGTGCCAAGCAAACTCCTCTGTAGCATTGCGGTTCTATATGGCTGCTACTCTTCAACAGTGTTCTACTTTGAAGGATTTGTCCTTTGAATAAGGACAGATCTCAAGAAGACGTGAAATTGCAGGCAGAGGAAAATAATTTACACTGGTATGAAGCAATATTCCATTTTGCCACAGCAAGTACTATGCACTTCATGCTAACAGGAAGTATGTTAAGAGAAAGACAAACAATAAAAATGCTTCTAATGCATTTATTATCGTAAACATACATGCATTATATTCAAACACTCAGTATAACTTACTTACTGCCACAGGCCAATTAGATCATCTCCAATCACATGTGGAAAGAGCTCAAGCTAATCTAATTTGCCCAAGAATGCTCCATTTATTCCTGGGTTTCTGATGTTTTTATACCATTACAAAATGATCACTAAACATGCCCTCCAGTATGGAGCCTCTATGCACTCAGAAATGCAAGTTCAGAGGGCCATCCTTCTAGCAAAACAGTGATAACTGACTGTACTTCTAAATTATGTTTCTTAATGGTCAATAGACATCTGATTTTAAGTAGGGAACACTTGGCTCTGCACCTGAAAAGACTTATGCTAACATTCAATTGCAACTAAAGTCAGCTGCTTACTGTTTATCAGAGGAAGAAAAACCAAACCAACACAACAGCCCTGATTTTCTCAGTTCTGTGGCAGTGTTAATCTTCTTTGTAGTTGATTGGATGACTCAGGAATTTTAATTCTGTATGACAAATAATCTGAGGCTGTAGTATTATAAAACTTTGTGCAAAAAAAGAGAAAACCAGAAAACAGTGCATGAAGAAAAGTCTACAGCAATATTTGGTGTCTTTGCTTATTTTGTTACAAGAAGGATAAGCTTCACCATAAAAATGGCAATGGAGAAGACATTGGTGTCTTTTTACTATACCATAGTTAAATGCATGCATATTTTATAGCTGAAAATTTTATTATACTTTATAAAAAAATCTGGAAAGTGCTCACAATTTGACAGACATATCTAACTCACAGGCGAGGGGTACACATCACTCTGTAACAAGTGAAGGCTTGGGTCTTATGACAGGAAACATTTTGTTTCTTCATGTTTCAAATGGGTTACATTATCTCATTATTTCTATTTAGTGGCATCAGAGTCTGTCATATGGATCAAGTTAGCCCTAATAGTCTGTTTTTCCTCCTTGTCATCTTCACTAGAAGCATTTAATCAGTACACTCTCATAGTCTGAACCACTAACTTAAAGCTGGGTTCTTTTCTTCTTTCCATTGAATTTGTCTTAATTTAGTGCATGTAATACATTGTATTTCACTGTCATTGGGGAATGTCATAAACATCTAGAAGATTCCTAGGCAAGTTTGTCTAAATATTTTCTTGGTAAAACCAAGACTGGGATTGTGCCCATCAAAACCCAGCAATATTCACTGCCATGTGAGCCTCATTCAAGCAGTATTCTGCAGCTGTAGTTGTAACTGTATTAAATGTCTTCAATAAAACTGTACTTTTCCCTGGAGTGAAGTAAAACATAATATTTTAGTTATATGCTGTATCTCACATGAAATGTAATGATCTGAACTTACAGTACGTTAAAACCCCTTCATCACAGCACAAATTGAACAGTAGGCAAGGTCTAGTGTATGTTACAGGACATTAAAATGAGCATTCAACCAAAAGAAAATCATAAGCTGACTCTGCCATAAATTTTGTGCACCCCTGGTGGCTATTAAAATTCCACCAAAATTCACATGCTAACAATGTGATTCCAATCTATCCAGTCTATCAACCTTGCAGGCTGATTAAAACTATCACACCATTATGATTTAACTCATTGTTGCTGGATTTTGCAAAGTGCAATACAAAGCGTAAGCTTTGGCTTGCTTAACACTGAGAAGTTAATAGGAATCTATAAACTTCAAGAAAAACATTAGGCCAGTTCATAAAAATCTCTGGGTTAGGTAAGGACCGACCCCTTTTCCTCTATGTTTTTAAGCATTCGTCTGCTCAAGCAGCCAAATAATTTATACTGTAACCATTTTCAAACACCATTCATATATACTCTTTAAAGCTAGGAGTTTCTTATCCATCCCACCTCCACTTCTGCTCTGGACTTCAGTCTCGTCTTTAACAAAGCAGGGAGGTGTCCATTTACAGACAGGGTGAAACAGCTCCATTAATCACAGAAAAGGATTCTTTATGTAGAAAAAAAGCATGCTCCACACTTTTTCCACATAAAGACGTGATATTCATGTGGAAATGGCCTGAATTAGTTTTTATGAATAGGGCCCTTGGTGACTAATTCTTTTCTGGGGAGGGTAACAGGCAAATGTTATCCAGATGCATTCCTCTGGAATTATTCCCAGTTTCTGGAAGTGAAAACTACTGTACCTGTAGTACAATACAGGGCAGTCAGTGAAACTTGATATCAGCATAAATAGTGCAACAGTGTTCCCTTCATTTCTCGCCATTGCCATAAAAATGTGATCTGTTGTAAACATCTACTGAATGACTTTCCAGTAATTCAGTAATACTTGTACCTATTCACACACAGATCTGTGTATGGGAGGGAAAAGTAGCTCTGGGAGATTGTAATCCCTCTCAACAACTGAGACAAACAAAGATCTTCCAGCTTTAAAAACTTTCTGATTCTGGCTAACAAAGGGACATATGAGAAAACAAATATTTACTTATTCTCTTTAAATGACTTTTAGGATAGAATTGATATACCCATCCTGCTTAGGAAAGGCCAGTGCAGTAATTTAGAAGTCCAATGCTACAAATAATCATGATGATACTAACAAAAATGCTCCCGCAACATCCTTTTACAGTTTATCCATGGCATACTGCCTGTCAGACATAAAGGTCAAAATGTTTTAAAGAAACAGTGACTGCTGTTATGCTCAGGGCATGAAAATGGGGCAAGAGGATGTGAAGCGACTTGCACAAGCCATTCAGCAAACATCTCCAGCGGCAGCGTCAAGGCTTAGCAAAGTTAAGCATTAGTAAATCCTTAACAAAGAGTTCTAAGTAAAGACCAGCCTCTCAGTTTATCTCCAGTGCAGAGATAAGTGGTTTCTCGTAACTGCTGGAACAGTTTGAAAATACTCCTTCAAAACTGAGAACAAACACTGTGGTTGTAGTGCATTGTTCAGGTGATTGCCAAATAAGAAAAATCTCACATTCCTGGTATAAAAAAGCCTATTTTTAACCCTACAATGTGTATTTGTTCATATGTATTTTGATATTTCTTTGTAACTATGAAGCAAGAGGAGACACTGTGTATGTATTTTATATCCTGTCAGTCAGTGGAGATTATGCTTCAACAGCATGTTCGATGGTCTACACTGCAATTCAGTATTAGTTACTGATAAATATGGTAAGGTTTTTTGCATTGGTTGTTCTCTGAAGCATAATCAAGGCTAGAAACCAACTACGAAACCAACTGTGAACATTTCAGTCTCCAGTTGGGAAGATGGTCTGATTTGGATCCCTCATGGGTCATATCTGACTATTGCATATTAAGAATTTCTAGACATTTGGGAAAGGGTGTTGACTAGTGCCAGTCAACTACCCACTATCTCCAGATTGAAAAAGCTTGCCACTTAACCTTGAAATATAGGTTAAAATAGTGTTG
Source organism: Strigops habroptila (assembly GCF_004027225.2). Classification (NCBI taxonomy): domain Eukaryota; kingdom Metazoa; phylum Chordata; class Aves; order Psittaciformes; family Psittacidae; genus Strigops; species Strigops habroptila. The sequence continues at coordinate 37,971,985 of NC_044277.2, forward strand.
TCAGATTCAAAAAATTATATTAATGAGTGAACACACCTGTGCCAATATTCTTTCCTGTGGATTTCTGCAATAAATTATTGGGAAAGTGGACAAAGCAAAAGGAGATATTACCAGGGATAACACTGGTATTTGAGTATCCATGTATTATGTTCCTTCTATTTTTTGACAGAATGCAGTGCTGTGCTGAGAAAAGTCCCATTATAGATGATCTGCTCCTGTATTGTGAAGTATGATTGTACTTCCCTATTTCTCACACTATCTTAAAATTAATAGGCAATTTGCAGAGTACAGTATTTTGGTGTTGTCTATCATCTCCATTTATATCACTAGTAGGTAGGTATTCATATGTCTATTTGAAAGCATTCAGCTGCATTTATTACAACCTCCAGGCACCCTCTCATGACTCCACTAAACACACTGATCACTTTCTGCAAGAAATAATACTTTTATCTTTCAATATTATCCAAACTGTAAAGCAGCTGTCATATATATATGCTTTCACCAGAGAACTGCCTCCTTGCTCTACTTCCAAGCGTAGGTTTTCCTTCACAAAATATAATTAGGTTAAGGTCCATCATTAGTAATATTAAGGCTCATATTTCTGTCATACTTAATGCCCCACATCCTACCTATTATAACGACATCTTTAGAAGGCCAGTACCTCTACTTTTTCAACAGCTGATAATTGCTTTCAGTAATATGTGAGATATTGGATTGCAGTTTCTACATATGAGTAATTATTTGGGTTAAGGACTCTTTTAAGCACTTCTTAGAAGTTTTTAAAATTTATAAGTTGCTCTGCTAATTGTAGCCATTAAAAATTTTTGCCTACCTTCATAACTGGTAGAGAGGCATAGGCATTTCCAGGGACTATTTCACTGCATTTAACACAGGTATCTAAGATAAGTCTTCTTGAGATACGGCGCTTTCTCCCCTGCCCATAGAAAAAAACCTAGACAATTCTTATAGTGGAGGCTTACCTTTTAGACTTCTGCAATTAGGGAAACTCACCATTAGAGTCCACCTTGCCCTCCTTCAGACTTCTTGGTGAGTCATAGAGAGAGGAAGACATGTTTAACTGACTCACAGTCAGAAAATAAAGCTTTCATACACATTTTAAAATTCCAGGATAAAAGTGAATAGTTCCAGAAGTTCAGATACAACTTTCTTGTTAGGAAATGTGTGAAAAGTGCCATGTTTGTGGTAGCACGATAAGATACAGAGTTTATTGGCACTTCTCTGAAAAAAGCGAAGCAACCCTGACTCCTGATGGCACCGGCACTCAAAAACACATAACCATCAGATCCTTGTAGCAGGTCACTATTCTCTGAATGTTGAATACTCCAAAGCATATCAGCAAACCTCATCTGCTATGGAGTATGCATTCTGATTTGCAAAGATACTCTCTCTACCCTTTCCAAAGATAAGCATCTACTCTATGTGGTTTAGACAAATACATAATTATTTGTGTTTTGAAAAATAAATCACAACAAGCTACCTTTTCTTCTTCTCTGCCAGGTAGTCCTTGACTAGAAATTACCTTCAGATGTTCATAATTTTAATGTTCTTCTACAAGAATAGCTGTTTCTTGAACAAAAGGCAGTCCAAGATAGTGGTCAGAGCTCCTGTGTTATAATTTGAAAGGATGATTTAAGGCTTCACATTACATTAGCTTCTCTGAAAGCTGATAGATCTAATGAATTTAACCACAAAGCGATTTATTATGCAGGTTCCAAAAGCTCCATTCTTTAACGAACCAAAGAGTTGGTCTTCTGTTAATATACAAACTGAAGATGTTTCACAACCTGCATAAGAAATAGTTCCTGTATTCAGGCACTGTTAAATGGACATTTCTTTCCAGTGCGTAAGAAAAAGTGGGAATTGATCTGCATATGGTGTTTTGGTTCACCACAGCAAATAGGTGTTCTATATTTTGCAGGGAAAGTAAGTATGAAACATTATGGCAAAAATAGCATATGTACAGAGATGGTTAATCCTGCAAAACACTTTAACAGAGGTGTGTTTTTACTCACGAAGTTCCTGTTTATCATGTGCCGAAGTATTTGCAAAAGTTGGATCTTTAGATAGCAAAGTATTTGGATTTTCAGTACTTAAGAAATGTGGGAACCCACACTTATATGTTTTCTGAAATCCATAGCCCAGTTTTCACAAATATTGTCTCCTACTATTGGAACTCGGCCTAAGGTGGGACATTTTCCCTAGTGTTCTTATTTACTGGAGTACTGAACAAAGTCCCAGTGCTAAATGCCACACTGGACATCTTGAAAGATGTCACAACTTTTGTAACACCAACATAAAAAAATCATAATACCCTGTGCTCACTGGAGGAAAAAACTTTCTGCTGATGTTTTCTTCAGTTCTCTTTCTCTTTTGCTTAGTTCATTTGTTTTATTTATTCTGTTTTTAAGAACTAGAAACCAACAGACTGGTTTCCCCGATAAGATGATACTCCAGCAGCCACAGTCTTCTGGGCTGTAGAAAATCAGCCGTCATGTATGCTGTGAAATGAAGCGAGGGTTTAAAAAGGCCTTATAAATAGATCCACTCCTCACTAACACTGAAATGGATTCCTCCACTTCTCTGACTTAATATAACCTGAATTTGACCTGCAGGGCATATTGCAAGGCTCATCTTTTTTCACTCTATTTGAAAATGGGGGTATACAATAGTTATTGTAAAAGCAGGGCATTGATCGAGCAGGGAGGGAGGATCAGTGTGTGAAGAGATGCTTGTTAAATTGCTGTATCAGGAGGTATTTTCAGATTACATCAGTGGCATTTAGGCCATAAGGAGAAGTTGTTTTTCCACATTTGCAGGAATTTAAATAAATAAATAATCCTTGTTGCATGAGCTATGAGCTCTGAGTAGTATTTTTTCACACTGCCTGTTACTAGCCTCTACAATCCTCCTACAGTTGAGATTTCTAGGGTCAGGCAGTGATTCTGGCAGGGCGGGTAAAATGCTCAGTTTGCCAAGGAACATAAACAGGACTAATTTACCAGTATACTGTTCTTGCTTACAACTAAATCTATTTCTCCTTTTTCTTTCTGAGCTGTCAGAGAGCATATCCATCTACAACAGTGAGATTCTCTTCACTGTGATGATGCACACCTCTTATGACTGCTATTTGCGTGGCTCTGCCTGTTGAGCAGGTCAGACAAGGCCTGATACTTTTCACCCTGCTACTGGCTGTGGGATCTGAGTAGCATCCTAGTGACTGTAACGTGTTATTTTATTCTTGCAAAACAATCACAGTAAGTTGCTAATTAATGAAGTATTGATGTTGATTGTGTAGTCAGCATGAATCAGAGTGTCATGTGCAAGGTTTAGTAATGCTGGGGCCATAAGTTACTATGGCATATCCCACTAGCAAATCTGTCTTTAAAAAAATCCCCTCAGAAAGCAAGATGTTCCATCAGTTGCATTGAACTGAACTATGAAAGCTCAGGTGCTGCGTGTGCCAGTAACAGTACTAATCATTCTCATTTCAGTGTTGGTATTAAAGGCTCTATTCATGACCAAAGGGGTGTTATGCAGCTGCTCAGGGCTTTCTTTTAGAAGATGCCTGTGGGAGGTAGGTTGCATAATGAGACAGAGCCCTATCTCATGTCCTCATCTGCATGTGGGAGGGTTTGAGCAAGCAGAAGCACATCTCAGTTTAAAAAAGGCCTTGAAGAAACACCTCTTTTGGCTTGTAGAACAGATCACATGATTGCTGCAAGATGTTTCTACAGCACCTCCGGAACAGCAATCCCTTGATTTCCTTTCCAACAAAATGGAAGAAAGTTGCTTCCTGGAATTCTGTGCCTCTGAAGCAAAGGTCTCACTGGCAACACACATTGCTGGCTGCTTTACAATAGCCACTCATCATCTGGGCTCGTGATGATAATTTACGCTGATTTTTGTGAGATTAGTACATCTAAAGGAAAAGCAGGACCACATCTCTAAGTGTATATCTGCTGGCTCCAAGCTATAGAGCTACACTTTCTAGACCAAATGTGTATGCTTTAACATCTCAACATGTCAAAGAGTGAAGCACAATAAGATACTAGTGGGCATCCAAATTTAATTTTTGAATAGAAATAAATTGTTTTGGTGGGCCAAATGCAAAAAAGCTGTTCTTTCATTCCTTGCAAAGTGCCTTTTTGGGCACATATTATGTATGTTATAAGGGGATTTTTTAAAAAGTGAAGATATAAGTTTCTAAACACTGAGTCCACCAATTAGCTTAATTAAAAAAAAATAAAAAAATTATGGGGTGCTTCCACTAACATTAGGAGATGAAATAGGCCTAACCAATTTTTAATTTTGATAGAAATATTTCCACCGATTTTAATACTCAATCTCCTAGTTTAGAATGAGGTTTGTGTCGCATATTTTCTAAGAGTTTTCCATAGCAATGGTGGAAGTTTTTGTAGTGAAAAATGAAATTTTAGAAAAAGCAAATTTCTGCATGCAAATATTTATTTCTCTGAAAATTACCATTTGCACTTTTGAAAACAATCAAGCTTTTTCACATACTGAATCTGATGAAATTTATGAGCAAAGTCAAAAAAACACTAAGTGACCCAGCTAAAAAAAATTTGGTTTCAGTATTTTAATGATGTGTCTGTTGTTACCTTGCTCCAAGAAATTTCGGATTCTAGAAAAAGGCCTTTCTCAAAAGGAGGAAGAAAAGGAGAAACTAATTATATTTAAGAGGTTTCAATGCCTCCTTTATTGCTCTCAGAGCCATATTAAGCACAGAATTTGAACACACAGAAACTGCCACCTTCATGATTTGGGGTGATAATTTCTGTTACTTCCTTCTCATTAGTTTCCTCAAGACCACCATGCTGTCCTAAGGAATGTCTTTCCATATGGTCTGAACATTTCCATGTTCCTTGCACAAAACATTCTGCTATGTGCCCATCACCTTCGCAGTGGGCACAAAGATAGGCCATGCTTCAAGGTCCCATGAGGAAGGACATGATTCCTGTCTACAAATTACAGCTTCCAGGGCCAGGGCAGAGCCTTGGGGGCAACACCACATATCTGTGTGCAACTTCAGTGCCAGTCTCTGGATGAGGCATCATATGTAAAAAACATTCGGTGGAAATATATCTCTATTATTAGGTTTTATAACATTTTGTGTCAGTTTCTGAATTGGTAAAAATGTCATCAGTATTTATATATTTGTCATATTGACACCTTTACATATAGTTGGCATAGACTGACTAGACAATTTTAATTATTGCTATTTAATTTTTAATAAGGTTGTTGATCCAATAGACATATGCCATTAGTATAAGATGATTTAAATAACATTGTCTGGTTTCACAGGCATTCATAAAATTGGAAAATTATCTACATTGAAGAGCACAACCTCTCGCCTGTCATATTATCAATACATTGAGTTCTTTATGAATAATTTTCTATTTATCTCTTCTAGAAGTAATCAGAAAGCAGTCATTTTAAATAAACTTCTCTTCACAGATGATTGATTGATTATATAAAATGTAATTTCCTATCCTTTCCAAATATCTAGTTTCATATATAACTAAACATTTAACTATATTGGAAGCAAGTTGATTTTACTTTTCTCATGACAGAAAGGTTAAATCAATGACTTACAGCTGAATGCTGAATCCTCTTTTACTTCAGGTAGAGTTCCTTTTGCAAGGACTGAGCAGAAAAGAAATGATCTGAGTACATGGCAATTTCAGTTGAAAATATCTGAATGGAGAAAGCATGCAAGTATGTGTCTCTACATATAAGGGTTTATCACCATTTCTAACCCAAAGCAATAATATGTCACATAACAATAAAATATGCTTATATTGGATATAACAAGCTCTCAGCTACCCTGGTGCAACCCATGGAAAACAGCAAGGCAGTACCTAAACAAATAAGCAAAGCGTGACCCGTTACTGCTTACTCCTCAAGAAGGAAACGTTTGGATATTCAGCAATTTTCAACACGTAAAATAAGGGAAAAGCACAGAGGTCCCCCTGAGCTGAACGGGCTGAACAGCAGGGGAGGCTCCAGGGGTGAAACTGGCAGCTCCCTGAACCATCCCCAAAGCAGGACGTGTGGGCCTGGAGGAGCCAGTCATGAACACCCTGCAGATGGTGGGCTAGAGAGCCACTGCAGCCATGGGGACAGCACGTCTTAACCGGGCTTGTCTGGCCTTGTTGTGGTTTTCCTGCTGGGAGAGCAGAGAGCTTACCCCACATCCCTTTCAGTGACCCATATACAGTGTTCCCTTCTGGTTTTTAAGTATTTCATGGGTTGCTGAGCACTCAAACAATTTACAAATATTATGGTCATATTTTAATTTAAAAATATGGTTGTATCTTGATCATAGCTAAATGTGCTGGGGCATAACTTCATCTTACAGTGTAAAATGCTTATGACTGCAGGTTTTTACCCACAGAAGTTTTCTTGCCAAATCTGAGTAGATTGCAGCTTGGGCCTTCAGAGAAGGGGAAGGATAAGCCATACCATGCGATGAAATAGCCTTTCTTTGTCAAACATAGTTGGTTTCAGTTATGACTCAATATGAAAAGACAGGTTCTGAAAGAAAGTTTCCACATTTCAGTGCCATTCATAAATATTTTAACTTGCTTTTACTTAATGCACGAATGAAAAACCCATAAAGAGGATTTGACCTTAAACCCTTAATTGACAAAGACTAGTTTAAATCCTCTGCAATAGCCGACTAATGCAGTACCATTATGAATCATAAGGAATCTTAGCATGATGCATTCCCATTGTCACTGAACTAGTTAAAGCCAGTGAAGCATGACTAAATTGTTGTGACATTTTCCCAGCCCTACTATTACCTGTCAGATGGGAAAAAATCAAGGCGTCAGGACAAGCTTCCATATTGATGTGCTTGCTGTTGATATTAATTGATGTAAATGGATAAGCTTGTCCATCAACAGTAACAAGCACATCTGCTCATTGTAAAAGAAAAAAAATCATCTTAACCTTCTGTTCTTTTCAGACTTCTTTGATATGAAAAAATACTCAGTTCTATACTCAGCAAACATGATGTCTATTGTGTTCAGTTTATATTTTTTTCTAATTTGCTGACAAAATGAAATATGAGCTATGCTGGTATTTCATGTTTTTGCTCACAGTGGATTGAGTTATATAAAGTAGGACATGGACAAATTACAAAAGCCAGAACAAGCAAGGTACCTAATAGTCTTATATAACTGCAAACAGTCTGCATCTGTTTTAATCCATCATCTCCTTACTGCTGTTTGGGGAAAAAAAAAAAAAAAAAAAAAAGAATCTTTTTCTTTCTTTCTCTTAATTCATTTTAAGTACAAAGAAGTTTTCCATAGACTAAAAGAGCAAAACTTTTCTTGAGAAGTACTGTAAACAACTATAGGAAAGAATCCTTTGGGTTCTTTCCTGGGTGAATTTACTAATTCCTGAGGAATACTACATGTTGTGATACAAACAGAGCGCTTACAAACATCTTATTGTCCGTATAGGACTTGTGACAACAAAGCCTGCTCATAGAGAGAATACATTTTTTTCAAATGTCATCCTCTGCCCTATGATTATGTTTTTTCTTCTGCTTGGTAAAGAAACAAAGCAAAACAAAACCAAAAAACCATCCCACAATTAAAAGTACAATATAAATAATCATGCTGAATTCCATGTATTTTCATTCAGTTATGATTTGAGTTTAATTAGAAATGTGATGTCTCCTAGCAGAAATAAAGTATGCACTGAGCATCATGTTTGCTGTTTTGAAATCATATTAATGAAGGCAGCCACTGCTGCAGCCTATATTTAGCATTTCCGTTGATAGAAACAGAGAATAATTCAGAAATATTTTCATGTTGGTGAAATATTTACTGGAAAATAAAACCAAACATATTGAGAGGAAGGTAAATGGAAATGTAATCAAGGTGAACAGAAATACTTTCAATACAGTACACGAGAAATTTGGTTTATCTGGAACAGAAGCAAACTTTGATGTTTTTGAACACCTAAATATTGTCATCATCGGATAGAAACCTTTTACTTATTTTCTTACGTTTTACCTAACATAGCTATATTATGAAGTTTGACTAATCTGAAAGTAATGCTGATGTCTGAAACAGGCATGAATACTGATGAAGGGAAAAAGATGCCAAATTAAACCTCAACTCATATCCTCTTTGTTATAAACTATGTTAGCATATGTCTTTTTCCAGAGAGGTCTTCCAGTCCTGAGACCGTGGCTACAAATCCAGACTTTACGGACATCCTGGGAATAGTTTAAACAAAGAGAACTAGTTAGGCTATTGTTAAATTATCTTGGTTTTTCTTTGCACCTCTGTATGAACACTACTCCCACACCACTCCCCAGCAAATGAAAGCTTGCTCTGATGTCTGAAAGTTCTCGTTAGTCACTATTTATAACATTCACACTAGAAGGTTTGGTAATGTCCAGATTACAGCCTGGCTACCTACTGTCTTCTAAACACAGCTGATAAAAGCAAGTTACTGGAAGGCTCTTTTCAGTTGTTTGTTATTTAAAATAGCCAGGAAAATGTCAGCTAACACAAACACATCACAGTGCTTGATGTGATACTTAGCTTCGCTTGAATCATTCTTCCATTTCAGAACAGAAAAACACAAACATGTTGGAAATTCATTTCTGTGTGATACGTCTTTTGACCATTCATTTCACCTGGGTCCTATGGGAGTATTTATTTGTCAGGCCAAAATTTTCTGCTGATATAAACAAATGAAGGAACATTGAGGATTTTCATTGAGCTGTAGCCATTTACAAGAGCAGAGACTATGGGGCAAAGCCTTTATAACACAGAAAGTTCATTTTCTACTATTAAACAGTTACATTTTAAGCAGTTAAAATTGACATAAAAACTATCTTTATATCAAACCCAGAGAGACATAACATTCACTGTAGAGGTATAATTAGTTTTGAACATAAATAAATAATGTAGTATTAGTTCTATTTTCTCTTCCTAATGGTTTTAAAGGATAAAAAGTTTTCTTTATGATTTAAAACTACACTAGTCAGTAACCTTTCCCAATATTTGATGTAGAGCAAGTTTGGAAATAGTGAAAATAAATATTATTGATATGAAATAATGAAAAAACATATAACAGGAAAGGATTATAAAAGGAATAAGTATTTTTCATAACCAGAAGAGGAGATAACACTTGATATTCTCTGTATTCACATTTTGTACAGAGACGAGAAAAGGTATTTTTTTACGACTTATCTGTAGGATGTTAAACACCAGTCGGCCAAATTTCAAGAATTAGCAGCAATTGCATTAAATCTGCCACAGATACTAAATAACAGATATGATCTAATCAGAAATTATTCCTCTCAGGATTTGATTTTACCCAAATATAAATCAGATAAATTAAGAAATATAGGAGGAAATAGCAGGTTCAAGCTCAGTAATGACTTTTAGTAATCACTGATCTCAATTGTATTTTAACTTCAAACCTAAAATTGAATGCCACCTCATTTCCCTAGCTGTCCAAACAAGTCTTTGAAAACAGAAATAACATTATACCACTTTTTAATTTCTATCATGGAAGTGACATCATACAATACAGTACAGACAACATTGCAATAATCATTGCAGTAATTATGTAGATGTTGTTGAGCACCTAATAGGTCATGCCATGATTTATCACAGCTTTCTCAATAGTTATTAGCACATTGGTCTAAACCTTTTATCATTTTGACCCTGAAGTAACTCAATTTAATTTAGAATATTTATTCAGCTCTAAACTATTGTAACTTAGAGCAGAAATTGTCCCTCTCTTTGTTTGTGTTAGTATATGTAAGTGGCTATGAATGTAAGTATTACTTTTCAGTGAAGTTAGATCTACTCTTTACACAACCATACGGTTCAAGTCTTTGAGATTTATGGTAGCTATACATGTTAAATGTCAAACAAACTAAAAGACAAAAACTGGGGAAGAAAAACTTGCTTACTTAGACCAGACACATGAGAAAAAAAACTATGAAAGGAGCTGTAACTTTCTTTTAACTAAAATGCATATTCAATATGATGAAACAATTCACACATTCATGTATAATTTATCATTTTTCAGTGAAAACATTTTAAAAAGTCAAAACACATCACTCTGACATTTTCAAGTGGAATGTTTTGATTTTTTCATTTCAAAACAAGTTTTCATTTAGAAAAATTTACCACTTTTTAAAATGATCCCCTGAATATTTAATATTTTGGTCAATCTGAAAATAAAGTCTTTGATCTCTTTTATTTGGGAATTTTTTTTTTTTTTTTGGTATTTTTAAATGTTCAAATTATTTTTTCTAATGGATTATTCTTTATCTGCTTGATAAAAAATCACTTATTTGCACAGGTCTCCTCTACAACTTCTATAAGACTACTATGATGGGCTCAAAAGCCATTTCAGCTCCATTAAATGCACCTGAGTGATGTGTTTAAGTGTCCATCATTGGTGTTACTGCTCTGTAAATATTAATGAAGCTCTGGCTAAGAAAAGATGTCCTGTCTGAGAAGGAATGCTACATCAGCTATAGCAGTAGATGGAAGCAGTAAGCTAGTCCCAATAGAACTCATGCTTCCAACATCCTTCCTTTTGGCAAAAGTTTAACAGGAGGGATAAAGAAAAAAAAAAAAAGTTAGCTACCTAAACGGAAAAAAACCCACTTCCATAGATATGGTCTCTATGGATGTGCTGAGTATGATTCCTACACTAAGGGACTGTGGGATTACATTGCTATCATAATATGAATAGCACCCACCAGTTTGTAGTCAATGGGTGATTCTTTTCTCTCTCTGCTGGCATGCAAATTTCTTGTCACAACATTCCCAGATAAAGTAGAGACAATCCAAACATGAAGTCTAAAAAAAAGGAAACTGGATTTTGACTTAATCATTTCTAGATAACAAATATTATCTTGACTGTCATCTTGTCTATTTGGTTCCACATCCCCCCAAAGAGGTCAGCTTTGCATTTTAAGTGTGGTGTGGAAGTGGAGCTGAATTTGCTCAGCAAGCAACCAAGCTGATACTTTCAAGAGGATTCAGACACACCTTGGGTTTAGAGCTTATTCAAGGTAAATTTAACATCTGCTTGCTGGATAGGTAGTGACATTGAAAGTGTGGAAGTTGGCACTGCAAGATATAATTCATTGGTCTTACTTTTTTATTTTTTCTTTAAGGTGCATGCTGAAAGAAAGGCAAAGCTAGCTGTAACTGCAAGCCATTGAACTAAGTAAACTTGTCGTCATTCTCCAAAGCGTTGAAAGGGTCAACACCAAAGAAACCAGGAGCTTTGCACTTCTTAGGGTTAAGCCCTAAGAAGAGCACATTGTGTGTCATGTGAACTTGATGGTCCTCCAGTCTGAAACAAGTCTGTGAAGAAGGGCATCCATCCTGGATGTGGACTTGGGTTCAAGAAGCTGCCTGTGCTTTAGCAATATCCTTGCATTGTAAATACTCTCCAGATTCCCCTCCTCTTGGTTTTCTGGTAAAACTGTTATAAAGTATAACAAGAAGAAAGCAGAGACTTTTGCAGAGGGGAGAGCTGCAAGAGACAATGGGTTAAATCTTGACCAAGAAAATCAAATGTACAGGGAATCATCCACCTGCACAGGCGAGAAATAAGATCATTTCAAAGCTTATAAGTGAACTTGATGCTGTCCTTTAATGTGCCACTAAACAATTCATAAAGTTCATGGTTGGAGTTGACCCCTGTTACTGTGCTCCTGCTTGGCAGGGTTTCTAGGAAAAAGCCATTGCACAGCTGTAGGAAGCTCAGCATGGTAGAACAGGGGTTTATTTGAAGCAAACCAAGGATTATCATGATCAGATCCCTACAGACATACTGTCTGTGAGCCCAACAACATATCAGAAATCAAACTGTACAGACCTGGGATCTATTAGACAGGGAGATCTTCAGACTTCTATTTTCCCTCAAATTAGATTCTTCACATGATTACTTTTTTAGTTTGTTATATAAAAGGTTTTAAAATTACTTGAAATTATACTCATTGTAGCAATTGCAGCAATATGTCTGTATGTAATTTTTCCTATTGTTTGGAACCAGGGTTTATTTTATGCCAAAGAATTTATTGCTATCATATATGTGCTACTGCAGTTGAGTGACCAGATTTAGTGATCAATATGCCTTTTAATGTTCTCTATGCAGATCCCACTTGCTCATCAATTATATTTTATTTGATAACTGGAGTACTTTCAGTTTTTAAGGAAAACATAAAAGATGCACTTTGATGATGCCCAGAATAATCAAAGCTACAACTGACAGTAGAGCTCCTGAAGTACCATTAGATGCCTAAGCATACTGAAAAACACAAAACCAGTCAGAAGAGTACTCTCTCTCTTACGCATATTGAAGTAAGTATTTATGCTACACAAGTGAATGAACATGGATAATTTCAGTGGTCATTCCTTAACTTAATGGTTGAAATGATGCAGATATTTACCTTGTACACTCAACCAGGATAGCATCTGCCAATAAAAAACTGAAATCTAAAGAAGTAGCATACTTATATGTAGCAAAAACTTTGTACCTAACCTGCTCCTCTGGACTGGGAGAAATGGGCTATTTGAAAGGGACAAATAGTGCGAACAATCAATGGTCCTTTGTCAAGGTTTGCTTTTAAGACTGCCTATCTTTAGGCATTGAACTGATGCAATTCTTCAAAATAAGAACTTAAAACTTCTAGACTCTCTACAGGGCAGCTGGAAGAAGTAGGTCTCTGTGAAAAGTGATTCATCTAAGAATCTTAGAATGCTAGAGTCAGGTAAAGTTAGCCAGTGTGAATATGCTTCCAAAGAACTGCACTCATAATAGGGGTAATTAAATCTTTAAAATAATATTTTCTTAAACAAAGCGGCAAATGTTCTGTTTTCATCTGCACTTTGAAACATGCACACAGATTCACATCCTTCCTTTTCAAGGGTTTTCTTACCTATAAAGTAGATATTTTCTATAATAAATTATAAAATTAAATAATAAAGAGCAACAAATATCATTAAGGTCATCATCAGGACCAACAAAAAAAAAAAAATACAATCTAATAATTTCTGAATGCAAAGAGCACATACCATCTGGAACTTTTCTCATCACTTCTGTGTGAGGCAGGATTATCCTTTTTAAATTAACTTGTCTCTGTAACAGTGAAAATCCATTTGTGTTTTGTCATATAGACAAAACAACCTTTTCAGGACAGAAATAACTGAAGATACCAGAGGCCATTATCTATATATAAAGTTCCCTTTTCAATATAACCATATGTAGTAGTGCAATGTACCCATGCTGCTTGGCAGTACTGGGGGATTCAGTCATGTTATTGTTAGCAGAAACGCTCAGTGAAGTCCATTATGGAATGATCTGTTGGAGAAAAAATCAATCCGGAAGCTTTCTTAAGATATATTTCAACTTGTCCACTTACTTGATGAAGAACAGATCCCACTGTAGTATTAGTAAGGACAGGTAAAACTGTATTTGTTGTGCCAGCAACTCTCTTTGTGATCTGCTCTGCAGTGAGTGCTTGCTCCTGGGTGAATACATGGCACATGCACTCTGGAAGTTACATATCACAGAGCCACATCTGGACTGTGAATGCTACTGCAAGCTCCAGTCACACCAGTCTCTCCTCTACTACTTGAGCAATGGGATATCGCTATCACAAGTAGTTTAAATATCATAATATTTACATTTGTTTATTTTTATCTAACTAGTGTTATCATTCACCAGCTTGTAGGGAATAGCAAGTTATGGGCAACCAACAAAGGCCTGTGCCCTGAACTACAAAGATACTGTATTAGGTCTTCATAAAGGTGACTGAATTAATGCAAATAGTGATTATCTGGCAGTATGCATCATCTATTTTCTGATGTCTCATATCAAATGTATTTTGATACTCGACATTTCAGATGCTAACTGATCTTTTTTGTTCTCCTACAGATTGAGTTTCAGACTAAGTTAGTATTATTCAGCTGAAGCTTTTTTTCTGATGTCTGGACCAAAGAGAATTGTAACTCCAGCTGTCAGCTTCCAGCAGCCAATAACAAACCTATTTACTTGGAAATTTTGCCAATTTTAATTAACTATTATATATACTAGTATGTGTAAACACTGCACTTGTGCTGTGTCTGAGTGTGTGTTCTTCACCTTAAAAGGTTGGTGAAGTCTTATGCTTCTATAGTCAAAGATAGATAGAAAATAAAGCTATTTGTGTTTTCCCCTCTGCCGCCAAAGTTTTCAATATATCAAGATTTGTTTATTTGCTTGCTTTTTCCCAAACATACATCTACTCGGGAAGAAAACTAATTGCATCTGAAAAAGCCTTTTGCAAACTTACCTGCAATGTTAATCTACTATCTTTGTGTGTATGTGAGTATGCATACATACTCACACATATGGCTGAACATATGCTTAGGACAATTAAAAGACAATATCAAGCAAAAACAAAAATCCAGACACCTCTCCCTTTTTTATGTTTATTTTAACATGTACTTTTGATTTGAGAGGGAGTATTTTAGGGACATTTTGCAGGTAGGATAACCAAATAACTTTCCATAGAGGAAGCGGTCTTTGTCATTCTATTTTAATTACTGATGTTGGTTCATTTGTGACATGGTTAACACTTACAAAATCATAAAGGTCAAGCAGTGTAAGTTTATAAAAGCTTGAACATTTTGCCTTTAGAACCTTCTCAGGTTAGTATTTCTACTCTGTCATTGCCTGTTCTTTATTTTTTTACAGCTACAGCCAGGAAGCTGGCAGTAGGCAACTTCTTCTGTAAGTATGTCTTAACCCTGACCTATGTGAAATATATCAGAACAACGGTGGGTATTTCTAATCACACTATAGCAAACAGCTCTCTGAAAGTGGCTGCCACAGCATGTCACTTTGTCATATTTACAAGCACACAGGTATTTGAAGCACCCCAAGGTATCTGTAAGTAATTGGCACGATGATTCCAATCCATTGCTAGCTATGAATTAAATATCTAAACAGTTTTGGTTAACGAACTAATTATCCTAGTGGAAAATTGTATCTTTAGTTTAATCAGTGAGCTGGAAAAAGAAGAGAGGCTAGACACTGCGGTTCCCAGAGTAACTATGATTTTTTATGTGAAAGGAGAAGACAAACAAGTTAAGATGTATCTTACTGATGTACACTGCAAATGGTTGAAGACCTCTCACCTAATCCGAGTCTGTCAAAAGAATCTATGCATTCAATAAGTAGTTTGTAGCAAGAGGGGCGTAGTACTGAATAAAGAGGACAGTAAGAAGAGTCTGACACTTGAAAGGTCTTTGACAGCCTGTGGCCGATTGCTGATAGTGTTTAGAACAGACTTATTATCAACCCTGGTGTATCTTATCAGTATGAACAGGGTTGTTTGAAAATTAAACAGTGTGAAAAGACATTGTCTCACGCTCAGTATTTTTAATATATTTGCATTAAAATATGCAATTCCAGAAATTGAAAAAAAACCCCCTTCAACAATTCTTCTAGTGTATTTTTTTTTTACTATTATTTCCTGCATAGAACAGGCACAATCTAAGCACAGCGTTATTTAAGTGCATTGTTATAGTACTATTTAAGCTTATACTTACAAAACCAGAATGAGGTATTTTTATTTAAAATAAGGAGTTTTCTAAATGGAAAGAAAAATACAAACATCTTTTTTTTTAACCTCCTTTTGTTTGTTCCTTTGTTAATATCTTGCTCTGCTAGGTTTACAAATCCTAAATAAATAGAAATTAGTGCTCCTTACTTTGCAGTCCATTTGCTTTAGATGTTTGCCTTGAGGGACATTTGTGTATTCTACTAATGGCTGCAGCAGAGTGCTGTCTCATTTTCATTCTGGCAAAAAAAGGCCGTTTCCATGGTTACAGTTTCATTTGCTAGAGAGAAACTGATGGCTGTTAGTGATCCCATCATAAGCAACTTCTGTCAGATTTCTTATCAAGTAGACATATTTTGACAAAGTGAAAGATAACACCATAATAAGAGAACTAAGTTGCTACTCTATGTAATGAACCATTTAGCATTAAATGAAATGTGAAACCACATTCTTAAGACTGAAGGTGGAGAGGAAAAAGTAATATTTATAATTTACGAAAATAAAAATATTCAGTGCTGGAATAATGATAGCCTGCTTGCTTTCTGTTGTCAAGGTAAATCTAGTAGCATAACATTCATTTATATTTTAGGATCAGATACAAACCTTCGTCATCATCTATTTCACAAAAAGGTTGTGTAGAGCTATAATAACTATAAGGTTTTCCTGTCGTAGCCGGTTTGGCTAGGTATGGCCCAAAGCTGAGTTAAAGGCTAAATGCATGGCAGGCAGATCTACTACCCCCAAGCCCCAGCATATAAGACTTAGTCTAGCATTTTGCTCCACGAAATATATGCCATCTCTCTTCAGAAGAAATACTGCAGTCTTAGAAACCTGGAAAAAACTGATGCAACCCTTTGTTTCTGTGAGCTGGGCAGTGCGCCACACCACAGGCAAAAATTACCCCAGAATATTCTGCTGTGGAGAAAGTGTTTATTGAAGCTCTACATAACCTGCAGACTGAAGCTAAATATGGTTACTGAAGGCAAAAGAAGATAGTATAGTGCTTAATTTTAGAGGGTTGCCTTGAGTTTCGAGTCTTGGAGGTATCATACATAGACTGCACCACCAGGTCTCCAGGCTTTCTTGGTTCATTATCTCTGGAAAGTCTAATAAAGACCTCTAAAACCTAACCAACAGAAAAGGAGAAGAACAGAGGGAGACAAATAAAACATATTGAAACAGTAGGATAAAAACAAAATGTCATGAAAAATATACCTCAAGAGGTTGTGTAAGAGACCTGAAACAACAAAGAAAGGAATGCTCAGAAAAAGTTAAATACTTAACCCTGGGGTTAAGTTGAAGATTTGTAGAGTGTACTTGTATTAATGCATATCAAGCTTTTTCTCCTTAGACTTATCCCTGAATCTCCATCTATATACACATATTTGTTTAAAATATAATCTTACTTGAAGCAGAGTATCAGTTCATTATTGCCTTTCACTTCTGTAGTCATTCAGCTTTACAGGTGATGTGAAATGTTATCAGACTAAAATGATAGTGCCTGATTCTTATCTAAATAAAATAATTTATATATATATATTTCCCAACAAATGGAAATGGGATGTAACTCTTTAAGCAGTTGTAAGTAATTTATTATTACCTTGCTTTGGAAAGGCACTTCAGAACAGCTAAGAGAGCCCAGTAGTGGTGTACATCTACTTTGTACTCAGGATGCACGCTGGGATCAGGGCTATATGTGAATTAATTACCACCAAAAGACCTGCAATCCCCCAAATACTTTTCTGAGATACAAAAGCAGTTGATGTCCTGTAGATTCATCTTTAATTCTGTTATTATAAATGCTGTATACTCCATGGAGGTTTAAAAGTGTTCACTTGCTTGGCCTGACTTGTGTTATGCTTTAGCAGAATCTTCGCTTTAACGTACCCATTGAGCACTTCAGGTTGCTTTTGCTGTCTCAAGTATTACAACCACAGTGTGTAATATTGTCTGAAAATGTAAGCATAAGAACTCAAAATAAATGGCACTAAACCAATTTTTACAACGGCCTTCAGAACTGGAT
The DNA here is from genome assembly GCF_004027225.2 of Strigops habroptila. Taxonomy (NCBI): domain Eukaryota; kingdom Metazoa; phylum Chordata; class Aves; order Psittaciformes; family Psittacidae; genus Strigops; species Strigops habroptila. The sequence goes on from NC_044277.2 coordinate 37,989,657, forward strand.
CCTGCAGCAGGACGGTTAATGCACTAACACGTACACTCCTGGAAACTGTTTGAATTGAGAAGCCTACGTCAACATATCTGGATGCATGGCTGGAGCAAAAGCCATTCCCTAAAGTCCTGTTGCTGAGGTCCTGTTTCTTTCACAAGAGCCAGCCATTAGTTTCCTTCACACCCAAAGATCCCACTGACTTGTATCTAGAATGAGTCCCTCTGTCATCTTTCTTTCAAGAAGCATAAAGGACTGGATCTTCTACAGCAGCTGGTGCTGCCCTACTTCAGGTTCCACTGAAGTTAATGATAAAAGTCTCTGGTTTGAACTCAAGGAGAGTTGGGTCCGTGGTATATGCTTTTGAAAAATCCCACTCCATACAGTTTCTAAAGAGTTAGTGATGAACAAAAGGCGCTGAAGTAATCTGTGCCTTTCAGATGGGATTTCTAACATACATATAATAACATCAGTGACACAGGAATTGAATGTGTGGCACTCTATTAAATTCCATGAGCTGTTATACCATGTTTCTAAAGCTGTGGGAATGTTAATACGTATGTTTGCACTGCAGCTGTGCTTTGCCACAACGTTGGGAATCTATCTGTTTATGAATTAGTTAGTTAGAGGCAGGGTGAGTGTATCCATAACATGAATAGGGGCTGAGAGAAAGGATGCAGGGCCTGCATAACTCAAGAGGTGTAACTTCAAGAGGCAGTGATCCTCAAAAGACATACAGCTTCCTTAATGCCTCTAATAAATCTAAATTGGACAGACACAGAGGCAACAGATAAGTTAGCATAGTTACTCCAGAAAGACCTCCCTAAAACGTGAAGTTTTAAAAATTCTTTCTTTACCTTTTTCCTTAAAAACAAACTTCAGATGATTGTGCTTCTGTATTTACTGATGCTGCTGTTGTGAGGAGCACAGAGGGATCTTTCTTTTTTCTTTTCATCATGTACATGATGTTTATCACAATCTATGCAAGGATTGAAATAGTTCTTTTTCTCAGAGAGAGTGGCAAAGATGGCTTAACTTCATTACCAAAAATGTAAATTTAAGAGAAATCTTTTTTGTAGCATGATCAAAATATCTAAGTGATTTAGGGTCAGAGTTGCCACTGCACTTCAGTCCTTCCCTGAGTACCTAAATAAGTAGTGGCCTAATTTTCGGCAGTGGTTTGCCTTTACATGGTTTCTAATTTGAACAACAGTTGTTATGCTGTTGTCCTAGGAACAGGCAGTCCTAACCTTTAAGTGCCTAAGAGTTTTATATGTTTGACTTTCAGCGGGATTTGAGCACTTCATTCCCATAGCTCCTTCTAAAAATCACCGATGAGGAATTTAACCATTACTCTTCAAAGAAGAAAAATTCTTATATAGATGTATATATTTGTTAGTGCCTTAGTGAAAATGCCATGTCACCTTCTGGTGCCAAGGATCTGCTTGGGCAAACTGACAACTATGAGCAACAGCTAAAACTGACAACTTCATAACCTTGCCAAGCATTAGGAAAAAATGGCTGTTCATTCTGCCCATGGTGCATAAAGGGCTTTTCATGCCTCAATGTCCAAGGGTGCTGTTCTGTGGGTCCTGACTCAAGTTGTTTTCTCTTCCAGTAAGAAATAGTAAAGGCAAATTTTGTAGCATTAGCTGTATCTTAACAAACCCTGGGTCTCACATGTGTGAGTCATGAAAACAGAAGCAGCGACGCTTCTTCAAGCTTGTATGGTAAATACCAAGGTACAATTGGTGGGAGGGTATATCATAGACAGGTAACTCTTAAGTGACAGGTCTTATCCTACATAAAAAAAAGAAACAAATTTTCTAAAATCCATTTTTAAGTCTCTCTTTGTGCATTGATGTAGCATGTTTCCAAAGCAATTTGCCATTCACCAAACGCAGTGATGTCAGTTTTCACAGGATATATCTCAGTGTTCATGTGACAAATGGAAGGGGAAAGCAAATGTAGCAAAAATCACCATTACCAACAAAGCTAAAATCAAGAATTTTAAAGTATCTAAAGATAGATACTGCGTAAGGTATTCTACTGATAAGATATTCTTGATTTCATGATATCACATGAATGTTCAAGGTATAAATTCAATTTTTCCATTTCAAACTGATCTTAGAACTGATGCCTTCAGAAAACGTTAAGAATGGATAACATTAAAAAACAAACAAAAAAAAAAGGACAGAAAAATAGACAGATACCAGTGCATACTCTTTTAATAATGTTAAGATCAAAGGCAACATGTATTTTGTCCGGAAGGATGCACAGGAGATTCGTTCATGCTACATATACCACAAGTTGCAAATGTTTCCCAGCAGTAGAGAGCAGATTAGGCCAGAAGCCAGGAGTATGAAAGATTTCATAAGGTTCCTGCAAAAGGGGCATGTAAGGTGTGTTTTGTTTTTATTTAGTATCCAGACACCAAACTTTTGGAGCAAAAAGTCTTTCCAAAATCTTTTTTATTGAAAACACCATATGTAACATTTCCACACTGTACAAAGAAACCACCCATTTTTTTCTATTCAGGAGCTTCAGCAAAACAGACTCTTTCCTTCAAGTAAACTACACGCTTAGAATTTTCCAATGAGAAAATGAAATTTCCCAGGCAGCTTTCATGTATTTTTTTTCTTCCTACTTCAATCATTCCTGGAGTGGAAAGAAACTGTTTAGCAATGTAAAGCAATACTACACAATAGTTCAGTGACAGGAAATGAAAAATAATGTATCTTGTGGGGAAATTACACAGTCATCTAATTAGACAGGATATTGTGACATATAATTAGTTTATGTTTGCTGAGTACTTAAAAAAATGCAAAGCTCTTTATAAATGCTAACCATTAATATTTAACCTAGGCATATATAATTAACAAAAGCCTGTTCTAGGCAAAGTATTAGAGCTAATTAACAACCTGACTTTCATGAGAAATACTGTCATATTCTACATTTTCCAAAGATGCTAAGATCTTGCTTTTAAGAATATCTGCACAGTGCCCTTAAATACTAAAATAGAATTATTTTTTTTTTTTGTTATTAGGTGGGGGTTTTTTTCAAATAAAAACATATCCCATAGAACATTATATAGTTATTCTTTCCCTAAGCACATGTGGGGTTTTGTTTGGAAGGATTCTACCTAACCAAGTCTTATTTGACTTCTGGAAACTAATTAGATTACATTATTAGCAGCAGATTGAACAGCTATCATTCTCATTTCACTGTCACAGATAAAAGTTGGAATTCCACAACGTCAGTGTACTCACATCAGTATGAACCAAAGGAAATGAGAACAGAACCAGGCCTATTATATCCAAGACAAAGGTGAAATTTGGAATCCAAATTAGGCAGACAAATGTGACAGGAGGAAGAAAGTCCATTTCTTTTTTTCCTTCATTCAAACAACTAAAGTTCAGTTCAAAAGGCAGGAAAAAAAAAAAAATCCTGAATTGCAAAAATGAAGTGGTAAAGGCTTGATGCAAAGAGACACTATATTTAAGACAAAACAAACTTTTATGACATATGGCATTTATTCGAAGAATAATTACTTCTGCTATTTGCATCCAGCTACTCTATGTAGCTTTTTACCACTGTAAATCTTGCTTGTTACATGAACTTTAGCACTACATTTTAACGATAAAAATGTTGTGCACTAATATTTTTGTTTTGCTTTGGTTCTTCAAGCAAAGTTTAAAACTTTTTATTTCCATGAAGGAAATAAATAGAATCTCATGTTCAAATACAAAAAACTAGTCATCGTCAAACTTAAATTCTGTGGTCTGTATGGTATGAACTTTCCTCAAATAGAAAGGTATTACTCTGCTGGCCAAATCGTCGCTTAATCCACATAAGATGAGCAATACCTGTATATTTACTAAATACTGAACTGATGAAAAAAACAAGTTAGAAAAGTCTTCCTAATCACTAGGATTAAAATAGAGACAGTCTCTGAGGATTTACTTGCATGTTATTTTACTGAGAGATTGCATAAAACATATTCAAAGTGGGACAGAAACAGAAGGAAAAACATAGGGTGAGTAGCAAAAAAAAATCCAGCTATAACACATATTAGTGCAACGTGAGAAAATCAAAAAGCAATAAACAAAAATAGATATTGAATGAAATCGGTGCCTGGAAAGCTAAGGGAACAAAATGTGCCTAATGTCTGTCCTGCAAACCTTTACTTAGGCAAATGTTCTGTGTTCATGAAAACAGCTCTATTTTTGTTAGCTGGAGTGTCCACGTAAGGATAAAATTTTACAGCTGAGTTCCTAAAAAACTTAAGAATACTTATTTGTTTGTTCCTGTCTCATTAATATAACGTAATCTGCTATCTACAGTTCCTCATCCTGGGAGACTCAAATAAATCTTCCCATAAAATTTGAAGATCTATATGTAAAATATATTTACTATATACACACTGACACAGAATCCTCAGCTTGTTTTAAATGAGTACTTATCCAATGATCTTTTTTTCCCCTGAAGCTAGTAATTGAGGACATGACCCTTTAAATTTCTATCCATTGTGTCTAAGAATCAGAGCAATATTATAAATCATTTCACAAAAAGAATCCAGCTAATAAGAAAGAAACCCCCCAATATATTCAAACTCCTAGCTTGATCTCTACAAGTTTTCCACCCCAAGCCCTGAGGATTACATACCAATGTTATTTTTCAAATCACTGTTTCAGTTTTCTAGACTCATGGTAACTTTAGATAAATGCATACTTTCATTCCAGCTGATACATGATCTTCTTTGAGTCTGAAGCTGAATTCATTTGGAACTATAGAAATATGCAGAAAATGCAGACACAAACCAAGTGGTCTTAACAGATGTGATCTCATCAGGGTTCCATTTGTTAAAGGAAATCACTGAATATTAACTAAAAGTTAATTAAACCTAATTGCCAATTAGAAAGAAAAAGTAATTTGAAACTATCCGCTGCCAGTGTCTTATTATTATCTTTGAGAAGCCTAAATCTTGGGAAGGTATGTTACCTGTCCATATATCAGTTCTAGCATGCAATGTCCATTGCTAAATTCTGCTTCATTAAAGTAAGTCTCACAGACCTCAAAAGATAGAAAGGAAAAGATGAACAACTTGTCTTGAAATAGTGGAAATACTGAAGGACTCACTAATTTGCACTTTTTAGAAAAATACACTTTTCTTTTAGTTTGGGTTTTTTTTCCAAAATTCTTCATTTTCAAATATAGGTGATGGGACACCAGACTATATTGGGGAACAGAGATTATGTTAAAAGTGAAAGAACTTGCACCTGTCTGAATGAGGTACATTTGGTAAGAAGAGAGCGGACCATGGTGCCTAAGTGTAACACATTTCCATCAGCCTCTGTATCCCAGACCATTAGCTCTACAGTCAAAGATGTCTTTAGCCATCATTAGAAAAGCAGTGAGATTTCAGGATAATTTGTGTAGTAAGTATCCAGAAAAATAAAGGCCTGGACACAGAAGAAGTCAAGCTTTTCATGGATCATACACTTCTCATATGTATTTAGGAAAATGAAAGTATACTATGACATCCAGTGTTGCTGAGAAAGAGGGTAAGGGCGGATGGTTGACAAGAGGTGGTGAGTTCAATCAGTGAATATCTTCTGCATTGAACTGTTTTGATTCTTCTTTGAAAATTAATGTAGGCAGTGATGTGAGAGGGTTGCGGAAGTACTTCCATTTATCTCCTCAACCTCTCTTCTCCCCCATCTTAAAAGAAACTCAAGGTATAGGGTAGTTGACACAGTCAGTCACAGAGAAAATAATGTAAAATGAGAGATCCAGAAACTTACTTCGGGGCCTGGGTTTTTCTTTGGGGGGGGAGGTGGGGGAGGTGGGGTTTGTTTAGGGGTTTGTTTCTTTTTTATCTTGGCCATTATTTTTTCAAATAAAAATGTTTTTATGAGGAGTAACTCTTTAGATAGCACAAGAAACTGGAACTTACCTTTGAATCCATCTCATAAAATACCAGTACCTGAGCCTACCTAATCATTCCAATTCTTGAAGGGCCACCATTATTTTTAATTTATTAGGTTGCATCAGCTGGCTTCTAATATGCCAGAAAGAAAGACAGGAAGCATATCCAACCCATTCTAGCACTTACTAGGATAGTGCTGCAATAGTCTGAATTCTTCCTTTATTCAAGGAAGGTTTCCTGTGACACCAAAAAAATCCTGTAATAATTCCAGTCTTGCTGCTTGGCATAAAAAAACCCCAACACTTTAATAATTTGAGCCTTTTGGCTTGAGATTTTCTATTACTTTACAGGTGTTATAAAGTGTGATCATTACAAGGTGTCTTGGAGTTTCTCAGTTTGAAGGGATCTGCTGTGAATTAATACAAAGTGCAGTTTATTTTGCAAGTAAAATGTAGATGTCAACTACTACCCATGAGTTATTACGTGCAGCAGGCTCTACTGACACCTTTCAATGCAAAATCAACTGGATCTTCTCATCCAAAACCAGTCCCAAGACAGCAAATTTGTTACCACTTCAGTGAAACTTCAGTTGTTATCCCAACCCACTGGGCTGATTTTAAAGATCTTTAGATATGACAACATCATGTTGTCTGAAGTAAGAATTGATGGGTTACTCCAGACACCTTTCACTAAGTTAATGTTCTGGATTCACATTACAGAGTGCACTTTCATTAAAAGAATTATTAGAACCAGCCTCAAGGCTGCTATCAGAATGTTTTGAAAGAAGGAATAGAAATTCACATCTTAGGCCTCATTATGAGATGGAAGACCTATTGAGACAAAGGTGACATGTAAGGTCTTTCCCATACTTCTACACATTAATAGTATTTCTGCCTTCAGGATTTGGGGAAATATTTACTACAGTTTTTTAGAATCACAAAGATTTTTTTTCTTTTGAGATCTCTTCTCAAACAGACTGTCTATCATCCAGTACCTTCTCCAGTTTCAAAATGAGCTTTTTATAGCATCATGTTTATTCTTAATAGACAACTATTGTCAGAGGCCCATGCAATTCGTTAGTAACCACAAAGACATTCTGTGGCAAAGAATCTAGACACCTCTGTGGTTTCTTTATAGCTTCTGAGTATAAATACAAATAAAACAGCAGAGAATCAGTAAGAATGAAAGCAACAGCAGAAGTAATTTTTAATGAAATTGCAGGAGAAAAGTAAGGGCAGCAAAAATTCACCTCTCGATACATTGAACAAGATTGCCTTACTGAATCTGTCTGGTTACATATTCAGTTTCTTCTTCTCTACTTTTGTTTCATTCTCTATGCCCTCATTCAGCACATATTTAGTTATCCTAAGATGAGCAGTTACATTGCTCTGTTGATCAAAAAAATCTCAAGAAATTACAATTACAGTTCTGATAAAACCTTTTGATATTACAAATGTATCTTCTAATTTTTTATTTTTTGTTTTCAAATGACGCATACCTTCACTAAAACGTGGGATGGAAAATGAGGACACAGATTACAGCTGCTTTATAATGGTAATTTTCATTGCAGAAGAAAATCTTACTTCTTTGCCTCTTTTCTTCAGGAAAGCAAGTGACAAATTTTATTGCTTAACAGATTTACACAGAAGATGTTATTTAGAGCATAGAAAATACCCGAGTACTTGTAAGTGTAATTCTAACAGCTAGCAAAGTCACCTGCCAAATGACCTTATGTGGAACTCCATAGCTTGTCTATACTATCAATATTAAATTACGTTTGTATTATGCACAGTAAACTTTACAGATATTTTCCAATCTCAAAAACCATAAAGAAATTCTTAACCACCTGAAATTTCACAAACTCTGTTTTGTTGCACTTCGTGAGACAAAAATGACCTTTTTGTCGTCGTGATACAAACCTCTCCCTTGTCAGCAAACAAAAATCCATTGTCTGTTAGTAATATAGGGCCTATGGCACAGAGACAGGACTACTACTAATCCTTCTGTCTTGGTCCTGCATCTGGCCCAGGTCAAGCTTAAAATAAGACTTAAATTCTTCTGCACAGGGACTGCATCTTTTTTTGTGCAAACGGCCATGAGAAGTTGTTTAGGAGAAATTACACATAATAGTAGAGGAGGCAAGAGAAGGCAGATATGAAGTATTAATCAATTAATTAATCTTATTAATTCTGCCTAAATCTCTGCTACCAGTGATTGCGTGTTCACTTGGAATTTGTGGTATTATTTAGCAGTGGAAGTTAGGCTTCCCATTCTGACAGTGGCTCACACAAAGCAGAGCAAAGAATTAACGTCTCCTTCACCAGCTATTTTGTTTCTCAGGTTGCTGTTAATTAATAAATTAAATCATAATGTTTGCATTCATTATGATGTGGTTCCTAGTCTGTGAGGCCAAAACCTATCTCAAGTCATAGGCAAGTGTACCAGCAGGAGAGAGGAATGAGGGTTCTTAGGTTTGCAGGCCACTAACAGCCACCGTGTGGAGCAGGAGACCACAGCCAAGCTGGGGTGCATGTGGGGAAGTTACATACTGGTTGTCACTAATGAAAGATGTGGAGATACAGACAGTGGTAGTCTCAGAGGAGGCTTCACCTGAAGGCATAGCTACAGTGATAAGCGGTTGAAAAGGACCAAACGACACCACACAGAAAGGTTAGCATCTATGACACAGACAGTAGTACCCTAGATGAACATCTAGTTACAGAAAATTTAGAACAAAGGCAGGGTTTCATGACGTGATGCACAACCCATTAAAGTCAATGGAAAGATACCTAGCTGGAAGCATCTGAAAACCCCAAATGACATTAAGAAATGGGAAGTCTCTTGGATTCCTAAAAATAAAAGAGCAACATCTGTAACTTCATGGACCTTACTGTTGGCAACAAACATAAAGACGTTCTACTAAGAAAGTTGAAATAAAAATTAAAATTGGATGAATGACAGAACTTTATCTAAGTCTGGGATGGAAACCTGAGGACAGTTACCAGAAAAAAGATATTCCGTTTGAAGGTCATTATGCATTTTTCCCTCTTACTTTGTCCGAATGACTCATAAGCCAGTACGTTCAATAGCAACAGAAATTCAGTACAAGATGAATGCTGAACCATATTTTAGCTCTTTGGGATCTGACCCATTTTTACTGTTTTACCAACTGTGTCTTTTGTGCTTTAAAGCCTGATATTTGCATTTGATGGACACTATCAAATTGCTACAGTTATTGTTTTGTGGATAGTTTCTCCGTTTTTTTTGTTGTTGTTGTTGATTTTTTGGGTTTGGGTTTTTTTTTTTTTTTTTTATTTAGTTTCTTTTCCCTACAGTAATGGTGCTTGACAGCATGATTCCCTCTTGGGGAAATTGGACATATGTAGCTTTTAATTTCTTCTGGAGAAAGAAGCAGTTAAATTAAAAGTAGCAGGATGTTTATCACAAAACAACAAATTTTCTACCCAGCTTGAGTTGTGGCTCAACTTGAGTAATTCTGTGGGAGAAATCATGCTCCCTACTTGGGAATAATTGCCAATGGCTCAGCACATTCCCAGTGGGTATGTCATTTTAACAGAGTTTCCCAAAACCTGAACTCCACGTATAGTAGAGTCACCATGGAGTTGCAAGAGGATTCACGTCAGGGGGAAGGTCCAAGTAATTCCACTGAGAAAGTTGTTTAGGTGAATAGTTTATGATTTGGCCTTAAAAACAAAATGATCTGTTAGGTGAGACCTCAATGCAAATCTGTGTTTGATTGCAGGGTATCTCATAGCCTCTTGTGTGGCCATGAATAAGGCTCCTTATTTCCCTGCATATCTGTTACCTATCAGCAATGTTTCCTTCTCTAACAGAAGTGTTCTGAAGAATTTATTAATATTTGTGAAGTATTTAAAAGAAGAACTTACTGAAGTAGAAATAGTTCAGGGCTGGGCACCTGGTTGAACACTATTATTCCTAGCACAAAACAAAACAAATCCCTAATTGATTCTTCTTCCATATTCCCCAGAGGGCACAAAGTACAATGTATACAAAATATCAATAGAACAAGCAATCGTGCTTGAAGCAAAACTTTGATGCTGTGCCTCAACTTAACTAGAACCATCTGCTCTTTCAGAAGCAGTAGTAAAAGGCTTGAAAGAAACACAAAGTGCAGTACATACACAAGCCTATGTAATAAGTATCAGTAGAGTTCACTCCATTGCAAAGTGATGAGAACAAGTTTATCAGACATGCTCAAAAATAAACAGATCCAATTAAAAAAAAAAAAAACAACCCTCAGCAAGTCTGACCCTGTAATTAATCATGATAGGTTACTGAAGTAATAATTAACTGCAGCCTAAATCATAGTCTGAAGAGCAAGCAGCTTTCTGGGAGACAAAAATGCATGATCTGGGAAACGAGACTTATGAATGTGATCATTTGTACCCACAGTTGGTACCTTGTAAGATAATGTTCCCATTGCATTGCAGAACTAACATGGCTGGCCCAATTGTCAGGCTGGACAGTGATCCCTATGAAAATGTGGTTTACAGCCAGTTTGAAGAGATGCACAGTATATTACCATAGGGAAAAACAAGACATTTGAATTGTAATGTAATGCTCAAAATTTTGATGCATTTGTTACTATTTTCCTTTAGATCGTCTTCAGCATTTTAAATCTTCAGCCTTGAATTTACAAAATAAAAAGGGTGTGTGGAGATGAGGGTGCAGTCAATGAATATGACAAAAAAGGTATTTTAAGTTTTAGGTGGATACTCTTGAGATGTAAGTGGCAAGAGGGCTCAAACGAAAAGGATACAGGATCTGAATTATGTAAAATTTAGCTCTAGATTCTAGCAATAATGTCAATGTTCTCTGGTACATTTGATTTCAAGTAATATGTTTTATATTTTATTATTCTATCACATTAGAACAGTTACTCTACAATTAATAAGAACTGATTACTTTCACTAATGAGTCATTATTTACCATTGTAGACTATTAGTTTAGCTTAGGGTCTTGAGCCTAAAAGCACGATTTTTGCAAAACACTTAAGGCAATCATAAGTCCATAGAAGCCTTCTGTATAACCTATTTTACTGACAAACAATTACATTTTAGATTGAAGAGGTGAAATGATTAAGAATATTTGACTTAGTTGCCATGACAGCATGCATTTTTCATCAGGCAGAGTGTAATTACTACAATTTCAATGATGTAAAATCAAGAAAGATGATAACAAACAGCAGAACCATGGAGATATTGCCATTGCAACCAGGTTGCCATGGCAACAGTGATAATAATCTCAGTGATAGATGTTTTCTCTTGCTCTTTCCATTTTGTACGGTTATAACATTCAGAGCCAGTTTTTACCACAGCTTTTTATAGTTTATTAGACTGTCAAAATAGTTTATGAGATGTTGTTGCAAAGGAAATGACTGAGTTCCGCAGCCTAATAAAAATGCCAAATACTCTGTTTACATACTGCTCCAGCATTTAACAAACATTAAAAAATTGTGTGAAAAATGATTTGATATTGTATCTGTATTAATCAATTTGCAAGGCATAAGCTCTGTCACTGAAGGTCAAATGAATACCTTCCAAGCATTACTTTTAGTGAGCCCTTTTAAAGTTTATTCTTGACACCACGCTGCCAACTCCTTTTACCTGAGCTGTTGCAAAACATGCAGCTCATAGGAAATACTTCATAAGACTAGTAGTTAGCTAGAAAAATTATGTTAACGATTTAAATAATGTAGGAACATTTAATAACTTAACGTCAAAGAAGTGGTCAATGCAGATTAAAGAATGCTTTACTGAAAGTCTACCATAGATATGAGATAGCACGAATTAAAAAAAAAAAAAGTAAGAAAGATATGTGCATGTTTTTTATATATATGTGTATAAATATACATATACATAAACTTTTGTATGCATATGTTACTTTATACTGTATGTCTGTAGCGTATATATGAAAACAGAGAACAAATAACCTCTTTCTGATGTTACCTCCTATGCTGTAGAGGTATCAGAAGGCACTGATTATTAGAAGCAGCATTGAGATTTACTTCTGAAGCAAAAAATAAAGCCCCCTTTTTGTAGTTTTAAAGACTGACTTTCTAAATCTGAAACAATAACTCTTCAGGGAGCAATGTAAGTTTAATGGGAATTTTTAGAATTGTTTTCAATGGAAATATTTAAATATCCTTTTATATTTTACCTTATCTTTTTCTCCCTAAGCTTAGCAACAGTCACCATCCATCTTAAAAAATATATAGACCTACTCTGAGAAAAAAATGCATTTAAAATCTCAATATTGACTACAACAAATCATTGTTCTTCATTGAAGTTACCCCATATTTATTTATAGAACTGAAAGAATTGCTAGAACTCCAGCTTTTCCTGCCATCTAGTTTGGCCTGCTGAATTACATATTTGCTCAGCATTGAGACTTTCAGTAGAGAACAAAACCAAAGAGAGGAAGGGAACGACTCCTGAAATATCATGGTTAAACAGGTGGGTAATGAGGCAGGAAGATTCAGAAATAACATGAATAATTATGCACTGCTCTGAGGTGTTAATGTGGATTTGAAGACTGACATGGGAGACTATTGCCATAATACCAAGACACTGGTGACTGATGGCATCAGCTTCAGCCATGCTGCTCCCCAAAACAGGTATGTCTAGGAGAATCTGACTCTGCTCGTCCCATAATGCATAGAGGCAAACTTACATACTGTAATTCCTCCATGAAAATGAATAAATTTCCAGTTTAGAGAACTGTTAACAGGTGTCTTAAGTGTTGTAGACAACTGTAACCCACAGTTCCTAATCCCTGTTCAATCTCAGTTATCTTCTTTGAAAATAAAATAAAACAAAATAAAATAAAGCAAAAGTACTGAATAAAGCCAAATATTTAGTTTGTTAACAGAACACTACTAAGTGCTACTTACAGCTTATTCCTTTGGTGTTTATACTTTCGATAAACTAGATGTTTTTAAATTTTAACTGATGCTAGGGGTGTGGATGGGGGAATCCAAAACTATCTGTATATCCCAACCCAGATAAGAATTTAAACATATATGCCTTATTGCAGTTAATGGATAACATATGTTTACATTGCCTATGTTGCTTGGAAAACTGTTCTTTGTTGTTTATGTTAAATGTGTATACAGTATGCATGGGTGGATGAGAGAGAGGAAGAGAAGGTCTGGTGTCTGAGAAGATCCATTATAAAAGCTGACATATAATAAACAGCAGCCAAGATTACATAATCATGGACAATCTCAGAGATGTTTTAAGACCCAATAACTTTGTTGACGCTACAGAACTGATCCTAACAATATATTTGTCAAAATTTCTTTAATTTAATTTTGTCAGATTCTGAAAGTAGAGCACTTTTTTTTTTTTTTAGACGAAAATGGCTTGTGCTGGGAGAATGGGGTCCTGGTATCCAAATGTAATTTCCTTCTCTTAATTTCTCATCATTACTCTTAATCATTCTTCCTTACAATTAAATAATTTGGTATAAAGTCTTGTCAATAACAATCAAACATTTGTAGTTCCATTCCTATTTCTATGCACAGTTTAACTAAATTATATGTACTAAGATACCCCATCAATTTAATAGAAGCATGCTTTTCCCTGAATGCCCTTTTCAGTTTGTATTCTTATTCATACTCCATATAAGTTCTACAAAAAACATAACTGAATGAAACACAAAGAAAAAAGAATGTGGCAGGGAAAGTCAAGGGAAAGAGTAAGAGTACTTTAAGCTACTTTAATTCTTTATTTGAAACTAAAGCAGTTTTCAGGATGGTGGCATCTCTTTAAATAAGCTTTTTTCCTCCAAAGGATATCCATCTCTCCAGCCAACACACCATTTCTGTTGCTGTTCTTTAAATCTTGCCAGATTCACAGTATCTTTTTTTAATAATGTGCAGCCAGAAAAAAAAAAAAAACCACCATGCAATAGTCTAACTGGAATGACACAGGAGCTGTAGAGATACTGTTACTTGGCTCCTCTACCATATGATATCTTTGTGCATGCAGCCTAAAATTGCACTGCCCTTTTTCTGGCAGCTGTTACACATTGCAAATTGATGAATACTTTGCTGTCCACGTTAATCCCATGTGTTTCTTGCACCATTATTACTTCCCAGGTTTGTCTTCTTCATCAAATGAACATCCTTGCATTATGTCTGCCAAATATTATTATACATCATGCCAAACCTAATTTTTCTTATACGGTTAAAGAACACAGTCCTTTTCATCTGTTTCCTCTGAGGTGTTTCAACTCTTCTAGTCTTTGAACTTCACTAATAGACCTGACTACTAATGACTTAACAAAAATTATAAATAACTTCCACCGACCATAAATCCTGCTTGTGGCTCGCTAGACTTTTCCCAACTCAGTGCGTTCCATTTATCATTACTTTGTGTTTACTGTTTTTCTGGTCACTTTTCAGATCTCAGATCAGTGTTTCTTTTCCATCTTAACTACATTCTCAATTCTTATTTGTATCAAATGCTAGGTGCAAATGCTAGCTATCACCCATCCACCAATTTTGCAATTTGAAGGAAAGAATTAGAAAAAAAAAAAAAAAAGGAAATCATTCATCTGGAAAGCCATATGCTTGAGACTTGCCTAGTTTTTTAAGTCTAATTTCGTATGCATTGGTATTATGTTGGAGATTCTCATATCTTTTCTTTGGAATATACATAAGATTTCCACTAATTGTAATGGACATTAATTACCACCTTTAAGGGTACATCTCTGCTTTCTGACATGACATTCAGCACATCCTGCCTATCATTCTATAGACAGCCTCTTGTAAGGGATGTCCTTGGAGATTTTAAATGGCAAGGGGCCCTTTGCTGGTTTTCCAGACAACACATGAATTGCACTAGCATGTGAATAAACAGAAGGAAATTTAAATACCAAAACAGAAATTACAGCTTTGAGACTTTATTTAATGCACTTAATTGAAAATCCAGATACATTCTGTAAGCTCTAAGAGTTTCTAAGTGCACAGATAGTAAATTGGATTGATAGCCTACAAAAGAGATTTACCAAGAATGACCTGCATGCCAGGGAATGGGCTAATCTAAAACCCTCAGTTTTCAGTGTTGATCATTAGTTTTGGAGTAAAGCTGAAACATTTCCTTTTGCTAGTTGTCTAAGTACATGATGCTTTCTAATGGAATTATATTATAGAGTACTGAATTATCACTTTCAACTTTCCTTGAGAAGAGAGGGGGAAGCATCAGAAGCACTGAGACTCAAGAAGAAGTTCCCTTCTTCAAACAGAGAAAATGCAGGTGCCTGAAAAAACAACATAAACTACTGAAAAAGAGGTATATCCACACCAAAATGGTGATATGAATTTGAAACTCTGCACTCTGCTCTGAGCAGCCAATACCCTGGGAGACTATGTCCTTGCCTGTGATAGCCCACCAGAAATGCTGATGTCGTTTTTCAGAATACCTCCCACCTACATAACCCTGTGAAGGAGAAATGCTGTTTTGTCAAGGGCAGTAAGTGATCCCCTGGACTTGGTCCCATGCTGACAACTGGTACACCTTGAGGCATTTTAATCTGCTGGCTGTGTGCCAACACCTTCCTCTATCTAAATTCAGGAACACATCTGCTTATGGGTGGGTATGTGACAAAATCCTGAGTCACAGTAATCAAGTAAGATAGCATTGCTAAAGAGCTTATAATAGAGTTTCTTTATAGAGAGAAATTAATAAATAATTAAAGTTTCCACCTGCCCACTGTCCCTTCTTTTAATTATACCTGATGTCTCTTGTCCTGCAAAATGCTGATATATGGAACCACTGCTTGTCTCTTAATTTCAAGATTAATTGACTGTTGCTATCGTGTGTGATCTCATTAGGAGCAATGTAGACAAAAAGAATCATAACTAAGTGTGGATAGAAATTCTAAAATATTATAGGTGGAGTTCTCAGCTGATGTTGAGCACAGCATTATTCAGCAAAGCATCATTGATGTCACTTGCTACAACAGCAATAATTGCTTTGGAACAATATGCAAAGTAAGTACATTAAGAAACAATGATCCAATATGTTGTAAATGTCCTTCAAAGCCTGAGTAGATCTTTTGCTA
Organism: Strigops habroptila; assembly: GCF_004027225.2. Classification (NCBI taxonomy): domain Eukaryota; kingdom Metazoa; phylum Chordata; class Aves; order Psittaciformes; family Psittacidae; genus Strigops; species Strigops habroptila. The sequence goes on from NC_044277.2 coordinate 38,005,681, forward strand.
TCATTTTCCTACCTGAAATTCTTCTTCCTACCTGTCTTTTCCTGACCTACTTAAACACATGAAGGGTGGATGTTGGCATGAATGATAGAAAGACCTTGTGATGACCCTCTGCACCTGAGAGAATTTTCTTCCAAACAATATTTGGATGATTCTTAAAACAGATGTGCAAGCCTTAAAACCCTCAGCCCAGTTGCCTGAGATATAGAAGAAAAATGAATTAAAATATAGATTGAAAATGTCTTTTGATATTAAAAATCATTTTCTGAGGAACGTTTTAGAGCAATTTTCTGTCTACGCATTTTACCTTGCCACTTTTCCCATTGACTATTATTTCCCTTGGTCTCATGTGGATATATCCTGAATAACACTCTGGAGAATATTAAGCCATGCAACAGTAAGAAAGAGCTCAAGGAAACTATTGCAGCTTAGTCTGCCTCTCACTCTACTTTAGATTTAAATGGCCATGGTATTTAATTTTCAGGGATCCTAGCTCAAATTTCTTCTTCTAACTCATAGAAACTTTCTGTGTTTTCCATCCAGTAACCTCTATAAAATCATGCATACCACTGCTAGTTGCCAGCATTTTTTCCAGACACCTTATCTTTACTTGTTAATGTTTCTATTTTTTTTTCCCTTTGCCTTTCTACCAGAGAAAGGGAAATGCATTTAATGATATAACCCAGAGAAAGTCCTCTGCTTTAGGATTAAATATAGTCTGTTCCCTTTTGTTATCTTAAAAGTTCTTAGTGTTTGATCAGATCAGTTATGCAATATGCGTATTTTTTGCAATTTGATCCCCAAATCAAACTGATCTAGCTGAACTCTTCTTTTAAAAGATCTCAAATTATTAAACCTGCTTGCTGTACATTTTTATAGGAAGTTTTAAAATTGCCAATTATTGGTTTTGCAAGTGGTATGCCTTTTAAAACTCTGTGACACAACATGATAGCTTTGGTATAACTTGATGTGTTTTTCACTATCACAGGTTACCCAGGAGAACATGCATATTGCAAAGACTAAATTACTTTTATTTCAAATGATGTAAAACTACAAAGAAAGAACAAATGGATATCATACAGGACAGAGCAATCAACCTTTCAGTAGCACTGCATGAGTCACTTTTGAATTCATTTCATTGGCTGCTTTTCCTATTGCTGCTATACATACATTTAGAGATTATCTGTGCTGTGTTCCGGTAGACCATGGATGTAAGTATGCCAAGGGCATCTAGGATGTAATTTTCAATGATCATATATCCTTTGCTCCATGTAAGCAATCTGGGATTTCTATGACATTTTGTATTCTCATCCTGGATGCATCTGTGGGGACAGTTGAGCATTTCTGTAGTTCCTAACTAAGATCCACAGTGACTGGGCAGTCATCTCTGCACAGTTTCTATAGCAAGCTTCCAAGCAGGTACAGTGAGAAAAGGGATAAAATGAACAGCAGGCAGGAAGAAAGAGAGTTGAGAAGAAAAAGAAGAAAATAGTGGGCATGCACCTTTCTGATAGAGTCATTTGCAACATTACACACACTACAGAAATACTATAATAGTAATCAGTTGGCCATGCAACCTCTGAATTGCAGGGATGCAAATTGCTGTGACTATTATTGGTCTCTGGCTATTTCTGAAGACAAAACATTTCTGAAATGATTCTGAACATTTCTTCTGCCTCTGAGACACTCAAAAGTCTGTACTCATCCAGTTGACTTGTACACACTGAAGTACTCAGATCAGTATTTTCCTACCTTCAGGCTGCCACTAGAGAAAATAGAATGAGATGGATACATCCAGGAAGAAATTCAGCTCAATTCAGACTTAAACAGTCATTTTAAAAGTCTTGATATTTCTTTATATATGAGGCTGGATGAAACCATGCTAGATTGTTTGGTTGGGTTTTGCTTGGCTGAGGGCTTTTTTTAGGATGTGTGGGTTTTTGGTTTTGTTGTTGTTTTGGGTTTTTTTGGCTGTCTGCAGTCTGGATAAGCACTGTTACTGAGGAAACATTTTGGTACACATTTGCTTCCAGATTTTTTTCATAACTTAAAGTCTCAGACACTTTTTAGGCACAGAGAAGTTAAAATATCAACACCACCCAAGGAGAAAACCATTGCAATATAATGGAGAAAGGCAAAAAAGGGGCTGTTCAAAGGAGCTTCTATTAGCAGCAAACCTTGCAAAACAACACTATATGCAAATATTTTGCCTTACAGTCATATCTCCTTACCCAAGCATGATGGATAAAACCCCATCATTTCTTATCACAATCATGGCATCTTTATTTTCTCAAAACCCATTCTTTTGTCATCCACACTTCCTAGTATAAGCTCTCTCTTAAATTGTTCTTAAGCCTTTGCTCACAATGATCCTAAATTAGTTCACCTGGAGAAGGATCAGCTGTCTTCAAAATTGCTAATGATTTTGTAAACACTTTTATGTTATTTGCTTGAAGGTGGAACTATCTGACTTCAGCTTTAAAGCCATTTGCTCCCAATAAATTAAAATAATGCACCTAAAGGGCCTCTTCATTAAAGCACTGGAGAGGAAAAGCTCCATTTAAGTGACATGTTTGACTCTCCCTCTCTTTTAAAGCTTCTATTTGTTGCTGATCTCTTCCTCAGCTCCCACTGTTTATTCTACTATATATGGTATAGAGATAAAACCATATTCCACTCCATAGGCTTTTTCTAAGATTTCCACATGCAGCAGGAGGTAAACAGAAGAGTCAGATAAAAAGAATTACAATAGGATGTTATTTATGCATTAAAATACGTGGAAGAATAGGGGAACAAGAGGAATACACTTAAAAGAAATGAAAATTGAGCCTGACAAGAAATATATGATTCTTTAAATGCTTTTGCCAATCTAAATGTTGGAGATAAGCTCCCCTTTCAAAGAAAAATGATACTTAGAAATATTTTTCTTTCACAATAAAATAAAATAACCTGTGGGAGGTGAAAAGTTACTGTGGAAAATCATAACTCAGAGTTTGTGAGACACTATCCAACTCAGGTGAGGAAAGGGAAAGCAGTTTATTAGACACTAGTGCAGGGAAGCATGTTGAACCTTCATCACACAAATATCATAAAATGTTTTGGGTTGGAAGGGACTTTCAAAAATCATCTAGTCCAACTATTGCAGCTTCCATAATGATGTTCCACAGCTTTCAGGACTTCATGCAAAATGCTACTGTCCTCTTTCCAAGATGCTATATCTCCTCATTATGTCCTTACAATCTAGTTTGCCATCCTAAGGCACTGAGGGCTATAAAACAGGATATTTAAAAATAAATAGCAAGAAAGAGGGTCTTCATTTTATGTGCTCTTACTTTTTTTTACTTTATTCAATTCTAATCCCTCAGACTTTACCACTTACTTAACCAAATCCTCTCCATGGGTTCAAGGAGGGCCTCCCCAAGTTGCTTATAATTGCTTTCTTCTTTTCTAAGTCACTCAGTACTAAGGTGAAAACCACTCGTTGTCCTTTTTTTTTTTTTAAACTGTGTTCAAAAAGTCCTATGCAGAGCACAGTTTATTAGCAAATGAACAGTTTCTGAAAATTCTATTTTGCAGATTTTTTCTGAATATTATAAATTGTTTCATTTACAGCAAGAAAGTGCTTAGATCCTGGAAAAGGAGTACTGAAGTCAGTAAAACCTAGAATATGACAGAGCTGTTTTTCCAACAGAACAAGGTAAGAACGCACAGTTCTGGTAAGGTTATGCACAGCTAGAAAAGCTTTAAGCAAAAATTCCACCAATTTGCATCTCTGAATGAGTTTGAAAACTTGCATAGGACAGGAGAAAGGAGGCTTAATCTCAGAAGGCTTGACTCCTTCTCCAATATCCCACTCACTGGAATACAGCTCTTCTGAGCTCAGTAACATCTCTGAGGAGACCTTAAATCTTCATATCTTACATCCATTACAGTTTTCTTCTGATTAGGTATTGTTACATATTACTTTGTGCTGTTATTGTCCCTGCAAAATGGTTTTGGCATGCTGTTCGCCTGACTTCAAGGATTCCTGCTGTTAATTGGGGTGGGGAAGCCAGTAGCTGTACATCTTTGTCTTGCCTGATCCATAAAAGTATGCATCATAATACCACATTCATAATCCCACTATTGCCTACACATAGTATGGGTGTGCTCTGTCATAGAAAGTGTCATCTAAAAATTAGAAATGGACATAAATAACTGGTGTTATTTATCTGCCTGGAACTGCAGCTGTGAGGCAGAATACAGGACTATTACAGTTACACTGAGAATGTGGAGCAATTAATGTTTAAGTAAAGTCTACTGAAATTAATTATCACACAATTTAAAAAGAATTTTTATGTGTTGATCCATTTTATGTATAAGTTGAAACTTAAGAATAAAGATAATAAAAATCAGCTTTACAGTTAAAATTCAGCCACATTAAGGACCAAAGGTTCTTGTTTTATGGAACTTCTAGAGAATTAGTTTTTTAAAACATAAGCCTGCTCTGCTCCCTCCTCTTTTTTTTTTTTTTCTCTTTCTTCTTTTATTTAGCAGAGATGAGATTTTTCAAAGTCAGACATGTATCTGATTTTGATATTTTCATGTCTTTCTTGAATCTAAAACTCTGTTGTGGAAATCCTCCTCTCAGAGAGGCCAATGGAGAAAAATATCTTCATTTTCCTTGGGGTTCAGATTTCATATGATGTCTTCTGTCATGATGCAGCTTTTTAATCTAAACAAGTAAATGTCTTGTTAAGTAAATGAAGGAGAAGTTAACCAATTATAAAGATTCTATTGCCAGCATTAACGTTTATTTTTTTTTTTTTTTAAATTTTATTTCAGTATTAGATTACATATGAGAAGATTATTAAAAGAACATTACATTTGCAAAGTCAATTTCTGGAAAGTCGCACAGTGCCAGGATGAGGGTTGCATAAACGTATTCAGTCATAAGTAATACTATGTTTTAATGCTGCATTAGCTGAGAAATTTTTATAACTCTCAGAATTCCAAGTCCAGTACAATCTTGGTTTATGCAGGCCTATTTTACTGTGGAGGCAACTTTAAAATCTCCAGAATCATTCAAGTACTTACTCTTTCTAGCCTGAATTTAAATACTTTCCAAGAGTGATGGCTATGCCTCAGTTCCTTGACAAAAAAATGATAATGCCATTTTTACTGTAATTTTCCTTTCTCTCATATGGGCTTTATGGAAATTAAAAACTGTGTGGCAAGGACTGTATTTTATTTGGTAGGTGCAGACTGTTTGTTAAATTGGTACCAATAATTTGGGAGACATTTAGAGGTACTGGAATAATATAGATGAACGAATAAAGAGCAACTTGTTACAGCAACACAATTTTTCAAGATAAGAAAAATATGTCTTAGACCTGGAAAACTGTGCTCCAATTCATATAGCTATGTGGCGCATGTTTAAGGATCTTATGACTTTTTAATGACTTTCCTTGAAGTCGGTAGGTACATAACAAACCTGAAGGTCTACTTACTACATTAATGGGCAAGGGTGCCATCAACATTTACTGTTAACAGCAGTATAAAGTCTATTTCTGTGAAATGCCATAAGCCAGAGACTCAATCAAAGCAAGTGTACTAAACAACTATTCATTATTTTAATTCAGCTGGAAATATCTGAAAAGCCCATAATGATAGTGTACATGCCTTTTCCTGCTAAAATAAACTGTTGGATATTTTGCTGTGTTTCTCTGCATTTACTTTTGTTAAAAATAGGATTTCCATGTAAAACTTGAAAACAAACAAACAAAAAAAAAGTCCAGGACAGATTCAATGAGCAATTTAATTATGTATGTTCTGTTCAACTAACTGTCTCCTGGAGACAGCGTACTTGGTAAAATGAGACTGCAAACAAATGAGTACACAGAGAGCAGAATAAACATGTTCTTCCAGATCAGCACCTTGCCTAAATTTTTGGCAGTTGCCTAAGACTTTACTCTGAGCGGATCCCTTTGCAAAATCCGAGAACCAGAATTAGACCTGAAACACACCTCTGAGAATTCAGAAAGGGAAATACTTGTTTAATGGACATTTTTGAAATGTTTGTAACATTATCTTTTCTAGAACAGTCCAGAGGAACAAGAGCTTGCCTAGAAATAGCGTCTTTGAAGTTCATTTCTCTTATTACTGTGTCTGAATGACGATGTGAAGTACCTGAGCGAGTCAGTTCCCTGGTCCTTTCTGGGCATTTGCCTGTGGGCCCTGCTCCTGGCTGTTTTGAGAAAAACAAGCAAGCAAGGAGACTGCTCAAGAGTTAAAGTATCTTTTCTGAGTCATTCTGTACCTGACAAAGTACAAAGTTTGGCAAAACCTGTTTGAGGGCATCAGCGATGGGAGCCTATTAACCATTACTGGAGCTGTTTAAACTAATTCTGATGTCAGATGAAAGAATTAAACAAAAGAACAAACTTCATAGGATCATAGAATCATTTGGTTGGAAATCACCTTTAAGATCGAGACAAACATTAATCTAGCACTGCCAAGTTCACCACTAAACCATGTCCCTAATGCCACATCTACACATCATTTAAATGCCTTCCAGGATGGTGACTCAACTATTTCTTTGGGCAGCCTGTTCCTGTGCTAGGTATCCCTTTCAGTGAAGAAATTTTTCCTAATATCCAACCTAACCCTCTCCTAGTGCCACTTGAGGCCATTTCCTCTTGTCCTATCACTTGTTACTTGGCAGAAGAGTCTGACCCCCACTTCACTACAACCTCCTTTCTGGTAGTTGTAGAGAGCAAGAAGGTCTCTCCTGAGCCTCCTTTTCTCGAGACTAAACAACCCCAGTTCCCTCAGCCTTTCCTCATCATACTTGTGCTCTAGGCCCTTCACTAGCTTTGTTGCTCTTCTTTGAGCATGCTCCAGCACTCAAATGTCTTTCTTGGATTGAGGGGGCCCAGAGTTGAACACGGTATTTGAGGTGCTGAGTACAAGGGTACAATCACTTCCCTAGTTCTGCTGGCCTTACTCTTGCTGATGCAAGCCAGGATGTCATTGGCCTTATTGGCTGCCTGGGCACACTGATGGCTCATGTTCAGGGGCTGTTAAGCAGCACCTCCAGGTTCTTTTCCACCAGGCAGCTTTCCAGCCACTCTTCTCCATGCCTGTAGTGTTGCATGGGGTTGTTGTGACCTAAGGGCAGGACCTGGCACTAAGCCTTGTTGAACCTCATATCATTGACTACAGCCCATGGATCCATCCTGTCCAGATCCCTCTGAAAAGCCTTCCTACCCTCCAGCAGATCAATACTCCCACCTAATTCTGTGTCACCTGAAAAGTTACTGATGATCTACTTGATAGCCTCATCCAGATCATTGATAAAGATATTAAACAACACTGGCCCCAGTACTTACCCCTTGGAAACACCACTTGTGACTGGCCGCCAACTGGATTTAACTCCGCTCACCACCACTCTTTGGGCCCAGCCATCGAGCCAGTTTTTTACCCAGTGAAGAGTACACCCATCCAAGCCACAAGCAGCCAGTTTCTCCAGGAGAATGCTGTGGGAAATGCTGTCAAATTCTTTACTAAAGCCTAGGTAGACAACGTCCACAGTCTTTCCCTCATCCACTAAACAGGTCACCTTCCTCTGAGGTTGCTCCATTGAAATCATCAAAGAGATACGATGGATACACTTATCAGAGGCCTGATAAGGCTAGGAGGACCTGCATGACAGAGAAGGAATCTTTCAGCATTTTTACAACAAGAAAAGTGTTGATTTCTTAAGAGTAGTGTCTCCTGAGAAAGACTTGTCAGTAGCCAATTTTCTGCTTGGTAAAAAGAACAGGAAAAATTTGAAATTGTCAAAGTATCCCATCTGAATTATTTATAAAGCTTTTTTTGTTAAATGACAAGCTTTAATTCACACTTTAGACTACTCAAAGGAGAAAGAAAAAAATATTAAAATCCAAATGATTTTTTTTAAAGTACACAGAAAAACACTTTCATTGATATGCCTCAGTAGGGTGGGGTTTCTTTTGTTTTCATTCCCTAGAAATATTGAGTATTCTCTGTTCTTTTATTCCTAATGAGCTTGGAAAAACATTTGGCCTCATGTATTCTCACAGAATCAGAATATTCCTTGTTCTAGAAACCTGCAGACTAGAAGACAGACAGGCTGAGGATGTTCTGTAAGAGAAGGCAGTGATATTTCTCAGTGTCAGAGTTTATTTCCAACAAGGCAGTAGGTATGATAACAGTTGCATTTATTGGGCTTTCAGGCAGAGAGATAGATGTAGATAGATACAGGTACTTATCACATTATTTTCCAACTTTTTAAAAAAAGGGATATATTTTATGCAGCTTACTTTACAAATAACACAGAGAAAATATGGTTCATACCCTGAAGAACTGGGACATTTATTTCAAAACACATTGAACAGGAAATTTTACATAAAGTAGCTCCAAGAGTTCAATCTCAAAGCAGCCTTGAGTGTTTTTGTTTGCTTGTTTGCACATATTATTCGAAGGGAGGTTTTCATCATCATCTTCTTTCTTAGGCTGGCAGTCACTGACAAAGCTTCAAGGAAGGGTTTGTTAGGGGAGATTTGCCTCACGGGGATGAATGCTGGTAAGAAAACAAGAGAATGAGTTCATACGGGGTTGCACAGGTCCTAATCCCTCAATCCTAAAGCTGAAAAAGGGAAAAAAAAGGACTGAAACAAGTGATTTTTCTAGGAAGGGAGAGGAGAAAAGAAGGCAGGACATGGGGCACACTGCATAGGTGCTAATGCAGGATGCTATGTAGGAGACAGAAAGCTATTTTTATTCTTCTGCTCCTCCACTCTTTGCTCCATTTTCTTGAATTATAAAATCCCATACTCTTGTTATCCTCAAGAACATTATTTAATCAAGTCTTTACAGCAACAAACACATACATTCCTTCAGTATAATTCAAACAGACATTTTGTAATCCAAAACACACCAGAAATAATGCTGCCTGTTCCATTGCATTCAGGAGTCATTTTTTGTGTAATTACAAAGAAAACCTGCTGGAAACAAATTGAAAAATGTAATAACTGGTTTGCTGTCCATGATTTACATGAAGGGTAGCCTGACAGAACTACAGCATTACTAATTATGATGATCCAAATCAAATTCCCTTTGAGGCTGGTCTTTATCTTGATGCACCCAACTGTAAGAGAGATATCTAAGAAAATCACCTATTACTTGTCACTTCAGAGAAACCATAGCCAGCATCCTACATTGGGCTAGTAGTATCTCTCTGACAGCCTCCCAGACTATATAAAGTATTGGTGAGCAGCACGTTAATTCAGCTTGTCATCAGCTCTCCATTCTACCAGTGTAATTCAAATTGGAGTACCTGTAATCTCTTATAGGAAAACACTACTGTGGGAAAACTTGTCTCCAGGTAGATACTACAAACTCTCATGTAGTCTCCCTTCTAGATCTGCCATAATTGACAGATGCTGCATGTAGTGAGTATGAGGAACCCTCCTGAGTCAAGAAAAATTCATCCTCCGTACCAATGCACACACCCGAAATGTGTCTGTGAAGCTGGGGCTGGCACAGGGATGAAATTCAAAACTGCATCAGACCTGTTGTCAAGGCAGGGAGCGCAATGACTTCAGCTCCCAGCTCTGACATTGTCTTTCAAGAGCGTTTGTTCCTCAGATTTTTTACTCCCGTTTATCCTGTTTGGAGTGCCGCAGAACATATCCTTTATTCACTGTCCCTCAACACACACACTTCAGGCTCAATTCTCAAGCTTTTATTTAGGAATACTATTCACAGAAGACTTTCTTTTAAAGAATAAAGGTTGGAAGATTCAGCCCAGGATGTTTGTTTCTGATCTAGGGGACTGCTAAGCACACACAGCACTTTGAACACATTTGCCGGCAGGCCGTTGTGGACTCAAGGAATGCTTATGCCAAAGTGGCAGAAAATTACCATTATTCTGGAAGACTTTTTAGTCCTTTTTTTTTTTTTTTCCCCAGGTTGTTTCTTATCCATACATGTTTTCATATCTATGCGATGCAAAATAACAGGATGACTAGCATTTGTGGAAAAATACACTATTTTCAGACCAGATACCAGCTGTCAAGTTAGATAGAGAGTATTGCCTCAGAAATTTTACAGCCCAGTTCACAAAAATTTTATGTGTCTGTAATTCATGTTTTTCTGTGAAATAGTTGTTCGAATATGCCATGCACAGTGTGCCCAATAAGCACATGCATAAAGACCAGTCAAGGATTGTCCTGGGTCAGAGAATGGTCAAATGAATTCTAAAAAGAAGAAATACATCAAGTTAAAATGCCCTTTATTGCACTGATGAAAATGTGTATGCAAATTCTTAAATGGAGTTTAACTGGATTTCTCTTATTTATTAAAAAAACAAGGCACACTTACATAAACACACTTTTTTATTTCATTGAGTACCTCAGAGAGAAGTGAAATGGAAGAATGAATAGAAAAGTTAATAAATTTTAAGACTCAGATTGTATGACCTTTCAGATTTTAGGTCCTTTTTCCCCGCCATGTTATCTCTGTGACTCTCCAGGTCGAAGATCCTCACCTAGCAAGCTTCTCCATTAAGCCTGAAACACAGTCTAAACTCTGTGGCAAATTTTAGGAAGCTTTTGTTTAAGGTAGTCCATAGTTATTTCTTACTCAAACTGCTGAAGAAGTGGTTAGTACAAAAACAAAGATGCCAACCTCAGAAATCCTCAGACACTTTCTTTTTTTTTTGGTGAAAGAAATTCACGTTATAACATACAAGTATGCAACAGGCTCTGATCCAGGAAATTATATATTGCTTCTGCTGACCTCCAAGGTTAGATGAGTCCTTGAATTCACATCACAAATAGGTTGAACTTAATATCACAAAGACATTTTGAATACGGCAGACGGGAAGAGTTTTTATGCTGAATGTGATCTTTTTACTATAACCATAGCATACTCTCAGTGCTACAATAAAAGTGCTGTACCAACCCATTTTTTTCATTTGCAACTGAATAATATTAATCTCATATGAAAAGTAATGGTTCTAACAAAACTCACTGTAGTGCAAGCAGTCAGCATTTTCAAGTCTAGCAGTTCCCAGAAGCACTGTATTTTGGAGGCAGTCTTTGTAGAACAAGATCAAAAATGCAGAGATATCTTCCAAGTTCTGATAAAAGTAGGGCTAACAGATTTTATGGGTGTTGATCACCTACCAGCTCAGCTTCACTGAAGATAAAACCAAGTAAACTTGAAACTGGCATTTCAAAAAAACAGTCAAGTTCTTATGCATCAATATGCCTCTGTGCATTTTAATTTCAGTTCCTCCAACATGCAAATACTGGTTTACTAGACTCATTCAAGTCTCTGTGTGTCACTACCTGGGCCAACCTTTGTCCCCCAAGAACCTTGCTTTTGCCTCAATACCCTTGAATTTTCAGTCAGCTGCTCAGAAAAATCAACCTGCCATTCAGTCTTCGGTTATGCAACTAAGAAACATCAGCAGGATTAGAGAAAATTGTATAAAAAACTAAAGGAAACATATTTCTGGGAAAATATATGCTCTTTTTTGTAATATTAAGTTTATATACCCATAATGACATTTTTGCTGAGCAAGATAAAGTGAAACAACTGGCACTTTAGTAACTTATTCTTGATAGAGATAACTCAGCTCACACAGCCACAATGTGCAAATGGAGGCAGTCACATGCTCAAACCTGTTGAGCACTAAGAATTGTGGTTCTAGTCCAGTAAAAGACAGTGTTTTACCCTGGAAGAGGAGGCCTACTGACTACCAGGAGAACTTGCAGAGGTTTAAAGTGCCTTCCTGGAGAGCAGCCATAGTGCTTAGCATCTTACATGCGTTGCATGCCCTGCCCTTCAGGAAGAAAATGACAGACAAAAGCTCCTTAATATGAATCCTAATATTAGTTGGTTTTGGATCAGAGCAGCCCCACTGATGTGTACAGAGCTCTCCTGATGTTTTTTTTTCTTCTTACCAGCTGAGGGGCTACCTCATTGCAGCAGCCCACTTGATGCTAAAATGTACCCCTCTCTATACTCAGTTAATTGAATGAAGAATACTCTGCATTTTCTCTCTCCCTTTTCCTTTCTTCTATTTTTTTTTCTTCTTTTTTGGCAAAGTGCCTTTATTATTTTGTATCCTGAATCATTAGAGGCTAATAAAAAGAGCAAATGGAGAAGGAGATGGAAAAAGAGTTTGTTTGTACTTCACTCTCCATTGGCCCATTATGTTTAAATCCATCATGTAGTTTACCTGACGCTGTGTTCAGAGCAACTGAATGCTGTAGTTCTTTGTAATACTGACATTTTCTTAACACAATTTAAATTTAAACCCTTTATTAGTCCAGAGAAGGCTGAGCATGAAACGATAGTGGCTCTGGGAGAGTAATTATTTCTGTTCCATTGTCTGGGATGTTAGAGCTTTTGATTAGTTACACTATACAGTACTTAACAGCTAACCAGCCTCACCATGGTTAACAATACATATGATTTGCCTTGTCCCAGCAGCACTTCAAGTACTCCTGAAATGTTGGCTTTGTCTTTAATCTTGTTATTCACAAATACCTCTAATTTTCTGGGGTGTGTGTGAAAACTACTGTACTGCTAGCAGCATAGAACACCATGCATCAGGCTCTGTTGGGAAGGGATCTCTGTAAAATGGATGTATGAAGCTGTGGGTTGTAAGCCATTAAGCTTTCCCAGTATGCTTCTAATGAGCTTATGATAGCCTCACAAAATGACTGTTTTTACTGCAGCCTAGTAAATTACAGTATGTACAAATTAAATCAGTGGGACCCAATGCAAGCTGTTCCTCATCAGGTTCAACAATTCTTTTAAGAAGTGTAAAATTATGACATACTAGAACAGCTATATGTTTCAGTCATGTCATACGCTGGAAGTGTAGTGTACTTAGCTAATTTCTACAATTATCTGTATAACACTTCTCATTGTGTCCTGCAGAAACCAAGTACTTCCTCTCTTGTGCTGTTCCTTAATGTTTCAAAATTGGTGTTGAAATGCATGTGAATAATAAATTTGTCTCAGCTGTTAAAAGTTAAATGCCAACTAAATAGCTCTCAGAGGCCTTGATCCTCGTCCCATGGAGGCCAGTGGCAAAATCCCAACTGATTTTTTTTGATCACTTGCAACCTTCTGCAGTACATTAAAACCGATTTTCATATATTACTTTTTTGACAGTCACAGGGCACCATTAAAATGCTCATAGATGTTTTTTCTACATCTTCACATACTGCATCAATTCTTTCTTCCATCAATTTTATTTTGGTGTGACCTGAGTGGATTAGCTGCTGGCGTTCGTCACTCCAAGTGACACCACTATGAAAGAAACCTTTGGGGGAATTGGAATATATATTGCATGAAAACGTCTCTCTCTGTTTCTTTCTACTTTTAATACTATGGCATCTGAATAATATTAACTACAGTTTGCTAAACAATATGAACTGTTTTAAAATTGCTACTTAAGTACCACTAGAACTGGAATTGACTTGGCCCTGCTGAACCCAGCAGAGCCATGCCAATTTACCTCACCTGCAGACAGCTTTGTGTATATTTTTAGCTGATCATTGAGACATAAATTCCTCAGAAAGTGTCTTAAGGTAAGTGGTGACATTAATACTCTATAAACATGATGTACGGTTGTTAAGACAGTGCAGAAAGCATTCTGCAAGATGACTTTTACTACAGGGGCTTGAGGGTGGGTAATAACCACCAGACAACCTGGAGGAGGTGGTACAGAATAGACAAGCTGGTGATTCAGAAAGGTTTTCCAAAAGGTGGCCCTCAGAAATATTTCCCAGGCCCTGGGGAAGTTGTGCTTCAGCTCTGTCTCAGGATATGCAGGGAGGCAGGCAGGCTGCAGGGCTGCTGGCTGCTCCCCCCTTCAACACCATGCTTTGGTTTCATTCCTTGGCACCCCCAGCTCTGCTGCAGTTCAGCTAGATGGCTGTGTATGGACAGGGCAGAGGGAAACCAGGTGAGTTTCTAACAGAAGCCTCATCCTCGTGGTGTTCTGTGTGTTTACATGGATTCCTACTGATGAGTATACAAATCAGCAAATATCCTCAAAGAAAAAGTTTTGTGGGTATTGGTGACCATTTTTAATAACAGAATGAGGTGATGGAACAAGGCAATGTTAGGAGCTTCAAGCATCTGACAGGTAGTAACAGATCCTTTTGCCTACCTGAAGTCATGAAATTTCAATGCTCATAAAGAAAATAATGCTTTTTGCCTTCAGTATTAAAGCTTTCCCTAAAATCTCCAAAGTTAGAAATCACCTTTAAAAAGCTGATGTATTCACACAGTCTTCCTATTCAAGCAGCAAGAAAAATACCAAACATCACAAGTTACACAAATTATCCTTACCCCTGTTTGAAAAGAATATCAAAATATGCTGGAAAGAGAGAAACTAGATGTGGAATGATTGATTAAAACAGTACTGACTGCAATGAAAGGGAAAGATAAAGTGAATATGGTTGCTGTTTTGCCATATCCCTGCAACACTCACAATTAAAACATGCATCCAAGCTGGAAACCTGTTAAGAAAAGCATTTAATTCTGTAAACAAACCCCCCAAAATTAATTCTAATAATATATAAAAGCTAAATTAGCTACTGAAATGAAGATGAATGCCAGGCGATTTTATGAGCAGCTAGGAAAACTTTCCCCTCCTAGTGAAAAGACAGCAATTTTGAGCAACTCTGTTGCAGGAGGCAGCAGTATTTGGAGAAGCCTTCCAGCATCCATAGTGGGATATATTAGGTTTGTTCATTTCATACAATGTATGTACATATCAATCTGAATACAAGTAATAATATTGGCATATTTACTAATGCATAACTATTTTACATATTTATGCAAATACTCTCACAAATACACTTATATGCAGAAAATAAGGTAGTTTCTTTCCTCATTTGTTCACATATATGTCTATGTCCCGACTACTGGGCTGTGCCTGCCATTAACTGACCTCTGAGAGATTATAAACAATAATAAACATGTTATGTAGTTATAAACAGATAATTCACCCTGCCCACCTGCCTTCCTGCCTTTTCCTTCCTTTCTTCTTGCCTTCTTCCCTCTCCTTCTTCCTTCCTTCCTTCTTTCCTTCCTCAGCTATGTTTTAAAACCTGGCATCATATAACATGCATATGTGAAACATCAGAGATGATTAGTACAGACAGGAGATCGGAAAACCATGAAACACTTTTGAAACCCTGATAGGAAGTGACTCTTCCTGGTTGTTGATTTATTGATGCTGACAACATTAGTTTTTTTCTCATTTTTAAAAAAACCTGAAAGTACCTTGGTACTTGGAAAAATATTGAAGCCAAGTAAATAATGGAAAAAACCCTCTGCAGAATTGAATGTCCCTGCTCCTGAAAGAACCTGCATGTGTAGTTTAAAATAAAAAAAAAAAAAAAGGAAAAGAAAAACAGAAAAAAAGAAAAGGTTAAAAATGAAAGGCTTTCAGAGATGCTTCTTTACAAGCATCCAATATAATTTTCAGATGCTTACAAAGATCCAGCCCAGAAGCTATTTGTTTCTTTAGAATCAGAGCCAGTATTATTCAACCTCTGTCAAGTCAAGGTCTGGGAATAACACCACCTTTTCAAAAGCTGTCTTCCAATAGCCATACACCAATAAACTGACTAATGAGGGCATTTGACTTTAAAGTGTCCAGAGAAGGCTGAACACATGAAGTAGTAATTTTAAAGTTGAAAGTTTCTTAGATATTTTCTTTTAAAGGGTATAAGATAATTGCCTTTTTTTTTTTTTTACTAGCCCTTTAAAAATCACTTGTAGACCTGTTTGAAGTCCTCTTAACACACAAAAAGATGTAATTAATGTGTCAGTGGCTCATGAAAGCCACCAAGAAAACAGATTTCCACACCCCAGTTTACTCTGGGAACCAAATGCCTTCATGATAACAATAAAGATAGAAAAATGTTATTTTAGCCTATAAAAAAACCTAAGAATTAATGTTGTGGATTAAAAGATTAAATTAAAAAAAACAAAACAAAACAAAACAAAACAGATACCCCAAGCTTTCAGAATATTTAAGCCAAGCATATGATTTTTGAGCATTTAAACATGTTCACAGACAGAAAAGTTCAGAAGCATGCATGTTTTCAAATGGACCTGCTCTGGCTTCACATTGGTGACCACACATGCCTTTTCCTTATTTCACCTCCGGTGGGCTTGGAGCCTTAGGCTTGGACTTCACCAGCAAATTAAGGAGTTACTGAGCACTGAAGTGCAGTGAATATTGCTGAATTTTTAGAGTCCTGGCGCTGTTTTGGACCTGGTTAACTGAGCAGTCCCCCCAAACACTTCTCAAGCCTATCTGGGAGTTAGCATGTTCAGGGCAGCTTGCATGCGCCCTACCCTGGATGTCAAGAGATTTGCACAGCATAGGTAAGCCTTTGAACTGACAGGCCTCTGAATAGTACAAAAGCAGCTAGCTGGCCTCCTTAAGAAAAAAATGTTTGATTTAGTAGCACAGACTATGTGTGAATAGCTGCCCTATATTCATGCTCAAATGCAGCACCATTTCAACAGCTTTTTGGATCTCGTGTCTTATGGATAGAACTGTAAGAGACATCATCGCAAACTATATTGTCTGCCTAGGTTTCCACAATACTATTCATAAGGTATTTCTAATGACAACAGCCATTTTACCTTCTTGTGTTCAGGTATCTGATGAACATGTCCAGATATTTAGCATAGCAGAGGGACCCAGCTAAGGCCATGTTTACTCAAGCACATACATACTCTTTACATAGTTTTTGTACCGCAGCCTAATTCTGTGGGCAGCTACAGCAGCAAAAACTCTACAGCTCTCCTGATTATTCAAAAATATTTTCTCTAAAGGTGAAAGCCAAAAGAAATTTCTGGTGTGTTTTTTACCTTGCTGCTAAAGAATCCAGAAAAAATTCCATTAAATCAGTGGCTGAATTCCAGTTATCTCCACTGGGTCAATGACACTGCTCATACAGCCAAAGCTGCTGAGGAAGCCAGATTCTCAGCTGGTGTCCATTGACTTTCATGGAGACAGGCCAGGTCACATCAGCCAGGGATTTTGCCAGAGATGTTGACAAAAAAGATACAGATGAAAAGAGTCAGCTATGCAAGGCTTATGGTTAACTTGGCTCATCTAAAGGTAGCTGAAGCACCACTGCAAGGGATATATTTACTGCAAAGTACAACAGGGAAAGAAATTATATTGAGAGGATGAATGTTTCTAACCCTCTTAGAAACCATAATGTTACATCAGGCTGAGATTTCCCCGCAAGGAAGCCATAGTGAGGATGACTTAGTTCAGGCCTAAAAGGCTGTCTTTAAATTGCCCCCTTTCTTTCTGCTCTAAGATTAATAACCATAGCAGCTAAACCAAGAAAACCACACACTGTCTGAGACAAACCACACTCTCAACAGCACAGTAAACATATCAATGAATATCACAAAAGATCTGATAGTCTATAATGAATTATGTCCATGGCAAAAATCCCATATTTTTGAGAAAAAAAATAATTTCACAGTAGGTGACAAATTAGGTAAAAAGCACACTGAGATTTTATATTAAATGTACATATGAACCTGATAATGTTATAAAATTTCCCAGTTGCATGTATCTTCTGATTTTGCAATGATCCTTTCTTAAATGAAGGCAAACTGAAATTTGTACAGGATAAAACCAGTCATACTATAGAGCATATGACAGGCTATGTCTTGGGAGTGGGAAGGGAACTTCTCTGAAAGTAGAAACGGTCTGTGGCATAATTTCTGGAAGTTTCTAGTGAGACAGCTGATACTGACAGCTGATGGAAACACAATACGGGAGAGAATGGATATTGTTTTCATCCAATGTGGAACGCACCTTGGTCTTGAGAAGCTTACTGTAAAGAATAAATACATGCTTGCACTGCTTTGGTTTTTATCAATGAAATGGTGGTTGTTAATCTAACTATCTAATATACTGCTCTATTTATTGCTGCATACTTGAAGCATAAATGAAGCATAAATCATTAAAATTATCCTTCAGTGAAAACAAAGAGGTGAGACTAGGAAATGCCATGCCATGTGATCCATGGGACTGGGCTGAGGCATTTACTCCTCAATTCCACTCATTACATATCTGAGACTGCTTATTGATTAAGTAGAGTTCCTGCTATAAACAAAAAGTGGCTCTATATAAAGGTTATTGTGCCTCTGCTACAAATAATGGTTGGACATAGGCTAGTCATGTTGAACGTAAAAGTAGTCCTTTATGGTGTTGAACCTTCAACACCCTCAAGGTGCTAATAAATAGAATATTAGTACTAAGTCTATTTAACCCCTCCTGGTCCCTTCACGCCCTGTGTGCTATGGTGTGCTACTTAGGCTTTAATGGACTTCTCTCACAGACTTTTTCCTGTTTGTGTCTGTTCATCCCAAAATTGAGCTAAAGCTGCATCATTATGAACCATATGGCAGCTCATGATACATAAAATAGGTCTGCTGCTTCTCCCCACCAGACAGCCAAAGAAGGAATCAGGAACCACAAGCATGTATTTGAAGTGTATCCCTGGATGATGACTCGGGATTTTTCTTGAACTCAGAATCCTGCAAATATTCAACACTTCTCAAAGTCTGTATTCATCGTTTTAGGCAGCCAAAATATAGATTCATGTGCTCAGTTTAAAGACATGTTTTGTTCAAGGTCACATTAGCATATGGTTGTAGAATGTATCACTAGTCAAAAAAAAAAAAACAGTGAAATTGACTTCGCAAATTTTAAAATGGACTATATAGATTTATTTTTTTTGTGTGTTTGGTCTCCAAAGATATTTGTATAGATCTCCACAGAGGTTTGTCCAGATTAAGTATTCTCTGTGTATAATATTTTTAATGGATCTACTCCTCCACCTTGTTCAGCTTGATTTAGTTATAACCTTTCTTCATTGTGCTGTTGACCTAATTTGAAAACCAATTATTTTTTAAAAAGTGAATATCAAAGCTCACTAGAAGACAATAACGCTCCCCAAAAAACATTGGTCTTCACTACTATCAAATGTCTTTGACCATTAATCTTATAGCAGCCACCTTCAATCAAAGCTTAAAGAATAAACAGAAATGTCAATCCATCCAACCTTTATCTCTGATCTTTAATGATTATAGAGATAGAACAAAAGGTAGTGGTTTTAAACTAAAAGAGAGTAGGTTCAGACTAGATATAAGAAAGAAATTTTTTATGATGAGGGTGGCAAAACACTGGAACAAGTCGCCCAGAGAAGTAGTAGATGGAAACATTCCATCTACCTGGAAACTTACCAAATCCCTGGAAACATTCAAAGTCAGGCTTTGAGCAACCTGACCAAGTTGAAAATGCCCCCGCTCTGTGCAGGGAGGTTGAACTAGGTGACCTTTAAAGGTGCCTTCCAACTTAAACTATTCTATGATTCTATTATTATTACTCATGAAGAATGTAACCTGCAGTTTACATACACTGTGAAATATCCAAGACGCCAATAGTCTATGATAAACATATTCCTACTGAGCATTCTTAGTAATGCTGTATAAGTTCTGAGAAACGTATAAGTAAAAATACGCTCTGATGTGAACTTCTGAGATCATAAAGCCATTGCCTAACAACAATCCTGCTTAGCTGTGCTTAAATGCCATGCTACCTATCTCAAAACCCTCAATTTTTTGACTGCAAGACAATGCTTTGTAATGGTTAAAATTATGAGGCTAAGAAGCAGTAATCACTAACTTTTCTGGATAGCTTTGAAGCTGACTCTTTCCTTTAGGAAAGCACTTAATCCCTTTATAACATTTCCCCCATATCTGATACCGTTTTCATGTTGATTTCCCAGCAGTGTAATTCCATTCACTTCAGTAGAAAGCTTGATGATTTACAGTAGCATAAATGAAAATACAATCAGGTTCCTCATTTCAAAGATGGAAATCCTAGCTATCATTCTCCCTTTGGGTAATGTAAGGATTAATTAGTATTAGTCTGTGCTCATGAAGTGTTTTAAAAAAATATAGTGGTAACTATGATAAATATTATTCCTTTTGTGCTGAAATTTCATGCTGACTTGCAAAAATGTTTCTAAGTTAGGTCAATGTAACAGTAATTTGAGAAGGTGAAGGTCTAACTTCTTGATAATGGAGATTTACAACCTTGTGAGATTTTTCAACCTTGAAATAATATAAATTATAATAATTCATTCTGTACATAATATTCATTCCTTCTTCCTCTTTAAGGAGTTAATAATAAATCTATTTTAAACATTTGAAATACATCTGAATAAGAAATAAGCATATATCTTAAGGTAACCTTATCTTCCTGAATTCAAAGTCAGCTTTTATTCCATTCTGGCAAAGTAAAGAGGCCTAAAATTGTGAACTATTAATGCCTGCATCCATTTTAAAGTCCCTTTAGAAAAGAGGTAAAAGAGGTCTTGTTGTAAATGACAATTAGATCTACCATTTATGTAAAGTTCATAACATTATCAAGTGGTAGTGGTAGTAATCTTACAGAAAAGAAAGTAAGCAATTAACGATTTTGAAAAGAAATAGTTAAAATAGACACAGATGTTATCAATGAATTTGCTAAGTTCCTTTAAAGAAAGAATTTCCTGTGTACATTAATTCGGAGCTTGGGTGGCTTGAGAACATGAAAACTTACCAGGATTAAGGCACACAAACCGAAAAGGCACACAAGGCTGAAAACAGGGGCTTTTACTGTGAAGGAGTTTTATAAGGTTTTTAAACCTGACTATGCCAATTTAACATAAATCTTCCAAGTGAATATTAGAAGTCATGAAGGACAAGACACAACAAACCTGGTGGTGTTCAAAAAAGATTGCAAGTACGCCATAAACCCCTGCATATTACCTGCTCCAAAGGAAACTCAGACCAGTACACATTATTCATCTGCCCACTTTAATTAACCTTTTCCTAAGTTAAACTGATCAGAGAAGCAATATGCAATTGTGCATGAGGAACATGTTAGACACAATTAATATTTTAATGTAAAACCTTGTAGGAGTGAGATTAAGAGAAATGACAGTTTTGTGTTAAGACTTTGGAAACTATAGGACATGTATGTAAAAAATCCAGTTCCAATAATTCTCCTTTTTGCCATCTTGTGCACTGTTATGTCTCATATGTTTACGAAAATGACCCCTTTCTTGCATAACAAAAATACGCATCTGAAAGAAAATAACCTGAACCTTGATATTGTTTGGACCAATACAGACATTTATATTCAATCGTCTGGCTTTTGTTCGTCAGTGTCAACTGATGATCAGACAGGTGTTATCTGTTCAACTCTGTCCTGATGAAATAGGAACCTCACATACCATCTCAGCTTTATATTATTAAGGATTAATTAATAATGCAAATGATGAATCCTTTCCTAGTTTCTGTGTCACTGAAAGCTAGAACACACCTTTATAATTTTGCTTGTTTCTCAGCTGAATGAAGCTAGAAAGCTGGACCTGGAGTTTATAGCATTTAAACCGATTTACATACCAATCATCTCATTTACATTAAATTAATATTTTTTGCAACACTTTTTTAGTTTAAAATGTTCTGCAGATGTTTTATATTCCTCATTATCTAAGGTACGTTTCAAACTTATTTTAAATTTTGCAGATGTGCCAACAAAAATATAATATTGATGAATAAACAAACATCATATATAAATGAAATTGGTTCTCTCAAGCAACATGTATAAGTCTATCATGAGTATGATTAAAGTCAGATTGGGATAGATTTCTTTCATATACACTGATGATAAGCTTGGACACTAATGCAGCCTGAACATCATGAGTGCTCTGACAAAGAAAGGATGTGCAAAACCAGTTACTGTAGTAACTGAACCTTGATCTAGTGCATCTAAGAAACTCCTTTTCTTTTTGCATCCTGCCAATAAGAAACAAACAAATAACTCCACTAATACAGTACAGCATCATGAGGAAATCAAACATCATCCCCCTCACTGTGGGAACAGATCTATAGAAGAGAGGCTCATGAAAGAAAGAATAAAAATTCTATCAACACTCAGAAAAGTGAATGTGCTTGAGGACCCCACTGAGGATAGGCACAGGCTTAGCATTTTTTTATTCAGGTTTCATGCAGTATTTCTGTTACATAACTGATTTTTTTGCTTCCAAATTTAAAACCAAACACAAATGACAAAAAATAAAGCACTGATATGTCTACATTTTATTACCTACAATTTTTTTCTTTTTTTCCTAGGAAATGTTTAGCTGAAAACAACGTTTTAATTACACAGTATTATTATAGAGCCTAATGAGAAAGGTAATTCTCAAGTTGAATGTTTTTGTTTTCTTCTATGGCCAAGTTCATCAGCTGCACTATACATCCCATGAGCCACTTTTTTAGGTTGTGAATGGAATAGTGCAGGCATCAGAACTTGTGACTATGTATTACCCACAGTCACTAAAATCAAGCACCTGAGAATTTTTAAATCCTAGCATCTCAGAGATGCTGTATGTCAGCAGCGAATTTTTACTGTTAGAAACTAGCTCTGCATACCTGTAATAGCAAACTAGATGGATATTTTGGAAGCTATTGACAGACCCTGTGCTGTTCTGTACTGTACTGTTGCCGGGCCTCTGCTTGCTGCTGGGAAGGCACTTACATGATTAGGCAACTGCACAGTCTTCTTTCAGGGTTGTCACATATGGATTTCATCGTATAAGAGAGCAAATTGACAACCAGCTATGGTTGATAGGACAGGTAAGACAGAAGACAAGTAAAAGAGAATGGCAGATCTATGAAATAAGAAAACGTCTCTAGAATATTGCATTAAATCATTAAAAAAAAAAGTATATTAAAGAATGGGCCATAAACTTCTTCTGAACGGCTGAATGAAATTATTCATTATTGTTGTTATTATTATCACTTACCCTGTTCTTAAGAGGATAAAATGTTATTAAATAGTAGTTCAATCTGTATTAGTAGGTATTTAATTAAGCGAGGAGATATATTGCACACATTTTTATTAATTGACCTGTGTCAGGTAGCTATAAGGAAAAGGCAGATCTAACATACAGCTCTTTAGCTTTTAAATGTCAGCAATAGAATGATAAAGTGTTACAATACTTAGCAATTTTCTTATTAACTTCTATACTGAACTCTACCCTAGCCCATAAATAAAGCAGGAGTTATCCCTAATACATAAGAGAATTGAGTTGAATGGTGTTATCAAAATGAGTAAGACAAAAACTAAGAAAAAGGAAAGAAAAAGAACAAAAAGCAAACAAATTAAAATAACACGATACACTGATTTATATGACATGTTAATCATCTATTATTTATCCTAAGTGCTTTTTGAGTTCTCATCTAATTTCGCTATATCATGGATAGACTGTAGTCACCTTTTCCTGAATGTTAATAATTGATAGGCAATATTTAGCTTGCAAATAGGAAGCTGATGCGTACTCTTTGGAAAGCCACGCATTGCGATGGCTTCTCCCCTTGGGTGAACTCTGCTCCATCTGCATAAAATCAGTTTATAAAGCATTGAGGGCTTTGGGAAGCTGAATCCTTCCAACTAATATCTCCAGTTGTCATGGCTGATCCTTACATTTTGTTCCTGATTTACCTTCTTCACAGCTTTCGACATCGACTTACAGAAAGAGGGTCTTTTTTCTGCATGCATTTTCTGGTTTGGCTCACCCTTTTTTCTTCGAAGGCCCTAGACAGACACTGAATACTGCAAAAGAGAATGTGCTGGATGTTTGCATCAGGATAAATTTCACAAGTGCTTGTAGGAAAGGATGCCCACAGCACTGCCTATTATTCACGGAATAACATTGGAAATTTCTGATGAGGATTCTGGAGCATCTAATGAGGAGAACTTGGAGCCAACAAAGAGCTATGCAGGTTCACATCAGCTGAGAATGCACCCAGGGAGACAAGGCAATGCAGGGTGAATATTCACACCATGTAGATGTGAGCAGTACCTTTGTAAAGGCTTACATTTGCCTTTACAAACTCACAGTTCCTTGATTGAATGGCAAGGATGCAGTACATTGTAACTTCTATGTTTCTCATGAGACAAATTTTCACACTTTTGACAAACTGGATTTCATTAATTTTCACCTTTCCACTGAGAAGTGTTTTTGGTTTCTTGGCTATCCTATTCTGGGTATCAAGGAGAGTATGATTGCAAAAGTCTTTATAATAATTTATCATGGTTACCTGCTGCTGAAGTTCTAGATAACTATGGCTAGTTCTGTCTTGGCTATATTTTAAAAACTCTATGGGCAAAAATCACCCTAGGAATAAAATTTGTAATGCACCAAAACTTTCTGACTTCCCAGCTGAACTATAACGATTTATGCTACAGAAACCCATTTGTGGTACATGTATACTAGTAAATTTTTTTGTTTGAATTCCCTTCACTGTATATGACAATGACTACTCAGCTTTATAGTTTTGCTCTCTTCTTCTGAGTCTTTTAATGCTTCTGACTTGTTGGAAAAAATGTATCCAGATTTTGTGTATATCCCTCAGTGAAGAAGAAACTCTTGATCATAAAACTTTATTTTTTTATTTTTATTTATTTGTGAATTTGCCTTTAGAGCTTTCCATCTTGCCTGAATTTTACTGGAGTCATACTTTTATTGACATTTTACGGCATGCTGGCAGTACATAGATTAGCTGGCAAACAGACTAATATCACATATTTTTTCCAAAGTAGGAGAATGGTTCCTTGATTCTGAAGCAGTTGCCTCCATTTGAGAAGCTTATTTTGATATTTTATTGACACCATTGGAATGCCTATCAATTAGTCTTTTATCACAGTTGCTCTGACTAAATAGTCAGTTAGCATATTTAGTAACCGTGTGTCCAAACCATTTGATCTACATTGTTCATTGTTGCCTTCAAATATTAAAATAACATAATTTCCCAACACTTGAACTGCTATCATAATGGACCTAAACCGGCTTAATTTAGTTGTATGAGTATTCCCATTCAAATAATTTTATCAGTAATGGCTGCAAATGAACCATGAAATTTAGCTGTTTTCTAGTCAAGTATAATCTAGTGGAATACCTCATGTAGCTTTAGATCTTGATGTCGAATTTTCTGATCCAGTTTGTTAAGTTCATTCAGAATGTATGTGCCAAGTATTTGGAGTTGATTCATATTGTTAATACAAATAAAAATTAGGACAGGAAATGTGATTCTCAGAATGTTTGTCACAGGACTTAAATGCTTTCCTTTTTCCACACAGACTCTTGAAAAGTTTATTTGAGTTGTATGAAATAAATAATTTAGAAAGTTGAAAGGTAATAGTGAGAAATCATAGAGTATTCTAGGCCACAGAAATATTCTAACGACTTTTTCCGAGCAAATAGCTAACAAAAGTCATTCTTCCTTCAAATCCTATGGAGTTTAGTAGTGATGTGATTCACTGATCATGTATTTTTGGTCTCATTTATATATCAAAGTACAATATCTGCTCTTTACAAGTTTATATATGTCAAACATATATATGTCATATACATGTTTGCATATATTATTACACATATAATAATAAATAATAAACAATAAATAATATATATTATTTCATATAATAACCAAAATACCATAGTATGTACAATTTGATTATACAAATTTGATTAATTCTCACAAACAGACGGATGGTGGAATGGGGGAAGCCAGAACTAGTCACTGTCAAAATGACAGCTTGAATCAATTTTTTCAAGAGGTATTAACTTCAATTGCAATATTAAAAGAAGTTATTATAACATTACTTTTATGGTCTACCATGGGATACTTTTTTATTAGCGTCACCATGGATTATTAACAGATCAACTCTTCATGAAGAAAACCAATCCTCTTCATGCCATTTATACATTTCTGATATTTTACACAAAACCTATGTTAAAACAGCTTTACCAAGGTTTTAATTCCTGCCTCTTTACATTAGGAAATGCCAGTTACAGTGGCCTGGAGAGCCTCAGTTCAGTTCTCTGTGTTATTTAGTTGTTTTCAGTAACATATCCCATATTTCGTTCCTGACCAACCACTACCTGAGCTTTCCACGAGACCCTTGCTCCCTTCTGTACATAGGCTAGACAGTGATCATTTAAAAAGGAGACATCCTATATTTGTTTATTTGTCTGTTTCTCACTTTTTGCATTATGGTTGTAGGCTATGTACATACTGAACAAACCAACCACTAAGAAATTATTATTCTTTCCCTTGGGATTACTATAGCAATCCTTCCTGTACCTCACAAATAAGAATCCATTTTTCTGTACAAAAGCCCTGTTCAGAAGAAAGGGGTTATGCAATGAACAGTTTACAGATGGGAATTTGAGGCACACAAGGTTAAAGTCAACAGTGTGAACTAAATTTGGTAATTTTTAAATTACCTCATTTTCATAATGCGTAGCAACATGTAGGACCATATACAGCTGGTCACAGCTTCTGTCAACTTCACTCGAGGGTGTGAGTAGAACATAGATCTCCATGCAAATATTTGCATTGCAGAGGTCAGATTTCTGGCATCCCCACTCAGCTCCCAAGATTTCAGACAGACAGGTCTCAAAAGGAGGTTCATACAGGGGGCAGATGATTCTTGCTTCTTGGTAGGGTGGCTGAGCAAAAGAAAGAGGCATAACTCTAGCGGGAGGTCTCCAAATGACAGGGAGGGGTCAGCTCACCAAGACAGTGATCAACATGAAGATTGCCATGACAGGGTGAAGAACAGGGTAACATCAATGAAATGGAATGGAGGCAAACTGACAACAAATGGCTCCCCACACATACCCCTAAAACACAGACAAAAAGCACAAGGCATAAGAGAAACAGAACTGTAATATTGGAGCTACTCAACATGGAGAATGGGTAAACATGTATATGTGTGTAGGAGATCTTTCTAGCAAGGAGGAGAGAGGCTACTGTGTGACTTCAGGTGATCCACACTATCAAGACAGAAATTTCAGAAAAGTGCCAGCCAATTATGTTATTTCAATTTAATTTAAGAATTGCAACAGATGGGTAGATCTGTCTCATTTATGTTTTTATATAATATTGTGTTAAAAAGGTCGTACGGGGGAACAGAAATATGTTGTTTACCTTGTCTTTCACTTTTTGTGAAATACTCTTTTCTCCTGGAAAACAGGAGAAAGAGTGAGACTACTCCTACAGTAGTCTGAATGAGCATGATTAGTTCTGGAAAACTTTCTAGAGTGTAAAGTGGAGCAGGTAGCAGCAGAGAGAAAATGGGAGATTCAAAGTGTTCTGTCCAATAAGGAAAGCAGTCCCAAACTGGGTCTTAGGATTGTCAGATAAAAGACTTTCCTGAAGAGTCATAAGGACGGTCTGTTTTGGGACAACCTGATGCTGAAGATTAGACTTAAAACACCGCAAAGATGCAATGATTAGGAAGTATGTTTATTTCCAAACATTGTGTTTAACCTGTCTCACCCAGCGCTTCTGAGGCTTCCACTATTTAGTGAGTTATCTTGCTATAGTTTTGTTCACTTTGTTGTTCTTTAAATAAAACATTAGCTTTAGAAATTGGGTGCCATTACTGTTTTTTGGTATGCTTGCATCAAAAATGAGAAGAAGAGAAAGTGGTTTCACTTGGCCAAAGATGGTCCCCTGGAGCCAGCTGAAATGTGATCCTCCCCAGCATGATATGAGAAATAGCAGCCTAGAAAATTGCTGAAGTGCACAGTGAAGCTGTGGCGAATGCACATTTTAAATGCAAAAGCTGCAAAACAACAAATAGTTCAGCACTGACACCCTGGAAGCCGTCTGGTCATGGCTGCAGAGCAATGCATGTTGGGAATTTATTTTTTGTTGAATGTCACATGCCAGTAGAGTATTCTAACAGAGTTTAATATTATAAGGATGTAGGCTAAAGAAAGGTGACCAGGGCTTTGCTTTAATTCAGTTTATTAGATACAGATTCACGCACAACAAGCCAGTTCTGGTCTTGCAATGTAAGAAGGAGAAACAAGGCAGAAGACAATTGGGAAAACCATAAAATTGTGATAACTTTTTGGTACAGTAGGATGGCAAGCAAGCTAGCACTAAAGAGGATAGGTGTTGGTCCATTGGGTATTTGGAGACTTTAGATGGGCTATAGTCAGCCACAGGGAAATTGAGAACCAGTAAAGAAATATCAAGACAATGAAGGAGTCTAGTAATTGTTAGTAGAGGCTGACTATTTTAGTAAATGCGCATACATATTAGAAACTTACAAGCAGAAAATGATGAAGTGTAGGGAAAGAAGGAATTCTAAGAATGGACTTTAGGAAAGGAGAGAGACTCATGAGTAAGACAGAAATCCTGAAGTCTTAAGACCAGGCAGAACCAACCACAGCTATGTTGCAGAGATCAGAACAGACACTGACTGATGAAGGCATTGAGGAGACTGTATTCAGATGGGTTGTATTGAGCACACAAGTGGATCTGAAAGGTCGTCCTTCACTGCTCCAAGTGTGCATGCACAATTTGTCTGCAGGCCATCATAAGCCATTGTCTTGTAAGATAATAAATGCTCCCTAACAATAAACAAAATCAGCTTTATTACAGCCAAAGACTTTGATTCTCTTACCACCTGAGTAGCTCTCAGTGCTGGGGTCTTGCAGAGAGGCTTCCGGTTAGAAGAGAAATCAGAGCTGCTGGACTATTATTGGCTTTATATATCTTCTTTTCTTTTAGTTATATGAAACAGTCATTAAACCAAGTACAACACCAGTATGACACAAGAAAGTGCTGTTATCATTTCAGAATCCAATGCCAGGTCTCTAGAAAGCAACTTCTATTCAAGAAGTGGCTCTGTACAGAGAACTGCCTAAGAAAATATTCTTTCTTTTTTCCAAAATCCCTTCTCTGAAATTATCTCAAATCCAGCCTTCCCCCCAAGCCAACCCTTAGACTCCTGAACAATGCAGCATTTCCTCAAAGTCAATATGCTATTCACAGACACATAAAAGAGTTAGGTGACTATGCATGATGATGCCATCAAGTAACGCTCACTCGTTAAAACATATTTCCAGTGAAGACAGAACTCTTAAAGAAAAGACAATTGAGTCATGTATCTCAGACTGAATATACAACTTTTTTCCTTACACACTGTCTTCTTTCAGGCTTTATTTTGAAGGTAGCAAACTGATTTAATCTGAAAGAGATTAATTAATATTTTGTAGACTTTCATAAATCTTGAGAAGAATCAGAAAAGATTCTCTGGTGTTTGAATAGTTTATTACCTCAGAGCAAGCTCCAGTTTCCTTACCAACAAACCTCTGAAGGAGTTCCAAAGGACTGAACTTCAGAACAAGTTCTGAAGGACTTTAGTACTCAGGTTTGAATATGGAGCACTTGATTGTCTTGATTGCCAGGCTTTTGTGATTCTTGCCCCGTATCAGTATTATCTGATTTGACTGACATAATCTTTATCCTGGAATCTCAACACTATTGTCAGATCTCAGAGAAGATCAGATTTGGTCTATATGATGAGGCTGTTTTATTATTCTCAAAATCTAATTGAACAAGTTTTGAACAAAGAACAACACATTGTCCAATTCTACACCTTCTATTCCAGCAAGAGTACAATGGCTTCTGTTTTCTAATTTTCCTGCTTTGTTCAACATAAAAAATCAACACACTGTCTCAGTTCATAGATCTCTTTGTTTCAGCTTCCCTTTCTTCAGTGTTACTTATTCCTTCCTCTGTTGCATGCACACGTTTGGTTAATTTATCCAATTTAGCATCTATAGCATCTCCCTTTCGTTTAAGTCTCTCCCATGCTGTGAAGAATGACTGTCCAGGTCCATTTTATTTCTCTAAATATTGCTGCAATATCTGCAGAAGCTTCTTTTTCCCTAAAGGGCACGAAGACAGATGCTGTGTTTTCCATAATGTCTGTGAATTCTCTTGACCAGCCTTCACCATGTTACTGTGGATTACATGACACTCCTAAACTGTTGTTGCTCGTAATGATCTGTTGGTCTACAGTGATCTTTTGATCATCTTTCTCCAATGATGGAGAAAAGTTAAGACCCAGAGAGAAAGGACTAAATATTTGAATATTGACCAATTTGTTATTGGTTTAAAGCAATGGGGGAGAGGCTTGTGAAAGCATTTTGGCATCTACCTCCAACATGATTCACTACCAAGCCTACAGGGGTAGCATGTTGAGTTTGGTGGGCACCTGTCCCTTGAAATGACCTTAAAAAGGGGACAAAGTTTTCAGAGGCAAGGTTAATCAGGATTTTTTTTTCAAGTCTCACTGAGCAGAAAACAGCATCCTGCTCATTCCTTTTACCAGGCAGCCAGGTGCTGTATGCCATATTTACAGCTGACTGGATGAGGAGGCAAAGGGATGGTTCCTGAATTCCTTTGGAGTGGCAGGCTATGACAATGGCAAAGTCCAGATCAAATTTAGTTAGTAATGCACATCTGGATTGGAATTTGCCATTTTAGCAGCCTTCCATCAAATCATGCTTTGTATGTCCCTATACCTCATATTGATACTGACAGAACAGATAACAATAGTTTCTTTTTTTTTAAGTTGGTAAAACTCAAACCAGAAAAAATTGAGACTTTTCATAATCAGTATTTTTTTCCACCAGCAGCTTAAATTAAAAATACTTTAAAAGTATTTATCTGAGGCAATGATAGTGGTTGAATATTTTTGTTATTCTGTCTTTCAGAAGTTTCTGGTCCAATTCTCAGTGGGTCAGTTTCTACTTCAAATATGACACCTTTGCTGCAATTGCAGAAGAAAGTCAGAAGATTATTAAATATGCAGAGCTGCAGATAGTAATAGTGAAGGCTGAGTCTGCAAAAGAGAGGAAGACATGAAATAGCAATACATGTCCTCTCTCTGTTTTTATTACTGATGATTTGGGATTTTAGGGCATTTATCTATCACTTTTCAAGCACCAGATTCTCTTCAGGGAACATTCATCATTTATTTTCCGTACTAATTTTTTCTTAAAATATTACACTGATTATTTCTTGGACTTGTGGCTTGACCTTGAACTAAGACTTCAGTAAAATAAGTAGATTATTATCAGGATTAAAGAACAAATAGCACATTATGCTGATCACACACATTTCAGCATGCTCATTCTAAGACATCTGAAAGAGGCTTTAAACATACTAAATATTTATCCTGTCAAATTAGGTGAATTTTTAGCATCTTTCAAAACCTAGACACACAAAATCGTTAGACACTTTTATAAATTTTGGTTATATGTGCATGTGTGTGTTTATCTGCATGCATGAGTATGTTATTGTAAAAGTTTTAGTTTTCTCTGACTTCCCTGAATAATTTGCTGGAAAGTCTTCCCTTGTCACACATAGCCATATGGACTTACCAGGTAATTAAATATAGGTGTCATATTTAGTGATACAAAATATTGTTTGTCAAAGAACATATCCAATGAATTTCAATAAATGTTTACTATATGCCTAGGTATCTAATTAAATAGATGATAAATTTCATTAGAGAGATTTTTGAAACAGTTTGTTTTTTCTAAAACCTGGTTACTTTTAACACTTTTAAATTAAATCCTTATTTCAGTGACCATATTTAAAGTGTGACTTGAATTCCCTGTAGTTCACCTCAGAGGTTTTTTATTTTTGCTCCTGGCTAATAAACTAAAAGAGGCATACCAGGCATACCAGTAAAACCCCAAGCAAGCTGCCCTGTATCATACTTCACACTTCATCAAGATTCTTCCCTGTGTAGTAATACTATTCATAGGGTTTTATATTTGTTTGTTTTGTTTCTATGGTTATTTTTCCACTTACCTTAGGAAGTGTGATTGGTTTTTCTCAGCTTCCAATCTCCACTAGAACATTTTGAGTTGTCCAGAAAATCACTTAAAGCTCTTACTAGTCAAATAGAGCTGAGTGAACAGACGCGTGATTTATCTACATCTGTCTGAATGAGGTGAAAACAGTCTTTCAGACACAGGGAGAAAAACACAGAAATGTTTCACCTCTTAAAACTTTTTTTTTTTAAATGGTGATTTCCTTTATAAATGGCATACATCTAGCATTGCAGGCATCACAGCTGTCCTTAAAAATACATTATTTTGCATCATTTTCTAGAAGATAACTGCATAGAAAATCTCAGATTTAAGAACTTATTTTTTCTCGACCATTCCATGTCTGAATTAAAGCTATTATTTTTTAGGAAAAACCTACAAAGCCAGAGAGTTTTGTAGCAATGTAGGACTCTGACAATTAAGCATCGAATTGTGTTCCAAAACCATAAACTCAGCATAATGGTTGAGAAAATGCCTTCACAGCTGTGTCCCTTTCATAGCTTCATGGAGAGATGGAAACTTGAAATATTCCAATTACCATAGCACAATCTCTGTCACACAAGGATCATGACAATTATTAAAGTAACAAGGATGCATTAACAATGTGAAGGACAAAATTGGATCTTGCCTCTTAGAATTTAATGAGGAATTCACGTGCCTCACAGGTAAGCTGGGATTTCCCTCTTCAGTATACCACCAAATAAAGCCTGTAACCATTGATAAAACATAGTGAAAGCTGTTCAGTCACAGTGAAGCAGTGGACACTGTTTCAACCACTATCTCAGAGTTTTCCCAAGTGTTTAATCATTAACATACATCCTGGCATGCTTTTGGACTGTTCCAACTCCTATTCCCCAAGAGTGCGTTTTGTTCAGTGCCACAGGTCTGTGCTCTGCCTTGGCTGCTGTGCAGTCTCTTTGGATGACGCTGGTTGGGAAAGAAGACAACTGAGCATGAGGAAACACACAGTGCTACGCCATATGGCTGCAGAGCAAGGGAGCAGTTGTTGCCTGTTCTACTGATCAACAGCTGTGAAGTTGTGTGTACCAAAGTTTCCTCTTGGATTTGCTAAGAGTCACTGTTTGCAGTGGGTTGTTTTTTCCATTCCTGAATTGATAAGGAATCAAATCCTTATTAAAAAAATAATTAAAATCTTCCTGCCAAGTAGAGATGAAATAGATTTTGAGACTGCCGCTACATGGAGAATGAGAAAGAGAAATTAATAAGCTCCTCAGGAAGTAAGAGGATGCAGACAGACAAGCTTCTTCAAATCGCTGGAGAGAGGGGTCCTCTGATTTCACTACTACCAGCTTATCAAGCCCGCCACAGGCATGAGTAGAATATGTCCCAGCTAGCTCACCTAAAGTCAAATCCTCCACCCTTTTCATTCAGGGTGAAAATAAATCTAGCTGTGGCACCCAGAAGATCTGAGGAAGTGGTGGTAGAGGTGGTTACATTCAACACCACAGATCCTGGAGTTGGAGTCATCTCTATGTCTCCTCTTTTTTACCCTGAATATGCGAATAACACCTGCAGGATGTTAAAAGCCTCTAAAAGCTCAGTCCTGTGTTTCAGATATTAAATTACACATTATGGAGACTTATTTTTGTTCTGATTTTAGACATGTTGACTAAGGATATCTCATGTTGACAAGAATGAGATCAAATTGGAAGGTAACCTGCTGCTGCCTGATGATAAGAACAATATAACTTGCCCACTGACACTATACAAAGAACTTTGTTCCTAAATAAAGCACTTGGATAAAAATCCACCCTTCCCATGTAATTAGGAAATACAAAGGGCAAAGTGAGAATTCTAGTTTTCATAGTGAAAGATAATAAATCTTGTTTACAACCCTTATGACAAAAGGCTTACTAGAACACAGAAGAGATGGAGAATTCAGGTTCGGAAGTATTCTGAAAGCATGTCATCTCAGAGCTATAAATAATGAATTGTTTCTACATGCTAAGGAAGTAAAAAAATGACAACATAGTTTGGCAATTTCAAGCAATGTACAAGACTTTATCCTTCACTGGAAATGCATAATTAATAATACCACAAAACATGATCTACTACCAGGACATATTTTAGCTACTGATAATCTCATACTAGTATCTTCAAAGGACAGGGCTTTATTTTTTGGATTAAGATCTCTAAACATGTGATAGGTTGTCCTTGGCCTCAGCACAGGAAAGCACTTACATTTCTATGTGTCTGTAAGCGTGGAAGTCACCCTTTTTGTGTATAGCAAAATAAAAGTTGGCACCGTGGCCTATATGGAATATCTTACAGGACATTAGAACAAGTATGAGATCAGGTATTAATTGTAGAATATTTCAACTACCCAAATATTGATTGTATCAATGCCTATTAGGATAAGGTGTAGAGATATAATTTTTGAATATAGTAAGTGGCTACTCCCAAGAAATATAAGTCTTAGAATCCAAGAAAAGATGCTGTTCTGAATTTGGTCATCAATAGTGTACACAACACATCTCAAAAAGTACTAGTGGGGTAGCCTTTCTGTAATAACAACCATAATACAATGAGCTTTAATGTTGTAGGGTAGAAAGAAGGCTAAATAAATCCATCACGTAGCTGTGGAATTTCAAGAAAGATTATGTAAAAAAAGAAAAAATTAGGAAAAACATAATAAAAAAACAAAACCCAAAAATCCAAGGAACATTGCAAAAAGCAAGATGCTTAAACCAGCCTGGATTCCACAAAAAACACTGTAGTGGAAGAAGGGTAAAATGCATGCCATCACTCAGAAAGAAAGAAAAGCACCCCCAAAAGGCTGCCATAGGATCAATGGGAAAGCTTAGAAGGCTTAGAAGGGAAAAACTTCTCTAGAAAGTGGAAAGCTTGCCAAACTGAGAACCGCTTAAGAAAATGATAGGTTTACACAAGCAGGAAATTGAGAAGTCTAAAAATAATTTGAAGTATACCTGCAAAGAATTTTCAAACTGGTAACAAAATGTTCTTTAAATACTTCAGATGCTGTGAAATCGGTGGGAATATTGATGAAAAGCGTGTAAAAGCAACACTCAGGACTCACAAAGGCCACAGCAGAAAAGCTCAGTGAATTCCTTGATGAAAGCAACCCCACATAAGAAATGCTCTTTGCAGGAGACAGAGAAGGTAGATCCATTTGAAATAAATATAACTGAAGTACAAGACCAAATGAATAAGCTGGAAGTCAGTAAGCCACCTAGTCCAAGTAGCATTCACCCAAGGTCTATGTGAAACTGCAGAAGTGCCACTGTGACCATAGGGTTGTAAACTGTGCCAGGTGGCTGGTGGATTTCCAGAGTAAGTTCCTTATAAAATGAGGGCCCAGGAGGCAGTCCTGTAAACTACAAATTGCAGTGGTATCCACCCTGAGGAAGATGGAGGAGTATATTTTAAAGAATGGGATTGATGGAGT
Organism: Strigops habroptila; assembly: GCF_004027225.2. Lineage (NCBI taxonomy): Eukaryota > Metazoa > Chordata > Aves > Psittaciformes > Psittacidae > Strigops > Strigops habroptila. The sequence goes on from NC_044277.2 coordinate 38,040,952, forward strand.
CTATATTAAAGAATAGGATCACTGAGCAGGCCAGACACAGTTAGCTGGGCCAGAGTCAGTATGGCTTCTGTGAAGGGAAATCCTGTCTCTCTAAGCGTGCTGCAGGACCATAAGGTTGTCAGTAAGCACACAGGTAAAGGACACCCATAGGAAGTAATGTGCCTGGACTTTCTAAAAACCTGTGAAAAGGTTAGTTTTTCTAACTATTTAAGGTTATTTAAAGAACAAAGTTACAAGAGACAACAAAAAAACTTGAGACTGAAGGACAGGAAACAAAACGTAGGATGTACTGTCACTTCCCAGGATGCAGAAGTCATGTCAAGTGGTATCCCCTAAGGATCAGTGCCACCACAATTTTTATCTTTCATAATTTTCCCCAAAGCACCTAAAAGAAAGGGGTGTGAATGTGAAATCTCTGTTTCCAGATGAGTCTATGCTCTTCTAGGAAGTCAGGTGTTGTGGCAATGCCAAGAAATTCCTGAAGGATTTCATAAAACTGAGTGAGCAAAAACATGTCAGATGAGCTTCAATGTAGATAAAAACACTTAGAGAGAATAATCCAAACCATTCCTACCACAATGCAGTACTCAGAACTGCAAAGTGGGAAAGAGATCTCAGTCATTGCTGACAGGTCCCCGAAATCATTCACTGACTGAATGGGCAAGAGTGGCCAAAGGAGACGACAATGTGTTTAACATTATTCAGAAGATTCTTGAGAAGAGAGAACATAATTTTGCTACTGTGTAAAAATTTGACAAGCTCATATCTTAAGTTCAATGTGCACTTCTGGTTCTGGCATCTCAGGAAGGCAGGAGACTTTAAGAAGACAGAGAAGATGGCAAATAAAATGACCAAGTGTGCAGAGCAGCTCTGTGTGCAGATGACAGAGCTCTTGAGTTTGAGGACAAAATGGGAGGGATATGAATGAGGTTTACAAAAATCTTGAAAGCAGTGAATAAGCTGAAGTTGTTCTTGAAGTCCTGCAATAGGAGAACAAGAGAACACGATTAAACTAGCAGAAGATCTATATAAAAGTTTATAAAAAAGCTTCCTTAGACAGGAGGTGTGGAATTTACTAGTGAAGAACACTGTGGAAACAGAAAGTGTCAGCAGGATCAAAAGGGGACTAGGAAAAGTTATAGACAACAACTTCAGGACTTGTTGGAGTATGTGGTGGCATGTGGACAGGGAGGAGCGAGCAACGCCATGGACTTATATATTACTTCAAGATGAAATCAAGCTACTGTTAAGGTCCACAATCACATGCATATGTGCGCACCTGGGAACAAGAAAATGCTCCCAGCTTCCTTTCCCCACAGGGAGCTTAAATAACTCTCTCTTAGATGTTCAAGAGCCTTGCAGCAGATTTAGTCAAAAAAATCTCCTGTATGTGAACACATGAAGGCTTGCTTAAATCACTTATCCACCAGGGACTTTTAAGCTTGAGCTATGCCTACATTTTCTCTGTCTTGGAAAGGAATAAAGTTCATTCTGAAAAAGTCTTTACCACAGTCATTTCTGTACAAGTGACAGGCAATGTAATGTTAAGGATAAATATTATTGCATGGAGTATGTTTCCATTAGTCTTGAGCAGTACTTTTACTGATCATTATTCATTCATTGACTAATAGCATTTCCAACATGCCAGGCATTGCATCAAGAGGACATTTTTAATAAACTTTCCATTCTGTCCCTGTAAACAAATTTTAAAAGATGTAATAAACCAAGAATTATGGTTACTTTGGTGTTTACAATGTGAAGCTCAGAATTTCCATAGATCTTTGATGGTGCCCAAAATGAAACCAAATTATAATGTCCATGGGGGACTCAGAGATCACAGTCTGTGGCTCTGACAACTCTGTGCCATGTACCTATTTCACGTATCAAATTCTTTTCAAGTTCCTCTAACACTAGCCTTTCATGAAACAGTCCCTAACTCTGCCTTATTGCTTGAGCCATACAAAACGGGAAAGAAACTTTTTCTATACCAAATACTATTTTCAAGACTTTTTCAGCCAAAAAGCAGGTCTTTGGCTAGAGGTAAAATAAAGCAGAAAATAAAACATCACAAAGAGGGCCTGTGAGGCTGATGTTCACTTTGAGCTTGCAGTGATATTTGTCTTCCCATCAGACGCTACCCACATAATTAGCACTGTTGACTCCTACCAGTGGAAGACTTTGGAATGAAGGTACAGAGCACGAACTTTGGAGAAGGTTATTTATTCAACCTTGTCAAAAGACTCCTTGATGCACAAGTGCTTGGGTTAGGTCTTTTTGCCCGAAGTATTTATGTTCTTAGAACATAGGCTTTCATATACCCTTTATGGTGATCGATGATAATGATAATTATTATTGTCTAACAACCTAGAGAGGACTGAGGGCTCCAGCATGCTTGGTGATGTGCAAACATGGTATAGACCATGCTGGAAGAATTAGGTCATGTAGAACAGGTGGATAAAATTTATGCTACACAAAATTACCTAAAACAAGAAAGAAAACTGATAAGCACATACTGTAAAATTCAGTGTTTCTTACATACAATTGCACCACTTGACAGAACCTAACTGGCTAGTAGAGGCTCCAGAATTTCCTTGGTAGCAAGTTTGCATTTGTAGATTTGTCTGTGGACAAGGCCAAGTGCAAGGTCCTGCATGTGGGCTGGGGCAGTCCCAAGCACAAATACAGGGTTGAGGAGACTGGATTGAGAGTGGTATTGAGGAGAAAAACTTGGTGGTGTTGGTTGACGAGAAGATTAGCATGACCCAGCAATGCGCATTTGCCACTCAGAAAGCCAACCATATCCTGGGCTGCATCAAAGGGGAGGTGGTTCTATCCCTCTACTCCATTCTTGTGGGACCCCACTTAGAGTATTGTGTCCAGTTCTGGGGCCCCCAACATAAGAAGGACATGGACCTGTTGGAGCGAGTCCAGAGGAGGGTCACAAAGGTGATCCAAGAGCTGGAAAACCTCTCCTACGAAAACAGGCTGAGAGAGTTGGGGTTATTCAGCCTGGAGAAGAGAAGGCTGCAGGGACACCTTATGGCAGTCTTCCAATACCTAAAGGGGGCCTATAAGAAATCTGGAGAGGGACTTTTTACAAGGGCATGTAGTGACAGGACAAGGGGGAATAGCTTTAAACTGAAAGAAGGGAGATTTAGGCTAAATATTAGAAAGAAATTCTTTACTGTGAGGGTGGTGAGACACTAGAACAGATTGCCCAGAGAAACTGTGGATGCCCCATCCCTGGAAGTGTTCAAGGCCAGGTTGGATGGGGCTTTGAGCAGCCTGGTCTAGTGGAGGGTGTCCCTATCTATGGCAGTGGGGTTGGAACTAGATGATCTTTAAGGCTCCTTCCAAGTCAAAAACTATTCTGTGATTCACTGATACGCAAGAGGAGTTCACCTTGAATTTCCTGCATTAGAAAACTATGATATAAAAAGTTATGTGAAAGTGAAGACAGTCTGCAGCTGTCCTCTGTTTGCTGCTTGCCTCGGGCTGTTACAGGTCTGCTGTAAACCATTACAGTTTCAGCAGAGCACCCATTCAGTGTTCTGATAATGCAAAGTGGCAAAGAAAGCCAGCTCCACTACGTCTTACCTTCCAGACAGCAGCAGATTTTGTGGTGGGAGTTTTCCATTTTGTTTGACTGATCTGGACTGAACTGTATTGCAGTTGTGGCACATGTGTAGTGGAAGTTATATGCTGAGAAAGACTGTGAAATAAAACCTGTTCAGAGAGTGACTGCATGACAAGGAACTATGAGAAACACAGCAGAAGACCCTGGAATATCTACTTTTGCTTCCTGCACAGTGCAAAACTCAGAAAAGTTTTTTAATGTTTTCTTTTAGCCAAACTTACCAACAAATGTAATGCCTAGTCACAGGGTATTAACAGTCAGCAATGCTGAGAGTTAAGCTAGAGTGAAGTGTACTCATACCCTAAGCATGTTTCCACAGGGTAACACATGGCCTGTAAACATGCAAGCTGAGTTATCATGTCTCCCCATCAACTTCCTTACTCGTGTTTTAGTGAGACAGGGAGAAAGACAGCAAAATGTCTAGCCCCCAGGATTGCACTGCTGCTTCTTCATCTGCATATTCACAAATGTGTACTGCTTGGGAGAAAGCACGCTCCTTTAGGCATACGTTCAAGCAACATGTCAATACACTGTAGTTAATGACACTGTTATACTCTGTTACATGTCTCCATCATAACTTCACTTTCCCTAATCTATTTAGAAATGGAACCCCACCTGAAAAAGAGGAATTTCCCTGTTATGATCTTACAAATTATATGTCTGCCATTCTCTAAGCCAGAAAACATGGCAGCTAGGTAAGCCTTGAAGCTTTGTGAAGATCAACTCTGTTTCTTCACATGAGATTTAATTCACGTATAATATCAACAGCCGTATGTGGCCTTTGTCAGAAGCTGTCGATATATTTAATGGTCAAAGCTAGGCCAATATAGCGATGAGACTAAAGCTGGTTTGGTTTGCTGTAGTTTAAAGGCTAGATAGTTTTGCAGCATGCTGTTTGCTTTAGAACTATGGACAACAACAAATATGGAATATAACCAGCAATGTAATTGGCAATGTTCTAGAATAATTTTTTTTTTTTTTTGTCTTCAGGAAAACTTTTTGTTTATGTATGATTGTCCTCTGGAACATCAGGAATGCCAGCTGAGAAAAATACTTTCCTGAAACCAGTTTGTTTTGTGTATATAGTAGTGCAAGTAGACTGAAAAGTGCTTTCCTTCCTGGTGAACTTTCATATTATAGCCTTGAGCAAACAGGGATAGTTTTCATTTTTGGCACAATGTCCTCACTTAACTAAACTGCACTAGACTTGCAGGCTTATAAATCTTGACTGCCTCTCTTAACTACACACAAGCTTATTGTACATGTATTTCAGAGACTGTGCCTAGTACACTCCAAGAAACTCATAATTAGAGTAATTTTCTGAGATCTTTTCTTCTATTATATCTGATAAATGAAAGATTAGATATTTTGCACATTCCTGGGGAACAAACTTTTTACTTTGAACTTAAAATCTTTAGAAAGTTGAGAAACAATGAAGAAAAAATAATATCAGCTAACCAAGATAAGGGAAAATAATTGAAATGCTAAACATCTGGTTTTATTAGAAAATAGATATGTTACAACTAGAAACAACTTCAGATATCTTATGATAATTACTATAAAAACCTGAACAGAAAAAGTCAGTGGAATCAACTTTTCTGGGAACTTCAAACATACTTTGAAGAAAGTATGTTTTCAGCCTTGATCTAAGTCAGAGGAAAATCTAGTAATTGCGTTTAAGATTAAAAATGAGCATTACATTTAAAAAATGTTTAAATGTGCAAATTATCTCTGGGTGATGAAACTTGTTTGGTAATATAAAATGAGATTTTGTTTTTTTCCTTGTAATATGGTATCTTCCTTCAGTGTAGTCCATAGTGATTACTGCTCAGTGTGCCAACAGGGAATTGTTATATCATCTTTCATGGTGAAATAAAAATCAAGTTATAACAATGCCAGAATTCTTTTTGCATTTTTTTTTTTTACTTTTCCTGAAAGGCAAGCAATAACATTTGTAGCTGATCAGAGGTTCTTCCCTCCCCCACTTCTGTTTCTCTTCTTTTTTCATCATGAAGCACGTAAGCTGTAGTCAACTACTTCAAGTATCTCGCCAACTCACAAAAATGGGTTTCCTCACCACACATCCTTCTATAGCATAAACTATGTATTTTTCCCTTGAGAATTGCAGATGTAAAATCTTCTTTTTTGCTGGCATATAGAATTCCAGAATATAGAACTAACGTGTTAATATAAAACTGTTGATTGATATAAAGTTTTGACCTAAAGCTAGGATGAATTCTTGATCTTACCAAATCTATATACATATATCCTGGGAAGCCCAGCAGTACATCAGCAACATGTTGAAGCAAATAGAGTTAACGCATAGGTAGTAAACCACTAACATTATGAAAATAAAAAAAAAAAAGACACAAAAATGGAAACAGAAAAATTGAAAAGAAACATCTGACAAGATTCCATATCCCCACTAAAGAGGAGAGCACCTTGGCAGCGATTTGTTTAATTTGTGAGTGTCACGAGGAAATTCATTGGGGTGAGATGGCTTCAAGAATGCACCCACAGCACCTAGGGACACATAATTTAAAATATATTTATTTAACAGGACAAGTGTAGTAGGTGGATGGCAATTTTTATTCTACAACACATACTAAATGCCCATATAAACCAGTGCTTCATCCCCTCTGCCTAGTTTAGACCCAGTAGGGACCCACTCAAGTAGAACCCATTCCCCAACTGGTCAACATGCCAGGTCCATGGCCTACTGTTTGGCTTGTACATCTGTCAGTGTCTCCTTGTCTCTAGTTTCCACATGATGTTGGATATCCATGTATGCATTCCAACAAGTGACATTTTCTTAGCTGGTTTTTTATTTCTAAATTAGATTGTTGTCATAGGCAGTGCTAATCATGTAGCCTCGCACCAATCTCTCTGGCTTTCTCCATACCTAAGGCCAAGCAGCAGTTGCCACTGTCGTTTGTCTCAACAGCTGGCCTTCTGCCCCAAATGTGAATCAAAAGCTGTGAGCTCAGCAATAGCTGCCAAGTCAATTTTGTCTACTGCTACTGTATTTCCAATTCATCTAAAACTAATCCAGCTAAAACCAGAGCTGGGCAGGAGTATTCAAGGTCATGTGTCTGAAGGCACTGTTCACAGGGTAGGCTTCACATCATAACAGGGTGATTCAGTGAGCAGATGTAGTAGTGTGAGGTCTAAACCACTTAAGGCCACCTATGCTTGCTATATCTGTGTACTACCTACGAATTTAGAAAAGACTCTCAGTGTCCTTGCCTCTCTCCTCCATAGCTGCCTTGAACTTTCATAATAAAATTATTTCTGTTGCAACTGGAATTAGCTCTACAGCATGGGAGAACCTCTTGCACTGGAGGGAAACTCTTCTTAAGGTGTTTTGTATCTATGGGGCCATTTATTTGCTCGGTCCTTCAACATGCTAGCTATAATGTACAAAAAGAAATGACGTGGCAGGAACTAATAACAACTACTGAGTCATCTCAACACTGGTTGTTTTTTGGTGGGCTTTATTAGTATATTACATTGAATGAACATTCAGCTAATGTTAGCATACTTTCTAATTTGGTCAGATACCTTCTGTGTAGCACTGTCTTAAACCTAAAAAAGGAGAAGGATATGGTCATAGCAAGGTGTAAATTTATCACATTACAGATACTCTTTTCCCATCTACCTGCAAAATAGAAAACTAGTGGAATTTACATAGCCTTAATGCTTCTCAGAAACTTGTAGAGAATGAAGGAGAATGAGGGTAGTCTCTGGGTTTAGTACTACTAATCTGTTATGCTTCTTTCTGCTTTCTTCTCCGTTCTTCTCTTTGCAGATCTCTATAGCAGATCTTTAGAAAAAAATAATTTCTTACTACATGTATTACAAATATTTCTATGTACTTTAATGTACACAAATACTTCTATGTCTATGCTTTCTTCATATACCCTGACTCATTCCCCTAAAGCCTTTTCTTCCTTTACATCTCATTAATTTTGATGTAGTAAGAAAAATAAAAGGAACAGCATTTCTGTGGTCTTATAAAACTAGTGTTTGTTGGAGATCAGAAGATGGGACTGGCCAGAGTATACCAGGTCAAAAGTCCACTTAATCCCACATCCTGTTTCCAATCCAGGAAAGCGAGTAAGAGCAGTGTAGGCAGATATGATTCAGTAACACTCTTCAACCTTCTCAAATTTAGGGCTTTCAGAGCTCAGTGCTATTTATAACATATATCTAATAACCCTTAATTCATCCTTTCTCTTCTTGAAGCCATGTAAGCTTTTAAATCAAACTGAGAGAATTTTTTTTAAAATGTACTCAGATATCCATGCATACAAAGAAGCAAGCAACCAAGTGGGAAAAATAACACTATAAATAAATATTCTAAGTTTAATTTATGAAATGAAAATAACTTTTAACAATACACAAGATAAATAATAATTTTTTTTTATATAATTAGTTTTAAAAATATCGATAAACTGCACCAGTGAGTTTATGTTTTATACAACATTTTGTTGGCTCTGGTACTTCCAAAGAAACTGTCCCATAATCTAAAATTAGCACCAAATGATACTTAGAAGTAACAAACACAACTCAAAACAGCCCTTTTCCTAGCACTTTCAGAGATTTATAACTTAGAAAAATGTACATATCTCATATATAGCGTTAAAGTATTATAATAGGTATCATTACTTTATAAATAATTGCTAGCAGGACCCATCCAGAGCTGATGGTGCATGGAGCTGGCACTAATGAGAAACAAGTAAGAGCCAGTGCCTGCTCTACACAAGTAAGATCATAGAATCATAAAATCATAGAATAGTTAGGGTTGTAAAGGACCTTAAGATCATTTAGTTCTAACTCCCTTGCCATGGGCAGGGACACTTCTCACTGATGTTAGGGATTAAATGATGCTGCATATAACATGACAAAATATTTGACAATAAGTGTGCTAATGAACAACTTCTGCTAAAATCTTAGAGGGTCTATTCACAGATAAACTGAAAAGTCTTAGCTCTTTACAAACACTTGTTTCTCTCCAGTTTATAAAACTTTTGAACTTGAATGTTTTACAGCTGCCACAGACATTTGGTTTGATTAATGTATCCTCCTTTGGGACAGTATATTAAACATTGCAAAGACACCACAGAGTTCAGGAACACAAAGAGCTCTTCATACAGACAAAATTTACTGTACCTTCTTACCGTCTTCATGAAGTGGCAGAAATTGTCTCTTACTGCCCATGCTGTTGCATACAATATCATTTCAGCGAGAAAATACTTTTATGTACTTGCATGGTAGTATAAATTATAGTTTTTCGCAGCTGTTTTTGCAAATTACTGAGGCCTGGTACGACTGTGACTCAAACCTTTCCACATGACTTTATAAATCATAGTAAAGGCCTCACTACTTTATACAGGAGACTTTCCACAAGATCTCAAAGAGAGTAGTATTAACCCTTCAGTTTAAAAATAAAAATTTACACCTATGGAAAAAAATATTGCTTGAGTGAGTTGACCAGCAATCCCAGTAGCAGCCAAAATTGTCTTTGCGTAATGTAAGAAACAGAGAACTTTATTTAGCACCTGCTCATCATCAAGTCACTGGCAATAAGAAAACACAGATACCATAAATTGGAGACATACTGTAAGAAATACAGTAAAGGTATCAGTTTAAATGTCTTTCGGCTCTTTAAAGAAGAATTGTTCTTGGTATAAAAAGGGTAAAAACAATTGTTAGACTACAATAAATTTTGTCTTAGTACAGCTAACTATATAGCTCAGTTAACATAGCTCAGGTAAGTACAGGAAATGTCAGCAGACTCTTTTCTTGCACTGGTTTTCGAAGGAGTAAAGAACTTCCCCAAAAGCAACTTCAAAGGTGACCTCTGTGTGTCCCCTGCCCCTCCTCATTGTTCCTTAGTGCTCCAGCCATCCTTGTCCTATGTGTAGGAAAGTGAGTCACTTCCCTGGAAAGCTTAGAGGTTTGCTTTTCAACACAGAACCAGTCAGTTTGGCCCTCTATTTTCTGTCTCAGGCAACATCACGCTCTACTTGAGGAAAAGGAGATACTCAAAGAAGCAAAGTGAATTGTCTGGGCATTCAGCTTCACATTCTTTCTCTGGTCTATTCAAGCTGTCTGTTTCAGGCAAGTTTTGAAGTGCTTCACATGTGCAAAACCTGTTCAGGATAAGACTGCAGTACAGTCTGATCTCTTTCTCAGTATCATCCCTTGATCTCAGCCCCTGGATTGTCTTTGGAGCAGAGTAACTTTCCTGCTGATATTTTTGTACAACTTTTAGGGATTTTTAGAATCTGTGTGTTCACTGACTATACACAAAAAAGAGAATGGTGGCTTTGCAATGGGGAAAATGGCAAAAAGGCAAGATATCTGTGAATTGTCAGGGTTTTCTGGTCAGGACGGTGTGTCTTGGGTGAACAGCCCTCTGTAAACCTTGCTCTCAGAAGATGGAAGATGAGGCACTTGCAAGCGGAGTGGATTTGGAGTTTTAATAAATATTAGAATTGCAAGAATTTTACTGTTTGGTCCAGTGCTGTTTTCAAAAGCTTAGTTCTATTGAAAATAAACTAAATTTCTCTCTTTTGTGTGGTTTTTATTTTTCCATGCACAGTAAGATTATTATAGGGTGCTGAATATATTAGGACTCTGCAGAAGATAGTATTGGATTGATTTATGTTGTGTGGGCTAAACATATACTAGAAAAGTTGTCATGTGAGATTTTGTGGTGAGATTGCCTTATGTACACATATAGTAAATGTATCTTAAATGGAAGTTTGCTACTTATCATTTATAGTCAAAAATAAAATAAGTAAATAATATATGTCATATTATACAAAATGAAATAAAAACAAATTAAATTTTTGTATTTTGGCTCAGTACTTTGCCATATGTTTCCTGAAACCTGCTGATTTGAGTTTTGAGGGGTACAATTCATATGAAGAGAACATGAATTCACCAGAAACACTGATGAGAGAGTTTTGCTCTGCATTGCTGACCTACAGTATCTGTCCCTACTAAACTTTTCCTGAACCTATGGGTGCTCCAAAATATTACCTTAGGAAAGGGTAAACTCATTGACTTCAGGGAATTCATCTTTTTCTTCTAAAAACAGTCATAAAATACTTGTGTTAAATGTCCCCTACCCCTTAGAAGATCCTGCCTTTATTCATTGTGAACACAAAAAAAGGTTTTACTGTGGACATGCATCAACACTACACTGTTTGATTGTTCAAGATTCAAAGCATTTAGAATAAAATCTCATCTAGCTTTTTCATTTCCTATCCTCAAGATGTAATACACTTCTATTTCTTAATTAATTCACAAAGCTAAGCTTGTATACAACATTTGAAGTCCAGTGTACAGAAATAATAAGCTGTAACAGAAACCCCATAATGTTCATAAATGTTTGAAGGAACCAATAAGTCCAAAATATATGGACTGGCTGAAGCCTGCCCTCTTAGCTTTAACTAGTCATTATTTCTCAGTAGCAATTATGACAACAACATGTCATTCTATACTGAATGAATTCCAATCAATTACAAGTGATTGCACATCACTCTGCATCAATCAGAGGATAATTCTTGATTCGATGAGATGCAATGGTTGATGTCAATTACACTTTGTTGATGTTCTTTGATTGCATATTCTTTTGCAAATACTATAGCACCTGAATTGTACCACACTGACTAACCTGGCTATTCTACATTTCACAGGTTATATCTAAAGACGACATGAACATGAACAGAAATGGTAAAATATAGCCTGTACAGTGCATAAAAATGTATTAGCAATAATACCAGTGCATAGTACGACAGATTGCATTGTGACATAGAGGGATGAAAGGATCCACTGGAATATAGCCTGAGGAAAAAGGAAGGAGATATCATCTCTGCTTTGCTTTTTTAACTCTTTTTTTTTTTGGGGGGGGGGGGTTGGTTTTTTTTTTCTTTAGACTTGAGTATAAGCCAGTTTCTTGGCTTCTTTTTTGGTATCATCTAATTGTATAGGCATGCACTGGCATTAAGTCTGTATAAGCCTATCCTATGTTTATTCTTTATTTATTTTCTTCTCTGAATTCTATGTATTTTGGGGACAAGAAACAACAAGCTTAACCTAGAGAATTTCTTTGGGCTTGCTCTAAGTAGCTTCCTTTGCTTGAATGAAGAAGAACCACAGATATCCCACCCTGGGATATCTGGTTTAATATGACTCATGAGCAACAGAACTGCAGTCCAGAAGCATAAAAAGAACAGCAATTATGTACATTCATCCAGAGAGAAGCGAAGATAATCTGTATGTTTGAATAGCAGTCATAGCAGCCTAAATTACTACTGTTTTTCTAATCGTAACTGAAGGGTAAAAGCAATGCATAGAACCCACTGAGATCTACTTCAGTGCTTATTCAGAGAAAAACAGCCTTGAATCAGCTTTGTACACTGAGAGAGTGCTCTTATACCCAAACTGTATGGCTACCACCAAGTAATGCTCAAATGAGTATAACATCCTTCTCATAGCAGGATTTATTCAGAAATTGCTCTCTATAGTGGGTTAATTTTGTGGGTTTTTTCCCATTTGAGAAAAAATAGTCACTATACAGAGAAAAGCCAAATCAAGTAGATTTTAAACTGAGGGAAAAGGAGAGGCATAGAGAAAAGACTGACATGTCAAATTCTGGCATAAAATCTGTGCCTTTATATAGAGTAAACATTCTGTAAAGAGACAGTAAATTATAAAATGAAATGGGAGATGAGGATGATCAGCAGATGTAAAGGCTTAAGTCCAGGGTGTTCCTAGAAACACAAAACTGACACCTTCTTGCCAGCACAGTTGGTACAGTTTGTACTTCTGTCATTCCGGGAGAGGAGAACATCACCAGGCCTCTCAGGATGACTGAAACACAAACAAATTATGTAACATAATGATGTAATATTAACATGACATAAAGCTTAATGCAAGCAAATAGAAGACCTCTTCAGCTGACCCATGGTTTCCAAAAAATAGTTTCTTGCTGAAAATGAGAGACAACTCTAGCAGCAGCACTGATGTTCTCACTCTTCTTTCTATTGTGAAGGGGTCCTGCATACCTTCAGTGCTGAGGAGAAAATTTGAAACAGGTCTCACACAACTTATGAGCATAAAATATTCCCAGCTACCAGATTGCCAGTATTTAAGTCTCTAACTCTTTGATGCACAAAACCAAGGAAATCAAAATGGTGAAAACATACTGAAATTTCTGACACAAGAAGCTCTGAGCCAGCTTCTCAACTGTGCCTAATTGACCTTGAAGTCCTGGAATAAGCCAAACAGGGAGAGCCAGTGCAGCACAGCTGTAGAGTGAGTTAAATGAAAGCAAACCAGGGGTCTTAGCTATGTTTTTGTAACTGCTACTTTTGGCAGTTAATTTATTTCTGCCAGAAATCTTCCATTCAACAGATTAAAATCTGTCTGTGGGAATAGAGTCAGAATTGAGTGAGTAAAAGTTTTTGAGGGTCAGTGTGGAACATGTACTGAAAGCATGAAGATTAAGCACACAAAAGTAGCCAACTATCTGTTGAACTGGCACTAACCTGCAATGTCTGAGCACTTTTAACTAAATGGCTTGTCATTCTCAATATGTTGCTCTTTCCACTGGTGAATTACACAACATCAAAAAGCAAGAGGAAAAACTGAGACCTGCAAACAGTGATAGAAGTCTTCTGTGCCTTTAGACAACTAGCCTCAAGCTTTTGATTGGATCAGGCAGGTCTTGTTGTGTACCTCTTATAAATTATAGGGTAGTTTGGTGCAGCCTAGTCTCCTTTCCCTTCATTTGGAATTTTGGAAAATCTTCATGATTTTTTTTTCCTCACGTCAAGCCTTATGATAGATCTTTGACCAGGAAGCAGCTATGCAGGATGATTTTGCAACCTTCTAAATACCACCATGTATCCTACTTGGCCATGGAGTATGTCTGTAGACTATGCTGATTGTGGCCTCTGCAAAAGGTCTAAGGAGTATGATCTGGAAAATTGAATTAGTCCTTCTGTTCTCTAGCACAGTCCTTATCAGATCTGAATCACTTGGTTTTTTGGCACTGAAGAGGTAGAGAGCCCCTAGATAGAAGTGAAAGTTGTTGTTATAAAATTGATTAGAAAAATCTAGCAACTGCTAGGTTCATCTCCATATTATTAAGAGGCTAAAACAGCAGGGCAGGAAAGTTTTCTTCATTTGCCAGTAGCCAAACTGCGGCCAATTTGGATTCTCTTTTTCTCTGATGGAATCTCTGCAGCCACATTTCAGGCTTAAAAATCACTTAATTTTTGTTTTGTAAATGCTTATTTTTGTCTTTAATGTGCTAAATGAAGCACTTTAAAGAGAAGATTTACAAGCCTTAGAGATGATCACAATGACTGGTGCCTTGCCCAGCATAGCTAGCAATTTAAATGACTTATTGGAAACATCAGTTATTGGACATGAGCAAAGAGAGCACAGCAGACAAAGTGGTTCCAAATCCTGTTGCATAATGGAAAATTTTGTACAGCCAATTCCAACTGTGAAAAGGGTAAAAGAAAAAGTCAGTCTAGGCTCACAAGCATGTTAAAACCAACCTGCTTACTTCGAGTTTTGTATTTCAGTAATGAAACACTGACTTGTTGACTGTAATAATATCAAGAGGGTAAAAATCACCATGTTCCTTTGAAAATACTTAGAAAATAGCTCAGACTTTTTATGTGTATTTTATCTAGGGTGAAACTCCTTCATGTTTGTATAAAGACATGGGTATCATTTTCTCTGGAAAACAGAGAGCAAGTTTGAAATAGATTTTCTCCAGAAGAATATGTCTCACATTTAAAAGCCAAATAAGATTTCCAACTTGTGATGCCTGTCATTCATATAAAAACTAACTAAATCAAAATCATTAACAAAACATGTCAAATTTTGTATTTTCAAGGCAATATGATTTTCCACAGATCTCTTAGCAGTATATTAAATGTATAATTTGTCCCTACCAGCCTCATATGCTAGAAGATGTAATAACTGGTACAAGCGTCTTGAACATTTTGCATTTAGAGTACTAGCAGCATACAATTAAACAAATGCCTATGTCAGCAGGGAAATCTCCATTGAAGTGAGGATCTGATCACACTAACAGTTAATTTTGTGACTGTTTTCATGAATAGAAATGCTTCTGGTTATGCAAGCCCCAAAGCTGCTTCTATTCAAGTCACTGGGACTATTCGAATCACTGAGACTTCAGCAGAAATAAAATCTAAGTCATTATTATTTGAGCCACCAGCAATTCTTGAAATGGTAGTGACTTTTTCCTTTCTGTAAAATGAAATTTTTAGAAAAGTAAGTCATTTGGACACACAAATTGGACAAAGTCTTTTGTAATACAAGGAGCTGTCCTAATAGGATTTCATGCCCTTGCTGACCCACAGAGATACAGCAGATATTTATTTGTTCAAAAAGAATGTTGATTTAAAGGAGGCAGTAGACGGTTTTACCAAATATTCACATCAGAGATTCTCTTTACTTTATAAAGATCAGCTAGCTTGAGACTGTAAGCAAACTGTAAATATTTATCTCAAATGGAAACCAGTAATACTTTAAAATGGCTGAGGTGGGTAGTTTTTGATAGGGCACCAATGAGTTGAAAAAGAAGACTAATAATCCTCCCCCCATCATTTCATCCTAGGCAAGTGAGCTAAATTTAGAAAATAAGCTGGATACAAGGTTCTCCATGCTTGTCAAAATATGATGGCAATTAAACTGACATCTATTCTGTACCTCATTTTTTTAAGAGATATATTTTTCAAGGCTTTGACAGTTAAAAACTATTTAGATTATTTATGACATTTCCAATGAGTTAGTAACTTTTTTTTTATTGCATTGCATTTTGCATAATATAATTTGTCACTACTTCTTTATTAAGCTTGTTTTATATTCATAGTTGTCCCACAACACTATATTTTCCTCTTTGTCAGCTCAGAACTTCATTATGAAGGATGAGGTTTTATCGTTTCCTAGTGATGCAAATGTCTACAGTGAATAAGTGTCATTATGCAGGAACAGGAATTTAGTTTTCCTCCATTAAGCAGCCAGGCTAATGACTCAACAAGTTTATAGCCCACTACAAAATTTGATAGCTTGGTGTGAGTTAAACAAATGATGGTTACATATTTATATGAAAATGAAAGAAGCTTTTTGGAGCTGGGTATTGTAGATCTCTCATTTAAAGCCTAGACTTCCATTTTTAATGTAAAGAAGGAACATTCTCAGTTATACCTTAAGATGAGCATGCCTTCTACTTCTATATGCCTGACATGACTGCTATATGACAACACAATTGTAGAGAAACAAAAAAAATATGCATTTCATGGCCAACTTTCAAATCCCATTGACACCCATGAAAACATCCTCATTTAATGGCTTCTGATTTTCACTATTTTTTCTTACATACAGAAAAAAATTATATTCATAGCAAACATTAGATACAGCTGAAGATGATATATGCCATGTTCTCAGCAATGGAATGTTTCTATCTATCTTGGTACGATACCCACTGAACACTGTTTCAGGGCCAGTGGACAAACTATATAGGCAAAACCATCATGAAGCTCTTTCTTTTCTTTATACAGTCAGGTTTAAGTAATTAAAAGAATGTGTGAAAAGACCAATTTGACTGTCTATTTCATCTCCCCTCCAGTACAAATTTGTCTCCATGGTATATTTTTTCAAATGCTTTGCCTAATCTAATTCCAAATATGTCCAGGCTTAACGCTTTCAGCGTTTCCCTTGGGAGGCTGTTTCTCAATGTAAGAGATCATGCTGTTAGGATTCTTATTCAGATATTTAGCTAAAGTTTAATTTTTTTTCTTAATTTCAGTCTATTTCTCCTGGGGACAGATTCCTGGCTGTCATAAATTGTCAGAGCATCCCTAATTTCCTTTGGGTTTGGACAGTGTAAGAGTCTGGTCAGAGTTTTCCTTTCCTTCTCTGCTAACAATTCTTCCCTCCTCTGATACGTTATCTATTAATCATCATGCTCACACTTAGTCATTGCATTCTGAATTTAATAACGCTTTCAAATCTTGCTTTCTAATACCATATTGCTTGCTGTGTCAATCATTCCATCCCATAATTCACTTATTAATCCATACTTCATGTAGAGATTAAAATCGGCTCCTGAACTAGATGAAACTTCTCCATAGTGAAGGTAGAACAGCTGCCATGATCATAAAAGAGGATTGTACTGACAGCAATGAAGTAGGATCCTCCTTTTGATAAACCTTGTATTTGATATTTCTGCTTTCAGATAAAAGAAAACAGAGCCAATAATATGATCTGGTTTTGCTGAGAATTTTTTTTTAAAGGATAAAAACTCCTCTACTGTCCACCTCAGTGTTGTAAAGGATAGCTGGCTGTTTCAGAAAAACTCCGTATTTCCAGTGGTGCTTCCTACCTATAATCTGCTGTGTGCCCCTAACACAGGCTCTTATTACTTGCTGATAAAAAATTACCACCTCTCCACTAGCTTGTAAATCCACTAGTTCCACAATGGATGGATATTTTTAAAATAGCATGGGAATACATTGGCACAAACAGGCTTCGTAACTGAACTGCCAGTAGCTCATCACTCATATCTTCTCCTTTTGTAGGTACTATTGTTATTTTTTGAACTAGCCTATCACTGCAGCAATCTCCAGAAGACCAAAACAAAGCAACCTTTTCCACTGGGAGAGTTCCACGGTAATGAGGTTATGTTTAAGGCATATTTTAAAAGTAGCCAGTGTTTCCTATTTTAAATTAAATCCCAGCTCTCCTGTGCCTTTATACATGACAAATTGAGCTCTCTGAAGCCAACAGATCTTGGGATTTTCAAATCCAAATCAAAACAGGAACTGGACTTCAATCAGCTAAACTTTGCTTTACTAGTTCTCAGCTCATTTGGACCAGTAAAATACTTTTTTCTTTTCTTTCCAACATTTCTTAGAAAATGAAAAATCACAAAGGCTTTTGAGTATTGTTGGTAACATACTTTTGGCAGTTTCATGTTCAGTGCACTTCACATTCTGCCATGGCCTAGGCCTGCCGGAAGTATTATTGCTCATGAAATCTATCATGTTTTATAGTGGGGACCTCAGAACATGACACCTGTTTATGTAGGAGTGTCTATGAGTCTGTCCTATTGAAGACCTCCTACTGTGTTGCCAAGTGCCCACTGTCAAATTGTGACTCATACAAGAGTCTTGAGGTCAATACTTAGCCACTAGTAATCTGCAGATTACTGTTGTTATGTGGCCACTTTCTTTTGAAAGTCAGAGATAGACTCACTTTTTGAACAAAGCACTGGTTCATCATAGAAAAACCTGTGGTGAACTTTTTTGTATGTGATAAGTAAGGTTATCACTAGCGGAAGCTCGGTAGTTGTATTACTTCTTAGAAATACTGCAAAAGCAATGTCTGTAAACGATAACAGTGTACAGTTCAATGATACTTGAACGCTCTGACCTTGCTTATCTCTAATACTTACAGAGGTTCATCTGTAACAGGAGTTACTGTGACAGTACACATTTTTGAGTAATGTATGTTCACAGTGAGAGCACACAAAAGTTTCTGTTTGGTTCTGTGAACTTCTTCAGCCACGCACCATTAGTGCTGAGATCCCTAACAGTATTTCAAGGGCTAGAGCAATGTGCCCTTAAAGCATACCCATGGCATTGAGAAGTACATTAGATAAAATTCCAAACTATTGCTTCACTAGTTTCTTGTGAGCAGTAGATCATTTGATCGTGTTCCAGACTGTAGGCTTAGATTGGTGGCATTCTTTTTCCTACAGTAGAAATAAATCTCCCAGGTAGAATGAATGTATAATGTTAGGTTTTATAGAAAGAGAAAAAAAAAGAGCATGAACTAGTTCACAAGTTAGCTTTCAGGTACTTCTACATATTAGCAGTCACAAAAACGAGGTTTGTGGCCTTAGGCACTGAATTCAATCACTTAGTATTTCCAAGTACCAACCCTATTTTTGCTTCCCTCCAGGCACACACTCACAGGGCAATCAAGTTGAATTCTCAATTCAAGTATGAATGGTTAGCTAAGCTTTTCTCTCCACAAACCACATTGTAGAAAATTTAGGGAAAATCAGTTATAGAAAATCACAGAAGCTAGATTTTGGCAACATGATAGCTCTAGGGTGTTAAATAAGAAAATCAAACAACTGATCTCTTGATCATGTATCATCTAATCCATGATACAGAAGACATACTTGATGCCATCTTGTAATAGATGTTACAGACCCTGCGTGAAGTGAGACAGTGGTCCCAACTCTATAGCTAAAGGTCAGGGGTCCAAATAGCAAAGTTGCAAATGCAATTTTTTTAATACATTTTAGTACATAGATGATGATATGCCAGAACTCATGATCTGGAAAAGGTACCTCTAATTCAGTTTAAAATATTATTGAAACATTCCCAGTGATAATACTGTCCTGGGCCGGGAAAGATTTCAGTATCTTTTTTCAGAGTTGGGTTTGTTTTTCATAAGAATAAAGGCCACATATGTTATTTTGTATCACAGAGAGTTATAACCTACCATTGATGTAAAACAGAAAATAAACAGCACTGTCATGTTGTGTCAAACAGGTAGATAGGGACAGCATGTTTTGAGTCCCCTAAAAAACTAGCAAGGACCAAAAGTGTGTTCTCAGCAGCTTTTGGGCCTGGGCCAGATTCGCTTGCACAGCAACATTTTCTAGTATTTCATTTCATTTTCATGGTATTTTATAGTGATTTTCTAGTATTTCATTTAACCACAGTATATTGTAAGGTAAGAACAACCATAAGACAAATCCTTGGTGTAATAATGTGACAACAAAATATAACCTTAATAACATATTCTGTATGTGTTATTACTTAACTTCAGTGATATTTTTGTGTTACAGAATTATTATTTCCATTTTACTGATTGAGAAATCAAGACCCAGAAAGACTACGTAGTATTTTTCAGACATGCAGAGCTTCCCCATCTAAATGAATTGTTGTCAGTCGTGTTCCCATAGGTCAAGCGTTCAGCTCATTAAAATGTTCCATCATGAACATCCACCATCACAATTCCACGACCTTGTGGGCAATCTTTGCAGAGGCTAATGACCTATTTAACATCAGCATTGATCTGCCAGGTATGATCTCTTTGAGTTAGAAGATCTATAAATACAGCTTAATCATTCACACTGCTTAATTAGCTACAGCATTACTGCAGTTTTATGTTGATGTAATATTATTCGGCTTATATGAGATTATTGAAAAATCACACTGTGATGTACTATTTACTAGCTAGGTCCTTCAAGCACCCCAGGCTCATCAGATGCTATTTTCAGAGGTGCTGTTATATAGTGCCCATGGTTCTGCACGAACATTAGTTTGGGCCAGTGGTTAGTCAGAACTTCTCAATCTTGGCATGCTGTTGTGAAGACTGCTTGCACAGCAGGTCTAGACCAGCCTATACATACATATCTATTAATGTGCAAAAATTAATCCACACAAAAAAGTTGGTATTTGCACACACACATACATCTCTGGGACACTGACCTACAAAGACAGCTTTTCTTTTCAAAATCTTCAGTCAAAGATAAGTATGTTAGGGAGATCACTGATCTTTTCCTTAAAGACTGCTGTCTCGTGTGTGAATAGCCAGAAAACCATTCTCCCATTTACCTTTGGCAAAACTAAAAATATGTGATTGTGTTCATAATCCTTATACTTCGATTACATTTCATGGTAATATTTGCTACTTAAATATTATGCAAGCTGTTCCTTGTTTAATGACTGTTTGCCCCTGTTCACAAAATTTCAAGGTTAGCACAAGGTCAAGCTGCACTTTGCGGAAAAAGCCAGTTATAAATTCCACTAATGTATTTCATCATGTGATGTTTTTCTGGTCATACTGATGATTGTTCTGGAGTTAGCTTAGTACACGATACATTGATTACTCCTGAGTTCACTGTCTTGATAAACAAAATATAGATAATGTTACTCTTGTGTCTCTCTTTCCAGTTGCTATATTTCAACTACGAACTGAATTCTTGCTTAAACAAAATAAAACTTATTTAGCCTGATGGCAATTAAATGAAATAGGTTTCCTTGTGAGAATTTAAGTTGCTTCTGCTAGTTTCTAGGGACATCTGTGGTGAACAGTTTCTGTTAGCTGTTTGCTAATGGATGGGTTCTTGGCTATTAGCTGTTTCCTGATAGTCTGGTTCTTGATTAAAAAGGATTCACAACTTTAGTCTCTAGCTGTTTGCCAAGCAGACTGTAACTGAGTGGGGGACACTTGTTTACTTAGTAAGTGGGCATATAGCAAACTGAGGCTTTAGGAGTTTGGGTGGAGGGGGGCAGAAATGGGCTTTAGGTAGTGCGGGAACAACACTCATGGCTATGGGCCACAGGGCTCAGTCCGCACCCTTGACTGGAGAAACCAACCCTGGAAAAACAGAAACCATGACCTAGATGGAGCTCTGGAGAGAGGCTGCTGCTGCACAGGTCTCAGGCAGCATCAGCCTCAAGTATCTTTAGATCTTTGTTATGAAAACTTAAAAAGACCCTGAACTCATTATTCTCCCTTTCCATTTCATGGAGTGAAGGATATCCAAGAAAAAATGAGCAACGGGTGAGCAGGCAAAGGTTAACCTGTAAACTCTATATCTTCCTATGCAGAGAAGCTCTTCCAGACCTTGCATTTTTTGTCTGAAATGTCACTCTTCCCCATGGATGTGCCAAGCCAAAAGAAGTACAGCATTCCAAAGTACAGTATGCTGTCATGCCTGCATCTAGCAAAGCTAATTCTAAACTAACGGTTGTTCATACCCTCACCTGGACATGATGTGGATGAAAGAGAAAGAGGTAGCCAAGATGAGAAGTGTCCCTGAGGCAGAAGTTCTATGAGTGATGGAGCACG
Organism: Strigops habroptila; assembly: GCF_004027225.2. NCBI lineage: Eukaryota > Metazoa > Chordata > Aves > Psittaciformes > Psittacidae > Strigops > Strigops habroptila. The sequence continues at coordinate 38,062,523 of NC_044277.2, forward strand.
GACAGACCGACTTTTCTGCTAGATTCTCCATTTTCACTAGATTTTAGGGAACCCAAACCCTAAGAGAAGCAGGAAACATTAATTCATTGAGTGGCCCTTTGGCTTGCCAGTTTTTGATCTCTGATTGTTGTTTAATGATTCAGGACCAAATTATTTATTTTAGACAAATGGTTTCTTTATATGCATGGTAAAATACTTGAAAACATTCAGCAGGCTTTTTTGGATGTCATGCATTTTCCCATTAGCACTGGGCTCCATTTGGGAGGCCAGATCTACTGGGGGCTGGTGGAGCTGGTCTGACAAAGAAGGGGAAGAGCTGTTTTGGTAGGAGGCTTGCCAGGCTGGTCAAGAAAGCTTTAAACTAGATGTGCTGGGGGAGGGGAGCATTGATCCATCCCAACACTCCTGGTCAGTTGCCAGCACCTGTAATAAGTGCTTGGAGCGATGTAGAGATGTTCCAGCTGCCCCAGCCATTGAGTCGGCTGCATTTGGTGCTCGGCTAAGGTGCTGCTATACAAACGCCTGTATTATGGGGAACAAGCAAGAGGAATTAGAGATGTGTGCAAGGCTACGGGAATATGATGTCATTGGTATCACAGAAACATGGTGGGATGGCTCCTAGGACTGGAGTGTCGGAATGGAAGGTTACAGGCTGTTTAGAAAAGACAGGCCAGGCAGACGGGGAGGGGGCATTGCTATCTATGTCAGTGATAGGCTAGAGAGTATGGAACTCTGTCTGGGGACGGGTGATGAGGTAACAGAGTGTTTGTGGGTCAGGATCAAAGGGAAAACAGCAATGGGGGACATTACGGTGGGGATCTGTTACAGGCCGCCTGATCAAGAGGACTCTGTGGATGAAGCGCTCTACAGACAGATAGGGGCAGCCTCACGCTCGCAGGCCCTGGTCCTCATGGGGGACTTCAACCATCCTGACATCTGTTGGAGGGACGGGACGGCCCGGCACAAGCAATCCAGGAGGTTCCTCGATTGTGTGGAAGACAACTTCCTCTTTCAAGCAATAGAGGATCTGACGAGGAGAGGTGCCATGCTGGACCTCGTGCTCACCAACAGGGAGGGTCTGGTTGGAAATGTGACGCTCCAGGGCAGCCTTGGCTGTAGTGATCACAAGATGGTTGAGTTTGAGATCCTCAGGACAGTGAGAAGAGCATGCAGCAAGCTCGCTGCCCTGGACTTCCAGAAAGCAGACTTTGGCCTCTTCAGGAACCTCCTTAGTAAGGTTCCATGGGATACAGTCCTAGAGGGCAGGGGGGCCCAAGACTGCTGGTTGATATTCAAGGATCACCTGCTACGTGCTCAAGAGTGTTGCATCCCGACTAGAAGAAAGTGCAGCAGGAGGGCCAGGAGACCTCCATGGATGGACAAGGAGCTGCTGAGGAAACTTAGAGGGAAAAAAGAAGCTTATAGAAGGTGGAAGCGAGGACAGGCGGCCTGGGAAGAATATAGGAGGATTGCCCGGGAAGCTAGGGACCAGGTTAGGAAAGCTAAGGCCCAGCTAGAATTAAGTTTGGCAAGGGATGTGAAAGATAACAGGAAAGGATTCTGTAGATACGTAGCAAATAAAAGACAGACTAGGGACAATGTGGGCCCTCTCCGGAAGCTATCAGGAGAACTGGCTACCATGGATTTGGAGAAGGCTGAGATTCTCAATGACTTCTTTGCCTCAGTCTTCACCAGCAAATGCTCTGACCACACCACAAAAGTCTTGGAAAGCAAATGCAGGGACTGTGAGAATGAAGACCTTAGGCCCACTGTAGGAGAGGATCAGGTTCGAGACCATCTTAAGAACCTGAACGTGCACAAGTCCATGGGACCTGGTGAAATCCATCCGTGGGTCCTGAAGGAGCTGGCGAATGAAGTTGCTAAACCACTGTCCATCATATTCAAAAAATCTTGGCATTCAGGTGAAGTTCCCGATGACTGGAAGAAGGGTAATATAACCCCATTTTCAAGAAGGGGAAGATGGAAGACCCAGGGAACTACAGACCAGTCAGTCTCACCTCTGTGCCTGGCAAAATCTTGGAACAGTTTCTCCTGGAAAACATGCTAAGGCACATGAAAAACAACGAGGTGGTTGGTGACAGTCAACATGGCTTCACTAAGGGGAAATCCTGCCTGACCAATTTGGTGGCCTTCTATGTTGGAGCCACGGAACTGATGGACAGGGGCAGAGCGGTTGACGTCATCTACCTGGACTTGTGCAAAGCGTTCGACACTGTCCCACATGACATCCTTGTCTCTAAATTGGAGAGACATCAATTTGATAGATGGACCACTTGGTGGATAAAAAACTGGCTCGACGGCCGCACGCAAAGAGTTGTGGTAAATGGCTCGATGTCCAGTTGGAAACCTGTAACGAGTGGTGTCCCTCAGGGGTCGGTGTTGGGACTGGTCCTGTTCATCATCTTTGTCGGCGACATGGACAGTGGGATTGAGTGCACCCTCAGCAAGTTTGCCGACGACACCAAGCTGTGTGGTTCGGTTGATAAGCTGGAAGGAAGGGGTGCCATCCAGAGGGACCTTGACATGCTTGTGAGGTGGGCTGATGCCAACCTTATGAAGTTTAACCAAGCCAAGTGTAAGGTCCCACACCTGGGTCAGGGCAATCCCAGGCGCTGCTACAGGCTGGGCAGAGAAGAGATTCAGAGCAGCCCTGCAGAAAAGGACTTGGGGGTGTTGGTTGACGAGAAGCTTAACATGAGCTGGCAGTGTGCGCTTGCAGCCCAGAAAGACAACCATATCCTGGGCTGCATCAAAATAAGTGTGACCAGCAGGTTGAAGGAGGTGATCGTGCCCCTCTACTCTGCTCTTGTGAGACCTCACTTGGAGTCTGTGTGCAGTTCTGGTGTTCTCAACATAAAAAGGACATGGAGCTGTTGGAGCAAGTCCAGAGGAGGGCCACGAGGATGATAAGAGGGCTGGAGCATCTCCCGTATGAAGACAGGCTGAGAAAGTTGGGGCTGTTCAGCCTGGAGAAGAGAAGGCTGCGTGGAGACCTCATAGCAGCCTTCCAGTATCTGAAAGGGGTCTATAAGGATGCTGAGGAGGGACTCTTCCTTAGGGACTGTAGTGGCAGGACAAGGGGTAATGGGTTCAAACTTAAACAGGGGAAGTTTAGATTAGATATAAGGAAGAAGTTCTTTACAGTGAGGGTGGTGAAGCATTGGAATGGGTTGCCCAGGGAGGTTGTGGATGCTCCATCCCTGGCAGTGTTCAAGGCCAGGTTGGACAGAGCCTTGAACCACGTGGTTTAGGGCAAGGTGTCCCTGCCCATGGCAGGGGGGTTGGAACTAGATGATCTTAAGGTCCTTTCCAACCCTTACGATTCTATGATTCTATGATTCAACTAACCATAGTGGTAATAAAAAGCCAAAATAGTTGATTGAGTTAATAATGCATAGGTTGAAGTATTTTTTTAAGTATTATTCACAAAATAATCGATGTCAAATTGTGACATGTCTGGTCAATTGCCTATGAATTATGAAGAACTAAAATAAGCCTTGATAGGGTAGGCTGTACACACCAACACAAGTAGCAGTGTGTCAATTTGTTTTATGATGATATCCATAACGTGTGTGAGTAGAAGTGCAATTTTCTCTGTATTCCTGTCTTTTAAATATTTATCTACATTCTGCTATAAATTTCACAAAAGGGTTTGCAGGATCTTTATGTTTATAATTTGCAGTAGGTATTCCAGCAGTAGGAAGAAAAAGTTGACTGAACTTGTTTAGGAGGAAGAAAGGAGCATGACAGAGCCTTCCAGGAACACATGCTAGAAGCAGTCAGGTATGAGGCCAGATCGATACCTCCCAAAAGAGATGCTGGAATAGCAGCATATGCCTGAATACTCACTGCCACATCTCTATGCAGCAGGTGCCTATTTGTGTAGTAAAAGTTCTCATCCCAGTGTTTACTGAAAAAGCTCTTGGAATTTTTTCCCCAGTCACATGCAATGTATGCTCACAATCAAATGGCATACAGTTGGCCTTGTGCCTCTGAGTGCCTGTGAATCAGTAGAGTGAGGGTGTTAGAAGGTACCCTTACAACATTTCAGTGACAAGGGCTTGCACTGCCTCAAGCAGAAAATCACTTGCCTAACTACTGGCTTTCTGTCATCACTGCTAAGTAAATCCTTAGAGAGCAGTTTAGGTTTGTGTTTAAGGAAAAAAGATGTTAACCTTGATGTGAAATATTGAGCTGTATTCTCTAAAACAGAGAATAATCTTGGGAAATAAGCAGAGAATAATCTGGAAAAAAAACCCCCAAAAAACTCAAATCCTCAAGGTTGTAAAATCCAATAGATTATAATTAGATATTGTAATCTAAATAGCTTCATCTGGAAATCACTTCACATAAGAACAGAAGAAGCTGAAGTATTGCTTTTAGACAGGTTGTAACCTATGGTAGTTCCTCTCAGATTAATAGCACCTTCATCTTTGAAAGAATATTAATCATCATTAATGTATTGGATATCAGGCTTCTGCCATCATTGCATTTCTGATTACTCAGGACTCATAGAGATAAGATATATGTGCTGTCAATGACAAACCTAACTAGTCTTCAGCCAAAGTTACAAAGATAGGAAGTTGCAGACATGGGTGATCTGCATAAATTTCGTTTATCTGAGATTTGAATGGATTATTTAAACTTTTGATATGTTCAACTTAATTGAAAACAGAAACCACTACACAGTAAAATATATATAGAATGTATTTATGTCATGGAGTAGCAATATATATGTTTATTAACTAGTCATTAAGACTTCAGTGTGGTTTCTTACTTTTCAGTCCAAGGCCTTTTGCAACTGGACAGCTAGAAGTAGAGAAGATCACAAGTTGTATTTCCCTGTGCATAGAGGTAAATAAATAGTTATTTGTACTGAGATTTTGTTTAGTCAATTCCATGAAGGATTCAGTTGTGAAATTTAGATTAGGCTTCAAAGCAAACTTTAACACATCTCCAGGCAGAGCAATTTCCTCTAGTGCTCTAGGCTACTGCTATATGCAGTTAGAAATATCCAATAACAATTGTGTTTCTTATCCATGTAAACATTGTCTTTTTTATAGAAAACAAGAGAAGCTGATGGGCATTGACTGTTCACATTTTCTTTCCTGTTACCTGAGAACTGCAAGTCTTTCATGACTTTTAAAACTAGGTTGTTAAATTTCTCTAAAGTCTAAAATAAATAAGGATTTACTATATTCAGTATATGCATATTAAAGAATTAACAAGGATTTAATAAATTGCGTGTGTTATTCACACAAAAATATACTATACATTACACATAGCTATGCTAAAACCACTTTTTAAAGTAGTTAAAGCTGTAAATTAGCTGAATACAAAGCTTTTTCTTAGCTCGCTTGTGTATATGACACAATAATTAATTACAAAATCACCTGTGATATTTTGCACAGAATAGATGATGCCGTCTGACTAAGAAGCTGTTGAGCTCCGTTCATCTTTTTTTCAGTGTGTGGCTCTGTTGCCATCCCCAGCAATGTCCCAAGCTCTCAGTTGCCAGAAAAAGCCTTGACAGCAGTGAAAAGCAAAGTATTTTCCCCAGTCACAACTTCAGAAATGGAACAATTGTTTTGGCTGTAGTTTAAGAAAAACACATAAGGGGCTGATACCTGTCATGGAGAATATTAACCAGAATGCATAAAAATTGGCAAATAAATAAGCAACAAAGTCTTATGACTGTGTCCAATACTTTAACAACAAACAGGACTATGAGTCCTGACTGCAGTCTGTTCTCTGTGCACAATTTTTTGGCTCAGAACTAGAAAGGCCTGCAGTAAGGATGTGGTTTTCTAACTTCTGAGCAGGAAGCCAGGTTATGGCTGAGATAATTATAGGAAGCTCCTGAGTGAGATAGTAGGCCAAGTTAAAGGACAGGGGTCTTTACCTTACTCTAACACAAGCATTCCTTCTGACAGAGAAAAAGACTGAACCCTAAGTTTTGCCACAGAGCATGCACTGGTCAGTGTTTAAATGGGACCTAGAGCATTAAGCAGCCTGCACCTTTGGTAGCCAGTTGGAAACTGCACCTGCCTGTGCACTGGGGGAGGAACATCACCTACCAGGGGAATCTCTGCCTTCAAGGGTATTGCTGCTCAAGTGGAACGAAAAGTGTGCAGAGCAAAAAGCTTGGCAAATGAAGGACCTTACTGTTGTAGGTCAGTCAATCAGAAATGCTGTTTCCTGGAGAAGAAACAGGTTTTCTTCTGATAAAGGAACTAGAAGCAATGTCAATGTTGTAAAGACTGGGAAGCCATAAATAGAAAGAACTCTTGGGTCAAAGATGCATCTACGTATAAGAAAGACAGAAATGAAAGTGGTTTTTTACCTCCCAAATACAGCACAAACAGGCAAATTGCTGTGATCTCTTTGAACAAATGAGACCTGGATCTTAGGTGATGCTTGTCATCATGGCAACTTCATCTTCACAGTGAAAAACATGAATCGTGTTTTTCAATCAAAAAGCAGGTAGATTATATTTCTTTGCAGTTTTGGGGCAAAAAAGTAAAATAGAAATGGAGAAAGTAATCAGGCAGTCACTAAGAGCTATAGACAGAATCAAGATGGAAGTTAGGTCAGCACTGCTAAGTATTAGCAGCAAATCAGTCAATAGGCCACTTGGTTTTTTAAAATGATGAGAGTCATGAACATGGGAACGACAAGTTGCCAGTACTTGCATGAGGTGCATGCCTGATGCCTCCCAGCTCCAGCTTCAGGGTGCACACGTAGATGCATTGTTTGCACTCTGTGCACATGCAGGTAGACCAAGACATGTTCAAGTGTTTCACAGATGGAAGCAGGCTCAGGTCAGATGAAATGTCCCAGCAGACTTGAACCTAGTCCAGAGGCCAAATATCCAAATTAGACAGTTAAAGGTAAAATTCTTGGATAAACGTGGAGGGGAAGGAGGAGGAAAAAGTAGTGGAACAAGGAAGCAAAAAGTACTTTACAATCCTAATTTAAAGAACAAAAAAAAAGGAGAGGTTAAACCTTATTTTGGTCCATATTTCTAAGCACTTTAAATTTCCCATGGAGGCAGAGCAACCATGTATTTTCACAGTTGCATATACACAGAATACCTCCCTTCCCTTTGTTGCCTACATTCTGGCTCCCCACTAACAAAAACTACCAAAAGTTATTTATTTCCTGTGCCAGTTCTCTCTTTTTCTCTTTTCTTTCTGACAGTCTTTTGTAAATTTTGCAGGTTGTGGCTATAGCTGTCTACATTTGTCACTTGTCTCAAAGCTTAAACATGAGAGATCCTAAATTAATCTCATAATATCAGATTCAGCCACACTGCTTTCCAGCAGAAGAGAACTATTAACTATCCCATCTGCCTTTGTGCTCTGCTGTCATCATCACTGAGAGCTTTTTTGGTCTCTATGGCTATCTGTTTGAGAAGAAATACCCAGGCCCTATACTTGAATTTTCACTTAACTCTTTATATCAGTCTTGATGAAAATTGGTTTATTAGACAGCATTAGGGTAATGCAATCTGTCCTGAGCTAATTTGAAAATATAAGAACTTTTGATGATCTTGAATTTTCTGAGTGATTGTTCGGGTGACGCCGCTGAACACAGTCTAAGTACACACAAGGACATAACAGAACACACTCCAAAACTGGCTTTGCTTGCCTTCAGGTGAATAATTTCTTCTACATGAATTGTTCTGGAGATGTAAAATTCCAGCACAGGCCTTGAATAGGTATTCCTGAAAACCCAAAAATACTTCCACAAAAAGTTGAAAAGTTGGCTGACAGTCTAAGAATGACTGAATTAAGCTGTCAATACTGTGATTCCTCTGTCAACAACGTTCGTCTGAAATTTGTTACCTCCTTTTTTTTGGTTAATAGCAACATGTCTAGCTTTGTTCAGTAAAACCCCTACAAAACTGTTGCATATGATTTCCAGTTCACATATCAAGTTTTGCAGACTTTTTACTTCGGCATCTCCAGTTTTTCTTGAATTACTTAGTTCTTTTAGTTAATGGCTACCAGTGTGCTGTACATGCAAGAGAGTATGTGTTATAGCTTCACTTACTTCATGCCATGTCTTAGTCATTTTTAAAATTAGATTTTTCAAAATTCTTTTCTAAATTTTTGTTGATGACTGCTAAACAAGCTATGAAGGATCAGTCACCATTAACAAAATCTGTCTCTCCTGCAGCAGAGAGCCCTTGAAGGGAATTTCTAGCATGACGATGCAGTGTCTTGGCTTTTTGGAATGCTACAAAGCAAATTGTAAACAGTCTTCGCTATGCCAGCACAAACAACAGCTTTGGTACCGCTTTCTGCTGATTCTGCTTCATAAAGATTCAGTGAATGACGGTTGTTTAGGAAAAGTAGTCACTGTTTACCTTCTTGCTTTAACACACTGTAGGTTTCCACAAAACATATACCATATTAGCTGCATTAATCACATTATTCTGTTATACAGCCTTATGATAAGAATCACTCCCAAAATCATCAAGTCTCTTTTAATTTTTGTCTTTCCATTCCACTTTAATAGTTCGGAGAATGCTCCTAAGCAGCATACCTTTTCTAGGTACAAATGATTCATCATCACCCTCAAAAGCAACAAGCTTTATGTCTGATCTGCTTTCATACAGATATGATAAATCATATTTCTGGTGAATTTTATCTTGGCACATTTTCTTTTCAGAAGTTGGCACTGATGACTCAACCACACAGTCACTTCTTGGCTTCACAGATAATCATTTTAACCACCTTCAAAGGAAACTTTGTGAACATCTGCCTATGTTATTGTTCTCCATCACTGCACTTGGTGTATCTCTGTTGTAATTATTCAGGTCAGGTGAGTCATATTTCTGAACACAGATTTTTCTTTAGGCTTTCATCAGCCTAAGGATTGGTCATAGGAGGGCCATATGTCCCAAGGAAGAGGATTGTCTTCTTGACTTATATTTTGTATGGGACAACATGCGACCATCCTATTCCTTCATTTCATCAGCATCTGAACGGGATGATTCAGTAACTGAAATAGGTTCTTCACATGCTATGTTTGAATACATAATGACTATGTCTCAGCTGCAGGACTCAGAACTGCTTCCCATGTTTTGGGTCTGCATGTATGTGAGCTTCAGCTCCACTCCTTCTCCATCTTGTGAAGGAGACCTAGGCATTCACCACCCTTTTCTTGAGCTCTGATTTTGTGGGAATGGAAGCTCGGTGTTCAGAACTGTCTTGACACAACCCAGTCAAACTCTCAGCCTAGATTGAGATGTGGAAGGTGCATACCTGGCCACCAATCTTCTGCACAGCTTAAACAGAGGCAATCTGCCTTCTTCTGTTGTATGAGAATATGTCATAATTCAGATATTAAAGCTGAAGTGGCAAAAGTGTAACATGAGCACTCTTACCTTCACTCTTACCTTTCACAGTATTTAAGTGTTTCCTGCTGAGTTACCAAAGCAAGTCCAATACCTAACAAAGAACCCTGGAATTCATTAATTATTTCTTTTTTTTTTTTTTTCTTTTATTCTACTTGGATTTCTGCCTAGTATATTCACCACCAAAAATCAATGTTACCTACAAGTTGTAGCAAACTGTCGATTTGGAGAAGATGAGGATATTTGGGTGATTTTTACACGAATAATTTAGACTGACTTCCTTATTCTATTAATGCAAGAATGTCTTCTCTAAATATTTGGTAATCTAATTTATTATGTGTTATCCAATCTCTTACTGCCATCATATTCAGGAATTATTAATTGCTCTTTGCATCCAGATTTCTTCAGACTTTAGAGTTTCAGCTTCCACAGAGGGATTCTGGTTTGAAATTTGCAGCTTGTACCTAGTTTTCTAAAGAATCGAACCCTTAATTCTAGCCACAGCTATTACGTACAAATCCAGAGATGATACATTGGTCCTTTGTTGGAGAGAATGTTTGAAGCTACTGAACAGGATTTCTGCAGACTGTGTCTCAGTGCCACAGTCTCAATTTCATTGGGAAAATTTTGATAAAGAGTAAGAAGATGACACCAACAACCCAGCCCTAGCCAAAGCAGAATTTTCATTCTTCGTTCTCTTCAAAAGTTCAGAGATGGAAACCAGTTTTACAGCTTTTTGTTTGGTGTTGCAGAGAGGGATAACACTTGAACACCACGAATTTTATAGACTATTCTCCTCTCTTCACCTCAGCTGCTACTTTCATTTTAGCTTCAGAACACAAAGCCTTTAACACAGCTCTGAAAATACTTCATTGTCTGTTTTCAAATCGACAGTAAAACACTCACTAGTATTTGTCAGCTATGACCTTCCATCTAAAAACTCAGTGATTAAGAAAATTTATGATATTAAATATACAGAAGGAATTAATTATTGAAAATTATTTTCATCTTATTCGTAGATAGATTGAGACATGGGTACCTTCAGTAAGCCAGTGGCAAAGCTAAGCCTGGACCATTCTGCCCACCATCCTTTGTTCTAACTGTGCAATATACATAAGCTATGACACTATGAAGTATGAAAAGCTTCAGACAATGAGGAGAATGCTTTTTGAGAAGAGTGAACTTCTTTCACTGTAGTATGCACATATTCGGCTAACAATAATTTTAACTATAGAACAGTGAACACTAAACTTATGCTCACATTTTATTGCTTGCATTGCAGTTGTATAGGTTTTATGGTACTATTACTCAACAGTTAGTCTAATATAAGTTTCAAACGCATAGCTTACCTGCGATTTTGCTTTAAATTAAATATAGACATTCAATATTTTTTTCTAGCTTCTCATTTTTCATTAAATCCATGAAATTCTTTAAAATTTAATAATGAGAGCTTTTTGCAACAATTTGAGAATCTGGGTTATGTAGTTAAAACACTGTGCAAATAATTCATATGATCAGACATATAACTTTAGTGTTATAGTCACTTTTAAAATTTTGAGATTGTAATTTAGCTACCAGGAATCCATAACTAATTGTCTTCACATGGTCCTGCGTGACTATTTCTTATATAATGAATGACTCTGGAAACCTCTTGTTCTTGGAATACATTATAGTACATAAAATAAATTAAGTTGCAGTTTTCCTGACAATTTTCTTACTACAATGTCTGTTGGAATGTGGATTCTAGGTTAGGTTTGTATTACTGCATGTGCTGTTTACAGTACAAAGACCCAGGAGCTCATCTTTCTGAGAGATACGAATATCTGGAATTTATCTCATTGATGTGGGAGTTATCACTCATGAGCAGAGTTGCCCCCAATGGGTAATGGAACCATTGTTGTCAGGCGAACCTTTACCCTGAGGGCAATATCCTGCCATTGCTTTTCAAGCACCATTTATTGATTCCAGAGGATATTTTGTGTAATATCTGATATCCTTATACAGTCACTACTTCAATGTGCAATTGGCAACTTAGTGGCATTGTACAAATTAGTATTCTTAGGGGGCTAGAAAAAAAAAAAGTACAGACCATTCAGTAAAGTTTTGGCTATTATTTTTCATAGGAAATTGTAGTTTATACTGTCTATTTAAAATACTTATTTTATGTATATATACATTAACAGAGAAGCACAGAAGGCACCCATGAGACAACCCTGCTTTTTAAGTAGATATTTTATACATAGATACACATACAGTTGCTGCTACATGTGCTTTGATAACCTGCTCATCCTAGTTGAGTAGGTAGTAGTAGGGGGCATGAAACAGAAAAGAGAAAAAAGAATAGTGGAGTGGGGTGTGAAGATGAAGGAAGCATCAAGGTCTGGCCAAGTAACCCTCACTGCTCTTCCACGGAGTGAGGACCTCTCTGAAGAGGCACTTGGAATCAGGAAGTTCTTTGATAAAATGGCAGCCACATCACCATCGCAGTGTGTGGTATCATGCAACCAAGGACAATAAGATCAGAACTCCTGTGACAGTCTGCAGGTCAGTCACCCAGAATGTCCAGTGAATACTGGATGTCTTAGGCTTTGAGGACAGATTTGAAGCCCCATTCTTTAAAATAAGACCATTGTAGAGAGAGTTAACACCTAGATACAGTGATAATTGATACTTTCACTCATCCTTGAAAATCTTCACCATGTCTGCCTAATTTCCTTCTGTAAACTAGAGACAACAGTTATTTTATTTGGTTATTCTGAAGATTGCCTAATTCCTTGAAGGTCCTAAACCCCTTATAAATGAGAAGCAACCCTACTTGACAACCAGTGATAAGCAGCTGCCCACATTTTTGTCTGTAACTTACTGATTGCAGGTCTGATTATCATGGGATTTTCTGTTGTGCGTTAACCCCAGTAGGCAGCTAAATGCCACACAGCTGTTCCCTTTCTCCTTCCTCAGTGGGATGAGAGAGAGATGAAGGGCAAAAATGAGAAAATGCATGAGTTGAGTTAAGATGTTGTAATAAGTAAAAGAGGAAAAGACAAACCAAAACAAAGAGAAACAAGTGATGCAAAAATCAGTCGCTCACCAGCAGTAGACCAATGGCCCATGCAACAGCAACCCTGGCAAAACTCCCTCTCGCCATAGGAGCTACTATGAAGAAAATTAACTCTATCCCAGCCAAACCCAGTACATTTATTCAAACAGAATCACAAAACACCTACCTGTCTAATAACTGGAGTACAAATCCATGCAGTATTTGCAAATAAAAATAATGAAAATTCAGTTAAAGTTGACCATAAGAATTATTTTATTTATTCAATTATTATTAAAAAATATTTACATATTAAAGCATAGACTTTTGGGCATTAATTAGGTTTTTAAGGTAATTAACCATTAGGTAATTAGACAAATCTTTGGTTATCAAAAATTTAGGATAAATATTGTATTTGGAACATTTGAAATACACTTCTGAATGAACAGGATAAAATAAAAGCAGAAAATAGATGGGGTCATTGTTGCCAAATAAACATAGAAATCTACAGAAAAATATACTAATGTTGGGGCAGCAGGTATTAACCCATGCTGATGTTGAGAAATGCAAAACTATATTTAGTGGAAGGGATTGTTTACCTTATTTTTACTCACTGATGGGTTCTAAAAATATCCTAAAAAGACAGTGAAGTTTAATGACAATCTTTTACACCTGTAAAAGTATAAAGGCTTAAGAAATAGGGTGGAAGAAAGTCCTAGAAGATGTTATGATACCAATAGCAAACAATGTCTGCTTGCTTCTTCCACTGTCTGAAATCTGGTCTTAAATGCAAAGTGTCAGGAACTTATGTTGAGTTTAATGGTACCAGTATCTTGCTTAATGAAATATGTTTCTGGAAGAAGTAAAAGGTATTCAAAGACAGGTGATGAAAATGGTTACAAACTGCAAGAAATTTCTAAGTGGCTGAAGAAACAGAGGTGATTTGGGTTGCTTAATTAAAAAAAAAGAAAAGCCAAATAAACACACCAGAGGGAATACACTTGATTCAGATAAAACAAAAAAAGTTGCTGAGAAGGTTAATAAGGAACTCCTATTTACTCTCTAACAACACATGAACAAAAACTTTTGATGAACTAGAAAAGCAATATACTTTTACACAGTTTGCAATTAACCTGTGGAACTGGCTGTCACGAAATATCAGTGTGCTCAAGACTTTAAGAGCCTTTGAAAAAGAGATGACATTTATCTCAGTAATGAGAACAACCACAGTTCATTTAGTAGAAAAAACCATATTACTTTGGATAGGATGCAAACTTTCATACTTCGGGATATTAACCAATTTCCATTTAAAAGATTAAAAGATATTTTTTTTTTTTTTTGTCTGGAAAGAGCTTTTAAAAATTCCATGTGCATTTCACAGTTAATTTTGTCATGCCCACAGACAGACAGATTCTGTGACCACAATCGTGCAGTGTTGCATAATGACTAGATGGTCCACTGGCAGTGTCTTGCATTCATTGTATCCAGAGATTCAAGATTCCCACACTGTGTAGAATTATACCCTTTATATTACTGTAAAGCACACAGATTCTGGAAGACTTTCCAGGCTCTAAATTACTCTTGGTTTTACATTTCTATTATTTTCTGGATTTCAGAATTTAATTAGACTTTTAAATTGTAGAATTAGTCTCCAAAAGCTGGAAGGCTCTATGCTAGTCTTAATACATGCAAGATTTTGGTCTCAGTCTTGCTTGCTGCTTACTACAAGGAAAATAATATTTCACTTTTTCTTATCAATACAATTCACTATTTTACCTATTGTGTCTCTTACATTCTTTAACGTGACTTTCTCCTGTGACTATTCTTGCTCTAAACTTTTTGTCATTGTACACAATGGAAGCTTTATTCAGTCCATCTCTCTTTCCATGGTGTTTCATTGTCTGGTTGTTTTGTAAAGAATTGTAAACTCAAGAAACTGTTCATTAAAATAATCCTTTCAGTTCCTACATCCTTCAGTGCTACAGATACACACACACACAGAGTCATGCATTGTACCTGCAGTTATCAAGCTAAAAACTAAACTGTCAAAAGTCTGCTGTATCCCTACATAGAGATGTTAAGATTTTTGCCTTTTTTTTTTCTTAGTAAAAATTAAGGGTAGACAGGATGCATGAGCAACGCAAAAAAAATATTTACTACAAAATTTCAATATTTTTTTCCTTGAGCAATATGGAAAGGGTTTTAAAAGTTATTTTGGAAGGTGAAAGGGTTGAACAACCAAACAAATTTACTCATGTCATACTGTTTTTCCTTGTTGAAGCTAAAGGCTTGACCCTTAGCTTTTCATTTCCCAAGCAACTGACTCATTGAACTGTTCTGGAAATGGCTGTCTAAAAGTTTAATTCAGTAAAATAATTTGAGTGGCTAACTAGCAACTGGTCAGAGAATGGGACTAACCCCATAAGTGGGGTTAGAATACTTGCCTGTTGCACAGTATGACTGGAGGCTTCTGACTCCAACTTTGCTGTTTTCTCTGGCACAGATGATAAGCTGTTGCTCTGACTTACCCTTTTTAAAAGTCCATCTCTAATGATATCTTATGGAAAGCAGGCTCCTAAGACTAAATGACTATCTTTGTTGTTGTTTCTTAACATCACATTTATTCTGAATGTAAATGAGAGTATCTGAGTATTTGATGAAATTATCATTGAAACGACATGTTCTGTAACCCCATTAAATCTGCATTTTCAGATAAAAATATTCTGTTGGAAAATTCCCAAATGGCTTTTATAGTCAATACATCCTGTTTTCTTGTTTTCTTTTAGAGCACCTAAAATAATAACAAATTGCACTCTGTATTTTAGACTCAAGAGCTCTATCCCAGCGTTCGCAAGCCCATATGTTCACGTCTTTCTCCTATTTGTAGTATATGCATTGTGTTTAATATATCAAATAACCTTCAAACATAGCATCCAGATAGAAAATGCTGTGGTCAGATTCTGAAAAAACTTTTAGTGCATTGATGGTCTTAATACAATTAGGATGTAATGAGTTGATTGAAAAAACTGAATATGTGTTCATGCAAGTGATTGCTGAGGACACAAACTCTTACCACGTCCAGGCAAATACTGTGTTAATGTGGAAGCTAGGCAATTACACAAAAGCATGAGCTGTTTATGGCATAACACCTCCCCCATATAGGATGTTCTCAACATTCAGTCGAACTTTGGACAGTAAGGATGATACATTAATACTGGGTGATGGCAGAAATACCTCTTTCAGCAAGAGCTAGTTTTCTATTTTGCAATCTTTTGGCTAACTGTTATCTCACAGTACACAAAAATTCCACTAGTTTGTAGGACTTAAGTACTACTGACCATGAATAAAGTGGTTAGGTTGTGCCTGCTATTAACTTTGGAAAAGAAAAAAAAAAGATGTTTTGTTCTGGGCTCTGCCATTTCCTTTGGAATAAAACTGAGCCTTTTTGATCATATGTAGAATTAATACAATGTAACTGATCAAATGCATCCTTCTTCAGCTTATCATCAAACCATCTATCATCTAAACCCAATTGGGTATGGGGAGATGGACAGTGATTCTCCCCATCCCTGCTGCTGTCTCTAGAGGGAGTCTATTTAGAACAAGTTTCCTGCGGATGCACCAGCTTAAAACATATTGTGTAGCTCTTTTTTTGTTGTTTTGGTTTTTGGTTTGGATTATTTTTTATTTTTATTTTTTTGTGCATGTGTGTTTTGTTTTGTTCTCCAGCCAAAAATCTTCAAAAGCTTTTAAACAACAATGGAGCCAGGAGAAATTGTCTGAATTTAAAAAGCAGAAAAACCAGCAGAGTCTCCTGTACACATGATTCCTTTCAGTCTCTATTTCTTGCATTAAGCCAATTACTTAATGGACAGAAAGTTATTTTAAAATCCTTCAGAGTGTGAGGTAGATTACAGAAAAATCTCCCTAAGCAATGGAAAACAATGTATAAATAATAAGAACCTAATCGTTCCCTTTAATGAAAAACTGCTCACAAGGGAGGAAAGATACGCATGCATATGCACTAAAATTAAGTCATCCTACTTACATGCTCATGTCCCTGTGAAGCATGCTCTTCAAGCACCATTCTGAAGCTTAAATGCTGCTATGCTTCATGATCCAAGACATATGTAGGGAGAAGACAGTGCTGTACTTGTGTCAGCTCATTTTTGGCAGCTCTCCTGACTACCGAAAACAAGAGGAAATTATCATGCTATTTCAGTTTTGGCAAATTCTACAGAAATCAGACATTTCTTCCCCCTACCCAAAAAAAAAACCAAAACAAAAAACCAAAAACAAAATCCCACAAACCAAACAACCAAAACCAAAACCAAACAAAGAAGACCCAAAACAGCTGAGGAAGCCTGATAGACACGCACTTGGATACAGGCGTAGAGAAGGCTAAAAGAGTTTGTCTTCTCCAGGGGCTTGAATTTCAGTCCTTTGGTATGCATCCCTCTGTACCATAAAAGGCAGACACGGGCTCTGGCTACTCATCTGGTGTAAGAAAAGTCCAGCTTTAAAGCCTCTTCATATCAGATGGAGTAGATTCAAACATTCAGCAGCTTTTATCGGTGCATCATCAACAACCAGTTTCTGGCTATAAGTAGGCAGGACAATATGCTTAACAAATAACACTTCTTTTCTTTTTCTTTTTCTTTTTCTTTTTCTTTTTCTTTCTTTTTCTTTTTCTTTTTCTTTTTCTTTTTCTTTTTCTTTTTCTTTTTCTTTTTCTTTTTCTTTTTCTTTTTCTTTTTCTTCTTCTTTTTCTTTTTCTTTTTCTTTTCCTTTTTTCTTTTTCTTTTTTCTTTTTTTTCTTTTTCCTTTTCCTCCTCTCCCTTGCCTTTCCTCTCTTCTTTATTCTCTTTCCTTCCCTTTCCCCCATATTATTTTTTTTTTTTTATTATTCACACAATTTATACTAAATTTCAGAATATTTGATCCAATTCTATTTCACCAATAGCTCTTGTCATTCTTGGTATCCAACTGCAGCAGCTGTTTTCTTGGCAATCATAGTTTATTCCCTAACACCTTGTTGAGCTGCAGTTCCTGCACAGAATGGGCAGATACTTCCAAAACTAATTTATGGAGACTGGTTAAATTCTGTCCACATCTTGATTGATGAGGTGAATACTTGGCAGAAATACCTTCTGAATGACCATGTTTTGAATCGTTCTTACCTCTTCCACGGGTTGCATCACTGGGTTCACCTTAACAGTATGAAAAGTATGACTAGTGAGCCATGGAGTGCAACTATGGCAGAACGTTTTGGTTTCAACAGGTTTAAACCCTTCACAGAAGATTTTGGCTTAAACAATTGACTACAAAAAATTGAGGGTTGCAGGAGGGGGTGAGGAGGCAAAACTGGCATCTGCAGGATAAAAGAAGAAGGTGGAAGGTGATGTTCTTCGAAAGCATGTTGTCCACGAAGGAGTGCGTGTTTGTGGGAGCTGAAATTCACGCTTTAAAAATGGTGTCTGCTTGTCTTGAGTCCTTTCAAGCAAATAGGAGAGCTCCCACTGACATCAGTGAGTTTTTACCTGTATTTTCCTTCTGTATTTCTAAAATAAATAATTATTTAGTGCTGAAGATGTAAGGAAAGTAATATTTTCCTCAAAACTATTTTCATTGAGGTGCTTGGGGGCTATAGAATGAGTGTTTGGGGGGAAAGAAAAGAATTTCTGTTTCCTACCATCATACCTATTAAGGTAATGAAACTTTCTATGTTCAAAAGACCTGTTGAACACATCGGTCTTTTATTTATTGTGCACAGAATGTCTGGACGTGTTTTGGTTTTCTCTCACTTGATCTATTTGTGCTATATATTGCATCCTCTACCACCCTCTTTTTAAGAACATGAATACAGCACTTCGTTATTAAGTTTGCAACTCTCAGAAATTATTGTTTGTGGAAAAAATAAGAAACTCTCCTAACTAATTAACTAATGTGCTATTTTGTTCCCTAAATTCTCCTCTAATAGTTAGTGTGCATAGATGAAAAGGAGTCAAAGCTGCCATAAGGTTTAGTACATTTCACTTGTATATCCTCTGTGAATTTATCACATGATAAAGAAAACTTTTCCAGTCTGAACTCAGCTGTTAAAATCCCCTCAATTGTTACAGTTGCCTGAAACACTTTTTAGCCTAGTTTCCCCTACAGATAAACTGGTTACTTTTGATATTCTTCTGTCTGTTTTACTGTTGGGACTGTATTCACTGTTTTGATCAGGTATAGTGTGTATAACATGCTGCATTTACTTAAGTGAACTCATTTCTTATTAGAAAAAGCACAATTTCTTATATCATTCTCTGCCAAATGTATTGACTATACAGTCATCTAAACCTATGTTTGCAATATATTTAATGAACATTTGTGGAGCCTAGAAAACAAAACTGTCTTTTTCTGCTATTGCATCTACTTTATAAAATGATATTAAGCTAAACAGTAAATCACAGGCAGCCCTGACATGATTCTAATTTTTATTTGATTCTCTTGAAGCATTCTCATATAAGCTGAATTTAGAAGATTTCTTCACAGCCCGTTTCAGATAGCTCTAAAAGACAGTAAAGCAGATGTTTTTACTGAAGAACAAAGGCAAATGCAATGTCACTCAGGAATTCATGTGCCCTGTGAAGAGGGGTTTTTCCTGAGCACTACTTTGGGGATGAGAACAGGGGTGGAGACACAGGTAGAAAAGAAAGCTGTTTCCAAGGGTCATTTCTACCAGCATCAGCACCAGCTTGGCAGATCATGGTTCACTCCCCACTTTCAGTTGCTCATTTCTGCCTCCACATGCCCCCTCAGTTGTGTCAGAACAACTGTTTGTGGGGCTCTGCAGTGAACCATACCAGAGAACTGGTATATGTTAAAAATAACAGGCTATTTTTAACCTGTTTCAGTTTCTTTATTGGCTCATCACATGGCCTCCCGGCTATGCTCCCCTAACAGAGGGGGCAGTGCAGGAACAGGTGGTCAGAGGCAGGGGGACGAAAGTGGTCAGAAAGAGCTTAAGCTGGTGCTGCTGTTGAAGTCTGTGAATGTTTGGCTTAAGCCAGCTCCGATTAAGATGTTATCATAACCCTGAACTTGCAACAAAAAGAGGCTATTGGCCAAAAGAGGTTTGGATTCTGAATACAAAATCTGAAACAGGATTTCTCCTTTGGCAAAAGATTCCTGTCTGTGATAATTTTTGTAAAGGAGCAGATCTGAATTGGAGACCTCTCCCTCTGCTATAATTTCTGCTGATTTTAATCAACACAAAACCAGATTGGTGAAAAATAACTGAAAATCTTTGAAATAAGTAGAATGGTGCGAAGTCTGGAACATCACTTTGCCCATTTTCCCACTTTTCTTCATAAAATAGCAAGAAACACAAAATCAGCTTGGCAAATTAATGTAATTGCAAACAGTCCTCTCTACCCATCTTGTTTGGTAGGCCAGGCCACAATCACTCTTGCTTATGGGAAATCTTCCAGTAGATTAATTTAATTATACTGCATGTTTGGAAGTTATATTAGCCAGTTTCAATATTAAGTTATCCAATCAATGTAATAGGTGACATTGATAGTAGCAAGAGTATGTTTATGCAACAAAGCTGCATGCTTTGCCAGGTAGTTTCTGCTTTGAGAACTTTAGATATTCTTTCTTTGAAAATCAAAATCAAGAGCTTTATTTCAGGCATCAGACAAAGACATTACTGCAGGTTAACACAGGGCTGTGCAGCAGCTGAGTGTTGGTAATTGTCAGATCAGTTTTAATAAAAAAGCAAATGCAAACTGATATAAATCTTTGTACTATTTAATTACCTGCAAAATAATGTCAAATCATCCAACATTTTTTGTTCCCTACCAAAAACCTGATCCTGACTTCAGTGGGAATCTGAGGCCTCTGTATTGATCTAGTCATTATTCCTGCCTGGTAACCCTTTCCTTTTCTGTCAAAATATTGCTTGATTGTTCTTTTACACAGCAGTTACATCTATTGTACAGTTTAAACAAAGGCATATTCTGGTTCTACAAACAGTGATAAAATACACATGGTTAGCTGTAAGTTTGAAACTAGGCTATGGAAGTCAAAGTTGTGTCAGTTTAAGAACCTGAATAACTATCCAAAGGATTCGGTCCATAACCATCTAAAGATAAATATCAGAAGCACAAATGAAAACACTTGAGCATATGCACAGCTTACTGTGGCATTACTAAGTCATTAGGGGTGATTGCTTGTGCCAGCAACCTAATATAAACATTAGATGATTTTGCATCTCCCTGATTGATCATACATTTGTTAGAGATGATGAGATGAATCTGATATTTCCATACAGCCTGAAAAAACTAGTAAAATGGACTAGGACAGCATAAAACAGAGAGGACCTTCTTCCGAACCCTGAAGGTCATTTCTTCATGAATACAGAAATATACCATCTCTTGGTAAAAAAGTAAAAATACATTCTGTAACATAATGCTCTGTATTTATAGTTTAAACATTTTAATGAAATATTAAACAGATTCAGTTTGAGATCCTGTTATTGAGCTGTAGGAAAGGTCATGACAGTAGAGAGACTGCAATAGCTACTCTTAACAAAAAGTAGCTTGTTATTCAGTAACAACATGAAGTTTTAACCTGGAGAAATAACTAAAAATCATAACATTTTCTGGGAGGGGTGTTCCTTTAAAATATATGTTCTCAAACTCATGTCTTTCTTTTCCTTTCCTTTATTCTTCCTTTCTAGCCCCTGCTCTTACTCTGCTTCCTCCCCACCCCCAATTCTCTTCAATTTGATCTCATCCATATGGTCTTAGACAAATTGGCTGCAAAAGATCTGGGTAAGGTGAGCAGATGTCCTGTGGAAAAGAAGTCATCAGGGTGTCCATTTTTTCCCCATTTCTTCATATTATACTACTCAGACGCACAGTGGGGGAAAAATAATAGGCAATTTACATAGAGAAATCTGTGGATAAACCTGTATTAAAATACTGGAAAAGAAACTTTTGCATTAGTTCGTCAAAATTAAAAAAGAAAAACAAAAAACATTGTTCATTCTTTGCAGTTATGCCAGCAGGTTGTCTAAAACATCTGCTCTGGTAATATGTCACAAGAAATAGCCTGTGCAGGTTAGGCCAGTACATAATAGAAGTAAATGTATTTTTAAATGCCAGGTTTTAAAAGAAGACAGATCTGCTTGGTATCTCATTATAAGGGAAATGGCTTTTCATGTCACCCCATCAGTAGTTGTGCAGCTTTGGGGAAAGTTTCAAAGGTTACGATCCATACCTTTTAACTCTTAACTAGCTTATGATTTTACCCATAAAAAAACTTTGCATGGTTTTAATCCTCAAATAATAAATTTGACTCCTTTTTTATCTTTAAAAATTGAGTGGAAATTTGCCTTATATGCATATGGCAAATATTCTTCATATTTCTGGACAGGAAATCCCTTTTAGGAACATGATGTGGATGTTCTGAAACACTGTAGATGTTTACTTCTCTGCATGTTCATGTGCATATACATAAATGAACCTTAAAAATCTTTTGGGCTGATTCTGACTTAGTGGCATCATAACACTGAAGTAAAATCACTGATTTCCCTAGAACTGCCTAGTCATATCAGTGAAGCATAAATTCAGATTTCAGAAAGCTTCAACTTTTTCTGAAGACAGCAGAATGGACCTGTCTTAAGTCAAAAATCATTGTGTAAATCTGCATGTTTTGGGCCCAAATTCAATCAGTCACTAGAATGTGTACTGAATTTAAGTATGCTTGCCCATGTTTGCACAATTTGACCAAAAGAGAGATATTTAAGCATGCATTTATGTAATTTGCTAGATCATGGATTATACAGAAAAGTAAAAAAACCTTGTAAGTGATACAAGGCTTCTGACTGAATTCAACATTTTATATATTTAAATACATGGTTTCCTTGGAACTACTTATGACGTAGCACTTATGCAAGTACTCAGAGACTTTGGTGAACTAGATGCATGTCATTACATACACAACACCAATAAGCGTTAATTTCCTTTTGCTTACACTGGTTGTAAGCACATAATAAAAATAAAATAAAAATTGCACTGACCCAAGTAAGAAAGCAACATCTTTCTGGATGCACTATGATTGTCTCTGAAGTTGAAGTGTTATTAATTCACTCAGCTGTTCATCAGAAAACACACAGATATGTACCAGTTTTGACTAAATTTTCAGTGGGAAGTCAAGTATACATATTTCTGGTTAAAAGCTTAGAGAAAGCAGTAATAGAACTAATCTGACAATTTTTCATTTACTACAGAAAAATCCTTGCTCTGCCCATTTTGGAGAAGAGGTTTAAAGATATCCCAGTGCACTCTTACTGATTCTTCTGGAGTGGCTCCAACTCTAGTTTTTCACAGACAAAAATGGCATATTGTGAAAGCTTTTAAATCTATTCCCTTGTGGGTATGTATAAAATAGTAAAACTCAAAATATTTTTTAGAGTAAGAAAGATGACTATTTCCTCCTTGTTTGAATTATCTTTTGATTGAAACTGAACAGAAAAGACTTCTACATCTTTCCTTTGTGTCAGCTAATTCTCTATATGTCATCTTTTTTTTTTTTTTTAAAGTACTATTTCCTATGTTGAAAAAATTGAACACAATTTAAAAACCACAATTAAGAAGTGTGAGAAATAAGGAAAATGAATGATGAGGTATAAAAATGTGTCAGAAAAAGAAGGACCCAGTTATCTGGGAAGGTTCTGCTTTGCATTGATATTACATAATAGTACTCTGGTCTGAACTACTCTCCATTTCTTAACCAAATTACCCTTTAAATTACGAAGCAAGGGCCATATGCTTCCCTAATTTATGCTGCGTATATCTCAGATTTTCATGTAATTTAAACAAGAGAGACATGATAAGTGTCTCTTTAGTTTAAAGGAAACCCATGTGCACTTCTTTTAGTGCAATTTTCTGAAAGTTACCATGGTGAGAAATGCTTTTTCACAGAGTCCTCCTGATCCCTGACTCAGTCTAGAAGTTATTCTTTTTCAACTTATTTACACCATCATCTTTCTGGTCAAGGACTAGTCAAGACTCTTCTTTAGTGTTTCACAATGGCTACTTTTATTGTCCTAAGGACAGTTATGGTTGGATGGATGTCATCTGAGATCACAAAGATTAATTACAGGCCTAAAATCATGCATATTCTTTAGGTAACTCACTAAATCTGTGTTCATTTTCTTGCAAATAGAGTAACTGGACAGGTGTCAGAATGCACAAATTAAGACTGCTGATATATATCCATAATTTGATTAAGTGATTTTTTTTGTTGATGGACTTGTACATGCATTGTGGTACTGAAGCATTTACACCACTGTTTCATACGGTGCTGAAACTATTTTTTTAGTGGTGCTGTGCTCTGTGATAGAAATAAAATGGTAAAACCTTTAACAAGAACTGACTTTAGCCAGCTGCATAAATAATATTAAACTACTGGGCAACATCAGGCTTGTTATGCTCCATTTCTTGCCTCCACAATATCATTTCCTACCTGCATCTCCTTAAAAGGTTAACAGATGTAGCATAAAAGGAGCATGAATAGGCTGAATTAGGATTTTGCAGGAATGGTTAATGGACAGCTAGAGGTTGGTCATGATCAAGGAGACTTCTTGTTGAAATAAATACTGTGATGTAGGAAGAGGGAAATAACAGCGTCTACTTCTTGACTTCCAAAATTTCTCATAGGACAATGTATGAAATCTAGTACACCTATTTCCATGCCTGTATCTCCCTTATGCTAGATCAGAGAAAGCAGAAGGTCATTAAATCTTGATGATTTCCATTTGAATGTGAATGCAGGATGGTTGCATTGAAGGTGAGCCCAAATTCTCCAAGTCTTTCTGCACAGAGATGGCCTGAAACTCTCTTATCAGGAGGACAAGATAAACACATACTAATTAATGCAGACTTTATACGACACAAAGTGTCTACAAATACATCAAGAGCAAGTCCTCACGTATTCCCCTCTAATATGCAGATCCATCATTCGTTTATAGCACTATACCAGTTATCTCTCTTGCTCTATAACACCACATGCAACTGTGCCCTAGCATCTGCTAACCAGCTGGACCTAGTGTCAGGGTGCAATTGCTTCAGTGTTAGGAATACGTTCCCTGGTAGTAACTCACATTTCAAAGGATTGCTGCCACCCAGTCCTTCCTGGCTGCTGCAGCCAGGCCTGGCAACCTGCTCTGTGGGCAGCGTTGACCTGCCCATTTAGTAATGAGGGGATCCAACTCTGGGCTTCTCACACAGTGGGAAGGAGAATATTGCATTCAGGGACAGACAGCAAGAGGATAATGATACAGAGAAAGATGCCCTTTAAGTTCAGTGGCTCTTTATTTCAAAGACTGGCCAAACAAAAAGGAAACTGTAAAATCAAGAGAGACAGATTTGGAGGAGAAAGAGGCATTCGTGTTGGTTGGTTTTGCAGGTATCTTTTTTTTGGATCAATGTAATTTTTGAGTTAGCTAAAGCAGAAGGATAATTTTGATGACACATAAAAGCATCAGTGTCCCTGAGTGTTAGCTACCCTTGAGAAACAAAGAGTTATCTGTATGGGATCGCCAATAACCTTGATGTCATAAGTGATGTTTTTAGGCTTGTGGGATCTTGTTTATGAGAATGGGGTGGTTTTAGGCTCTGGTCTATTAGCACTGTGGGCCTGAAGCAGCTGCGTTTCACATTTTCTAACAGTCCTCAGGAAGAGTCTCTGATTATAAATGTACAGCAGACGTCAAGAGATACCAGTGTTGCATTCTACTGAGCCTAAATAAATCATAAGACAACGCATGGAATTCTGTTGGCACCCAAACTCAACCCACATGGGGAAGGAGATAAAGGATGGTACCACATGTGTGTGATGTGCAACTTGTATTAAAGCTAAAGCTAGCAGGGCAAACCAGCAGCAGAAGTCTGACTTACAATCGATCCAACAACAGGTTTTTACGCACAATTTTTCTCTACCACATTTGTGAATTACCTATCATTTACTATTTTTCTATTCATTCACAGTATACAGTTGTAGGAATCTTGCTTTATGCCCACTGTGGAAATTTGATGTCAAAAGGCCAGTTCAGTGAAACCCCATAAAAATACCAGCAACAAAAATTTAGTATTTTATCTTCCTTTTTGTTTCTTGCTCTGGTTTTCCAGATTCAGTTGCTTTGAGAGACACTTTGGTAGATAGCAGATATGTCCTTGCCAAATCTAGAGACACAATCAGATTGTCATTCTCAATTTCATCCTCAATAGACTTTCAACCTTCCTCTTCCATCATCTGTGTTCAGTGCATATATTAGGATAACACTGTGGCACTGTTTCTGCAGCGATGCCTGAGTGTTTATGCTCTTCATATGGCATTTGTTAAACATGGCTGCCGTAGTTATTCCAACACAATGCAAAAAAAATTAGTTCAGTTGTGAACATCGAGTTTCACAGGCTAAGGGGAAGAATGGCACTGAAAGAGTTCAAAAAATATGAAAGGCATTTAAAAAGGATTTATATGCTTTATTTGGTCTAATATATTAATTTCAGCACTTTTAGCAAGTTCATTCAGTGTGGATCAGTGGTACTGCTGCAGCACCTGTGCAAATCATTTGGTCTGTCTTTCATACATTTCGTTTTCATTTCTACCATGACATAACAGTCTTCACCTAATGCACAACAGTCCCTAAGTATTAGTTTTGCATGTGGTCAAAATGAGATAAACTCCTTTCACTCTGTGCAAATCAGTATTATAGGAGGTAAGATGTCATTTTGCGGCTATTCTGTATACTGTATAGTACTCTGTATCCTGTATAGTATTTCTACAGTAATTCTTCTGCTGTCTTCTGATTGTTTCCTGTTTAGTACAACAGATATAAAACACAGAATGGGGATCTGTGAAACTCCATCACACACATGTCACACACAGACAGATGACAGGATTATCAACCTCTGATGGTACGATTAATTTTGTTAACCTTAGCTGTAACGGAAGTAGAAAATATGCAGGTGGTGAATAAATAGTTTGAAGAGATAATAGAATTACTCAGCCTCATTAAATGGCTACACATTGTGCTATTTAGTAATGCACTCAATAGCCAGGTGTCTTGAAGAGCAGGTACAATAGATTATGAACTGTAGGGGGACTGTGAACATAAAGACATAACTGCTCAGGGGATTCAATGCATTCTGCTCAGCACCGTATGCATAGAGACATAAAACAGTTATTATTACGACATTATCTCAGCTTGTCTAACACAGCTATCCCTATCCTTTCACACAGTCCTCTTTTCTCTG
Source organism: Strigops habroptila (assembly GCF_004027225.2). Lineage (NCBI taxonomy): Eukaryota > Metazoa > Chordata > Aves > Psittaciformes > Psittacidae > Strigops > Strigops habroptila. The sequence goes on from NC_044277.2 coordinate 38,089,254, forward strand.
CTTTTCTCTTTTTTATTTTTTGCAGATTCTAAATCTATAAAGGAACATAACAAAATCTTTCAAATTGAAATCTCACACCTCTCCACTCTCTTTAAGAAAGGAACACATGCTATCAACAATACACATTAATCAGTTCTAAATGAAAGTAATAATAATCTGCCATGCTCTTCTGCCTATTATCATAAGTAGCATGAAATGATAATTTAATAGCATGCAGTACTTCACTTCATCAATAAAAGTATCCAAGGAGCAAAGCACAAATACTAACAAGTGTGCAGCACAGTCAATTCTCATCGCATCCCCAGGACCTGATTCATTTTTCATCAGCTGTAATGCCAGCTTGCCAAGTCACAGAAGGGAGGAATGAAAGCTGCTACTTCAGCCTCACGAATGTGTGAAGGGGAAAAGGGCTGCCACTCCCTTAGCAGCGCCTGCCTGAAAAGCTGTAATGACCCCGTGGTGTTGCCAGCAGAGACCCCACTATCATCTTCTGCTGCTACTGTTGTGTTTTTTTTTCCAGTCCTATACAGCTGCTAAGAGCAGCTGTCTCTTCCTTTTCCCATCATCTTATCTCACCTTGGAACGAGATTGTATAATGTTTGGCTCTTGGAATTGAAAGCACTGCAGGTGCACAGAGGTGCAGTGCGCTGTAGTTTGTGACTGGCTGACACACAAACTGCTTTGCTGGGACTCCATTTGCAGCTTGGCTGTCCCTCCATTAGGTTATTACTGTGGTTCCCACTCATGCAGGCCTTCGTCCTTGCACACACTGGTTCACCAGGTGAAAACTTTCATCCAGATGAAGCTGGTTGGAAATTCTCTATCAAAATGTTCTATAGAAAATGCAGTTTCCACAACATAAATGTTTACCATGATAAAAGATCTTGCCCAAAGTGAAACTAAATGGAAGTGTTTTCTTACAAGGAAGTTGTGACTTGTATCTCCTCCACCTGTCTCCTGAGGGAAGACTGTGTCCTTTGAGGTTTATTGCTCTTTCCCCAGCTTTGACTGGCAGTGCCCATATTGGAGATGTAACCCAGCTCGTAGAACCACAGAGGTGAAAGCAGCAGTTGGCATAGCAGCTTCTGTGTGGCATCCTGGCAGCTCCATTAACACTGCATCAGGTGAAAATTTAAATACTTCCACATTCCAAAACTGATATACTTTTTTAACACTGACAGCCTTGCAAACGATTTTTCAGCACATTTTAATATTTTAGGGTTGTCAATACATTATAAATAATAATAATATAGGAAGACAAAAAACTTGACACCAGAATCCTGTATTTATTTTAACTTTGATGAATAAAACCATGCCAATGTGTGTGCTCCAGTAGCAGTTTACAAGTATGCCTATTTGACACAAACAGTTCCTACACATACAGTAACATTGTGGTAGCCAGCTCAGAAGAACAGTACTGGTGTTCATTTAAGTGTTGGGATTTTGGCTGCATATAACCTTTTTCAAATAAGGCTACACAACAACTTATAGTGAGTTCATGTCTCCCCTGCCATTTACATGTGCCTGTAAATGAACCATCTAGGAAATTCCAGGCAGAGATCTTTCTTGTAATCCTACAAAAGAACTGAATGATAGATGCAATAATAAAAGTAAGAAAAATTAGGAAGACACACTCATAACCCAAGAAAAGCTACAGGAAAGTCGAAGAAAAAATTAAATAAAATTACCTTCAGAAGTTCAAAGTCCATCCTTCCCACAGAACTATAACAGGCCCATGTTAGCTGTCTATCCCATTGTTAATTAAAATTTATGTTGCAGTGGCTAGAAGATGCTTTTTCCTCACCAGCTTTTAGCAACAAAAACATGGAAAAAATAATACAATTAAAAAATCATGGAAGTTCAAAAAGCTAATTTTTGTTTATTTTAAGTTTTCACTAATGAGGCAATTTCATGTAAAATTTCTCATTATATATATATAAATGTGTTAGTCCAGATCTAGTAAGGCTGAAAAATAATATTATCCTCTAAACAAATACTAACAGTATTTTATGTTCTCAAGTTGTAGACAAGCTACAGCAGTTTACACATTCAGTTAAAAGTTGTCATGTACACAATCCAACATAGTCTATGCTATGTTCACATCATGGCTGTGACATGATTTCTAATTGTGTTGAGTTGTTCTATGCTTGGGTTTTGGTTCTGATGCTCAGCACAGATTTGCAAGATCTAAAGCTCAATAATGCTTTTGCAAAAACTCCATTGTCTTCTTCCTATATTAGTACTAGTAGCTGTGAAGTGTCAAATCACCACACCACCTAGCAATTCAACCAGTAAGTAGAGCTTATTTTGTATTGCTGGTTGAAAGGAAATTCCCAGAAGATTTTAGTATGTGAAAGGCTGGGCAACAGTGCTCAAAAATGCAAGAATGTGTTTAATATGCTTGGAAAAGGGCATATGTGACTATATTACTCCATTACACATAAAGCTATAGAATGACTTCATAAACCCTGAAATGAGTGCTGCGAACATTTCAATTCCTTTTGTTTATCACTCCAACCACCTGGTAATCTCAGCAGCTATCCCAAACTTTTGGCTGGATGAGAAAAAAATATTTCTTCTGGAAAGCCATTCTTGCATGCTGAATATGTAACCAACTGGTTGTGTCAAGTGGAAAATAACTATTTTATGACAGCTTTTTTCTGTACCATTCTCTTATAGTGCTCCAAACTTTGTTATATATAATGATATATTATTGAAACACCAAACTGCTTTCAGCAGTCACTACAATTCCTTTCTAACTTCACATCTCCGTCACATGACTCCGATTTTAAAACAAGAATTTATAACAGACACCTCCTTTTTTCACTCTGTCAGTTTAACGCATCCTGCCTTGGTGACTTCAACATTAAGCAATCTTAGCTAATACTTAATGTTGTTGTTTCAGATTATTTTTAGGTTTCTTTAAAAAGAAATTGGTTAATTGTTGCCAGATTCCACTGGGAAGAATGACTCAGCTTTTAGTGCTGATTTTAATACTTGGGTTATGGATGAAGTCCACCTGTGATTTACTGAAGAAGTGCCTTGCTGACATCACTTTTATCAGAGTATTATGGCAAATTGCACACCAATGTACTAACTCTACTTGATGTTGTTCCATGACACAATTAGAATCACAGAATCATTGAGGCTGGAAAAGACAGATTATTACTACAAATAATCCCTTTAAAGCTGTTTCTTCTCCTGTTAATAGCTTGGTGATTAGACTTAGCCATTCTCCTGAAGGAAATGTTCTGCCTAAGTTAGAGCAATTATTTTTCAGACATATTTCATTGGAGAAATCTACCACTCTGTTATTGAACCCAGTGTATAACACTAAGAATTTTCTGGTTTGTATGCATGCATTGACATAATTAATTTGCAGAGATTTTTACACTAACTGAAGAAGCAGCACAGAAATATGTCTGAAATAGCACATCAATGACACACATGAAAATAAATCTAATAATGTGTTATGATTCAGCTGGGATCCACCCATTTCATGTGGAATATGCTGACGATGTAAAAACAGCCTGTTAACATTGTTTTCCCTCTTCAATATGTAAAAAAAAGCAAAAAAACCCCCAAATACTAAACCAAAAAGCCATGTTGAAAAAGTTGTTAAGGAAATCTGAGGAAGTTGAATTGTAGCAGAGGTACTGTTATGTTTATCCTGGCTCCTGCCTTTATTGTAACGGGCCTGTGTGAGTTTATATTGGTCTGTTCACAGAATAGACAAAGAAAAGTTGCTATGTACTTTGACAAAAGGAAAAACTACAGCACACCTCCTTTACTTTCTCCTGCAACTGCCATTCTCACAAGCTAGAAGAATCATTTAAAATAGTAGTAGGTGAATTCCCTGCACCCAGACTAATGGGCAAAAAGATTGTGTAAGGCAGTTTATTCAGGTCTAAGAATTTGTATAGCATCTGTGTGGCTTCCAGTACTCTTTCTGTATGTATGAGAATCATTGGAAACCTCTCAGAATAAGTCAGGGCATACGTAGAAGTGACTGTATCTGTTCGTGTTTGATGGTATTGGCAGTAACCATCAAAGCTTTGCTATTCTGCTTTACTTTATCATCTTGCTTTGCTCTGAATGTTTCTCTTCTTCTAAGACAATCAGTTGTTTGCCCATGAAGACCCATTTTAAAAGTCCATATGCTCATGTACACAAGTTGCCTGATGCTTTCACAAAAGTGTTATTTAATGCACACAGAACAGCTATTGCAAGCCATGTAGCTATTTAGCACTTCTGATATTTTTAATTCATTTGTACTCTTGCTAGCTCTTCACAGTGGAATGTACTCCTTCACATATGTGTGGTTGCAACCATAGGAGCAAGTTAATACAAGTACAGAAGCAACTGGAGTTGCCTACCATGAAATAAAAACCTGGATATTTTGGCTTCTCACTTGAGTTCTTTAGTGCACATAATGCTGGCTGCTTTGTTAAGCTTTCAGTTGAAGTTTTTTAATGCTCCCCTGAAAGACATCCTATCGTTTTCAGCAAGGCAACAGTTTTCAGAAGAAAGGATCCCTCTGTGTCTTTCTGGCTTAGACTACTTTGATTTTCTGATTCTTTCCTTCTTTTCCAGTGGTACCATCAGAGGATGTTAGTGATAAATGTAATGCCTGTTTTTTTCCATTACATTAGCATCATTAAAAGTAGCTTCTCATGAACAACTCATTGCTTTCTCCCAGGCAGTCAAGTAAGTAGTGGCACAACACAGATTCTCTCAGATTGTGAAACAATGATTTTCAGACTCCGTGCCGAAAGTAGAACTAATAGAAAAAAGAAATCATCAACAAGATAAAAAGTTAATCATAGAATGGTTTGGGTTGGAAGGGACTTTAAAGATCATCTAGTTCCAACCCCCCAGCCATGAGCAGGGACACCTTCCACTAGACCAGGTTGCTCAAACCCCTATCCAAAATTTTCAGTTTAAAGCCACTAACCCTTGCCCTATCCTTCCATGCCCTTATAAAAAGTCTGTCTCCAGATATCCTGTAGGCCTTTAGGCACTGGAAGCTGTTCTAAGGTCTCCCCAGAGCCTTCTCTTCTCCAGGCTGAACAAACCCAACTCTCAGCCTCTCTTCATAGGAGACATGCTCCAGCCCTCTGGTCATCTTCGTGGCCCTCCTCTGGACTCACTCCTTCTCATGTTGGGGGGCCCAGAGCTGAATGTAGTACTGCAGGTGGGGTCTCACGAGAGCAGATGGAGAGAATTGCCTCCCTCAACCTGTTGGCCACGCTTCTTTTGATGCAGCCCAGGATGTGGCTTTCTGGGCTGCAGCACACACTGCTGGTTCATGTTGAGTTTCTCGTCAACCAGCACCCCCAAAATATTCTTCTCAGGGCTGCTCTCAAAACATTCTCCACCCAGCCTGTACTTGTGTTTGGGTTTGCCCCAACCCACATGCAGGACCTTGCACTTGGCGTTGTTGAACTTCATGATCTTCACATGGGTCCAGCTCTCAAGGCTATTGAGGTCCCTCTGTACGGCATCCCTTCCCTCCAGCTTGTCAACCACACCACACAGCTTGGTGTCATCAGCAGACTTGCTAAGGGTGCGCTTGATCCCACTGTCCATGTTGCCAACAAAGATGTTAAACCGTGATGGTCCCAATACTAACCCGAGGTTGACGCAGGACGGTGTCAAACGCTTTGCTTAAGTCCAGGTAGATGATGTCTGTTGATCTTCCCTTAACCATCAATGCTATATCCCTGTCCTAGAAGGCCACCAAATTTGTCAGGCACAATTTGCCCTTAGTGAAGGCATGTTGGCTGTCACCAATCACCTCCTCATTGTCCATGTGCCTTAGCACAGTTTCCAGGAGGATCTGCTTCATGATCTTGCCATGCACCGAGGTGAGACTGGCCTGTGGTTTCCCAGGTCTTCTTTTTTTGTTTTTAAAAATGAGGGTTATGTTTCCCCTTTTCCAGTCAGTGGGAACTTCACCAGACTGCCACAACTTCTCAAACATGAGGGCTAATGGCTTAACCACTTCATTTGCCAGTTCCCTGAAGATGCATCTCATTGGGTCCCATGGACTTGTGCATATTTGGGTTCCTTAGATGTTCTCAAACATGATCTTCTCTTACAGCAGGCAGTTTTTCATTCTCCAGTCCCTACCTTTGCCTTCTGCAACTTGGGTGGTGTGGCTGGAACACTTGCTGTTGAAGACCAAGGCAAAAAAGCTATCGAATACCTCGGTCTTCTCCATATTCCAGGTAATCAGGTCACCCATTTCCTTCCAGTGAAGGCCCACATTTTCCCTAGTCTTTTTATCACCCACATACCTAAAGAAGCTTTTCTTTTTGTCCTTGACATCTCTGACCAGCTTTAACTCTAGCAGGGCTTTAGGTTTCCTAACCAGATCCCTGGCTGCTTGGACACAAGTTCTCTGTATTCCTCCCAGGCTACCTGTCCTTGCTTTTATCCTCTGTAGGCTTCCTTTTTGTGCCTGAGTTTGTCCAGGAGCTCCTTGTTCATCCATGCAGATGTCAGGGCATTTTTGCCTGACTTGTTCTTTGTTGGGTGCATCACTCCTGAGCTTGAAGAGGGTAAATGAATATTCTTGAATATTAACCAGCTTTCTTGGGCCTGTGTTCCCTCCAGGGCTTTATCCCATGGTACTCAACCAAGCAAATCCCTCAAGCATCCAAAGTCTGGTCTCCTAAAGTTGACAGAAATGTTTGGGCAAACAGGAACTCTCATTCACAACTGTTCTGGTGTTGTAATGAGGCTTCATTGAAAACAAAAAACTGGTTCTATAAGTAAAGAGAGGGGAGTCAGCATCCTATGTAGAGTAATGCCTTTTTACCACTCCCACCTATCCTTGTTGCACCAAAAAATAAAGATAAAAATCTCCAAAGAATGAAAGCTTTGCCAAGTTTGGTTTGACAGCAAAAGTAGGTTCAGTGATAAGGTCACAGCTTCTGCCCTGCCCTGTTCTAGTTGACAGAGCCACAATAGAAAAATAGACACCTCTGTGCTAGACTAATGGGAAGACCGATCGTGTTAAAAAACTGAGCCCAAGTGCTGGAAGAAAAATAGCTGTTAGGTTTTATAAAATAAAGTCAGTGCTGTATTATTTTTTTTCATTGGTCTTGCTTTTGATAGAACTGCTGTCAATAAAATGCTGTGAGCGCTCTGAACAAAAGCTATTTCTCGAAGAATGTTGGTCAAACTTTTCTTTTGTAAAAGGAAAATATTATATCTCCCAAGAATAAAAGAAACAGTTTAAGTAATATGATGGCAGGCTGGCAAACAGTGTAAGGTTCATAATTCCCAAACAAGCTCTGTGCTGTTGCTTTTTAGCTTTGATGTAGTATTTTTGCTTCTTCATTACAAGGACTTTTTTCTATCACGTATGAATGTACTGAATAGTAGGGTGGTATAAAGATGTTCAAAATGGTTTTCACCAAAGGCTAGTGCCGTCTTTCATTTTGAAATCCCACACTGAAAGCTAGTTACAGACCACCTGCCTAGCCCAAGTAATCAGCACCTTTTCTAAGGAATGCTGTCTCCCAAGGAGTGCATTGCTGTGCGCTCCTTTTTATATTTACTCATGTATGTGCGGGCCCATGGTTCTCAGCTCCTTAAACAGAGATGCTCAGGAATTTCTAATCAATAAATTCACTGCTGCAAAGCTGTTCTCTTGCCATGAGAAACATAGAAAAACTTTTGGGAGGCTACCAGCACATAATTTTTTTTTCACTGTGAGGATCATCACAGTTAGTATTAGAAGTAGTTCATCCATGTGAGAATGCAAGCATGCTTAAAACAACTCTAAACTCTTATAGCATTTCCTCTGTAATGGGTCTGGACTGAAAATCCATTTAATTTGGATTAACTGGCTAGTATAGACCTACACTTAAGTCACACCTTGCTTTCAACTTGCTAGCTTGCATGTTGATGGCAGGCTAGCCATAATCTGATCACCTGGAACTTGGTATCATGTGCAAAATCTTTCCAAGAAGAGTTAAATACTTTGAAAAGCTGCCCTTGCTAAACTCCAGCTATCTCAGCTAGATTGGAACAAGTATGTTAATCACTTCTAAAGATGGAACTAATATACTTCTATATTACACTTCAGTCAGTGAATTCTGCAGAAAGTCAGTGCTTGCACCTGTATCATTTTATAAAGGAAGCATATGCAATATAAAATCATTAGCTCCTAGCACAAGAAACTATTGGATTCAGCAGTACCTGCATAGTTAGCAACATTCAAAAATCTGTACTGTTGAAATTAGTTCACTCAGAACCATATTTGCAAAACTGAGTGCTCAATCCAATACACTTAGTTCCTAAACCTCCATTTGTATTAAACAAAATAAAGAAAAAAATCTGTATCTGCTATTGCAGCATTTAGTTTTGAACCTGTGACTTTGACGGCTTATTTCAGCGATTGTCAAAGTCTTTGAACTATGCATGCTTGCCATCTTATTTTTGATTAAACACTATACAAAGGTGGTATTGTTCTACAACCCACTGAAGACCATTTGTGGCTACAGACCACAATTTGAGAACTGATGGTTTGTTCTCATGAAAATAACTTTGTTGTAGTTGTGTAGTCTGCTGGGATATAGAATTGATGACTTTGTTAATGGCTGTTGCCAGATGTTTAGTCTCTGTATTTTCATATGTTTTGTTTTGGAGCTAATTACTTACAAGATAGTTCAGTTTTACAAGACTGTTGCCAACCAACAAAGAAGATCATGCAAATCATGGTATGGCAGAAGATGCTATGCTGATTGTAGCTCAAGACCAGGCTTTTAATGACTAGAGCACCTGGACTCTTGGAGCATCAGACCAACACAAGTGCTCATTTCCAGAAGCGCTCTTCTTCAGTTCAACATAAGCTACTCCTCAAAAATTTGATTTCCAGTGAAATTCATACTTTTATCTAGAAAATAATTCTTCTGGAGATAAATAACAGAACAATTATTGAGCAAGCAGTAGGAAATGCAGTTTTGGTTGTTAGCGCATTTTGTACTTGCAGACCTAAGTTTTGGTTAAGAAAAGAAGGAAATGCTTTCTTATTTATTGCCTGACCATTTCAAATGAAATGTATGGATAGTTGCACCTTTGATGTGCAACTTACTCCTGTATTTTTTCTATGTTTTAAAAGGTTCCAAAATAAAGGACTACTCATTAATTTATTTCATCTTCATTATTTATTTTTGTAAGCTGCTAAAGCTGTGCTTTATTTATTGCAAGTCATCCATACATAATTCTCTGTAGCTTAGAAAACTGCATCTAACATTTTCACCCCAACTTTATAAATTGCATTGATTTATTTCTGTCTCTGAGGCCTACAACCATTTATTACAACAACAAAACATCCTCCAATTCTGGTGATCAAGGAACAAAGTCTACTCGTTTACTGTGTAGTGAGAATTGACAGATGGCCAAATGGGGTGATAGATTTGATTTTAATGTGTCTTAAGAGAGTAAATGAACCAAAGGCAATCTTCATCTCATGTGAAAAGTTGGATTTTTGTGTGGCTTTTCTGCAACAGTGAGGTGCAATCCTCACAGCACTTCATTGATTTTCCAATCAACCATGACCACTCAGATGGCAAAAAGTGGGGTCAAAGAATTTTTATAAAGGGTTTTTTTTTTTACTGTTTGTCTAGAACTGCACAAACAAGCCTGAATGTACATAACATAAAACAATCTATCTTCAGTGTTTTGTGGGGTTGTTTTCCTCCTGAAAAATCTTTGTAGATTTCACACATTAAGCATTTCTACTTTTGCATCCAATGAAGAGGTTTTGTCAAAAGAGTCATTTACATCATAAAGATAATGAGGATAAAATTTCCTCACTTCTCCCCACCTGTTATTTTAGCGCATATCATCATTGTTAACAAAGCACTTTCCATTTCTTGCTTTAAACTTTGATTAGGGGTAGATTCCCTATTTTAGGACATAGAATAACACATGGAGCAGTGCAATAAAGCCAAAATGCAGTAGATTACAGTAGTTTTTCCATGCAATAGGAACATGATATAATTGTAAGTTCTTACACATCAATAGAGACACAAAAACTAATTGCACAGTCTGTTAGTATGTTAGTTAGATCTCAGTGTGTTTGGGGACAGGTGAATAATCTCTGAGGTGGACTTGAAAGTTATCATATGGGAGCATAAACTCTTCCAGCCACAGACAGCAGTATCTCAGAAGCAGTGGATATAACATCAATTTAGGATTTGAGTGATACGCAGAAGTGAAAATATTTACAAACCACTCTTGAACAAATTGGTCGTTTTGTACAGTGAAATATGGATTGTGAGCTATAAAAGGTATTACTTTTCAGACAGATGGCATGTCACATTGTACCTTTTTAAAAATGGGGGTTATATTTCCCCTTTTCCAGTCAGCAGGAACTTCTGTCAGACTGCCATGACTTCTCAAACATGATAGATAATGGCTTGGCATATTTAGTAATGGTTAGTATTTTACTTGTGTCTGGTATAATCCAGTATTTTCTCATAGCTTGAACAGCTAACATAAAATCCTCCCCTTTTATGATCCTGTCACTAGCTGGAGAAGTAGGATAACTACTTCTCTTTTGGTCTGTGGAAGGAATTTGGACATCTCACATTTCATATATGCAAAACTTGATTTTTAAGATTACTTCATATTTCAAAATTAAGGGCTATTGTTTGAACTTTGGAGATGAGTATTGATACCCAGAAATAAATTTGTCTCTAATTATCTGCCTGCAAATCAGGTTAAGACACTTAAAAGAAAGTCCATAATATTTTCTAATTAGCAGTCAGAAGACTACAGCTATCAAAGTGTACTATTGGTGAATTAAAATTACTTCACTTTTTTTCTTCTGATCCTCATTTTTCTTCTCACCCCTATATAATAATAATATTCATTTTAATTCCCCTGCATTTTTAAAGAAAATTAAATGTGCAAAAAAATTCCTTTTTGCACTGAACTCTTTATAAAAATAAAGTTCAGAAGAGCTTTGGATCAGGTTCTAAGTGGTTCCAGTAAGAGACTGACAGAAAGCATGAAAAGTTTGAGATTAAATTCTTAAAGAATATATTATTGTGAAAAATAACAGAAAGGAAGTTTGCTCTTTTCCTTAAATACAGTTTCACTCCCCCAAAAGTTAAAATCACTCCAAAAATGAATACTGCTAAAATCTAGTAAGTACTGATCTTCCTAAAACAAAACTTAAATATTCCAAATCTGTCATACATCCAAAATATTTCTTATATGGATAGCCTGAACACAAAGAAATTAAAGTTAGTAGAATGGGCAGCTGCTTTGTCTTCCTTTCATGTACCTCTGATGGTACAGGTGTGTGTTCTTGGGTTTTTGCAAATGCAATATGTATTGAACATATGGAGCTGTCATTTTTACATTGAATGTTTTATTTTATTGTACTCTAAAACTATTTAAGAAGAGAAGTATTTATTTATTTATTTTAAAATAAAACATTTCCCTTTTAGGAAGGGAATTCAAGTAACTGCACTTTATGGGATCAGAATTCTTGGCTTGACTGCAGAGGGACCATGATCTTCATCAAGAAGTGGTACCATGTGCAATTTGAGTTGAGAAAAAGGATATGGTAATTTTTATATGGTTTCATAACAATACCTTAAATATGCTATTGATGAAGGCCACTAGTCAAAAAAGTTGTATTTCCTTAATATGAGTGACACTCGTGATGTTCAAATGCACCATATCTGTTGGGAAAGCTCCTGAGTTATGATAATAGGACATTCATTCTACCTCACTGGTTCCTTGAGGACACTGTAAACAAAATCTGTGGGTTTTTTTCCTGAAATATCCTGCTTTCTCTCTGGAAACAAAATTAAAAGGAATAACGAAAGTAAGGCAGAAAGGTGAGCAGGGTAAAAGGCAGGAAGGTAGGTAGGAAGAGATTATGCAGCTTTTGAACAAACTGAAGCTTATGAATGGCAATATTTTCATTCTCAAGATCACAGAACTTGCGGCAAGTCTGGAAGCTATGGGTGCAGTACCCACCATGACCAGCTTTTGGTCTTAAAAGGCACAGAGAGGACGTAGATATCACATGTCAAGTTCCCTAAATTTTTGTCACTTTGGTCCACTGAAAAATCTAAAATCCCAGGACATGTACACTGGATCCCCATATATTCTAAGAAAAGAGTACACTACCTAAACCAGTGATAGGAAGTTCTTGGCTGCTCAGGCACATCAATGCTCTTGCCTAAAATCTTTTTTCTAAAATCTAGTGGCTGCATCTGTCCATTCAAATATGGAAGTGGAGTAGCTGAGATTATGTACCAGACCATGCTTAGAGCTCTCATACAAGATGTAAGAGATCTGCATTCAGTTTGCTCCTTTGTCTCTGGGAATTTGATCTCACATGTCCCACAGAAGCGCTGTAGGCCGAGACTGTTAAAGTATTAAATACTAGTAAAAGTAATCAAAGTTGGAGTTTCTCCATGTGTCCTACTGAAACTTCTGGTTTGTGTAGAATAATCATTACTGAGCCAACTGAGTACAAAAAGTGACATTACACTCTATATTTAAATTTCTATAATGAATGAGAAATGAATAACAAAGACAAAATTAATGAGAACAGACACCAGAATCCAGAGTTTCGTTTTCTCAAGTGAACTCTTTGTTTGATCCCCAGGATCGGGAGAACTGGCTACCGTGGATTTGGAGAAGGCTGAGATTCTTAATGACTCCTTTGCCTCAGTCTTCACTAGCAAATGCTCTGACCACACCACCCAAGTCTTGGAAAGCAGATGCAGGGACTATGAGAATGAAGACCTTAGGCCCACTGTAGGAGAGGATCAGGTTCAAGACCACCTTAAGAACCTGAATGTGCACAAGTCCATGGGATCTGGTGAAATCCATCCACGGGTCCTGAAGGAGGTGGTGAATGAAGTTGCTAAGCCACTGTCCATCATATTTGAAAAATCATGGCAGTCAGGTGAAGTTCCCGATGACTGGAAGAAGGGTAATATAACCCCCATTTTCAAGAAGGGGAAGGTGGAAGACCCGGGGAACTACAGACCAGTCAGCCTCACCTCTGTGCCTGGCAAAATCTTGGAGCAGATTCTCCTGGAAAGAATGCTAAGGCACATGAAAAACAATGAGGTGGTTGGTGACAGCCAACATGGCTTCACTAAGGGGAAATCCTGCCTGACCAATTTGGTGGCCTTCTATGTTGGAGCCACAGAACTGATGGACGAGGGCAGAGCAGTTGACGTCATCTACCTGGACTTGTGCAAAGCGTTTGACACTGTCCCACACGACATCCTTGTCTCTAAATTGGAGAGACATCAATTTGATAGATGGACCACTTGATGGATAAAGAACTGGCTGGATGGCCACATGCAAAGAGTTGTGGTAAATGGCTCGATGTCCAGTTGGAAACCTGTAACGAGTGGTGTCCCTCAGTGGTAAGTGTAGGGACCAGTCCTGTTCAACATCTTTGTCGGTGACATGGACTGTGGGATTGAGTGCACCCTCAGCAAGTTTGCTGACGACACCAAGCTGTGTGGTTTGGTCGATACGCTGGAGGGAAGGGATGCCATCCAGAGGGACCTTGACATGCTTGTGAGGTGGGCTGATGCCAACCTTATGAAGTTTAACCAAGCCAAGTGTAAGGTCCTACACCTGGGTAGGAGCAATCCCAGGCGCTGCTACAGGTTGGGTAGAGAAGAGATTCAGAGCAGCCCTGCGGAGAAGGACTTGGGGGTGTTGGCTGATGAGGAACCAAACATGAGCTGGCAGTGTGCGCTTGCAGCCCAGAAAGACAACTGTATCCTGGGCTGCATCAAAAGAAGCATGACCAGCAGGTCAAAGGAGGTTATCCTGCACCTCTGCTCTCATTAGAACTCAGTTGGAGTACTGTGTACAGTTCTGGTGTCCTCAACATAAAAAGGACACGGAGATGTTGGAGCAAGTCCAGAGGAGGGCCACAAGGATGATAAGGGGGCTGGAGCACCTCCCGTATGAAGACAGGCTGAGAAAGTTGGGGCTGTTCAGCCTGGAGAAGAGAAGGCTGCGTGGAGACCTCATAGCAGCCTTCCGGTATCTGAAAGGAGCCTATAAGGATGCTGGGGAGGGACTCTTCCTTAGGGACTGTGGTGGTAGGACAAGGGGTAGTGGGTTTAAACTTAAACAGGGGAAGTTTAGATTAGATATAAGGAAGTAGTTCTTTACAGTGAGGGTGGTGAGGCACTGGAATGGGTCGCCCAAGGAAGTTGTGAATGCTCCATCCCTGGCGGTGTTCAAGGCCTGGCTGGACAGAGCCTTGGGTAACATGGTTTAGTGGGAGGTGTCCATGCCCATGGCAGGGGGGTTGGAACTAGATGATCTTAAGGTCCTTTCCAACCCTAACTATTCTATGATTCTATGATTCTATGAAAAACTGCTTTGAATATGCCCACCAGATCAGACTCTGTAAGCAGACAGGGCCAGCAAACAGGGCAAGTGTACACATGTCAACAATATTAGATGAATAAAACGAAATCATGACAAGAATCAGGAAGAAGCTGGAGGAGGTTCTAGTCTTCAAGGATTACAACAACTCCTTCTGCCTCAGCGGTGCCTATTTTGTCACTGGTAAATCAGAGCAAGCAGCAATTTGAAAGGAAATATTAGGTAATACTGGGTGAATTAGACAGAATAATAATGTCTCAACAAGTCAGCTGGACCATGAGAAAAGATACTCAGGACTGGATATAGCTGATCAAACTGTGGACACTACAGATGCCTCCAGAAATTTTAGTCTTCTAGACTCCTTTTATCAATGATGGAGAAAAATGGGCTCCTCTACAGAGTAGTTTATTTCATCTTCAACTCAGTGTTTTATATACATGAAACTAATCATGTCGTAAAGCATCTTGTCTCTCTCCCACCTATGGAGATAGTCTGGGTTCACAAATTCACATGTATTATTAGTAGGCTGCCAAGATGAAAACCTGATCAAATCCAGTACGGACTTCTGGATTATGGGGCCTCAGGTAATTAATTGCACTTACCCTCTCTATCTAAAGTCAGCTTAGCTTAGACAATTAATTTTCATGGTAATTAAACAGGTACTCAATAACTAGGCTCAGGTCAAGTCTTACTGTGCTCTATGCACATCAAGAGGGAGAAGTTTAGATAACACGCAGCCTATGAAATATCAACATTTTTGCTATACTTAGCTATGTCAGATCCATCTCCCAGTTTAAAGGCTCTACTGTAACCATGGTTTGTTATCATTTTGTGAGATTGCCATGAGGAGGGATGATCTAACATCATGGAGGAATTGTTTTCATTCTGTCCTACTTATATGCACAATTACGATATTTTTCTTGAAGGTCTCTTACTTTACTGGTATTATTACTGGCATGAAACTATGCATCATGTTTTCAGTTAAGGTATGCAATGTGTTTTTTCTCTCTTCCTTGAAAACCTACTCATTCTTGAGGCACTGCCACAGTGAGGACAATATGCTATTTTGTTCTGAAGTGTACTGTATAGTTATTTACCTGCTTATGGCTTCCAATTTGTCTTAGAGCAAGGTTCTGTTGTTCGTTTGGCACAATTCACACATTGCTTGGAACGATGCACACTAATGCCATGACATTCAGACTAAACAAATGGCAATAATTTTCAACCTCACTAGTTATTTGGATATATCCAATTATTTGCATGGGCAAATGTGTCTGAGTGTATGTGTAATAGTGACTAATAATCCCTATCCTGTTATTGACCCATCATATACACTCTGATTGAACTCAATAGGAAATGTTCGTGCAGAATAATTGTGAAATCAGACTAAGTATCTAATTAAAATGTAATCTCCAAAAATTAGAAATTTAACTACAGAAACACATGCACAAGTTATATTTCCTGAAATAACTGTGATGTTGACAGGAATAGGAATATTGGTTCCAGGTTCTTTATTTTGAAAAGTCTTGTACATGCCCATCTTCCTCAGTTCTGTGCTTGCGTCTTTTGCTGTTTAGTGACTTGAATCATATAAAAATAATTTTCAGATCATATTCTAAGCAATACTGTTCTTCCTAGGAACATAGTTCATGTTACAATGCATTTGTATCCCAGATAAACTTTCCCCAATTATTCTTTTGGAAACATTGACATGGATATGTAGATGTTAATATTTATTTACTCAACAATAATCTTTACAAATTCTTAACAAGCTAGATGTTAACAGTGTGTAATTTCTCATTTGTTAGTTAATCATCCTGATAAAATGCCTAGCCAGAGAAGTTTCAATAAATCAGTTATTAGCCACGGTAAATACTGGCTTAGAAGGAAACATCCTGATAATAAACAGAAAATAACACCTTGCTAATAAATGGTAAACAAAAAATCATTCTTGTTTTATATAAAGGAAAAAAGGAGACACCTTGTGTACCTGTGATGCCTGTGTTTGCATTCAATGACTCTACTGGTACAGGGTTCAAGAGAGAGGAGCCTGCAAAGGGGGGAACTAGACTAGGCTTTCTTACAAAATCATTTTAAGCTAGTGGGATGCTACCATCCCTCTGTCAGTGGATCACAGCCTATACAATCATTTAAAAGGTTTTCGTTTCACTCAACCTACATCTTCACCAACTCTATTTCTCTTCAGAGACATAAAGCTATTGAAGTTTGCTGCTGCCAGTGCTGGAGGAATTTGATGAGTCTTAGAAAAGTGAAAATTTAAGAGACAGAGAATAACAGGCCTTAAATGACAATGAGCTAATACTATGAACAAAGGAAACAGATTACTCAAATAAGAGCCAAAGGACTGACAGGAGGGAAAAAAATATTGAATAAGAATTGAGAAAATGTTCTGACGATAAACTCAGGAATGGGACACATGCGCTGAAGCATTGCAACCCTGTTTAGGTAAGTCATAGAGACACAATGAGCCAGTCCTGTAAAATGCAGAGGAGGAATCAAAGCCACATATAAGCAAAGAGTCTTTTTTCACCTCTTTCAGGTGATAACAATAATTCCCTGATATTTTACAGAAGAAGGAACAGAAAATGTTAATATAAATGCTACTCCTTCTACTTTCGTAAAATGACAGTTACCAGGGGTCTTCAGCATGAGCCAATATGAATGAAGTCTGCCCACCCAGAAATTCCTGGGCATGCATAAACTGATGAAAGAACCATAATAAAATATTGGACTCACTATCATACCTTTGTATATGAGTTATAAACTGCACAGATTTAAAAAATTGAATTAAGTACAGGTTTAAGTCATAAAGTACTTTCTACATACTTTCGTTCACAACATCAACTTTGCTGGAATACATAAATATATCTAGAAGGAAAGATGTGTTTAGTAGCTAAATCAAATAAGAAGTATCAAAAGGAATGCATCAGAAACAGAACAGCTTTTAGTTAATCTCTCCCACAAACACAAACATATGATACAGTACACATAAATTTGTAAGAGGACAATTTAAATTTACATGTTATTTACACAGTATAACCAGTCCTTTAGAAGCATTAGGATTTCTCTTGTATATAAATACTTACATAATTTTAAAAATGTGTATTATTTACCCAATAGACCATAAAGGCTCCACGCAGAGCAGTTAGAGAGATCCAGAACATAATAATGTCTTCGATAAATCTAGTTTGGAGTCATCCGAGTGCATTAGATGATTAAAAAGATATGTATACATACACATTGGTTTGTTTTTTAAACAGTAATAGGGGAACCATTTTCCTTACCCTACATAGCTACCTCAAAACAACAGAGCAGACTTTGTGCTATATTATCCAACCATGTGATTATGGGAGTTCTGCATGTATTGAGGGGAAAATGTTATTCTTAATTTACATTGTAGATTTATACCCCCAAAATTAAAGACAATTTTGAGCAATAGAGAACAAATCCTCTAGAATTACTATATTTCTTTTGGCCCCTGTTATTGCTCACTAGCTCTAAGTATGAATTTCTGCATAGTGTGCAGTGACTGTTGAAGGCTTGATGATTCACTAGGTACTGTTCAAAGGTTCCATGAGATGCAGGGTTATCTGTGCCTGACTTGGGGTGAAAAGTTCTTGCAGATGACTGTTAAGAGTCAGTTAAGAATTAATATATTTCAGCTATTAAATATTCTCAACAAACTACTCTCTGAAAATTAAAAGAAGAAGGAATTGCTTGAAGAAGTGTGGCATATAATATACAGTTGAATGTCAGAAAATTACAGTTGGCTCATGTTTTATCAAAAAGGAAGAATGAAATAAGAGGGGAAAACCCGCAAGTCCAAATATGCAAATAAAACATCAAGATTAATTTTCTCAATTCTGATTAAAGTCACTGAGGTACAAAAAAGCTCATCAATAACTGTACCCAATGCATGTTATCTTAAATACAAGGAAAACTACTAAACGCATCGTATTCCCACAAACTGATGTCTTCAACCCATTTCTCATATGATGAATTCCTAAAATGACTTCATGTTGGTTCTGGTGGGATTCTTTTACAGCCTTATGTTCATAATGGGCAAGATTCAAACAAGCGTTTTGGGTTTTTTTTAATATTGTGTTAGTCATTATCCCAAAAAGGTGCTTACATACCACCGTGAAATACCAATGCTGGCAATAGAGTGATGTGAGAGCAATTTACCTCTTTCACAATAAGAAAGAACAGTTCAGAGCATCTTTATTAAAACACAGCTGAGAGATGAGTACTTTCTTCAGTAATCTCTGTCACAGCACATGCAGGTCTGCATTCAGAAAATGAATAACAATATATGTCCACTGGTAGAAAGACCTCAGCAAATCAGAACAGCCCCCATTGTACCTCTTAAAAAATTAAAACCAAAACAACCAAACCTCCAAAAAAAAGCCCAGGAAAAATCAGAAGCATAATATTTTTGAAGCATAGCCAGAGTAATGTAAGATTTGGCCTTAAGGAAATTTTTATTCTCAAATGGATGTAAATGTATTCATCAATGCAAAGAAATGCATAGTGTGTTATATACACAATACATTAATAAATAGCCATGCATTAAAAAATAATGAGATTTTCTACGAAACAACATGCTGTGGTGTTTAGGGTCATAAAAATGACAGTAGAGGAAGGTGGGGGGGAAGAGTATGAGGAAAATCTGATTAAAACACTGAAACCCCATCCTATATATAAGATACAATAAATATTTCATTTGCTAACTGTAAACAAAAGAACAAGTGCAGTAAAATGTAATTAAAAATGTAAAAGTGTGGGGAGTGATTTATTTTACCACAGTGATATTAATATTAGAAATGGTATGTAAATAGATATCAAGCTTCTGCTGCAGAAACAGTGGAAAATGGCTGTTCATTCTCTATAATGAGCTTTCATCTTTCTGACTTTTGCTTTAAGTACTTCCAGTGATTTATGAATAATGATGCTGTTAACTGCTGTAAAGCTCTAGCAAAGCTCCAAATTCTTGTACTTCCTAACAGATATTACTTACAGTTTTTAATGTTTTTTTTGTAAGTCTGGTCAACAGATTTAACACTGAGTGTTTTGGCAGAAGTATAGATTGTTTCACACTTCTGGCTTGTCATGTCAAAAGCACGTGGCTTTGTGGTTTGTGAGCCACAGGCCATGACATGAGAAGACAGAGAGGTGTTCTGGCTTAGCAGCAGCTGGCACTCCACAGGCACAGCAACTCCTAACGTGCAAAGCACACTGCTACCACATGCAAGGCTTTTCTACGTTCATTTCATCATACTTAGGTCTACTGAACAATTTTCTAGTAAGGAAAACTCTCCATGTAGCCTTTACCTTTGAAACATGTGGTACTACTAGTGAGACCAAGCTCTGGTTTTGCACTGGGCTGGCATTGTTGCTGCTAAAAAGTATCCTGGGCTTTTCCTGACAATTGGTGACAAGCTGGCTTGTTACAGAATATCATAGGAAATTGCAGGTCTTTGTGAAATAATTATATTTCTGCCAGTGTAAATGTCAGGCTGCAAGTTCCACTTAGCCACAGATTTGGGGTTACATAAAGCTCCAGAAATTCAGCACTTGACCCCTGTTTTTTTGAGATGGTGCAACACAGATCCAGAGGATGGGATGTGATGGCAGCCAACTATTATTCTCTGTTTGTTTTGACATTATAGTTATGCAAATACCAGAAAGGATTCATAATTCCTATGACAGTGTACATTAGATTTAAGTTAAAAACATATCACAAATAAAGCCTTAAGTATAGAAATGCAATTTCAGTATAACCACCACTGCTGATAACAGAGGCAATTTAATAGATCGAATTCCTTCTTCTTCCAATAACTTCTTATCCTTTCAGTTCCAACTCATTTTCAAACACCCAAGGGAAAAAAAAGACTACACAGCATGACCTGGAAGGCTACAAATCTGGGCTATTTTAGAACAAAGTAAGGTGAGGGGAAGAGTACATTTTCTATGAAAAGGTAGTTTCCTTGAAATAAAAGTGCTAGAAGGGAAAAATGTCAATAGGAAACTTGAACAAAATTATTTAAGCTTTCTCACTTCATTATCTAATTCTTCGACATTACTGAAATAAAATAATTCAACATGACAAATATGCATTCTATTGATTCCTGATTGAATTGTTTCAAATTTTGTATTCCATAAGAGGGAACATAATAACTTTTCTTCCAAATCATCTTATTTTGCTGTTGAAAATTTCTTCCAGCTACTCCTTCCTTCTTTTAAAACTAGTGATATTTCTGCTCTACCATATACAAGTTAGTTGTATATTGCTGTTACCTCCTCAATCCCAAGATAAGCAGAACCAACCATGATGGTACAATTCTCCTAGCTGTTATTAGGAGGAAATATAGAGTTTGATCTGGAGACTTCAACACATTTACTAGAACTCCCTGGAACTCAAATGCAGAGACTTTTCAAGTTTAATAAGGCTGCACATGAGGTCATTGGGTCACACTAACAGGTCACATAAAGGAATCAGGACTCTGACAGTCCCAATAAAAGTGTATTTTGTTCTGGTTGGGTAAGAAAAAAAAGAAATTTTAAACTCTTTATAACACTCTGATTACTAGAAGTCACTTCAACATTTTCCCTAAAGAACTGGAAACAGCTTATTGATTTAAATAATAGTTGTAGAATCACAGAATGGCTTGAATTGGAAGGGACATTAAAGATCATCTAGTTCCAAACCCCCGCCATGGCCAGGGACACCTTCTACTAGACCAAGTTGCTCAAAGCCCTGTCCAACCCGGCCTTGAACACTTCCAGGGATGGGGCAGCCACAAATTCTTGGGGCAGCCTGTTTCAGTGTCTCACTGCCCTCACAGTAAAGAATTTCTTCCTAATATCCAACCTAAATCAAGACTTTACAGCAGAAGTTGGTAGAGAAGCAAATTTCTATTAAAGAGATTTTTTGTGGCTGTGGTACTTTTAGTATAAAACAATAATTGCTCTAAAGTTTTAAAAATCAAGGAAGGAAGGAAGGAAGGAAGGAAGGAAGGAAGGAAGGAAGGAAGGAAGGAAGGAAGGAAGGAAGGAAGGAAGGGAGGGAGGGAGGGAGGGAGGGAGGGAGGAAGGAAGGAATGAAAGGAGGGAGGGAGGGAGGGAGGGAGGAGGGAAGGAAGGGAGGGGTGGGGGAGGGAAGGAAGGGGGGGGAGGGAAGGAAGGGAGGGAGGTGGGGAGGGAGGAGGGAAGGAAGGGAGGGGGGGAGGGAGGGGGGAAGGGGGTGAGAGAAGTAGAGGGGAGGGGGGGAGGGAGGGAGGGAGGGAGGAAGGCAGGCAGGAAGGCAGGCAGGCAGACAGGAAGGAAGGCAGGAAGGCAGGAAGGAAGGAAGGAAGGCAGGAAGGCAGGAAGGCAGGCAGGAAGGAAGGCAGGAAGGCAGGAAGGAAGGAAGGAAGGCAGGAAGGCAGGAAGGCAGGAAGGCAGGCAGGAAGGAAGGCAGGAAGGCAGGAAGGCAGGCAGGAAGGAAGGCAGGAAGGCAGGAAGGAAGGAAGGAAGGCAGGAAGGCAGGAAGGCAGGCAGGAAGGAAGGCAGGCAGGCAGGAAGGCAGGCAGGCAGGCAGGAAGGCAGGAAGGCAGCAAGGCAGCAAGGAAGGAAGGAAGGAAGAACAGCAAAAAATAAAATGCTAGTAACATTTAAGACACAGAGCTTAAATTTAGCTTTGTTGGGACAAAGAAAGAAAATAATCTTGTGCAAGCAATTTCCTCTGATATTTTCTTCAAAATAAATAGTAGCAGATAAACATTTATCAATACTTATGATGCTGCTGAAACCAATAGAGGATATGTTTGGAAGTACTAGAATGAGGTAGTATGCATAACTGATCCAGACAGTTTGCAAAAACATGATAGATATTGTGCAAATCTGATATTACAAAATATTATCAGTACATGTTTCACTGAGAAAAGCAGAAGACACAAGAACATTTTTCAGGAACAAAATATATTTCTTGGAATGAGAACAACGTCTGGTAAAGTTTACTAGCTTGTTTCAGTTGTACCACCTAAAGGCAGTGATCAACCAAATGATTGCTACAATGAAAAACTCAGTAAAATTGCTTTCTTCCATGTGTGTTTTAATATTATAGTGCTTTATCACTTTTCAAGAGGTGCATTCCAGGACATTGAGCTCAGTACTGTCTATGAGGGTCACTCTCCCTCTCGTTCTCTTGCCATGACAAAATAATGCATTCAGTGTGGCATTTTGGTTTGGTAAGATTCTTGTTCTTATTGTTTTGCTGTCAATAAGTACTTAGTGCTATATGTTTATATTAGAAAAAGATCGAACACAAGTTCCTGGCAGTTGTTGAGACAGATGATAACAGTCAGCCGTGTGGACTGCAAACCCAATGTCTAGGGTCAGCCCTCAGGACAGTTCTAAGGTGTCAGCCATTGTATTCCTCCAGGCTCTGGGTCACTATTTTCAGATCTGTGAGGCTAAGGCAATTGAGTGTCTTTGAAGAAAAAGCCTCAATCTCAAATGTAACTGAAATAGGTTTGGGGTTTTTTTTTTTTTAAGTTAGAAGCAATAAAATTTTGGTTTCCAGGATTTAGACTTAACAGTCTAAACAGGAAAGATGTTCAAAGTGACAAAAGATAATATTTGTAAATATGAGTATTTAACTCCTCTGCAATTTTATATTATATTCTCCTACAAAATCACATTTCCAGCATTGCAAATGATTTAGCTAATGTTTTCTCCAAAGCTACCTACATGCAGAAAAGAGAATGTTATTCTAACTACCTTGATTGACATTTAGGCCAGCTGAGGGAAGACTTTTTAATGAGGAAAGATTATGCTTAGTTATTTCAATGCAATTGCAGAAGCAAATGGACAGTTGTTAAAATAGTAAATTTACAATTGCATTTTGAGTTTCTTATTGCTTCATCTAACTCTCACCATTACTAAGGCAAATCTACTGATGTCACCAATGATACTATGTTGTGTGCTAACATGAAAAGAATGGGTTAGTACATTAATATTGTATTACATAACAAATACTCCCCTACAGCAGAAAGTCAACATTAAAAATGCTTTAGTGTAAAACAGATGTTTTGATATTATATTTCAGAGAAAGCATTTATGGCGGGGGGAAAGAAAGAAAAAGAAAAAGAAGAAAAAAAGGAAAAAAGATAAGACATAAGAGAGAAGAGAGAGGAGAGGAGAGGAGAGGAGAGGAGAGGAGAGGAGAGGAGAGGAGAGGAGAGGAGAGGAGAGGAGAGGAGAGGAGAGGAGAGGAGAGGAGAGGAGAGGAGAGGAGAGGAGAGGAGAGGAGAGGAGAGGAGAGGAGAGGAGAGGAGAGGAGAGGAGAGGAGAGGAGAGGAGAGGAGAGGAGAGGAGAGGAGAGGAGAGGAGAGGAGAAGGAAGGGAAGGGAAGGGAAGGGAAGAGAAGAGAAGAGAAGAGAAGAGAAGAGAAGAGAAGAGAAGAGAAGAGAAGAGAAGAGAAGAGAAGAGAAGAGAAGAGAAGAGAAGAGAAGAGAAGAGAAGAGAAGAGAAGAGAAGAGAAGAGAAGAGAAGAGAAGAGAAAAGAGACTGAGAGAGAGAGAAAAAACCAAAAAACCCACAAACAACCCAAGATGTTGGACAAGCTACTCAATTTAATTGAATCTGGACCAGTGTCATGGATGCAGAGCAAGACTTGGAAACTGAAAGACATGAAAATAAAGTTCGCTTAAATGGAAATGTTTTTGGTTTCAAAGCCACCCTTGAAGGAGAGATTTTCAGAAATGCCACAAAAGCATGGATATTTGGGAGCACAGAGAACAAGACATTAATGAAGCTGGCAATTTTACAAAAAAAAAAAAAAGGTAAGTGAATCATGTAGAAACAATATTTGGAAAGCTTTGCTGGACAGGTTCTACTCTGAAATATGGCATGAAAGAAGCACCACTGAGCTTGTTCTATTAAAGGTAGGCAATCTAAAGAGGTGTCAGGGGCTCATGATAATCTTCAGTATTATCATCATAATCATAGTTGATCTCATATTCTCATGTCCTGATATGTTTTTAGCTCTGCAACCTTTGCCTCAGTATGCTGGAAATGTGAAAAGTCCCATAATTGCAGCAAAAGACTGCAATAAATTTCACTACCTTTGCCCTTTAGTGTACTTTGCCATTTCATTATGTGGCATTCTTTAACTCCCCTGTACAGATCCAACAATTTTGGGGAAGGAAGAGGAATGCCTACAGGAATGCCTTGTCCATCACAATACTGAGTCTATAAAAGGTTAAAGAAGAACAGCGTTCAACTGTCTTCCATACGCAAAGGTAACTATTCAGACTTTCATGGTTTGTTCTTGTGACAGCATGTGCAAGGACAACATAAAATCCCACGTGACTCGACTCTCCTGATGGCAGCTGTAACAAAAATGGAAAAGAATACAAACAACCCATTCTAGACTTGCAATTTTTAGATGGTAATCACTTAATCCTTTTTTGGATTCTGTAATCAAGCGCTGTCTGGCCTGTTCTCTTAGAAAGAATTCATGCCCTATCCTCAAAAGAAAGCTACCACAGTTGAGTCTTTGTGGTTTCATTGAATCTGGTCTATTAAAGGTGACTGTCTTCTAAAGAGCAAAAGATGCAGTGCAAGTCTTCTGCCTACCCTGCAGATAACTAAAATAACAATAGTCATCCAAAAAAGAAGGGAACAAAATTTACAGTTCACGCTATCAGTTACAATTATTTATTGAGTCAGAATAGTTATGGAGAAGACTAGGAATTCCTAATTTTTCAAGTAGATTTTATCTGGTAAAGTATATAGCATATAGTAAAATAATACCTTTAATGGCAAACGAAAACATTTTAAACTGAAAAAAAAAAAAAAGCAATGCTCAGTTAGGCTTCTTCTGTGTCTTTGAAATCTTTTAACACAGACCTTCGGTCTGTATGGTAAAGATTCACCCGTATTTAGCTCTGGACAGTATATGTCTCTTATCTTGATCTCCAGTAATGGTATCCATACATTCCCAGTACTGCATTAAGCAATGTGCCAAACACTTGTAAAAGTAAATTTATCTCTCTCTTCGGTGTCACAGAGTGTTATACGTATGAGTTTTAGAGACTGTGTTTTAGCAAGAGACAGGGATTTTAGTAGCGTGTTGTTAGTAATGTTCAAATTTTGATAAGTTTACTTTAAGGTCTGAAAGCAATACAGAGAATTTAACTTAATCTCCATACTTAAAAAAGTCCACCTTAATAAATTCATTGCCTAATATCTAGTCAAAGATATGAAATGGCTTATTCTGTATTTTAAAGACAGTGTTGCCTTCATATACTTTGCATGGTATAACTGGTTGTACAAACTGCAAAGCAATGGACAGCTGCACCATAGGCAACCTAGTTATAGCGGTATACTACCATAGGGAGCAGCACTTAGGAGGCAAGGAAAAGCATCCTTCCAAGGCTTCTTGAAAATTCTTGATGGTGACATGATAAAGAAAGAAAAAAAAAATACAGAACAGAACTGAAATGGAACTGAGTGATGTCTAGATCAGATAAATTAGGGCAATATTTATCAGGTTTGGTTGTATTACATTACTAAGTTATAGCCTTCAGAAAAGAACTCTTAAAGTTTCAGTAAACAAAAGGACTGTAAATGAAGGTACATATGGCCTGAAGTAATTATTTACAGTTCTGAACAAGGAAAACTTCCAAACAAAGTGTAGAGGTAAAATTACAAATTAATTGTTCACCATCCTTTCACTAGAGGCAAATTATTTCAATTCACAAATGCAAGTCATGTTTTTCAGCAGTTAATCTAAATTCTTGGTTTTTTGATCCTATTTTATCTCACAGGATTACGGAAACAGAAGCTATGCTTGATACTGAGCTTATAACAGTCTAAGAACTAGATAATTTTCTCAGTGTGTAGAAACATGGGACTGGGACAAAGAAAGATGAGGATCACTCAGTCATATACCCCTAAATTATATGCAGCAATACTATTTTGTCTTAAAATGTTGTTTCTTGCCCCCAAACCTGATCCTCTGATAGACCTTCAATTGATTAGGACATATATTCATTCTTGAATAATTTTCTGTTTATTCTCATGCCTGAACTATCCCTTAATTAAATACCTCTTCCCATATTGAAAAAAATTTGACCTTTGCATAGGGCATCATAAAATTAAAATTATTGTGTTAAACACCTTTGTGTATCTCTGAAAAATTCCTGTTGCATTTCTCTTTTGGATTGTTTTGACAGAAATTTGCTAATAAGACACTGGAATTTTAATTTATGTTAGAACAGCACACAGAGTACTCAAAGCCCCACAGTCCTAACTGGCAGTACACACAAAGAAAAGAAACAGCTTTTATTAAAATGTTTAAACCATTGCTTCAGCAATTTTATAACGACTGTGTTAAAGTCATTGATGCAATCGTAGCAGCGTTTAAGATCCTCTAGCTTCTACAATATACATTTCTAGAAACTGTCTCATGCTGTATATTATTTTTCTTACACCACTAAATGTACAGTTGCACTGGTTTTTACCTTTAATGCTAATTGAAAAGTCTGTATATATAATGTAGCATGTTGGTAATTTATAATAATATAGGACACCTTGGCTCTGGCACAACATATATATTATAGTATTTAAAATTAATCCCATACATATTTCTATATGCTTGGGATATATATCTACTTCTACACAGCCAAGGCATCTAAGTTTCTCTTCACTGCCAGGAGATGAATTGTAACAACCAAATTCTGCTCTGAGTTATATCTATGAAAATCCATTAGTTTCAATGGACACACATATCTCAGAGCAGAACTTAACCGAGTAGGCTACCTTCTACTTAACACTTACTGTCATTTTCCCAGTTTTTGAAAAATGAACAAAGTCAATAAAAGCCAGAGTTAACAAAATGGATTTGGGAGATAATACCCATTACCTCAACACAAACAATAAACATTTTAACAATGTTCATTAACTCCAAGAGGAAAATATCCTACACTACACATCCTGTCCCAGTGGACGAAAAAAATAATAATAAAAAAGACTGCTATGCCATGATCAATGAAGGTGGCTATGGCAGCAGCAGCGGTAAGAGGTCCTTTCCTCCTCTCTTACTAAGCATAATCAACAACAGGGGTTTCCGGATAACATCTTGGTTTTACAAAAACAGATTCTTAGTCCTTTAAGCCACTGTCATCATTACTGGCCGAAAATTATTTCAGTCCCTACTTGGGAGGGAGTGGGAGAGATTACCAAAAAAAAAATGCCTGCATACATGTCTTTCCTTTTTATTAAACTAGTGATATTATGACATTTGAAGTAAATAACTTGCATGCCTTTTAGCTGAAAGGTAACCTTTCATGAATGACATTGATACTTTAGGTTCCTTAAGGTTAGATATTAGACAGTAATTTGGTATGCGGTCGTATTTACGAAGCGTCTCCCTTCTCATTGAAGTGATGTGTTCTGAGTGGCTTTTTTTAGAAGCAGTTGCACTTGATTAGCAGTTATCAGGGTGACCAGATCTGAAGTACTAGGTGGAAACTTGATTTCTTTTACAAAAACAACACGGGGAACCATGGTTGTTATAGAGTTACAAGGGTAATTACTGGAAAGATAATCTATTTGGACACAAAAGTGCCCGAAACACATATTGAGTGTAATATTCCAGTTCCTCTATTATCTGTTTCAAAAATAATGAGTCACTGGAGCACACCCGATGTGATCAATCCTGAGGAGACTGCAGAACTCAGCAGGGGTAAGTCAGGTTTCATAAGATATCTTTTTAGACCACATAGCTGGGGAAACAGCAAATAGCTCAGAGAGGAGAAATATAAACAGAACTGCACATGGACAACTCCCTAAAGACAGTCAAAAGTCTGTCACCACCAGGTCTTTTTTCTGGCTAATATCGCAGTATGCGATAACTTGTTGCTGGCATGACTTGTAATGCGTATTTTTCACAATAAATATTTCCTTCTGAGGTGGCACCCCATAATCAAAGCAGCTTACTGATCACCATTAAAAATAAAACAGAATGGTGAACTCAGTCAATGCAAAGAGTATTTACTATTCTATTTAATGATGATGTCAAAAAATTTCAGGACAAAGTAGTGTTTCATCCAGTAAGTCTAGAAGTGAGAATGAAATTTCCAAATAACCATGAGCTTACAGAATGAAATGAGAGTTCTTTATATTTGTAGGAAGTATTTGAGAATTCATTAATCATGCCCTAAAGATATATATACACATATATATGTATATACGCACATACATATATACATATATACATATATACATATGTACTGTTACATACAGTATACAGTTTACTTCATGCATTGAGAAATAAGCGATAGTTTAACATTTCTGTTAGATTCCTCTGAATCTCATGAAGACCTTAGTATTATCTTACCTAGAAAGGTATAATAGCCAAGAAAAGCAGAAGTATTCAGCAGATTTTTTAAATAGATTTTATGACAGAAGAAAGTAAAAATGTCTAAATAAGTCTTAGTGTTAATAGCTCTAAAAAAAACCCAAAAATCAAACCAAACCCCCCCCTACAAATCAAACTACAAGCTGGAACAGGGTCTTTAGAGTATGAACTGCTTTTATCACCATTGACCTTTACATTTAGGTCATAATTACAGTTATGATTTTGACAGGATACTTTCAAAGAATTTCATGGTAGTTGTCAGAATTCTTCACCCTTAACATCCAAGGCTACCAGTTCATGTAGCTTTGACTGCAACCAACAAATAGAGAAGATCCTAGTAGCAAAGCACACTTTAGTAATGGCATTAGTACTAACAGGTACAATTAAAATAGTTATGGAAAAGAACAGCTACAAATTTGTTCAAATTGATTTGCACACACATCTGGGTCTGAAATGAAACTCTACTGAGGTTGTCTTTTCTGATTCTTTGGCATATCATTCTGAAAACAATCTGTGTTTGGGTATCTCATCAGAAATCACAATGGACTTCATCTTCATAAATAAAATATCTTTAAAGTGGGAATCATATTCATAGAACCATGGAATCATAGAATGGTTAGGGTTGATAAGGACCTTAAGATCATCTAGTTCCAACCCCCCTGCAACGGACAGGGATGCCTCACACTAGACCATGTCACTCAAGGCTCTGTCCAGCCGGACCTTGAACACCGCTAGGGATGGAGCATTCACAACTTCCTTGGGCAACCCATTCCAGTGCCTCACCACCCTCACTGTAAAGAACTTCTTCCTTACATCTAACCTGAACTTCCCCTGTTTAAGTTTAAACCCATTCCCCCTTGTCCTATCATTACAGTCCCTAAGGAAGAGTCCCTCTCCAGCATCCTTGTAGGCTCCCTTCAGATACTGGAAGGCTGCTATGAGTTCTCCATGCAGCCTTCTCTTCTCCAGGCTGAACAGCCCCAACTTTCTCAGCCTGTCTTCATACAGGAGGTGCTCCAGCCCCCTTATCATCCTTGTGGCCCTCCTCTGGACTTGCTCCAACAGCTCCATGTCCTTTTTATGTTGAGAACACCAGAACTGCACATAGACTCCAAGTGAGGTCTCACAACAGCAGAGTAGAGCGGCAGGATCACCTCCTTTGACCTGCTGGTCACACTTCTTTTGATGCAGCCCAGGACACAGTTGGTTTCTGGGCTGAGAGCGCATGCTGCCAGCTCATGTTAAGCTTCTCGTCAACCACCACCCTCAAGTCCTTCTCTGCAGGGCTGCTCTGGATCTCTTCTCTGCCCAACCTGTAGCTGTGCCTGGGATTCCTCCTACCCAGGTGTAGGACCTCGCACTTGGCTTGGTTGAACTTCATAAGGTTGGCATCAGCCCACCTCACAAGCGTGTCAAGGTCCCTCTGGATGGCATCCCTTCCCTCCAGCATATCAACCAAACCACACAGCTTGGTGTCATTGGTAAACTTGCTGAGGGTGCACTCAATCCCACTGTCCATGTCACTAACAAAGATGTTGAGCAGGATAGGTCCCAACACTTACCACTGAGGGACACCACTCATTACCAGTCTTCAGTTGGACACTGAGCCATTGACCACAACTGCGTGTGTGGCCATCCAGCTAGTTCTTTATCCACCAAGTGGTCCATCCATCAAATTGATGTGTCTCCAATTTAGAGACAAGGATGTCGTGCGGGACAGTGTCGAACACTTTGAACGAGTCCAGGTAAGTGATGTCAACTGCTCTGACCCTATCCATCTGTTCTGTAGCCCCATCACAGAAGGTCACCAAATTGGTTAGGCATGATTCAAAACACTAATTGATACAAAGCATATTTGGCTTAGCTGTTTTCAAAGTATTCAACCTCCATAAGTTAGCATTTATAATAACAAAACATGCTGCCAGTGCTCAAAGGTCTCAGATTTCGGGAGGGATTTCTCATTGCTATGTACATCTTCCCTTTCCCTGCCCCGCTTGTTATGTTCTTAAAAAGCAAAACCTACTAGAAGAGAATTAGTAGCTCAAGTCCTTTGCAAAGCTATAATTCTTTATTCCCCCGGGACTAAAATGGTGCTGCTACGAAAGGTGTTGATGAACACCTCCTATAATTCTTCCAAGCCATTTGCATCACAAATATCAGCAGATGTTCCCCGTAATGACTGAGGGAATAAACCTAGAAGATGCACTTACATATTTTCTGTACACATAACCACATGAAAACAAAGTATGTAAAACAAGTAGTAGCATTCTAAGTTTAGCTTGTTATTTGATTGTACATAAGAAACATCCTGGGAGAAACAGATTGTCCATGTGGGTTTTCTTTTTTCCAAAAAGGTCAAGTGGTCTTTGAATGAATAACAGTGCAGAAACAGTTTCACATGACTTTCAAGAAGCTTTGGTAAGTATTTTTTTACCAATTGATCTAAACAAGGTATGGCACCAGCATAAAGTATGTTTTTCCCAAGAAACTTTCAAGTATCTTTTCATAGCAGGGCTTTGCAGAGCATGAAATGAAACATTAGCAGTGCAAAAGGCCTCTGTTAAGTCTGCAAACTTTTTTATGAAGTATTTGTTCTTCTCATAGAAAATAGCTCATTTACCATTTTTTGTGCTTCAGTTATCTTTCCTACTATAGATTCAACTGCTTGCAGCCTCCGTTTACATGAATATCTCTCAAGATGTTTGTCACAGCTTGCTTTTTGTTTGAAATTAATGGTATCATTACTGCTGCATGCACACATATGCGCACGCGCGCACAAAAAGCAACATCGCTTTCAGGAAATGTCCCCTCTGGATACTTTCCGCTTCTCTGCTTAATATTTGTAGATGCCACTTTGCTCACATCTGCTGAAGTAATTTTTTACCTCTTTTTCAGCTCAAGAGCATTTTCCCAACTTCTCTCATTCAAACATCATTGGCTGGTTTGCCTTTCATGCATGCAATCTTGCAACAGCTAAATTCCTGTTACTGGCTGAGAAACCTGCTGATTTGTTTTGTTATGAGCACATGGCACATACTCATTTGTATTGCATGCAAATTAAATATATTCTTATACGCACTGGCAAGATTTCCATTTTAATTCAAAAATATTGTGACTATCAAGGGTGAGAATTAGCTTTAGTTATAAATATGTCTCTATAAAATACTTTGGATTTGGCCTTAATTCCTCAACTGGTATATTAAGAATTAACAATCATCTGATTAAGTGTACTGATGTCTTTACTCAAACATGTTTTTTCTTTTAAGTATTTCCAATTTAGGCTTCCACTGTCAAATTCTTTTATTGACACAACTTTTAAAAATTCCGCATAAAAGGGAAATAAAAAATCAAGGGATATCAGCAATGTTATACTTAATGTTAGGTAATAATCTTGACTTCTTAAATTACAACTTCCTAACCTTCCTGAGCTTCACCCAGTAACAGAACTACTAAAGGAGGTGGGTTTACAGCCATTTTGCATATCTCATTGTGAAGAAATGACTAGCAGTCACTTCATCTCCTGTTCTGGAGTACAGAAACCCTGCATTCCTCCTTAACCACTTCAAACCATTCACTCACCTAATAAATCACCTTACTAAGCTAGTGTCTCAGAGTGAGCTTCTAGTGACTTTGTATAGAGGTAACCTGTCTAATCAGTCGTGCTTTGTTTATGAAAGCTCATTTTAGGAAGAATCTGAATGGACACCTCAGTATTTATCGTACTTTTTTGATTGAAGAGATATGTTCATGAAAAGAGGAGCCACTACTATATAGGACAACATCTCTACTTCCATTACACTAAAATATGAAGAAGTGCAAACCTGGTTTGGGTGTGCATCAGTTTTGGTTTTTAGTATGATAGAAATCCCAATTTGATTTTACTGGGATCAAAGGATGGTGTACGGAAAAAATTAGCAAGTCTGTCCTGATGTGGAAATCTTAATACAAAGCAGACCATGTACACATGACAGTGTCACAAATAGCAGAAAGACTAAGAATTATTATTGTTCCTTAAAAAGAAAATAATAGTGAGACTTCAGTGTATATCTTCACAGTTGCATACAGCTTTGCAGTGCTTTGTTTCACTTTCATTGGGAAAGAGCGTTATTTTTATTTCTTGAGGCTTTCCTACTTCATGCGTAGGCTAGAATTTACTGCTGTGTGTCCACCAAAATGTTTCTCAATAGACATGTTAGACTACTTCTTCGAAAGTGGAAGCTTTCAGAATTTGCTTTGAAAAACTGGGTCTAAGCCTTCTTCATAGGTCGTCATTTGTGTTAGTCACACTTGCTAAAAACTCAGTATCATAGAATCACTTCTTTATCTTTCTTCCTGAGAGTTCTTTATTGGCAAGTCACAACAAACTGTAAAATTTGCTATATTTACCATGAACAGCTTGTGAAACATGTCAACTTTCTCTATAATTTTCACAGGGCTTTAATTATGAATCAATGTGATGTTATGAATAGGGGTATTCATAGCTAATGCTTTCAACATGCAGTAAGCAATATTTCTATTAGTTAAACATTGCTCATATCCAGAGGCACTTCATTTTGGATTACTTCTTTTGTGAATACCCAGGCATATGCATTTTACTCAATCTGATGGTCAAGTTAAAAAGGAAATGATGCATTTTCCATGGAATTTTTACATTGCAAATAAGGATGAATTTTCTAACTGGAGACTTGCAATTCTCTTGGGACTGTTTGTGACTGACACTGTATTTTATCTGCACACTGAAACAACACACTTATCAAATGGAAAAGAAGAAGAAAAATTACAAGAGATTTGATCTTCTTTACAGCTTCTAATAGTAAAATACACTGTATGATTAATGAACCTGTCAACTGTAATGGGAAGAATATGTAACAAGTAACTGTGCATTACTTGTTTGCGATTTCTATCTTTTATAAATGCAACCATGTGTAGGATGATAAGATTAACTCGTTGTGCTTTTAAGTGAACATTATATGCAATAATAATACAATCTCTGCTGTTTCTTGTCTTTCTGTCAGTTCTCAGTCTTCAGAATTGGAATTTTCCCTAATTCCAAGAGAACTATATTATTTCTTAATTTGGCATATCTACACATTTACTGCTGGATAAATTATTCAGAGGGATAAAAGACAAAAAAGCCCACACATCCCACCTGCCTCTTTCCATTTAGTTCCTTATGTGTTGTACCCTGCAGCTTTTCTGTGTCAAACAAAATGGCTTTTACCATTTCTTCCGGATTTTTTATAAGGCCTGCCAGAGAGCCCTGGGCCTGGTTACTGGAACTTGTCTGGCATCAAGCCAGGATAGCATGAAGGATATAAGTAAGTCCTACAGATCTATATTATCTTTCAGATACCCTCTGTGTAATTTTGTATTTCTATGTCCCACACTCTAGGAATAACATTGGGAAAATCATCTTTCATGTCCTACTGACTCAAAACATTAAGGAATCCTAATGTTTAAATTTCACTGCAGCTGGTAGGGCCTCGGCATAGGAGCCAGATCAGGGATTTCTGGCACTTCTCTCACCAACTACTGAGAGTGAATAGGAAGGGCAGATTTTTTGCATCTAAAACTCAGAAACTTTACCATATGATAGTAGCCAGATATCTCTAAGGAGGACATTAAAATAAAATGTTTATGAAATCTTCCTGTTCTGAATATAGGCATTGAATGTTCAGTGGCATTAAAATAAGAGGAAATGATTTATTGAATTAGCAGTATGGGAAGTGTCTGCAATTGGAATCAAATCTCAGTCTGTCACTTCGTTATTAACAAAACAAAATTTTCTAATTATCTGATCAAAAAGAAGGAATTTTTTCAAGTCTTTAATGTACTTAAAAAGGGGCACACAAACAGGTATGACCATAGTCCATTTCCCTTTATCATTTGAGAACTTGAAGTTTTAAGTTCTAAGATAAAGTTCTAAACTAAAGTACATAGTGAAGTCATGCCTTTTGGTGTGGTGTGGAAATTGGAAAAAATACCTGTGATTAAATTGTATGTTATTACGAAAATTAATTTGTCACAATTTACACCATTTGTTGCAAGGCGTTATTTATTGTAATGTATGTATTGTAAGTTAGCCCAGTAACATTAACAGTGCAGTGCCATCATATTAACTATTTAAGACATTCTTTAACATCAGTCCTTATTGTTCACTGTCTTTACTTTTTTACAGGGGAGGGAGAAAGTCCTAGAAACCTAATGACATGTTCAATGTACAGTAATACTCAAACAGAGAAAAGGTGAAATTCGTCTACTTCATTGGTTCCATGGTACCTCCATGATCTGTCCTTTGGAAACTTTCAGCAGTGTAAACTTATTATGTTATTTATTTTCAGCTACCCCATGTCTCTGAATTCAGGTAAAATGTTAAACAGAAAGGAATCATCAAATATGATTTCTACTGGCTCTACTTTCAACTTTCACACAGTATTGGATATCCAAGGAGATTTTATGATCCTTTAGAAGTGAAAGAAACTCTCAGGCAAATTACTTAACAGAAAATTAACCATATGATGCCATGCAGACTGAACTATCCAATATCATTTTGCCCAGACAAGGTTAAATATGAAAAGATATTTACCAAAGTTAGTTTTAACAAGAGAATAGGTATCAAGACAGAAAAGGAAATTAGTAGGTTTAAAAAAAAAAAAAAGAAAAAAAGTTTAGGTTAAACAAATTCACTGAAATTCAATACTATATTAGAATACTAAAGAATGACAAGATTTTTTTTTTTAATTAAAGATGCAGGAAGAATCCACAGGGGAGGAACTGTGGACAGTGAAATAAAGTATTCATCTTGAAAAGTGAATAAAAGCAGTTTCAGGGTGTTTCACATGAGGTAAGCTAACGTCTACAGTCATTACAACGTACTGCAACCATTGCTGCTGTCATTATTCTCAAGCAATCCATCTTTAAGTGTTGAAAGGATAAGTTGACAAGAAACAATCAACATTAATTTTGAGAATATACTATGTCAAGCCTGAATATAATTTTCTCCTGTGTGAGAAAAAGTTGTTCTTTTGGTTGGTGGAAAGTAATAGATCTAAATTAGCTTGACATTAGTAAAGCTTTTGAACCTGACCAAACAACATATTAATAAGCAAACTACATATTAATAAACAACCTAGAGAAATGATAGCCCAGGTAAAAAGACTACAGGACAGAAAGTAAAAAAAAAAATTGACTCAACAAATTAAACTGTGAGGACAGACTAAGGATAATTCAGGATAATCACATCACTCAGAAAACAGAAAATAAAATTTATAAAATATGAACACAGCAACAAATAAGAGGTTTAGAAAGCATAACGTAAAGAAAAGTTGAAAAAATTATGATTTCTTAGCCTGAAAAGTGACTTTTCTGGTAATACATATAAAAAAGACAATGATCAATATTCTCTGTATCCAATGAGGATAGGAGGAAAAGTAATTATCTTAATTTGTAACAGGATACATTTATGCCAGCTATTAGGAAAAAACCAGTTCCAACTAGTGTTAAAATAGTTAACCAGTCTTCAGCAGTGAAACACAGTGATTTTAAGAGACCTCTCCTTCAAAGTTGTTTGTTTGGGTTTTTTTAATAGTATAAGTAAACATCTGTTAGAGATGGACTAGGTTTGAGTCCTCAGCCTGTTATCAGAAGAAACTAGATGATGTCTTCAATGCAACTTCCATGTGTAGTTCTTTATATTCTCTGTAACTTCAGATTTATCTTCGAAGGCTAGCTTCTAACAGAATTTACATGGCTTCAAAGGAGAGGAAAATGTTTAGAGAGACACTGAGTCCATGCACCAAAAGAGAGACCATATGTCTTCTCTTCATATTGTCTTTCATGAAGCAGCAACTGGAGGATTAGGAGTCTTGGACGACATCGAACAATCACTAGCCTGGTGTACCGGTACACCAAAGAGGGCAAAGTAGCATGATTCTTCCCAGAACAAAGACAAGTAATGGAGAATTGTAACTGACTTTTACCAGTCTACTCTTATGCTTGCTTCTTAATTAAAAACGAATTGTCAAGTGCTCATCTAGCTCACAGGTTTTGGTGCAGAGAGTTGCATTTATATACAGTTTCATGCTGACACAGCGACCTTTTATATGGTACCAGTTATAGACTGCAGTAAAGGCATCATGTATACCAGTACCATTAAAAACAGATGCCTTAGCCTAACATAAGATATGAATAACTGAATCTCTGCCCCATGGTCTAGTCAATAGGCAGCAGCCCCACAGGCTGATCTTGCAGCCATCCTCTTCTTTCAGCAGAACATACTAACGCCAGTTGCCTTCACAGGATGTTAAACTTGACAAGATATCACTGGCATGATTTGTCTGCTGTAAATGTCCTGTAGCCAAACTGTCCTCTTCTATGTAAATGCTTACTGAAAGAAATGTCTTAAACTCTAGACCAAGTGTTGATGTAGCACTTCAAACGCTGGAGAAATCAGACATTTACCAAGTTGTCTGAGTCGGTAAGTAGCAGTTTATTTTTAGTGCTTTCAGAATTGGCGTGAAATGCCTTCCCTGGCTAACATTTCTGCTCTGACTATACGAGCAGTCAGTTAATATGTTAAAATATTATACGTGCCAAAATAAAACTCCTAAACCGCACCCACTGACATTAATGATAGACTGTGGAAAGGTTATTAATAACCTGAATTCAAGTTTTGCTACCAACTGTCAAATAAAGTGTTATGCTACTGAATTCATAATACAACACTGGAGTGAGGGAATTCTCTGCATTTAAAAGATTTATCGATGTAACTATATTAGTTTTCCATTGTGTATTTTATGTCAAACAGCATAAAGTTCTATTCTCATTTGTACCATTATTTGCTGTTCCATCTATTATCCCTGGAGGAAAAAAAAATGGACTATGAACAACATCTAGTTATTCTTTCAGCATTTACACCTCAATATGTAAAGAATACTTTTTTTACAAGGTCCTCAATTTACATGACCATTTTTCAAGTCCTAGCATGTATAGAGGTATTTTTTTTACTGTGCTTGTTTATAATAAAGTTTACCCCTTTATTTTGAAGCTGGCTTAGATTTTTTTGATGAATGGTGTTTAGCTAGAAAATGTGTTTTTATGAAAAATGAAGAATTCGTGCAGAAATCCACCAGTTACCAAACATTTAGTCAGGAAATTTTGCAGTGATTCTTGACTTAGCTTGGTCATTGAGAGATTAATCTGAATTTTCTATGTGCACCACCAGTCCTCAGATATTAGCTTGTTTTGAAGTTGATAGTTAATTATTCTCCAGCTCTCCTCTCCTCCACTTCAGAGACCACTGGCCAAAGTGATTGTCATTACAATTCAGACGTCACTATGGTACTGAAAATTTGCCTTCATAGTTTGGCTTCCTATACACCAACTTTTCCATCTTTGGCACTAAGCACACAACCGTTACTCTGTTGGGAACTGGTTATCTTTTTGACCATCTAACAATGTCAGTAAATGGGTTTATTTCTAGTTAGCAAAAGGCTTCAGCATTCCTATGGTGGTTTGATATATTCCTCTGGGATTAAAGCATGATGTTTAAAAAAATAGCAAGTCATTTTGCAAGTCAGAAAAAGGTTACAACTGATATTTTAAGATCCCTTCTCTGTTGCATCAAAAACTTTTTTGCTGTGTTTTTGCTGGTTTTAGAAGATATAGGCTAATAAATTGAGTAAAGGCATCCTTTTAATTTTTCTCCACTATTTACAGTTTGTGTCTGAGAAAATCCCTTGAGGAAGTGACAGTAGACCTCTGTTGCAATTCTCGATACTGGGCCTATTCAACCCATTTTTCTCATAAACACTCTTGGAAAATCCACCGCTGCCTGTCAGAGAGCTAAAGCACACCATTTCCAACAATGTCTTGGGTTTATTTTTTACATGAAACAAAACCAAGCAGCCTGTTGTATTTTCACAGTACCTGGGGACCTGCCAGCTAAAAGAAATCTGTGAAGACGTTTGTAAACCAGAAAAAAATTAGCAGAACATTAGCTAGAACAATGTGGATCAAAACACTGTAATTTTGCAAAATTTGTCACTAAATCACTTTTGGGCACTGCAGGCCAGATGCAATAGGTGAAGGAGAAACCGCTACAGGGAAATGTCAAGCTTGCAAGTTTGGAATGAACCACTATTGCAGAAGATAATCATCATTTAAAAATCTGCCACAGCATTCTTCACCTAACGCACTACAGACATTGTTAGTGCTTGTGGATATTGGCAATTGTTGCATGCAATTACTCATATTACTTTATAAAGTGCTTTGTAACTGCACTGTAGTGATTCTGACAGTGGTTTTGTGTCCCTTGGCTGTTTGAATATCTCATTGTATAACCTCATGATGTTGTTTTTGGAGCAAAGCTGTAAAACTGCAAAATGCACCAGAAACATTCATGTACTTAAGGTGACTCTGATGAGTTTGTTTAACTTTCAACACATCCCTCTGAATACAACACTCAGGTCCCAGCCCTGAATACTCATACACAGCTGTTATAAATTCACTTATGCCCCTGATGATGGTGAAGGCTACAGACTATAGCACCAGAGAAACAGCTGATTTAATAATTTTTGTAGGCTACTTTAACCTGTCATTGTCATCTTCTTTTCATATTTATAAAAACATGGGATAGAGTGGATGCAACCTCATCATAAACCCATTCAAGAGCAGAACACTGGCATTCAAAGGAAAAAAAAACATATCACTGGTAATAAATAATTGTATTGTTAATAAAGAACAAGTATTGCTTTCACACCTTCGAAGGGATAAAAACCTAAAATGTGAATTTGAATGAATGGGCAATAAAACACTTCTGAAAAAATGTGTGTGTAGGCTATATATTGCATATGATGAAGAGATGAGAGCATTCTGGTGGATGAAAATCTCCAGGTGTTTCCTAATTCTCTAAGTGGGCATTTTTGCAGCTTAAGAATTTCACACTCAACAGATGCAACTTCCCGAACCTTCTGGTAACTCTGTAGATATACTAGGGAACCCCAAGAGGCAACACTGGCTTTCGTTATTCTTCTTTGCACTTCATGGAGAGTCTTTCAGGTCAGCTGCTTGCTAAGTGCCTCCTCCAGAGAGCCTACCAGGTCTGATGTTGTGTACATACCAAATGCAGAACTTATCTGGGGGTGGAAAACGTAAAATTGTAATGGATCAATACAGTTTTGGAGACATCAACTTTGAGCAGCAGGTTTTGGAACAAAATACTGATTGGTTTAATGGCAGTAACTGCTGACAATTACTACCTAATTAAAACAGTATTTTTTGCCCTAGATGAAGATGCACTTTTCTGGCGATTTGATGTTCCAAGAATGGGTCCCTTTGTAAACATTATTAGGTGAAAATAAGGATGTGCACTGATATGCAATCTACCCAGTAGAAGC
The DNA here is from genome assembly GCF_004027225.2 of Strigops habroptila. Taxonomy (NCBI): domain Eukaryota; kingdom Metazoa; phylum Chordata; class Aves; order Psittaciformes; family Psittacidae; genus Strigops; species Strigops habroptila. The sequence continues at coordinate 38,129,487 of NC_044277.2, forward strand.
TCCTGAAAGCATCAAGCTCTTCTATACTCCACCAATGCTGTTACTTTTTCCTGCTAATGTAAATTGATAACTTGTAGAAGAAAAATCTGTAATTTTTTGGATTTCAGTTTTGCTGCTACAGCAGAAAGACTGGCAGGTTTACATTTAAATTAGGGTTTATTTCAATCCCAAATTTGTCCCTCAGTGGCACAGATATAAGGAGATCAATGGGACAGTAATTTTTCTGTACTCTTCAGCTGAGACAATATGTATATTCCCTAATAAATCATAAACAGATTCCTTACTCCCCTACCATTGCTTTCTGCCTTCGAGGCCAAGATGGGTATGCATTCCAGATTTGTCACTTTAGCACATTTTTTCACCTTTTTTTCTCAACTTTATCACCTTCTCCTTTGCTTGTATGGATCCATTTCCTCTCCTCTAGTCAGTCATTTCAGTTTTTAGGGAGAGGGGGTGTTCGTGTTCGAGGGGGTCAGAATTAATTTAGTTTTCAGCTTAGTAAACATAGCAGTCTAGGAATTGAGCAGCAAAAAGCATTGAGCTCAGTTGTAATTGAACCAAAGTCATAAAAATGTGATCTCTCTAAAATCGTGCTTGGGAATATTGAAAATGCTCACACTCTCTAAGAGCTATAGCAAACAGAGGGCAGCACTTTTGTGACTGTCATCCTCATAGCTTTCAACAGAACTGCACTCTAGCAGTAGGGCAAACCCAGAAAACTGCTGCCTGAGTGCATCAAAAATCCTCTCATACCAGCGCATAAGCTGTTAATAATTCAAATAGAAACGGTGGATGGATAATAAAACTTTACACCACACTATTCATTTCTGAAAGTCTTACTCATGGTAGCTGCATTAGGGAAGTATGCAATATTAGAAAGTATGCAGTAAGATCTCTACCCTTTGTAATGTAGATGTCTTTTTAAAGAAGGTGTGATTATATCCTGAATAGGTCAGCCTCTGCGCCTGGCATTTCTTCTCTCTTTCCAATGACCTTTTACTAAGTAAGCAGGGGTTTTGCGCTCTTTTTGGAACTGTCCATCCTTTTGAAGCAGTGAATATGAAAGGCACAGTTTGACTGTATCAGAATTACTGCACTGGGTTATTGCAAGGGCAGTAGCCACCTACTGCAGGTGGTACTGTTTCTTTCTTAACAGCATGTCTCCGATTCAGGTTTAACTTTACTTTGTCTTCTGTTTGTTCATCCACATTTCTAAAGATTTAAATAAATGTGCAGTCACATTTGTTCATGAAAAGTAACAAATGAATAAAACGGCACTGGACAGATTTGAGTTTCACAATGTATGCCAAAACAGATGTCTTCTTTTCAATGGCTCTGGAAAGAATTATTAATATGGACCTTCCTTGGTTATGAAAGACACAATTAGGAGCTTTAATTCAATATCTAATATTCCAAAAATATTATTTTTTATTAGATTTCAGCAGCAAAGAATACCATTAGATAGATCACCAGAGTAATAAGCAACATGATGCTGGGTTCCACCCCATCTGTGATATTTTAAAAATACAGTCTACCAGTGCCAACCTTCAGATTTCCCATAGGAATATTTATAAGACTACAAAGCTCAATAGGCAGTACTGATGATGTATTAAGGATTTGTGTCATTTTTACTACAGAATCAACATGCACTATAAAGTGGTATGCAGAATTTTATTAGTAGAGAACTGAAGTTTGGCTTATATGAAGGATTTGATTCTGTTCAATACAGCACAGAGCTATCACATTTTCAGAACTTTTTCTGCTGTACCAAGGCAAAGGAGTGGCAAACATTTAGATCTTTTGCTAACAAACCAGCTTTTAACCCATGGAAAAATAGGTTTAAGTATGGTTTATAATTTGTTCAATGAATTTGATAGCTTCAGCTTTGTCTCTACTGGTTACTTTTCCACATGTCAAAAACCACTCTATTCCCAAATTTGGCACAGCTAGCAATTTTTGGTTATAGAAAGCCAAGAACTGCAATTGTAGGGTGTTGGAGATTGGGTTTACGGTCTATTGGAGAAGCTGTGAAGAGGAGAATACACAAGGTCTGTCACAGCCATCTGACCCCACCCAAGCAATTTAAGGAACAGGAATGCTAAGTGGTTTGCTCAAAAGGAGCAGGCCTATGCAGGCTGACATATAGGGATGCTAGAACTAAAACTGACCTGATAACATGCACTCAGAAAATTCAGCGTAGTACCATACCAAAGCATCATTATACCAGATAAACAAGATTGCATACTCATTCTCTCATCAATACACCCAAATGTGTTACAGTCAGTTCTTTGTGGACATGTATCACATAGCTGCAGTTAAGCCAAGGGTTAGGGGCTGATATTAGAGTTGTGGTTCAAGTGTTATATTGAGGCTCAGTCCTCAAAACCAAAGACCTAACTGCCACCAGAGTAAAATGCTTCATGACTTTTCTGTGTCTCCTTTGGATCACTGAGTATTAGAAAATGCTATAGCTCAGTTTGTGGTGAAAAGAGTGCTAAATACAATGTGGTGTGTGGACAAATCCTAAGAAATCTTCAATGCTAGAATCAGTGTTGCTCCTTATGGGAAACATCACTTGAGAAGTTCTCTGGCAGAAGAATTTCACTCATGGGGCTAGGATTGAATGAGGACAAGGGTTTGTGAGAGCAGAGATTACAGTCACTTTAATCACTTCCACTGTTACTTTTTAATGGTTCCATCACAGTTACAAACATGGGCCTTAACTAAATTCTAGCAACTCATAACAGCCCTGGCTCCAGCTCATATCCTAGTCTCTTGGCTCATGAATACAAGGAGCTAAATCTCTTAAATTATTTGTTTTCCTGAAACCTGAGTCTAGTACAACTATAGACAATGACCCATATGTATCACTCATTCGAACACAGTCCTAAGCAATGACCACTGCTAGCCAGGCTTCATGTTCAGAAAACCAGACATCAAAGACTTTGGTTTACTGATGGATAGGCTGGGACTGGCGTTGCAGTTAGTTTTCAGAAGGCCAGAGACCGAAGATTTTAATCTACCTTGAGGTCTTTAAATTCTAAAAGCTCAAATGCAGGCTAAAATCACCAGACAAAATGGCTTACTGATGAATCCTTTGACAGGTGTTGGTGGCTCTAGCTTGTTAGTGAAATTAGGTGAGGGTTTGTGGCAAGATGGATTGAAGAACTGAGTTTGCAGCTGGATTCTTTCAACAGAGCTACAAGTATTTCTGATAAGGACTGAGAAAAATCTGTTCATACAATATCTGCAGCAAGAAGGATTTTCTAGATCAAGGTAGGATTTGATTGTGATGCAAAAAAAGGTTGAAGACCTTGGTTTTCCAGGGCTCCTGTAGGGTAGGAAAAGGGCTGAGCTTAGTAAGGCTGAATAGCTTATCTAGGACAGAGCAAGTCCTAGATGTGCTCTTATCTACACAGAGCAAGCAGTGTAAGACTGGGATTAGGCTGGGGTTCAGGCAGGTGCCAATGCACTTGAAATGCACCACTGGATCTTGAAAATACACTATGTTTAAGATGATCATTCTTATTAGCAAATTAAGATCACTAATCCTAAAAGGCATATGGATCCCAGGGCTACACTTTTATTTAGGACAATGTTGGTATCAGGTTGAGTGTTTGGGACGCTGTGTGAGAAGAATTATATTGATACAAATTGATGTGAACTACGTAGAAATGCATTCAGAAGGAAATGCTTACAAAGAGGTATGAAATATGGTTTTCTTAGATCACTGACAATGTACCTTTGAAATAATTACCAAATTTGGCATCACAAGTAGCCTAGATTTAACCCAGCTGGTCAGAACTGCCCCTTTACTCCTTTTATTGATTAGTCAATGATATCTCCGCATAAGTACATAAAGAAATTTGATGGCAGTATGTTTGGTGCCTTCATGGAACAGCAACAACAGCAAAACATTAAATCAACTAATGCAGAAAAACAGTCAGCCATGGGTTAGTTTAGGTTTGCCTTTCCCTTCTTATAGGATATTACGTTATAGCTCCCCCCTCAAACATATACATCATTAATGTTGCAATAAAACTATATAAGGTTAACAAAAGTAATCTGCCACCATGCACCAGTATGCAGATATAATAAAAGATAAAATAACTTCTCACAGCTCTCTGGTCTGCTAATTATCCTTGCATATGTGTATTAGGCATGCTTCCATTTCGAAACCCATTCCATATTTGCAAGCTTTTCTCGCAATTCACAATAGAAAATTGGTTGTGTGTGCTCAGCTCATAATTTTCTGTGTACTTAAGGCAACCGTAGTTTAAGTCTGCCTGCCTATTGCTACTCTTTTTGCTTCTACTTAGTCTACAGTCAGATTTACTGTTTTTCTTCACATGCAAGTTAAAGAGCCTTCTGTGCATTACTGAATGTATAAAGTCCTGCAGGTTGGCTGCCAGTGAAGGCATCTTCCTGAAACATGTCTGGTGAAACCAGCTGGGGGCATTTGTAACAGGGAAGGGTAAGTGTCTAAATGCTATGGTCAGAACCAGGCTTCTGGTGGGCTAAGTCCTCTGCAACCTTGCTCTGAATCCCACACTGGATACAAACAGAGTTAGATCTCTTTCCTAAAGCCTGTTAAAGGATTTTTGCAAAACATTACAGAGAAGTAACAGAGTTGGAAGCCAGGACTGATCTATGGCAAAGATTATCAAGTGTTCTGACCCAACCAGTCACTCCCCCAAGTTCATATATGGATTAGAGCCAGATCACATATTTAAAACATCTCAAAAGTCAAGAGAAGAGACAGAAATCCATATGTAGCAAATTGCCATAAGGACAATTACAGTGGTTCCCTAAGTAGTTCAGGGCTCCTCTTGAAGTGTCAGTCAGAATCAGATACAGCAATAGTACCAATATCAGTCCCAGCCTCCACTGTGTAGGGGTGACTTGTGTTACACATGCACCTACATGCAGATAAGTGTACATCAAATGCATATGATATAGTCCCAGTTTGGGAACTGTACTTGTTCTGGGCCACATGCTCTTTGTGAAAAATAACTATCTATAGGGCAGAGCAGTATAAAACAATGCTTGCTAGAAAACAAAAACCTGGAGGACAGAGTGAAACTTTCTCTTTCAAGTCTCAACCTAGCAAGGAAACACTGTCCCTAAGCATGGAGAATTATGTGTGACCATGTGCATAGCTGCATAAAAAGCACAGTGAGAAGCACAGAAACACATAGAAGCCACTTCTAATCTGGTGTAAAACAACAGGATTTTACTATACCTAGAAGGACTTGGTCACAGTATCCAGCAGGAAAATGCATGGCAAAGACTGAATTGTGGTTTGAAGCTAGTAAGTATGCTTTTGCTTAAAGGGAAGAAGCTTCCTAAATCCAAAGTGAAATTGTCAGGTCCCAATTAAAACTCAACACATTCAACAAATCAATAACATTAGATTAAGATTTTGCTCTGTTCTCTATTTCAAACTATATACACAATCTGTATGTGGTTTAGGTATTGTGAGTATAGACAGTTTCTGGTCTCTTCTTTTGCAATTAAATGGCTCTAAGAAGGACATTGATTTTTTACTGGTACGATAGATACAGTTCCTGATGAAAATTATGCATATCATACACTATTCAAGTATTTATTTTAAGTATGTATTTTAACCTACTCAGATTTCTATCTGAATTTTTTTCAGACAAGTATATTGTATTCAGCATTTTACAGCAAAGTTATAGTTCAGTAGACACAACCTTCAATGTGGAGTTAAGTATTCAAACGTAAAGCAAGTTTTAAGAACATCTTTTCAACAGTTGCAAACTGTTTCTTGAAAATTTCTAGAATATGTATCTGTATTTTCTCCTAACTTCCATTTTCCCTTGCCTGATGGGAGCTCTCAGAAGGGAGCTGTGGGTGTTTGGTGTTCCAGGAAAGAGCAACTGACAGGTTCTTGACTTTTGTAGCAAGAAAACAAAATTGAACTATTTTGAAACACTTGAATGCTTTTAAAGTGTCAATCTGTAGAAAAAACCCCATATATTACAGAATGTGTGTTGTATTTATTTCAATACTACGCACACATTTTGGATGACCTTAATAATCTACCAGTGATTTATGTTTTTAGGAGTGACCTTCTTTTTCAGAGTCAGGCTACTCAAACTTTTCAAATCAGACCCAATAAAGCAAACAAAGCAGAAAAGGATATTCTTAGCTTGAAACTTACAGTGAAGCACTTTCCTGAATAGAACAAACCTAAAGATGTCCTAAAGACAGTGTTTCTTGAAATAGGACTTACAACACACCATGGAATCATGGTAAAAGGGTAGAAATATGCAAAAAGAGACAGATTAATGTCTATATTATTAAAATTAATGTAATAACCACATCAGTGCTTTAGAAACATTGAACATGCCTTTATGAATTTAAAAGAAAACAGAAGTAATGCACTGAAAGGAAACTGCTACATTCCACACAGAACCTCATGAGTTTTATACTATAAAACAAGCAAGAACTTTATGGTAAACTGAAAGGAGTAGTGGTGAGTGGTGTCACATCTGGTTGGCAACTGGTTGGATATTCGGAAAAATTTCTTCACCGAAAAGGTGATCAGGCATTGGAACAGGCTTCCCAGGGAAGTGGTGGAATTGCTGGCCCTGGAAGTGTTCAAAAAACATGTAGATGAGGTCTTAGTGATATGGTTTAGTGGTGGACTTGGCAGTGCTGGGGTAACGGTTGGACTTGATGATCTTAAAGGTCTTTTCCGACCTAAATGATTCTGTGATTCTATGAAAGGTTGGGAAATCAAAGGGAACAAAGGCATCTAACTCTGAGCTGCAGGAAATGATGAATTCCAGTTGCCAGATGTTATGGTTTAAGCCCAGCTGGTAACTCAGAACCATGCAGCTGCTCACTTGCTCCTCTCTCTTCTTCTGAGATAAGAACAGTCCAGTAACTAAGGTATAATACAAAACCACTACTGCTACCACCAATAATAATAATGATAAGGGAAATAACAAGGGGAGAGAATATAAAACTAAAAGGGGAAGGGAAAAAAACCAACAATAAACACAAGTGATGCACAATACAACTGCTCACCACCCACCGTCCGATACCCAGCCCAACCCGACCAGTGATCTGCCCTTCCGGTTAACTCCCCCCAGTTTATATACTGCGCATGACGTGCTGCAGCACGGAATACCCCTTTGGCTAGTTTGGGTCAGGTGTCCTGTCTCTGCTTCCTCCTGGCTTCCTGTGCCCCTCCTCACTGGCAGAGCATGAGACTGAAAAGTCCTTGATTGGAGTAAGCATTACTTAGTAACAACCAAAAACAACGGTGTGTTATCAGCACTGTTCTCAGACTAAAGCCAAAACACAGCACTGCACCAGCTACTAAGCAGGAATAAAATAACTGTTACAGCTGAATCCAGGACACCAGATTAGGTGCTCTCTTTATTGAAAATGTCCAGGAAAACAATCAGATGGGTGAATTCCCCAGAGACTTAAATCTTGTGCAATGTCCCTGGCCCAGTGGCTTCTCTCCAAGCATAAATCTTTCACACAACTTTTAGATTATATGTCTTTATAAGAACAGTGAGAAAGAAACCTCTTCATGTTGCAAACCACTGGTAGGAAAAAAGCTACAAACAAATGTTTGGTAATTCATGTTTCATGACGAAGCCAATCTAATGAATGTATGACTGTATGGAGAATGAACTGGGACACAAACAGAAAGGTTTTGTAGGCCACTTAAAACAAAAGACAACACACTTCTGAATGCAGGAGCTCACAGGAGACCATCCAAGATGGGCAAAACTACTGCTGTCAAAAGAGCAGAATGAGAGGAGTCGGGCACAGCTGGTGGAAATACACAGTAAAATTTTTTGAGGATAATTTTTAATTATATTATGATGGTCACAAGAGAGAGGCCGAACTCATGTCCTGATGGAAATTGATTACCCTCCACAAGGTGTCCCTAGGGGAGCCTCCAAACTGAGCCAATGTTTCTAAAAGACAGTCTGGCTTCTAGTCCTAGCAAGTTAGGAATGTCCTGTCCTAGCAGTGTAAAAGCCAGTCTAATCAGATGTGAAGCATTTGATGTATGGAAAAATTAACAAGCATCTAGAGAGAAAACCTGGCACAAGATGAAGAAACCTGGCAGCTGAGACAATAGACCTGGCAGAATTTACAGGAGTTTCATTCCGGTTTTGTTGAAAGTAATTCTTTTCTGCTTTCTGTTCTACATAGCCTTTCTTTTATTTTCATTCTAGGCTGTAAATCCAAATAAGTAAGTAAGCTAGTTTACTGTGTGCCAAGACACCAATCTGCAGGAAAGCACAAAAAGAACTTTCCACTTATTTCTTTCTAAACTCTTTGTTTTAGAACATGCTCCTAAAACTAGCTTTACAAGCATCTTTTTATGGAATACAAATAATATGAGTTAAAATATCTGGGAGTATATGAATTACAAAGTAAAGGCAAAGTAAAGTCTTACCATAGTCAGTAAGTGGTCTCAAACTAATGGAAAATAGCATTATTTTGAAATAAAGCACTTAGCTAAAATCAGTGCCTTGCAGATTGGAGAATTGCTGACGGAGTCTGGCAGTCCTTTCATGGAATTATTTGTCTAGACAAAGAATGTATGTAATTTTTTGTTTCAAAACAAAAACAAGAATCCATACTTGAGATTTATGTAGCACAGTGTTTCAACCAAAGACTCTCTTAGCTCTTTCTGAAGATCTCTCTTTTCCGCTCTCCTTGGATTTCTTCTGCCTTCTTCCTTGAATCGTCTGTTGCTTTTTTGTTTCTTTTTTGTTTCTTTTTCCTGCCTGCACACAACTCCCTCAGGAAAGAAAAAGAAATTACACCCATCTCTCTCTCATCCCAAACGCTTTTCATACATTTCACCTTTTTGCATGTAACCAGAGTTCTGGGAAAGAGTTCCTATTTTTTTATCAATTTCCCCCCTCTCCCTCCTCCAAAAAAAAAGTAATTCTATTTTTCCTGACTGACTAGTGGCTGTACCATAGCCCTGCCTTACTGAGATTTTCATGTAACTCCTAGAATAACACGCTTTGAAAAAATAACCATTTCTTCATTGCAAATCTTACTTAGACCAAAGCACTCAGTGGTGAGCAGTTCAATTTTCCAAACACACAACTGAATATCCACACTGTAGACCAACTTAATTTGTATCCATGTGTTTTCCTCCTAGAACAATGTGGTAACCTGCACTAGTAATTAACATCTTTAGCAGGATGGTTACAGCTTCATTAGCATCATTTTTTACACTCTGCTCTAGAAGAAGCTGATATCCTTTCTACAAAAGCAATAACATCAACTCCAAACTTAATTTTCTCAGGTACTGCTATCACAGAAAGAGAACTGTATTGTACCGTATTGATCTTACACTGGCAGTAATTAGAGCAGCTGGCGCAGCTGCTCCTACATGTGGTAGACGTGTGTCCGCATGTTCTATTACAGAGGAAATGTGGTGGCATATTTACATATATATACTGAAGATGTACAGTAATCTGAAGTAGCTTGCTTGTTGCTGGGATAAATGTCACTAATGCCACTATCACTGGACACTTCTAGTATAAGAATGCCAAGCATGAATCCAGCATGGGGCAAAGGTGCAAAGAAGCAGACAAATATGTGGTAGACAAAAGATGTGGGACAGATATGAGGATATTCCGGTAGAAACCCTCTACAAGGAGTGTGACTCTTGTACAAATCGAGTGCTGAGAAAGCTGACTATATTGCAATCTCTGCAGTTTCTCTATTCATAAGCTGGGAAAAAGTTGAGGCAGGACAATTAGCAATGTGATGATATCACAACATCATTTTGACTAATAAGCAGCAATAAGAAATGCTTCCAAAACTGCTGTGAGACAATTTTAATGAAGTTGTGTGAACAACTGGCTCTGATCCTCTAGCATACTGGCATGTGAATACACAGGGATATGTACACCTACTCAGAAGCTAGGGACTACTGACATCTGGAAGCAAACTCTTCCAAACCACTACAAGTCAGTGGCTGACAAATTCTATACTGACAAGCAAACTGTAAATATTGAGATAACAGAGGTTTGAAGACAATCGTTGATGTGATTTAATTATGAATGCTGAATTTAGCTCACTTTCTGCAAATTAAAAGACAAATTAGCAAACATCTCATTGCTGGGGCTAGGTTCAAAGACAGGAAATAAGAACTAAGTGCATTTCCTTTACTGAACCATATAGTCATGGGCATGGAGATGTGTGATGTTCTGATGGGGCAAAATGATGCTGTGCTCTCTTCCAGCACATGCTGTCATTAGACTACTAGCTTGCAATAATTTGGAGAAGTGGCTCTTTTACTATTTATACATTTTCACTGATGTCAAGGAATCATTCTTCTTCTGCTGTTTCCACTCCCCCTGATTCTGATAGATAGATCTGTGGTCTGAACTTCATCCAAATCACAGAATGTTTTTGTGAATCTTTTATTTCTTTCTGCCTGGACCACTATTCCCTTATATTATTGGCTGAGACAAAATGTTCTACCAGAGGTATAGTTATTTCCTCCACAGAAGAAAAAAATTCCTCCTTAAGCTCTTCATCTTGACAAAGACAGACATTGATACTTTTTTTCTTTTGGTGTGCCTCTATTTCATCGTTGTACAGCAACCTTCTCAGATATCACCTTACAAAGAAGTGTAGTAAATGCAATTCATTTAAAAAAGACTGGGACCTGCTCCGTTGGGGAGGTTGGGCGTCAGGACAATGAGTCTGTTACACTGGTTACATTGATTTTAGTTATTTCAGGTTTGGGATGCTTCATAAAATGTTAAATAAGCCAGAGAACTCTGATCAGGTCAGGCAGCCATTTCCAAGGCCTTTAATAAGAAGTGCTATAGCCACACTGTGAATGAATGACTGAGAAATACAGCTATAGGAACAGCAGTAGGGAGTCTGCAAGAATCTCAGAAGCCTTAAATTTAACCTGTAGGATAATCCTGAGATTTGGCAGCCAGGAGAAAAGACATATTGTGGTGAAAAGAAATGGGGTATTGAACCAGCATATGGGGCTTGTGGATAATCATGCCTTCTCTTGCTTGTGCTCCGTATCCTGGACAATGTCATGAAATACAGTTATTGTGTTACCAACAGAAAGTGCCAAGAGGCCCTGAAGGGACTTTTTTACTTGATACTGCCACTGGGATTTTAAGTCAACCCCTTATCCCACCTGCACAAGCAATCCCAAATTCCAAGCACACATAACCCCAATTTTAAGGAGCTTGTGCCTGACAGGTACGATCCAAGGAAGATTCCAAGGGAAGCATGAAAGAAGGTCATAACTGAACAAACCTTCCATTCTTCCAAATTTCAACTTTGTATACACTTCTTTAACCTATATTTTCATTGCTTCTGAGTTTCTCTCCTTCCGTCTTCACTTCTAGTACTTCATCTTCTAAGACTAAATGGGAATCTGTAGCATACGTCAACAAAAGACAGTAAAATTACATCACATAGAAGGCAGGTGTGAAAGTATTTTAATACCTTATGCACATCTACAACAGTACTTAATCAACATAAATTATACTTTATCACTGGCTACAATGTGTATCCTGAATTTAGTAACAACAACATAATAACATCTTCACAAACTGCATTCATGTGAAGAGCATTGTGTGTTAGGCACAAAAGATGCAGTGAACCTCACCAACGAGGGAAGGATGAGGTTGTTTTGTTTCATTTTCTTCTAATTTTCTGGGGAGTCATTTTCTGGGTGGAAACTCCTAGCATCTGAACCACACTTTCAGAATATTGGATGTGTCACTGGGGTAAAATGAAATTGTAGCTCCATAGAGGCCTAAATGTATAAAGTGAAGGTGAGTATGGCTACATCCTTGATGGAGAGGATTGCTGAATAGCACAACCACTCCCCATTGCTAGGGTGGGTGTTCCATACTGTTGTGTGGGCAGGACATGGAGAGAATAAGGTTTTGCTGCTTTGCTTGTTAATTTTTCACCTGGATTGTCTGGATCCAATAGTGTCTTCTGTGTATATTACATGTTTCATCTATTTTTCAGACAGCTGCAGTTCCTTCAGACACTTGCAGAGCTCCAGAAGAGATAGGGATCAGCTCAAAGCCCCCATCTTTGCCATACTCCTGCTACAAGGGTACACCACGGTGGGCCAAACAGGAGCATGGAGCCCCACAGAGCTGAGGAATTATGTGTAAGGAAGCTTGGGCTTACACTGGGTTTATGCTCTCCAGTCTCCTGCTGTGTGAGCTCCAGAGTGATTTTCAAGGGCTGCTTCATGGGAATTGTGTTGTCATGGCTGGAGTCAAGGTATGCAGCACTCATCTGTTCGAAGAAACAGTGGGGGAGAAATCGCTAGTAGATGAAGCCCTTGAGAGAGTTTCTTTTGACTCCTCCTAGGCTTTTTAGAACTGAGAAATCAAGCTTAATAGGAATTTAAAGACATTATATGGTAGGAATGACTGACGACACTTGATAGTTGAACCTGAACCAAAAGGACAAAACAAGTCATTTATAGGAAATGCTTCAAAACAGGGCATTTAAATATTTTCTATAAAATATTTCTATATATTTTCTATAAAATCCCTCAGCTCTTTAGATCATTATTCAGAATTCATAAATAATAGCATAATGCCCATTTAAAAGATATGACAAAAAGTCCTTTCCCACGGAGTTGCAAAAGCTAATGCACTTTTATATCCAAGTACTTTTCTAGAGTTAATCAAATGTTGCAAAATGCCCTTTAGTTTAATTGCATGTACAAACATACAGACAAAAAGAGAAAACAACTGAAGTTATTAATTATCTTTTTCTTTATTAATAATCATCATGGCAGCTGTGGGAAAAAAGATCAAATGAGACTAAAGGGAGCCTGACTTCCTTGATCCTTACAAGTTTGTCTTCCCATGTATAAACTATCTTTTAAGCTATAAACAAGTAACTTAATAGTAATACTTTTTTTTTTTCTTATTTTTATTTTAAGCCAGCTAGGCAATTTTTGGCAAGTAGTCTAAACACAGAAAACTGTTCTGTAATCTCAGAAATAACCACCCTAATAAAGTACAGCCATGGTCTACACCTTACATCAGACTTCAGCTGACAAAACTCACTTTCAAAAGGCTTTAACAATCATTACAACCTCGATAAGGCAGTGACAAAAAGATAAATAAAAAAAAAAAAAGGCATCTCCACTGTGGATTATTTCATAAATTCTGTCAGTCCACTACATATGGTATGTTCTTCACAGATTATGACTGATCTATGACAGTTCCGAGACGTGCCATTTCAATTGCAGTATTATGGCTTTAAATGTAATATTGGACATCACCATGAGAAAAGAATACCCCCAGGAGTTGAGGACAGAAGGTAATACAGTGGCTCTTTCAGTGGTGTGGGAGACATGGCAAACTGCTGCATAGCTGAACAGTTCCCCTTTGTTCTCTGTTCAGCTATGGATCCGATTTCTCTGAATTGGGCTTATTACAATAAATATAGATGCACAACATGATTATTTATGGGAAGAAAACACACAAAAGAGGTTGAGTTGCTAGTACCTAAAACCTCATTTTCTGAGCTTCTCCCCTTGAGGCCCTTTTCATTTGTTGCACCATTGTATTCTCATTGTTGCTCAATGATACAAGCCTAAGCTGTTCATCAATTTACCCACTCCCCCAATCTCTTTCTCTCTCATGTGCGCTTCCTCTCTCTCTTCCCATGTTAATAGTTCCCCTGAAATCCTATCACTTTGCTGGAGATTGATGTAAGTCTCCAGCAATTAACATAATTACAAGCCTGATTATCTTCTAATTGCATTATGAGTATTTGGTTATTCACTACACAAATTAGAGAAAATTAAAGAGGAGCAAGATCCTGTGGTGTGGGCGGTATGCTTTCTAAACTGTTATGAGCATCTGAATGCTGTGAGATAACAAGAAGGTGAAGACGTTTTCTATTCCTATTGGCTCACAGTTGTTCTTGACATTGTATAGATTTTTCTTCTTTCAGCAGTGTTTCATGTCACTGAAAGATGCAGTACTATTTCCTTTGTTTGTGCATGTCGACTGACAACATACAATAAACTAAAGGAAATGTCATATTTTCCTATGTAGATTTGGTAAAATGATAGTTAGAAATTTGAACAAAAGGCACCTAGAGGATAGGCTTCTGTACTACTGAGAAACATCAATAATTCAAATACGTAATTAAGCGATACTGTTTGTGGTGACAGGGGAACATAACAGTAAACAAAAATCAAGAATTATAAGTCCTCGCCTCTTTCTAGTGTTTTTGAGGTTACTGCATTATTACTTAACATAACCAAGGTTAAGTTTCGATAGTGAGTAATTACTAGAGGGCAGTTTTAAACCTGAATAACACTTTGGTGGGGCATAACCAGGATAGGACAGGAGTCATTTTACTGACAGCAATGCCAGCAATGAAAAGGAACGTTTGAAAGATACGGAATGGAAAATCATGGAGAGAAAGCTAAGTAACTCGATACATTTGAAAATTATATTTTTAAAAGCAAATATATGGAGTTTTCCCAAAACATGGAGAGAAAACCTTATGACAGGGAAAGGAAGCAAAGACATACTGAAGGAATTGTAGCTTCTGTCATTGTTGGGGTTGAAGACTATGACTGGTGCTGGAAGAAAAAGCCATCTCATGCCTCATGCAGGACTAAGCACCCTGTTACATATGCTAGACAGACAGTGAGGTAGGAGGTAGGGAGGTCTGTTTAAAGCAAACCAGCTGAACTCCCCTGAGCAAAGCTGTGAGCACCCTTTGCTGACTGCCACCTAAAGAACTGCTGACTCTTATAGCGTTTTAGGATAACTCAATACCTGTCTTGTTATGAGCCAAATCCTGCTAAAGTTCTTCAGGGGAGCCTTTTTCATCTTATAGACATGTTTTTAATACAAGTTAACCTGCCAACACTGCAACCTGGTGTCCCTGCATGAATTTACAGTATACAGCAATGGCCTAATATCAGTGACTATAACTTTGGCTTCTGTACCAAGGGACCTCTAGTCACCCTCTGGTCTCAAGATTTCCAGTTAGTGCAACTGGCACCCAGCCATAAGGGAATGAATTGATGACATTTGCTTGTTTCAAAAGGGTCAGTAAACAGCTTTTGGTCAGGAATTTTGCCTCCTGACCCAGGATCTGGATAGTGTGGAATTCAAATGTGTGACTTAAGCCTTTGCAGCTATAAAGCATCGACTATGGAAAAACATATCTATTCACATAATTTCCTGTACCTGCCTGATGCATTCAGCTGTATTCCCCTCCAGGTTTGTTTGGAGGGAAATGAACACAACAAGCTAATGAACATAACAAGCAAGCAAAACTCACTGCTGTTTGCATGCAAAGAAAAAGTGTAGCTGTGATCTCTTCCCTGTACCTCCTTACGTATCACTTACGTGATTTGCTGTCCAGAATATTCCCAAAGATCTTCCATCAAAAAATTCCTTGATAACACTCCCTGTTCTCCAAATGCCCCCTATTGCTTGAGCCACTAGTTGTAAAAGTGTGGATACTCAATAGGGCCACAATCCTGCAAGTAGGTCTCATCTAAATAGGCTTACTTCTGGTGGGTAAGGTATCCAATCTAAATGTCTCAAGGGCATCCATAGCAACAGGCTCTACACTCAAACTGAAGTGATGATACCAAAACATAGTCATTGCTTTTTCTCCTCTTTTCAATATTGCACCCCTTATTTAGCACTAGGGTCCTAATTGTAAAGGAGGTTCCAACATCTCAGAGAGTTTTTGATTCACCTCATACCTTACAGCAAAGTGAATTTCAAGCTGTGGATACAATTTCTGTGGCATTCTCTAACCTTGTCTTGCATTTAGTACTGTGATATACAACTGAAGAAACATACTACTTGTCACTATAGAGAACCAAAAGGAGCACCATTATTTTACACAGAGAAGCAATAGCACACATTTTGAAACAGTGGCAGCAAATCTCCTGGACTTTAGAGGCATAGGGCCCATTCCATGCCTCCTGTTGGACAAGATAAAACCACTGCAAACTAAAGCAAGAAAATGTTCAGTCAAGTATCAAAGTCTCCCATGCAGAATTCAACCAGCCTTGTTGCCACATACATGTCTCAAAGTTTCCCTTAAACCAAAATGAGATCTGTCTTATCTGAACTTCTCTATTTATACCTCCTTAGGATTGTCAGGAAAGGAACACTGGTTTTCCACATCGTCTAGGACGTAAAAGTATGTCTTGTTCAGTAGAACTCTCAAGGTCCATGACTCCTGGACATTTACACATGGCTGTTATTAACAATTTACACATGGCTGTTATTAACAATTTAATACAAATTTGAAGGGGAAAGGTCAGAACTATCTTAATTATGTATCATTTTAGCACAGTCATAAAAAATGTCTCATCAACAGAAGAATTTTTTTAAACACAAATGAACCACATGTACATATTTTCATTTGCTGCTGTCAAATGTGTGTGCAAAACTATCTGGGAACCCACCAGCATGTGCTTCAACTGATCCATCTAGACAGAAAATAAAGAAAGAAGCAATACACCATATGACTTCTTAACAGATAATTTAAAAGTATTTTTCAAGGATGTTTAAAATAGATTCAACATGAAATTTGAATTTTTGCAAGTATGTAAAATTTCATGTAACTTTTTAAAGCTGTATAACTTTAATAGCTGTAGACAGTGGGCCAAATTCAGCTTTAATGTAAAACACATTGAATTTAATGAAAAGCTTCATTGAATTTACTGGCAATTTGCCCAGCTACCACAGGATTCAGTTTTGCACAGTCTTACACTTTCCTCCCACTGCTTCTCAGAGCTGCCAGATGTATGTATTATAGAAGTTTTCAGAAGCCTAGGACCAGTAGTGCAAGTGGATTTAATGGTCTAATATCAAAGAGCCCGTGGAGAAAAACCACCCTGCAATTCTGTCAGGGGAAGTAAACAACACATCACCATTTTCACTGCTGCCTTTGTAAAAGGGCATTTTTTAAGAAGTTCTACAAATACTTTGCTCTGAATGGCACCCCTGAAATTTAAACTGAAGCCTGGACTCCCAAGTGAAATACTGAATTAGAAGCAAATAAATGTGGATTTTTTCTTCTGCACTAGCACTTTACAGTCCCACTTTGCAAGAAGGTAAGAATTATGAGCATCTGATTATCAACAGAAGACATGTACACTTCCTCTGGAAAAATTCTGTGCAGTACATAGATAAAATTTCCACACCACCATGACTCTGAGACCCAAATAAGTTGCTCATGTGTGTTCCTTACAAGTTATGTAAGCAATTTCTAGGAGACAATATTCATGACAGGATAGTCTAGAGCCATTTCAGATTGTTTTAAAACATAAAGCAGCACCTAACTTAGCAGGCAGGCCATAATACCATGCCACAGCTATCCTTAAATTTCAAGTGCTATCTTCCTTTTTGATGTGAACCTCCTCCACCACAGTGAAAAGCAAACAAAATATTGTTTCCCTGCTTCATTACTTTAGTAAGAAGGATTGATGACATGCTTAGCTGGCAGGAAAAAATAATTTATTTCACTGTCACCTTACTTGTTCACCTGCTGCAAGGTAAATAGAAGCTAAGTCACTTTTTATTTGTTTAGCTTCTGCAAGACACCCATACTGACACAGCTAGCATTATCTATTGTATACAACCACTCTATTATACTGATCACAGAAAACAAAAATAGTGCAAGACCATCTATAACCAACTTCACTCTTAATATTTCTTGAAAACAGCACTTTACCTTTTAGATTTTTGAAGACAATGCCACCTTTTTTTTTTTCCACTTACTACTTTCCCAATTTAAAATGTGCTTTAAAAATAACAGTAATTGAACTTAGTTCATGTTCAAAATGTACTAAGAAAGTAAAGGGTCCACATGTAGGAGTTTTCAGTGTCTGGGCTTTATCCGTTATCAAAGATCTATTACTATTATTAGTAAAATCTCTTTGTCATAACAGTAAAAACAAAATAAATTAACTGATAAGTATAGTCGAAAACACAGTTAAGAGCTAATTCCCATGTTAATTTCTCAGAGAAATTTCCCGCTAGGGTGTGGCTGAAAGCAGAGAAAGTGAGTAGGGATTGTACAGAGATTACTATCTATTAGCGTAAAGCATATCTTTTCCTGTGAAGTGAAGAATGGTATAAGCTCCACACTCAAAATGAGAGTATAAATTTGACTCAACAAAGCAGCCTGCCTGCAGGAGCTTGCTCCACTCTCTCATTTCATAGCACAAATAAAATGCTTTTTTATCCTGCCTTTGCGAATAGAGTCAAACATTCTAAGTAAAATCTTATATCAAGGGGACAGGAAAAGAATTTATGTTTCAGGAGATTGTCTGACAGTGAAATGAGATGCAGGGTAAGAAGGTATTACAGCAAACAGATATAAGGCCACAGAATTGAATGTGGTGAGAGTTTGGCTTTTCTGTTGCATGTTGGCTTCAGCACATTCAGGGCTGAGCTCTTTGTGGTCACTTTGGTAGGCTAGCACCTGGCTCTGACGCTCAGCTGGCCTCTGCATGGTCCTCAGCTGCAGCTAGCTTAGTGGGCTGTGTTTATTCCTGAAGTCTGGGAGAAGTATTGAATTTGTACTTTTCTTGGCCATAACAATAAGTTGTTGCTGTCTTCACAGATTACAAATAAGGGCAACATTTCTCTCTCTGACACGTGAATTCTGGTATGCACCATTACTTTGTTTACAGTAAATAAAGAGGTTGCTTACTGCTGCGGTGTTTACCTACTGAAATATTACTGTTTCAAGAACACATTAATGTCTTTGAACCTATGTCCTTTTTGACACTTTCAAATTTGTCAGAACTCTATTTTCTAATGACAGTTTTGGAAATATGCAAAAGTTTTCTGAGAACAGGAACATCTTTTACTCCCCTGAAGTTCTCGGGTTGCTGTGCTAGAGCCGGTCTGAGGCTCCATCTTCCAAATGGTCACTTACATGTGTCAACAGACGGGAGCGTGTTCAGTGGGGGAAATTGAAACTACCAGCAAGAGGGAGGGCATTCGCCTAAGTGGAAAATCCAGCTTCAAGCCTCTCATGTAAAGCAGAGAGAAGAACAAACTGACCTTTGTGTTCTCTTGGTTCACACATATCCATTGGCTGGTTGGGTATGCAAGTTTTCTTCAGTTTTAACTAGAAAATCCTTCTTGAAACCAAAGTTTGGTTGAAATTGGTACCTTTCTGGGAAAAAGAAAAAACCTTCCCATTTCAGCTAACCAACATTTTCGCTGAGAGATTCTGACACAGTTCTCATGGTAAATAGATATTTTTAAACTTTTATTATGATTCAGTAGTGCTATATTTATGTAGAGTACATTATGTTCCGTGTTTACTTAATCTCAGAAGATATAACAGTAATATATGGAACAGTTAGATACAGTGGGAAGACTTTATGTATACATTTGATATATTCACCTGCTAATGTTGTATGTTTATTGGACACCAATGAAAAAAAAATATTATAACACTTGATCTTCAATGACAATATTATGTTAATACATCATATTTTATGTATTCCAAAGAGACTTTTCCTTTCCACTTTACAGTGGAAATCACACCTCCTTTTTGAAGCGTGTTGTACACTCATTTGTCAATAGCAGATATTTCATTTTCCTCACAATTCTGGGGCTGAAAAGGAAAGATATGTTTTGAGGTATACTTCACATCATAGAATCGTAAAATCACAGAATCATAGCATGGTTTGGGTTGGGAGGGACCTCAAAGATCATCTAGTTCCAACCCCTCTGCCACAGGCAGGGACAACTTCCACTAGACCAGGTTGCTCAAAGCCCCGTCCAACCTTGAACGCTTCCAGGAAGAGGGCATCCACATCTTCATGTTTTCATCCACACCATCATACTAGGCCATACTCATGTGTACACTGTGGAAAGATCTCAGCATCCTCAGCTTTTATCAGCCACATCTGAATGTTGGCCTTGCTATTATTTTGCAGCACCTGACCAGCAGCCATGACTTTGGTTTCCACCTTCAAGCTAAACCAAAAATATAGAGAGCTATCTCCAATGTTTCTTTTGGATAAGTATATTTTCAACTTTTTAATAGACACCCTGGATTCTAACATACCACAGTTGTGGACACGCTGCAATCTTTGGGGCTAATAGCTGAAGACTAAAGTAGAGGAAGTAAAGAAGTAGTCTATCGCAGTCTTGCAGGAGATCCTTGCATGAGACAACAGGGACGCTAAATGAGAATCTGATTTCCTTCATACTCATATCTTTTCTTCTCAGCAGCTGAAGATATGGCTAGCAGTCTCCAGAGCAGTTCACCTGGAGAACATTTACAGTGAGCCACCAATGAGCTAATAACGTTTTGCTAATAATACCCTGGCACCCGCATTTTATCTCAGAATTGCAGCAGGTGGCAGTCAGTGTTGTGCCATAATTTTCTCTGTATGCTGGAGATGCTTTCTCCAGCAATCTAGGCAGAATTTAGCTTTAGCATCAGTAGTGCTGAGCTGAAATTTATTCTCTCTGCATGCTGCTATTACCAAGTAATTTCCTAGAGTCTCAACCATGCATCTCGCATTAATGTAAGTTCTAAACCTCTTCAGGCATCTTAATTTTTCCACATTTTCCTTATCTCCAGCATCTGTTTGGCCTGCAAGTGAAAGCCTGGGCAAAGAACTACTGACCCCTTTAAACAGTTTTCTAATTTTATGAGTTACTGTAAGATAAAAGATAGCTGAAACTTTTTTTGCAAGTTTGGAGTTTGTGTCTTTTGTTTCATTTTATGCTGCTTACAGCTGCACTTCGGGTACTTTGGTTGAGTTTTGTCACGTTGTCTGAGGATGTTTAGAGCTGCCAAAATGCTGCAGCAAAGGCTTACGTAATCATGGCTGATTCTTCACAATTTGGTGAAAAAAGCATAAAAAGTTCTCACTTGAGAGATTCTTGTGAGATTTTCCGTTCCACCACTTCAGTGGACAAACTTTCTTGTTGTGACACACTTGATCTCTAAGATGCTGAAAGAGATTAGATGAACTCATGGAGGTTAGGGCTACCAGAAGCCACTGCTGAGCACATAAAATGAAAGACTACACCATACTCGCACTGTTTGCTATAACCTACTCATACCATTCATGGGTTATTTTCAGAGGTACGAGGAAGTGTGTCCCAGTATAGTAATTCTTACAAACTATATTTAATCTCCAGAAATTTCTTTTCTGTATTTTGAAATTAACCAGCATACTTTCTGTCTGACTAATTAGTCCACCATTCTTCTAAGGGGCAGCAGTTTGCTTCATTTTCAAATTTACTTATGGAGAATTATTGAATGCAACTACTCCAGCACATTTAGGTGCCTGTTCCTTATCATTTCTTTCAAGTTATTTTGATAAATGGATGCAGTGATGTTTGCTAACCATAGAACATGATTTTAGAGAAAATCTTTGAGACGCTGTCATGGTTTGAGCCCAGTCGGTAACTCAGAACCACGCAGCCGCTCGCTCACTCCCCACCTTTTTCCTCCCCCCGCTACTGGAGGGATGGGGAGGAGAATCGAAAGAATGTAACTCCCACGGGTTGAGATAAGAGCAGTCCAGTAACTAAGGTATAATACAAAACCACTACTGCTACCACCGATGATGATAACGATTAGTGAAATAACAAGGGGAGAGGATACAATTGCTCACCACCTGCCGACTGATACCCAGCCCGGCCCGAGCAGTGATCAGGGCCTTCCGGGTAACTCCCCCCAGTTTATATACTGGGCATGATGTGCTGTGGTATGGAATACCCCTTTGGCCAGTTTGGGTCAGGTGTCCTGTCTCTGTTTCCTCCCAGCTTCCCCTCCTCCCTGGCAAAGCATGAGCCTGAGAAAGTCCTTGGTCGGAATAAACATTACTTAGCAACAACTGAAAACATCGGTGTTATCAGCATTGTTCCCAGGCTGAAAGTCAAAAACACAGCACTGCACCAGCTACTAAGAAGGAGAAAAATGACTGCTATAGCTGAACCCAGGACGGTAGCAGAACAGGAGTTTACACATATGCTACAATTAAAGTGAAAAACACTTTATGGAATTCATTCACCCTCTGGAGAATACAACTTACCAGGTCTGGGCTAGAAAAATATGATATGGAAACACAAGTCACTAGCTGAACTTATACCTGCCCCGCTATGGTAAAACACACCCTTTTAAGAAGAACAAAACATAATGGATTTTGCATTTACTGACAACAGCCATTGATAGTGATTTCCCGGCATTTCTTTTTTTGGCCTCTAAATTTCAAGGCAATTTAAAAACAGTATGGCTGCTTTCTTCTAGGTAACCTAGACCTACGGGAAACTTTAACAATGTCATTGAAAAAAAGAAAGAACTAAATTGATAGATGCAATGTACACTCCACCATCACACACTCATTCTTGAACAGTTCTCCCCCTTCCAGTCAATCTTTATTAAGACTCACTAAATTCATGGGAGTTCATACCTTACTCACATGTTTTTAAAGCATCAGTCTCTTCTCTCCTCTCTCCAAAAATTAGATTTGGCACTAAAATGTTTGTCATAGCTCTGTATTTTAAAAATCTATCAGTTTGCCTCATTTATCATAGTAATATGACTAATAGTAATCATATTAATATTTTAATAGTTAATAATAATTAACTAATTTACCATCCCTGCTGATTATCCATTTTAACTTGTCATACAAAGAACTGCTATAATGAAAGATGTGAACTTAGAGACTAAGAATGAGGCATTATGACATGGTGTAGTCACTAATTTGTCTAGATGAACTGCCATTGGAGGATATCTTGTGTCTTTCCCATTTAGTTCAAGATAACAATGATGATTTTGTTAACACAGGACCTTAGGCTCCTTAAATGTCTGCTGTTCCATTACATTTAGAAACACTGCCTAAATAGGGTATGAAATCATATATTCATCTTTTACAGAGACACTAATGAGGGGAAAAAAAAAAGAAAGCTGAACTTAACCCTACTCAACATATAAATTTAGCAGTGGAATTTCCATCCCAAATACAGAAAATACCATCTTAAAGATAAGCACTGTAGTATGTTGAAGATGCATATTATACATGAAGTATTTTATTATAAACCTTGCCTGACATCTAGTACACACTTCGGAAAAGCTCTTTTGGGCTCTACTTCATTGATTTTAATGGAAACCAAAGGTCTATTCTATAAAGTACATATAGAAGGCCATATACCACAATGCAAGTAATTTGGCATACATCTATAAGTCTTGAAAGGAGAGGCATTTAGAAGTGTGAATGTGAATTGCTTTGCAATCTGCAGTGTGGTAATATAGCTGTCAACCATATTTCATGTTGTGCAGGACTGTGGATAGAAAGCATCTCTGGAAAGGCATGCTTCTTAACTAGCAGAGATTGAATGACTGACATCTAAATACCCTTTTTTTCTATTGGGGTCTAAAAAGTCCTATGAAGAAGTGCAATAGAGAAGACTACCTTTCACAGAACATGGGAAACTTAACTAAAATGTGGTTAAAAGAAGAAAAATCCTTCTATAGAATGAGCATGTAATATTAAAGAGAGAGAAAGAATTCATGTACTTGCATACAGCCAGAAATGTGAAAGTTGGTGGTTTTGGTTTGGAGGCTCTGTGATGAATTTTTATGAGGTTTCAATTCCTTCTGAGTCTGAACCCTTGAGTTTTACTATGGGTTATGGGGCAACGAAAAATAATACTCAAAACAATACCCATCAAGTTACCAAGATGCTCCTTTCTTCAAGACAAAATCATTAAAACCCACAAAGTCTTGGCAGCATTTCTATCTGAAATTATCTGTTGTCTAATATTCTCTGTCTATTTAGTCTCACTGAAAAGTTTACATATTTTGGCAAACCTCATCTGAGTTATAGTTTTGTAGCAGATCATGAAGACATGAAAGTGTCTACTTGATTATACTTTCATTATGCAAGCTTCCCCACCATTTATATGTGGCCATCTAAATCAGACAATTCTGGCTGAATTAATGCATTAGAGTCATCTGGGATCTAAGAAAGATGAATTTGACTTCTGTAGTACAATAACATGATTTATCTTAAACCCTTTATTTTCTTGCTCAATTGGGTATCTCACTTTCAACTGCTCTGATGTGCTGTGTGTTCTGAGCAAGACACCAGAATTCTTTATGGTGCCGTTTCTTCGTATTCTGTAATATCAAGATAACATTTACTCAGCTTTGTAAAGGTGCTTAGACAATTTAGGATGAATGACTAAAACCAATTACTACAATGTTATAACAACTGTACGAGCCATATGTGGAAAAAAGGTGTATCATTCACAGAGCAGGCGTTTTAAAATGAAAAAGGTTTTAAGCATTCAGATTCTGCGGTGAGGGCAGGGTTTGAGTTGTATATGTAGCAATATTGTGTTCAATTGCAATATTGCTGCTTAGATGGAATTAATCTTTTAAAAACCTGTTCAGGTCTAGAATAAGACTTAGAATTTAATAATAATTTCAAATCAGTCCGATTAGGGATGTAATCCAAATAACTTAAATCAAGCAATGATTAAGAAAATATCCTTGCATATTTGGTGTCCTGTAGCCTCTACACATGCAGTACATGTTTCAGTTTAATATCTCCCTGCTATTCAGAAGCTGACTATAATTACAAACAAAAGAAAAAAAAAAAAAAAAAGGAAAAAAAAAAAAGGGAAGTTTAAAATTGTTAAGAAGGAAACCAAAGCGTTTGACAACAGATAAAAAAACAGGTCAGTGTCTGATTCACTCGCGCTTTCCCAGGCACGAGACATATTTTCCCCAGGGGTCACCAGGTCCAGGCAAGCTGCATTCTTTCTGCCAGGCACTTTGTAATGTGCAATGAACAGTGTCATTTATTTTCATTTCCTCATACTTAATTGCATGCTTCTTGCTTCCAATATTAAGCCAGAAGGCAGGTGTTAGAAGCAGTAAACTAAACTACTACTAGCTGTCGGAGTTACGGACCATGCTACTCTCCTCCTGAAACAACCCAATTGTTTACAATTCAGCAGAAACTGCTGAACTGGAAAAACACTTGCATTGCACATTCAATGGAGACTTTTTTTTTTATTCAAAAAAACCCCCCACCAAACCAAAACCAAAAAATGATACTTCATGCTTAGCAAACACAAGCTACTTAAATTTATCAGCATTTTATCACAGTAATAGGAAGAAGTTAGTGTTTTGGTCAATGTACCAAAAATATTTTGAAGGTGTAGTGGGATGGCTGCTTTAGCTAAGTAACATGCCAGTAATGATACTTGTGCAATTAATGAACTCAGTACTAAGCTATTTAAAAATTGAATGGTTATGCCTGAATATAGAAATAAGGCATTTATCAGTTATGCAAAATTTAAGCTTATCATTATTTGGAATTCAATTATCTCATTCATTGCGGAAGTTAGCATTTATTTCATTTTCCCCTATTATAATAAAAAAAATAAAGCTTTATCAAAGATCCCTTCAAGAACTTACTTAACTTCATTTTGCCAATGAATATGTCACTTATTGGCATATTTATACGTAATACAAAGTTCTTGTGCTACTATTATGTTCATGGGTAGCACTTTCTAACGTATACGATTTTTTTCAATAGCAACACTGTTGTGCCACAGATTTGTGTTATTGAAATATCCTGCTGAAACACAGATAGTGGGAATCATACCATATTGCTGTTAAAAAATGACAAAGGGACAAAAATAGAGTAACAGTAAATATATTCATGATCATTTAAAAAATATCACTCCAGTGACTTCTAACCTTACCCAACTGGCTTTAGATAAAAAGGTGCTAGTTATTGCTCCTTAAATTATCTAGCAGCAATAAGTAATAAATACAGTATTTCTATGAATATTATTTGCTTATTTGCCTAATAATACAAGTGTTAGTAACATACCTAGAAAAAATCACTATATCAGCACACACTCTCCATTTTAGTTTATAAGAGTTTTCCATGTACATGTTCTAATATGTTAATCAATAACAGTGTACAATTTCCTCTATATCATAAACATATCACTGTTCACTTTCCATAATACCCTGCTAAAAAATTACTGACACTGTTATTTCACAATAAACAGCGTATTTCAACTGCAAGTTCAGGCTGAATCCTGCAAATTAGTCTATATGAAGCCTTTACACCTTGGCATTACACCGTCCTGATGTCAGTGGAGCTCTGAGCAAAGGAACGATCACTTTGCTTGAAAAATAAAATGTAATTGTGGAACTCCATCTTATGAGGAATGAGATAACCTGTTTAGAAATAGCAGTAACATAAAAGCAGGTATACTTTATAAAGCAAAAATCCAGTCCTAATCTCCTGTGTCTGAAGAAAGTATAGAGATTAAGAACAGAATATAAGCAGCTTGGAAAAAAAACAAGTTACATTTGTAACCTTTCCCTATTCCATCAATCAGGCATTGAGGAATTTCTTAAATGAATCTGAAACTCTGTCCTTGTAGGTAATGCTCACCTGCAATTCTATCACCGAAGAATTTCTTTATTTTCACAAGTCATTTTTTTCTTCATAAAATCCTGTGGTGCATCCAGAGCATTCTAGCTAAACTAAAGATCCAATTGCCCTAAGAAGTGAGTGGGCAAAGGTTAAAATTAGGAAAGCTACTGAACTGTCTAAAGCATGAAACTTTTATTATCTTGTATGACTTAGCTTTCAATATATGAAATTCTATTTTTTTTTTCAGTGAAATTCAGGTTTGCAGACCTAGTTTCCAAAGGTACTCGGGAACCTCATTAGATTTCAAATTTCAGGTCAATTTCAGTCCTTCCCCACTCCAGTAATGTACTATATAATCATTTTTTGAATTAATATAACAAAATTTCTTTTGGGGGGGGCAAGCCCTCCACTTAATAGAATTTCAGGTATCCCACTTAGATAGATAGCAAAATTTCACAAGTCCTGGGGAGGGCTAGGAATGGCACATGGAAAGTCAGTGCGCTTAGGAGAAATGGGAAATATCAAAGGGAAGGGACTATTCAGTCTTACAATTATGCCACCTTAGCATGCATAGGGGGAGAAAACTCCTTCCACCCAACAGTCAAAATATAAATTCTTCTTCCAAACCCTTTTTTCATGAAACAAAGGGGAGTGAGTCTTTCCTCACTCACTTCTTCCTCCCAAAGACAGCCAGATGCAGAAGCATTTTCTAGCTCCTGCCCTGCCAAATATTCCCTTTAGGAGGGAGACAGAAAGCAAAATGGTGGATTACAACCTGCAGCAGAAAAGACCCAGGATTCATCACTTGATTAAAATAAACATAAAAAAAAAAATTAAATACCTAATTGAGCCCAAAAGATATCTAAGCCTGCCTTTCTGTATGACAAGGCCCTGTTTACTAAGCCCTTAGGAGTCCCTTATCCTTGGATACTCAGGAAACCATTAGTTAAGAAACTTTTTGAACTGGCAGTGCTGGAGGGCAAACTCTACACACATATACACTTGATAAATGGGTAACGGCTACCAGGCTAGGTTATATACATTAGGTAAGGAAAAAAATACTTAATTTGTGAATTCCAGTAGTGCTTGGACACAACATAAGAGACCATGCTGCTCTGTATCGTTAATGCATGGTTAAGATTGCATTTGTCCTGGCAATGTCCAAAAAAGACAAGTCTCTGTACTGTAGACATTGATAACTCAGGGTGCAAGTGCTCCTGGCCTTGCTCCTGGCCTTATCCTGTAGCTGATTTGGGGCATTTTGAAATTAGGCAAGATAGGTTCGTACAGTACTAGGCCTAAAAGTCTGTCTGTAGGGTCCAGCCTGATATTTGGAAGTTAAAGGCCTTTCTTATTGGACTCCACTATTCATATTTTTAAAGTAAGTCAATCAAAAGTGTTGATTTTTGCAAACTCAAGACTGAAGTCCTCACTGGAAAAATCTTACCATTTAGAAAAAGCCATGGTCCCCCAAAGATATCTTTAGAGAACTTCAGCCAGGAAGACTGCTGAACATGAGCACACTACAGCATTGGCAAAGACAGACTGGCCTGCCTGCAACACAGAGTGCTATGGACCAATAAAACAATACCCTCCTATCTGCAAAATCCAATTCCTTATTCCTTGGTGGACTCACTCCATGTTTTTTTGACTTCCTTTGTGATACTCCATTATGGAAGCAGGCATGGTATTTGAGGACTGGCTAGAACTATAAGTACCCTGAACTTAAAAAGAGAAATCTAATATTTATATCCTGAAATGCCTTTTATGTTGCCATTTGCACCACATTCGGTGCGTAATCTTGCAGATCACTCATTCACAGGTCATACTTATAAATTTCCAAACTGCAGTGTTTGTTTTTCATCTATCCAGATGAATACCCCAAAAAATATCACTTACCCTTTGACATGATAAATGACTCTCTGGGGATTTTATTGCTGAGATGCAATACTCTGGAGAGTCATGCAGTCGTGCAATCCAATTAGTGTTTTAGATGGTGCAACATCATTCAGGGAATGAATGGGTAGAGATACTTTACAAATAATATCGTCAGAATTGTCTTTTCCCTACCCCTTCCCTAAATCGTCTCCACAGACATAGATGTGCACACATCTATGTACTGATATACACTATGCAAATGACTGTCCTAGATAAGATCATTTCTGCTTAGAGAGATGATTGTTTTTGTTGAATTTCATTTATAAAGCCTTCTTGAATTGTAGACAAAATCTTTACACAGAGTACACATTGATGAGTACATGTTGAAAATGAAGAGAAAAATATTTGTAAGCTGTGCCAGTCCCCGTACTCCATTTCAATTTCATTTTTTACAAAGGCATTTGAAAGCAGTGGAGAATCTAGTTTGAACTTTTATTTTTATTTCACTTTTGTCATGTCCAAATTATAAAAGGCAGATCCCAATTCTTTGGGTACTGCAATTTAATTTACCTCCGAAGATGTTATTTATTTTTTTCTCCTTTTGCTATATAGTTGCTCACATCTGAAATTGCTCAGTCATAATGAAAACACACTCACTGCATTCCAAATGCCTGCATGAGTATGCATTTGGGGGACAGTTTCCTTTTATTTAAAGTTATCTGCAAGGAAAAATAGTGGCAAAATATACCATTCTTCAGAGAGTTTTCAGTAAAAGTTAAACAGAGGAAAAAAAAATCCAGGTGCCTATTCCAATGAGCCCTAATTTGACTAACTCTAGCGTAATTCTGATGTCTAATTTTGCTATCATTTCTGCTTAGGGTTTTCCTCCTGATTCCTATGGAAGCTTACAAGAATACCAAGCAGTTTCATAACAGGGGTGGATATGTTAAGTTATCCTTAAAATTCTTACCCTTGCCCCCAGTAAATGGACTACAAATAAGGTAACTAGTCTTGCCATACTATGATGCAGAACTCCACTTTGTAAGGCATTCACCCATTAGAAAAAAGTACCACAGAAAAAATACCAATTCAAAATTCATTGCACTATAAGCAAAGGCACAAAATTATTGGACCTTGATGCACCTTCCAAAAAGTTAGCATGAAGTTATCAATTCTCTTTTTTCTTTATCCCTCCTAAAACCTTTTTTGAGTATTGTAAGCTCATTTTCTAGCATATGGCTGAATGGAAGCAAGCACTCATTTTTTATCAATGCCTTTGCAGCTAAGGGAAATTGTACTTATTAAAACATATGCATTGAACAAAATTCAGGTGAAGTATTTTTCTGCAATCTTTAAAGTTATATAAATACAAAAGATAATATCAGTAAATTAAACATACTTTCCTAATTAATTCTCCCACCTAAAACAAGGCACATAATTCTCTTTTCATTCTCATTTAGGCCCTTATTCAAAAAAGCACTTAAGAATATCCTGCTCTTTAGTGTGCCTACCATACTCCTTTAAGCATATGCCCAACAAAATGTTTAAGGATGCACTGAGGCATGTGTTTAAGTGGCCTGCTTAAACCAGATGTTAGTCTAGAAGAGTATGCAAGGGAAAGCATTCATCACCCTTGGGATGAAGGATCTATTAAAAAATGCTTCTGACTCAAAAAGAAACATAGTAAAACTGGGTAAATGCTCATCCCAACTGAAAGGAAAAGCTGAAAATGCTCTCAGAGGCTGATGAAACCTGCTCTTTCTATCACCAAGACCAATGCAGTAAGAGAAAAGTAATGCTTATTCATCGGCGTAAATACAGGAATTCACAGCACTTGCTGCACAATCCTCTTCAGAGCTTCTTGAAATCAATGGTTGAAATCTGCTTTATAAGCTAAAACGACAGGAAAGCCTGTCATTACACTAGCTGGTATCACATTTCACCTCAACATAATTAAAGCATTTTTTCATATTCACTTTGTTACTTAGAAGACAGTGTCTGGTTAGTAAACTCATGATGTAGCTTAGACTATTTGTTCATAGTTTTGGTTTTTTCACTACCACAACACCATGGCAACTTAAACACCAAATATTTATTTTCTTTCTCAAACACTGCAAGTTATTTTATGAAAATTTTTATGCAAATTGGGCAATGCGTTGACTCATTCTGTTTGTCTCTCTTGTATTTATCTCTAAGGCATCTATCACCATGGTGCCTAAATGCTGTGGTATCTTAGTATTTGCCAGCTCTGTATATCATAAGATTGGCATCATCATTTCTGTCCACTTTTACATAGCCTTTTTACATAAACTGTAAGGAAGTATTAGTTAGAACAGAACAGTTATGGATTAAATGCAAAGAGATGTTTCCTATACTAATATACACAAATCAGTAGTAAAATTAAAAGTGCTTACTGTTCCCTTCAGGCTTCATTTACTCTGAAAATACAGCCTCCACTAGCAGACGATGCTCTGTTGATGAAGGCTTCTCTGATTTCAAAAACCCATGTCTCTAATTAGAATCACGTGTATTCTACCTCCTAGCCAGCTCAGATAACCACACCTGCCCACACACCACCATACTGCCCTAACGATTTTTTGTAGTTCTTAAATCAATTTCCTTCCCTCCTCAGAACTCACTTGGATCGCATCTTTCCCTAAACCGTACTCATGAGACCATTTTAGATCCAGACCAATGTCTTCCCACATGTCATGAGACCCAGGTCGTGTAAGCAAGCCTGTGGAGCTTCCAAGCTGCTGCAAACTAGACGAGGGATGAGTAACAGTGCAGTTGTAAAAATATACCTGCTGCTGATGGTAAAAACTAAGACCTTATTTTTTTTCCCTCGTCTTTCTTTAATTAAACAGTCAAATGGAAAGCACAGGAAACTGTAAGTAAACTTTATAGCTGAAAATACTAACTTGGGCCAAAACACTGTGACGGTGTATTTGGCTCACCTTTAAGCAGAAGGATTTTTCTCCCCAGATATTAAATGGAAAAAGTATAACAAGAAAGAAGCGAAATGGAAAATTGCTAAAGCTGAAGAACATTGCACACAAAAAGGCAGTATTTTTCTAACAGCTGTGCGATGATATGAGAAAGAGAGAAAGGGTCTGGAGGAGGGGTAGAGGGAAGGAGAGGTGAGACAAGGGAACATGAAGCAGGCTGAAAACAGAATGTAAAAGAATTGATATTGTTATGAAAAGATTAAAAAATGAAGGGGGAGCAAAATACAGAGGCACTTTCCATACTGTAAATATCATCCTGAGAGTAGGTTTTGCACAAAATGCTTACATGTAATTGGAGTGGTCATCACTTAGAAAGCTGGATTTTTTGTAGTTCATCGTGCCATGAGACAGTGCTTCTCCTTTTTTTCCCTATGGCATGTTCTACTCTGCGGGGTTTATCTTACTCCCTGCAATGCTACATCATAGTTAAAATATAATTCTTAGCCAATGTTTCAATTTAAAACCTGTTTTCTAAAACCATTTATAAGATAGGATTATTATTGGATGGTAAGCCCCTTCAAATGCAAAAAAATGGGAAAATGTCTCACTTTGCAGCCGTTACTAAGGATGGCAACGTTTGACAGGTGACATTTGGGGAAGTACAAAAGCTTAAAATATTACATGAATAAAGCATATTTTGTCTTTCTTAATGGAACATATATAGTAAAATACTCTTCTCTGAATTTAATATTTAGATTCTTCATTGATCAACATGAGGTTGTACCACCAATGAAATGCAATGCATTTCAGCACACTCGAAGCCATTTAAAAGTGATGATTTTTATCTATACAGCACCTTACATCTTCAAAGAGTTTGTAAATAGCAACACATTCATTCTCATCCTATTTTACTAATGCAAAACCCAAGACTCCTGACATCAGAAATATGTAGAACAAGAGAATTCAGATTTTTCAAAGCTCAACTGTTAGAGGGATCTAAAATTTCCACTTACTATGTGGGAAACTTTGCCTAGATAAAAACTAGGTCCCTGTGAATTTCCACTCTGTGGAGGTGGGCACATGCATAAACCCTCTTCCTTTGCAGAAAATAAATGAACAGCACCATTTCTCTCAGGATTATGAAATCCTTTGTTGGCTAAAGTCTTCACAATCTCTGCTTCTTAAGATATCAAGTAATAACATTGATCAGCTATAAAGGAACTGGCCAAATCTGTCCAGCTCATAACTCACCCTTTTTCTCTATTTTAAAGAACTCAACAAGAAATTGGTGGCTGTATTCCTGTATAGCCCATTGTTATGGCATACCTTAAAATCCTTCTATGTCATATAGGTTCATATGACTGTATATGTTATATTTCAACACAGTTTTGAAATTACTTAACTTGATGTACCTTCTTGCAGCTGACCTACTGAAGTTCAGGACTGCTAGCATGGCCAGTTGCTGAGAGAGTTCAACGCTTTTGTACAAACCACTGATTAAACAGTGACTGGTGTTAAATTCCTGGACAGACAAAAAAAAGCTCATGCCCCCCCCCACCCCCCCCCCCCCCGATCTGAAACCTCTTCAAGCTGCTTTTTTAAAGCCATGTAACAAGTCTTTACTCCTTATATTACTGTTCCACTTTTTGTTCCCTTTCTTAAAGGAATTTTCATCCTTCTAGTTCTCATGGGAAATTGTGTTAAAATTCAAGAACCTGACCTTAGGTTGCATTGAATATTCCCATTGACTTCAGGCCATAAAAAAGGAAAACTATGGAGAAGAGTTATA
The DNA here is from genome assembly GCF_004027225.2 of Strigops habroptila. NCBI lineage: Eukaryota > Metazoa > Chordata > Aves > Psittaciformes > Psittacidae > Strigops > Strigops habroptila. The sequence goes on from NC_044277.2 coordinate 38,162,584, forward strand.
TTCTGTCAGAAAGAATATGGTTCCAAACGCTGGAATCATCCTGACAGCTCTATTTCAGAAGTTAGCCAAGGAGAAAAAAGGGGCTAGGCATCTTGAAAATTACATATACATACCTCACACACATGTATACACATACAAAGCATGAAGGAGAATAGAGAAGAGAACCTGGAAAGAAACCCTGCCAATTTATCAAGTGGCAGATGAATTATCCCCAAGAGTTTCATAGAAGCAGCAGCCACCCCTTTTTTAAGGTGAAATTTTATTTCAATCTCAGCTGCAGCATAATCTAGGATCCATCTGTTTCCCCCATTCCCCCTCCCTTCCCCTCACAGTCCCCATGCTCCCTTCCCAACTCACATGCCGATACAACTCAGAGGAATCACTTCATTTCCAGTACAACTGGTTTCATGGGCCCTACTGGGTAGGTAGGAATTGTGGGAAGAGGGATGGGATTGATTGGAGGGGAAAAAAAAAAAGGAAGTAACAAATATATTGCAGTAAGTTTTCATCCTGGCCAAAACTTAGAAACTGTGTGTACCTTTTTGATAATTGGTGTGTTTATGAGTATTTTCAACATTCTCCCCACCAACTAGTGACCAGTGACTGCATCTACTTGAGCTGTAGCTTTTACCATTGTTTCTGCTCAATATCCACTCTTATTTATTTTTCCTGTATGATGGCCCCACTTCAAGTCCTCATGATATTATACATAGAAAGTAAGTCTTTAAAACAAAGCACTTGAATTTTCCAATGTTTGGTTTTCCTTAATACAAGAAGCATGTTTGGCTTCTGAGTTTAGCAAGAGGACTCCTAGGTGGTTTCATTATTGGCTTATGCTAACCTAAGCATGAAGTAGGCCAAGCAGCAGACCCACTCTCTCCACTCACTCTCCTTGCCTCAGACCTAGGTAAATACTCTTCTCTAGTTTCACCACCAGTTCTCATGCTGCCACAGAGTCAGACTGAACAAAAAACCCCAAAACGATCCACCTGAGATCTGAGGCTTCTTTCGGATGGCTCCTGACACAGCTGACCGTGCAGCCATGAGCATCCTCATCCTCCTCAGGGAGGCAGCAGAAAGATGCAGCTGGAAGAGGGAGGAAAGGAGAGCAGTACCACCATTTTCAGCAGCAGCATGAATTTAAATTTGCTGAAGCTGACTGTGAAACCACACCTTTGTTATGCTACTAACAAAAACCTCCTGAATGAGTCAAAAAAAAAGGAAAAAAAACGGACCTGTATGCTTGATTTTGAGTGTTTAAGGAAGACAAACAAACACAGAGCTTCTCCTGAATCAGAAACACCAGATGGCAGAGAGGCATATTTGAGTATGTTTCCAAAGCAGAACTAGCAATAATTTGCTACACCTGGATGTTGTGCTCACACTAACTCCTGACTTAGAAGCAGTGCTAATCACTATGGGAGTATATCCCTTAATTTGTGTGATAACCTGTGCACCTCTACACATTTCTTCCCATTAAGTTAAGGGAAAATTTGTCTGGCCTTTCGGGTGTGCACGGAGAGCACTTTGGGAAGCCGCTGGAAGATCGCAGTATTACACATGTGCTATAGCCCAACTTTAAGCAATAGTGATCCCATGAGATTGACTTCATTTACACTGCTGGTTTATAACTTTTGATGGCCAGTAAAGTTTACTGTGCTCAAATGTTCATGTCAGAGTGTTAAAGAACTGCTTCGATTAAAATTTGAATTACCTTGGCAGCACAAAGCTAAGAAATGCCTTTATACCACATAAGACAGGCAAAAGGCTGGAGCAGCAGTGCAAAGAGATGCCTACAGGCCCAGTCTGATCTTGTTGCTTTAAATAGTGCCAGTGGGCTAGTTTGCTTCTGAGGCAGGAGGAAAATAGTTAACTGCCCTTGTGGAATCCCACTCCCCAAGAATATCTTAGTGTGATGCAAAGCTATCCAGAGAATGTGAAATGTTGCAGAAACATTTCAATTTTTAATAGTTGACAACAGCAACATTAAGTATTTGAGTTATATTTCTGCTGTGAGACTTCAGATCTTATCCTGGAACACTTGTGTCTGCTGACTAATTACATAAATATTGTTCATTTTGCGTCCTTATTACCCTAAAAGAGCGTTCACAAAGTTAGTCCTTCATCTGTGACGCACATCTGAAAGAGAAAAACAAAAAGGCACAGAAGCCTGGGGATTTGGCTAGTTCCTTTCAAGATATTTAATTGCTATTACAATCACAAATATATAATTCACTAGAACAGAATTTCCTTTTTTGAGGGAAAAGCTTGGGTTAAACACTAGCGCAAACTCCATGTGATGGCAAGCAGTCTTTGGAGTTTTAAAAAGCAGAAGATGGCAAGCTAGCTTTCCACTGGTTATTTGTAGTTCCTTTTATAAATTTTGGGCACAGAATCAAACTTTAACATTCTACACAGAAAGACAGAATCTTTCTGAAAGATCTTTTACAAATCTGCAAGACTGGAAATAATTTGATAGAAGACTTACCGTGTATGCTCTTTCAGCCATTTCACTGGAAACTCATTTTGGCTTTCTCTGAGGTAGAGATAAACCACAGCTAAGAGACAGTTATTAAATCTTCTTTATACATTCTGTATGAAATGTATTAAAGTACAAAAATACTATATTCAAATAAGGTTAAGAGTCTCACTTAAACCCACAAAGACATGAAAATTCAGAAATATTGTGTCTCCCTACCCTTTACTCTCCTCAGTGTAGCTAGGCATTGTAGCACAAATAACTTGTGCTCAGATTTCTTAAACCTCTTCTTTATGGCACATTTCTCCTTAAAGGTACTTTTTACTTTAAGGTTCTTTCAGTTTGCATCCTTTCCATGGGCCCAGGTTAAATTCTGCCTGGGACAGTTTGAGTTTTTTATAATTTCATTTTTTAATGCTTATTGAAACATAAAAGCAAGAAAAATAAACCAGAAGTACAAAATTGTTAGTCTCAGCAACTGGCTATTTTTATTTTTTAATACATGACTGTTAAAGCCCACGTTAATGAGAGACAGGCAGATAGATGTATGACCCTCACCAAGTGCAAACACGTGCTTCAGCTCTCTCCCCACCCCATACAGTTCTACTTATACATATGTAAATACTCACCACATATTTTTTCAGTGAACTAAAAAGGAACTTTGGAGTTGACACTGAACTAAGATTTTGTCCCACAAAATAGCATGGCACCTCCTTCTGTGATGGACTTTTTCCCTGTTTCCTGAATACAACAGCAACCAGTGGAGGCCACACTTTATTCAAAAGAAAGAGACTTACAGATCATTCTTTTAGAGGGGCTCTTAGCTTTGAAACCACCTCTTACACTGTGGTACAGCAGTTTGGGCCTGCTGAACTCTTGGGCAAATTGCAAATTGTGTCTTCTCAAGATAACTTCAAAGCAGGGAAATTCCACTGCAGGGAGGGGGAAGGGTGTCTTAGGAGGATGGGTATTTTTTCTGCATTCTACAGCTGTGAACAAGTCTTGAGTTTCTCCTTATTCTCTTTTACTTCCAGTTATTCTTTGTTTTTACTTAATTATTGTTTGTGCATTATGCAGTCAGGCAACTGCCTCCATGCAGCTCTTATAAACCTCTATGCATTCAACAAATTGTTAGAGACTTGATCATTTCAAATGTGTCTTGGGGCTTCCCCTCTACATGCTTCAGAAAATCTGATTAACATGCATGTTCAATTCTGCTGTATTTACATATGCTACTGAAGCATCTGTTTTTAAAGATGAACAATCAAACTGACTATTTATTCCCTTCAACTGGTACTCCTGTAAACTTAAAAAAAACCCAAAAACCAACCCAGAACAAGGGCCATTCCAATAAGATAACAGGGTTGGTTACTCACTGGTAGCCAGAGTAAAGGCAGATGAGTTGGAGGACATGCACAAACATTAATCTTTGCAGTTTGACTGTGACAAAAAGTAAAACATACAAAATCCTCAAACAAATAATCCTCAGTAAAATAATATCAGACTTTAAGATAACAACCCTGATGTATTTTTATCTTAAGGTACCGTGGAATGAGACACAGGATTTCAGGAATTAATGGAAATGAAGCTATTTCTTAAACAAATAATATTAAACATGTCCCTATAATAAACAATCTCTGTTAAAGAATAAGAGAAGCAGAAAGTAGTAGCCTTGATCCAGAAAAGGTATTTCTGCCTTATACAGTATAAAAGACAGACATTCAGGAATAGCTTATCCATGAGAAATTGTGATATCCTATTGCTGCCAAGGTCAGTCAGACCTGTTGTGATATGTTCTGTAAATGCTGACTCTATCACTTATAGTTTTCCAAGGACTTCTTTAACACTTAAGAGATTTTTTATTTTTATTGTGGAACAAAGCTATGACATGAAACTGTCAAACTAGAAAGCCCAGAAAAGGATGACAGAGAGTTTTTATTAGATTTGAGGGTGACAGCTCCATTAAGAAAAGAACCATGTAGTTAGAAGAAAGGTAGTCTGAAGTTCCTGGAGATCCAGCAGGAAAATGCTGAAATCTCAGCAAAGAAGAAAATTTTGTTCTCAAGCCAGCAGCCCAATAATTTATCCCACCCCTTAAAAACTGATGACTGATGACACGTGGATGATGTATCTGTACCAGCCTATCAGGTGTGAATGGGACCGGATTTATTTGCTACAAAAGGAAACTCTAATGGAAACTCCCAACATAGTTTTACTATGCCTCAGTCCTGACATTCTGCATTTCAAATGCCGAGTGTGCCCCTTGTGTAGTACTTTTCTGATGACAACCATAAGTCCCTAGGGAAGTAGGTTAAATTCAAGCACTCAAGCGCTTCACTTTTTACTTTCTCTAGTTAAAAAATGAGAAAAAAACCCAACAACCCAGCAACAAAAGACAAGCTGTAATACCTTCTAGCCCTGAAAAAAAGATTTTTACTGTGTGAACTCTGCTATATTTATATGTACTCAGAGAGAATAGAGTTTGGATTTCTCTCTCTATTAGCATCTATAATTCTGGGCTTGAAGTACTAATTAAAAGCACATAAAAGAAGGTACATAGACTACTTTTTTTTTACATAATGGGGTGGGAGTCTTCTGATGAAAGACCCACCTTGCTTGGAGCTTTAAGAAAGATCCAAGGTATTGCTTCACAGAGACCTTGTGAATATAAAGGACAATGAAAACTGTTCTCTAGAAAAAGACATCTGAGCCAGACGAGACAGCAGAGCATAGAAAAAAAGAGGTTTTAAGAAAGCCTGTAAAGATCTCCTCATGCCAGGAGAGCTCATGCAGGGGCAATTCAGCTCTTTTGGGGAGTTTTTATCACAAAGGAGAATGATGATGGCATTGTTCTGAACTGAAAACTGATTAATCATCTGCTTGACATCTGTCTTGGCAGATGAGAATCGCCTTCTCAATGCTATGGAAAAACTGGTGACACAGACTAGTCCTCATGTTGTCACCTGTCTCTGCTTGTGATCAGCCCTCTGTTCTGTCTCCTTTTCCCTGACTATTCAGCTGACACATTCAGCTAGTAATATGATACTTTTATATTTGTAAAATATCTGCAAATATAGATGAGTATTTTTAACGGTATCAAACATTGGTACAGATTGGTTCTCCAGGCATCTATATATGCTGCACTCCTCAGGTAACACTTCTAAAACTTTCATGGATCCTCACTATTTGGAGGGAAAACCAAAATGCCTTTAGACAGGCTTTTTAAATTGTAAAATAAATTGTCGAAAACGAAATTTTCTGTCAAAAAAACCCTAAGTTTCTGAAACCCCAGTACAGTCTTCCAGTATACTTCAGAAAAAAAATAGCATGAAACCAAAACTTCCTGATCTCTTATACTTCTAGATGTTTCATGGTTGATTTAACAAGATAAGTGGAAGAGCGGAAAATTGGCAACCTTAACACTTGGGTATATCTTGCAATTGAGAACTAGCACACACCATACTGTGATGTATTTTTGAGCCTTCCTGCATACCATGTGGACAGTGTATCTCATATAAAATCACTTGATAAGATAGGAAATATAGGAAGAGGAAAAAAAGGAACTTCATGTTTCCCTTTATTTCTCTGAACATGAGAAACAGTTTGATTCTAAGGCCCAGTGAAATGTTTTCTTTCAAGATTGGCCTACCTTTTGTATGTCTGCAAGGCCACATTAAATTTGGTAACGTGAATTGAACCAGCTGGCAGTGTCTTTGAAGCATATGGGAATGGATCGAAGCTGCAAATATGCAAGGTGAATTTTACATTTTTATATTTCTCTCATGGTTATTTAAGATCTTGATTCTGTGAGATGTGTGCTTAATTCCTACTGTAGGCAATGGCAGATGAGTGTGTAAGAACCTTTTGTGAGACGCAAAACACAGTTCAGCTTCAGCCCATGTGTCTATTCCTCCTCTATCTGTTAAATTGGCGGCGTATCATTTGTTTGGAATAAGAACATATGGCAATACTCAGGTTTTCTCTTTGCTTTGTAGCAAAGGGAAGTCAGGGGCTTTCCTCAACTATTTAGAAGTGATCTTTACTTCCTTACAGAGATGAGAACAATTTATTTCCGTGCAAGTGTGATAATTTGGGGGCCGTCATTTTCACCGCAAATGAATTAAACAAGACAGGAGCAGTGGCTAAAATAATAAAATAGCTGCCTCTTTCATTACATGTTTGACAACACTTATTTGACACACTATTAGGTAGCATCACAAACTGTTAAAATACTCTGAAACATATACGCCGCTATTAAGCTTTGATACCAAATTGCAAATGTTTCTGTTTAAATACAGTGATTTATGCTCACTTATGAGTGCACACCCAGAATGTCAACAACACTTAAAATGAATCAATTTCTTAAAGGATTTGAGTTCATTCTGATGAAAAGACCAGATTAATTACTTTGTTTTAAATATTCCATAATCTTAATATAATTATCTTTTGCATCTTCCCAGATCCAAGTGTCATATCCAGTTTAAGGACATGAAACAGGACATTCACACAAAAGGGATAGACCCTTCATCCTATTATTATTTAATTAACTACTCTCTAGAAATTGATGAGCATCGAGCTTTGTTCTGAAAGGTAAATAGTCCTGTGTGTCAGTAAGTAAAGCAAAAATTTCAGCAGGGGGGATTTTCTCAGCAAAACCTCATGGCTCCTATTTTAGCATATCTGGCCCTCTTGGCTCCCACAGCACAGCCCACAAAACAAGCAACTAAATGATTTTCAAATCTAGCTGTTCCTAAATATGTCAGAGAAAACTTTTCTTTAAAGAAGAGCCAACCTCATGAAAAGGGTCTTGTAGTGCCTACGTATAATAAATAATAAACCATCATCACAGTCTCATATTTCCTTCTTTCTAGAAATCAAGAAATCTTCTCTTTGTAATAGGTGATCAGACATCTTGGTCTGCAGATCCCCAATACAACTTGGAATAGACGTATGAGATTAAAACATAAAGATGCTAGGCTAGATTATTTTTTAAACTAAAACATTTTTATTTCTCTTTGGCTGAGTACACAATTTATGCCTCCTGATGGCCCCCTAAATATACTAGAGGGAGCAGCTGGGTGAGCCATAAGGGCAGACAAGAAAATAATCTGTGACCGTGGACATATTTACTTGTTTCTGACCGTATGACCATTGCAGTGCCTCCATGAGAACATACGAATGGCTGGACTGGTTCAAGACTGAGGGCCTGCCCTGGCAGTACTCTGCCTCCAATGACGGCTCTAGGAGTGACAGTCTAGGAGGGCAAGTGTTTATGATACTTCTCCCCATTCGCTACCCCTGTGTCTCCACCTCCAGCTATTTTCAGCTCAAAGGAGTTGCTGATCCATTTATGGTTTGTCTATCTAATGACCTCCACAGGTCTCCAGTCTGCTATGTAAACTTTGTGCATCCACAGCACTGTTTGGCAAGGAATGCCATTTGAGTTCTCCATTGCATGGAGAATATTCATACTACGTAGTCTCACTCCAGCAGACAGCATTTAAAAGAATAACAACTTTTTTAGTATCAGTGCATACAGATCATGTTTCCTAAGGCATTTGTTCCTATTTATATGGGAAAAACAATGACACTCATCTCATATGCTGGTATAGGAACCTCTTTCAGGACTATTTTAGAGACATTCACTTGAATGTATGTTGAATGGCTTTAAAAACTCAGTGTGCTTCTGAACAAATGTTCCTTCTTTTAAGCTTCTAAAAACTGATTCATGCTTTTTAATCTGTTGCAACTTTTCTAGAAATTCACTTACATGAGCTAAAGTTGCCAAGTTTGACATATCATTGAATTATCCTGGAAAGGGCCTTGCTTTCTCAGTCCATAGAGGCAAAACTTACAATAGTATTAACATTTTCAGATCCAGTCTCCACAAATGCATTATTCTGAAAACCCCAGAGAAAATGTCCCTTACAAAACAAAAGAACGCTTAATGGATTAATATATACAGCTTTTTAATTTTTACAAACTGTACAGATAACTGCCACAAATCTCAGGTGTTTTTACCATCTCGATGATTAAATCATCTCTGTAAGTAGCAGCAAAAATTTTATAACCTCTCAGGGCCTGCATCATTAAGTACTGAAAATAACTTGAAGTGCTGCACAAAGCAAATGGTATAGTTGTAAACTCCTACAGACTCCTAGGAACTCAAAGACTTTCTTAAGGCAATAGTAGTATTTCATATTAAAAAAAAAGCCATAAGATGTTCTAGTCATTCTGGTATTGGCATCTCTGGCCCTGCATTAGCATCACTGTACCCGCATACACCTGTGTGCACCTGCATATACCGGTCGCCCAGATCAATGCTTCTAGAATCAGTGTATCTCTACCACCTTTCTCCACCACAGGCTGAAAATTCATGCATGGTCCATGAATAAGAAGTTTCTCAACAGCAGCTTTTCAATACAGAGCTTGCAATCTGTCTCCCATTCACTTTGTCAAATTATGGTCCACATATCAGCCATTTGCAGCAGTGATATATCTGTCAAGCGTCAAGTACATTTCTTGCAAAGGGAAGTCTTTTTTAGGATTTTTTAACTTTCAAAATATCTAATCCCAAACATGCAAAATAATGAGTCAGGCGCCAAAAAATCATGCGACTTAAAAAAAAAAAAAAAAAAAAAAAAAAAGGAAAGAAAGAAGTTAATGTCTTTTCCTTTGCTTTCTGGATCTTTTTCTGTGTCATGTTCTCAAGCTTTTCTCCAAGGCCACATGGGTTTCAAACATTATTAAAAAGAAAGCAACTAAGATCCTTTTGTAATTGCATGTTTAAGGAAAACATTTATTGCCATCAGACTTAAATTGTGTTGAACTGACAACCAAGAATCTTCAGAGATATTTATGATCAAATAATCCTGAAAAAGGCATATTGCTTCAAACCTGTTTCCTCTAGAGTTTTGTTTACATTACTTATGTATTTTTTTTCCAGATAATTAAGCTTTACTGTAAGCAGGTTGTTAGACACGAGTGAAAGTCATCATTTAACACTATCCTGAAGGACTCTTTACAATATCAAAATATCTGAGGTACAGATTATAGATCCTCACAAAAACCAGGGATTTCTTCACCTGAAATTTGTGATTTGCTCCTCCTTAATACTGAGTCCCCTTGAAATCTCTACTCTGGATTTTTATTTTTTTTTTTCCAGTGAAGACAGTTTTGTTTGACAATGTGCACTATAAATCTCCTTAAAAGTTCTTCAGATTCCGACTGTTTTGTGACAGAAATTTTCATGAGCATTTGACAAATGTAACCATTCCTGTTAACTGTCATCATCTCAGATGGTTTGTGTGGCACTCACTAATTTGCTTTTATTTAAAGAGTGAAAGGAATTCTTTGCTTTTCATAACACAGTTCCTCTGTAGGGCATTATCTAAGCTTAGTATAGTGTCCTTTCTGTATCTTTTCTTTTCGATCCTTTCTGTCCTGATTAAAACTACCAGAGACTCGGCAGGAAACCCAGTGGGATTGCTCATGGTGTCTTGAAGTCACCCTTTCTTTCATTGTTTTTGCCTGTTAAACCTTGTTTTGCTCGTCAATCCCTCTCCTGAATCCCACTGGACTCCCAACTTCCCTTTGTCAGCAACCTTGTTTGCAGCCAATTGTGCTCCTCTTCATGTTCCCTACCCCATTCTTTTCCCCTTCCTCCCCTCTCAGTTTGCCCATCTCAAGTTTCCCTCCTCCATTCCACCGTGCTGTGAGGAGGGCTGTGCCGGGTGTCAGCACTGCCCAGGGTGCAGCCAGGCCCAAGTGCTACATGCTAACGAGGCAGACCCCAGCTGATGAGGTATTCCATGGGTGGTCCTTTTTACTTGCTTCCTGGTTTCTGAGGCATGCACATGGATCACACTCTATTTCTGCCATCACAAACTCTGGGCGATGGCTTCTGCTGGGACAGAAGACGAAGGGCTCACTTATCGCACCCGGCCCTGCTTGCAGCTCGACCTTGGTCAACCTCACCGGACTGCCAGGGGAGCCGAGGTGGAGATGGGCCGGGGGCTCCCACAGAGGTACCTCAAGGGCCCTGCCCGCGGCCACACTGGCAGCCTGTGGCCGACCCATCGCGGAGTCCAGGGCCCGAGCCGAACCCCTCGCACCCCTACCGCCGCTGCCACCCTAGCCTCGCGCCTCTTCTCGACCCCGGGCCGGGACAAGGCCGCCGCAGCGGCAGGCCCCGGAGGGGATGCCATAGTAACCGGCGGGGGGCCGGGCGGCGCCGGGGGGCCGGGCGGGGAGGGCGGGCAGGAGAGGGCGGTGACGGCGGCGGGATGGCGGGCGCCGCAGCGCCCCCTCTCCGCCGCTCCCAGCCCCGTCCCCGGCGCCCGCAAATGGCTCTTCCCTCGCCGGCCCCTTTGTGTGAGGCACACTCGGAGCAGCGACTCCGCCGGCGGAGCGCGCCGTGTCCCTTGCCGCCGCCCGCCGAGCCCAACCGTGCCGTGCCGAGGGGAGAGAGCCGGCCGGCGCGGGGCGGCCATTCCAGTGCGGGCTGCCTCGCCGCTCCCCCCGGCGTGAGGGGGGCCCCGGCTGCCGCCGCTTCCCCCCCCCCCCAATTCCTTCCCGGCTCCTCGCGGTGGAGGGCAACCAACATACACTTCCAACAAACCCAACCAAATAAATAACAACAGTAATAATAATTAAAAAAAAAAGGGGGGGGGGGGGAGAACAGAGGGAGTGAGCGAGAGGGAGGGAGGGAGAAGCGAACCAACTCCGAGACTCCCATAAAGAGAGGCACACACGGAGCTAGCGCCCCGGTGCCGATGCGTGGGGGAAACAATAAGTCCTCGAAGTTACCTGCCCTGCCGTAGAAGAAGGAGGGTTTGTTGATTCTCTCGCAGACATCTGCAGACCGGTGCTTTTTTGGAAGAGATCTTTTTTTTTTTTTTTTTCCCCCCCCCTTCCCCTCTCTCCTCTCTCTCTCTTTACAAACCACAAACGGATGTGAGGCAGGGAAGGTGTTTCTTTGACTACTGAAGTCAGGCACCTCTGTTTTTTTGTTCTTCTCAGTCTTCTTGTGTGTCCCCCCCCTCCCCTCACTCACACACACACACTCTCACACACACACACACCCCTTTTTGCACCAACATTAACGACAAACAGAAAAGAAAAGGAGTTTGCTTGATGTTTTAGTGAAATGGACGTAAGATTTCATTCACCACCTCCTCAGCCTGCCGCCGCTCCTGATACGCCTTGTTTGGGACCTTCCCCCTGCCTGGACCCCTACTACTGCAACAAGGTGACTCGTGTTTTGTGTCGTCCGAGGTGTTTTATCTGTGCTGTCGATCGTGCTGTTGTCGCGGCCGGTGCATGAGCGGGCGCTGCGCTCCGCCGAGCCGCGCACCAAGTTCAGCGCCGAGGCGGAGGGCAGCGGCGCTGCCCGGGACTGGGGGTTCGGGGGGCGCGGTGCTGCCCGCCGCGGAGAGGTGCCATCGGGACACACACCAGCTTCCTTGCAGGCACCCCAAATTAAAACCCCGGAGTAGTTTGGGGGCGGGCGGCTGGAGCGGTTGGGGGGGGGGGGGAAGTGGGTGAGTGGGGGAGGCATTTTCCATAACATCTTCTCTTTCGGAGAAACAGCGTGGACAAGGATGTTAATGCGGAGGACTTGGTTTTCCAGGGCTTCTGTTAATGAGAAAGATCGCGCCCGCCACAAGCCGGCGGAAACTCTGCCCGGCCGCGTACCCGGCAGTTCATGTGTCAAAGCGGTTCTCGGCGGTGCACGTTTGTGTGTGTGTGTATGTGACATGAGCGTGTATATATATATATGTATATAATCATACACACACACCTCTGTACGATAAGGGTATATAAGGGTGACAAGTCTGTTCAGAACATTGGCTCGACTTTGTCCCGACTGTGCAACTAACAGCCTTATAAATTTCTGTGTAACTTGATCAAACCGCTGCAAACGGGGTGCGTACCTGAGGGGAGCCGAGGTTTAAGGTCCCTGCGTCCCGGGGCGGGGGAGGCTCGCGCTAGCCCAAATCCTGGGTTTGGCGACGAGAGTTTGGTGCGCCGATCCCGGAGCACTTTGCATGACTTTTGGTGCCGAGGAAGGGGGCTGGGGTTCCTGCATTGTTATTGCCTCTGTGGCCGGAGCCAGCTGGTGCTTTATGCGTGAGCCGCACTTTCTCTGCTAAGGAATGGGCTTTGCACATGAATAAAACGCTGGCCATAGGAAAATAACCAGGAAGTGCGAGCTACTTCTTGTACACAGTCCGGCCAGGGGAGAAAGCTGGGAGCGAGCGCTGCCTCAGAGATGTGTTTACACCCGTGCTCAGGCATTAAGCTTAGAAACCTGCCGTGGAAGCCTGTGGCAGGCTGCAGCAGATGTTTCTCGCAGCGTAAACGTTCGCAGAGCTGGCGCGGATGCGGAGGAAGGCCGGCGGGGGGTACCCACGCGGGGCGAGGCGCGCTGTCCCGCCCGGTTCTGCGCTGGGCTATTGTCATGACGGGCTCACGTGTCGCTGGGATGTTCCGAGCCGCCTCTTTCACCGCCGGCAGCTGCTCCATTCCGAGATAAATAAACAGCACAAATAGAGTGCGGTCGGTGCTCCAGCGCGGACGCTGGCGCGCCGGGGTGAAACCCTCTCAGTGCTCAGGGAAGATTTCCCACATGGTCGCATCTACCAATCACAACAGAAAGGACCAAATTCATCCTGGCTGCATTTCACATATACTCAATGGAGTTGTAGAATTCAGGGATGAATCTGGCCCTTTGTGGTGGATGCCTGAGGATATCTCGAGAGAGGTCTCAGAGGTATGACTTAGCGGTGTTTTAAGTAGCCGTGTTTGGCAGCATCTGGCAAACCTGCTGTATAGATCGGAAGTTTGTGCCAGGAGTGAACTTTGTTCAGCAGGAAGAGTGCAGTTGCACAGGAGCCTGTATGTGTGCATTAATTTTTTGTAAGTGCTCCAAGTAAACATGAGGCTGCTGCTACCTTTGAGCTGAGGCTTGCCGTTGTTTTCTCTGTTGTCTGCTTTTGCAAATCGTAACTGTAAAGTGTTGCCAAGTGAAAAGCTTGGGCTAATATTAATGACATAAGCAGCAAAGTGTCTGAAGACCCATTTGGCAATGAAACTGGACAAATGTTATTAAACCTATCAGTGATTTAAAGCTTCAAAAAGAAGGTAATGACTTGAATACACATTTCACTCATCATTCTTGAGATAGTGGGCCAGATTTAATTTAAAAGTTAAATGCTTTGGAAAATCAGGAATTACTTTAATATATTAAATCATTTTCCAATTAAGTTCCTTAAATCATTTTTGGTGGGTTGCACTGCAAATCGAATAAATTAATTTAGAAAGTCGTTTTCAGAATTTCTTTACTGGGTGGTTAAAGCTTCTTTTAAGTCATGCCATGTATGAGGGAGCAAACTGTTCTTTTTAAATGCAAATGAGACACTCATTCTGTAGACAAGTTGCAACTCTTCTATTTCACTTTGCCTGAACTGATAATGTGCTTAAAAGTGCACAGTCATAAGACATATGTTTTATGCTTTGTAAAGACTTACCAGGAATGTAAGATACCGAATATAGGACAAATGTCTTTTTCAGATGTCTTTGCTGCTGACCATTGATCACATTAAATGGACAGAGTAGCTTTGCCAGGCCCCTTGGAGGCGTACATTTGCTGAGCATTTCATTTTTCACTCCCTTCACTCTCTCCCTTCGCCCAGCATGATTAACATTGCTGTGAAAACTTATCTGGCTTGTTCTAAACATGTCGTCATGTTACAGTATTGCTCTGCCACTCATTTCTGTGCTGTGTGTATTTAGAGAGTTTGAAGGGCGGGAGGCCTACAAGAATTTTGTGTTCAGTAAGTTTGGTGAAGTGTTTGGTTTTGATCTCTCCCAGGAAAGGGAATGGCTGAAGCATGATGGATCCATGTTCTGAGTTGGGATGGTGGTCTTGATTAGGTCTTTACCTGCAAAACTCATTCAGAACTGGATCTTGTTTCTTGTAAAGTTAGTTAAAACTCACTTTGGTCACTTAGAAGTGTATTTAGCCCTTGTTTTCATACCAGGAGTTTGGGGTGGGTTGGTTGGTTGTTTTTGGTTTTATTTTCTTTTTTTACAAGTATGGCAGACTTTGATTCGTTACACGTTAGGTCTGCTTGAGGTGCTGGGATTTTAGAGTGCATTCCACAAATATATACACTTTTAAGTTTTCTAATAATTCTGTTAGCACTAGTTTGTTGGGGTTTTTTTTCCAGCTCAGGTGATTGTTCGCAGTGTATGAGTGAGTTCCCAGGCATATGCACGGGACTTATTGACAGTACGTTTCTCTGTAGCCAAAGGGAAATGCAATAATGTAGATTCAAACAGTCACCTCTTATCTTACAATTTCTAGTTGGCAGGCTTTGTTTCAGAAGACTGCTTAGATCTTTATTTTATAAACCTAAAATAGCACTCTAAGCATCTTAGTTTAATATTTCTCTATCTGCTGTGAAAGCTCATTATACTCTGCATATATTGTTGTGCAGGCTTTTTCTTGTTTCTCTTGCATTACCCATGGAGAGAGAAAAGTGAAAGAACAATGCAAACAATGTTGGTTATGACAACTGTGTGAGGTATCTCTTACACAAACAGACAGAATGGACGGTATGCTGCGATATATAGGTCAGCCTTTGAAATAACAGAGTGGAGCTCTTGCAGTGGACAGACAGATTTAGAGTTGGGGTTGTATCATTTGCCTCTTGAAACTTGAAGCGTAATTGCATTTCAGACATTTACAGGCTAATACAAGTAGTCCGTTCAGTTGAAGTTTATTTTAAGAAATATCGTGTTCCTTAATTGAGTTGAATGGTACAAAAGAAAGAACTTTGATAATCCAAGTGTCTTAATTTGTTAGAAGAGTATTGACAGAGATTTCAAGCGACTTGAAGAAGTCAAATGATAAGTTTACATGTTTATGTAGAGAGCAATAAATAACATTCTTGTGGCTTTCCGTATTAAAGTGTCACCTCCAAAGACCGCTTCGATCAGTACTGCAAGAAGGGTTGGTGTATTTTCATACTTGCAACTTTACAGTGTTTTCAGATATCTGCTCACATAAAGTGCAGTTATATAATTATAGTTTGACACAGCTAATGACAGGGATGCTGACCTCTGCCAACAGTAGGGAGAAAATAATGTTCTTTACTGCTCCCAATGGTTAGCCTTGCAGAGTTATGCACTAGATTCTTCTCTGATTTGCTACCTGGTTCAAAAATACAGGAGCCTCCACTCATCTTTCTTATTTTCACTGGTAGTTGTCAGTGCAGTGGAAAAATACAGCCAGACAGCAGAAGTAGAATGATAGACTGTAGTTGTTTTTAAAAAAGAGAAATAAAGAGGAAAAAAGAGGGAAAGTGATGCAAAACCCTTCAAAATGAAAAAAGTGGAGTGACAGGTAAAAATGGATAAGGAGATATATACAGTACTTTGTAAGCAGGTAACAGAATTGTAATCAGCATTCCACGCAGCAAAAGTACATATATTTATACACAGTGTTTAGAATAATGTATTATGTAAACTTAACCCTACCATAGAGACTACTTTAAGTAAAATGTTCCATGGCTCTTTACAAAGTGTACATTATTTCCAGTGGCTTGCTTCTATCCACTCTATCTGAAACTCAGAATGGTGGCAAGCCAGCGCTCTGAAGGACCGCTCTAAAGCTGAAATGCTGTGTTAGCGTTTTGACAGCATTTTAGATTATGCTTATCTGATAGGTCACAGTTTGTTTATTCTGGGCATATATATATATATTTATATTTATTTTTTTTTCCCTTGGATAACTACCTTGTCACCTACTGTATTAGAATTATATGTGAAATTTGTTGCTGTGTTTTAAAGGTAAGATTAAACAGTTGCATTAGTGCTGACTGTTGATTTTTCAGTGTTAACTGTTTTAGATAGTTTCAAAAAAATACCACCTAAGATGAAGGGAAATGGACTTCTCTTTTCTGGGTTAGTAGACCTTAGAATGTAGTCTCAGAGTTACGGGCAAGCCTCAAGTGTGCCTCCTTAAATTCCAGCCTTTCATAAAAGAAGTGGTCCCAATTTTAGTGGAATACAGAAAATGATTTATGTATGTGCTTTTGAGAAATCTTTCTCAAAAGATGTCTATAAACCAAAGCATTCACCATTTATTTTTTATTTTTTCTTTCTTCCAAACTTCAGTACTTTGAGAGAAATTAAATTTTTTTCTCTTACTGGAATGATGTGTTTCATCTCTAGGGCATTACCCTCAAATGGCCTATCGTGCGGTCTTCTGAAAAAAGTGAAAACTATATTAAGAATGCTGAATTAGCTAAACACTACAGTGCATGCAGTACCTTTGGTGTTTACATTAAGCTGAAGAGCAGCTGGAACTGCATTTAAAGGACTTAAGGAGCTGATACGGTGGAGGGCTGGGCAGTCCCAACTCCCCTTGAATTCGGTGCATGTTGGGAACAATCACACTACCAGGAAGAACTGAGCACCCTCCTGTCCTCAGATTCCCATCTTAGCAGGACATTCTCATCTTGCTAACACTGTACAGAAGCACTGGAAAATGGACTATTTAAAGCATGACTTTATATTAAGCAGAGAAATGTCCTAATCATGGTAAGATTTAGATCAAGATTCTTGGATGTTTAAATCCTGTATTGATGGAAAATATACCAAAACTGAAGATTGTGAAAGTAATAAGCTTCCTTTGACTGCTCTCTCAGTATGGCTCAAGAGTGACTTGAAAGCACCATTTCTCATGGTGAGAGGGTAGTCCCTGGACCAGTGCAGAAGTTGGCTTCTGGAACTGACAGCAGTGTCAATTAGTGGCAGCTTTGTTTATCTTTTTGAAGTGGACACACACTCTGCAGATGCCTAGCATGAGCTGCAAACACTAAAATACTTTAAAAAGAACTTAACCAAATTTAAATGTTTGTTTGTTGCAGTTGTACTACAGGATTGTTGTAGGTCCCTTTTAACTGAAATAGTCTATTCTGTTCTACTGTTTTAGTTACTCAACTAGGTCCAGGTTTTCTGTCCAAGGAGTGGTTTCTGATTAAAAATGCTGAGTTGTAAACTGCTCTAAAACATGGCTTTTAGCAGAAGCAGCACATGACTGTTAATTATAGCAGTGCGTCCAAAATACTTTCAGGCATGGAATTCATAGTGAACCTGAATGAGATTTTCTTGGTCATAACTTATTTCCCTACAGCATTCAGTTGAAAAATGGCAGTAGTGATCTATGCCATCTATGATTAGGCACAAATTATGTAGCGTTAGCAGCTGCAACAAACATCGCCCTTCCACAGCGGCAAGTGCACAGATGAAAATCTTGTCTCCTCTTCTGCTGGACTATCTGCATTTTAGGCTCATTGGTTGTGATCAGTTTTAAGTTAGTGAGTAAGAAGCATGAAATAAAATGCTTAACTCTTCATTATTTCTTCAAAGTTAAAATTGTTTTTCAGCAGAGATCTTGGTGCAACCAACATTTGTAATGTCTGTGGTTTTCTTTTGCTTCTTATGTTTGTAGTAAGTAGTTTAGTTTATTTTTGAATTTCGTATGGCTCTACTAATATTTATATCTTATCTTTCAATTGCACATATGCTAACACTGTTCCTGAACTGTTCATTCGGTATTTCTCCCTGGGCTCCTATTTGATTTGCTATAGACCCTTGTATTATGGTTTCCTCCCAAGAAACACACTGCTTTCAAAGTTGCAAAGCATACTTGAATTACATGAGCATCTGACAAATCCAGGTTAGTGGAAATGTCAGAATGTTTTAGCATTTGCATTCTTGACTGTTAAACCACTCTCTACCAATCACAAGTGCTACGAGTGGCTTTTTTCAAAGGTACTGCTGGCTAAGCATTGGAAACTGAGCTGCTGTGGTAGTACTTTTGTCTCCTGCTATTGTTGATGATTATATGGTCTTAAAGGTTAAATGGAAGATACCGTAGCTGGTGTGTATTTTTGTTATGTGAAGGAAATCTGCAGTGAACTTCAGTTACTTATTCTATATGCAAGAAGAAATCAGAACTCTTGAAATCAGACAGTGATAACTTGTACTTAGGAAAGAAAGTATGAAGTCTGAAATGTGAATCAAAAGATTTATCCAGATAGTTCCTGCCAGAAGAGTGAGAAGATTATGTATACATATAAATTCCTGTTGTATGAATGCTACTCTGTATGTAGTGTATACACTGTGTATATACATGTAGGCTTCCACTTCATGATATACTGTTCACTTCGAAGAAAGTGAACTGACTCTGAGAATCTGTCATTTCTATCCTCTAAGTAGCTGGCTTCGAAGTCCTATTCTGGTCACAGTTGCCAAAAGCATGTAGGTTTGTGTTCATGTGTAAGAGAATACATTTTTTTCTTTTACCATCATTGTGTTTGCATCAACCTGAAATAATAATAAATAGCAAAAGGAAAAATAGTGGTGAAAAGGGACAATAACCTTTCAAAAAAGTATAATTTATCATTTGGCAAACACAGTTGTGAACATTAGTCATAGAAACCTGCAGATAGTAGAGGCTTAATATCAAAGCTAATGATTTATTTTATGTTAATGACTTTCTGCTAGGGCATAAAAGACTGCTCATAATGGACTCTTAGTGCTGTGTTCAGTTGCAAAGGCTAATGGGATAATCTTATCCAAAATTAAGCTTTTTGAAGTAGATCATGGTGTTATTTTTTTCAGGTTAACTCTTGAAAATGTATTGGCAAACTGATTTTTCATGAACTGCTTTTTATCTTTGTAGGAAATTATAATGCAAGGGTTTTTTTCTTCATTAGTAGTTTTCTTAATTGCATTGGAAATGTCTGGTTTTGGTTTTTTATAGTTCTGAAGAATAATATTCATGATGTGGAAGCCATTCATTTCAGTGGTTTTCTCGTAGTGCAATAAGTTTTTGTGAGGCACAGTTGTTTTTACAGGTTGAACAAAGAAAAAAAGAATTATTTTTTTAGTGGCCTTGCCAGTAATTTGCTAAATGGTAGCAAAACTCATAGTTTTGCATTGAGAAGTTTTTAAAATCATGTTTACAATTAGTTATAACCAACATTATATTTCAATAAGAGATAATTTGCCTACTAAAGTTCACATAATGTGCTAATCATGTCTAGTGGTTAATAAAGGCCTCCTATCTCACTCCCCTGATGGCTATAAAAGGCTATTATGTTCATGGCAGCAGTTCAGGTACAGCTGCTGTGTGTTAATAATGCATCATTGTCCCACTAATAAACACAGCAGAGGTCAGCAACCCTGAGCACCTAAAACACCTATTCTCTTTCCAAAATATTTATTAACACCTTAATGGCATATCTATTCATTTTGGTTAGGATTATATCAGTTAATGACCCTTATGGAATCCCATGTGTTCAGGTTTTGCAACCTACATGCTGTTGTGGGCTGTTGCGCACTTCTTTCCTCCTAAACATTTCTTTTTCATTGCAACTGTGTGTTGTTTCTTTACAATTAGCATTCCATGGTCATTTCATGATTAACTTACTTTGTTACTTAGTTTGGCAATTTTCGTTTTAGGTTTTTGTTGTTGGTTTTGTTTGTTTGTTGTTTTTTGTTTTGTTTTGTTGGGGTTTTTTTTGGAGGGGTGTGTTTTGTTGGTTTTTTTTCTCCCTTCAGCTAGTTTAAGATTATGTTTAAAAATTGAATTTTTGTTAGTTAAGACGCTTCATAGAAAATTAACTATGTGCTTGTGTAAATAGGTGCTCATGTAACTATATGCTTGTGTAACATGCATGCACAGAGACATGCATGTATACATGTGTGTATATATGAGCACTACTTCCTCCAGGTTCCATACATCATTTTATACTAGTGACTGATGTTTTCCTTTTTAGCATAGATTGCTGTATTCATAAAGGTTTTTTAAAATGCATTTTCTACAGACAAAGAACATACTCACATGGGATTTCCATTTTGCCAGGGAAACATGCAAATCAATAGGCCAGCACTTATCTGCATTAAAATTAGGTATACTGTAATTTATGGGCGCAGTGATATTGTATTTGTCTAGCACAGCCGATATTCTTTAAGGTAGCCTGGCTATGTGTCCTTAGAGAAAAACAAAAGTGTTAATTGAACAAAATCTCATCTTGTAGTATTGCCTTTTGTTTTCTGTTACTCATTTTGAAAACATGATGGGGTTTTTTTGTGCTGTGTGATTTACAAACAAATGTTCAGAGGGCAGAAAAATACCACTACACTTCCATCAAGAGAAATGAAAAAGCTTAAGTAGCTGAAGGGTTTCTATTTGGTGTAGCACGTTGCTTTAATGACACATTTGTCATGCTTTAAATATATAATACGTACAATAAAATATGTACAGGCACAGTTGTGATATATGTAGTGTCTGGCTCCGTTGCTATTGTTTGTAGTCTCTATGGTTGTCATACGTTGTTCTTTGCACATCATACCCTTACAGCAGAATTTGACACAATTTCTAGCTTTCAGTCCTGCACCATTTTCATTGCACAATATACATGAGTTTGACAGGGTGT
Source organism: Strigops habroptila (assembly GCF_004027225.2). NCBI lineage: Eukaryota > Metazoa > Chordata > Aves > Psittaciformes > Psittacidae > Strigops > Strigops habroptila. Next base: position 38,183,581 of record NC_044277.2, read on the forward strand.
GTTGAGGACAACTCTGGCAAGCAATTGATATTTTGAAGTGGCAAGCGTTTCAGCAGCTGCCTGCTTGTGAAAAAGGAATGATAAGGTATACTGTATTGTTAGTTTCAGGCAAAGCATTAAGGTTTAAGCTCTGTAAAAATGTACACATTATTCGTCAGTGGTGAAGCAAGCCTTTTATGTTTTTTAGAGCTTAGCTCTCTGGCTGATGTGAACTAGAATGACATTGGTTTAATGGTCAGTAAATGAATAGGAGTACTTTGAATTTGAACCGCTGCCAATTTTGCACCAACAAAGAGACTGACAAAAGAAAGATTTTATGTGAAAGCAAAGCACAAGCAATGTTTGGGGAGGTGGGGAGAGGGGTAGAGGAACCCAACAGAAATATTCTCTAACACAGCCTTGTAATGATACTAAAATTGTTAAAACACATCTATTTTACATGGCTCATCGGCCACAAACTTAAGCTGTTTCATCTAATGTTCTTTGAAACCTGTTGTATACACATAGTCTTTTAGAATATATTCATATGGAATTTACAGTGTGTTTTTCTAAATACCACACTGTGCCCTGAAGGCCTGTTGGCAGAACATCAGAGTTGTCCACTGCTGGAGTTCCCAAGTCTCTCTCTATCTGGTAGTGGGAAATTGTAGTTTAATCAGTTATGGCACTTTCAGTGTGTAGCATTCATTAGTAAGGCAATTTGTCATGACTGTTAATAGTCAGGATGCATCTGCTCTCTCTTCAGTTACGGAGTGTGATAAGCAAGAGGGCAAATATTTCAATATTTAGTAATATTAGCATGTTTGAAAACTGTAGTTCAAGGTTAGTGCTCAAAACACAAACAGCAGATTAGAAACGACCTATTTACTGGTTTTACCTTTACATAGGTTTGATTTTAAAGTACCCTAATGCTCTTATGAGTTGTGCATTATTGAACTGGGTGTTAGAAAGTAAATGTTAGCATCTTCAGTGTTTATCAAAGATTTTTCCTCTATTGTCATAAATTCAAAGTTAGGATATTTTCAAAGAGTTGAAAACACTTATAACTGAGCCACATCATTCTCCAGTGTGTCGGTAATAAATGGTTCATGCCATCAATTTTGGCAGTAGAAGGCCTTTCACAGTGTTAGTTTTGTGGCTGGGCAGCTTATAATGTTATTTGGTGCCTACCAAATAGACAACATGCAATTAGAATAATCTTCTTTCTAAAAACTGGCTTGTAATCATTGTTCATTGTTCTAAATATGAAAGGTTAAATTGTTTTCTACAGTCAAGAGGTTAGAGGTTTTTTTCACATATATCTGATAACCCTCATGCATTACATAATATGATAGCTTCTCACACAATAGCTTTGTGACACATTTTAATTTTTAATGAAAAGCCCCCCAAATTTTAACATAATTATTTCTTTAGAAACCGAGCCCAATCTTGGTAAAATCCGTTCTTGCCAGCAACAAAAGCTGTTACTGTTTAAGTTCCTGTTCAGCAGTTAGTTGGTACGCTTCACTGGATATTGTCAAAAAGGTTTTTCTCTTGATTGACAACCCTGTAGGAATGTGAATGGAGATTTTAATTGCATATCATGTGTGCATATCAGAGTGAGAGGATTCACTGACTCTGCTTAGCTCCATATCTCTACAGGTCTCAGCCATGCCAAAACACTTCCATTTTTATTTTTTTTTTTAATAAGCAATTGATATATTTTTCCAAAGAGAGAGAAAAAGGGCATGCAAGTGAAGAATGGACTGCAAAAAAAGAGGTTCCTGTGAATTTCAGAAGAAAAATGTGTGGAATAAGTTTCCAGAATGTTTTAACACAATTAAGAGGTATTTTGTTGATATAAATTCAGTTCAAGACTAAGTTGGCCAAAGACTGCAAGAATATACTTTTCTTCTGACATTTGCTAGCAGAAATGTGTTTATCTTTTTACTTTTTTTTTTTTTCCCCAAGAGTACTTTGAACAAAATCAGTCTGAAAGAAAGTAAAGTAAGTGGAAAAAATTACTGAGTCAGGCTGCACCTTTATAGAAGACATGGGGAAATGGTGGGGGTTTCTTCGTGTGTGTGAGACAGTGGGCTTGCTCACTCATACTGGATTTGGTGCAGAGTATTCAGGCAACACTGTTACTTTGTGGGGAGATTTGCCTAGATAAGGACTGGCAGAGACCTCAGTTTTGAGTCTGAAAATAAAACTGAATTTTGATATCAACTGTAATGCAGCTTAAATACTTTTTTTTTTTCCTTAAGAACAATGAATGATACATCACTGCAAACTGACACTGGTAAATAGACTGAACATTTTCCATAGCCAAGAACATTGCAGGTGAAAATGCATAGCCAAAAATTCGTTATTATGAATAGTAGTTAGATTTTGATGTCTCAAATTAGATTCCAGGTTTCATTTTACATCAGAAACCACAACATTGATTGCATTTTTTTTTTAATTTTTTTTTAAAGCTCATGAAGTGCTGGCAACTGAAAGCACAGCAACACACAGTTGAGGGAACTTTTAGCTGAGTTAGTGTTTTGCGCTGTACAGGGACATTGAAATCTAAAGGGGGATGACAGTTGCATTTTTCCCGGAGGACCCCTGGGAAGGAATTGTTACTTAGTCAAAAAGTTTCTTTCCTCGTTTGTCAGTGCTCTCAGATGAAAAGCAAATTGACTGCCTTCTGCCCTTTTACCCTTTGTGTAGGGCCAACTCACACTTTCAGGTTGTATTTGTGGAATGTGTGGGAATGGAGGATGCCAACCACTTCTTGAACCTTAAGGTTACAACAGCAAGGCACATCACCTGGTCTGACAACGTGCTGTTTAACTTTGGCATCTGTACAGAGCCCATTCACTCCTGTGTTGGACTGAAGAGTATCTTGCCTGATTATGTCTTGTACACCAATAAACCCTTAGGAGTGCTTAAAAACTATGAATTCCTTAAGAAGAAAACCAACAAGACTGCTTTATTTTTAATGAAGCAAACCCCTTCTGACTTAATATATGACGTCAGTGGATGGTTGGATCTATTAGGAACTGACACTTATAGGGATTTTTAGGATTTATGAGTAGAAAATAGAGGGAAATGGGAAGCGGCAAAGATAGATAGTAATCTGAATGTATGATTCCCTCTGTACAGTGTGCATTCAAGTCCTATGAGCAAATGCATCAATGAGGAGCCTTAGCTTTCTGGACACCCAAAGGTGCTTGTATTTAGATTTGTCTGGGCTTACACCTGTGCAAGTTTCAGAGCTTTGGCACTTTCATTCTGATAAAGGTTTATTTTTTGAGAGAATTTCCAAAATTATTCCTGGTTTGGGGAGCTTTCCTTCATAGCCAGCAGGTCTACAAGACTCCCAAAGCCAGGAAAAATTGTAGACATTGGAAGGTTTTTTCATTGTTGAGGAAAGAAAATATTTAGATTGTGCAGCATGGTAAAGCTTGTAACTAAGGTTTTGATAAAAATGGGAGTGGACCCTGAAGATGTAATTTTGGATTAACACCAAGGCCATTTTTGTAAATCACCATGGTAGCTCCTGTAATAATGTTAAGAAGATTGCTCCATCCCTGACAGTGTTCAAGGCCAGGTTGGACAGTGCCTTGGGTGACATGGTGTAGGCTGAGGCGTCCCTGCCCATGGCAGGGGGTTTGGAACTAGATGATCTTTAAGGTCCTTTCCAACCCAAACCATTCTATGATTCTGTGATTCTATGAGGACTTAATTTGTTCAGGACTTCAGGTTATGAAGTCAAACACTGTAAGGTTGGGAATGCTGATTTAAGGATATCTTGGTTTTGCTCTTTAGTATGCTCTCATTGGCAGGAATTGATGGAGTGGAACAGCGGATGTGGAGTAAGTGATCATGTAATTATAACTTTAATACAGTTACAAATGGCAACCAAGTTAGGCTTTCAGGCCTTAAATCTGGCATTTTCCACATTTTTGCCTCTTGACTTTGTAACCCAAATACTCTTTCAAAAATATCATTTTTGGTATGTTACTGATTCATTGGATTGCATCCATGACATTCATTGCTATCCTCTATCAGGAGTGTTTGAGTCTCAATATTTCTGCAGAGATTTTTCTGTTGAAGAGTTAACTCTTCTTAGCAGCAGGGAGAGTTTTATCATGGTGAGAGAGGGGAGGACCAAGTCTTCTTGTGACTAGGAAAATCTTGGGCTCTCTCTTACCAATCCTTTCATTCTGTGCATACTTTGACACAGGCTGCCATGTTCTGAAGATTTGGGATCCAGTATGAGAATACTTGTGTTACTATTTTGTCATGATACCCACATTTTGGGCTGAGGAGCTCAAGCGTATGTTAAGGCTTTAGTAATTTCAACAGTTTATCTCCGAAGAAAAGGCACTTTTCTATCTCAGTATCTTTTCTTCTGCTGAACTTGAAAGATGTGCTGCAAATAATGGAGCTGGTGGAGTTTTCTTAAGGTTAAAAATACCACTTGAACTCCAAATACAGGTATTGTGACCGAAATTACAGTAATATGTGCTACACCTGCAATTGTGAAATAAGAGCAACCCCACTGCATGTATCTTTATTATCACATATAGTTACTATGTTTATAGAAATAATTAAAGAGCATCTGTTAAATGTATGTTTATATTAAACTCTCTACATTTGTGTAAGTTATTTTAGTTCTAGTAAAACCAGAGGATTTAGCGTACAAGTCATTAGGGTTTGTCCTATAATATTTTTCTTTGGAGCTACAGGCAGTCTATGTATATAATAATGAAAGCTCAGAGACAAAAAAAAATATTTTTGAAATGGAAAAATGTATTATTCAGCTGAATCCATTGCCCTTGTAAGAGTGCTGTGATTCCAGAGGACTTTCTCAAACAGAACATTACGGTGGAAATACTAAAGCATCACTCTCTAACTCAGCTTTGGTTTTATTCAGTCTTTTCAGAAATTCTAATGTAAATATTAATATTTACTGCAGAATAAAATAGGTAAAGTTCTGAATGTAGAAGGTTTTGGTTGGAGGAGAATGCTGCAGACTTTCTAGAAACAAGTTAATTACAACAGAGACAGCCCTTAACCTGCTGCTTCCTACATGGTTGCCTGGGTTTCTAGCAATGTTGGAAGATCTTTGCTTATGTTAGAGATGTAAGCATATTCTGAAGCAATGGTGCACAATGATGTACCAGATCTGGAAGCTAATTTTCTGTCATTAACTTATCAGGACCTTCCTTTATTCTTACTACTGAGCTTGCAGTGGACCTGTACAAACTTGCAAATAACAGTATTGGAATGCATATTTCACTGTTTATTATAAGTTAAAAATAGGTGATTAATTAACATAATCATCAGGTCTTATTGTCCTTGGTAAGGATGAAACATGGTTGTGAGGGAACGTGGCCTTTCCATGCAGTCTGGTAGCTGGGTGGTGTTCTGTCAAGTGTGGGAGAGGAGAGCCAGGAAAGAGGGACCAAGTGTTTCAAGAACTCATCTAGGGAAAAGAGCTGGGGCTGTGGTCTCTTCAGCGCTGGTTTGAGCATGTTTTTGCATTTTACCATCACTAAACATTAGTCTCCTTTCTTCCAGGAGACTCCTTCCTCCCTTTATGTTTCAAGTATTCTCCCCATACAGATGCTGAGCTTCGAAAAGTCAGATAAATTGCAACCTTACTCAGGGTACCTGTCACACACTGTTAGGAATTTGTGCTAGAACAGAAGGAAACAAGAAGATACCCTGTAGAAAATATTTTCTGACTGGTCTTGGCAAAAGCTGAGCACCATTTCCGCCAGCATGGACACCTAAGCTATCTCCAAGGAGAAGCTTACCGGTTCTCTAGGTGAGAAGGGACATTACTGGAAGGTCCTGAAGTCCCTGTACTGTCAGTGGAGAAAAGGGTGTGGGGTATCCCCCAGGGACGCTAACTTATATCCTTATTTCTCAGTGTGGTTCAGAAATCTCTGGTTCAAAGACCTAGTGTGACAACATACGTGGAAAACAGCCAAATTCAGATTTACAAGAGAGCAGAGCTATTAGGATTATGACTGATCAACTGAAGTAGTACTAGATGATGTTAAAAGTTCCATGAATGTGCATTTACAGAAGTCTTTATGGTGCATTGAGTTGCTCTTTCTGTGGACTTGCATGGCTCCAGGCAGTGTTTGCTGGCTCACAAAACAAGCTTCGTGAGCTGCAGGGGCTTCTCTGAGAATTGCTTAAAGTTGTCAGTCAATAAAGTGTCATGTTAGCCGTTCCATTGCTGCCTTCATCTGATAGTTTCCTTGCTAATGTTCCATAGAAGTCCTGACATTCTGAAATAGGGGCTGCCTCTTCAGCAGCTGATTTACCATCCTCTGCCACCAAGTGTCTTTTGAGAAGGTAGAGTCCAGAAATACAAGGAAATCGTCTTGTGACCATTACATTGATGAGGTCACATAAAAAAAAAAAAAAAGTGGAAAAAAAAAAGTGTCTCTAAAAATAGATCCTGGTGAGAGAAAGAGCAGTCTTCAGCAATAGAGGGAGAGGTCCTCCAACATAAACTTACTTGTGGAGGAGGTCTAGAGAAACACCAAGATGATATGCCATCTCATATCCCATTCCTTCCCCTTGTCTGATAAAATCACTTGTCTCCACATCCCAATTTGCTATCTCTTAACTTGGATGAGAATTCCTCAGCAGCAGATCTTATTTCAGCCCTTATCTGGTGGTTCAATAACCTATGCCTGTAGCTCTTCAAACGAGAAAAAAAAAAAAAAAGAAGTTGACAAGTTTGGAGTACAAGGAGTAGACTGCTCAGTTATGTGAGTTCTTTTTCCTTTAGGGCCATTCCACAGTACTCTGTAAAGATAATTTTGCTATTTGGTTTGTGTTTTTTCCCCTTCTTCTCTACCTTTACAAAATGGTATACCTGACTCTGTAGCTGAGAAGCTGGCAAATGAATTCTGCTGCACAGAAATAGTTAAAAAAATTGCCTTAAGATTATTAACCACACCAGTGCTAAAGTAATGAAATTACTTGCTTATACCCACAAAAGCAGGGAAGAGAAAGGTCAGAATTAGAGCTGGAATTCCATACTTAGTTTGAAATTTCTAATTATGGCAGCGTATTTTGTATGTAAGATTATTACTCTTTGGCAAGCCCTGCTGTGTCTAAACACTTTTGGGTGGGCTAAGGATGAAGTTTCAGTTTAACTCGAAATTTTCTTGCTTTGTGGTTTTAGACTTTAGATTATAATAACATTTCACAAGCATCAGATTTTATGGTACAGTTCATTTGTAGAAGATGCTATTTTTACACAGTCCTAGTGCTAATACAAGTCTGTTGCATTAGATTTTAAAAGGTGAACTTCATTACGTTTTTCCTGACAAAGCAATGTATCATCTAGGATACAGAACTGTGACAAGCTGTTTGGGAAATAATTCAACAAATCTTGTGTTTCCTTACCATTTTTTCCCCCACTATTCTAGGAAGGAGTGCAGCCATGAGCAAAACTACCCTCTCAGTGCTTTAGTATATGGGTTGAAATACACTCCTGAATATCTTATTACATCCTGTATGCACCACTTGTATAGGACTGCCAATGTCTGTCACCAGTCCTGCCTTAATACGGTCTCCAGTTCTTAGTATCTTGTGTTTAGACTCAGTGCAGCACAAGTACAAAGCCTCTTTTTAGTCTTGAATTTTTAATATGTTTCAGCATTTGTAATGATTTCATCACAGTACTGGATAGAATTGGACTTTATTTTTTGCGAATACTACTGTATTTGAAAAAGGAACCATTCTTTCCTCCCTTGAAGAAGTGTGTGCAGTACATTGTGTACCCTGTTCTGTATGTATCTGTGTGTCCAAATTAGTTTGTATCACCTCTGTTATAAAACTCTTTTTCTTCCACCACTACTCTGAAATTGCCTTTCATACTCAGTGTAACCTATGAATTGGTCCTGTGAGTGAGTCATTCCAAGGTTGTTGTTCTCCCCTTATAACTACATTTAATATAAAATACTGTGCTCTATGTTATGTCCACCTTGTTCAGATGGAACAATGTCTGCTGAGATGGAAAAGCAGAATGCAATATCAGAATACATTTAAATGTAATAACATCTCTAGAATATTTTTTTTTATGGTACAGAAAAAACAGCTGTCATGCCGTTATCGCTGCTTTGTCTTTTAAAGCCTCATGGTACCAGAGTATTTCAATCACAGGCTTGGCCTTGCAGCTCTTACCCTAGGAAAACTGCCACTGGTGTCCAGAGGAGTTTTGCGTTCTGCAAGGACCATGTCTTGGCCTCAGGTCAGCTACATAGCCCTATCTTAGGTACCCCTCTTTCTTATATAAAGGTTTGCGTAAGCTTTATTGTTCTAGATACCCTGCACATTTCTTGTATTAATAAAATGATACACCTGGGGTTGATTTTCAGGACTATTGCATTTTATACACACTGTCCCTAAAGAAACCTTACTGAGAACATTAAATTCATTTTCAATTGAGTGTTGTTTTTCCTATAAGTACATGCACATTCCAAGGTTCGTCAAACACAAAGATTTTAAAGTATTAAACCAGTATTAGCTATCACAGTTTTATAGCATCAAATTTTATCTGTCCCTCCTGCAGTTGCAAAACTGGCTGAGGTGCATTTGAGTTGTGCTTTCCTCAAAAAAAGAAAAAAAATCAGTTAGGTTTTAGCTCTCCCTGTGCAGTGGATCAATGCAAAAGGTATTTCATTAGCAAGACAGAGGCATGTGCAAGCTGTAAATCTGGGGTAAGAGGCAAATGCACAAACCCACTGATACCTCACCTGCAATACTCCCTGCAAGATTCTCTGCAGGTCTTTTTCCCAGCAAGTAGGATAAAGAGTGCTGGTAGTTGGAAGGGAACTCCAGTGGCCAGGGGAATGTCATGCCAAGAAACTTGTTTTTGTTGTAAAACAATTACATGATTTCCATCCACATGCTCTCACTTGGGGCTTTCAGAAACGTGTGACTTGTGAAGCCATAATGCTCTCACAGTGTAATTCAGGCTGCTGGGACATCTCCATAGTTCCTTGAGGACCAGTTGTTACTACTTGTAAAAATTCCTATGTTTCGTTTAAACCCCCATTTCAAATTAAAAATCCTTGCATAGATACATGTAACTAAAGAATCAGTGTATTTTCCTGATACAGGAAGGTTGTCCACTGTTCCTTTGAGCTGTTTCTTTACCCAGTTCTATGTTACAGTTTTGTTGCCATGATCTACAACAGGCTGTGTGTGTGGTTGAGTGCTGTGGGCCCGGGTGGTGTGAATTTATGGCACACTGGATGTTGTACAGTAGTGTCCCATGCCGGCACTTTCATGCCCACACAGAATGCCTTTGTATAGCTACTCTGCTTTGAAAGCAGATGGACATCATTGCTTCCTAGTCCTTCAGACTAAGTTTTTGTCTTGGATCGGTGGGCTGGGCTGGTTTGTCATGTGACTGTAGGAGGGCTACCAAGCAAAGAGGGGCCACACTTTGCCTTTTAGTTACAAATTTTAAAGGGGTTTTAGCCAGTTCTGAAACCGTGCCCTCAAATTACATGAGGATTTCGAAAAAAAGCTAATATGCTTCAAGTTGATGTGGGTGCTAATGTGTCTGTGTATGCAAACCCCATGTATACCTCTACCTTAGGCATATTTGGGAAGAAGACTAGAGATGCACTGTTAGTGCAGGTAATTTAAGAATGAAACATGTTCTAAAACTCAGCAGTGGATTCAATTCCAGTAGCAAACAGTTCTACTTAAAAAGAGATTGAATATGACTTGGCGTTGGCAGCCCTGGCTAGCTGAAGTATATAACAACCATTCCAGTTTGCAGTAGTTTTCAGTCTATCTTAAAGAGTGTTTCAGGAATCATTTTGAAATAGAAGTCTGAGAATATGAGATACACAGAAGGAGATGTTTCTGTATGTCATGAAAAATCTGTATCTAGCTAGAGGCTGCAGTGATTGTGAAGAAGAATGATAGTATCTCAGCTATGCAGTATGCATTTGTGACTGTCAAAATTTGCATGTATTTAATGCATTGAACTGTTTTAAAAACACTGTTCTTAGGATACTTGTCAAAATATTTTCTATAATGAATGAATTTAAATCTACTTAACATATTCATGTTTAAAATTTATGGACATTTTTTTTGTCCAAAGAAGTGCATAGTTTATATTCATATATAAATATCTAATATAAACTATATTCAGATGTACTATATAGCTCACTATATTCAGATGTACTATATAGCTCAGGTTTGAATTGAACTTGGATGATGTTCAGTCATAATACATCTTACTCATCAGTACAGCTTTACATTGTTGTTCATTAATATTCTTTTAAAGGAGTGGATAAATGTTTTATACCTACAACCTGTCTCTTATAGTTGGGGTTTTTTTTCCTAATGGTGGAATAAAAAAAGTGGAGATAGAGCTACATTGGATACTTGTTTTGTGCAAAACTTCATCTGTTTGTATAATACTTCTAAATAAAGGTGCAAGAGCAAATAGCCTAGATGTCAGGTAAGGCAATATCTATATAAGCTCTCTGCTGAGTTCTGAGTAATCTGTGTTAGTTCCCCCAATAACTCAGTCTAATCAAATACAGGGACGTAAGTGATATCATGTAATAGCTTTTTGGAATCAATAAATACTCCATGGTTTTGAATTACTAGCAGTGTAGATGTGGCTGATAAGCTCAATTGTTGGAAAACTGATCCCATAAAAGTGAAAAGTGAGAACTTTAAAAAAAATCAGATGAAAGCCAAACCTTTTATGAAACAGAAATAAAGTGTGTTAAAGTTCTACTTTGCACAAATTTTGAGAAATAATTAATGATATGATAGAAAAAAGTATGCAAGTTTAACAGTGATATCTTCGAGGCTTCAGGTTGTTAACTATCGATAAACCAGAATTATGGGTTAAAGAAATGGGATGTCGTTTTTTCTCAGTCTTCAGAATCTCTTCAGAAAACTTCAGAAAACTGCCTTGATATCAGTATTTAAATTAGAAATTTAGATGTGATTGTGGCAGAGGTCCATACTGGTTGCTTTCTAAAGTTTAAATACAAGTAAATACAAGTAATGCTTTGGGATAAGAATCCTCCGTAAAACTGGCATGGCCAGTTTAGAAGTAGAGATAGGTAACAGAGATGATTCTTCGGAGTATCCTTGTCTTTGTTCATCTCTCTCGCCAGTGTGCCTTAGCGTGTGACTCCCAAGCATCTAAAATTATGTTATAATTAAAATTATTAAAAAGATTGTGAAGCTTATGCATGGTATGCTAAGCCTGTGCATAACCACTGGTACATAAAATCCACGTTGAAGGCATCCCTAGATAGGACAGAGTTTTCTAATGTTAAATAGCAAGAATTGCTAGTGTGTGCAACTGGTCTTTCTTGACTGAAGTTCCTGCTGTAATGGGTTAGACAGCCCATTCTTCATTGGTTACGGGCTGACCTGTGGTTTCTTTTCCCCACTGTTCACTAATGAGTTTCATTGACAGACATTGGTGGCGTGGGAATTCCTGTTCAATTTGCATGGCCAAAGTACACTGAATTTCTCTATAAGATATCCAGCGTATTTCAGATGGCATGTGGGTTTATTCAGTAAGTTTTGTGGTAGCTGGCCTTACCTGAGATGTCTGTGGAATTGGGATCTACTCATCTGAGACCCACTTGTATCATGAGTGCCGGTATTTCTGTGTTGGTGATGTTATGTGTACCAGTGCATGGTGTGGAGGCTGACTGGGAGGGGAGCTGTTGAGATTCAGAGGCTGGTGTGTTGTCAGTGCACTTGTTAGGGAGCATGAATAACAGTTTGATGCTTCCTCCCCCATGGTATATATTTTAATGGAAGCTGTATGGACAGTAGCATTTGTAGAGCTGAGATATATTTAATGAAGATAATATATTTTGTAACATGGGCTGTTTTGGTTCAGTACTCATTTATTTATATGCTGGTAGCATCCATATTTAGTGCTGTATAAATTAATAACACTATATTTAGTAAATATGAACTATAATCATTATGCTATTTAATTTGGGTCTAATAAGTACTTGCCAGACTAATGTGCAGTCATGTAGTTGGGCAGATGTACAAAAATGTCGTTAACTTGTTTTGATTTGCAGACAGTGATGTATGTGGCAATGACTGTGAATACTCCTGCTTTTCTTACACCACAGCTACCTCATTTGCCAAATATGGCTATGATCCTTTGTCCATGTTAATTGAGAATGGCATCCTTATTCATCATGTGCAGGGGTTTTTTCAGCCATTAAAATGCTGTCCAAAGACTACTCAACTGAGGAAAACTACAGAATAATACAGAGTGCTTGTTTATCTGTTGTTGTAAGCCTTCTGTTTTATCCCATTGTAATGAATGGGAAAAGGAACTCTCACATCTGAATGCAGTGCTGTTGTTAAAGAGCACAAATTCCTTTTGGAACATCAGCATTAATAATTGGACTGGGGCTTGCCTGAAATATTTTCATCAGCAATGTCTCTGTTCAGTGTTCCTTCTTCTTTTCTTTGACCTTCTGAAAAATAAGTGGAAAATGCATTAAGATAATTTACATTAGTTGTCAAAAACTGTGTTTATTTCTTTGATAATAAAGGTTTCCATTCCTTGATTAAATTTATGTTTATATTTGACATTTTCCAGGGATGCATAAATTCATATGACAGTTAAAGTCTACATACTCCCAGTACCTAGTGCCAGGTTGAGTTGAATTTGGACACATCACATAAATAAAAGTGGTTTTATGTTTCACCTTCGTCTGGTAGGTGAGCACTCCACCTTTTCTTGTGAAACATAATCGGTTTTGACATGGCAAAATTAGATCCTGACTATTTATTATCTGCTGAAATCAAAACCCATAACTGGGAAAGCATGTGGTAAGTCCATTGGAGCAGCTTGCATGCAGAGAAGAAAAGGGGAGGCATTCCAATTTTATAAGCTCAAGGTGATTTTCTGTAACACCTAGGCCGTTTTAATTAATTACCCTGAAAGATTGAGTAAATTATTATTTGAATACTTTATGGCATTACATGTTAACATTTCAAGGACAAAGTGCTGTACTTAGCTTTTCAATAACGCTTCATCTGTCAGAATATATCTTCTGAATTTATGTAGTATACTGCAGTGTAAAGGGTAGTCAGAACTTGAGTACTATGAATTATTACAGGGAACCTGAGTCAAATATGATCTACTGAAATGGGAGCCCTAATATTTATGGACACCTGGTAGGGAGCTACAAATTAAGAAAACCACATATCTTGGTTCTCAAGAATTAAGGTTTTTTAAAATCTTTTCCTTTCATTATTTTTTGCTCCTTTTTTTTTTTTTTTTTTTTTTTTTTTAATGTGAAAGTGTTAACTGAATGCCATTAAAATGTTGGTTGTAATACAGGTATAGGCTTTGCTGCTAATGGCATGTCCGTGAAGTACAGCTCTGCATATTTGCAGGTTGAGATGCTGCTTCACTTGCGCTGCTTACACAATATACAGAAGATCTCCACTTGCTCTTCCTTTATGACTTTAGGTCTTGACATCTTAGCTTTGGAAAGATTTATGATATGAAACAGGTACCTGGGTGGTGGGCATACCTGTATGTTTCATATAACCTGTTTAAATCAGTGGGGTATGTGAAATGTGATAGGTTGTTTAGATGGTGTTTGTAACCAAAACGTCAGCTCTGCTTCAGCTTTACTGGACCTGTATTCCACAGATCTAATCTGTCTTCCACTGGAAGAGCATACAACCTTTCAGTAACTTCTTCCTACCATCAGTAGATTAGATTAAATCCCCATTTACTGCATTATATTAATATTTTCAATGGCACACTAATCCATGAAATAAATGTGTCAGTTTCTATGGCTACCCTGTAACGGGCACAGCCGTAAGACAGTGCCTTAAGGCCACATAAAAGACTTAATGTACAGATTGAATAGAAGCACATTATTTATTACTAAGCTATCAAGCTGAGAAAATTTAGTGATCTTATTTTTTTTAGATTTGCTCATTTGACCTGGGCAATTTGCTTGGCTGATAATATTGAGTATTTAATACCACAATGTTTTCTCAGTTTTGAGAATAAAGTGGTTCACACTAATTTCTTTTAGAACAGTTTTGTAGAATGAATTATTTTTATACTCCTATGGTACTTAACTGATAGTTCTTTGCATTTACTGTGGCTTGAGAATTAAGTAAAACTCTTTCAGTGTTTGAATGAACACATTATAATTTAATTGTACTGCTATCCAAAGTGAAAGAGACACTCCCATCTTCCTCCTCTTACATCTTATCCTGAAACCCCAAGATACATTGAGGCATTCTGAGCTGTAAATAACTTACCATGAAGTAAGATGGTGTGACCAGCATGAGTCTCCTCTGACTCTGGAGAGCTTTTGGGGCTGATGCCCATCGGTCATTCAAAGATGGAATTCATCAGCCTTGTCTGTGGTGGGTCATGGGTCACCCCTGGTGGAGCACTGGAACTGTGCTGTCACAGTTTTTTACCTAGGGACCCAGACATGCAGGTTAGTCTTTGATGTGCATGATACATATCCCTTCACCCTCTGCTCTGTGATAACTTTAATATGTTGCTCATAACGAAAGGAAACCAGGCATCTGTGATGTAGATTAATCCCTACCACAACTTGGCTTCCAGCAGCAGTGATGGTGTTTGCAAGCGACAAGATGGTGCAGTCCAGGGCATTTCTGTGCTCAATTATACTAGAAGAAGGATCAGTGTCCTTAGATATGAATTACAGGAATAAAACACTCAGGAGGCCTTTCTGGCTGCAAGCTAAGATAAAATGATGGAGGGTCTGTCGATTAGAGAAGGTCTGGGGTCAGACCCATCAAATACTTACCTACCAGATGAGAAGTGGTGATTGTATCATGACTTGAATGCAGACTAGTGAGTCACCAAGTAATGTAACTTTGCTAAAAATCTGTTTCTTGAATATGATTTGAGGAATCTGCAGGTTATTTTCTTTCCTGTGCAGAACTTGTGGTTATCACATCATTTTCAAAAGGTTTGTTGAAAGACAAAATTGTTCCTACAAAATATTCCTTTACACTTCCTAAGAGAACTACTAATAACACTTTCAGACTGCAACACTTGCCAAGAGCTGACATTTTCAGAATTTCAGATGTCAATAAAACTGCTTAAAACATTGTAAGGAGGCTGAGTGAAGACAAGAGAGACTTAGCAGAACATATTAGTGGTTTTAATGCAGGTCTACTTAAGCCTTAAAATTTATGTTCTGGAAAAGCCAATTTCCAGGAAGTCAAAATAACCTTCACGACAAGTTTTATCAACATAAATGCAAAAGACAAGTGACAGATATGTATAGTATATAACTCATGTGGAATGCGAACATAAAGTTTTAACTCATGAGCTGGTAACAAAAAAAAAAAGAAAAAATGTGTCCATGAAGGAATATAGACCTAGGAAAGCAGAGGGTGACATCTTTGTCACCTCATAATGACTTGCATTTACATGTTTTTTTTGGTACGTGTTTGTCATTACTAACATTACATTTGCTCTTAAGTATGTTTGTCCACTCAGGCACATCTAGCATAACTAACGAATGGTTATTACAGTCTCACTTGAGGTCAGAATAGCTGATAGGAAAATATCTAGAACTATTTACAGTGTAAATGTTAGAGGAAGAGGAAGTTTGAGACTTCTGGGCCTGTACGTATTGAGCAAAAAAACTGGTAACATAGATTGTGCTATAAACTGCTCCTGCACTTGTGTGAGGTGTAGTTTTCAAACACTAGATTTACTAGAAGCATAGGTTTTGTCCCTCCCGTGCAGTACCTGTATGCAGTATGTTCTGGAACATAAAAAGCACCTGATGTACTAAGCACGTCATTATGTTAGGGACAAAGCCTTATGCAGCAATGTGTTTAAACTGATGTAGTTTCCTCAGTTTTGTTTGCTGTCCCAAGAGAAAAAATTCAAGATTTCAACAGTTGCCTATGAAGAACTAGTCTTTACATTCAGTCCCAGTAGAGTGCTACTATCAGGATAGCCTTTCTGAGAGAGTTCAGGGTTCTGTACAGGTCATGCAGTCAGTCATTCTGGCAGCGCTTTTCATAATTAGTTCAAATGCAGTCTTGTACTTACAAGGTTAGCAATGGTGGTAGGCAAATGAATGGCAAAGAAAACAATCCCAGTTTAAGCCTTTTGTTTGAAAGAAGTATAATGTTGCTAGCAACAAAATTATTTTCCATGTGGACTAAGACATCTCATCGTGTTTATTGTATTCTGTAAAATACTGTGCATAGCAAGCATTATTATAAGCAAATGAGACTTTCCAAGTAACAAGTGCCCTCTGTTTAAACAAATAATTTTCTATGCAAAGGTTAAACACTAAGAGATTTTTATTGTTCAAGTCATGCTCATGACTTTGGAAAGTCACCAAGCAAGTATGCTTAAAAAAGAAAATGTGAATGGAAAATTCTGAAGTATTTTGCCCTTTCGATTCCTAAGAGTGAGCTATCGTTTCTCTCCACTGTGGTCATTAATAATGACAGATGTATGTGGTGCAGAGTTCACCTACATTATTGTCAGTAACGGGTAGAGAGAGAATATTTATTACAGCAGAAGGAGGGAGGGGAAAGACATGATGTTGAACCAGAAGGCAAGAGCAGAGTTCAGTGTTTTTTGTTTGTGTGGGGAGGAGGGTTAGCAGAGAGCATGCATTAAGATTTCTTAGAGACTGACGAGCTCTCATTGAAATTGGTTGAAACACTGCTACAGGCTGTTGTGAGAAGCGGATTGATTGGATCTTTAATATATTATGCTTTACAGTACTTCAGTAATGCAGATTTATTTCACCTCAGCAAAAGCTCCTGTTGGTTTGGATTTGCAAACAAACATGGTAACAATCTCATTTTTATTTATTTTTGTGAACTGGTCAAGCCTTAAATCTTGTTTATGAAATGATGAAAGGACACTCCCAGCTTGACACCTATTTGTTTTGAAAGTGAGCAAGTATAGCTTTAGGTTGTGTACCTGTCTTGCAGCACAACTTGCCAATTTTTGATTATTATTACATTGTCCTATATAAAAAAGAATTAAAATACATTTTTCTTTCTTATTTTGCTGTGTAATAAATAAACACAACATGCACCAGACTAGTAGGGAGACTGATGAACTGACAGTATGTGAGCGTCGCTGAAGATTGTGTACCCATTGGCCTATGTTTCATCCCACCTGTCTTTGGTCATTTAACTGTGTCATCAAGAATACTCTGAAGTCAAGGAAGAGAACTAGCATCTCCAAAGGGACCATTTAAACATTAGGAGCCTGAGCCAGTGAGCTTGAAAGAATTCAGGCCTTCAGGTCATTGTTCTGTTTAAAAGTGTGTTTGAGGAGATGGACAAAAAGTCCAAAAGTTCATTTGGTAGTCATTTGGTAGTGAGTAATGTCTCGATAGAAGGTTTGGGAATATGAAAACAGGGTGTAATATATTTATCACCTGAAAAATTACTCAAGAAATTATTCACAGATGAACTTACGTAGCATGAAAGACAAATAAATGCAACTGGGATGCTTGGCTTCTCGTACAAGACTGGATCATTGTACCTCTGCCCCCACCCCCACCCTTTAAACAATGTCAAGTGATTTGTAAATTGCTCACTTTAAATACAGCCTTCAACTAGCCATTTTGTCACAGACTTTTTTTTAATAGTAAGTAGTAAGCAGTGATATTCCGTTACATTGGGCCTGCTATTTTTTTTATCTATTGGCATAGATTTTTGACCCATGTGCTAACCTCTCAATTCCTGTGGGACCTATGGGCTAGCACAGAAATATGAGGAAGTGGAACGTATTGCAGTGTTTGGGACTGTTATTTACAAACTGTTGAAGTTTCTGGATAAACAGGTTCTCATTTGTACACCTGGTTTTCTGTACTGAGCTACAAATATCCATTAGTATTTGGGAGCATATCATTATGCTAAAAATCATCACTGCATATGTCTAAACATTAAGATAATTATTGACTGTTCTGGAAAGAGAATGTATTAATACCACAAACAATCTCATTCCAGTTGGTGTTTACAGTCTCGTTATCTAAAGTTTATAGAAAAAAAGGCGGCTTCATAAAATGCCTGGAGAAGTTAATAAATCCAGGTCTTGAAGTGGAAAAGAATCAATACATTACTAAGGGGAAAAAACCCCATCCTTAGGAGCCATTTATGTTGTGCTGGCTCTAGCTCAACATGTGATTGCTTCATCAGAATTAAAGCAGTGAGGCACAGAGCAGATTGTGGCTTCGTGGCCAGATCGCTAAACAAGGGTCTGACTTTCACCGTGAGGTTAGCTGACACCTGAGGCATCCACACTATATGCGCCCTGCATAATAGCCTGCTCAGCAAGTGAAAAAGTTCAATTCTCTGCTAGGTTTTTGTCCAAAGGCAAAGTTCCAGTGATACTGGAGGACCCTTTTGAGGACCTCACAATAGAAACAAGAGCCACCTTGTAAATGAAAACTCTTCTTGCTAATGAAAAGAATTAACAACATAATTCCAGTGCTTTTCCCACTGTTACCTGCTACTGTTTGCATAGTGGAGGCCCCTGGTGGCATCAGCACAGACGTTTGTTCTTCAGCTGTTAACAAAAAGTATAACTATTTTGTTGTGGTTTAGAAATTTAAAAGTTTCTCTAAAGGGAACGTGTACCATGGGGTTGATCTTCACTTGCCGTAAGTCAGCAGGCACACTGGCTTGATGCTGTTGAGCTGTTACATGCAAGTCTTAAAACTTCCACCATCCTTTCTTTGGGCAAGGAAGTCTAACTTTTAAAAGTCCTATTTCAACAAGTTTCTATTAGCTTTGTTGGATTTTAGGGGATGCTGTTTCTAGAATAACTATAATTAAAAAATAAGTAACTAAACACCAGCAAGTTTATAAGTTTTTATTTGACTTGCTTTCTGTGATAAAATGGTAGTACTCAGACAGAAAGCAGCTCATTTTGTATGTAAGGTAACCTGTAGGATAAAAACCTATTCTATTTCCACTTCTATATGTCATATTATTTTGAGGTTTTGGCTTGGCTTTTAGAAGAGTACATTATTTAAACAGTGACTTTTTAACCTTTTAAATGGGGGTCTGAGACCTACTTCAGACGTTATTTCCCGTTCTCTAGGAAAAGAACTTACAATCTAGTGATCCTTTCCCATGTGAGACTGTCAGTCGAGCTGAATTTTGTGTAGCATTGTCATTAATATAAATACTTCACTTTGAGTATTTCTACAAACTGTAGTAATACATAATTTCTGCCAGAGTTAGTTTTTAATTTTCTAGTGACTATTTAACAGAGAATAACAGAAGAAAATAATTTTAGTACTTCATCCTTTATTAATGAACAGCCTTATAATTGAAAATAGCATTCAGAATAAATACTAGAAAGGGACTGCATGGGAAAAATAAGTAGGTCTGTTACGTAACATCTTTCTGGAAAAAACTTTTGGACAATCATGAAATATTGCTTATACTTCATGGCATTTGAAAGAACTGCCAGTAGGTGTAGAAGTGAAAGAAGAAGAATGGAGAAATGAGCTGTGCACTGCAAATACTGAATTGTACTCCGGTATATGAGGAAGTAGTAAAAATAGGTCTTGCCTGTGGTACCGGTAAGAAGAGTTGGATGTCTCAAGTCCCCCAAGGTGGATAGATGGATACATCCTAAAACCTGTCACTGACACTGCTGTAGACCTTCTCCTTGTGAACAGTCTCACTAAAAAAAGGCTGGCTAGCTGGCAGATGATTTGTCTTTCTGTACCCAACAGGGACCCCATCGGGTCTGAATAGCAAATGTTGATCTGTTCCTCCCTGCATTGCCGTCTGATATGTGCCTTGCAACAGGACTTTTGCATTCAGTTCTGTGTGTAACTTGGTGCTGCATCAGCTCTATCTTTAGGTACTAGGGCTGCAATGAATCTCTGTCCTCTTTTGTGCCTTTTAGCTTGTGTTCGTTGTGTGGTTGAGCCCGCCACTTTTCGTTTATTTCAGTCATGTTTTACAATTTGAAATGTTTGCTTTTCTGTGCTGCTGCTTGACAATCTAAAGGTTATTTTCCAAGCTAAGTGAATAATAAAATACTGAGTTGAGAGTTATGGTGGTGATCTGAGCGAAGTTAGCAGATCTACAGTCATTACAGAAACATCTTTGATGATATACTGAGTTTAGTAATTTTCATAGTCCTGATAATTCTGAAAACACATGAATCATAATTTCTTTTATTTTTAGAGAAAGATCTAATGTACAGATAAGTTATCCTCTTTATATTAAAGAGGCACTACAGAGGCAGTAATTCATCTCCATGAAGTGTGTACATGTGTCTGAACTAAAGAACAGTTGTTTTCTTTAACTGTTAAGACCTGTTCTGAGCTGCGTTGCCAAATCCTACCAACTTTGCTGCTAGTTCTAAAAGACTATCATCATAGCATTTTGCCAAGAGTAGGCAGAGTAGGCACAGGAGAAGTCCAGAGTAGTAAGCAGATCTTGTCTTCTGGCATTTACAGATCAGAATAGATACAGAAGAAGAGGAAAGAGTTTTTGGATTTTTTTTTTTTTTTTTTTTTTAATGTTTACTTGGTTAAATTTGTGTACTGACACACTGCATTCAAAAGGAAGCATCTCCCTAGTAATTTAATATATAGAAACACATATAAACTGTAACCAAACGTTGTGTTACATCATATCTACAAGGGAAAGGTAGTGAGTTCCAATTCTGCAGGAGTCACCTTCTATTAGCGTTTCTTTCTATCCTTATTCTGTATGTCAGATGGATCGCTACATTTAACTAAGCAGTAACAATTGAGGTGCAGATTATTTCCTGGGGATTAATGACCAGCTGGACAGAGTTGATAGCCCAAGGTATTGGATAGATTATGCTGCATAGCCTCATGGATTAAGTATGAGCCCTATATTGTAGAGGTAGTCACTTGGAATAGTGTAAGAGAAAGCATCACTTTGAAGATAAAATCTGTATTTTTTATCTTTTGTTCTTTCAGCACTGAGTAGATAAGTACATATCCAGTTCTCGATCATCCCTTTTTCCTGAAATAACCTGTGTTTAAAATGACTTTTTGTTCAGGAAGACAGACCACTCCTTGGTTTAGTTCCACATTGTCCTGTTGTAGCTGGAATGACTAAGGAAATGACACAGAGGTTTGTAGAGAGATAATTGCAGCTTCTTTTAAAAACATCACATAAGCTTTTCAGTGCAAAAGTTACTTTTCATGTTTATTACAGTTTGCAGGCATCTTATGAATAATTTTGTCCTTGTTCTGCGCTAGGTAATGAATTTAATTTCAGCTTTGAAGACTTTATTTCATTGCTTCTTCCAGTACCTGTTGACCTGGATATTTTTCATAACAATGTTTCATCTCAGCTGGAACTATACACATCTAGGTCTCTTTTACTGGCCACCAGTGTTCAAGGGTCAAATTTTATACTCAGTCCTTCCATTTTTGTTCATGTTTTAACTTTGCCTGGAATCTGGGAGAGAGATTGTTTTGAGTATGTAAGCTGGAAAGCCAGTGGCAAAATCACTACAAACTGTTCTGAGCCTGCACACGCTGAACAAGAGCCTATCTAAGGAGGGCTCAGAGACCCAGTTTTCACTGTTGGAAGATCCACGTCCAACTTCTCAGTATATTTCCCTGCAAGATTGTCTTCATGAGCTGGAGGGTGGTCACACTCAGGTGTCTTTTTATCTTGAAGTCAGGACACACTCATGGGCCAGAACTAAGGTCGTGCACGTTGAAGCACACCTTTTTTTACATCATATTGTAGCAGACAAAATCAGCTTTCTCCTGTTTGCAGTTGAGTGTACCCCAAATAAAACTGCTCAGCTCTGGGAGTTTCTTCTAAACGGTATCTTCTTCATGATGGACTCATTCATCATCACTAGTCCTGAACCATACTTTTTTTTAAGTCCATAGTTAGTTAATTTTTTTGTATTTTTTATTGCTGTTGAGAGCTAGCTGAGGTCTAAGGTTCACGCATGTAATTTTGTGTCAGCTTTCTTGGTACAATTAACAGAAATGGAAGATATAATAAAATGTCAGAATGTTAATAAATACAATTTTTCCATAAGTGCTTCCCTCTCATTCCTTTCATATTGCAGGTGTACTGTCACTGTGATATCTAGGCTCAAAATGCAATATGTAAGAGAAGCACATCAGTTGATGTCTGCAAATTAATGATTTTCTTCATTCCTTGATAGAAAATGAAAAATTAATAATATCCTAAATATGCCATCAAATATTCACTGCATTTTTCTGACATGATAGAAGGACTATAGTATGTAGTAGTCTATGTGGGCTGGGGTCTGTCTTGACCTTATGCATTTATGTTACTGTGCTAGCAATGGCATAAAGGCCTTCTATGGCCCAAGCTGGGATCAGCTGTGATTCTGGCTTTTCCTGTTGCAGGATGCCTGGGACATCTCACATCCAGGGGGCTCTGGAGCCGCTGCCATGGCCGGGACTCTTGGGTCACATTGCATTCCCCAACCTACTGCCAACCACATCATCATGAAACAGGGAGTGCCTCATTCTGTGAGCACCCAAGAGCAGTTGAGAATACCCATTCTCAGGGCATAAGGCGGTTTATCTGTTATTGTGCTTTCTGTAGACAGCACACTGTAGTCTATGTTACATTTGAGTAATTGGCTGCAAAGTGCAGGCTTCTAAATTGTGAAAACGTGAGAGCCTCCATCTTGCCAAGCAGTAGAGGTTGAATTGCAGGCTGCCAGATCTGGAAACAAAATATGGTTTGAGTGAATCAGCCAGGATCCTATACTAGACATAGACCAATGTTCAGAAGAAAATTTCATCAAAGAAAAAAATTTTAAAAGTAAAGGAAAAGGCTTTATGTGGCTGTAGCTTTAATGATTTTCCCCTGTGCTTTTTTTCTTTCCCATACCGTAGATTGTGAACCATTCTTTTTTTCTTTAACACATAGTAATTTCATTAACTGAAATCTTCATTTTAGTATGCTAACTGCATGCCTGTTGGAGAAAAAGATTCTTTTTTCAATCAAAATATTTCTCTTTCTGTATTAAATAAACATGGGACCTTGCGTTATTTAATTTAGTATAGTGATAATTCAAATAAATAAAAGAAGCAACCAAGCACATTATTTCTCTAGATAGAAATGCAAGGCAACTTGCTGTACACAGAATCTGAAGTGTGCTCATTCAGGCATTAAGAGACCTTATGCAATCATATTTCATTTTCTATGTGAATTTGTGTAATTTGGATTTTCTTTGTAATTTATACTGCACATTTCAACATCTGAAACACATTAGACAAATATTAGATGGATGTATTGACTAATTAAAACATTTCTGTGAAATTTCTGGGATGTTTTAGTTTAACAATGAATAAATTAAACATAGCATTGTGAAAAACAAGATCCAAAGGAATGAAAACTCCTATTTATAAAACCTGTGGAAGAAAAGAGTTGAGGAATGGAAGTGTGTGCCTGATTGGCATGGCAGTTCAGATGAAGATGTGAAGGTGTGGTGAACAAAACAAAAGAGAGAGAACAAGTAAGTTGCATGGGCATCTCCGGATCTGCAAATGTCTAATGGGCAAAAGTATCTGGAGGGACCAGATTTTCTGGCTACAAAGAGTGATGCACTCACAAAGCAGAAGGAGAAATCTAATAGTGGGGAAGAAATAAAACTGAGATAGGGATTTGGTGCACTGGAAATAAAGAAGAGAAATGCACAGTTAGAAGATAGCTGCTCTACAGCAATTTTTTGATATACTATCTTCACAAAGCAAGACAGAGATAATAGAGGGGCTAGGAGCCAGAAACAGCTAGAAATTGCAGAAGATAAGAAACTAAGATACAGACTGCTGAATGATCTGCACCAGCATCTGGCAAAGGCATGACATGCAGTTGGACATTTCTTGTTGAAAGGAATCAATGCACTTGGCACCAAAGATGCTAAAAGCAATCCACAGACTAGGGTTCATTTTGGGACAGGTAGTGCTGACATCTGCCATAGATCCCTGTCAAGGTCTGTGAAAAAACTCAGAGAAGAGGAGGACATTTCAGTAGAACAGCAGTGTTGACTGGGTAATCATAAATTGAGTCAACTTAAAGTAAATTGAGAGATCAGAAAAGGAAGACAGTAGCTTTTTTTGAAGAAAAGTTTGAAAATCCCAGCAAACATGAAATTTTACAGCAGAATGAGATTAAACTACAAAGAAACTGTATTTGTGTGCACCTAGTCATATATACGTACACCTCTGACCACTTATTCTGAAGTCTTATTCCAGAATTTAATTTTTCCAATTTGGAAATGGGAAGATCAATAATAAAAGAAATCAAGCCACAGTTAGAGAACAGTTACAGCCACGACCAATAAGGAAAATCCAGAGAAGCAGAAAGCAAAGCAGTACATTGAGCTGTTATAAACTAGTAAATTGAAGTGCTTGGCTTTTTTTCTACAGTAAGAAAAATATTGTGTTGCTACAAGTAAGTATGTATTTGAATGAGAAGTGTGTGTAGACAGGAATTCTCATTTCCCATTTTGGTAGGAGGAGGAAAGTCCTTTGCAGTCTCTTTAAAAAAGATCTCAGAATCAAGACCTGTGTATGGATTGAAGAATTACATATAAGAGAATCTGGGAAATTTTTGCAGTCAAGTGTGCAGACATTGAACTTCATTTCTAAAGCAGCAGCTAAAAAAGTTTTTAAGTCCTGAGGGACTCCAGGCCTGAGTGAAGAACCAACTCAAGAAGAGCATTGAGACTAAGCAGAGAAGCTGTAAGGATTAAAGTCGTATCAGAGAGGTAAAAATGGCCAAGAAGTAAAGCGTGATAGACTTTGCAAATGATAGTAAAACAAACAGTCAAGGTTTTTCAACTTTATAAATAAAAACAGAACAAGGAAAGAAGTATAGCAGCTGTGCAGTACACATAGGTGGAGACTACAAATTGTCTATAAGCATCTCAGTACTCGAACTGAACATATATTAAAAAAAAATTATGTTGAGTAGTTGGGAAGAGAAGCATGGTTATGGAAAAGGTAGACACTGGTGTGCACGCTAATCTTGAGAGGAAGGTGCCACAATCAAGGCAATAGGATTCTGAAAAGACCGATGAAGGAGATCACAGGACCTGTTGGATTGGTTTTGAGATCTTAATGTTTTCTTATTGAATGCTATAATTAGTCATACAAATAAGAGTGCATTAATTTGCTGGTAACCAGAAATGGGAGAGGCACCATTGCTATGAAGTCATAGCATATCAAGAAAAGGCATGTGACCCTGATGGTTGAAGTGTCGGGGTGCTGCAGAAGGATGAATGCTCAGTCACCTGCACACAGCTGAACAGCAGAGCTTGCTGCTGTAAGCAGGGAGGGGAGCTTATCAGCTGCTGCAGAGGGGAGTACTAAGATGAGTTGTGACAATGACAGCAAATGTCCACAGATTTTTCTGGGGGGAGATTTCTGGTGAAGATGCATAAAGTGCAGTGTTAGACACTGGTGAGATTGCCTGTGTCTGATCACCTGTATTCAGAGGAGACAAATTCAGAGTGAGACAGGTATAAGGAAGGACTGTTAGGGTGATCATAGGAAAGGACAGCCTATTGTAAAAGGAACAAAGGATGGCTATTTTTATGTCAGCTTAAGTTCGAAGACGTACCAGCTGTCTCTAACAAGGGTGTTTTGATCCAGTCCTCAGGAGCAGAGGACATGTGGTGATATTCCTGAGCCAGGCAGTGTAGCCTTCACAGTAGATGGCTGAGGTACTACTGTGTCTACACTCAGATACCGGAGCTCATGGGGCATGCAGGAAATGTCTTGGTTTGTTTAGTCTGTTAAAAAGAAGAATGAGAGGGGAGATTATTCCTCTTTAAAATATTTGAGGGAGAAAAACCCTAGGGAGGGAAAAGAGCAATTTCAGTCAAAGGACAAAGTTGGTATAAGAGCAAATGGTTATCAACTGATGGGGAATAAATTTCCAGCCATCAGAACAAGGACTTTCCAGTACACTCGAAGAGCAGGAGTAATGGAGAGCAAATAGGTCAGGCCTTGACAGCTGAAACTAAGGACATTCTCTTCTGTGCCTCCATGTTTCCCTAAGTTTTGCCATGCCTCCTCTTCCTTTCTACAAGCAGTGAACTAGTTAAATTGCTGAGTAACTCTAGAAACAGTGCAAACAAGCAGCAGCTGCACTATTGTTTCCAAATAAACGTATATTTAAATGACCTGGTGAAGGATAAGATTGAAGTGATAAAGCAGATGGATGGTGAACGTGTACAATAGAAAGTGTTACTGTACACTCTGTCATTTTTTCCATTCCCAAAGTGTTCTTAATAAGTATTAAAACTAATCAATGACACATGCCTAAAACTGATCTGATACATTTTATCCCCATGATGAGGACCTCAGGAATGTAGGCATGGATTTTAAACTAAGGTAGTTTGCCAGCACATGGATTGAATGATCATGACCATTTCATGGAGGGATAATTAGCTTTTTATTCTGTTTTATTTTTACTGCTTCTACTATTTTAAATGTATGTCCTCACCTTGTGTTCACAGTGAAACTGTTTCCTTGTCTCTGACCTCATGGCTGCACAAAGTGCTAAGTGGAAACCTTCATAGTCACTCTATGATTTCTAGGATGTAGTGGTGAGTGGCAGGGGTCTTACAAGGAAGTTTCTTCCCCTTCTTTTTCTTGATCATTTTGAACAGCAGAATGAGATAAATAAAATCTTAATTTCTAAGAATAATTCCCCACTTTTCTTGATAAGTGGACATAAAGAAAAAGCAATATATGATGACAGCAAGTAGCTTTATTCAGAAGAAAATAAAAAAATGCATCGGACACAACCATGTTTTTAAATTGTGTACTGGTTGTAGTGATTTCCAAACAGGCAGGAGTTAATTTCTTTGGGTTACTGTGGCTGCATTGCATAGGCTTGCCTAGCATAAAAAATGGACTATCGTTTTTTCCTGACTCATGTCCCGAGTTAGTCAGACAGATTTATTCGCACAATTACATGTTTTCTCCATATATTTTAGGTTGCTGTGATTTTCATAGGTCTTTAAAAGGAATTGGTTATTTTTTCTTAATTATGAAAATGTTATTTCAGTAAATGCAATTTAATTAAAATGTGAATTTCTGCCGAAGCGTTTAAATAAATACAGTATTCTTTTACAAGTATAAAAGGAGTTACTATTTGCTGTTTCATTTCCTCACTAATATGCTGGCATGTTTGGTTTGAACCTGAGCTTGTGGAAGTTTATTCTTAACCAAAGCAGTTCCTTTTTCATGTAAGTAGGTTAAATGTGAGTTGTAGAGCCCTAGGGCTCTTTTTGTTCAGTTTTAAAGCCCCCTCAAGTGGGCCTCTTTTAGAAACCTGGAATCATATGTTTGTGAGGTTGATCCAAATTACCATTAGAATAGCTCTTTTCAACTTTTTATTTATACAAAGAATCGTAAAAAATGCACCAAACTGACAAGGTATTAAATCAAACTGAATAAAGACAGTTAATTTTCTTTTTGCTCAACAACTACTTTTTTAATGGAAACTCTCAAATTGAAAAAAATTGTCTGTAGAGTATGTTAAGGTGCCATGCAGTATAATAAAATGCTATTACTGTCAAAAAGGTACGTGATAAAGTGCATTTGCACAAAAGGCACATATTAATGTCAATCATATTTGGGTGATTTATATACTAACTGCAGTGTTTTAAGAAGATCAATATTCTTTGTTTTGACAACATTTCAGAGCCTTGTACTTTCCTGACAGTATTAATCTTTCTACCACAGTATGGTAGAATAATTTGAGTAATTAGTGAGTGGTCAGTTTGGTGAAAAGATATGCAGTAGTACTACATTTGAATATTACCAGGTAAAAACCATAATGCATCTCTGAGTAAGATAAACACTGTAATAATTCTAATTTTTAGTGGAATATAATGTTACGCAATTGGTACAAAGTTCCTAAAGTGGTGATATTTTCACATCCTCTGAAATGCATTTTCAATGTGTGTATAGTAATTACTCCCATCACAATAGCGCCAAAGTGTCCCCTCGGTATAATAATAGACAGAATTACAGTAGTTTGACACATAATTTTCTGATCTACTTCTCAGAAGGCATCAGAAATACTTTGACGTTTTTCTTTATTTTCTCTCTTTCTCTTCCTCCTTTTCAACTTCTGTATGTTTTTCTTTTTTAATCCTTGTTTAGCCTTCTTGTTTGTCATCCATTTTTCCTGAAAGTTTTGGGTTGGTGGATTTTTTTTTTTTCCCCCCAGTGGTACAGTGGCTATGCAAACCAAAATTAAATTATGCTCTTTCTTGTCACCTCTTGTGGAGAATTATTAGCTTTTTCTTCTACTTGTAAAAAACCCATCTCTCATTCTTGTTTAAGAAGTTCCACAGCTCCTGGAGGGCTCAGCTCTGAAAAAATGGAAAGAAATCCTTGAGGTATTTTTGGAGACCTTCTGGAGGAGGTACTGAAGAGTTATGTTTTTTACTACAGTCTGATTTTACCATTGCTTACGCATAAGGGCCTGGCTCAGCTATCTTCTACTTCTTATACTTCTGGTTTCTGTAGGATGCTTAGTATCTGTATCACCAGGGCCATAACTTCAGAAGTTGGCAAAATAGCAGTAATTTTCAAGGCTTTTCATGGCTTTTAGTCTTACTCGATTTTAAAAATATCTGAGACACTGTTTGCAAAGCATCTACAGAAGTACAGTTATTTCCTTATCTAAATAACTGAAGTATAGTGTAGGAAGTAGCTGCTGTAATAGCTGAAACAGCTTTGCAGAGGCCAGGTCTGTATTCTGCATTGTGTAACTTTCACTTTCAGAATCCCAGATATCTTGTAAATTTTTAGACCAATAAAACTCATTGTAAACTGTAGTAAGAGCTATAGAGTTAATTACAGTGAACAATATCGCATTTCTCCCTCACACATTTCCTCCTATTAAAAATATTTGCAAGATAGATATTAAAAATACCTAAATGTATATACACAGGCTTTCATCGGAGTCCTGATGGTCAGGCTCAGACTGCCTATCCTAGGCATCCTGATGCCTGAAGAACAGGCTAAATCTTTTGTAGTTCTCAGTTGTGTGGCTGTACATAAACAGGGAAGCAGGCGACTGTATTTTAGGTCTGATCTTCAGCATGCGAATTCCCCCCATTTAGGGATCCACGCTAGGATGCCCTAGGCTGGATCAGAGTGGATCTCCCAGCCTCTAATGCAACAACTGAACCACAATATAGAAGAGAGGGAGAGGGAGCAAAGGGAGTCTTTGTGCTTTAGGAAGAAATGGACTCCCATGAGCAGAACCTAAGTTCCTGCTCAACAGCAATTTCTGTATTTGATTAGTGACTTGTGAACTCAACTTCTGTCTATGATGGAAACTTCATAAATGGAAAATCCATAGAGGAGAGTAACCACTCATTTTGTTTTAAATGTGAGAAAAGGACTGCTTTTACAGCCCTGAGAACATAGTACAGCTTTCATGAAGCTGTGATGAATATTGCAGGCTCCTACCATGAGCTGTTGGCTCAGGACAGGGACAACAAAGGCAGCAATTTGTCTGTAGCATGATGTTGCTCAGGAATATTCATGGTTTGTGCAATTTATATCTGGATTGCTTGTGATTGTGCCTAATAGCCTGCTCTAACTCTATCCTATCATCCTATTTCCTAGGTTTTATACAATGCTTCATATGATATAATGAACTGGTGGTAGTAATTCAGACTTTCAAAATGATTTGGGGAAGAAAGAAAATATGAATACTTTCAACTGGCAACTAATGCCCTATCTCAAATAATTGGCTTTTATGTTACAAAACTGGAACCATTAAACAATGTATGTACCATTAAACAATGGCATGCCTTTATAATTTTTCTCAAAATCCTGCTCACCAACTTTCATATGCCTGTGAACAAATGAAAGTTGATGAGGGTATTACATTGCTAAATGTACTGGATAATATTCTTTTTAAATAGCTGATCTGATAAGCAAAAATTCACTACATGGTAAAAGTCAATCACTGTAAATACATCTGGTTAGAATTAAAATCTCTATCTAACATTTAGTTTATTTATTTAGCTAAAGAAGATTAAAGGTTAAGTTTTAGACATCTTTATGACTGCATTCATGGAAGTTTCTTTCTTCGTTCAGTTTGCCAGAATGGCAAACAGAGCGCTTCCCTAAGAGCACTTTCACAACCCTGCACCTGTTCATTTGTATGGCTGTTAGGAGAAAACGGTTAAATTAGCATTGAACTCTTTGGGAGAGGGTTTTATTTTTAATTTGAGATTGTTGTCCTAGGCATAGCAGTCACATTACTTTGATTTTCATATCAGTTATAGCTGGAAAATTATTCCTTAAGGTTACCCACTATCTTCTATTACTGCTTATGCCAACCTATTCAGTAATTGCAGAAAAGGCTGTAATTTTATTGGATTCTGTAAAAAGAGCTTCCTGATCTCATTATGATTCCTAGGAGCTAGTGAAGATCCCTGAATTTCTAGTTGGGCTTGTATCTTCTGTGCTTCAGAAGTTCTATTTCAGTCCTTTGCAGGAAATGGGCATTAAATCCTTTTCTTTTAGAAACGTATAAACACAGTGCCTTATTTTTACCTAGGTTGCAAGTCTTGGCTCTTTTCCTTTAAGGTTGCTACTGATTTTATCTACATTAAAGCCAGTGCTGATGGTGAACAAGCGATTCATTAGGTTGACTTGGCTGATATGATCAGCAGAACGGAAGACAAAAGTCCTTGTGTTCTAGGTTCAGTACAGTCTAAAAGAATGCTTTAAGTTCAGGCTCCTTATGTGGGAAGAAAAACAGTGCTGCAAATTATCTATAGGAATCATTGCACTATCACTGAACTGTAGCCACATCTTGTATGGTGTTGGTACTGTATACTAATCTCACCTAAAGACAGGGATACAGTCATGTGCATTTGAAGCTAACATTTTCTATTACCAAAGCAGAAATTTGTCTGCAATAATATGGACTGTTTGCTTTACTAAAATTATTCACATGAAAGAGTCTGGGTTAGTCCTTGGATTGCGAGCTTTGTTAAGTCATACTTTGACAGTATCAGTTTAGCAGTGCTTAAGTAATAAGTACGAAGTGATGTGTCAGTGGTTTTCATTGTTGAGCAGGAAATTAAATCACAGTGTTCTGGTGAATTTAGAAAATTTTATTCTGCGTTTCTAAAATGATCAATATGTCTTCAAGTGAAGATGAAAGTCTTTTTCATATTCATATAGATGAATTTCATATTCCTGTGAAAATTCATACACATTAACATTATTCAAGCTTGGCAAAACA
Organism: Strigops habroptila; assembly: GCF_004027225.2. Taxonomy (NCBI): domain Eukaryota; kingdom Metazoa; phylum Chordata; class Aves; order Psittaciformes; family Psittacidae; genus Strigops; species Strigops habroptila. Next base: position 38,214,907 of record NC_044277.2, read on the forward strand.
CGTGAGGGTTCAAGGATCTGCTGTAAGACTGGAGAAGCTGTTTGCCCAGATAATATCTGGCCCCTGTCTCCCTCATATCTGCAGTTTACTTCATTTACAGAAACACAAGTTAATAAGCTATTTGAAACCAGCTTGCAGGAGAGGAGGTTGTATGATTTAGACCCCAAACATATCACCTTCAGCTGTTAAAAGTCATTCAAGCAGCAGAGCCTTCATAATCCACTACTCTGCCATCAAGGCAGCCATCAATGAAGGACAAAGTATTGAACAAAAAGTAAGAATGTTACCATTTGAATCATTATTTAATGTAGCTCTGGCATTTTCCAGATTCTGCAAATTACAAAAGCCTGATTGGTCTGTATGATTTGAAAGTTAATGCTGGGAAAGGTAAATGTTTTTAGATTGGTTTCATATTACTCGTTCGTATTACACTCTTTTTTAGAGTAAACCTTATCAGAAATTAGCTGCCTGAAGAGATATGCAGGCACAGAAGAAATCAGTCATCAAAGACAAATGCCAGCCTGAAGCTGACCAGACCAGAGTCTCCATTATCAGGTTTAAAAGGGGCAGCAGACAACTAGAGAAAAAGTCCTTTGAAATGGAGCCAGCCCAGGTTCAGCCCGTCAGGGACCACATTTAGATTTCCTGCATTTTCTTAAGCGCTCTAATTTGACATACTCTTAAAGATGACATGAGGGTATGATTATATGTAATTCAGCTTCTGTTTTCTTCCTCTGCTTAAGTTTCTAAAAATTTCTCACACTAATTTAATTCTATGTATCCTAAATACATCCTCACATATAGAGGTAATTTGCAGTGAGTAGTTCTTAAGTTTAATTTAATTTGAGGCGTTCTGTTTATCTTTGTTGGGTTTTGCCTACATTTTTGTTCACATGATACTTCATATTGGGATATTTTATAGGATGTCTTTCGCTTGGAAACAAATTGGGATTGCATGCAAGAAGAAAGAGATGCGGGGTATTCCCTCCCATTTCACAGCATGATTAAAAGAAGCAGGGCACGTATGGGTGTTTATCCATCACACAAGGGTGTATGTAAAAGCCATTGAAGTACGTGAAAGCAAGTTTACAGGAGCCATTGTTCCCCCTCATCCTGTTGGAAGGAACTGGAGCTGCCCCGCTGAGGGGAAGAAGAGCATAAAAAGTTCAAGTCTTCCTCTCAGTGATTTCTTTGCCACTCTTAAACTGTGGGAGAGGCAGAAAGGAGCTGCAGTTCTTGAGTGAGCATTTCTTTCCTGGGCATCTCACAGCTATGCACTACCGTTCACATGCAGAGAGGGGCTGAGTTTATTTCTAGCCTTAATTTGAATTTAGTAGTCATAAATTGCAGCAAATGTCAAATTCTTAAAAAATACTTGGTAAACCTGGAGAAAAGAATAGCAGTGTCTGTGGTGTGTATTCATATTTTGTCATGCTTGGTGTTGTTCACTGGTAGGTCTGTTAACTCCGTTTGCTGCTATAATTCTGCATATTTTAAAAAAGACACAATCTTTTTTTTTTTTCCATTAAATACGTGCTAATACATCAAGGTGCTGGATCTCTTACATATGGAATCACAAATTCTGGAAGACAGAAGACAATTAGGTAGGTGAAGTATCACCAGTGTTTTGAAGTCAGCGTAAAGACTCCAGCTGAGTTCAGAAAGCTATACTCAGATTTTAAAAGAGCACCTCTCCAGCCTTCTGTGCAGGCAAGCTGCCTGCTGCCGGTGGTAATCAGTGCATAGAGATAGATTAGTTGGTGTTTTAGATATCGCAACTGGTAACAGCAAAGTTCTCATGCTCATACTTAAACCATCAGGTTGTACATAATACCTGTCTTAGAGAGCAATGCCATGTTTTCAAAATTTATGTTTTCAAAATTTAAAGCCGTTTATAGTATTCAATTCTAACAGACTGAAAACGTGAATTCCATATGTTTTTAAAATAAAATAAAATACGGTGTGAGTGAGCAGTTTTCATTATGCCTTTAATTTGCTGTGCACAGTCCAACATTGCTCTTTTTCTTGTGCTACTATATTTTTGAAACTATTTGTTGGTTTTGTGGTCGTGGTGCTTGTTCCACTTTTAACGTGCTTCTCTTATGACATTTTTTTTCTTACTTTTTCTTTTCTTAGAAATGGCTTCCTCCCCTCTCTCTCCTTAAAATATTACTGAGGTCTTTTAGTAGAACAGTAAGTCTTGCAGTGTCCTCCACTTAGCATAAAGAAGTTAATTAACTTTAGTTTAAAGCGATAAAACTTCGTAATAAATACGTTGATCTTACACATGCCTGAGTTGCACTATGTAAACCAGAGAAACTTTGAAGTCAACAGAAATATTATCTGAGACAGTGGTAGCTGGGCTTTTTGAGATAACTTGAGGCTGAAAATAGCTCATAGTATATCAAAGCAAGAATTATATGAGCTATAACGATAAGATTGCTAGTCGGGAAGCAAGACTATGTGAAATTGAAGGAATATCCTGATAGCATTGTATTAGCTTTCATGAATTCTGGATGATATTGTGCATTTTGGTTTCAGCAGTTAAAAGTCTTGTTTGAGTGTATTTATAGACCAGAACTTGTAATGGTTTTTATATTCTAAAACATTTAAATCTTTTATGTATTCATAAGAAATGTTTATAATTGAGTTAATTACATCTTAAATCATTTATTGCTATTATAATACAGCTATTCGATTAATTATTAAAATAAGCTTTTTGAATACTCAGTTTAAAATAATACTGGCATATCCATGGAAGTCTTTGTATTTTTATCTACTTTTTTTTTGCATTCTTTTCAATACTTTGATCTGTAATCATGATGAATTATTACTACACTATATAGGCTATTATGCAATATTCTAATAACCAAGAGACTGTGGAAGCAGAGTTTTTATTTTGAATACTTTTGTTTCAAGGGAAGATAAAGAAATAATGTGCCATTTAAGAGGCATAAGATTAAAAATGTTGGACTTGTTCTTTCAGGATCCTCTGTGGAACACTCAGAAACTCTTGAAAATGCTTAAAAGCAATGATGGTTTGTTTATAGCATTTGTTATGGCTGAGCCCAAGAACATTTGTTATTCCATCTTTGGGAACATTCAGAAGTTCAGACCTGTAGAAATGCTTCTAGTGCATATGAGTGAAGACTTCATGCTTGGGACCTGCATCATGCTCTTAAGGCTGGAGTTAGAGAGTTCTCAGAGCAAACTCAATGAGATGATGTGTTGTTAACAGATTTTATCCTTCATATAAGCCAGTATGGTGAGGTTTTCTTTCAGTTGGCAGTTGTTGAGTTCTATATCTGAAAACTCCAAAGGTTAATCCACAAATACAAACAATCATGTTCCTTCTCCTATTACTACCTACAGATTGATCCGTGTACTTCATATACTGAGGAAGTGCTTGTTCGAACACAGTAATTCATTCTGTAAAGCTGTTTGAGATACATGACACTTAAAGAAAAATGGTCTAAAAATGCCAGTACAAAGCAAACCATGTTATAAAAGCTGCATTGCCAGATATAAGCAAACTGAGTTATTGGTCAGTATAAAAGAAATGAAAGCAACAGCCAGAATTATGGTTTATATTCTTTCTACTCAGGACAGGCCAATATATTTTCTAGACAAACCTGCTGAGATTCTGCAGGCAATGCAGCAAGGCTGAGAGAATGGCTATTATAGAGTGTGTGCAAACCTGTACCATGTGCATCAGTTTTTGTCATGTTTGTTAGCCTAATGAAGGGAACTTTGAGACATAAAATGCGTTGTTATCTTTATTAATCAAACATATTAAGAAATAAGGAGGAACAGGTGATTGCCCCAGTTTATATGGAGAGTAGGTGATTGAATAATATTGTGTCTACATTTCAGTAGAATTAATGTTAACTCAGTATCAGAGTATTATGTGCTTTAATTTAAGCAGTGTGGATAAATCCTCTTCAGTCTACAAAGCATTTTTTCTTCAAGGCTTTTCTATGTTGTCTGGTTTTTTTGTTGTTCCCTAACATCAATAGCAGTTATGTGTATGCAGCAAGAGCAAAACTTGTATCATTAAAATCCTGTTTGCTCTTTATTCAGATAAATATTGGTCTTTATATGGAAATTTTAGATTTGTGCACACAAATTGACTTAAACATTCCTTACACATATATCCTGTGCAGAAGTATCTTACATCATGCTTATTGGAGGAGGCACTGATAAAATACTCAGTATGGTTACTTGAAAAGGAAAAACAGTGGTTATCACAGTGCTGTGTTTTATATATATTCATGGAATATAAAACATAGAATTTAGGTCATGTAGGAAAGGTAGGTAGGAAATCTTTTAATTCCTAGAGTTTCTCTGAAACTTTTACTAAAGGTGTCCTTGTCTGTCTATTTCAAGTTTTTCCTGTGAAGATGTAAAAAAGAAAATTTATTTTCTGTGATGATGAACTAAAAAGCAAAGCAAGATAGAATATCAGTTGTTATGTGCTTTATAATATTTATTTTTAGATTTAAACAGCTGATATAGATTTTATTTTGAAAGGTTGACATCTTTCTTGGAACAGGTTATGGAATGTTCACATCATACAAAAATATATATATAACCTTCAGACTCACTGAGGGCTTCCTTATACCTGTATAATATTTTTTGTTATGACTGTATCCACTATAAGTTTGGAAAGTTACGTTAAATATCACTGTAAGTATGGGAAATTCTGAATACCTTGTTGGGTTTTGTAAATATTTTGACAGAATTTAATAGTGAAGGGAGGGAATCATTGCAAAGCAAACCAATTGTAAAATATTTAGAAATATGAGCAAGGTTTAGAAATTGTAACATAAGCTTCTGGGTTTAATGAGCTGCATCTCATTTTGTAGTCAATTTAGTGCACTTTTGTTTTTGAACATGGAAATGTGTGTGTATGTGTCCATGCATGTACATGCAAAATTGAGGCAGTACTGTACATTTATGACGAGGCAGATCAGTTCCATGTATGACATAAGAGTTTTAGTGGGAATCGTATTAGAAATACTTTTTTGTAAGTTTTTTAAAACTGTCTTGTAAAGTACATCAGCTTTAGTGTAATTTCTGCCAATAATGTTTAGATTAAAGACACTGATAACTGAGTATGTTCCATTGCCTTGCTTGTTTTCAGTCAGTGCCAGGATTGCTTGGCTACCAGTCTGCTTCATCCATTTTACTCAGATTTTATCGATGATAGGATGAAATTATTAATAGAGGTTTTTGTTCTTAAATCTAAACTTTACACACTGTCAATGTCATGGAGTCCTCTGCTCCGTGTCATAGATGGAGAAGAATGCATTTTTGAGCATTGCACTGAAGAGAAAAGAATTTTCAGTGAAGAAAACTTACTTTCAGTGAAGAGTTTTCACTCCTTGTGTTTAGTTTTAGCAACTGGCCTGGTATTTTGGAGCTTTGTATGCATTGAAAAGGTCCCTGCATTGATCAGCTACTTAATTACCATTGATTCTCAGCATGAGTACATAATCTCATGGCACAGACTGAGTAACAATTGTTAACATTTGACTGATCAATTAACTATTTCAGTATTCATGAAGGCAACAGATAAGACTGATTCTCATTTGAAAGTTATCACTGCAGAAGAAATACCAGTTTTCCTAGTTTAACAGTAAACATTTCATTTTCTTTAACTGAAATATATGAGACATTTTGATTTTCTGTGTCCTGTATAAATTTATCAAATACCCAAATCCACACAAGGAGACTGTGACTCAGAGGAAATGTTCAATAGCAACATGTTCTTACTGTGGTCTCACTCATTATCTTCATTATTTCACCCTTGTGTTCAAATCTTACATCAGTTCAGCATTTCTGATGAAGTAAATTTAGGACTTGTAAAAAACACCAGATTGGCAGAAATGAAAATGTAGTCTTCCTACTCATTTGCTAAATGCATGACCATGGGCAGACAGAGGCAAGAACATCAACACATTTCTTTCAGTGGCACGGTGGCTCTGGAGGAGCTCTTCAAAGGTCTAGACCATAAGTCAGCACCTTGGCCAACTGCTCCCTGGCATGCATTTAGGGCAGGTGACAGATGCTGTTCAGGAAGAGTGTTTCTGCGGCTTCGTTGTCTGTTTCTGCAGAGAGCTTTTCTGGACTGTCTGTATTTCACACATCTGTTTCTACACTGTGGAACAGGAGAAGAGCCATGGCTGAGGTCTAGCTCAGGATACTGCAGTGGTCCTACTCACGTGGCCTGGTGCCACTTAGATGGTGTGAGCTACACAGTTGCACAAAGCTGGCTTTGGTATGAGAGCTCGTGCTGGCCAGCACTAATGGGGGCAAAAGCCTCTTACATCCCTGTTAATTCACAGGAAAACTTCCCTTTCATCTGTTAACCTTTTGGGACTGGTGACCTAGGGATGGGTATGCCTGTAGTTTGTTACCAGGTTCTTTGTTTATGTAGTTTTTCTTATTAAGGAGTTCTGTAATCATGCATTGTGAAAATACTACTACACTTCAATAACATTGCCCATCTTGAAAGAGTTCCTGGGAAATAGGATTTCAGTGAATTGCTGAAAGATATTTTTCTGTTTAACATGACAATACCTATATTTTGTAGTAAAGTGTAGATACTGGGGAATTACCAGTAGATACAATTTTATCTGTGCATACAGCTTGTTTTCCTGATTATGTTTTAAAAGGCTTTGCATTTCTGAAGTTAAAAACTTTAACTGTTATTTAGATTGCTTTTTATTCCCCAGAGTTACCTTCTTAAGCAGTTCATGATTTAAGGGACAGGGATTTTTCAGACAAAAAAACCCAACCCACCCACCCAACAAAACTTCTGTAGAAGAATTTTTTTTTTTTTTTAAGCAGAATAAACTGTATTTGCTGTTTTCACTGGTTAACTTCTTTAGTTTTCTTTATAAATACATAATGTGTTCATCTTCAATTTAATATTTCTGTATGTTAAAGTTTACACTCACATCGACATTTTCTTGTAAAGTAGTCCCTGTGTGACTGAGCTCATTAAAAACAAGGGTCTGTATTTCCTTCACAGTTTTGTAGTCAGGGAAATTCTGTTCAAGTCAGTGGAATTAAAGTTGCATGAGATCACAGTGAAGTCCAGAGATATTACTTGTGATCATTAACCTGAATATAGGCTGCAGAACTTGATCCATCTGTGCGCAGAAAAGCCATATGCTTGAGAGTAATACTCAGAAAGCTCATAGAAGTGATGGATGGATTCTTCAAACTTTAACATGTAATAAATAGTACATACTTAGATGTCAGTGGATATAGCAAAATATGAACAGGAATGGCAGACATAGCCAGCTGTTCCATATCCATGCTATATTTGGCCCAGAAGATTTATAATGTGATCTTGTTCACTGGCATGTCTTCATTCAGCTTCAAGTACAAGATATGTTGTTCTTGCCTTTACTCATTGGCTTTCTCTTCCTCTGAAAAGGAAGAATTTCATCAGGTGCAGCAATCCTTTTAAAAGTAATCGTATAGCAAAAAAATACATTGTGAGAGTTGATACCCAAGCAAGCCCAAGCGTTTGCAATAAGCTTTGCCCACCAGTTTCTAATCCTAAACTGATCAATTTAAATAGTACCGTAAGTCTTGAAGCATAACATCCATGATGCGTAGACTATGTTTCACCTTAAATAAGTTTCTTTTCTGAGTAATTAAATAATAATCTAGTACAAATTGAAGAGTTTTTTTGAGAGATGAAAGATACAATGAAGTAACCAGCTATGGAAAAACGCAAAAAAAATATGGTTAGTTTTTTGTTGGTGTGCATGTGTGTCCCCTCAAGGACAGTAAACCTTGAACCACATTATGTTCTAATTCAAAGATCAGGTTCCCAGGGATGTTGGAAAAATGTTCATTATTTTCTTTTTATTCTCCCTGTAGTGGATTTATCAAAGAAGCTTTTTTAACAAAATAATTTTAGGTGTCCATTTTACATTTTATTTTCTGAAATTTTATGGATGAAAGTACTTCCTAAGCCTGATCTTGTACATTTATTACTTTTTAACTGATTAGCAAAAATGACTGGAATACTTGTGTCAGGCTATATTTCTGAAAAACAGCTCAGACGAGTTTCTCAGTAGGATTGCTAGTTACCATAACACACTAGAGAAAACATGACTTTGAATTTGCTTTAGATCGTAACCTGTTGGCAGTTCCTGAACTGGGCAAGAAAGAGGTGTCATCTGTCAGATATTTGTGTTCTTCATCCAAAGTATCGCTGCAAGCACTTACATTTATTTTCTCCATGCTGTCAAGCTGTGATTTCTTTTTTCAATGACACTTTTATGTGTTTATTTTGGAATGCTCAGACTTGAAGTGACTCGTTCTTCAAAACTCTCAGTTTTACATTTCAAAATAATTTCTATATCAGTGTAGCTGCAGATGCGAAATTAGTGTTTTTCTTCTACAGATTGTAAATCTCAATCTTCAGTAATGCTTTCTAAGCATTATTTCTGTTGTCCACCTACACAGTATACGTGAATATGAAGTAGAAGAGGGCTGTTATTTAGAGTGATATGCCCATTGTAAATAGAAATGAGAGTGTGGTGTAAAAGAACATGGAGTGGTACCTTTTACTTCTTGGGTAATGAGAGTGCGCTGTGGTGAGGGGTGAGACATGGAGATGGATGCAAAAATGCTGCAAATTGCTCCAACCAGGACCTGTTCAGGTTTCATTCCCGGGGATCTGACAATGGCTTACTTACTGTCTTCTTCGCTTTATCATGTCACCTCTGTGCATCAGGCTGACTAATCCAGGACTGGGCAGCATTTCCCAGTTGCAACAGGACAACTTCTGAAACACTCATGGCTGTGTTACTCTCCCAGTGAAAGCCAGGCCTTGTAGACCTCCTTCCCATCCCTCTAGGGGATGGAGTATACATTATTTTCAGTCTGCTTTTATAAATCTGCTCCTGAGATAGAGTAATTTTTTCTGATTGAACTTCTCTCTTCTATAATTCAGAAATGAAACTGCAGGCTGAAAATAATAGAATTTGTTTGTTACCTCCGTGTCATGTTGTTCTTTGAGCTTTTCCTTTTGTATTTCAGAGCTGCCATGAATTTCTTTCAGAAGTTTTCAAACTAAGGCAATGCCTAAATGGAGAGTTAGCCACACTTTGCATGGGTAGATAAATGAAATATTGATTAGTCTCCATTTATGGGGAAGAAGCAATGGGCTTCTAAATATTTAGTTAAAGGTGTTGTCTGTGAAGTTCTCATTTGTGGCCCAGATCCCCTCCAATATGGTGACAACAATATCAGTGTAATTGAGGGAAGGAAAGGAGGTGGTAGAAGGAATTGTCATGGTTTCAGATGGGATAGAGTTAATTTTCTTCCAAGTAGCTGGTACAGTGCTGTTTTGAATTCAGTATGAGAAGAACATTGACAACACACTGATGTTTTTAATTGTTGCTAAGTGGTGTTTACAGTAGGTCAAGGCCTTTTCTGCTCTTCACACCACCCCACCAGTGAGTGGGCGGTGGGGGGGAACAAGAAGCTAGGAGGAAGCACAGCCAAGGTAGCTGACCTCAACTGGTCAAAAGGATATTCCATATCATAGAACATCATGCTCAACATATATGCTAGGGGGACAACAGGCCAGAGGCTGCTTCTCAGGACCCAGCTGCTTATCAGTCAATGAGTGGTGAGCAATTGCATTGGGCATCACTCATTTTATATATTCTAATTATTTCCTTTAATTATTATAATTATTTATTTTCCCTTATATTTCTGTCTTATCAAACTCTTTATCTCAACTGAAGAATTTTATTTTTTCCCCCTATTCTTTCCCCTATCCCGCTGGGGTGCAGGAAGGGGGGAACATATGTGTATGTGTATGGATATTTAGCTGTCTGCTGGGTGAAATGATGACAGGAGGCCTCTGAAACTTTTGACAAGAAGGTATGTTGTCCTGCTGCTCATCTGGGTGCTGTGACCTGCCCTTCGTCCTTGGCATTAGCAGAGTTCAAAGCTGCCTTTTCTGGCCACAGTGGAGCACTGAATGAGGATGTAGTAGCCAGGTAACAAATGCAGCTGCCACATGTGTGGCTGTCACCTTTGCCAAATGTGTGTCTGTCACCTTTGCCAAATGTGTGTGATTGGCATAAGCTACTTATATTTTCAAATCTGTTAATTATTGACAGTTCTGGCGGTGTTGATGGCTGCAGTCCATCTTTTTGGATGAGCCTATGTAAAAACAATGGATTTTTGCTTTCTATAACTTAAGACTCTGCCATGGTATTTTTAATACTGTCAACTCACTACTTCTTTTTTTTATAATCCCCTTGAAATTTGCACTGAAATAATTAAATCTGTTTTATTTTCCCAACATGCTACTTATATATTTCCTTGTGGTATAAAGAATTGTTTGCTAACACTGCACTGTGAGTGACTGAGTCATAGAAACTAAAAAAAAATTGAAAACTCTCCCCTCTTGGAAGAAGGAGCTTTTATTTACAAAATTTATGTGGACTTACTTAGGAAACGAAGGAGGAAGAAGTATAATACAGCCCCAAAACAAAGTAGTGTTGTGTAAACTCTATGGTGTACTCATACAGGTGTCTTATATCCCAACACGAGTTGAGCACGGGAGAGAGGAGGTAGGAACGTAGGAATACAGGCTGGAACCTAACCCACAATGACATTGCTTCTGGAATATCCAGTATGTGCATTTTGGTAAATGTATATTTAGGTAAAAAGAGTGCTTTTAAAATTTAAAACTGCTCTGAAAATTGATTAAGATATATTTTTTCTTGGTTTAGGTTTTTTCCTAGTGTTGCAGTGGGTATCTTGCTATAGTTTGTTTATAAGATATTTATTATTCCATTTTAAATGTATTGGTAAACATGTAAACATCAGTGTGTACTTGAAAATAGAAACCTGTTTAAAATTAAGTAAGTCAAACATGCTCCACTTTTAACTGACTCTACAGTTTAGATGCAGATGTTATATTAGGAGTCTAAAATAAATGCAAACTTCTTTCTGCACATCCATTTATATTATTCCTTGAGAGGTCTCAGCTAGGAAGTGAAAATGGAGTCAGGTCAGCTGTAGGAACTGGGTGGTATAAAATCCACCCTATTACTGAACAAGATCCAGATGGAGCTCGTGGAACAGCATTAAGTCTGGAACTGGAGGTGCAATAGCCACCATAATGAAAGGTTGAAAAATTATCTGGATAATAAATCTGATAAATGGGCTTATATACTCAAAGGATACCAAGGTTTCTTCTTGAGTTATCTCAGTTATTCAGTCTTTCAGTTGAATGCGTTCACCTTAGCTATATCGTTCAAGGTGCAACTCATTGATCTGCTTTTATGATTTCTTTACAAAGTAGGATTTTCTCATTATTCCTTCTGAAAATCAGATCTACGAGGATGAAGTTTCATGGACCCAGCAAGATTCCTAAGTGTCCGGTGCTAGCAATAAATCTCGCCCAGGTGTAGACTCACCCCATGGACTATCTGATTAAACACTACAGTCTTCATTCTTCACAGCAGTGGCTGCCTGTCACCTCCTTTTTCTGAATACCTCTATAGATAGGGATGAGTTGTGCCAGATGAAGCATGAAGGCAGAAAACAGCAAACTGAATGACACAAGACACACTTGGATGTCAACTATCAGCAGCACAAGAAACTCTTTTATGATTCTGTTACATCTTTGATGTAACCCAGGGATCCTTTACTCTTTACAATAGTAGTCACAGAATATTGGCAGTGACAATATATCTTAAACAGATTCATAAAGGATAATGCCAAAACAAAGCATTGCAATCATCTTAGCTGACATGCATTTGTAGATGCAGTGCAGTAACTTCTAATTATTAAATGAGACAATTTAGGAAACTTCATGTCTGCATAGTCCAGAGAAATCCATATGTGAATAGCAGCTCTAAGTAAGCACGAACTCTGCGCTAACCATGATGTTTTGTCCCTGACCATAGACCCCAAACAAAGCATATTATGAAGGGCTTTAGCCCCAGTTCGCAGTGTTTTGCTCAATTTCAGAGACTGGAGCTGTGAAAGCTTGCAGGAATGATCATGCTGGCCCTGTGAGGGAGACTCAAATCCCTCGTGTATGTTCATATCATTACTGCCTAAATCCTTAAAAATCTCTTATAAGTGGAGGGAAAACCTAGGAACACCCTCTGGGCAAGCAAAAATAGCACAAATAGGATGTTACTCAAAAGGATACTTTAACATTCCAAAACTTAATAGTCTGCTTATCTCCAGTACTATAGGCTGCATCCAGGATAATTTTTTTATGGTAAAATGTGAGATTTTAGAACCCATTTTTAACATTGGGCTAGTTCTGACTAGGCAGTGGGAAAGGCACCAGATATACAAGGTGGGGGCTTCTCATATTCATGTTAAAGAGTTGGTAATCATCCTACTTACACACCTTTCATCTCAGAAGTAACTGAGAGTAATATTTATTGTCTGTCTACCACATATGGTTGGTGTAGGTGAGAAACTGACTTCATCCTTTCAGACAGATGTAAAATCATGAGTTTTTCACAACTAAAGGAGTTACAATTCTACTACACAAGTATTTCTGATTCTTTACCCTTTAAAAGTGAAGGAAAAAAAATTCAAAGGTCTAGTATATCCAATTATGTATGTATAATGTGACCTGCAAGAGACTCTTGTCCTTTTGGATCAGGTATCCTTTTTAAGAGGGTATTATTCATATTATTAAGAGGACAACATCAGAATTTGCTGGTGTAAGTTACCTTAAAGAAATAAAAATTGATTTTAAAAGAAGCTTGCCAAAGTTCAGCCAGATAAAGCCAGTGGTGGATGAGAGGATGATTTTAAAGAACCAGAGTAATTCTTGATTATTGGGAAATGGGTTGCAACACGGAGGGATACCTACCTTGTCTATAAAGGTAAATGCCTTGAAGTATTGAGATCCACATGTCTAATCGGAGCAAATGGTGATATGGAGTACTCAAAACTTGCTAAAATTAACCCCAAGGTGCATAATAGAAAGTAGTAATCAACGTCTCATGATTTCTGCAAATGAACAAAGATCCTTCCTTTGCTCAGGCATAGTGTTTATTTAGGTTTAGTGAACTTTCTCATTTGGGTCAAGGTTATATTCTTCTGGATACGTATTTCCAAATTTCTACCTTTAGTTGTCCATAAGTTCATACAGAATCTGTATCACTTCTATCAATGGCAGATCTTAAGTAGTCTTTAAGACATTTGTGGCCTTTTTAAACGAAAGAAAGAGAGCAGAGAAACATCTGCACTATAGTATAGTTTCCACGTAGTGAAAGTCTGAGTATAGGCATATGAAAGTTGCTTAAAATATCTTTGCTTCTGTGTATCCACATCAGAGAGTTATCTGAGTTAAGCCCAGTCCCCAGGGATGGCTACGGTTCAATTTACATAGAACACAAGTTTGTTTTGGCTCAAATGGGCCTCTAGAGATGGCTCTACTGAACAAGGATTGTTAGAAATCTGATCATACTTGCTTTGCTCCCTTTGGCTTGTAGTCATCTCCTCCCAGATGTCCCCTCTAGACATGGATGTGTAGAAACCCCACAGCAACAACAGAATGCTAATGTTTCTTTTTGGGGGGCAGTTTTTATCAATGCTACCGTAATGTATGTGAGCCCTAATCAGTCCTGAGGTTTTAATCCATTTCTGAAGTAAGCATGGCTTTTAAGATCAGGTTGCCTCTTTGCCTGATTGACGGTCTTTTCCAGTAAGACGTAATCTGTTTCAAATGTAATGAAATTTCAAAATCATTAAGTTACTACAAAGTTTCATGAAAGTACACACTGCACTTGAGAAGTAGTCTTGCAACTACTAACAAATGAGTTGATGAGGGTGCAAACATACTATTTAGGTGCATGAGAACCCACACAGAGCTGAGCTGCAAGAAACCGTGTTTCGGAAGTTCAGAATTGCTGTGACTTAATTTTCGAGGGAGGGTTGTACCATGTTCTTTTATAGTAAATTGTTGACATTTAACAGAGTGGTGACATTTCCTTTTTTGTAGTCACATATTTAGGAGAGTATATTTATACAAGAAAAAGCGGAATACTAAATCTTTAACAGGTTGTGTGTACTAATATTTTTGACTTTAAAAACCCCAAGTTTTGTGGCTCGGTCAATACTTAATCATGAACTTTTAAAATTTACAAGGGAGTGAAAATGAAGCAAGTGGTCTGATCTTCTGTGTTTCTCTGCTTTTTTTTTTCACACTAAGGACTTTTCTTGCATGATGAAGTCAGGATCTGATATCTCAGTCACATGGGTTTTGACTACGGGTTACCTAGGAACAGTAGAGCAATTCTAAACATAAGAAAGATGAACTTCGACCTTCTTTGTAGCAAATGGAACATTTTGTGAGCAACTGGTCATGTGTAAATGTTAACTTGTTTGCCTTTCTTCGTAACCAACAAATGAACAACATATGCCTTTATTTTTCATTTTGCAAAGACTACAGTTCTCTTTTTTGGGGGTGGGGGGTGGGGGACATGTGTTGAAGAGTGTGTTCTTCAAGTACTGTGCACAAAATATTATGTTCATTAGAACAGAGTAAAATCTGTCTGTGTCGCCTCTGCATCAAATGCACAGCGTGTTTGGAAAATAAACATTAACAAACATTACTTATATCTGAGGTTGTCAACATTTAATTAAGAGAGCCCTCTACATTTTAGGAAGACTCTGTTTGCATATATGCAATAAAAGGTTCAAATTTAAATACTGTACAATTAGTTTCCCTGAAAAAAATGACTTTTGCAGACCCCTACAATAGGCAGTTTAAAGAAATAACTGTTCTGTGTTTAAATTGTGCTCCTTAGTATTTTAAACAGATGGCAATGTCTTTCCTCTTGATTATAACTTTGAGGCATGCTTTACTAAATGGAATCAGCGGGGTTCATTAAGGTCCCATTTGATGTATCAGTATTATAAAAATACCATGTTAATTATCCTCAAACGTTGCAAGTTACCTCCATTTTCCTGCAATCAGAAGATGAGAGAAACCCTGTGAAGCAAATTAGTCCTAATTGAAAGAGGACTGATTAATATTTAAATAAGGCATTGTGTGAGGGATTCTGCCATGAGAAAAATAGGCTGAACATCTGAATTAATTGCATAGCAGGTTAAATTAAATTTCATATAATGGGTTGGAAGATGAGTTGCCACAGTGCTTTAGCAGGGAGCACAATGGCTGAAATACCAGTCTTTTCTTCCACTCTTGGCTGGATTCCACTGAGGTCCTTGTAGCCCTTACCTCTTTGTTGTCTTTCTTTCAATACAAACAAAGGTACTAACAGAAAATTGCAACCGCATTTTAAAAAGTGTTAATCCTTTTTGGGAGACAGCACCTGTCTACATTTTCTCCATTTCTCTTCCACCTTGGCTGCAAAACTGGGAAACATTAGTATCTTTTTCCTTGCCAGGTTTAATGAGGATTGATGTCATAAAATGCTAATGGCTGGAATATAGTTAGAACTGTGCTATTAGTGGGTTATCACTGTCTGACATTTTCACTGCACAGGAGCATACATGTGGAGCCTGTTTAAAGTGATTGGGTTACTTAAGGGTCCCTGTTAGGGATATTTAATCCAACATAAATTACTTATGCACTTTGTTAGTGTTCAAAGGAAGAGTGTCACGTTGTACATGTTGGCAGTTTTCCAGTCAAGAGCTGTTAATTACTGTACAGCTAGTGAATACATTTTGTGGCAATGGAAGCCAAAGGGGGAAAAACTATATCTATATTCCATCTAACTAAAAATGAATAGATGGGAGTGCAGGGGGAAAAGTAGACTGAAGTAATTTTTCACCCCTAGGAGTTACGATGCCATTTGTTTTCATTTTGAAAATAAAAACAAATGACAGTATGATTCCCTGAGGGGGAAGTACTTTAGCTATAAAGAATCCCTGCCAAAACCAAGCTATTATCTATTTGTATGCTGATAAGAAAAAAGCATGTTCTCCAAAGCTCTAATTCATCTACATCTCAGCAGAGTTCAAGGTTCACTAAGATACTCTTTGCTTATCATATTAAATGCACGTGATAACCAGGAAAATGTCTGATAACTATAGTACTCATTTCTTTTTGACATGCAGTTTAGTATAGTCAAATTACTTTATATTGCCACTCTTATATGAACAAATACCATTCTGGCCAAGGCGTGTGGGGTTTTAGTGGTGGAGAGGCCCAGTAAATAACAAGTATCTTTTGATATTATCATGTGGCTCAACTTTGGGAACTAGCCACAAGAAATAACTTTCAAGACCTAAACACATTTTTTTATTGGAAGCTCGTGGATCGTGTAACTGTGCTAGGGGAAAATTGCATAGTTCTGTTAGTAAAGTTACTGTATGATCTATAAATAAAGAGCCTATTATACCCTTGATCTCTACAAAATGGAAATAAGGTTTGAATATGGCCTAAAGTGATATCTTTATTTCATTTTATTATCTAACTGCAGGGCTGCTTACGAAGTTGTCCATATGAAGTTCATAACGAAGATAACACCATTTTCTGTCTGTATTATTGAAATTGCTAAAGGCACAATATATGCATGATTGTAGTTATGTAAACACTCCATTTCTCAAATGCATCATTTATGAAGCTACAGGGGAAAAAAATGGAATAGCTTGCCTTTGCATAATAATACATCCTAACAAACTTTTTTTTTGGAACTAAACTCAAAAGTTTTCAAGTATTCTGCTAACACTATCATTACACTCATTATGCATTTGACTAAAATGCTCCTTCTTCCTTGAACATCATCAGATTTTGAGTTTGTGATCTCTATATGTGCTGAAATACCCAATTGGCCTTGGGTCTCACTTTTTCCTGGTGAGGGGTGATACTCAGCATGGAGAGGTAGATCTGAAGACTGAAGTGTGGTTTGGGTTTGCAAAAAAGGTCAAAGCTATGTATTGTTTTTGATATGAGGACTCTAGATGGCTTGGTTTTGTTTGTGTTTAATGCAGATTGTTATACTCGTAAATCCTAGATATGTATAAATAAGGACACGTGCAGTATATATGCAGTTAGTTTATG
The DNA here is from genome assembly GCF_004027225.2 of Strigops habroptila. Taxonomy (NCBI): domain Eukaryota; kingdom Metazoa; phylum Chordata; class Aves; order Psittaciformes; family Psittacidae; genus Strigops; species Strigops habroptila. The sequence goes on from NC_044277.2 coordinate 38,231,963, forward strand.
TAACCAGTGGTTCTCAGTAGTGCCCTTTGTGCTCCTTCAACTCTTTTGATGATTTGCAACACCAGCTCTTTTAGTTGGTCTTCATATACATTGTAGATCTTCAGGCCCAGGACTTTGCTCAGTGTTTGTGCCACACCTCGAATAGCTGCATTGATTTGGCTTACTGATAGGGGTTACTAGACTAAAACGACTAGATAATACGTTTTGTACAATGTTTATGCCTACAGACATGCAGAGATTTGAGTAACTAGGTTTTCCTTTAAGAATCCCTGAATTGCCACCCAGCCCCCTTTGCATCTTTATAATCTGAAACTGCACACCCTGGGAGATGCTCTATTCTTGTACTGCTTGTAGCTAGAAGAGCAGTTATTTCAGTGAAAAACTCAAATTCTTCCTACTTAAGGCTGTTTAGGGTTTACAAACTAGGTGTATTATATCCATTAATTCCTTCTTAGGCAGAACAAACATACAGTACCTGAGCAGGGGCCAGAGCCCAAGACCCTTTCCCGGTTAAGGGCTGTGACCATCAGGAAAGGGAACATAAACTTTTGAGTTTATGATGATCATTTTGGTGTCATAGCCAATTTCCTTTGGTACCTCATGACTTCTACTTTAAAAGCTCTACTGTATGGTAGAGCTACAAAAAGCTGGTATAGTTGCACCATTACCTTAAATGTACTCAGAAGGAAAAGTTGGATGCCTGTCCATGGGTGGGATTTTTGAACTGTAGACAGGACTTCAAGAGAGATTAATTTTTATTTAATCTCTCAAAATGTTGGGTTTTTTGAATTTAATTCTTGACTTTGATTATTTATGGGACTGAACAGGCTAACTTGGGTTAACACCCAAGGCTTTCACTTTGGGACCTATATACCCATCTTTTTTAATAGGACATTTACTAAGCATAAATTTGAGAACATTAAATCCTAAAAGAGGTGTGCATTTAAAAATGAACAATTAGATGATTTATTTTTATTAAAAGCAAACTTCTTTGTTATATAGTTCTAATTTCCTTATTAAAAAGTCAATCTTTGTAAACAATATAAATCTAATGAAATAAATATGACAATGTTTAATATCTCTACTAGTTAAAGAAATCATGTGAATATGATTCAGTGTTCCAAATCACTGATACAGGTAATTTGCCTGGCTGGGAAAATTGAATGAAGTTTTATATTTGTGCCATTAGTTAATTTGATTATCAAAATATTTCCCGGAACAAAGAATTGGAACATTAGTCTTGTTTCTTTGAATACAAAATTAATAGTCATTGTTATTATCTAAAAATCAAATGCTTATTTTACAGTGTTTATTGATATTTTTCTCAAATCAATGGGTACATAGAAGTGAATGATCTGCTTTGGTTTTCTAATTCTTTCAAATGATCTTTTACTTCGGGTGAAGAATTTTGGTGTAGTGAAATACATTAATTGAATAGCAGTTTTTCATTAAAGCCTGTCTTGCCGACAAATGTTTTTACTTGTTATCTCAAGGCTAATCATTTTCATCTTAAGGAAGTGTGTTAAGCTGGGCTTCATATTTCAGGTTTGGTTTTCCAGGGCCTCTCTCTTCTGTACATTTCCATAAGGCTCTCAGAGCTGCCTCTGGCAAGGAGGAAGCACTACACACAGGGGTAGCCATGTTGCATTTGGACTTCAGATGTGAATGAGCTGTTTGAACTTAGGCACGACCCAGCTGAACCTCAAAGGATGGAAGGTCTTGCAGGTTTCTTTTGCTAGTCTACCATCCATGCAACAGGTACATAAAGTAGGCAGAACCTCCAATATTTAGGAAAGCCTTTTTCTATTTAGACTATTCCGGTTCTTTCATATTGTGTTTGCAAACTCCTTCTGGAGTTCAAATGACAAGACAGGATAGTTTTAATCATTAGTTCTATGTAACTAACTAGTATAGTAAGCTCATATCTCCTGTCAAATACAGGTGGTCATTAATGACAGTATGCTAATAGACAAATAAAGAATGGCAGTTTAATAGTGGTTTTTTCCTATTACAAAAATTGTGCTAGGCTTAATCCAGAAAAAAAGTGAAATGTTGAAATCTATTAAGCAGTCAGACTGTTGATTGTTGAATTCTTCTTGGAGCTACATATGAATTACCGGATAAGCTATTCTCTATGAAACTGAAGAACCTCTGGTTGTGTTCAGAGATGAAGCACTAGACATTTGGGCAATAAGGTATTAACAGAAAATGAAGTCTGTCATTGTTACACATGAACTAAGTAGGCATTTTCAGAATTGGGGTCTCTGATCTGAAATCTGTGCAAGTACCATTTTAGATACTCGATTCCTGAGGTTCCAGCTCTCAGAGCTGTTTTTCTTGTATTTTTTTAAGCAGCTGAGTGGAGACCTAGCATGGAAAGTCAAAGAGGAAAGTGCACGTGGTATCAAAAATGAGGGTGAAGATCTATGTATGATTTTCAGTATCTGGAAATTAATAAATCATCACATGTCTCAAAAGGCATCTTTAGAGAGAAGTTGAGCTTTTTACCTGAAGCAGGTGGACTAAATTTGTGGAAAATTAAGCAATGCTTTTTTAATTACCCCAAAATTTAGAATGGTGTTTCAAGTTTAGATAAAGCTAAAACTAGAAGGAAAGGTTTTCCAACGGACTTAAATGAACTGCCTGATTCTTGACATACATTTCTTGCCAACAAATTAAACCCATGGGGTGTTGCTGTTAGTTTAAACCAGGCTTGTATAGCACAGTCCTTAACCATGATCAAGCTATTTATACTCAAAATCTAATTTCTCACTATCTTTTTTTGTTCATAGTTGACAATTACATCCTTAAAATATTATCTACACTTGCTTTAAGGATAACATGTCATTTGACAATGAAATGTAAATATCTCTTATTTCAAGGATACATATGGGAAATTATTTTTGCCAAGCATTCTCGAATCTCCTGATGCCATTCTAATTTTTTTCGTGGATGATAATACATCAGATTATAAAAAAAGTTTTGATACCTGCATTTTTAATTCCAGAAAACACGAAGTCAGCTAAATATGTATGTCACACCAGTCTTAAAGAGTATTTACACTGTTGTGATTAGTGTATTTTAGAAGTGTTACTATGCAGTTTAAAATAAATTAACAATCTGCTCAAAATCTTTTGGTATGTAGATCAGATGTTCCAATCTGTCATTCATATTGTATCTATACACATATATACATGCATTTATTTACATGTAGGCTTACATACCTTCAGTAACTTTTTCTTTCAGAATTTGAGCTATAATTTGTCAAAAAATATTTCTACAGGTTTTTTTATTCCATGGTATCTTTTTATAGCCTTTTAATATTAGCACTTTCCTTTCAAACTTCAGCTTTGAAGGCACTTCTACCAAATGTGTGAATCTCTCTATCTGCAGGTTGTCCATGTTTGTTTCTGAGAGGCTCCAAATTGGTAGCAATCAACTTGAAAGTGTGTAGTAGCTGTCAAACCTCAGAACAGGCTGCAGATGATCTTATGACTGATTTAGCACGTACTGGGAGCCAAAGTAATACAAAATAATTGGCTGTTTTCCCCTTCCATGTTTGATGGCTGGGAACATAATCCTCAAAGATGTTGTCTCTGATGAGGGAATCTGTAAACACTTCCAAACTCCCAGAACTGCCTGTGTGTTAGGGCTGATCCCAGTTCCATCTCAGAGCAAATTTGGGGAGCTCACCCTTTTGTCTTGCATGCTGCAGTCACAGAGGAAGGAGTCAGTGTACACTCTGGCCAAGTCTCTGGTCTGAAGAGTTTGGTAATATCAAGACCACACTCTAGGCTGGGGTGCACGTCTGGTGTCAGTTGCTGATTCTTGGCCTGACCTAAAATCGCTGTGGGAATGCATGAGGTCTCTAGGATTAAGATTCAGCCCTTGACTCTGCCATTCAACCACTGTGGTTTTCCCCATCCTGGTTCACCAAGTGAGGGAGAGAAAAGGTAGGTTCAGGGAGCACCAAGACCCATGGGTGCGCCAGCAGAAGAGGCGGCCTCAAGCATGTCACTGCATGCTACCTAAATGAAGAGAAGATGAGCTGGAATTTGTTGTCTTAGTGAGCTCCAGCTAGGCTGTATGGCATGTGGAAGCCCTCCAGCCTCATCCTGGAGTAGCTTTGCTAAAATCAGCAGAGTTACAGGTGGATGTGGAGGTTCAGGCTTCACCTACACTTTCCATGATGAGTGGCTGTGTCTTCATTGTATTTGGTCTTGCAAACACAGTGTGAAGGGGCATCATACAGTTCTTCTGCAAAGATATTGTTAATGAATGTGTGTTAGAATACCTCAGGTCTTGACCGAATCAAAAATTATCCATCATGAGTCCCAATCTCTGCTGGGACAAAGTCATAATTTATAGCAATTTATTTTGGCTTATGATGCTTCTGAGGCTCTCCTATATAAAGGACAGCCTTTATATATATATAAACAAACCCTATATATAGGATTCGGATGGGCAGGAGATGGCCTCACTGAAACTTAATAAACTGTGTGTGATTAATTGTGTAACAGTGACTTTAGGGAACACTGTTTGAGGCCTACATCCTGCAAAGTGCATCTGATGGAAGGTAGGAAAGGGTAGAAATGGCCAATGACCAAGCAGATCATCCTTGCTGGAGTGCCCTGAGATGGACAGTGCAGCCTGCAGAGCAAGCAGTTGTGTCTGGAGAAGCAGTGTGGTGTGGGAACCAGGTGTGGGTTCCTTCCATGCTTCTATTGAGTATTCGCCACCACTTAAAAATCTCATTCACTGACAGATGGCCGTCGCCCATCACGTTTGAACAGAACCTCCCTGACTAGAGTAAGCTAAGCCTATAATAACATGTAAATATTTGCCTTGTTGTTAGTGTGTATCTGGAGACTGGTCTGTTTTCCAAACAGAAACAAATCCCTAATTTTTGATGAAGGAGCTGAGCAGAAATTCTGCTACCCTTATGCAGCATAGAGAAATGTCTAAAACATTCAGCAAAGCATTTCCTTTGTTAAATCAAAGTGCACAATGTTGACCCTTTCTAAGAACACTGTTATGCATTTTTAATAAGAGTATTGTGAGCATTTGAGAAGCTGCATAAAGAATTTCAAGCATTTCATAATGCGTTTGTTCTGATTTGTGCCCTCACAGTCAAAAGAGGGGAATAACATACCTTTAAAATAATGTTAGTAAGTAGTAAGAAATCTCAGAATGCATGAAGTCACCATCTTTAGAGCAAATGCATACTGTATTCTAATTATAGCCCATAATATTAGCATTTAATTTCTGCTAAAGGGCTCTGAATGTACCATAGACTTTTATAGTGAAAACTTGTTCCGATCACTAACATAAATTTAAAGACATCTGCAGAGAACATTAAGATTTGCAATATCACCAGAAATATAGGTAATTTTAAGATGCCATGTAGCTGGGTTAAATATAATGTTCATTTCCCATTCAGCATTTTTGTATAATCTCCAAATAAGTAACTTATGATAATTTTTCTTTGGCATTTCACAATAAATAGCAAAAACATCTCTCCCTCTCTCTTTCCCTTGTCAAGTTGTAATGTGACTTACCTACCTCATTTCTTCCCTACAATGAGGGCACTTTATGTCCTGCAGAAGCAAGGTATACCTTCCTTGGAATGCTGCTGCACAGCTAGAGCAGGGTAAAAGAGGCACAGTACGAATGACAACCTGGCCAGCAGGTACCTAAAGATGAGGGAAGTGCTTATTGCTCTGGTAGGTCAGAGGAAGCATGGTAGTTCCTGAAACAGGAAGATATGAGCCACTAGAACACTAGTCCCACTCATAATGATTGTAAACCCCCCTTTTTTATTAGTATGAAGTAGCACTACTTAATCTCTAGACAACAGTTAGTGTTGTTATTGAAAATTGGAATACACATAGGGAGTTGAAATTATTTTGGAAAATTAAGTATATTCCGTAAAAAACAAAAAGAAAAACAAACAAAAATCAACCAAACAAAAGCAAACAAACAAAAAACCCCAACGCAGTCTTAAGTGGTTAAAAGTATTAAAGCAAGCAGGGCTGGAACTGGAAATTAAGAAGCTGTCATTAAGAAACTGTCATTAAGAAGCTTCTCCTTAAGGAGTTGTGGGTTTACTTACTGTGCAGAGAAACAATTAAAAAAAATCTCAGGGATGTTTGTTATCTCAGCCTAGTAGAATTAGGAGAGTGTGATGAAGCCCTTTCCTTTGCAAACTTCTCTTACAATGAAAATTTCTGTTTCCTGCAATGACAGGAATGTGAGTTACTTCCTTTCCCCCCCGGGAAAAGTAACGAGAATGGCAGCTGAAAATATTTCTTGGTCAGCTTTTATATGTGGGATTGTTAGTATTTCTTCCCGAATAGGAGGAAAAGAAGGGAATGGATAGCACTATGCATGAAATGTGGAAGATTTAAATCAAAGTGTTTCTGAAGTGTTTTTACAATTACATTATGCTGTGAAGCATTCTATATAATTTAGCCTTTCCTTCACAACAGTAGTTACTCCCCCTATCTATTGGGAAGATATTTCTTTTATAATGCCATCTAGGAATCTGAGTTCTGTAAACTGGGAGTTGCTTTCAATAGCTTTCAGTAGCTACCCACAGTGGGCAGTGAGGTTAGAAACAACTTTATCCTGTTCACTTTAGCAAAACACATTTTATGGATTTCCTTGTGTGGGTGAAGACGGCTCACCATGGGTTTATGTGAAAGCATTGCTGAGGTTGTTTGATTGAAGGAATGTGAAGAAGCTAATTTTAGCATATATAGAGGGAGACAAGAAAGGGGAAATACCTAGTTTATTTTAGGGTTGTGTAGTATCTTGTTTGTCCTGGAAGAAAGGAAGGATGAGGAAGGTGGCTTCCTGTTCTTTAGACCAAAGGCTTGGTGTGTATTTTGCAGCACGTGGCAAGCAGCTTCTACAAAGCTTCTATGCCCCCTCCACATTCAGGTTTTTAGGAAGGGGCAAGAAGAGGGTGAGAGCTTAGCTCTGTCTTCCAGAGAATTGGTTGCTGTCTGTACCCAGAACAGTTACGTCTTTCTGGGGTTACAGGAATCATAGATCATAGAATCGTAGAATGGTTTGAGTTGGAAGGGACCTTTAAAGATCATCTGGCCCAACCTCCCTGCCATGGGCAGGGATATCTTTCACTAGACCAGCTTGCTTAAAGCCCCATGTAACCTGTCCTTGAACACGCACAAGGAAGGGGCATCCACAACTTCTCTGGGCAACCTGTGCCAGTGCCTCACCACCCTCATTGTAAAAATCGTCCCTGTATCCAGTCCAAATCTAACTTCTCACTGTTCAAAACTGTTGCCCTTTGTAATGTCATTACAGGCGCTGGTAAAAAGTCTCTCTCCATCTGTCTTGTAAGCCCCCGTTATATATTGAAAAGCCACAAGGCTGAACAACTCCAACTACCTCAGCCCATCCCAAGGGCAGAGGGAGAGGGTGGAGGAGCGACATGCTGCTTTCTAGTCTGCTCCAAGGAAGCACAGTGACATGGTGCTCCTTGCTTTGGCTTGTGACAAAGTTCCTCTGTGCCATTAAGTTTTGTATCCGAGGCCAAATAAATTTTAAAGAAAATGCAAAAGAGAAGGTTGCTACAGGGATTGCCAGCTTGGACATATTGTTCTGCTTACTGTAGCTAGCCAGATCATCTCATCTGTTGCTTTCGGTGTGATATCTGAATATATCTATGTGTTTTCGCTTCATGTGATTAAATTTTGCAAACTATATTCATGTGTATTTTAATTCTGTACTGGATATAATACAGGCAACATAGAAAGTAGTTAAATTGTGAGATTCTTTTAGTTTTAAGTGTGTACTCTTCAAATAGATTTACCATTGACTTTGCAATGTTACATAGTTTTTAGAAAGCACCAGTTATACATGCAGATAAATAAAATATTTTCTCATCAGGAATGTGAGGTTTGATTTTAATTTTGTCCCACAGATTCCTAAAATGTAGTAGTACAGAAGAAATTTTGACTGGTTTTTGATCAATAATCATTTTTGTGTTGTCTTATACTTTTGACAGTCATTTGTATGCACTAAGTAAAAGGTAGGATGAATGGCCTATTTCTGTCTGTTTTCATTACTGTGCTCTTTCTGTGTGCTCCATCTTATTCTCCGTATATGCCTACTGGGACATTAAAGATTCTGTAATTATTTCAATAAGATCGGGGTTATAGATTTTTTGTTCCACTTAGTTGTTTGCTAATAAACCTGCTTCTGTGCTGAAGGCTAACAAATTTCTTATTTAATATTATACTTTTTTTTACATGATATCTTAGAGAACATTTTAAAAGGTCAAGATTGTGCAACTTACTATTTTCCCTTGCTATTGTAACAGTCTCAAGGTAGCTTCTTAACTGAGAACTCCAAAGTCATCATCATCCTTTTGAAAACATAAATATTAAAGCTGGTTTTGTTCTTATTTCAGAATTTGAAGGAAATTGAAACAGTTTGAGATATTGCAGTGCTTAAAACCTAGAATGGTTTTAGATCTAGTAGGAAGTATGTTTCTGGTCTCACAAATAAGAATATGCTAAAGAAGCAACATCAACTGGATAAAGTGGAGCAGTGCAATAATATGTTCTTCACATACATGCACAGGGTTTTCCCCAATATCAAGTTCTTTGACATCTGTGGTGTAAACCAACATTTTTTAACCATTTTCACCACACTGTTTCAGCCCAGGGTAGGTAGAGTTCTACGTAGGATGGATGTGTTACGTACTGGCCCCTAAAACTTCAAACCCGTGCCCAAAGTTGAGACCCAGCTCCACAATGCTGCCATTTTCAAAGCACTTTTCAACGTAAGTTCCCTAGTGCCTAAAATTATGCTTATTCTTATATCCAGAAGTGCTCATTTTTTTACTAGTGCTGAATAAATCATTGCCTTTCCTGGGTGTAAGTACTGTGAAACTGTTCTTGGAAGAGACTGCCTTTTCCTGATGTCATTTGTATGTTGAAGGGGGATCCCAGGTATTGAATCCAGCTCTGGATTGAGCAGAGGCATTGATACTCATGTTTTTCCTGTAGTTACCCAGTGCTTGTCTTAGGTAATTGACAGTTATTCAGTCCTTGCAAGACTCTGATTTATTATTTATTCAGTGCCTGCACAAAGCAAAACAATTAACATTAGATCTGTCAGTTGTGCAGGGCTAAACCCTTTGTTTCTCAAGCTCACTAACTGGACATTTGCTCTGACTTTTTTGCCCACTCACAATGACAGCATGGCAATTACCTTCTTAAAAAACTGTTTGATCTTGTGTACCTATGTAAAAGGCTGTTCCCAATATTGGCCTTATAATTGTCCTGCGTGTATATTTGCTTAAAGTTTGAATGAATAGAGGACCTTGTGAACTGGCCTCGTCAAACCTTTTGGAGATTTGTGGTGAGTTTAGCATGCATCCCATGCTTCATAGCGTAAGATACTATTAGCTCTACTCAACAGCTGAAGTAATTTAGCCAACTGCTCTACAGATAAATTGCTGCTTTGCACTGTGGTCTTTCCTGACCACATGGAGTTCTGGGACTTGACCTTAAGGAATCTTTTACTAATTCGTGAGGCCAAACTTCGTATACCCTTGATCTTCAAATTGTTAGGTGTCCAGTGCTAGCAGACTTCAGGAAATGTTAAGATGCTTTTGAGAATTCAAGACTCTGCATGTTTCTATAACTCTTAAGAAGTTTCCCATCAAAAACTACGCAACTCTAGTAAGCACTCATCCGTACAGAGCTGGAGTACTTCTGGGAATGATGAAGATAAATTAGACATAATCCAGAAAAAAAGGCAAGAAGAATGAAAGTTCTAGAATATTAACTCATGAAGATGAGAGATAATAACCACCTTCAGCTTGTAAAATTTATGGAGATGAAATTCTGGAAAAGGATACATAGAAATACTGTGGTAACTCCCTCATTGAAGGGCTTTTGCTTTAAGAATAGGTTGGGTGGTAATCAGTTGGAAACTGTCTACAAGTACTTAGCTCTGCATCAGTGAGGTAGGTTAGAGATCACTTGAGACCTGTATTGCCATTACTTACAGACAAACAGTCAAGGGATGGGGCATTGTGAGCCGTCATATATTTATCTTCTCTATGATAACATAGGTGTTTAAATCTGGCTCTTACTAGACTCACTGATGTCCCCCCTACACATGCTTGCAGGGAAAAGGCAGATGTTAGAGCTTTTTAGGATGACCCACTGCTAGATAATAGCAGGGCTTTTATAAGCAGTCTCCAAGGATGCAGACTGCAACTTTTAACACTTGGCTTTCTAACCCTTGCTAAGGTTTTGTCTACCTGACAAAACTCCTGTCATCTTGAATTTGTTATACTCATCAGTACAGATGAGCTGCTACATATCATCCTGGATAATAGATCAGCTTTTGTTGGTAACTTCAATAAAAACCTGTGGCTTAGACGTAGGTTTTTTGAATTATAAGGTGCTATTCTTATACATAGACTGAACTCACATGCACACAGAGGCCAAGAAATGAATCACACTGAGAAACTTCTGCATCAGAACTTCTGTTTTGTTCATACAGTCTTAATTTAAAGTTTCTATCTATGGAAAATACTTCATGTTTCTATGTAAGTTGCTTCCATGGGATAGTATTCTCAATCAAATGTGTGTGCTTTCTGTTTGGCATGAATTACCTGTTCCAAATTTGGAAGTTTTGCTCTTTCTGTGTTTATTTACTGATGAAGAACTTCTCAGTAGCACAGATTTATTTCCTTGAGTTGATATTTGCAGTTGATGTTGAAAGCATCACATAACCTTATTTTCAGTAAACCACTGAAAATGGAATTTACGTAGTCTGACACTCTGAATCATTGCTTTGGCTCCTGATTGTTTCTTAATACTTCAGGCTATTACTTGAAGTGTAGACATGTCAGAATTGGACATGATATTCCAGTACTGGTCTTATTGATGACTTGTTGCAGAGCTGCTGACATTCTTTACTCTCTCACTTACAGGAGAGCATTCTCCTCCTCTTGCCTACATGGTTCTTACCACGGTTACTCTGGCAGTTCTTGTGCAGGTGACTTTACATCATTATTATTTTCCAGCCTGCTGTCATTCATTTATAAAAGCAACATGTACAAAACTGTGTTCACATGCAGTTCAAATGAGTACTCTTTCCAGATACCATTCTATAGCTTATCTTCCCCATTTGCTATTTACAACTTCATCAGCTCTTTACATTTCCTCCAACTTTTACTGGGTGAGTGATAGAGATACTGCATAGCATCAGGTTGAGAACATCATGCCTCAAAGCATTTACCTGAATGATACTTCCCCATTTGCAATTTTTTTTAGTGATCTGCCAGTTAGTAGGGGTTTTTTGGGAAGACTCTTTTTCTGTAAAATCAAATTCAAAGCCATTAGTTCACCTGCCCTTTTAGTATTTTTTGTGACATCATTTAACAGGCTTTGATGATTTCAGATTCAGGCTGAGTCTTGTTTGATCGTATCCTATTTATGCTTCTCAAATATTGGTATACTAGGTGTTTTGTCCCCGATACACTGGAACTTCTCCAGTGTTTCAAAATCTATTTAAAAAAAAAGTGAGGGGAGTGCTGCAAGATCTCCTGAGCCAGTCCTTTCTGAACCCTTGGGTATAAGCTCTCTAATCCGGTGAATTTAATGTGTTTTACTTCATTTTAATTTAGCTGTTTAGTAACCTACATAGTTACAAAGGAAATCACAAGTGCTTGGTTGTCACGGAAAATGATGAATATATCACTTGCTGAAATATGTATTATACATACTTATCTTCTGTATCACGACTGATAATGTCATTATCAACTTTGGGGACCAGACCTGTGCCATTGCCCAGATGTCATTAGTCCATGACTCTATTTAACCATACCAGAAATATTTTTTTTCTTCAGATTGCTGACTTCCATAATCAGTGGTCTGCATTCTGAACTGCTGATTTGCCTTTACTTCTGTAAGCTTCCACAGCTTCACTTTTGCCATATATGAAAGAAAAAATTGCTCCAACTACATTTCCTCTCAGCTCGGATGTTTTTTCACACACACACACGCACACACACACGCGCAGAATCCTTCTTTCATGGCTGCAGGATTTGTGGGTTTTACAGTCTGATTTTCAATATTCTTTTGCATTAAAATACCTACTTTGCTCTGTTCTTTTTGTGTCTTTAAAATTATTTGGCAGCACTGACTTTTTACAGAGAAAAAAATATACATCATACGTCTTGCACGTTGTAATTGAAGTTCATTTGTGATCACTCTAACATAAGCAGCCGCCAGTTTTAGGCAATGATCAGGTTATTTTCATCTATCACACTGAGATCTAGTACTGAATGATTTTAAGTTGCTTGGTTTACTTTTTAGGTTGGGAATGGATCTATAATTTTTAGACACTTCAAAAATAATTTCTCAGTAGCATCAGAAGTCTACCAGCTTATGTCTTCAGAAACCTGTGCGATTTTCTACGTATTTACACGTACTTCTAAGTAATTTTTAGAGGCCTGCTCCTCTATTTTCTCATTTGTGTTGGCAACTATAAAAGACCTGATATTGTTGTCAATCAGATACAACTATTACGAATTAGCCTGTAAGTCTTAAGTATGTAAATGATACCTTTAATGTGGAGTCCCACATTCTTTCTCCTCCCGTCTGTCTTTCCTATTTAGGTTTCAGTCATCTGACTTGTCATGCCAGGTTTCAGTCCTACCAAATCATGTCAAATTTTCTTTCACCAGCACATAACTGTAGTTTTTAATTTCTCTTTGTTGCTCACAGAATAATTTATAGCTCTCCTTAGTTTCATTTACAATGATTTGCCGTTAGGTCTACACTTCATGGCTATATATTAAGTAGTCCTTTGCTATTGCTTTTAGATGTTAAATTAAAGGTCTTCAGTTTCTTGTTTTGAGGTGCAAGTAGAATTGCTAAGAACAGTCAGAACTGTAGAAGTTCAATCATGAGAACAAAACAGTATTTTACAGGGGTTTTTTTTGGTTGAACTTGTGGTTGTTATGTAATGAAGAATATGTACAGAATCTGTCTCTCTTCTCTTTGCTTAAAACAGATCAAGGTAAACAGTTGAAGCAGAAGGAAACCAAGTGTTTTTCCATTCACCTTATTATTGAGCTGTGGTTAAAAGAACTTCCTTTTTGGTTCTATCAAAAGATCTCAACTAAAACTTCAGTTAAACATGGAGAAGAAATAGACTCTTTCAAGGATGGGAAAATACATAGAGACACTTGCCTTTGCCTAATGAAGGCTAAAAAGTATCATCTTAATTGTGATTTGCTATTTTTTTCTAAATTACACTTTGTAGTATGCATGGTAGAAAATAGAAATGTTTATTTTTGTTCCTTAGCTTGTGATTTAATGTTGAAATTTTGATCTTACAAAATTCTTTACATCATTGGTTATCACAGTTTGCAATTTTAGCAATAGTAGTATAAAATAGAAATACTAAAGGAACTGAAAGCAGGGAGTATTTTAGAAACATGAAGTGTGAAGCCCTGCCCCATTTTCGTTGAGAGCAAGACTTCTGCTGACTTCACAGAGGCCAAAATTTCACACAAAGATAGTAACCAAATAAGAAAGCACAGCCAGCAGAGTATTTCTGGGTGATTGTTTCATGCCTCAGGAAGTATTACAAGGCATGAAACTAAAGGATGCATGAATCTAACCACCCGAGAAGTGTAATAATCACCCGGGGTGAGAGGAGGGGGAGGGCTGAGTTCAGTTACAAAACTGTTTTTTTCCCTCCTGAAACAATCATCCCTTTGCTGACAAATGTGGAGAAGAAAGGACATCACATAAATCACAGATTTTCACTGGTGCTTGGAGTTTCTGAGTTATTCCAGAATGCAGGAGGCACTGGATAAAGTAAATGAAGAGGTAGGAGAGTGGGACCTGGGCACCAAGCCCTCTGCTTCTAAGGTGAAGAGTCACCCTTTTTCTGGGCAATCCATCTTTGGCCTAATCGATCCTGGGCTTCTTTTATTTTTCTCTCTCTTTCTTCTGTACACAGTTTAAGAAGGGAGGGAGGAAAGTCCCTTGTCCTTTCTTCCCTCTTTTTTGTTCCATTCCCAGAAGCTAAGTAACAATTTCAGAGATGAGTTGGAAATTATTTCTTGCTATCAATCCTGCCTAATTTCACACATTTATTCAGGCTGTGAGATTAGAAGATGAGGTGTCCTGATTCCCCTTTTACTTGGTGGAGAAAGACGTACGTTTGTAGAAGAGTGGGGTGGAGCAAGTGGTGCAAGAGAGGCCAGGTATCTAACGTTCGTTGTGACAAAAATAGGCTTAAACCACCCACTTTCAATCTGACTGCTGAAGTTCATTCGTATAGATAGCTGCCAGTATCAACAGGCATTGGAGTGTGTGGAGAGCATGCGGTTAATCTGAGTTGGTGCATCCAAATGTAGTCATGGTTGCGTAATTTTCTTGTCAGGTTCAAGTGTTACATTTGTAGAATATCTTCTGCAACCACTCCATCATAAGGTTTTAAGAGCCATATTCTGCATTATACTTTAAAATGTGCATAATCTTTTCATTATTGAGAAAAAAAATGCCACATGGGTTCAGAAATTGAAGAAAGCAGATGCTTAATTTTGAGATGTTCTTGATTTATCGTTATTCAGGAAAGCCTTACATAATATACATAATATGCAGTATTTAATATCCATAAGTGCTTTCTTGAATAGAGGTGTTTTAAGCCCTTGCTCAACAATAAACACCTGCTTGCATGCTTAGAAGTGTTTCATACATATATACATATATACTTTATTTTTGTTCTATAACCAGCCATGAGGAGGGCATAAAACTGTTTACATATTTAAAGTCATGCACATGGATAAGGGATTTCAGGTTTAGGGTTTAATTTGAAAAATATAAGTCTAAATCAAATTAAAGAACTGCATTCACAACATCCTAAGTGATTTATGTGTCTTCACTACTAAAGAATGTATCTGAAGCTGTAATTATAGTATCTTACAGAAGCATTTATCAGCAACGATGCTAACATGTTCATTTGCCACTTGGTGGCCTTTGGTCAAAAAAATGTGCAAAGAACATATGCTAAAAATGAAGTCAAATACATAATTTTTAACATGCTCTTTACAAAAGAGGGTTGTTGTTTAGGGGGGTGTGTTTCATTTTTAAACTTTTTTTTTTTTTTTAGCATAGAAAGCAAACAGCTTTCCTGTTTAGCAAAGAGCAGCCAAAGACCAGCATGTTTGATTGTTACGGCTATACTACAACTAAAGCTACTCATAGGACTGCCTCTGTATTTCCAGACAGATTGTCTCTGAGTTCTGATTTCCCCACTCATAAACAGTCATTTTTAGAAATTACCAGTAGAAATCTCAAAATATGTTTGCCTGGAGTATTTGAGCACAATGGTTGGTAATTCCCAAGATGAAATGACACAAATTTGTCAACAACTTCCAGCACGGTTACCTTATGGCTATGGGTGTAATTAATTAGTAAGTCATCAGAATGAAATGGTTCAGAAAAGACTGTTGTAATTTTTGAAAAAAGCTATCACTAAGCTGAGCAATAGCAATGCTCAGCTGTAATCAGCATTTTCGGTATTGTCCTTAGTAGTAGCATTGAGAGTGCGGGGGCTGGTTTGAAGTTAAATGACTAAACCCTTTATTCTCACTCTAATTTTGATTGTGTTTCTGTGTTCAGATAATTCTCTTGTCTAAAGTTACATATTTGCTGCTCAGGTTAGATCTTCAAATTATTTCACTTTAGACATCTCCCCAGGCTTTCGTATTTCTACATATTTTTCTACAATGCATTTTTACAACACCTGTTTTTATTTACGAGTTAGTTGGCTATTTGCTTCATTAGTACAGAGCAAGTGAAAGCAGTAGGTAAAGAGCTGCCTTTTTACATTTATGCTTTTCGTCATTTTTTTCTTTAAAGTAATACATTTACATTTCATAATCATAAACATGAAATTGAAGATTAAATCAGTTCTCGAAAGATTAATTCAGCCCTGCTCACAGCTGCGAAGACTGTTGAAATAAATATCATTTTGCAGTAACGTATTCCTGACAAAGGGCATAACAAAAGACTGATTTCTATTCAGAGATAGTGGGTATATTTATTTTGCATGTTGGGGGGAGGGGCTGTGGTCGACTGCTTGCGACCCTGACCTAGTTTTGTAGCTGCTTATTATTCAACTATATGTTTGAGAAATCTCTATAATTTAATTTGGCAACCTCTTCTGCATGTCTGCACATAGCAGTAGGTGCTCTTAATATTAGTCGTGTCCCATGCTGAATCATATTTATTTAGAAAAAGGAAAATCCTAATGCACTCATAACTCAGAAAGAAACTGTTAATTGTTAGCAGAGAACCGCCTGATTACAGACTGGATGTCTCGTCCAGGGCCCTGCCATAATTAGTAACCACTGTTGACATTTAGATTTAAATTGAATTTTCTTCTAATTAAACCCAGAGGGGGTTGATCCTCTCAGATGTACAGGTTAATAAAATTAGTCAGAAACTGTTAAACAGTAAACTGAATTCTCCAAGAGAGCTTTCCCAGTGTATTGTTAGGAAATCTGTAATTAATATTCAAAGGATTCATTAGATTTGGAGTTGTCCTTTTTTGTTTTGGGTTGCATCTGGGTTTGTTGCAGCTATTTCTTTAATTAGGTCTGTTTGCTTTTGATATCTACAGTAATACTAATTTTCATCATGTTTGTGCATGTGTAATTATAAGTGCTGTAGCACCATTCATCCATACTGTTCAACTGTTATGTGTAATAACAAGCTGCCTTTTTTTTTTTTTTTTTTTCTGGGCTCATTCAGTGAATAGTGATCCTAAAAACTAAAAACAAGTGTGAAATGAATTTTAGGAATATAGCCTAGACTAACTGGTGTCTGTCATCATCATACAAATGTTAAAGCTGCCACAGTCATGTACTTCTTTATTGACCATTGTTTTTTGCTGATCCTTCCCAAGCTTTTTGTTTAAATAGGATCATTTTTTCTGATGAAATGTAGATGTTTGTATTTTTCCTATTGCTTTTTCAAGTACCATCAATTGGATTGAGATCTTAGCCTATATGAAATTAATCTGTGGTTTTGCTTTATTGTCCTGCTCAAAGATGAAGTAGTTAAGAGTAAGAAAACTATTAAACATGTGTGCCAGGAAATAGCAAAGCGTATCAGTGATGTGAGAAAAAGGGTTGGAAGTGCTATAATGAAGTATTTGAACATTAAACTTTGAGAATATCAGATTTTTTGCAAAACTGCTCTGTGGGAGTAAAGTTTCTAACAAAGATCTCATAGCTGAACTCACTTGTTTTTTCGTAGCTCACAGGCAGAGGAAATCCAGTAAAATGCTGTTTGGCACTGAGAACAATTTAGTACCAGTACTAAAAACTTAATATCAGTTTTACAAACAAAAGTGAAGAATGTATTTTACTATTTAATGAGCCTCATGAAAGTTATGGTTTTGGTTTAAACCAATTTCTGGGCCACTGTAACTTAAAAATAGAGGGTTTAGAGAAACACGATAAATGAAAATGTATAAGGAATGCTTTCCTGAAAGATATCTTGAAATTCATAAAAGTTGTTCAATACTATTGAATTGAATTTACTCCCAAAACGAATATCATTTCTGCCCCTTTCTCCTTAACTATGTAAGCCAAACAAATAAAAAAACCCAAACCCTAGATGACTTCATTTTTCTTGCTTAGTCTGACTAAATAAATTTGATTAGGTAAAGAATGCTTCTCACTCAGAATTGGCTTCAGATGGTACAAACCCACTGAAAACGTATGGAACAATTCACTGTACTGGTTGGTGTACATCACTGGGTAAATTCCTCTCTCCTGCAGGCTGGCGGTGCAAAAATCACAAGGCAAATCAAACCAGAAGTGGCTGAAACTGTCAGGTCCAGAACTGCAAAATTTAACCCATTTAAAAGAGTTGTTATCTAAATGAGGCTTTAATAGGAACAGTTTGTATGAATAACAGCTTCTGGATTCAGGTGCGGTTCTCAAGGAAACATCCAGCTGAAAAAATCTGAGTGGGAGCAATAAAACGGAAAACAAACCTCTTTAGCCCGCAGTCCAATCAGAGCCTTTACACTGAAAAGAGACTTAATATTGCTATTGATTTTTCACGAAAGGTGTCTACTATGGTGATGGGCAGCAGTTCAGCTGAAATCAATAGGTAATTAAACCTCCTATGAGAACACAGTCTTAAACTGAATTAACCTAAACTTTTGCAGTGGCCAAATCACATTATCATGAAAATATACCCCAAAGTCTCAAAAATTATCTGTAATCACCTCCAAGCAGCCATAAACTCAGTCCTAAGTTTGACAATGTATTAGTCTTATTACGTGGAAACTGAGCTTCCGTGCTTGGATGAGAATATGCTGACCATGGTCCTTTTATGAGGCTGGGAATGCCGTTGATAGTCCCAAGTGATCTTAGATTTTTCTTCAGCATCAAGTACAAGCTTAACCACTGGCAGCAATACACGTACAAAACTAAAATTTGTTTCATGTATAATTTTAGATAATGAATTAGGAGTAACAGGTTTTCAATGTCATGACAGCTAGGCAGAGCTGTTAATGCAAGTGAAAGCAGATGTGTGATCACCGTGCTTCTGTTAAACTGTGTGTCTCATTGGTGCCAGCAGGACACCAATAGAGAAAGGAAAGAAAACAGCAGTTGCCGAAGAGGCCAATAGCATGCGTATCAAGTTTGACATGTAATACTTCAGGTCAACCAGCAGTAGTTAGGAAATGTAAAATTGTCCATGTTTTTTAGTTTACAGATGGTTTCAGCAAAATACAGACTTACTGTAAGAGCAGGAGGCTTGCAAAACCAATTGAGTAAGGAGGGTCGTTGCCTGCAGAGACCAGGAAGCCCAAAGCAGGCATCCAGTCTAGGGCACTACGACTTGGCCTAGCATGGGGCTCATGTGCAAACAACTTAGCTACAGCGAAGCCAAGGGTGGATTAACTGGGCTGGACTGTGAGAAACCTAGATCTTTGCTCACACAGTCACAGCAAATTGCAGATTTCAAGGAGAGAAATATTGTTTGCATTGCCATATGTGATTGCATGAGGAAATGTGGTGAGATGATGCCAAGGCTTTTTGGAGAAAAATGGGCGAGAAGCTGCTAAAGACAAATAGCTGAGGTTCTTTCATGAGTCTTTCACTGTGAACCATCCTTTCTTATTGCTGCCTGTATGTGTAGATTTTTGAACCTGTTGCAGTGAATAAAGAACAAAGAATAAAGAATCAATTTTCTAACCATTTCTCGTTTCTTACTGTCTAATGTTATAACTTTTTCCTTCTTTCATTTTTCCATGTGGTTTCAACAGATGGAAAATTAAATAAGTGTTCAGTGCATAAACTTGTTAGGTATAGGACTGTTTTCAAAGTAAGCTTTTTTTTTTCTTTCTTTCTCTGAGATAACATTTGAGATTTTTAAGTTCTGAAGGAAATTGGTTTTTTCCGTGAAGTACACAGCTACTTCCACATAAACACAAAAGCCAAACCTCCTTCAGTTTATCTGTTTCAGTCAAAAAACCATGTTCTAAATCCTCTGCTGAAGGCTTTTTATTATGAAAAAATAATCAATACCAGCAGAATTCTTTATCATCCAGATAAGGAGGTGAACGAATGTGGAAGAAATGTTAAAGTCACTGAAATTAATTTTTAATCACAATAAATCTATTAATAATGTTTCTTTGTATAAATAGTGCCTATGTTAATGCTTATACTGTGAACTGACAAAGAATAGGCATTATGTTGCATACCAGCTCTTGTATGTCAGATGTGAGTTGCCTGTTCCCCAGGTGCTCCCAGTCAGCTAATATTTTCTGTTAGGTAAAATATTTCCTCGACTGCAGATTTTTGCATGAAAACTGAGGAATGCATCCTGTATTTACTCTTTGTGTAAAGCTTTCATTTATGTCAGTGGGAGTTCAGTGTATAGCAGGAGGACGGTATATTTCTCTAAGTACTTGTAAGAAACATCTCCTTTTATACACTAGTAAATTTGTCACATAGTAATTTATTTCTTCAGTTACATGATAGTTCTACCAATACAGCAACAAAATGAAAATAATAAAGATATCCTGTAATGCTAGATAAATTACATTTGGTATACCTTTTGCTGTTTATCTTCATCACCTGTACATAATGGTTCACTGTTCAGCCCTTATTTTGTCATTGAACAAATTACTTGTGCAAATAAGCGTTTTGGCCACAATGGGCTTACTGGCATCAGTTAGGAGAGGGTAGGAGAGGGCTGCCCAGTGTCACTGTTGGCCTTTTGTCACAAGGCACTAAGTTCTCCTAATAAAGGTGATGGGGAGATTTTCCTGAACAATTGGGCTCCAGAGTTCATGCAGAAGAAAAAGTATCAAGTCTGTTCATTCAGTTTTTCTCAGAATGAAGGGTGCCCCCTCCTCCAAATAAGTTTTTGTTCAAAACCAGCTGCAAATGGAACAGTGTTTGGAAGAATTGCTCTTCCACTTTGTGGACAGGAGGATTTGCCATAGAACTAAGTTTGCAAGCAATGAGGGACCCAATAATGCAAAGCACCTTCACCTTACTCTATGAATTCAGAGATAATTTTTAGCGTTGCTTATTAGGAAGGAACTATGCAAGCCAGTGACATTACAGGATTTATTTTTGTAGCCTCAGTAGGTGAATTCTTTGATGCTTTCGCATTTTCACAGATCCAGTGTTAGATGGAGATTTCCAGAATCACTGGGATGTCTCAAAGATTGGTGCTTCTAAATTCATTCAGCCCCCATCTAAAATATTTACCAGCCTGTTACAGTTTGTAATTCTTGAAAATTCTGGATATTTATGGAGATTGTTGAAGCAGACCTGTAAAATCTTTTGAAACTCATCCATCTAGAGAAACTTTCTGGAACTACAAAGTGGAAAAAACAGGTATTTTGCTTTAAGAATGCCATTGGGACTGTCCCTTATGAAAGAGGGTTATTAATACACATTTGTGCCATCCAGTCAAATGTAGAAACAAACATCGAGACATATGGTAATTTTTTCCAATGAAAGCAAAAGAAGTTTTACAATACTCCTACTAGTTCTGATAAAGTTGGTACTTTACTGGTTTTAAGTATCCATTTACAATATATAAGACATCTCTTTGTTCTTAGCAGATAGGGAGAGAGGCAAGGTGTATATTGAGCGGTAATATATGTTATTGGAATTAATTAAATAATTAGATTAGCTTTCAAAAAGCAGCCTATTAATCAGGTTAATAAACTTTTTCAGGTACAGACCTGTCCTGTTACAAAATCGGAAATTAAATGGTGCTTCCTGTTCTGTGTAGTTCTATGTGTGTCTGTGCATCAACTGTTTTGAACCTGTTGAGTGTTCCCCTGTTTTTACTGAGTTTCAGCGAGAACTGGGAACACTTTGCCTGTCCTCAAGAAGCATTCAGTAGGGAAGTAGTTGGAGGAAAAAGAGACACTTTAGTAGAGAGATAAGATCTGCTCATCTGCTTTTATGTGCATGTGCGCGCGCACACACACACCCCTTCATTTCCTGTATGCTTCTGTATGTGCGTGTGCGCATGCACATGACAAATCAAGATTTTACGTAGAAATGTGTGAAAAAATGTTGCCTTTCTAATCTTGCTATGAGCTAGACCATATGACTATGTTAAAGAGTTGGAAAGAACCTCTGGTGCAAATATCTGAAATCTGATTTAGCTTTCTAGGCTTCTTAGCTGACAGCACACTATATTTTGGGAATGTACAAGCAAGTATTTAGGAAGAAAGACATACTAAATGGGCTAAGTTCTGGACGCCACTGAAGCTGAATCCCTGAAGTTCCCTGAATGTTTCTGATAGCTGGAATTTATGAAACCAAAGTGCAATAGCTGTATCACATAAAGGCTATAGAAGTTACATGGGGAAGGAGGAAAAGTCAGCGGGCAATGTACATAGTAGCTCATGCAGGCAGTACTGTGCTATAGTGCATAAGAGTTTGCTATCAAGTATCAGTCACTAATGCAGCAGAATATACCCTATAGCTACCAGTATATGGTTTGAAGGATAGATAGCACATTTGGCCACAAAACAACAACAGCCGTCCCTGAGGTCAATTACAGGTACCACAAACAAAGCAGGATGTTTCTGACAGCAGATTGGGGTAGGCAGTACTGCTCATGCTATACTGGCTTTTGGGTGGATTTCCAGGACCACTCCTGAAGTGAACTGCTGAGGGCTGTGTTTCTGCAAGTTCACAGATGTACATATTTAGAATGATAGAATCATAGAGTAGTTAGGGTTGGAAAGGACCTTAAGATCATCTAGTTCCAACCCCCCTGCCATGGGCAGGGACACCTCGCACTAAACCATGTTGCCAAAGGCTCTATCCAGCCTGGCCTTGAACACCGCCAGGGGTGGAGCATTCACAACTTCCTTGGGCAACCCATTCCAGTGCTTCACCACCCTCACTGTAAAGAACTTCTTCCTTATATCTAATCTAAACTTCCCCTGTTTAAGTTTGAACCCATTACCCCTTGTCCTACCACTACAGTCCCTAAGGAAGAGTCCCTCCCCAGCATCCTTATAGGCCCCCTTCAGATACTGGAAGGCTGCTATGAGGTCTCCACGCAGCCTTCTCTTCTCCAGGCTGAACAGCCCCAACTTTCTCAGCCTGTCTTCATACGGGAGGTGCTCCAGCCCCCTGATTTGACATGCAGCTATTAAATTTGCAGCTTGGAGATGACTTTCCCATTCTGTTAGAAGGTCTGTGCACCTGTCTGGTGAACAAGTGAGAGGTGACGTTAACATTTAGTAAATAGCTTAAGGAAGCAAAATCCAAGAAACAGCCAATAACAGGCGACAGGACGAGGGCAAAACCTCTTGTAATATTCATACTACACTCACAGTGTGACCAATGTGTTCAGACTGTTTTAAGAACTGGTTGTCATTGGAAAACCATTAGCTAATTCATTGATAAAACTTTTTATTGCATTAGTATAATTGTTTGAGTGAAATTCTGAGTGAGAAGACTTTTTTGATACTTTTGGTAAGTGCATGCTTGTGAAATCGATTCCAGGCTGTCTAATAGTCTAATGGTGAGAGCTTGAACACTGGTCTTCCAAGGGCAAGGCTCATGTCCTTCCCAGCAAGCTCAGAGAACTTCATACAAGTCTCACAAACAAAATCGAAGTGTATGTGATTTTGTCTTTATGTATGTTAGGAAGATTATGCAACCTGGAAATGGAAAAAACTATTTCCTGCTCAGCCTGGGCTTTGGCTCTTTAATGTATTGCTCTGTTGTTGCTTTCTGCTTGCTAGCGGTTACCCATGCGTGGTGTATTGCAAGATCATCACATCACTTGTGATGGTGATGTGTCTATTCCTTGCATTTTCATTAGCCATATAAATGTTTTATTTCTACTGCAAAAGCTAATACTAAATACTAGTGGTTAAGATAATTCACCTCCTTGGGCTTTATCATGTATGAAAAATATTTAAATCCTAATGCATGTTGTGATCTCTTAGGTGCTAATAATAACAAAATATGCCACTTGTGATAGTCATGTTCTCACTTCATAATTAAATGAAGTAAATCACTGAAGATTTGAAAAACTGTTTTAGTACTTTATGCAAATTGAATACTGGTTTGAGTACTAATTAAGTTGACAAAGTAGCTATAGGAGACAATTTTGTATTTCTTTCAAGAAAGGATCAAGATACTTGATACTGTTTTCTTTCGTGAGGAATGATTCGTGATAAAAAATACCTAGTACAGTGAGCATGATATCGGTGTTGAGAAATGCATATATATATTTTCTTCATTAGTGTGAATGCAGATATGGTGATACTTAAAAAGAATTTTACAAGTATTTGGAAAGCATTAAATGTAAGTTATGTCTTTTTCTTGTATTTTCACAATTTAAAATGACAAATTTAAGTCCTCAGAATCTCCAGAAAACACTGCATGGGAAAGAGTGGGTTTAGGAGGGCACTTAAAGTCAGTGTAGTGAGGGGTAAAAAAGATAAAGCTGGAGAAAATTGCTGTTGACTGGAATCAAACTACACTAGTTGCTTACAATTGATTGTGTGTTGTTCAACCACAAAGATAAATCAGAACATAGAAAAGTGGTTTAGATGTCATAGAGACAGTATGACTATTTTTATCTCTCCGTTGTAAACCATAGCTTACAGTGGCTGAAATGACATTGAACTGTTTTTCTCTTTGATGATTTACAGCCTGTGTAGTGCGTTTATAGGAGCAGATGTCACGTTTTATGTATTTGAAAGTGTCAACACTGATGACTTATGTCTGAAGATTCTGTTCATGAATCAATAGAAAGTAGTGATTTCCATTTCTTAAAAGAGTTTTTCCCGACATAATAAAAAACACATAGTGAATTTTGGTCATTATAATGCTACTCTTGAACTCTCATTTTTTCCCCCTATATTTTACACTACCTGGAGATCATTATTTTGCAAAATCCACTTCCCTTCTCACATCATAAGCACAAATAGCTATAGGTAAACTGTCTTCTCTTTTCTATTACCCATTTAATTTGTAAGGTGTACAGCACACTTCATTTTCGTTTCAAAAATGAATGATCAAAAAACATGGATTAAAAAAATGCATCAAGGTTATCTAACTAAGAATTATACCAAGTAAATCTAGACAGATCTCATCCCTCCAACCTTATCCCATATTTCAGAATGAAATTGTCTGAAAAATTTGGGGAAAAGTACTTGTTATCCCATTAAAACAAAAAGTAAAATTTGCATTTAAATGGAAAATGTGTCCATCATTTAGCATCTGCAAACCTGGAATTTTTATTTTATACTTAAAAAAAAAAAAAAGCCAGATAAGACTTTAGTTTCTATATGTGCAATATTCCATGTATGGGAGAGGTTTCTTTATGTAGTGATGCATTCACAAAAGCATATAAGAAAGTACTAGTTTAATCTAACATTTTTAATTCTATGTTGGAATGTAGTGGAAAGTCTACCAGTATAAGTAAGAATTTGTGTGTAAATAAAGCATATAAATTTGCTTTTCAGAATTTTATTAATACTTCTGTATTATAAGCAATGAGACAGATTTGATCTGTGGAGGTGTTGGGACACTTATCAAAGTTTTGATTGGAAAATGTCCTTTAAAAATGGACTTTTTTACATTTTCCACATGCTCCATGTAGAAAAACCTAAGTTAGAAGGTAACAGAGCCTGAGGTTCAACAAGATTGTTGAGTTTCTGCAGCAGGATTCCTTTTCCTTATTTTGCACCTCAAGTACTTCCATCACAGCAGTGTCTTCACAGTGAGTGTAAAAGTTTCTTACTTCATATATGTGAGACAGGCTGTTGTGGGCCCTAACCTTTGGGTTTGAATCCATCTGCTCAGCCGGTCTGCTCCACAGCTACCTGTGTTTTTGTGGAGCGCGGAGACCACTAAGGGATGCTTCTGGAAAGGCAGTATGCTTCTCCAGCATGTATACACGGAGAAAAAATCTGACTATAAAGGAGGTATTTCATGTCTAGATCTCTGCTGGTGACTCCTACCTATATTAGTTCATCAAAGAGTTGTCTTCCACAAGGGAGAAATGAAATGTGGAATTGTGATTTCAGTTTGAACTAAAGGTGGTTAAACTGCACGTGAAAGATCTGGTGCTTTTAATTTTGTAAGCGAAATGTGTTTGCTTTTCAGTTATCATCATAATACACATGGAAGCTAAGAGTGTTCCTGTTAAGTGATTACTGTATGATGTTACATGTTAATTGCATGAACGCATTTTCTCATTCTCAGCAGCGGAGTGTGGCTGTAGATTATGGGTGTCAAAAGTGCTGCCTAGCACTGCAGGAGATCAGGGAAACTGATAGACCATTTCCTCGCATTTCCCCAAATCACTCTATTGCAATTCAGTATAACATTATTATACTGACAGCCTTAGAGAAATGTGAGTTACAGTAAGGATACTGAAACAGGTATGCCACAGTGCATTTAACAGCAGTGGTAATTATTACCATGGAGCTCCTGTGTTGTGCTAAGTATTTAACAGGTTCCTGCCCTGAGGAACTTGCAGCCTTCATGGTGCTCATGACAGACGGGCAAAAATGTGATGCAGCTTTACATGGAAAGTGTCAAATCCCTACAAGCAGAACATATAAATTGTTTTCTCCACTATGCTAGGCATTCCTCAGTCTGCCTCAGGTGTCCGTCATTAGCTGGGGCTTGATCCTGGCCAAGCTGAGCTTACACAGTAGCAAGTCTTGAAATAAGACCTAGCTGAAGTACTATCCTGATTCTAGACCCGTGTTTCCCATAACACAGTGCCATAACATAGATTCTCTTTCCTGACTTTTATATTAACCTTTATAGACATAACTAACTGTAGATTCATAATTTTCTTCAACAGAAACTGTCTTTTTTAATCAAAAATGTCTGCGAAAAACTTCAAATGCCTGGAAACCCAAATATGGTGTTCTAGGGATATTTGGATGTTAAAACTAATGTACTTTACATCCTTGCTTTCATTTGTGCATTAATCTCAGAACTCTGAAGTCCAAAGTTACCATTATATACTCTGTTGTCACCAACCTTGGCTCCCATCATAGAGCGAGATGTCTTTCAGCTGAGAAAGTCAATTATCATACAGGAACTGTGAAACAGCATCTCCAGCAGTCACTGCAGTGATTTTTCCGGTTAGGAATACAGTACTTATTTTGCTAGTGGTTCAAGTTTTCTAAAGGGAGACGTCATCAGTCAGTTTGCAGAACACCAGGCCTGATAGCAACAAATGGGCTAAACCTATCTGAAAGGGGGAAAAGGATCTTTGCACAGGAGTTAGCAGAGCTCATCAAAGACCTCAAAACTAGATTTGAAGAGGGAAAGGGATAAAACCTCACTCGCTAGATACAGGCCTTGGGCGGCACACCACTGTTTGAGGGACAGTGTGCTAGCGAGGTCCTTTGGTCTGCCGTCTCAGTAGAGGTAGGGAGTGGAGATCCATGTGGCAGCAAAAGGAGGGCTAGAGAGAATCTCCATCCTTTATTGGATGTGGGAGAAACATAGTAACAGAGGAGGAGGAAAAGGCTGGGGTGCTTAATGTCGTCTTTGCCTCAGTCTTTAATAGTAAGACCAGGTGTTCTCTGGGTTTCCAGCCCCCATTTGGAAGACAGGGCTAGGGAGCAGAATAAAGCCCCCATAATCCAAGAGGAAATGGTCAGCAGCCTCCTACACCACACCACATGCACAGGTCTGTGAGTCCAGATGAGATCTATTCAAGAGTACTGATGGAGCTGGTGGTTTCCTGGAGTGGTTTCCTGAGGCTTTTTCCATCATTTATCAGCAATCCTGGTTAACCGAGGAGGTCCCAGTTGACTGGAGGTTAGCAAATGTAATACCCAACTACAAGAGGGGCCAGAAGGAGGATCTGAGGAACTACAATCCTGTCAGTCTGACCTTAGTGCTGAGGAAGGTTATGGATCAGATCAACTTGAATGCCATCACACGGCACATACAGGACAACTTTCCTCATCCCAGTGAGCGTGGGTTCATGAAAGGCAGGTCCTGCTTGACTGACGTAATCTCCTTCTATGACAAGGTAACCCATGTAGTGGATGAGGGAAAGGCTGTGGATGTTGTCTACCTAGACTTTAGGAGAGTCTTTGGCACCATTTACCACAGCATTCTTCTGGAGGAACTGGCTGCTCATGGCCTCGATGGGTGTACTCTTCACTGGGAAAAAGCTGGATGGATGGCTGTGCCCAAAGTGTGGTGGTGAATGGAGTTAAATCCAGTTAGCGACTGATCACAAGTGGTGTTACCCAGAGCTCAGTATTGGGGCCAGTTCTGTTTAGTATCTTTATCAATGATCTGGACAAGGGGATCAAGTGCACCCTCAGTAAATTTGCAGATGACACCAAATTGGGTTGGAGTGTTGCTCTGCTGGAGGGTAGAAAGGCTCTGCAGAAGGATCTGGACAGGATGGATTGATGGGCCAAGGCTAATCACATGAGGTTCAACAAAACTGAGTACCAAGTCTGGAGAAAAGGGGGCTCAGGGGAGACCTTTTTGCTCTTTGCAACTACCTGAAATGAGGTTGCAGTGAGATGGGTGTTGGTCTCTTCTGCCAAGTAACAGGTCATAGAACAAGAGGAAATGGCCTCAAGTTCCGCTAGGGGAGATTTAGATTGAATATTAGGAAAAAATTCTTCACCAAAAGGGTTATCAAGCACAGGAACAGGCTGTCCCCATCCTTGGAGGTATTTAAAAGATGTGTAGATGTGGTGAATAGGGGCACGGTTTAGTGGTGGAATTGGCAGTGTTAGGTTAATGGTTGGTCTCAATGATCTTAAAGGACTTTTCCAGCCTAAACAATTCTATGATCCTATGATTATGAAAAAATTGGCAGTTTGGAAATGATTTCTTTTTCCTTAAGTATTTCTATGAGAAGGTCTACTCTAGCTTTGCACAATCCCCAGTAAAACCATTCATATTTTTGCATTAAAATATTAGAAAATAATTGTTTAATGTAGTTCAATAGGGAGTGTTTTAGATTGAGGCGGGACAGAATTGACTCTGATTCTGAATATTCCTTTTTCACTCAGCATGCTCCATCCTCTGGAAGTTGTTCCACATGCCACTTAAATTTAAAGGGCACCGTTTAGTCGTATACTAGCCTATGCCAGAGCTAAAGGTTCATGTTCAAAGTCTCTGTGCTCTCCCTTCTTTTTCAAGGAGAGAGGAGACCTTCCAGTGACTCTGGCTAATAATGCTGAGCATTACATGATGTTTATTATTACTGTGGAAAACAGAAAAGTGTAATCTCACCAGATTAATGTATGCGATATTTGTGCAATCTGATTTTTAACAGAGCTGGGACTACAACTCAGATATCAGCCACTTAGACACAGAGTGCTCACAAAGCCATCATTAATGTGATCACAGTAGATTTGTTTCAGACTCACCACCCCCTGCAAATTCATGTCTTCATAATTTGGCAAATAGTCCTATAAAGTAATAAAATATATATTTCGTCTCCTTCTATAGGTTGATCTGCACACAAAAATAAGAGCTATTACTTTCTTGCAAGTTAAAAGTTCGCTCAGTTTTACTGTGCTTTTCAAGTTTTTACTATGGTGAGGAGGACTGTGGTTCTAGATTTAGACAAGGCTTATTTACTGTTAGGGCTTGAAGGTGGTTATAAACTGTTTCCTGTTCTTTGCCTAGGTTTTATTCATTAATGTATCAGAGCTAAGTAACTGAGCACTGTTTTTCTTCCAGACTTCTGCCTTGCACAGTGATGAGCTATTCAATAAATACAACAAAAATGTTCAAGAATGATTGTTTATGAAAACTGAATCCTGTCTTGGGGTCTGCCAGAATGCACACCACATATGTCCTAACTTTATAGAATTCACAAAAGGGGATTGTCATGAATAGCCTTTCCAACATGATTTATTTAATTCTCAGGGCTTATCAATGGCATTATTCTCATATAATTTAAACAAATATTGTCATACCAGCTTTTAAAGCAGCTGTTGGTGATTCTTTTTATATAGTATGCTGAATAACATCACCAACAAATATATATTTTTTCCCCTTGACAGCTTTGGAGCTGTCTTGTGGTGAGACTAAACTAATAAATTCATTCCTAGCAGTTGCAAAGGCTGTTTAGAAATTAAGATCAAACAATTACATGGGTCTCATTCAGAGTAGCTGTAGCAGCAAGCTTATGTGTCAAGGGAGGAAGTGGATAGCTCATTCTGCCTAATTTTAACTAGAATTCAAATGTGTGGCACTGGCAAAAGTGCAGATATTGCTGTAAATGAGTTGATGACTGAATAAGCATGTTGAATTTCGCCAAACTGTGATTTAATCCTCACGGTACATTTTCTTTTGGGTCCAGTTTCCACTGTCGGTAAAAAGTTTTGTCATGGAAAGAAAATACTATCTTTTCAACACTGTATTTGTATATTCTTTTCATTCCACAGACTAATTATTAAAAAAATATATTTTCCACTCTTTCAGAAAAACAGAGCTGCAAAACTGTAACCTAAGTATTTTACAGTACATAATCAGTTAATTTCAGTTTAAATTAAAAACGTATTGAGTGACAAATTAATTGCATACTTTTCAAATTGCATAAATACAATTTTCTGCACAACAAAAAGGAACTGAAAATACTGTAGCAGTTAATGCAAATTTAGAAATCCATAAAATTTATCAGAAGTATGTTTATAAGAAGTTTTTGTTGTGAAGGCAAATGTTTCCCATGTTTTCGTTGGCATAATGATGTGAAAAGTTTAAAACTTTGTTATTTGGGATTGATTGTATAGTGTCAAATCCAAGAGTTGCTTTGTATTATTAAGTCCCAACATATCAAATTCATGAAATTGCGGGGATGTGAAATGAACTGACTTACAGGGTTCTGTATCTTATTAAATTTATGTGCACTATTCAGGCTTTCAGCATGTTTTATTTATACAGGAGAGACCCACTGCCATAGTGCTATTTCTAAAGCTTCACATGAAAGCCTGTATTTTCATGATTGAAACAGAAAAAGTATGTAATTTTTTAAAATATTTAAAATTTTTAAAATATTTAAAAATATTTAAAATAATTAAATATTTTCATCCCTAGCAATATTGTGTTTCTGAACAACGATATTGTCCATTTTCAGTGCCCAAAAATGCAATTTAGCATAGAATATTAAGTGGAAATCAGATTTAGTTTTTAGACAACAGAAAGCCTACTTCTAAAACACTGTTAAAACATTAATGTAATTACATCGTGATGCATATTTCCTGGGTGTAATCTGGAATGGTGAGATGGTGTAGGGGAAAATCCGTATTTCTGTGATAGTTTATAGCACTGTCGAGCTGCTCAGGGTGGGTGGTAAAAGCATGCCTTAACTTTACTGCTCTTAGTCTAGAGCAGTAGATTAAGCTGCTGGAGATACTCTAATGAGAACCGCAGGATTGGCATAACAGGTCTACAGAATGAAACAGATGGTGCCGAGGGCCAGGCATGGGCTTGCTGCATTTTGTTGGTGTGTTTGTTTTTTGGAGGTGTGTGATTTTGTATCAGCTTAAATTTGGCTCGTCCCACAGACCTAACACTCATTAACAGTTGCAGTACATCTGGCAGTTTTGTTTCATCCAAAAGTAATCTGTTTGTTGTGCTTCACGATACCTTTATGCTGAGAAATTACTATGAAAATACACTTCTCATCAGAGTTGAACACCAAAGTAAACAAATCCAGTGCCAGGCTGTGGAAAAGAGCAATGAAGATGAAGTAGGAACTAAGGGGAATGGCATAATTAATGTACAACTTCTTTCTTTGCATTCAGAAGGTTTGGGAGGAATTCCTGATGCTTTTGCTGGAATTGCTGCAGACTATCTTACTTTGAAATCTGTCTTGTAACATTAAGTCTTGACTCTGTGCTCTCATGTATAATGACTACAGGAAGACGTACTAATCAACTGTAGGACTTGCGGTGTTGCAGTCGCAAGAGAGATTTGTTTGAGAACAAGTGTTCTTGTTGAAGAATAATACCATCATTTATTTCAGTTGTTGCAGTTTGTTTTTAGGAGTTTGGGTTTTTTTGAAGAAAAACAGACAGTAATAAAACTTTTGATTCAGCAGTTTTTTGATAAGCCTTTTGGAACTATCTAGGCTGTCATCATTGACATTCCAAATAAATTTTTTATTATTAATGTTTCCTAGAATATCTTTAGCATTTGGTGGATACCTTTGGTAGCTTACTCTGCACAATCTCAAGAGAAGCGTGAAGTGTGAGGTGCTGAGAAAACCTAAGCTTGCCCAGAGTTTGAAGTGACAAGGAGTGATAGCAAGAAGAGCTTCTGTCATTATAAGATCAATGAAAAAATAAACAAGGAAAATGTGAGGTTGCTGCTGAATCATGATTTAGTGAAAGTGAATGCAGAGAAGCCCGAGATCAATGCTACCTTTGCCTGTCTTCACTGACAAAATCTCCTGAGCCTTTGAGCCTAGAGATGGGATTCAAGGAAGAGAGGATTTACCAGCAGTGGAAGAGGATGAAGTCAGGGATCTCTTACAAAATTTTGACCCATACAAGTATATGGGATTGGATAGGGAACATCCAGGATGCAAAGAGAGCAGGCTGTTATCATAGAATCATTGAATCATAGAATGGTTTGGGTTGCAAGGGACCTTAAAGATCATATAGTTCCAACCCCCCTGCCGTGGGCAGAGACACCTTCCACTAGACAAGGTTGCACAAAGCCCCATCCACACCTGGCCTTGAACACTTCCAGGGATGAGGCATCATTGAGAGGGCACTCTCCATTGTGGTTGAAGGGTTGTGGAGATTGTGAGAGGAGACAGGCAATGTTGTACCCATCTTCAAAAAGGGACCATCCCAGGGACTACAAGGTGGGTAAAGTAATTGTGGTTCCTGAGAGAATCATGGAGCATGTCCTCTTGGAAACTGTTTCTGCACACATGAAAGAGAAGATGGTGCCTGGGAGTAGCAGCATGGATCTCCCAAGGGTTAATCATGCCTGATGATATGTTTGCCATCTGTGGTGAAATGACTGAATCTATGCATGAGAGGAGGACAGTGGATCTTCGACCTTGACTTCAGGAAGGCGTTGACAGAATCTCCCTCAGCATCCTTGTATTCGAGTTGGGATATTACAGCCTAGATGGGTGGACTGTTAGATGTGTGAGAAACTGGCTGACTCAGCAGGCTCTGAGTATAGCAGTTAATGTTTCATACGCTGCCTTGAGGCTGCTTGCAAGCAGATATGCTTGGGGGCAGTGTCACCATCTAGAGGCACCTAGATGGGTTGGAGGAATTCAACAGATGCAAAATGTCCTGCACCTGGGCTGGACCAACCCCTGCATTGATTGCTACAGGCTGGGAACCCACTGACTAGGGACTGTTGGGAATGCTGCTGAAAATGATCTGGGGATCTTGATGGGCAATGGTCTGAACATAAGTCAGCAGTGAGCCTTGGCACTGGGAGAGACTACTGGCTTCCAGGGCTGTATCAGCTGGCCTATAGCCAGTAGATCAAAGGGTGTTGTTATTCTATTTTTCTTCACTATCATTAAAGCACAGAAAAATTTGGAATAACTAGTCAAGTAGTCCAGTTTTGGGCTCCCCAATACAGAAACAGTTTGTAAACTGGAATGATTTCAGTGGGAGGCCATCAAGGTTGTCAGGGAGAGATCTAGGGACCAAGATTCATTCGGCCTAAATAACAGATCAAAGTTCTGATCAACTTGATCTGAGTACAGTGTTGACCCTATGCTGGGGCAGGAGGTTGGACAGGTGCCCTACTGGGGTCCCTTACAACCTGAATGTGTCTGTGATACTAACCCAGACAGGACTGTACAGGTTCTGATAGCTTGCCACCCACAATTTATATTTCCAAGACTTCATGAATCTTACATTAGCCTCAACAGTTGGAATAATGAAATATAGTAATAAGAATTTCCAAGAGCCCATATGGACATTCCTGAGACTGGTGACAAGAAAATACAGTAGGTTTAGCTGTCTCACAGATGTCTTTCTTCAATGCAATAGTCAAGTCAGTAGATTTTCCAACTGAAGAGGTGAGTGACAGCTAGAAATCCAGAGATTCCTGGAATACCTTTTTAAGTGATCATTACTAAAGGAACCTATTGCAGCCTTATTCAGTATACAACATGAGTAGACTGCTGAATAAATAATTGCTGTGGACATTCTTCAAATAAAACTGTGTCTGGAGTAATTAGTTTATTTAATAACTCCATGTAAGTTAGGTTTTTAGACATGGATTTTTAAAAAAGTGTTTCATTTTAGTGTCCTTCAAATTATTTTCTGTTCTTTATTAGAGCTGATTAGTAAAGATGCTTTTGCTAAAGCATTGTGTTAAATGGACATGTTACAGTAATGCAGTTTACGTTGAAAATGTTATGCAAAAGAGAATCTGACCCTCCTTGCCTCTCTTGGAGGTGGAGTATGGCCTGTTCATGCAGCAAGCAACATCTGTACTACTAAATACTCCTTCATATGCCTACTGTGGTTGCCCACTGTTGTGCATGTATTGTAAAAGCAGGAATGGGGGGTAGGGTGGGAAGCAAAGCTCCTCTTGCTCCAGCTGGAGCTGAACAGGAGCTGCAGTGATGTTACATTGAATACTGTAGGTCTATTTGCATTGCTGCAAAATAATATTTAATATTACCCATTGTTCCGTCAGATATAAGACAGCTTGGAAATGGCACAAACTTTCAGCTCAACACTTATTTGTTTTGTTTAGTTTTCATTCTGTTTGAGCGTTGTTGTTTCTCTTTTGAAAAGATTATACGGAATGATTGTCATTGGTGGTGATGCAGGAAGACAAAAGACAGTTTTCTTTTCATTGACTCTGTTAACCCTACAGGCTTGATATAGTAGAGATGTTTTGAGTGGTAAATTTAGTAAATCTGACACGGGAGTGAGAACAGAAAAGAGTGTGCAACTAGCTTTTTTGGTGGGTATGTACATATATACACACTGAAGAGCAGATATGTATTAGCTCTTTATGGACTGTATTCTTAAAAACTAAGGTTTGGGTTTGTTGGGGTTTTTGTATTTATGGCCAGCTGCTTGCTTAACATCTGTAAGATTTTTACAGAGTTAATTGTACAAATCTGTGACCGAAGTGGGTAGTGGCAAAATGCATGATCCTGCCTGAACTTGACAATGTTGAAATCTGTAATTTGAAGCCAAATGTTATAAGCAGAACTCATGGGAAGAGTAAGTTTGAGTTAGCAGTTACATCACAAATTTTTTCGCTTTGTATACTCATCAGTATAATTTCCAAGCAAATTTAGCTTATTTCACCTACTCTTCACTGCTTAACTATAAATTCTCACTGGATCATTTGACTTTAGTTTCTTATGACATCCTTTTCATCTGAATAAGTTGTTTGTATGCAGTCCATTCTCCATAAGTATTAGTTTAATTTTCTTCCCTTGCAAATCTGGTTAAACGCTTTTCTATTCGAGGCCTTATCTGAAGTCCATAGAAGTAAATGTGGGAGTCTTTCCAATCATTTTGCATATGCACAAAATGCAGAGATATTTTCTTCTCACTGCTGTAGCACTGAACAGATTCATGATCTAAGAGTACCCTGGTAGCATTTGGCAGCAGATTTGAACATTTCTTGCTAAAAAAAAGTTAAAATATTTTTGTAGATTGGGTGATCCAGATCTAAGGGGCCTTGTCGGCGATCATGCCAACAAAGTTAGGCTTGACAAAGTTGGAGATGACTTTTCCTCAATTTCAGATAATGTTACATCTTTAGACACAAGTGGTGTAGGAGCACTTGTAGCTATGATCTGTAGACTAAATTATTGGTAAGCGAAGTCAAGCAGAAAGGCTCAGGGGCCATTTTGGAATCAGCTGTCAAAGGGCATGATGGCAGCTGCTTTGCAGGAGCCATTATTATTCCTTTGTTCAGGAGACAATCCTTGACATTGTCAGGTCTCTCCAGTCTTTACTCTGATTTTAATGTGGTTTTTTTTGGAGACTGTAGCTGGCTGTTTTTAAAGAACACTGGTCTTACGAACCTGAAGGGAAGCTGGCCTAAATCTAAGTGTTGTATGAGGATATATGTGAAGTGGTGGAGGCCCTTTTCATTTTCAAAAACACTAACAATATTTGATATGGAGTGGTCAACTACTTTAACAGCATCTGGCTGTGCTACACTCATGACTGGTCCTTGCTTGAGTGACTCCGTTGCTTGTTTGCCCACTCTGTACCATAGAGGGAAGACACCCACGAGAAAAAAGGCCTGAGTTTCAGCTTTTGACTTGCTCCTTATGTGGGTGATACTGCTTTTCTATTATGTCTTTTGTAGTTTTACTGCTCTTTTAGCTTACGTGTTCCAGTCTCTCCATGAATGTTGTTTTGGTTCACCCCTTAAAAGTGAGTTTGTCCAGCTTTAATTAACCAGGCTGAATTCTCAAACATTAGCTGCAATGCACTCATCTGTAATACTTTGCAGATGTTCCTAAATATTAGCAGAATTGATAAATACAACCCTTTTAGACATTGCTAACTCAAAAATAAAAGTAGTAATAGGGTGTTTTTTCATTTATTTGGCATTTTTTTCTGACAGCTCTGCACCAGACATCAAAGAGCTTTCAAAAGACATTTAAAAATAAGTCTTCCACAAAACACTCAAAATAGGGATTGATGTTGTATCTTTTTTTTTTTTTTTTTTTTGCTGACATTGGCATAAAGAAATATTTAACCTAAGTCCACACAGGGAAATCAAAACCAGGAACAAGAAAGGAGTTTCCAAATTTTTCCCCGGCTGTCCAATGGTAATATTTATCTCTTTAGGAAGAAGGATCTGAGGTGCTTTTTAAAGCAACCAGAACCAGGTTTCCAGCAGTATAACTCCACAGATTACCAGTGCTTCTGATGAAATACTTTAAATTCTGATATATGCAAAGTTTTCTGTAAAATATTTGACAGCTTGTAATTTATTCTTAAATTCAGAATCCAGTTATGGTTATTGCAGCATATCCAAACTGCATTACAGGTGATCCATGGCAGGGGTCCAAACCAAAATTGACCATATCAACATATGGCTTTCATATCATCTCTTAGTGAACAACAAACCCATAAAAGAATATTTCCTCATGATTTTATTCTGAAGGAGGCTTTTGGTAGTTCTTGTTTCATATCAGAACTTTGGCTCTTTTGATGTATTTTTCAAATTCACACATCTAGAGATCTGAAAATCCTGACTAACTTCTGCTGTATTGTGAGCAATAAGAGATCTTATTAGGTAGTAATAAGTACATATTAAATATTCATTGTGCAGATGCAGATTGTACTGTCCATATTATAATTTGTTATCTATTGCAGATATGACATACAGATCATGTGTCTCTCTCATACTTGGATACTTTTTGGCTGGTTTTCTTCAAAAAGAGTTTTAAAGAAAATTCAAAGCTAATGATCTGTTGTTGTGGGGAACTCTACTACTACATTGAAAATCTGCTCTTACAAAATCAAACATATGGTAACATTGAACCATATGTTGATTTTTATATTTAGTAAATGCATAAATATGATATAACCTTTATAAATTTCATTTTATTTTGACTGATAGGGCTTCATTTTCAAAGGAACTAAATGAGATCCTTCCAAAATGTGTCATATTGTTGTATTTCCTGAAAAATCAATGGAAGTTATTAGTACAATGTGAAAAATATTTCCTGTAATTTGTGTGTCTACACACACTGACTAAGCTTATGCAGAGAAGGAGATAATGCAGCATATACATAGCCACTGAAATGTGTAGCTCTAATATGTATCTTTTTCTAACTGTAGAATCTTAATGACTGTATGGCAGAGATTTACATGAGAAGGACGATACGCAAAAACTCAATTTGAATGTTTGGTCTCATTTTTTCTGTATTTTTCTTTCCAAACTTCTCAACCCATTGAATGATATTAACATTTGCCTTACCATTATGTTTATTATTAACTTCCCCCTACCCATAAGCTTTGTTGGTTTGGGGGTTTTTTCCTCCTGCCTCTAAGTGGAGACACTTTGGGCATGTCATACTAGTCCATTTTCAGTGCTATGTTAAAACTTGAAGAGCCAAGTGCTACCCAATGTATTTCAGTTTTAACTGCTTTTCTGCATGTGTTCTTGTAGCAATTAGTTTTCTAAGGAAATAGAGTTACACATCCTCCATTGACGAATGAAGCATCAAGTCCAGTCAAGGACAAACTGATTAAAAGCAATGGCTTAAATACATTAAGCAAAATAATTTTCAGCCCCCACCATAAAACCACACAATGATTCCTCACTCATTTACTTTACTTAACTTGTGTAATGGTTCATACAAGGATAAATGCTGTAGCAGATACCACAGTTCCTATTGTGCAGATCCCAAACATAAGCATTCCCCATGGCTTTGTTCTGAAAAAGTTAACCAAATTGGAAGAGGAAAAATTTCACCTCCCCTCTAACAAGCCCTTATCCCATCCTTAGAATATTTTGCTTAAAATTATAAGATGTATTTTATCTTTTTAGTAACTATATTTGCAACAATTTCTAAGCTATCTCCTATTTGGAACTTTCTTCTACCTAAAGTGTACTCACTGCTTGACTTTTATTTTTATCTGAATATTGGAGCAAGTGTGGAACATAAGAATATATTGCTGGATAATGCAAAGGATCTGATGGAGAGTTGAATGACCAAAAATGCACATGCAACCTTCATGGCAGACTTTAGGTTTGGTTAAAGAGGTAACAGACAAACTGCAGAATAGTTAAATATTAACACAGTGCTTCCTTATGGTTAGGCTGAAAACTCCGTAATCAATTAGATTATTGTAATTCACTGACTGCAAAGTCATTAGTACTTGTTTGTTATCTGCTCAATATGAAATAATGTAATTTCCAAGTGAATCTTGCTTATAAAGAGCATCTTTCAACATCTTCTTAAAGTTTTTCACAACAATATTGTTTTCCTACATAAGTAATTTTGTATGTTCTGGGGCAACAGGGAAAAATCAGTTCTTTGCCGTCACATGACCTTCCAAGGATGTACCTCCTCTGTTTGCCTGGTTTTCCTTGTGCTTTAAAGACACAGGATGTGAGCTGGCACAGACAGATAGCAGTGGCTTGTGCTTGCTGAAGGTGATCCTGAAAATATAAACTGGGTGGATGGGCTTCATTTGGTTTTTCCTGGTAGAGATGGAAAATGAATGAGCTCAGTGAAACACTCTGATTTTTTAAATGGACATTTTCAAATCAGGAAACTTTGTCGTCATTAGATACACTGTGCTTACTGTAGTAATCTTCATCTATGGGTGCAGAGTGCTAACAGGCAGGAACTAGTCAATCAGCTGTAATTGTCGTTTAATTGTAAAGACCTGGGAGACTGAATTCATTTTTTTCTTGGACTCAGGTAACATAATTCTGATGTAACCTGTACTTGTCAAATTCTGCTTTACTTCCGTTTTACTTCTGCAAACAACTATTTCTACATACCTTCAGTGAGCCACATCTCTAGCTTGAGCAGCAGAAATGGATAGCCTGAGGTTGTCGTGCGAGTTTTCGTTTTATCATTGTACAGGCACAGCATGGCATGCCAGGTACAACCAGTGTAAGGAGGATTCCAGCATCTCCATCATACAGTAAGCTCCTGTCAGCGAAAAGATCTTACACAGTGATACACTGGTTAAATTTGACAAAGAACATAGATTGTGTAAATCATGCTGTTCTCATTGATTATAGTCTGAGAGTGCATTAACTCTCCTTAAGGCTCCAGAAATCACTTTCATGAATGTGAGTAGTACAAGAAAACGTTTAGTGAAGCTTTTCATGGATTAATTCTTTGTTAGAGGATAAAGTATTTTCACACATACAGATATTAAAGTGATAGTTGTACTGAGAGATTTTTATTTTTTTGCCTCCACTGAGTATTTGTTTACTATAACCCCTTGAAGGTTAATTTTCACTTACGTTTTACAGTCACATACGGACAAGAAACATTGAAACACATCTTGTGTTATGCCAACTGTATTAATTAAAGCAGTACTCTGGCTGGGGTGATTTTCTGTGTAGAAAAGAGAGGTCCAAGTTTAGAATTAGAAAGTGATTCTCATAATTACTTTAGGCTTATTGTTGCAAGGGCTCTAAGGAAAGTTGTTTACAATCTAGAGGGGTTTGAAACTGGTCTTGTTCACTTTTAATCTGTATCTCCTGATTAGGTAGTTGGACTTCTGTGTTTTAACATTATTGTAAGAGAGTTTTTTCCTGCCTGAAGAATGAGACTCCCTTTCTGCTTGAGGAAATATGTGATTTACTCTGTTTTCAAGCTTCAGGGCCAGTGCCCAATTTTCTTTTATCGCATTCTTAGTTCCATAATAAGCAATTTCCTTTGGCTTGACTGAACAGAAATTCTTTGGATATCGTAATTATAAACTATATGTTATGACTTCCTACAGTTATTTTAAAAGAGAGAGATTATAGCATGTAGTTTTAGACTGCTTTTATTGTCTCTGAGTTTATTAATGTTTATATATGTAAAGACTTCAGCTGATAGACTATCAACTAAAAAAGAACCAAACATTATATATATGCTGAAATTCAAAAGCACAGCATAAAGTTGCCAAAATAAAATCACTAGCACACCTTAATCACATTTTTATCGCCTCATACTTCCCTCCAAGAAACATATTTTCAACCAAGTTTTATATGAAACAGGTCAAGGCATCTCATGGCTCTGCAAAAACTCCTAAATTGGGTACAAATTATCCTGTAGCAATTCAGAAGTCTATTTTGCTTCTTGAACATTGTGCTAAATTGTTTCTTCTTTTACCAACAGTCTGCACTAATAAATAATAGGTTGCATTTGTGGGCATGGGTGCAATAATTTCATGCTGCAGTGCCATCAGCCTGTCTGTAGGTTGACTGCAACCACAGAAATTCTTCACTGGGAAGACCCTTCCTAACTGCTTTTTCCAGCTTGATCCTGCAGGTAGTGCTATATAAAATGCCTTGTCCATACCCACAATCCAACCCACTCTTTATTATTTCCTACTTTGGGAAAATTGTCACATGCGCAAAACTGTTTCCCTAAGGCAAGGAAACCTTTAATACAGCAGGCAAAGCCATCCCTGGGCTTTTTCATAATCCCTACCACTGATCTTCAGGAGAAGCAGAGAATGGGGATTCTGCTGCAGCTTCCCTTTGCCTCAGTGGTGCCCTTTCAGCTCCGCAGGGATGGATAGCAGAGAGAACATATGATCCTGGAGAGAGATAGTGCACCCTTTACGCCGTCCCATTCACTTCATGATGTGCAATGGTTAGGACTCGTCTCATAACTTTTATGCATCTTAAGTTTGACACATTTGTCCTAGAGTCCCTTTATAGTCAGTAGGAAAACATACACATCACATAAACTGTTTAGCTGGTCTGTCACGGAAATTTGCTTCCACAGTTGGAAGTTCTGCTTTGACACCCGTCTTCCCTCTGTTTCAATCTTTTGTTTCGCTCCCCAGGCAAGATGCAGTCTTTCCCACCCAGGTCTACTTCCTGCTTTAATCCAGATTACACCCTAGTCTTTCTGCAGGTGCTGTGCTTGCCTTAGCTGTCATATGCCTAATTTGGGGAGGCCCATCATGAACATAGTAGGGGGTTCAGGAAGCCATAGGCGTAATTCTCTGGTCCTGAGGAATAGTTTTCCGTGTAAGTGGCAGGAGAACATTACTCTTAAGGTTCTGTCTGTCTCTGGATAAGGCATAAAAGTGCATTTTTAAAGGTACTCAGATGTAAGGTGGAAGGACTGTTCACTAAAATAAGACTAAACTAAAACAACAGTGAGTAGTCTTAAAATTGCCCATCTTCTTCAACTGAGGTATGATAACCATTCAGTGAAGTCACTGCAGACCTCTTCAGTTCATCCACATAATTTGTCCATCTGGCAATGTGTTGTGGTTTAACCACAGACTAACGTGGTTTAACCCCAATGTGGTTTAACCCCAGAGAAAGCAGCCACTTGCTCACTCTCTTCCCTCCCATGGAGACATGGGGAAGAGAATCAAAAAAAGGTAAAACCCACGGGTTGAGATAAGAACAGTTTAATAACTGAAATGAAGTATGATAATAATTAGAACAACAACAACAACAATAAAAATAGAGGGATAAAACCCAATAAACACAAGTGATGCACATTACAATTGAAACCTGCTGACCAGTGCCCAACCCAACCCAAGCAGTGATCAGTCCATCCTGGCCAGCTCCCCCCAGTTTATATACTGGGCATGACGTGCTGTGGCATGGAATACCCCTTTGGCTAGTTTGGGTCAGGTGTCCTGTCTCTGCTGCCTTACGGCTTCTTGTGCCCCTCCTCACTGGCAGAGCATGAGACCGAAAAGTCCTTGGTCAGGGTAAGTGCTACTCGGCAACAACTAAAACATTGGTGTGTTAACAGCATTATTGTCAGACTAAATCCAAAACACAGCTCTGTACCAGCTACTAATAAGAAAACTCAGCCTATCTCAGCTGAAACTGGGACACAAGGATATTTTTAAATTCCTGATTTTATGCTGCACTGGAAGGTATTCTAAGCAATGCCCCTTTTTCGTTACAGAAGTGGCTGTGTTTCATTGGTAATTTCCATTTCCATCAGCAAAGCATGTAAGGCCTGAAGTCTTCTGCAGCCTCAAAATGGCTGCTGGAGTCAAGGGGTGCTGGACAAAGATTAAGGGCAGAATTTAGTGAATATTTGCAAAGCACTTTGGAGTACTTGAGCATGAAAAAACATCGTATTAGGTAAATATTTTTTTCATTCTGAGTTAAATCCCGAAATCTGTACTTCAGATGTTCATAATTTCTGAGCTGAGGTAAATACGTGCATATGAAAAGATTTTATTTGGACTAAGTTTGCTTGCTTACTTGTTGATCCTAAATGAAATGAAGATGTTTTTTGTTTTGCTTGGCTGAGAGAAAACCAGCAACAGCCCTTCGTACCTCTGGTCTTGTTTTCTGTCTGAAAAATGCAGGCCAGCATAGAAAAGAAAATCAAATTTGAGTTTGTTGATAGTTAGCAAAGAAGGACCAAATGTCTCTCATTTTGACGTTTACTAACATAGATTTACCTTTTAAGAGATGTTGTTGTGTAAGCCAGATGTAAGCCTGACTGCATTCATCTACCGTTTCCTAGGAACTGGTGCATCTCAGTAGTTGGACTGTATATAGCAGTGCCCAGAAGTGACATTACACACTGGGGGTGGCTGTTTATTTATGTAAAACTTGCCTATGAAACAGTTGAAGTTGATGCAGTAGCCATTTACTGGAAAAGTGGAATATATGCTTCCTCAGACTGCTGATTAAACAGCAAAGGCATAAATTTGTGTTCAGCTATCAGGGAAAAAAAAGCCAAGTGATTCCTGGTAGAGAAGTGTGGGTGAACCACCTCTGTCTAGACATCATAGCTCTCAGCTTGGGCTGGAGAGTTGGAGAGAATTACCAGGTCCACAAACACACTAGAGCACAGTATAATCCTCTTTCTTTTCAAGTCTTCTTTTCCTGTCTTTACGTATCTTTCCTTTTTACACTGTCTGCAGTGAGTATATCATTTATCAGTTAATAAGTTGTCTGACAAGATAGCCACTTTGTACCTAATTGTTCAGTTTATTTATGTATTATTGATGAGCCTAGACTTGAACTCTGCTTTCCTTAGAGGCTGCTTGATAAATCTGTTGGCTAATCCTATCTAAGGAACTGAATTACCTGCTGTAGTATAATACATGGCATTGCTTTTTCTTTGTATTCTTAAAATGAGCTGGTTATACATTTCCAATGATCTGTGTTTAACAGTAAGAAATAAAATCAGATACATAATTCACCTTGCTCTCTCTGTTAACAAAAGATCTGCAGTGATGCAATGCACTGTAATGCGTAAAATCCTTCCTCAGCTTTTAAATCAGTGTTCTGACTATTTTAGCTTGTAAGGGCTCACATAGCTAAAAGAACTTCTGAACTGCAAAATCTTGATTATGAGTAAAACTATTAGACATGTCAAAACACTTATGTTGTGTATTACTAATATGATCTGAACATATTGGAAAATTAATCACCTTATACTTTCCAAGGCAGTAGTTACTATTTCAAATGGATGAATAAAACACCAAATTAATTTTCTATCAAAACATGAATCTAATGACGGCACAGTTTTATACTCTGTTATTATTTCTGAACCTTTGACTTGTAGGTGCTGACATAAGGGAAAGTTGGGAGTATTACAAGAACTGTAAAGCGCAGAAAGAAGCAGTGGTGGTATATGACTGGTTATTTGTGAATTCAGTTATTAAGACTCTGGAGCCTCTGCAAAACCTTGGAACCTTTAAGACTTCTCTTAGAAGAATGTCACAAAACAGATTGTTGCTGACACCAAGAAAGACTATGTGCTGAATGCATGAGCCCATTTAATGGTTTCCCTAAAAATGAGAAAAAAGGGAAACTGCACCTCAAGTACAGTTTAATTTCCTGGTCCCGATCAGTGGATGATCTACTCAATGTTAATCTTGAAATTAATTGAATTATACCAGCACAGACCCAGACCAGTACCCTGGTACAGGCCCCATCTATGAAAAGGCGTTTCATTCTGAATTGCATTCAAGTTCATTTTACTCCCTCAGCAAATGTATGGTTATTTCAACTGTTGCTTTGTGTGCCTTTTAATACGGGAAGAAAGGAGCCAAATATGTTTTTGGTAATGTTTATGCAGCTGTTGTGTTTCTGCTGGGGTTGTGTATCTGCAAATCAAAGTACGATTTGCCCACTTGATTCTCTGTTCCCTAATTATTTATTTTATATTTATTTATTTTTACCTAATAAACATGGAATTAAGTTATTGTAGATTGGGAAAGTTTAGTTTAGAAATGAATTTGATCAAGTGAAGAAAGTTGATTCTGAGTGTGTACAATAGAGATTTAGTCCTAGGTATGACCATTGAAACTGTAGTTCTCAGCGGGTTGTTCTGTAACTTTAAAACTGATAATATGCGTTTCAGCCTTTCAAACAAAAAGAACATTTTAGAACAAAAATTATTCAAGCCATTTATTTCAAGTTTAAT
This sequence comes from Strigops habroptila, assembly GCF_004027225.2. Taxonomy (NCBI): domain Eukaryota; kingdom Metazoa; phylum Chordata; class Aves; order Psittaciformes; family Psittacidae; genus Strigops; species Strigops habroptila. The sequence goes on from NC_044277.2 coordinate 38,276,599, forward strand.
GTGCACTCATTTAATGGTCTTTAGGCATAGGAGATTATGATAATTTTCATCACAGATTTTATCAAATCTGGAGGATGGTATATTAATAATTCAGTGGTTTACACAGAGAGGTGAGAGAATATAATATGGGGCACTAAAATGAAAAGGCATATTTTCCATGACATTACTGTTACAGAGTACTTTCATTGATTAGTCAAATGGCTAAAGAGTCTGACTAGGCTATGAGATCGCTGAAGTTAACAATTATTGTACAACTGGGAAAAACAGAAGCAGATATTGTGATGCTGTGGGGAAAATGAAACATCAAAAGCTAATAAGAAGTCATTTTTATATCATAAAAGCATAAGAACAGCTTCATCAAGCTTTAATCACATTGTTGTACATTTATTTACAAATTATGTTAGCTCATTAACAGTGGTTATAACATAGATTGTTATAATTATAGGAAGATTAGCAAATACGAAGTTTTGCTTCTATTTCAGTGCACTGAAGCACAGGCTACACTGTGTGAATTGTAAGAGTATCTGTTTAAAAAGCAGCACTTCTGTATTTCAAGGGGTTTATTGTTACATTGGTGTCATGGTCCAGTTCAAAAATGCTGACAACCACTTTGCTACGACTGGTAGTTTAATGCCAGCCAAGGTGAGGGGAGCCTGTGACCACCTTGTCTGAAACTTCTCTCCTAGCCATGGGGTGCAGAGTACCTGCATACATCTGGGCAGCTATATATGGGGAATGGCTGGTAGTGAATCACAGCCCGGCTGGCCAGTAAGGAGCCTGCACTGGAGCTCCTTTCATGGTAAGCAGTGAAAATGAAGCACTTCCTCAGGTCTGTGCATGGCCATTTCCAAAATAACAGAGCTCAGCTTGTTTTGCTGCATTCAGGGACTTCAGAAGTACATAAGGCTGGAAATTTTGAAGATACATAGTATAGCCAATATTCATTTGACAGAACAATAATCACTAGGTTTCTTTATGTTCTTCCTTAAGAAGAATTTCTTAGGGCCGGGATGTGATTTCTGTTCAAAGTTGGAAAAACCAATACCAGAAAATAAAGTCCTGTGGGGGAGAGCACTCAGCTAGATGTGAAAGAGATTAATTCAAGTGTACATCATCAAATATTTTTAGGAAGCTAAAACAGCCACAGAAAGTGATATGGGAAGACTATCCCCAGTCTGTGGCTGTGTTGCACAACTGGTATATGAGGGAATGGCAGAGTAGGTAGTGATTCATTACCAGTCATTCCACATATATAGCTGCTGAGAGGTGTGCAGGTACTCTGCACCCCATGGCTAGGAGAGGAGTTTCAGACAAGGTGGTCATAGGCTCCCCTCACCTTGGCTGGCATTAAACTACCAGTTGTAGCAAAGTGGTTGTCAGCATTTTTGAACTGGACTATGACACCAATGTAACAACAAACCCCTTGAAATACAGAAGTGCTGCTTTTTAAACAGAAAATCTTAGGATTCACACAGGGTTTCCCACAATGCTGCTGTGTGCTTGAACTGCCACATTCTTCTGGCAAAAGTGTCTTTTTTCATCTAAAATGTTTAAGGAAATGCTTTATTTGAAAACATACAGCTCTGACTTGGGCCAAAATCCATGGAGCATAGATCTTCACCATTTGTCACAGATCATGTTATCTACCTTAATTATCTGGTAACTTTACATGCTACTGTGTAGGTCAGGAGAAGCTTTCAGAGGTTTCATTTATTAATGACTGGGGAAAACCAAAGCATTTTCTAAATAAAATACACTGGGAGGAAGAAGCTGGTGCGTACCCATACTCTAGATGAGCCGTGGGAATAGAGAACCTATTCAGATTTGTCCATAGCTAGCTAGAGCAATAGGTACATTTTGGACAGCATATGAGATGGTGAAAAGGGCATCAGTAAATGGAAGCACTCAAGTAGTTACAAATGAAGAATTGTTTGGGAAAAAAAGCATGTTGTCAGAGAAGGTTAAAGGAATTTAAAATAGGTTTCCTGAAAAAGAAGACAGAGTATCTGTCTTAAGTGTGTTCAGGGCGTTGTTAAAAGGTAGGAATCATTAGTCTCAGCAGACTGGAAGAATGAAAAAAGGTCTTAAGATAAAAAAGTAAAATTGTTGAAAAGTTTGAACCAAGAGGGGAAGATTCATGGAAATACGATTGCTGGAGTTGTATCCAAGGAAGGAGTTGACAATAAGCTTTCACGGATGCTGTGTGAAACTTATTCTGCTATTATTCAGGGGATAGATTTGCCTGCCCAGAGATCTTCCTTCCAGCGTTAATGTGACTGCTTCATGCTGATATGCATGGCCTCTTGGAAAGACAACAGCCATGGTGTTGATAATGCCAGGTTTGAGTAACTTTTGCTATCTGATTTGCTGTGAGGAATGTACAACAGTAATAGATTCAGAGGGTATTGATGGGAAAAGCAGCAGCAGCCACCACTGAGGGTAGCACTCTTTCTTCAAGTAGGAGAGAGGAGCATGTGGGATATTTTTTGTCTTTAAAGGGCTTAGCAAGACTGTGGCATGTATAACTGTAACTTATATTTTAGCTCTTTACCTTCAAAACTAAGAAAAAGTTGAAATATATTTCCACAGACATGTCTTTTGTTCTCTTAAAAGAAAATACATTAAATTTGTAAAGGAAACACCATTGCAGACTCTAACAAAAAAAGGCTTTTATAAATGCTACTTGATAAAATAGAAACAAAAGATGAAAACAGCATGGAATAATTCAGTCATAAAATGAACTTGAAGGTCAAATTTTATCTTAAAAGTTGTAGAAAGAAAACAGAATTTTTGAGAACCGATGAGTAATTTCATTACATCAAGGACACATCTTCACTGAAGTTGATAAGGAAAAAAACGGTAAACCAACTTTTCCTCTTCTGCTTTTGAGTAAAATTTTTAACATTTCTAACCACATCTACCTTTGAATGACCTGTTTTGTGACAGAATACTGAAGACTTCTCTATATTGCCCTGCCAGTGTATCTCAGCTTGATCTGTAAACCATCCTAGCAAACTAGTAAGTCAAGCTACAAGCCTTGTCAAACTTTTAAATCTTTGTTGCAACTGTTCACATAAAAACTCTTGTTGCTTCAAATTCCTCTTTTGAACATGAATGGGGCTTCAGCTTCTTGTCTGATGCAGGCTGAGAAATACACGTGTGTGACATTCTTCTGTTGAAATCAATGGAACCCCTCATATACCAGAGTAACTGTGGATGAAATTAGGATTGTCCACGTGGGTGCTGTGGTAGCTGTTTTGGTAAACTATAATTGTGTATCAGCCCTACAACACCCTTGTCATTTAACAGATGTCTGTGTTTAGCTAAATCTTTGCGATGAGTCGTTTTTGTTATCACTCTCTCTAGATCTGAATTAGTTATGCCTAATGAGATCCCATCAGACTGTTCTAAATAACTTGGTTTACCAGAAATTTAATCTGATTTGTCCCATTTGAGTTTGGCACATAACTCAGTATTTTATGCCTCTTCCTGTAAACTTCTGAGCTCTTGGGTCCTATCATACCACATATTTGAATGGGTCCTTGATGTTATATACTCTCACACTGTTATCCCCTTCAATGGGATAATTTTAATGCATGTTATGCATTTGCTCAGTGACCTGCTGCATTGGTCTTGAATGCTTAGGTTCTTAGACGATCAAGCCTTTCAATAACTTTTTAAAATTGGATTCCTAAGTATACCATGGATTTATAAGTATGCGATGGTTTGGGGTGAGTCATAGCAGTATTCAGGCAAGATTTCCTAGTTACCTGGCAATTGTTACATTTAGTTTACATTTCAAGACCCTCTGTCATAGGAATATTAATGGAATTTATTTTGTTTGTGCTTTTGTTGTTAATGTTGTTCTGGCCCCTAGGATTCTGCTGTGTAGAAGCAGACGCGCTTTCCTATGGGAACTATATATACCCCATTCACTCTGTAAATAACATAGTGGGTCAAATTCTGTCCATGGGTCTCCGCACACAGCTCCTGCTGTAGTCATGCAAAGGAATGGTTTTGTCCTAGTTGTGCAAAGCTCATTCACTAAGGTCCGTGGAGCCTCCACAGGGGGGATGGATATGGATATAAAAAAATGCTTTTTTAGTCATCTGTCTGATCTCTGTACATCCTTTTTTTTAAGCTTTCCTGTGTTTTATTACATAATCTACCATTTCAAATGATGAAGCAGAGATTAATACAGACAAAGATTAGTCTGAAACTCAAAGTAAGAAGGGCCCTATTACCTTACCATTCTACCTGATCTACTTCCCGTTCAAATGGCAATGGCGCTATTCCCTTCACTTTCCCTGATGCAGGATCAGACCTTGTTGTGAAATTGGCCAGGTGTGTTGGGGTTTGAAAATATTATAAGCCTACCAGTTTTACAGACTTCCTCAGTTACTGTGGGCAGAAAAAGAAAGGTGTAATCTTAGGTGTTTAAACCTTTCTACCTTATCACCCAATTTTCCCAGTGTGTGGCTACATCTATAATTTAGCATGGATTAAGTAAAATAATAACAAAAGCACTTGCCACTTTGATCTCAGTATGTTTATTTAATGAGTGTTCAATATGTAAGAGACAGGTTAGCATAGGAGTCCAGACTACAGCGCGTTGGTTTGGGTTTTTTTTTATTTTATGTTATTTACACACCCAAGGTTAAAAGGAGCAGGAGCCTAGCTGAGAGAGTTCAGAGTTCATCTCTGCATGCTCACTGTCTTCCATTTAAATGTACACAAAGGACTAATACAGTACCCGCTCTCCCCTGGGCTGTCTTTGATACACTCTGCTGTGCCTGGACTCTGCCACTCCTCCTATCAGTCTGATCCTACTTCTATTAGCCCGCTGTGCTCAGCACTGTAACCTCATTCAGCTAGAGCTCTGCATGCAGGCTAACAACTTCAAGGCTCTGTCAGGCATTGACACATGCAGGCTCCAAGCGGGAAGCTAAACACTCCCCTTCACCTCCTCTCCAGTTCCACATTAACCTCTATTAAGTGTAGGAAAAACACAAATGCTGTAGTACCATCATTCAGCTTTTAACTACCAGTGTGTATTTAGATATTCAGCCAGCTTGCCACGTTGAAGAACGTAATCAGCAAACCCTCTGGTTCCTCCTCTTTCGTGCAGTGAGAGCAATAAACAGTGAGAGAGCTTGGGGAACGCAATGGTGGAAGGTCTGGGTTGGATATTTATGGCATAGGCATAAAAATCTGAGACAAAACTGACAGCACTGCCTCTACTTTTTGAGGCAATAGTATGTGTTATAAATGGAAAATGAGACAAAAATGGTCTCATTCTAGGAGAATCAAGCACGGTATCTTCAAAACATATTCTCTTTGAAAGCCAGGCTGTAGAAAAGACTCAGTGCAATTCTAGTCTTCAAGCTCTATCACGTTTTGATCCAAGCACTGAATGTATCAAAGTCCGTTGGGTGCTGCGGGCAGAGAGAACGTTGCTGTTTCTGGCTCTTTCCAAGTATAGGAATTGTCTGCCAGCATTTCCTTGTGAAGCAGCACCCTCGCTTCCTGCTCTGGGGCTCGCTGCCAGTGCTCACCCACCTTGTGGCTCACTCCCACTCTCCGGGGAGCCGTCAAGACTGGGGCAGATTCATTCCCAACTCCAGTATGTCTAGCCCACACATCACCATACTTGGATTAATTAAACATATCATACTCTATTTTCCTGGTTTACTCTTTGGACAGCATATAACTACTTTACACCTGAAAATTAATTAAAATTAATAACAATAATAATACATGCCATCTCCTCTCTAATGGTTAGCACATCAAACTTTCTGTGACCTGGAGGGCTCTTAGTGTTCCAGGCGGGACTGGACTTCTCTATGTCTGCCAGTCTGCAGTAATCACCTTTTTTTGGCCATACAGGGACATCCAGCTCTGCAGTGAAATTTCATTTCTTTTTGCCATGGTGCTCCATCCAGGCATTTTCACCCAATCTCATAGTATTTCAGTGTTCTCCTCTTTTGAAAAACAATCCTAGAAGGAGGGAGCAGAACAGACACAATCAAAGTTGATAGTACTAGATTGTTTTTTGACAATTTTCCTGTGATAATCCTTCAGCAAGGTGTCAAGCCCCTTTCCCGGGAAGGATGGCTGTCTGGAATGCATTACTGTAACCTGTCTTGCGCAAATTTAAACATGTGTTCCGTACAGCATACAAAATGGAGTTCAGGAGACAAAATGGAGTTTCAATTTAATACAGACATACCACTCTGCCAAACCGTGTCAAGAAAGGGATTTTCCATCATGTAATAATGTTTACAGAGCATCTCTGGTTTTACCTTTAATGGTTGTCGTAACAAGATCAACTGTTTCTTTAGCATAGCTATTTGATGATTTACATTGTATCCCATCATTATTTTAGTCATATTTCAGGAGCTTTGAGTAAAAAAAAAATATTCCTCTGTCATCGAGCAACCTGAGACAATGCCCAGTCTTGGCATTTAGTTTAAAATAAACACAATTACCTAGCTTTAAAGGTTTTTCAGGATTAGCGGCTTTTAGATAACATAAGTTACAAATTATATCTATAAGATGTAAGCACTAAAATCATTAAATCACTAGAAAGAAATAATCTTTTTACACAATGTTATTGCAACATTTTCTTAAAATGAAGCACAAGAATTGTGCTGAGGTGCCATCAGAGCAACATAAACTGGTTAAAAGGTATAGCTAAAGTTTAAATTTAAATCTAGATTCCAGTTCCAATCTAAGATGGGAGAAATTTATATTTATATTATGTGCTTAATAAGACGGGCTTTGAATATCTGTAACATCCTTTGAAGAAAGTGGGATGTCGAGTCCAAGTAGCTTTACCCAGGAGCTGAACTTATTAAATACAACAACTTTCACCATTTTAATCATCTCTCCCCTTGCATCTTCTCCTTTAATCTCCTAATCTCAGGATATCACTGTTGAAATAAATTTGTCCACAAAACAGTGTCCAAAGTTGCTTCCGCTCCATACATCACCCTTAAGCTTGTTGTGGCATCAAAAGCCTTATGGACTAGTATTCGTCATGCTCCCCTACCTACACTGCAGTTGTACAAGGTGTAGTACTATTATGCTGTTACGCACTTTGGTATGAACTAGAAGAAGCTCAAAGATCCATGTGCTTGATTTTTTTGCTTTTCTCTAATACAAGTATGCCTGCAGAACTTAGGGCACATATATGTACGAATGCAAAGAGAAAGGAAATACGCAAGTCCATCAGAAGTTGAAAACTCTGGGTGAAAAAGGAGCAAAATAAACCCTGACTTCTCTCAACAACTCTGGACATTTGCTGAACTCTGTCATAGCTCTTGCATCAGTAACAGTCAGCCAGTGTTTCTGCGGTGTTTCTGTAATTACGTTGCTAACTTACATGTTTAAATTGCCTTTAATAACAGCACTTGGGTATTTTGCGCATGTTGGTTGCTGACCACTACAACTTGTCTTAGGGTTATTCTAGGGGAGATTCTAACTGGCCATGCCATTGTGTGGCCTGTATGTTTTACTTATAATAATAATTTAAATAAAGGCTATGATGCAATTCTGAATATATATTAAAACCAGCTCTCAGTTATATATCTTTTCATATTGCAGTGCAGTCATGTTCTTAGTTTGCTCTCACCCAAACTTCTCATGCAGTTACATTTTAATATGAAAAGAAATGTTGTCAGGAGTAGTTATTATCATACATTGGAGTATTGTATTAGCATTCACTTTTAATAGATTAAAATGAAAGATTTTGAAATCTGCCCTTAATGATACTGAAGGATCTTGGAGACACGTTGGGCAAGCTTTAGATGAAATGTCATATGATATATATACATCATACATAGGTTCATAAAAGACAGTTCATTTAACTGCCTGCCTTTGTATTTCGTCTGTTCTGTTTGGATGAATCATCCACATGTTAAGTGATGCTTGTGCAGTTTCTTTGCTTGAAATCAATCACAGAGAGTGTCAGGGAAGTTTAGGGAGTACAAGCTTCTTGTACACCTGGGGATGATGAGTAAAAGAAGACAATTTTGGAGGCATGGAGTATAACCTGGAAGAAAAAGGTGGTTGGAGGCATCTTTGGGTCATATCTGCTGATCTTTTCACTCACTGTCTGATCCAGTTAGGTTGTTTGAACTACTTTTGCATAAATCACCTCACTTGTAAAGCTGATTTCAGTGTGGATGTAGTATGAGTTAAGCTGTCCTGGAGGAGAGTTGTTGAGAGTTGACATGCTGCAGAGCCTGCATCTTACAAAGCAGTGTATTGAAGGTGAAATGATTCAATATTTATTTCTGGGGGTTAGGGGTGTGTTCTGGAAGCTTCTGAAACACATGGGAAACAAATAAAAGTAGGACCTTCCAGCTGATCAAATCGTTGGCATTTTTTTCTCAGTTTATTGTTTTGATGTGGGATAGTCACTTTTGGCCAAGATGGGCACAGATACAATGTGCTGCATCAGTGTCCTTGAACTTGTTATTGAAGGCTTGTCTACCTTTTTTTTTTACTGGGGTGAGATGTATAGGTCATCATAGGTCATCCGTATTCCACATTGCTTTGGTATTTGGGAAAGGGGATGATGAATAAACAACCCAGCGTTGAAGTAAACATTTTGTTTAATTTTGGTATAAAAAAAAAGTATCATATTTTCACTATTTTATGAACATCTTAGTAAACACTGAGAACTTGAAGAAGGCATCTCCTGACAATACCTGCTGCAAGAATTGCATGTGCATATGCTTTGTCATTTGAGTTTATGAGTGTTTTTCAGGCTCACATCTGAAATCTTAGGAACTGCCAAGAAGCCGTGCACCACACTGCGCTAGACTGAGGACAGATAATAATTTATATATCTGTATATGTAGTACAAATAATAAGATGGTAACAGTGTTGGTATCAGCTAATACATTATAGCCCGCATCCTGCAAATATAAACAGTACAAAAAATACACATTGCATCAAAACTTACTGAACCATACAATGTATTACACAACATCTTACACATACTTCTAACAAGCAGATGCTAAATACTGCAGTGACTAAATTCCATGTTTGAATAATGAAAAAATTAAATAATAAACAGCTGTTAGGTATTTTTAGATGTTAACAGGTCACTCGGATTTACAGACATTATGCATGAATATATTTTTCTGAGATATTTCCTAACATATCAATCCAAAACGTTGCAGAAGGTCGTTTCTCATTTAAGGCCAAGCCAAATGAGGTAACTTTAGGTATACTTTTGGGTTTCGGTTTCGCTGGTACATGTTCACATTAAGCCCATAGACCATGGTAGAACAAAAGCATTCCAAAGCTAAGTAGAGGGCCACAAGCAGTGAACAGGAAAGGCTAAGATCCAAGATCCTGTCAGTGCTGGAGGCACCTCTGGTAGCAAGACACATATCAGGTAGGCACGTAATCCAAGAACAACACACAGAATGATTAAAATTTCCAGGTTTCACAGAAAAATACCTTAGGGAAAATTTTCTGTGAACGCAGATTTGGTGATTGCAAGTTTGGAAGGACAGATGACCAAACATCCAAAAGAGGGAGTTACCTGGAAGACTAGTATACTTCATAAAGATTCTTAAATCACGGGCTTGGGTTTTATGGAAAACAAAACAAATTGAAATAACCATTGACTGTATGTAGACTGTATCTAGTATGCAGATAAGGAAAGAAATTTCTTTATGTTCATTGCACCTAAACACATGCAACATACTATTTCAATTATAGCAGTGTTTGCAATGTAGTGCAGCAAATATATGAAGATAATGAGGGAAATTCAAAACAGGAGACTTAAGGAATCATGATTTCCAGGGCAGATAGAACTACCATAGCCAGCCAGTGTAACTATACTGCCCATAGGATTTCTTATAAATATCATATGGGATGCATCTTTTCTGAAAAAGGTATCTAACTTAGTTTTAAAATATCTGAGAAATGAGGAATTTGCTGTTGACATAAAGCTTAATTACCTTCCAAAGTAGGAACTTGTATCTTAGTTCAGGACTGAATTTCTCTAACTCCCATTTCTCAATACTAGCTCTCATTATACCACTGTCAGGAAGGCTGACATCTTGCTATCAGACATCTTTCCGGGGTGTAAATACCAATCGCAGTGATCAAGGCACCTTTCAGCCTTTTGTCTGACAAGCTGAATAAGTTGAGCTCCTGTAGGCCTTGCACTGGAGCACTTGGTTTCCAACCGCAGGCTGTAAAATCTCTCTTCAGAATTTCACCTGTCCATCTGAGGAGAAGAAACAATGCATTTTTTCCAGTGTGCAAACAATCCAGACACTAAAAGATTCTCCCCAGTCTCTACTTTGAATGCTAATATTCTTGAATGAGAAAGTGAAAGAAATGACAAATGTAAACAAGAAACAATAAAGAAAGAAACATCAGTCCCTATTTTTATGATCTAATCCAACTACCTCTATTCCATCAAACTTCAGAAATACTCCCTATGGCAGATCTGTGCCCATGACATAATCCTTTCCCTCCCATGAAACTAGGACTTCTGACAGATAGGCTATGACGATCTATTAAGTAGCTCTGGCCAGGAAAGGCAGACCATCAACTGTTGTGCCAGGAGCTGGCAGTTGTTCATTTCTACTAATGCTGTTACAAGCCTTGTAGCCTCTGGCAGGGAAAGAGGATGAACAGCTGGAAGCCGAAACCTGTTCAGCCACCTCAGCAAAAACTGGTGGAGCTATCTGCCAAATCCACAGTTTGACTTTGCCACCTTGGTCTAATTGAATATACTGCACCTTGCAGGTAGAATATCCTGAACTCAGCATGGATCGAGCAATGTCCATGGGGTGTTTCACTGCCACCTTCTGTAGGAGCAGAGCAAGCTCAACAGTGGGGCTTTATAAAAAAGCTGCCATGTCATCAAAAATAATGACTCATGTCCAAAATATGTCACTCTAAGCATTCACAGGAGGGGTCAGGTGAAAGTTATTTCAAACAGACCTCATAACAGCTGGAAATTTGAGGTTGATGACTGGGGATGGGGATTCCTGCTGTTGTTCATTTCTACTTGAAAGGTTTGAAAAGATTTTTCCCTACCTCCTGAGCAGACACTGGGACTATAGCTGCCCTGTTGGCACCACCACTTGAGCGCGTGTGACAAGGGTTCTGTGGGGACATTTTCCAGATTACATAAGAAATCAATAGTTTTATACTTCTTTGTATTGGTACAGGATGAGGATTCAGTTCTGACAGTTTTCCTCCATCTAGACCTTCAGATTTTAATCATCTCCTTTCTGTCACACTTCTGTTACTTCTTAACTGCAGCTGAGGGGAGAAAAGCCAAAAAAAAAAAAAAAAAAAAAAGCTTTGTATACGTTTCCAGGAATGGTATTTATCATTTATGGAAGGGTATTTTTTCAATTCTGATTATGAATGTTTATTTTATTCACACATTGAGCAAACTATCCTTTTACACCATACAGTCAGGAGGTATGCTGTTTCATGCATTCAGATGGCTGAAAGCTTTCTGGAAATGTCTTTGCTTTGTGATATGGCAACATTTCAATAAGAGGGGTTTTAATTTGTTTTGAAATTTCAACTCTTGTTCTGTTCAGAAGCTGAAGTTGGAATCCATTAAGATGCATTTTAGTGCAGTTTCTATTCTCATCTTCCTTTTCTCAGTAACTGTGCAATTCACTTAGTACTTCATTACAACCAACAGCAATATGTATACATGGTGCACAAAATGAGCCATTTTGTTTTAAAACAGATTGCGGATGAAAGGAAACCATTCATTTCTTACTCGCTAGCTGTAATTACTAGAGCGCTAATTACTCCAAATCACTGACATACAGGGTCAATAAGGATGACAACAGGAACATCAAAGACAAGATGCACACATGCAATTACAAGTCTCTAAAACCAGGCTGTAATATTATTTTATGGCTACTGTTTTTTTCAGTCAATGCTGAAAAATATTCAAATTTGCTAAATGTTTACTATTATTTCTTTTGCAGTTTGACAGTGAGAACATGTATATGAGTATGACAGAGCCGAGCCAGGACTATGTGCCAGCCAGCCAGGTGGGTTAATTAATCTTCTCTGCCTTGTTTCAAATTGTAATTAAACAAATTCAAAGAGTTGCATTGCAAATGAGTGGCACTATCAGTAACTGCTGCAATCAGGAATAATCATAATTTATAAACAAAGCATTTAAGCCTTGTTTCCAGTTAATGAGATAGAGCTGATAAAACACCAGAGTTGGCGTTTGTTGAAAGATACTACCTTGTTTCCTCTCCAGAATGCAAGCAGCTGTTTTGCCAGCATGATCTTTCCTAAACAGTTGTTTTACCTTCAGGAATTAAAGTCTTCACAGGTGCACATTATTTGTTTCTCTGACTGCAGACAAGTTAATCATTATAAGCTGCACATGTCACAAATAGCATTAATTATCACTCATAGGCCAGTTCTAGCTGAAAAATTGCATTTTTAACACTAATCGAATGGCTGAGGAATGTTGCCAGTGTTACATGATTAGCAGTGGGGTTAAGGCAATGTCTTTTGTAGCTTGCAGCCCAAAAGGTTTAATGTGATACGGATTCTTTACAGATATTTTTAAATCCTTTACCTTTTGGGAAACACTGAATTCTGATACTAACTGTGTATTTAAAAGATCTTCCACCTTTCCACTTGAACCCTAAGATACTATAGATTCCTAAGAATGAACAAATAAAATCTTTTAATTACTTTTTAAAAAGCAAAAATAGTTTTGAAATTTTTGATTTGCCTACCTGTAGCTACATCTATGTGTAGGAGAGAAATTTTCATTTACGTCACATGTTCTGGTCAGTTTAATTCCACATTAGTAAATGATGGTTATAGTGGTGCAGGTCTGTTACATTGTGTCAGAAATTGCCCTGAATAAACAGACTTGAGGTCTAGGTCATGCAATAACACAGATCCAGGAGTGGCTAGTCTGATATACCCCTTCCTGACAGGACTAGTAGGATTATGCGAAGAGCTCTCATCAGGTGGGAAATTAAGTTTGCATGCATAGTAAATGTGTGTAGATGAGCAGGATTTAATTTAGGAATCAAGAACTTTGGGAAGTGACAGTACATTCAGAGCTAAATGTCTTCATGAAATAGGGTTTTTCAGGTATACAGGTTCACTTGGGGGCAGGGAAGCAGGAGGTTGCATGAGACGAGCTACACTGTTGCATCAAAAAGACCATCTTTAAAATGTTCCACCATGTTTCTTCCCAGACTTCTGGGAAGTTAATCTGAAATACCTTTAGAGACCAACTGTACTTTGAGGTTAGGATTTGTGTGTGATTGAACTTATTCAGCTAGGAACCCTCCAAGATGCAGAGGTAGTTTAGAATAGAACTGTTTGATTAAAAAATGAAAAATTATATTATTAATTTTTCTCTAACCATTAATCCCAAAACTGTACTGACAAGTTTTAGTATTACTATTAGATTAAAGCAGCCTAGTATCATCTCATTTATGCCGTAAGGGTTTTGAAGTGCAAGGGCTAATTGAATTTGTTTGAAACAGTAGAAATACAAACTCTGTGAATGATTGCTGTTATAAGGCAGCTGCTACCTTTCAGAGAATCATTATGTCTGTCTTAAATAGTTTTGAATAAAGAATTGCAAATCTACATTGTACATCAAAATTATTTTTCTTCTGTTGATATTTTTGTACTGTGCATGCATGTAGTTTAAATAATTTAAATGGCATATTGAAAAATCAAGAGTATAAGTTTTAATCTTTTATGCAGTTTCTACATGTGCTAACAAGGCCCAGATCCTCAGAGATATTTATGCATCTAACACTCACTGAGTTCAGTGGAAGTAAGGTGATTAAAGTACCTTTAAAGATCCAGGCCTAGATATTTTAAGTGCAAATGATTTTGTCTTCAAGTGAAAAAAAATCTATCAAATGTGACATTTCCAAATTCAAAGATGACAGAAAACCCTGAATGCCTACTAGGGGCTGGAACCAAGAAAGGGCTCACAGATTTAAAACCTCACTATGGCAAAGCCAAGCTCTTTGGGGTCTGGCTCCCAGGTGGGGTTCAAAACCCAGAGGCAGGTGTCAAAACTCTGTCCTGTGCTGGGGGATCTGGCAAGCAGTAGCTCCATTGACAGGCACAGTATTTTATCAAGTGCACATGGGTCAAACAGCCCCCTGTGCCTATTTGAAAGAAGCTGTCAGCCTTGGGCTGCCAAACCTTCCTCGCCCTTACTGTGATTCTCTCCTGGCACTCACACCATTGCAGTGGGTTTTTAAGTGAATATATGTGAAAGCCTGTAATAATAATGATATTTTTTTAAAAAAGGGGACAAAAATCCACACTAGGAGCAGGAAGCCAGGGTGTGTTGGAAACCTGCCTCTCTCTTGTTTCAGCAAGAACCTGGGACTGTAAGAGAAGCCCTCCCAAACCTGTTGTTCCTGATGTAGATTGCTGCTAGTCATTCCTCAAAGGAGCAAAGCAGCTGCCCATTGAAAGTACTGGTGAGGTCTTCACCAGCTGTAATGAGGCACCATTCCTATCTCAGGCATTAACATTTGGTGGTCACCCAAAAGTGGTGAACTGACTACTGTTTCAACATCCAATCTGCTTGTTAAAACTGGAAAGAATATGATATTCACTGCTCTGGAAACAAAATGTGAAAGTTTCTACAGCTTACTGGGGAGGAAGAGAAAAGGATGGGACTGTATTTTCTGGTCCCTGTTTTCAGGACTGTTTGTTCATTTTCCTTTCACTGTTACTGGATGTAAAACAAATAATCCCATAAAGAAATGAGAAAATGTTCTCTCCCAGAAAAAGTCTAGTCACTTCATCCATAGAGTTTTCTCCTGTGTCCATTTTGCATCTGTTCTCATGAGCCTTGCAGTTGCTTGACCTCAGCGAGAGGAGTGCAGGCTCCTTCCCACTCTCAGTAACTTGGCAAGATCAGAGATGAGGGTTTGAATCTTGACAGACTGAGGAGTGAATTCATTTCTCCACTTTCCTTGATGGATGCACATCTGTTAACTAAAATATGAATCCCACATGTTATGAGATGCATGGTTCTATCAGAAACTTTTATTCTAGCTTTGATTGGTCATGCTCACTGAGTCAGACGTGAGCATCATTTTCTAATTTCAGAATCTGACACGGCTTATTTGGTAGGTAGGCAGACAGTCATGGTATGCACCACTAAAGACTGAGGGGTTTCCATTAGGCTGTTTTAAGGATTATGTGACTATACAGGCAGGATTTTGAGGGTCCTGATGCATGCTGACATGCACTTCAGTTCTTTCTGTTTACTGCAAAATGTTCATATCCAGAAAAACATAACCTTATATTATTTTAAGGGTTTTAATCAATTTATCCCCTTTAGGCTAACATAAATAAAAGCTCAGCCATTGGACAGGAAAAATACAGTTTTATTCCTTTTGCTATATAACATCAAACATCTGCATAGCTTAGTAATCCAAGACAAGTTGCCTCACAGCATGCCTCAACAATTATCATTTCTGTTCAATTTTCAAATCAGTACATGCTTTGGGACTTACAGACCAAGTTGCTAAGTAGCAACATATGGCTCACTACTGTTCCTGTGATGTTGCTGCAAGCAAATAGCATAATTCTATACTTGAAATGATTTTTACAGAAAGCCAGTGCTGGAACTGAGCCAGAAGTGTAAGTATACAGTAAAAATTAATGATATTCTTTTAAACTGTCCCAAAAGGCTGTTTGGCAATGTTGTCTCTGTGTACATTTTATATATACGTGTAAGTACTGTATTTTTGCTTATGATGTATGTGGTACAGGACTCTGCACTGCAGGCATCTCCTAAATGAGTTACGCTAGCCATATTAACAAACATACATAGTAAAACTACATGACATTTTCACTACTAATTGCACTTCGATCTGAAAATATTTATCATTTTAAAATAAAACTATGCCAACTGCTCTGCATTTCAAATTCTCACAAATATATTGTTTTCTCCCCACACCTATAATTGGAACGTTGGAGATGAATTTTTCTTCATGTAATTCCTCCTCCTGTAATTTGTGGTCCATGCACGGCACAGTATAAAATTATATTGTTTATTTTAAATTTCTTCCTAGTCACAATACAGAATATAATTTAGGACGCTGTTGCACAAAGCCTCGTCACTTTTGTAGCCTTCCTGAGGCCTGATAAGTGTTAAGGGTAACGAATCCAGCTGCCAAGTCCCCTGCATGATCCAAAGGGAGGAGAACTGGCCTGGAGCTGGTTTAGGCCAGTCCCCACAGTTGCCCCGGTAGGAGTTAAAGAGATATCTGAGGCAGAGGAAGGAACACTGTTTGCACAGAGAATGTATTTTCCTCCTCCCAGAGCTATGTCAGGGCAATTTGTATAAGATATGTATGCATGCTCTTTGATACAGTGGGCACCACGGGTATCAAAACTGTTTTGTCCTGTACAGCTCCAGGGCAAAATAGGATAGAATGGCATCCAACAGAGAGATTTTTCATGTTAACAGGAAATTAAAGGGTTCCCCTGTCTTTTTTTTTTCCACATGCACATAGTCCTAGATATATTCCTAATATATTTTTACACGTTTATACCCTAATTTCTTAGAGTATTAATGGGATATCTATTCTTCATGTGAAGTAGGGATGGATAAATGCTACATTATAGCTGCCCTCTCTTGGTCCTTCCCTGTAGGTGGTCAGGGTACTCTATGCCGTTCCTGCCAGAAGATACAGCTCTTCACTAGAGCCACAGTCAGCAGAGCATGCAGGAATTGGCTGTCTTAGAAAGGATTCAGGAAAAGGATTCTTACACAGAGAGTCGCTAAGTGGTCCAGTGTAGTCCCATAGGTACACACTACCCTGATGTCCAGGGCAGTCCTGCCCAATAGCTAGAAAGCTTTTGCTCATTATTTGAGAGGGTGGTCCACCTGATACAGTGAGAGGGCAATGCTGCCTGATCAGTCTTCTGGCTCCCTGCAGTTCAGAGCTGGTTTGGACCATATTCCACCTCCCTCTTCCCAGTCCACTATCTTTCAGTTTTAAAAATATAGCATCAATAGAAGGGAGTCCACTTCTCACTCCTCCGTTTCTCTGAAGTAGGCTTCCCCCCCCCACACCTTTCCCCCCAAAAAAGAGGGATGTAGGTTTAAATGGCCTCAGGGAAAGAAAAACACCAGAAAACACTAGGCGGGTCTTTCAGATCCTGAATA